>NC_064821.1:88822348-90072348 GCF_024166365.1 Elephas maximus indicus | reverse complement strand
GTGGGGGGATGGATTAGGGGCTCATTCTCTGTACCACCATAATATCCCCATCGCCGCACTTACCTTACTGTGTTTTCAATGTCTCCTTGTGTGTCTACCCCTCTCACTAGCCTTTGTATGCAGTGAAGGCAGGTTCTGTGTCTTGCCCACCTTTGGATCCCAGCACTTAGTGCCTGATGCAAGCTGGTGATCAATAAATACGTATTGGATGCCCAGAAGGATGGCTGGACACCAAATTGAGGAAACTGTGGTGCAAAGGTCTGAAGGCAATAGCTTATGGTCCATTCTGGGAAGTGCAAGACCTTCAGTGTTTGAGGATTCAATGAACCCAAGTATGTAGAGTTCTTTTAGAACAGTGCCTGGCACAAATCAATGCTGTGTGTTAGCTGTTGTTGTTACTGTTATTATTCACTGTGGCTACTGTAGAGTGTCAAGGGACTTGCTTAGACAAGGAAGGTAGATGGGGCCAGATTGTAGATGACTTTATTTGCCATGTTAAGAAGCTTGGATCTTTCTAGAGACAATGGGGAGCCTTTGAAAATTTTTCAGCAGGTGAGTGGCACGATCAGATTTCTTATTTAGATCATTCAATCTGGCAGGAGGTAGACTAGAGAGGGAAGAGGCTGGAGTCTTCGAGACCATATGGGAGGCTGACTATGGGTTGAGGTATGAAGCAGGGCTGACTCCAGGGGAGCATCAGACGTCTTATTCCTATTCACTCCTGCCAAGGACAGAGAGAGACCCTCCAGTTATCCATCTCAGAGAGTGGCTTAAATATCAGCTTTATCACTGTAATGGATTGAACTGTGTCCACCAGAAAGATATGTTGAGGTCCTAACCCCCAGGGCCTGTGAATGTGATCTTGTTTGGAAATAGGGTCTTTGAAGATGCTCTTAGTTAACATGACGTCAAATTATAGTAGAATGGGTCCAATTCCATTATGGGTGGTGTCCTTAGAGGAGAAAAGACACAGACAGAGGGAAGATGGCCATGAGAAGACAGAGGGAAGATGGCCATGAGAAGACGGAGGGCCACCTGGGGCTACCAGAGGCTAGAAGAGATAAGAAAAGATCTCCTAGAGCCTTCAGGGAGAGCACCCTGCCAACACCCTGAATCCAGACTTCTAGCCTCCAGAACTGAGACAACAAATGTATGTTGTATAAAACTACCCAGTCTGTAGTATTTTGTGACAGTAGCGTAGAAAACTAATACAACCACCCAGTCCAGAAACCGATCATCATCCTTGACTCCCATTTCCCTTCTGACCACTTCCACTCACCAAGACCTGTCAGTTCTTAGGGATTGCTCTCAGGTCCATTCTCTTCTCTTGTCCCTCTGTCTCAGTCCTTGTTTAGGCCAATGTCACTGCCAACTGCTATGACCTCCCATCTGGTCTCCCTGCCTCCCGTCCAGCTCCCTCCATGTCTTCTCTCTTCAGTAGCTAAAGCGATGCCTCATCCTGTGGCCCCTACTTAAACACCTGCATTGGCTCCCCATCACCTCAGGATGGGTGATGGCTGGCAGACAACCGACTGCATGACCTGACCTGCGGACCCCTCTGCCTCATTTCTCACCAATCTACCTCTGCCCTGCCCCCCAACACACACACACACACACACACACACACTCACGCATATTCACACATTCTATACTCAGCCAAACAAGTGCCAGGTCCTCTCCCACGCTGATCCTTTGCTAACTGAAATGAGTACAGCCTGCTTTGCTAGTTTTAAATACAAATATAGTCTCGCTTATGTCTCCTGCTAGCCCCTCAAGTCCCTAAGACCCTCATTGGCATGAAGTCCCATCTTTCTCTCTGAAAAACTCCACCTCCGAATTGTCAGAACAAGTAAAAAACAAACAAGCAAACTAAAACCCTGAGGGTTTTCCATCCAGAGGCAGAGAGGGAGCTACCCACTTCTCACACTGGTCCCTCTGCCTGGAGGGCCCTTTCTTCCCTAAACTGCTTGGTGAATTCCTGCTTATCCCTTGAGAGCTGGCTCACAGAGCGCATCTTCTATTAAAAATTTCCCATTTTCTCCTTCCCTCCTCTTTCCCCTCCAGACTGTGGTATAGTAACAGTAATTACAGCAGATACAATGTGTTGGGGGCTTATCTTGTGCTGGGAAGTATGTCAGATGTTTTACAAACATCACCTCACTTAATCCTTAGAACAACCAGTGAGAGAGTCACTACTATCTGCACCTATGGATGAGGAAGGAGCCTGGGTGGTGCAAGCTGCTTGCAATCGGCTGCTAACCAAAAAGCTGGTGGTTCAAAGTCACCCAGCGGCTCCCAGGAAGAAAAGGTCTGGTGACCTGCCTCTGTAAAGATTACAGCCAAAAAAACTCTATGGAGCAGTTCTACTTTGCAACACATGAGTCATCATGAGTCTGGGGCTGATTCAACAGCAGCTAACAAAAACAACAACATGGATGAGGACACTGAGGCACAGAAAGCCTAAGTGACTTGTTAAGAGGTCACACATGACTGTATCAATTCACCAGATTGTGAGAGTGACATTTCCTTATATCCTTAACAACTTTAGGGATTATACTTTTTAATCTATGCAGTCTAACAGGTTAAAAGGGGTATCACATTATTGTATTTTTTTGTCATCGTTAAGGATGAAATTTTTTCTATGTATATTTCTTCCCAGGTGAATTTCTTGTTTATGTACTTTGTACATTGGTTTATGGGGTGTTTAATTTTTTCTTATTGATCTATAGGAGTTCTTTATGTTGTGTGACATACATGCTACAAGTGTTTTTGTATGGTTTGTCATTTTTCTTTTAATTTTGTAGCAATTAAAAATTTATATAGCTAAATAAAGGGGATGGGAGGGAGGGGGAAGGGGGTTATTGCTAATGGAGTACTGAGTTTTGGTTTACAGTGATAGAAAAATCACACTGAGATTGGACAGACCCATAAAACAAAATGAGACTGAAGGGGCATACCAGCCCTGGGGCAAGGATTACAAGGCAGGTGGGGACAGGAAAGCTGGTAATAGGGAACCCAAGGTGGAGAAGGAAGAGTGTTGACATGTCGTAGGGTTGTTAACCAATGTCATAAAACAATATGTGTACTAATTGTTTAATGAGAAACTAGTTTGTTTTGTAACCCTTCATCTAAAGTACAGTAAAAAATAAAGGAAAAAGAAAAATTGCATTGATTAAGTGTAAGATTGCACAACTGATTAATGTAATTGCTGTCAATAAGTTGTGTACCTATAAAAAGTTGAATTGGTAAAAGCTGTGTTATAGATATATTTACAACAATGGCAAATAAAAAAGAGTAGCTGCTGAGGCTCCTATGTACAGCCAAACACTTCATGGTATTGATTCCTTGATTTGGAGGTTTAGGGTCACAGTTTCATGAAACATCCCAGTTAATTGGCCTAATAATGTGATTAGTGACTGGGGTCTTAAAAGCTTACACATGGCCATTCAAGGTACAACAATTGTCTCTCTGCCTGGAGCAACAGAGGAAGAAGAGTTAGGAATAGGAGGAAGAAATGGAATGTGTGGCTAATTGCCTCCATGAACAGCTGCCTCCTTTGCCATAAGACCAGAAGAACTGGATAGTACCCAGCCACCATTACTGAACATTTTGATTGACGATTCTATAGACGAATCCTGATCAAAAGAGGGGAAATGCGGAACAGAGTTTAAAATTTTCATGGAAATTGGATTTTCTGGAGCCACAGAGGCTGGATAAACCCCTGAAACTATTGCCCTGAAATAATCTTTAAACCCTGAACCAAAAATATCCCCTGAAGTCTTCTTAAAACCAGACAATAGCTTAACTAGTAAAGAATGTCTGCCTTAAGCATTGTGCTCTTTTAAGATCTATCCATATGGAATCAAATTGACAACAGCAACTGAAAAGACTGGATAGGAAACTTAGGGAGTGGTGAGTTTATGTTAATGGGGAGGAACAACTCGGAAAAGGAGGATGAGAATGGTTGCACAACTAGAAGAATGTAATCAATGTCACTGAATCATATGTCAGAAATTGTTGAAATGGTATATTTCTGTTGTGTATATTCTCAACAACAAAAATAAATAAAATGAATTATATTTAAAAATAAAAGGACTGCTGGCGCCTCTGGCCTAACTATACCCGTAGAGACCTATCCTTGGCAGAACAGGAGCAGGTCCAGGGCCGGGACTGCACCCAGGTCATCTTCGTACCCTTAGTATAGGCTGTGGAGCTGGACAGCTCAGTGAGTGTTTGTTGAATGACTGACCACCTTACTGAATGAATGAAGGAAGGAATGAACAAATGACTGACAACTCGTGTCTGGATAGGCCTGGTTTCTAGCTAGGAATCTGCCTCCTGCCCTTACTGCCTATCTACTCAGCTCTGTGGTCCTGGGCTGAGACCCCCCACGCCGTCCTTGCCTCAGTGGGGTCCAGGCGCAGCTCAGGTTCAGACAGTGCTGGCTCAGCCCTGAGGGTGTAATTCCAGCCGCTCCTAAACCACACACCCAGCATCTGAAGCATGTTCCGTGTCAGTTGGGGCTGTCAGCGTTCTGACATCGACCTTACCCCCGCACCCTTGGCAATCCCAGTGCTCTCTGGCCTCCCTGTTTCGCATTTCCAGGGAAGGGGAGGGGGAGTGGTGCTGTCGGCTGGGCTGACTGGACCAAGGGAACCCAGGCTGGGGGAGAGTGAGTTTGGATCCACTGTTTATTTGCTGTGTGATCCTGTGCGAGTTGCATAATCTCTGTGGCCCCATGCTAGACACATAAGCCCCTAGTGCCTGAGGGACTCTGAGATGAGCTAGGCAGTGACTCCCAACCTACAGGCCCCTTAGCTAAAGCAAGGCATCTGGAAGCCATGTGGCACGCAGCGCTGTCTGTAAACTTGATGCACAACGTGTCTCTCACACACACAATATGAATGTTTTTCAAACAGATGTAGACGCTGCTGTGATTGATAAATACAACCACATTTAAAAGCTTTGCAGTCATTTTTGTTTTTGTCATTATGATTTTTAATCTATCAATGGATACTAAAAGCACAACTACTATCACATGGGGTAGCTGGGAGGTATTTTTAAAATCCCCACTCTTGAATTACTGCTCTAGCCCAATATGCCTTCCTTACGGTTTAGGACATTGAGGTCCAGAAAGGGGAGAGGCTTGCCTAAAGTCCCAAAGCAAGTCAGTGCAAAGCCAAAAATGGAGCCTAGCACTTTGACCACCACCCCCCAGCCCCCTAGCTGCTTCTCTGAATTTATTCAACAATATTTCATAAGCGCCTGCTCTATACTAGATGCCAGGGAGCCAATGATAAAGGCCAAGGGTCCTACCTTCAAGGGCTGACATTCAGACAGGGGTGGGGAGAGTCATTGAACAAAGACTTTATCCTAGAAGCCATTGAAGGACTTGATGAGATTCCTGTTGTGTAATAACCGCTGACTCGCAATGTGGACAATGTGCTCAAGGGGCTTTACCATTTAGGATGTTTTCAGGTTCAAGTAACAGAAACCCTCAACTCAAACAGATTTAAGTTGTTGTTGTGTGCTGTTGATTCCGACTCATAGCAAACCTATAGGACAGAGTAGAACTGCCCCATAGGGTTTCCCAGGGGCTGCTGGTGGATTTGAACTGCTGACCTTTCGGTTAGCAGCCTGACCTCTTAACCACTTTGCCACCGAGGCTCCAAGGAAGCTGTATTTTCTCCCTAACAAGGTCAGAAGTAGGCTGCAGTGGCTGTGGTTCCACTTTTCTGTGATTCTCTTGGCTCTGCTGTCCCTCATGAGATGGCTTCATCTTCAGGCTGGCGGTAAGATAATTATAGCACCCAGACTACAAAATCAGACTTCCAAGTGTCCAGAAGAAGAGAAATCATCTCTTTCTATGCCTATTTCTTAGGGGAGGAAAGCCCTCTTTCCCTCCAAGTGTCTCCTCACTTCTCTTGGACAGGACTGGATCATTTGCCCATTTCTAAACCAATCATTGGCAAGGAGGAATTAATTACATGTTTGACTAGGACTAATCAGAACCAAAAAAAAAAAAATTTTTTTTTTTTTTTTTAATCAGAACCTAGTTCCCTGAACTCGGGGTGGGTCACCTTTCCATGAAGCAGATCACTGTGTGGACAAGGGTGGATACTGAAAATCAGGGTCCCTTTAGGAAGGAAGAAGAGGAGAGAAAAGAGTTTAGAAGACTTATAGAGCACTTACGTCTCTACTGTATGAGCTGCTCAGGTGTGTCTGCTTCCCCCACTTGTTTCTCAGCTCCCTGAGGTCAAGGCCTGGGACTCAACTTCCTGTGGATCCAGGCACAGAGGCCACTGAAGAGAAAGAGGGTGAGTGGAATGGTTAGAAAAGGCAGAGTTTTTCCATAATAGGAAGCACTGGCTCCCCCTCTGAGAAGTATCCAAGCAAAGCCAGGTAATAATGCCCTGTGAAAGACCAGTGGGCTGGGTGGCCTGGGCAATCACCTCGACCTCTTTAAGCCTCAGTTCCTCCTTTGTAGAATCGGAGGAGGGCGCTTTTGGTCTCTAGCAACATTCGCTTCCCACAAAATGTTAAGCCTCTAACATCTTGGATGAACATCAGAGTGGGGGATGAGTGGGGAGGGGTTAGGAAGAGGGAGACTTGGGCAGGTAGGAGAGCAGAAAGGTGTGCTGAAGCCAGCTCTGATCAGCTTGTGAGAGCCAACCATGTGCATCTCATCCCAACTCGGCTTTCAGTGACATCATGTTAGCAGTTAGAAATCAGCCACACCGGGAGCATTTCTACCACAGAAATTGGTAAGCCCTACAAACCAGGACTTCCTCTCCCCCACCTTTCCCAGAGATCCAGTTGTTAAAGATTCACCAGGGCACCGCTTGTTAAGACTCCAATAAATAATGAAGATCAGACATGACTGAGGCTCTCCTCTGTGGCTCGGGTAGGAGGCTCCAGGGAAGAAAGGCCCGGAGGGCAGGACCTCTATGGAAAAGTGAGCGGGGAGGATTGGGCACTTGCCTATCCCCTCTCTGGGACCCCTTAAGTTCATGCCTATGGAGCTCTATGTCTGTGCCCAGTGCAAGACCAGATCTTTACATCTCTAATCTTCATGGCCACTCTCTGGGTCAGGCCTGACCCTTCCTATTTTATCCTGTCCTGAATTCTGAAAGAGATATACTCTTTGATTCAGAAATTGCCCTTGTAGGAATTCATCTTGAGAGAATAATCAGAGATGTGCCCAATGATGCATGTCCAAGGAGGGTCATCACTGTGTTACTTAGAATAGGGAAAAAATTGAACGCAATATCCTGCAATAAGGTATCCATCCCTTGGAACATTAGGCAGACATTAAAAGAACTGGTTTTGAAAACTTTTTAATAACATGAAGAAATGTTCATGATATAATGTTAAATATAAAAAAAAACAGGGTACAGAAGCTATACAACATGGCTCCAATGTTCGTGTGCATCTACATACACGGAAGAAGAGCTGGAAGAAAATACACCAAAATAGCAACAGTTTTATTGCTAGGTAATAGATTTGGGTGATTTTTATTTTTTCTTTCTATTTTTTTAGGAACTAAAGCTATGACCATCATTCCCTGAGCTGTGCTCTTGTGGCACTTGCTGAATGTATGTTAATACCTAAATAAAAAGGTTTTTAAATGTATGCATATTTAATACACAAGAAACTGCTAACAATGGTTGCCTCACAGGGAGGGAGCTGTGTGGTTATGAAACAGGAGCGTCAGGGAGACTTTAACTCTGTATTTGTGTTTTTTTGTAAGTTAGAATCATGTGCATTTATAATCTACTCAGAAAATGAGTTGATTAAATACTCAAAAAGTAGCCAGTAAGTATGCATGAGCTCTCTGCCCAGGAAAAAAAAAAGTCAATTTTAAAAAGTGTTCCCAGTTTATAATGAGGGATTGGAGGTTCACGGAAGTGGAGGGAGCTGCCCAGAGTCACCCAGGCAGAAGATAATTACAAGCTGCAGTGCTTGTCCAGTGGTAGCAATCCTCTAGTGTGTCTGGGGCTTCGTGTTTGCAAATTGTTGCTTCCCTGCAGACTCGTCTCCATTTGACAGATACTGAAACACACAGGTTTAAAGCCCATCTCCCTCACCCCCAGGTCACGTAGAACCCTGGTTCCTGGCTGTCACTTGGCAGGCAGGCAGGCAGGCAGGCACTCCATGACCATCTGTTAAGGCAAGGATCCCCTAGCCTGCCCCACATGGCCCAGAGAGAGCCATCATTCACCCCAAGACCCCCAGCACACCAAATGTCTCCCAAAGGACTACCCACCAAAAACTAGAACCCAAGAAAGAGGCCAGAGCCACAGGCAGAAAGAAGGAAGGACTCTCCCGGCGGCAGGAAGCAGCATCTGGAAGAGTTTATGCCTTCGTAGCAGGCGTGCAGTCATTAGTAGAACTTTGGCATGTTTGGGGGCAATAACTGCATATTTCCTCTGGAGTGCTTATGAGCTGCCTCTGCTCAGAATGTAATGAGTATGTTCCCTACAAGGGGGGGTGGTGGTGTTGACGCTCCTCCTAGGCCTGCCTGGGCTGCTCTTCTGCCGTCTGGTTGGTGTTAGGCTCGCCCGCCTTCCTATTTTTAGACATGCCCGCCAGCCCTGGGACCAGCCGCTGGCTGTGACTGTGAGCACGGCTGTCCTGACAGGACCGAGGACCAGTGGGGCAGCCTAATCGGGAAGGAATTATTTGCTCCAGTGCTTTGCTGTGGTCAAGAGCCACTTCTTTTCATCTCCACTCAAAGACTCCACCCCAGGGATTTTCTGAGCTTAAAAAATAGAGGGAATTTTTTTTTTTTCCAGAAGTTACATTGGTGGATAATACACATAAGTTCAAGAAGAGTAGAGGTGAATCTGTGTCCCTTTCTCTCTCACCCCAGCTACTGCTTCTATCTCCTTTTGGCTCTTACAAAGGTAGATTCTTATGCCTGCCCTTCCTCCTCTCTCTACCACCTCTTCCTTCATCTGAAAAGCTCAACTTATGCCATCTCCTCCAGGAAGCCTTCCAAATGGGGTTAAGCCTCTTTCTCTGGCTTCCCCAGAGCTCCTGTGCTTCCCTCTGTCACAGCCATTATCGCACTCTGGAATGAGTGTTTGCTTAGCTCCTCCACCACCTAATTCTGTGAGTCGTGAGGACTGGGGATGTGAATTATTCCTCTAGCAAGATCCCCAGTGTCCACCACAGGGCCAGGGGTAGAATGGATGCCCAGTGAATGCCTACTGACTGGTTGGTTGAATGAATAAATTGTTGAATAGAATAATCGAGCAACAGAGATAAAGGAGGCAGGAGGTACTCATTTTGCAGATAAGTAAGCTGAGGCTTAGGAAGGAAAATAAGGAGGTATTATCAAGGATCTTTGCTTGCAAGTGACAGAATATTAACTTTAACTTAAAAACAAGAGGAAATTTATTGGCCTACAAATCAGGGCAAGGATGAAACTGGACTCAGGCATGTCTGGCACCAAGTACTTGCGGGTTCCAATAGCCAGGTCTCCAACCTCATGAAGAATGTGGTCAGCTTTACAGGCCACATTCTCCATGAGTTGGGGACCTGGCTATTGGAAGCTCTATACTCCCATCCTTACAGTTCTGCAATAGAGATAAAAGAGCTGCAGTTGGGGGCAGGGGGAAGCAGGGAAGGACTCTGAGTGGTCCAGTTTGGAGCCCATGCTCACCCTTGACAATCACTGTGGAGGTCAGCAGCTGCCCACTAAAGGAGAAGTAAGTCTCCCAAAGACAAAGGGGCACCACAGCCCTTGGGGGAAATCACTGGGAGCTGGGCGGCCACCCTGATTTAAATCTTTTAGAGCTCTAGCATTTCTTGAGTTCCTCTGTACCCAACCCATATTAGATATTTTTATACTCACTGTCTTTTAGTAACTGCAAGGTGGATATCATTACTCCCATTGTACAGATGAGCAAACTGAGGGTAAGTAATTGGCCCAAGGTCCCAGAGAGTTAAGGGACCCAAAAGATTCCTCAGTTCCTCCCTCTTCAGTGTATAAATGAAGAAACTGCAGCCCCAAGAGGGTGGGGACTTGCCTGAAGTCACAGAGAAGGTCAGTAGGAGAACTTGGAGCTGGAACTTATATGAGTATTTAGTCACATTATGTTTCAGGTGTGTAAAAGGCATCTATGGGGGATCTACTCTACTCATGACAATTGCCCCTCTCTCAGAATAGCCCACCCAGCACTTCATATGAGTATGGGGAATGACTCCTGGAGTAGGAGCCCTGGCAGTCATGATTGTACTAGGTAGCTCCATCCCCTTGCCCAAAGCTGATTTATCTCTATTATCTCCAGTTTTATGGGGTTTTTTTATCTCCAGTTTTATATCCGGGGTGATTAGATGCTTCCTTTCCTTACACTGCTTCCCAAGTCTCATCTGGGACAAAGAGAGAGAACATAGGATATAAACAGGTTTGACAAAGAAGAACACAGAAGGAAATGAATGAGCACTTATTATCTATCAGGTTCTAGCTCTGCCGAATACTTCATTTGTTTCAACAAGCACGAACCAAAAAACCTAACCAAACCCGTTGCCATCGAGTCAATTCCAACTCATAGTGACCCTGTAGGGCAGAGTAGAACTGCCCCATACAGTTTCCAAGGACAGCCTCGTGGATTCGAACTGCCAACCTTTTGGTTACCAGCCGTAGCTCTTAACCACTACGCCACCAGGTTTTCCCCAGCAAGCCCAGGAGCTAGTTATTCTTTCTGTATCTCACAGATAAATAAACAAGTGCTCCAGCAGTTGATGTGGTTTGCTCCAGAGGGCATGGCTGGGAAGTGGCAGAGCGGGGACTTGAACCCAGTCTGCAGATGCGTGCCCTCTCTCTTCATGGAGTCGCATTACCTTTAGAGGGTCTACAAATGGCAACCTGAGCTTCTCCAGCACCTTTTCTTCCCAAAACTTCACGGTCCCAAACCCTCATCATCCTTTAATTCTCTCACAAACAGCTCTCCAGAGCTCCTTACACCAGCCTCCCTGACCCACAGTCAGATCACCCTCATAACACTTGCTACTTTCCCTCCCAGGATTGACCAAAATTGCACTTACTTAGACCTGGGTGTGACCATCTTAGTTATCGAGTGCTGTAACAGAAATACCACAAATGGATGGCTTTAACAAAGAGAAATTTATCCTCTCACAGTGTAAGAGGCTAGAAGTCCAAAGTCAGGGTCCCAGCTCCAGGAGAAGGCTTTCTCTCTCTGTTGGCTCTAGGGAAAGGCCTTTGTCATCAATCTTGCCTGTTCAAGGAGCTTCTCAGCACAGGGACCAGGTCCAAAGGACGTGCTATTTTCCTGGTTCTTGTTTCTTCATGGTACAAGGTCCCTATGTCTCTCTGCTCACTTCTTTCTTTTATATCTCAAAAGAGATTGACTTAAGATACAACCTAATCTTGTAGATTGAGTCCTGCCTCATTAACATAACTGCCACTAATCCCACCTCATCAACATCATAAAGATACAATTTACAACACACAGAAAAATCACATCAGATGACAAAATGGTAGACAATCACACAATACTGGGAATCAAGGCCTAGCCAAGTTGACACATATATTGGGGAGACACAATTCAATCCATGACATCTGTTTAATGTTTATCTCTGTTGTTGCGTTTAGTTGCCTTCAAGTCGGCTCTGACTCATGGCGACCTTACATATAATAGAACAAAACATTGCTAGGTTCTGCACCACCTTCATGATTGTTGGTGTGTTTGAGTCCATTGTATAGCTCTTATGTTAATTCTTCTCATTGAGGGCTTCCCTTGTTTTTGTTGGCCCTCATCTTTACCAAACACAATGTCCTTTTCTAGCAACTGGTCTTTCCTGATGACATGTCCAAATTAAGCAAGCCAAAGTTTTGCCATCCTCACTTCTAAGGAACATTCTGGTTGTATTTCTTCTAAGACTGATTTGTTCATTCTTTTGGTAGTCCACCTCTATCATCTGACCATAAGTTCCATGATGGTAAGGACTTTGTCTTTTTCATCACTGTTTTATCCCCTTTGTTCATACACTCAACAAATATTTATTGAGCGCTCACTATGTGACAGGCGCTGTATTAGGTGTTTGGGATACAACAGAGGAAAAAAAAGTCAGACAAAAATCCCTAGTCTCTGGAACTTACCTCCTAGTGAGGGGAGACAGACCATAAGCAAAATAGATAAGCAAATCATAGCTTATTATGTCTTAGGAGGCAATAAGTTCTATGGAGAGTATTAAAGTACGGGAAGAGAATAGGGGGTGCAAATTTTTGTAAGCAGGTCAGGAAAGACCTTGAAGGAGGTAAGGGAGGGAGCCATTTGGATATGTGAGGGAAGAGCATTCCAGACAGTGAGAACACCAAGTGCAAAAGCGCTGAGGTCAGAGGGTCCCGAGTGTTTTCCTGGAATAGCAAGGAGGCCGGTAGGACAGAACAGAGTGAGCAAAGGGCAGGGCATGAGACCCATGCAGGATGCTGTAAGGGCTTTGGCTTGACGTTGAGCTGGAAGCCACTGCAGAGTGGCAGAGGAGGGACATGAACTGACTGAAGTTTTAAAAGGATCATTCTGGCTATGTGTTAAGAATTGGTAGTTTCTGACACCTATCGCCACGGAAAAAAGGGCTGGCAGTCACCTTCCTGAAAGATTACAGCCGAGAAAACCCTATGGAGCAGTTCTACTTTGTAACACATGGGGTCACCATGAGTTGGAATCAACTGGACAGCAATAGGGTTTCTCTGTTTGTTTTATTAGAGATTTAATAGATACTTTTGAATGAATGGATGAGTAGAGGAGAGTGAGGGTGAGGAAAGAAATTACTGTGGAAGGAAGAAGCTGGAGAAGCCAACCTGAGGACAGTTCTAATCTTGAACTCAGTGAGTCTCAGTCCAGTTATAAGGACTTGAAAGGGAACAGATTTCTGACGAGTAGAGTGTAAAATTTTTGCTATCAGGGTATCTAAGTAAACATCCCAGAAGATAATAACGTCTTGCAATGGGAGACGTACAAGTCAGGATTGAATGGCCTTAGGAGAAACTATGGGTCTCTGGCTTTCCATAGGCTAAAAATAGCTGATGTGTCCCCAAACTCTCCTCCTGTCATTTAGCTCAAATGTTGCAAATACACTCAGAGAGGTTCTTGTCCCTGCCTAAGCCTGTCATCTGACCCTCAGGGATGGCGTGCCTCGTTGGTACATCTGGGCTATCTTCCTTAGTCAGTACCAGTGACAGAGGCAGTGGCGTCACTAGAGCTGGCGTTACCTAGTGTGGTAACTCATGGTGTCACGCCCCCTCTCCCCCCGTACCAGACCATACAGAATCCTTAAAAAAAAACCACTGCCATGGAATTGACAGAATTCTTAGTAACGTTTTTTGTATTCATGTTACTTGTAAATCATAATTTCCATAATCACCCCTTCTTTTCCTTTAATTACTACTTCATTCTCAAAAAAGTTATTGATACAGGTTCACAAATACTGATTACCACAATATTGTAGCTAAAACACCAGAAAATGTGACAAAGTCAGCAACTATAAAAACACTGCCAGCAACAAAAACAACACATGCTTTAGTACAGGCTGATAAAACCAAGTGATTGGAAGCGTCATCGTAATTGGGTAATAATGACAGCTCTGACCAGCGCATATTAGAAGGTTCAAAAAGTAAATAGACACGGAGTTTTAGCCTTGTGGGTATATGGACACATGTAAGCTGAGCTTATGAAAAATGTTTTTGTTGTTATAACTAACTAGATGGATATTTTTATAGACAGTCATTTTGGTGCCACCCCCTCTGATGGTGTCACCTGGTACGATCTGCATCCCCTACACCCCCGTAGCGATACCACTGGACAGAGGAGACCCAGGCGACAGGCCCGCGATGCAACGTTGGCTGCCAAGCATTCGGAACTACATTTACCTGGGCCCGGGAGGCTCTCCAGGACGGCAGGCACTCTGTAGGCAAAGTCCTGGATCTCAGGGATCCAAAGCCAAGCAGGCCAGGAACTCCTCGCCTTAATTTTGTCTCTAATTCCTCCCAGAAATGAGGCATGTCAGTCTTCAAACTCCCAAGTTTTTATGAGGTGGTTATGGTGATTACTATAAATCTCCCGTGTGTTGTTTTCAAAGCGGCAATTAAGTAGAGGAACCAGGCACCATTTTCATTTCTCATTAAGTGATTAGGGTTTGTTTGGCAAATTCTGACATCTGTGGCTAGCAGCAGACTCTGCTGAGCTTGACTTGGGCCATTCGTAGCCTCCTCACATGTTAAGCACCCAGCATTTCTCTTCTGCCCTGGCTTCTCCTAGTCTGAAGGAGCTGGAAAGAATCATCTCTTTGCACAGATGAGAAAACTGAGGCACAGAATGAGGGACTGACTTACCAATATTACATTGCTAGCAAGCAGTCCCATAGTAGGACTCCAGCCACTCGCCATGATTCTTGTCTGAAGAAGCTTCCAATAAACTTGTTCCCACAGAGGCATCTTTGATTCTGGAAGGAACTGTGGAAGCTCCTTTTTAGCCTTGAATCATTTCCCCACCTGGCTCTTCTTTCTCCTAGAACGGCCACAATCAACTTGTATCAACAAGTATGGCAAACATTTTTGGATGTCCACCCAACAGGCATTCCCAGCTTCCTTTTCCTCTGCCCATTTCCTACTATAGAGGCCGTACCCAGCCTCTCAGAACTGGCTACATGACCCAGTTCTGGCCAATAAGCTATATAGGGATTCTGCTGGGGACTTTTGGGTACAATTTTCTATTTCAGAAATAGAAATAATCCAAGAAACAAAAAAGAACTAAAAAAAAAAAAAAAAAATTTTTATACTCTATTAACATCCTCACAGAGATTTAAGGAGGTATTATGTCCATAAAATAAAAACTGATGGTGTAAAGAAATAAATAACAAGAGAAAGGTCTTGAAAATTTCATATACACAGGCAGTCCCTGGGTAACATACATCTCACTTATGGACAACACATACTTAAGAACAGACTGCCATAAAGCCTATTATATTAAAGATTTGAGTTAAATACAATGGTTTGTAATAACAAATACAGCCATTGAAAACCCTATGAAGCAGTTGTATTCTGAAACACACGGGGTCACCATGAGTCTGAATTGACTCAGCGACTGTTTTGGTTCTATTTTTTTAATGTGCCTTTTTCTTATTTTGGTGTGCTTCAGGTGAAAGTTTACAGCACAAATTAGTTTCTCACTCAAAAACTTATGCACTAATTATTTTGTGACATTGGTTGCAATTCTCAAAATGTGTCAGCACTCTCCCCCTTTCCATTTACATCCCTCGCTCCCTGTGTCCATTTGTCCAGTTTTCTTGTCCCTTCCTGCCTTCTTGTCTTTGCTTTTGGACAGGTGTTGCCCATCTGGTCTCATATACATGATTGAACTCAGAAGCGTGTTCCTCATGTGTGTTATTCTTTGTTTTATAAGCCTAATTTTGGCTGCAAGGTGGACTTTGGGAGTGGCTTCAGTTCTGAGTTAGCAAGGTATCTTAGGCCGTAGTCTTGGGGGTTCCTCCAGTCTCTGTCAGACCAGTAAGTCTGGCCATTATTTGTGAATTTCAACTTTGTTCTACATTTTTCTCCTGCTCTGTCCGGGACCCTCTATTGTGATCCCTGTCAGAGCCATGGGTAGAGGTAGCCGGGCACCATCTAGATCATTGGGCTCAGGTTCATGTGGTATGCACCGTTTCTTAGGTGGTTACTTGGAGGGTGCGCTCCAGAAAAACAAGGAAATAAACCATGAAAGAGGAAAACATGACTTTAAGGAAAGAGTGCAGCCCATGTAGAAAGCTATGAAACAGAGACAGGATGACAGACATCCCGCAGGCTTTGACACTAGTAGACTACAGTAGAAGAACAGAGGGCCTTGAAAGGAGGTCTCTGGGGAAAAAGGAAGACTGGGTAAAAGAGAGACTGGATAAACATGAGGGAACTATAAAGATTACCAGAAACTTGAGGAAAAGAAAAAGTTGTGTAGGAAAGGAAATGCAATCTAGTAACCAACAACTCTTCAGTGAATGGTATTAGCACAATTACAAGAAGAAGTTTATTTATTTCTAAATATTAGAATCTATAAACAAAGCATAGAACACTTAATTGCGGTTGAAGAAAAGGATTTAAACGTTATCAGCCTTGATAATGCAAAAGTAAAACTACCAATGACAAAAACTGAAAGATGGTCAGGAGAGGCAAAAGGAAAAGGGTGTCTATATCCTCATCTCAAAAAGTGCAGGGTCAAAAATAAAGTCCTTGGGTTAATGGAACAAGGAATAGATGTGTTAGTATATTATTTAAAACTTAAAAGGTAACCAAGAGAGCAATTAAAAATAGCTATGTATGATGAAGAGTGAGCTACTTGTATCAGGTGGACACTTGAGACTGTGTTGGCATCTCCTGTCTGGAGGGGAGATGGGAGGGTAGAGAGGGTTAGAAACTGGCAAAACGGTCACGAAAGGAGAGACTGGAAGGAGGGAGCAGGCTGACTCATTAGGGGGAGAGTAAGTGGGAGTATGCAGTAAGGTGTATATAAGCTTATATGTGACAGACTGACTTGATTTGTAAACTTTCACTTAAAGCACAATAAAAATTATTTTTTAAAAAATAGCTATGTAACTCTGTTAGGAGGATGGAAGAAGGAGGATGATTGAAGTGAGCTGGTTCTCATTTTATACACCGAGCAGTCAATAGAGTCTAAAATTAATTTCTTCTTAAGTCAAGAAATAGAAGCAGAAATAGGTATGCCCATTTCTGAGTCTACAGACCCATGAACCAGGATATTAAGTACAGCATTGTTTACAGTAGCAAAAGATGGAAAACAATGTTTATCAGTAGGGAGTTGATTAAATATTAGTAAAAATATCCAAGAGAATACTACATAACCAGTAAAAAGAATAAGGTAGAGCTAAAGGTCAGCAGTTAGAATCCACCAGGCACTCCTTGGAAACCCTTTGGAGCAGTTCTACTCTGTCCTATAGGGTCACTATGGGTTGGAATTGACTCGACGACAACGGGTTGGTGGTTTTGGATATGTGCAGGTAAGAAATGACGACGGTAGGTTATATAAAAAGGGAGAGGGTAAAAGCAAGTGTGTAATGGGCTATCACCGTAAAACGCAAGGAGAAAGGGAGCTGACTGTGTATGTTTATCAGTGTATAGAATATGCTTGTTTATGCACTGAGTACTTTGGGAAAAAATACTGAAAACCAATAGCTGTGGTTGCCACTTTGGGGGATGGGAAAGACTTGTAGACAGGGATACTGGAGGCTGGATGGAGGCATAATTTTAACTGTTGGAAATCTTGATCATGTGTCAGTTTTTTTTTTTTTTTAATTAGCAGGAGAATCATATTACATAATAGTGTGGAGGCGAGTTATAGAAGAAACAACTAAAAGAATTTGAAGTCTTTCACCTTCCAAAACGTCTGGGGCAGGAAAAGCCTTCTGTCTGAAACCACATGTATGTATTACTTTCATAAAACTATTTTTAAATATAGGAGGGAAATGAGAAAAAGGTAGCTGTGCTATCAGAGATGACTGCTGTGGTGAATGACACGCCATTTCCCTGGTGGACTGGTTTTCTACTGATGCTTAACGAATCACCACAAACGTAGAGGCTTAAAACAACACCTGTTTATCACCTCACAGTTCTGTAGGGAGAAGTCTGGACAGGCAGAGCTGGGTTGTCTGTATTACAAGGCAGAAATCAAGGTGTCAGCGAGGCTGGGCTCTTATCTACAGGCTCTGGGAAAGAATCCACCCCCACGCTCATTCACAGGTTGGCAAAATGCAGCTCCTTGCAGTTGTAGGGCTGAGATTTCTGCTGCCTTGCTGGCTGTCAGCCAGGGCCCACTCAGCTCCTAGAGGCCGTTCTCCCTTCCTTACACATGGCCCTTCCATTTTCAAAGCCAGCAATAGCAAGTGAAATCCTTCTCATGCTACAGATCTCTCTGATTCCCTTCTCTGCTACCAGCCAGAGAAAACTGTGTTCTTAAAGGGCACATGTAAATTGATTGGACCCACCCAGATAATTCTCTTTTGCCATAAAACATAACATAACCACAGGTTCAACCCACACGGAAGGGGAGGAGATTATACAAGGGAGGGTCATTGGGGCCCAGAGGGAGACCTGTCATGACTCCCAATGACCCTCACCTTATATAATTCCCTCCCCTGGGAAAATGAGTCTGTTACATTACACAGCAAAAGGGATTTTGCAGGTGCAATTAAGGTTCTTAACCAGTTGACTTAAGATAGGTAGATTACCCAGGTAAAGAGCTAACATAATCACATGAGTCCTTTAAAAGCAGAGAGGTTTGTCTGGCTGGTGGCAGAAAAGGAAGTCAGAGATTCAAAGCATCGACCTGCCTTTGCCATCTTGAAAATGGAGGGAGCCACGTGGAAAGGACCTGGGGGCAACCTCTAGTTGCCAAGAGTGACCTGTGGCTGACAGTCAACAAGGAAATGGAAACTTCAGTCCTATAGCCACAAAGAACTGATGTCTGCCACAACCTGAATGAGCTTGGAAGCGAGTTCTTTCCCAGAGCCTCCAGAAAGAAGTCCACCCAGCACATACTTTTATTTAGCCTTGGTGTGGTGGTTAAGTGATACAGCTGCTAACCAAAAGTTTGGCAGTTTAAATCCACCAGCTGCTCCGTGGGGCAGTTCTACTCTGTCCTCTAGGGTCACTATTGACCTGACAGCAACAGGTTTTTTTTTCTTTTGTGAGACCCTAGCAGAAAGCCCAGCCAAGCCCACCCAGACTTCTAACCTACGGAACCGTGAGATAATAAATGAATGTTTAAGACACTAAGTTTGTGGCTGATTTGTTAGGCGGCATTAGAAAACTAATACACCTGGCATGTCTTTCCCTTTCCTGTCTGCTCCCAAACTCTTATTTTATGTCATGAGAAGCATTTTGGCCTGGTGGTTGATTTCTCAAACTGTAGACAAAAAGACCTGGGTTAGAATTTTTCATCTAGGATGATTAGCCGGCACAAACACGGTAAGCATTTAATAAACAACATCTTTAGTTATCATCCTTATTCATTCTGCGAGTCTCTATTCAGCTCTCATCGCCTCTGCAAATGTTCTCCTGACTCCGCACCCCACTCCTCTAGAAAGTTCATCACCCCCCCACCGCCCCCGCACTTTGTACTTACTCTGCTATTACATGCCTCACACTGTACTGGCCACATGCCCTCACCAGACTGTGAACTCGTTGCAGGACAGAAATCCTGTATTTTCAGAGATGACCACAGCTTCTGTCACGAAGGAGCTCTGAAAATGTGGAGCTGAACACAGAACTTTCTAGAAGTCTGAGCTACTCAGTGAGAAAGACTGTTCGGATAGAAGTGAGTTCTCTGTCACTAGGGTAGCTACCTGTCAGGGAGGCTGAAAGGGATGGAATTCATGATACCTTGGGGTTTTTCTGCCCCTAGCTTGTTTTTTGAGGTTAGGATTGTTTCACAGAAACACACATACACACAAACGAAGCAGGAGGCAGGTGCTGGAGGGTGAGAGACCTTTCCAGGTGGGGTTAGTGGAGAAGGCAGAGCCAGGTACTGGAGCTGGGTGTTACCTCATTCATTCAACTGTTTTAATATGTGTTGTTGACTTCGGCAGTCCTAACACTGGAGATGCTGAAATCAACTCTGAAAACCAGACAGATGTTGACAGCTACTCCTAGGAGAGAAGCTTTAGGTAGAAGCCACATTGTGATCAAAACCTGACAGATCGAGGTCTCCAAGGAGCAGAGTCACAGGATGAGGAGGGGGCTCTAAACTTGGTGTTCTGCAAGGAAAGAGGAGTTCCTGGGTGGTGCAAATGGTTAAAAGCTCAGACTTAACTGAAAGGTTTGAGTCCACTCCAAGCTGCCCTGAAAGAAAGACCTGGCAATCTATTTTTCAAAAATCAGCCATTGAAAACCCAGCGAGCACAGTTCTACTCTGAAACACACGGGGTCACCATGAGTCAGACTCAACTCAACAGCAATGGGGAGGACGAGGAAGGGGACTTACGGTCGTTTTAGTGGTATAGGACAAGAAAGTGAGAGTGAGTCCAGCGAGCCCTGGAAAGTTGGGTCTGCGGGCAAAGGGCCTCCCAGCTCTGTTCAGGGATCCAAAACAGGAAGGTGCAGGCTTGCCAGTGCAGAAACAATCGACCTGCCGACTGAACCAACGAAAGATGGATACAGGACGGCTTCTGGGCGCCCCTTGGTGGCCACACTAAGTAACTACACCAGATTATCATCCAGACATAGCCAGTGCCCCGCTGACTGAAAGCTTCATTTACTTGGGGACTGGGAGAACCCACTCACCTACTTAGGAGGACTGCTCATTGCAGTAAAAAGGCATTTGTGTGAATGCATGTGTCTGTGGTTGTTTCTGTGTGCTTGTGTTGCCCTAACGTGTAGGTGCATACGTGTATACTAGTGTACACATGGGCATTTGGATGTATCTAAGTGTATCGGTGCTGGTGATTGGGCACATGAGTGCAAGGTGTGCATACATGTACGTACGGAGTGCTAGAGTGTTAGTATGCATTTATGAGCCTGTATGCACTGGCGCCAGAATGCACATCTGTGTATATTTGTATGCATGTGTATCTGTCATTGTGATTGCCTGTGTCCTTGTGTCTCTCTGAGTGTGTGTGTGTTAATGTAACTTTTTTAGCATGCATTTTTTTTCTGTTGCACATTGAAATAGTTAAGCTCCATAATCTTATTGTTTGTTTAAAGTTTGCTCTTGGATATAGGCCTGTTACAGAATAACTAGCAGATGCAAAAAGCATCCATTATGTATTTTTGCAATTAGCCGAAAACCCAGAAACTTTTCTTAAATAACAGGCACGATTCTGTGGGTTGCTTATTCCTGGGAGCCACCTCCTCTCCCTGGCTTGCCTGAGCCGATCCTGGGGCCAGCCCCAACCCAGGCCAACCCACGGAACTTTCACAACTGTTCCTGTTGCTGTTGTCAGGCACTGTCAAGTTGGTTCCGACTCATAGCGACCCCTATGCATAATGGAATGAAACACTGCCTAGTCCTGCGCCATCCTCATAATCGTTGCTATATTTTAACCCGTTGTTGCAGCCATTGTGTCAATCCATCTCACTGAGAGTCTCCCTCTTTTCTGCTGACCCTCTACCAAGGAAGATATTCTCCAGGGACTGGTCCCTCCTGATCACATGCCCAAAGTAAGTGAGACAAAGTCTCACTATCTTCACTTCTAAGGAGTATTCTGGCTATACTTCTTCAAGACAGACTTGTTTGTTTTTCTGGCAGTCCATGGTATATTCAATATTCTTTACCAACACCGTAATTCAAAGCCATCAATTCCCTTGATCTTCCTTACTCATTGTTCAGCTTTCACATGCATATGAAGCGACTGAAAATACAATGGCTTGCGTCAGGCTCACATTAGTCCACAAAGTGAAATGTTTGCTTTTCAACACTTTAAAAGGTCTTTTGCAGATTTGCCCAGTGCAATATGTTGTTTGATTTCTTAACTGCTGCTTCCATGGACATTGACTGTGGATACAAGTAAAATGAAATCCTTGACAAATTTAATATTTTCTCCATTTATCATGATGTTGTTTATTGGCCCAGTTGTAAGGATTTTTGTTTTCTGTTGAGGTGTAATCCATACTGAAAGCTGTAGTCTTTGATCTTCATTAGTAAGTGCTTCATTCAAGTCCTCTTTACTTTCAGCAAGCAAGGTTGTGTCATCTGCATATTGCACATTGTTAGTGAGTCTTCCTCCAATCCTGATGCCCCACACTTCTTCATACACTCCAACTTCTCAGATTATTTACTCAGCATACAAAGTATGGTCAAAGAATACAACCATGACACATCTTTCCTGATTTTAAACTATGCAGTCTCCCCTTGTTCTGTTCATACGACTGCCTCTTGGTCTACGTACAGTTTCCACATAAGCACAATGAAATGTTCTGGCATTCCCATTCTTCAAAACGTTATCCATAAGTTGTTATGATCCACACAGTCAAGTGCCTTTGCATATGCATATGCAAAACACAGGTAAACATCTTTCTGGTATTCTCTGCTTTCAGCCAAGATCCATCTGACATCAGCCAATGGTATCCCTTGTTCCATGTCCTCTTCTGAATCTGTCTTGAATTTCTGGCAGTTCCCTTTCGATGTACAGATGTAATCGTTTTTTAATTATCTTCAACAAAATTTTACTTTTGTGTGACATTAATGATATTGATACTTTATACATTCCACTGCATCACCTTTCTTTGGAATGGGCACATATGTGCCTCTTCCAGTCAGCTGGCCAGGTAGCTGTCTTCCAAATTCCTTGGCATAGGCAAATGAGCATTTTCAGCACTGCACCCATTTGTTGAAACATCTCAGTTGGTATTCTATCAATTCCTGGAGCCTTGTTTTTTGCCAGTGCCTTCAGTGCAGCTTGGACTTCTTCCTTCAGTACTATCTGTTCTTGATCATATGCTACCTCCTGAAATGGCTGAACATTGACCAATTCTTTTCGGTATAGTAATTCTGCATTGCTTCCATCTTCTTTTGATGCTCCCTGCGTCATTCAATCTTTTGCCCATAGACTCCTTCAGTATTGTACCTGGAGGTTTGAATTTCTTCTTCAGTTCTTTAGCTTGAGAAATGTCAAGCAAGTTCTTCACTTTTGGTTTTCAAACCCTTGGTCTTTGCACATGTCATTATAATACTTTACTTTGTCTTCTCAAACCACCTTTCCAAACCATCTCTTCGGCTATCTTATTTAATAATTTCTTCCTTTCACTTTAGCTACTTTATGTTGAAAAGCAAGTTTCTAAGCCTTCTGATATGCATTTTGGTTTTTTCTTTCTTTCCTTTTTAATGACCTTTTCCTTTCTTCATGTATGATGTCCTTGATGTCATCCCACAACTCATCTGGTCTTTGCTCATTAGTGTTCAATGAGTCAAACTTATTCTTGAGACGGTCTGTACATTCAGGTGGAATATACTCAAGGTCATACTTTGGCTCTCGTGGACTTGTTTTAATTTTCTTCAGCTTCAACTTCAACTTGCATATAAGCAATTAAGGGTCTGTTCCACAGTTGGCCCCTCGTCGTGTTCTGACTGATGATATTGGGCTTCTCCATTGTCTTCCCGCAGATGTACTTGACTTGATTCCTGTGTACTCCATCCAGTGAGGTCCATATGTATAGCTGTTGTTCGAGTTGTTGAGAAAAGGTATTTCCAATGAATAAGTTGTTGGTCCTTCGAAATTCTATCATGCGATCCCTGGTGTCATTTCTATCACCAAGTCTATATTTTCCAACTACTGGTGGCGTAGTGGTTAAGTGCTATGGCTGCTAACCAAAGGGTCAGCAGTTCAAATCCACCAAGTGCTCCTTGGAAACTCTATGGGGCAGTTCTACTCTGTCCTATAGGGTCACTATGAGTTGGAATCGACTCAACAGCACTGGGTTTGGTTTGGTTTGATCCTTCGTGTTTCCAACTTCTGCATTCCAATCACCAGCAATAATCAACGCATCTTGACTGCATTTTTTAAGTCAATTTCAGACTGCAGAAGTGGGTGGAAATCTTCGATTTCTTCATCTTTGGCATTAGTGGTTGGTGCATAAATTTGAATGGTTGTGTTAACTGGTCTTCCCTGTACATGTATGGATATATCCTATCACTGACAGTGTTGTACTTCAGGACAGATTTTGAAATCTTCAAACTGTCCCTAGTGAGATGGAAAAACCTAGTGGAAAAACCATCTCACTAGGGTTTCAGAATAGAACTCGAGGTACAGTTTGCAGTGAGGAGGGTAACAAAGACGAGAAGGAAGCAGAGAAGGAAGAACAGTAAAAGAACAGCCCCCAAAATCTGAAAAGTCTTTGTCAAACTGAATTAGCCAGCCCAGCAGTTACCTTTCTAGTCTAAACTCAAACCCCTTGCCTCCGAGTTGATTCCGACTCATAATGACCCTGTAGGACAGAGTAGGACTGCTCCATAGGGGCTTCCAAGGCTGTAAATCTTTATGGAAGCAGACTGTCACATTTTTCTCCCACGGAGCAGCTGGTGGGTTCAAACCACTGACCTTTTGGTTAGTAGATGAGTACTTTAACCACTGCGCCACCAGATAGCTCCTCTAAACTGACCAGTTAGTTAAATTAAGCTTCCAGACTCTTGAATGAATGTGATTATAGACTATAACATGCCTTCTAGGTGCATCTAGCTATTATTTCACCAATTTGCCATAATCTGTATACTGTCATATAAAACAATGAGTTCCTTCTTATTTACATCAACAAAATACTCATGAAGAAGAGTGGAAATGTGGTCTGTGATCATGAAGACTTTTGGACTGATTAATAAATGGTGTTTTGGGAAGTGATTATCAGAATAGGTAAGCTCCTGCAAAAGCCATCACGTATGAAATAGAACTGAACAAAATTCTCTCTATACAACTGGTGTTACTCTCCCTACCCCATCCCATCCCTTAAATCACTGTATCTTCCATTAGCACATAGTAGCAGCAGCCTCAAATCCAGTTACCTTCTTTCCCTAAATAGCACTTATCCAGACCTAACTAAAGGCCCTAAACAGACAGGTAAGAGTCTGCTCAATTATGTTTCATACTGGGTATGACATGGACATTCTCACACAGCTATTTGATACCAGAGATGTATATACATTTTTTTCACTATACTTACAATTATAGTTTTATTACAGCAAAAAGGATACAAATGAAGAGACAGAGGGTGATTTCTGGGATGGTTTACAACATGGAGCTTCCATGTCCCAAAAAAGGACATGCTAACCTCCCTCACGCATTGATGTCTGTCATCAACTGGGAAGCCCTTGAAGCTTCCATGTCCAGAGCTTTTCCTGGGGCCTCATTACATAGGCATGATTGGTTGAATCATGACCCCCTTCCCCTATCATGAGGTGGGTCTTTCTGGCATGGCCAACCCCGACTTGAGTCACCTGTTAGATAGGTATGGTCTGGAAACCTCAAAGATACTTCAATTACTGGGGAAATTGCAATGGTTTAGAGGTTATCTCTTAGGGACCAAGGACAATGACCAAATTCTTTGGATAAAGTTCAATAACAACATCTTTGATTGATGACGTGTGGCATTCTGTCCCCCAGCCCTGCATGTCGTTCATGGAAGTATCACATGGTGATGGGCTGGATCGCATCAGTGTTTCTCTGATGCCAGGGATATTTTGATGTAGCTGTTCTAACTTGGTCATTTTGATGTAGGGATACTTTGATCCAATCTAAAAGTTAGCCTACTTTCTTCAAATAATGTAAAAAAAAAAAAAGTGTCTGTCTTGACCACTGTCCCAGGTGAAGACAAGATAAGGGTAGTGCCTATTGTGCATGTTTCCTGGTAACCAAAAAGAAAAAAGTTTCATATTTTGATGAGGCCATTTTGATGCAGCCTCATGGTAACTATAGACACAAACACTGGCTGAATTCTGGTAGTGGCTTTGGTGCCACTTGTTAAAACGCTTCCTTAAAAAACTAATAACAAAGTGTGAGCCGCACACAATAGCTTTGTACTTTTAAGGACTGACTGCTTAACCTATTTTGTCTTCCCCTTCCAGCTCTGAAAGCCGTTGGATGCAGGCAGCTGTGAGAGGGTCAGTTCCACCCACAGTTCTCACAGGACTGCAAGGGTTGAGAAACTAGCACGGAAACTTATTCAATTCGGGGGTTTTCTTGAAAGCCCACCTAATTTCATAGAAGTAGCTAACCAGAACCAGGTGCTGTCCAGTCAGCTCTAACTCATGGCAACGCCATGTGTGTCGGAGAACTGTGCTCCACAGGGTTTTCAATGACTGATATTTTTAAAGTAGGTCACCAAGTCTTTCTTCCCAGGCACCTCTGGGTAGGCTAGAAGTAGCTACTGAGAATCTACCTTCTGAGGAAGCCTTCAAAATAGTACAAAAGCTCATATACATGACTTTTTAGTTTTTACTTTCTCTTTTTAAATGCAATTTCTTAATCAAATGAGGCCGAATATGCTTTTTATGCAATACGTAGCTTAACTGCTTGATTTTACTGTGTAGTAGATAATTCTTAAAGTTTGTGATTATCTAACATTAAAGCTGGGATATGTGGTAACTCTGCAGGTGCTTTTCTTCTGGCTGGTTAAAACATCAAAGGCCAGTGGTCAGCAGTTTCATAAAGGTGCTTCAAAATGGATCATAAATCAAAGAACCTTGCCTAGAGAAATGTTCTATTACTCTTGTTTCCCTAAATAAAACAAAATAATTAAAACTTCTTATCTTATGCCTGGGTCTTAAGAGGACAAAATCATAAGAGAAAAGGCTCTTTAAAGAGGGACCCAAGAGATGCAGGTTCTGTTTTGATGATTTGGGATGGCTGGGATACCATAAAGGTCTGAGCCCTGGTGATAGTCTGGGGCTGGTATGGTTGGCTTTGAGTGGTAGCCTGAAACTCAACTAGTTCTTCAGCTCTCCCAGGACAGGAAAGCAGAGATGAACCAAGGTCCAGGATTAACATCACAAATAACCACATCTATCCAAAGAAAAGCATATCCGGATCCATGAGAGTATTAACCTTGCAGTCAGGGATGAAGAAATTAAGACATAGGTGATTAGGGCCATTTTTACCTTTTTCCCTTGGTGCACAGTAAATGAGTGCCTACAATCAAAGAGTACTTAATGCAGATGAAGTATGCAGGCAGACTAGGGAGAACTGAAATGCACTAATGCAATGACTGAAGTTGGCCAACAGAAGACATCTGAAGGTCTATCCATATCAGAGTATTAGTTTTAGACAGAAATTCCTTAGAAGGAATGTCACCCATAGCACTATGTCTTGTGCAATTAGTAAGTGCCTGAAGATGAAGGTCCAAATCTCCAGAGGAAAGATGCTGACCTAGTCTGGCCAATACTTTCAGCCACTGTTATCTCCAGGGCCCACTGGAATGTCAGGCAACCACTTAACTTACATGGACAAAGCACAAGCCTACAAAAAGCTCACACCTTGACACTCTCTGCCTGGGTCAATTTCCCCCTCAAAGAGACAAGCAATTAATGCTACAGGTGGGTAATAAAATAGGCTGCTTGTACCTCAATCCGGATTAGTTCTTGAAGACATGGGGTAAAGTCATGTGTTCTGCTTAATTCCAAACGCACAAACATAATACACAGAGCAGAAAATTCTCCTGCATCCTGAACTCTGCTTTTGCCATGTGAGGACCCACATGTTAAATATGATACTTCTTGATCTTCAATATGCTTGAGAACAAAATCTGAACCAGCAAATAGCAAAGACCACAGCACAAGATTTATTGGGATTATTTACTAAACAATTCATACACATCCAACATCATTAAATGGAAATAATGTTAGTTCATTAAAAAAAAAAAAAAAAAGCAAGGCTCCACTTGGAGTCTCTCAAAAAAGTAAAAAACATCTTGGTGACTACATCTTTAACAAAGAGAACAGCCAAACTAGTGAAGTCGGATGTATCTCAATCAACTCCAAAAGCCCAATATTGCAAACATGTTTTTCTACCTAAAATCAAACAAAAAGCAAAGCCTCGTAATTTAGAAATTACTGTGTTTCTTGGTTTGCTGTTCTCAAATGCCACAGAAAGATATCTGATAAAAGGAAGCAAAGCACCTAGTCTCAACAGTTTTCTTCAGAACCTTAAGGTTGCTTTTACATTATCGATATAAATATTTAGATTCCCATCTGACGGATTTCTTCATATATGTGACTAGGAATGCTCTCCAAACCTTAGTCTTTGGATTCATACTAAGGTTGTTTGTTTAAACCACCAGTAAAGTCCCTCTGTATGGCTGGACTCAATCACTCACTAGATAAAAATTCATTACAATCTCTTCCAAGAAACCAAGATAATCTCAGTGCAGACAGTCCCCGGGTTATGAACAAGATCCTTTCCTATGTATGTCTCTAAGGATTTGTAGGTAAGTCAGAACAGGTGCATACGGTTCTTAATTAGCCTTACGTTAGTGCAAGAAAAGGCTCGAAGCCTTGTCAATGATTTAAAAGCTGCAAGTGCAGCCAGTGAAGGTGACCGTGGTGAAGACTTTGTGCGAGCAGGGGCTGGTTCAATTGTTTCAAAGTGAGGGCAAATTCACGTAACATCAAAGGGCAAGTCGAGCAGTCCCTAAGTCGCACGCTCATAACCCGGGGACTGACTGTACAAATTTTGGGGGCCAAGATGTTACTCAGTTACAAAATCACAAAAAACTTACGGATACTATGTTTTCTGATAGCAAGTATGTTGAAAAATTTATCTTTAATAAGTGAATTTTGTAACACGCATAGAAATAAATTGTTCCAGTACATTATAAGAACGTTCATCAAATTGTCCTCACTATTCCCAATGACTTTATATATAAAATTTAATTATACAAAGACAAAATTCCTTGCCCTATTTAACCCTGTATACCTAATAGTATAAGCGCTGAGAATGAGATACATTTTTTTGTTTTTTTTACCTAACAGTATAAGTGCTGAGAATGATACATTTTTAAAATCTCATATTAATAACCTTGGACACCACTTTGCATTAGTGAGGGAAGAAAATGGTAAGAAGAAAACAAATTGCTCAGAGATTTTTAAAGGAAGGATGGATTTAAGAGAAAACTCCTTTGGATTCTATAGTCTTTTTTATGCTATATCTTTCAATGCTTCAACATGATACAAAAAATAGAATTTATTGAATAAAAGTAGCCAGAAAGGAAACCAAACACTTACATATTTATTATTTTTCTGACCAAAGTGCAATGATTTTTAACTCTTCTTAAACAAACAATTATGAAAAAAGTATTCAAGAAAACAGAATACAAATGAGAAATTTAACCATTAGCATTTCTTCTTCCACTAAACCTGTATTTAGTCTAAGAAAACCAAAAACAAACAAAAAAATCTTGGAAGTGTTACTAAAACTCTAACTGAATCATTTATCTTAAATCTAGTACATGCATTTCAGTGTTCCACTGATAGGAATTTTGTTAAAATCAGTTTAATCATTAATAATACTATATAATAGAGCATAAGGAACACATCCATTAGATGTGATCCTCGTCCCTTACCCTCAGATTTATGTCAGAATAAGCTGGCATTCTGCCAGGCTCTGAATCCCAGTGCCCTAACCCAAACCCTGGAAGCAAAGAATATGCCCTATCATACAACTTTGTACAAGTTGTAGTAAAACAAAGCCCAAGTTTTCTTATTTTTCTATAGGAAATGGTCAGTTATTTGATAAATATTAAAACACTTCTAGGAAGTCATTTTATGAGTCTATTTACCAAACACACTTTGTAAGAAGTAACTATACAGAAAGTTCCTTTGAAATTTGGTCCACAAATTCTCTTAACAGGTTGTAAATTTACTACCTGCAACAAAAAGAAGAACTGGAGATCCCTAATCCTAACATGTTGTAACGAGAGTAAGGGGACATACACACATACTAAAAAGTTTTGCTCACAGAAGGCACAGACTATAAAAGGGACATTCCTTTTGAATAAAAAACAAAAACTAGCTGATATCCTTCTTTGTTTAGTAAGCACCATAGCTAAAATAAAGTTGAAACTAAATTCACTGTCTACTGCTCTGACAAATGAACAACAAAAAAAAAAAACCGAAGATAAACAATTTAATTTGTCTTAACTACATACTTTCCAGCCATTAACTGAGATGTAATTACGAAAGATCAAAATTGCCTTAAAAGGGGATTGTGATAGCAGCTATCAAAGCAATATTCAAGCATGATTTCAAGAATGTCTTCAGGTGCAGAGTTAGCCTTCTTTGTCAAAAATCTTCACAACTTCACCAAAAACCTGTAAAAGATAGTAATAATTTAAAAAGCAGATATTGTCAAAACACCATATGGCCAAGTTCTTGTTTTTAAAAACAGTCAATTTTATATTAATTTTTTAAATGGCTGACTTTTTTTTTAAAAATCACATAATCTTTTAGTTTCAACTATTTAACTTTAGGCAGTAATATAATATAAATACATGTTGCATTCAATTTTACCAGTGTTTTTAGGGCAAAAGAAGTTTCTTGATAGATTACTAAGAATTTGATAAAATGTAAACTAAAGTGGCTTATCTTCTTAGTTCTGATTCTAACACACGAACTTTTCTCCTATATATTACCTTACCCGTATAGGAGGTGGCAATGGATAATAAAAATGTCTGTAAGATAAAAAAAGAAAGGTCCAGAAGAAGCAGATTCAAGGAATCAGGTAAGAGATTAGGTGAAGGTCCAGAAGAAGCAGATTCAAGGAATCAGGTAAGAGATTAGGTGAATCAAGAGACACTAGAAATCTTCCAGGCAATGAAGGCTTGCAAACCATAATTTAGAGATTACTGATTTCCGAAGGAAGAAAGAAATGATGAGTCATGGAAACTCTGCACCTCTGGAGCTATGTGCTCTGTGATGGAAGATAGGCTAGCAACCTGGGGCTTCTGAGCTAGATGACTTGGCCATTCATGTTACAGATTTTTAAAATATGAACACAGTAATTTAAAAAAAAAAAGAAAAAGTTCTCAAAATGCCAATTTTCCAATACTTAAGAAAAGGGGTTTGGAATTAATAAGCCACCCACTTCTCACAAAAAACAAGTCTAAGTTGTAAAACCCATTTTAGACACTATTCAAAAAGGAGAAAAAGCCTAATCTTACATTCAGACTCCAGTCTTAAAATGAAACAGAACAAAAAAACTAATGTCATAGTTTTTCTCCAGTCTACTCCAAAAGAAATCAATCACATTTTTAGTTGACCTTTTTCTTAAGGCAGGCTAACGATACTCACTTCATCAACTGATTTTGAAGCATCTATTTTCCTGACTTTCCCCATTTCCTCATATAAGTCAATAATTGGCTTTGTTGACTGAAGGTAGGTCTGAATTCTGGAAAAGAAGCAAATATTGCAGTGTTTTAGTTATTCATCCTTTCTCCTTCATGTTATAGAATAGCTCAGAGGACAACACTGAACCTGACCCAAATGACTCAGATATAATCTCCTTAGATGAACCATTTTACATATTTAAGCATGATATTTTCTTTTCCTGGGCCAAAGTGAGGCAGGTTATTTAATCTGTTACTCAAATTCCACACTGGGATTGAGGTGGCAATAAGTAAAAATTGCAAAGTACCTCTTTTCCAGGCTTTCTCTGTTGTCATCAGTCCTACCACTACTCTTTCCCCTCTCAAGACATCGCTCGATACAGATCTGAAAACAGATAAATAAAAAGTTATTAAAAGAACAGAGATATGAATCTGCCATTCTTTTAAACTGAAAAGAAATAAAGTTTGAAGATATTACCAAAAATCCCTGCATTAAACCCAACGTATCTAATTCATTAATCAACATGTAAAACTCTTTTAAATTTAAACATGTGGTTCAATTTATATAAACTAGGTTAAATAAGTACAGAGCACAAGAATTCATTCATGACTCAGTTTTTCCTGTGTGTATGTGTGTATGTTTTTTTTCAAACAAACCACAATAAAAAGAAGATCTGTATGTCTACAGTTCCATCTAGGATGTAATATTAACTTATTAGGTATGAATTACATGCTTCAAACTGTTCCATTTTTCCTTACTTGTCAATAATTCTGTAAATATCCAAATATTTTTAAGAGTCAACATATTTGCATTTGAATAAAGCATCCCTTGTTAATAGTGAATAAACATTCCTTAGTTATAAAGAAAGCTGTGGTAACATTTTAAAGTTAACTTTGAAGAATAAGTGAAAACATATTTTTGGGGGTTGGAAGAGGAGAGTTACATTTTAAAACGATGAAAAGGCTGAAGCAGGTCTCTCCACGAGAGGCACATTTGCAACTTAACCTAAGAATAGCAAACCTTCAAGGCACTACTTCAGACTCTTCTTCCTTCAGGATGCTGGCATTAATTTAATGAAATTTATATTATAGCAGCTGTCAGAATCAGGCATTTTAATTAAATGATTCCGAGAGATTCATTTTAGTTATTCAAAGGTAAGTCTGGGTATGTTATTAGAAGTGTCAGAAAGAAAAAGAACACTTCCCTGTTTTCTCCAGTCACTTCACTCTTAGAAAACAAATTAGGCTGTTCTATATAGGGTCACTATGAGTCAGAGGAAACCCTGGTGGCATAGTGGTTCAGAGCTATGGCTGCTAACCAAAAGGTCAGCAGTTCGATTCCTTAGAAACCATATGGAGCAGTTCTACTCTGCCCTATAGGGCTGCTGAGTCAGAATCGACTCAATGGCAGTGGGTATGAGTCAGAATCGACTTGACAGCACACAATAACTTATGTCTCTTGAGGAGTCCCGGTGGTGCAGTGGTTTAAGAGTTTGGCTGCTAGCCGAAAGTTCAGCAGTTCAAACCCAACAGCCACTCCACAGAAGAAAGATGTGGTAGTCTGGTTCCTTAAAGCTTTAGAAACCCTATGAGGCAGTTCTACTGTGTCCTATAGGCTCGCTATGAGTTGGAATCAATTCGACAGCAATAGGTTGTTCTTTTTTTTTTTACATCTCTTTAAAATTGAGTTTTCCCAGCTTCCAGAAATGTGTTTCTTTTCAGTAAAACAACACCCTAAGGCGAGACACTGTCTGATAGTAGTGTACATTTATGAAAATAGTAGTTCAGCTTCGTTATAGCTACCATTATTGTGCATGTCAATTCTTATTTTAAAAAATAACCATGCTGTTGTTATTCTGAAAATAAAGCAAATTTTTGGTCCACAAGGCTGCTGATACCAAATAGTTTTTAATATTCCAACAGCCAGACAGTGCTGTTCTGTCCATCTAACCTACCAATTCAAAAAATACTGCTGCCATTATAAAATGCTGATAAAAGTTAAAAATCACTTTGTTTAACCATCGGTTGCTTAATGCCCATATAGGCTGATACAGATTTTCTTTACCTCGTTATTACAGTCAAAAAACAGAACAAAAGATACATCTGCCTTCCCATCCATGGTCTTGTTCCAACCTTGAAGGTTGTCTTGATTTCTTGGAAACCCATCAATCAAGAATTTATTCTTCTGGGCATCGGCAGCCATTGTCTGATCCATTTCCTAATGGAAAAAGGGGGATTTGGGTTCAATATTATATTACAAAATAGAATTTCTTAAGCAGGTGGTAGATACAAGGTATTTGTTTTATTATTATTCTTTAAACCATAAGAATGGAGGATGCAGTAAAAAAAAAAAAAAAAAACTAGAAGGAAATGAGCCAATATATTAACATGGTTATCCCAAGCTGGTGGAGTTATGGATATGTATCATAATTTTTTTCCATTGTTTCCAAATTTTCTACAGTAAACAAATAAGATACCAATATAAAATGCAAAATTACATAAAATATCACTTTGTTTTTCTCTAATAGTTGACCATCAGTTGGTCACATACTTTCACATCTATGCAAAATTATTAATAAACAGTAATAAGAGAAAAATAAGCATTAACCCATGTGCTTTGCTCTAGCCACTGGAGACCTTATCTTGCCTTCCCTTTCCTCTTCCCAAGTCATTTTGCTATGTTAAGAAATACACTGCTTCTACAGGTACCCAACTGTGCTATAATTCAAGTACAACAGCAAAAAAGTTTGGACAAATATAAAGAGAATGTTAGCATTAATTACTTATGTCAGAGTTAATATTCTCCCCTCAGTGCTTAGACTGTTTCCAGGTTCTTCAAGAAGAAAAATGGTTGTAAGGACCCCTGATTCCTTTGTCTGAAGCTAGGCTTTATCCTAGCATCTAGCTTCTCCTCAAATATTCACAAAGCTTCCAGAGAATGCTTTTGGACTCCTTTTAAATAGCATTTTTATCCCAAATATGGTAGTGGAAGACATATGAAGAAGGCACATCAGGGTCTACCCAGTCAATATACATTTAATCAAAGTCTATTATCAGGGACCATGAAAAGTAAGGACATGGCTCTTGTTTCTGAGGGAGGGTAACTAACAACAATACCAGTGACGGTTCAGGAATCCATAGCTGAAGCACATGTTAAAACCCTGACTTCTAACTGAAAGGTTGGCAGTTCAAGTCCACCCAGGGGCACCTTAGAAGAAAAGCCTGGTGATCTACTTCTTATAAATCAGCCATTCAAAACTCTATGGAGCACAGTTCTACTCTGACACACATGGGGTCACCATGTTTGGAATCAACTCCATGTCAACTGATTTGGTTTGGTTTTGGTAGTGATGATCCAGGTAAGAAAAAAAGGAGGATCTGAACTATAGTTATAGTGGTAATAGAGAAAAGAGACTAGATAGAAGATTAAGAATGGGAAAACTGGAAGAATCTGCTTACTGAATGGATTTGGGAAAGTGAGGAAGAGGAAGATAATACAGGATCGCTACCAGATTTGTGATTTGTTTCTTCTCACTCTTGGGCCGCTAAGTAGATGTCTTAGACAGCTGGGTAGATGGCAGAATCCTTAACCAGGACAGGAAATAAAGGAAGATCACATTTTAGATGATACAGTCAGCCTCTGACATGTTGATTTTAGACACCTGTCAGACATTCAGATGAACACCTGGCACTTAGTTAGAAATATAGGTCTGGAGTTCAGAACGAAAATTTATGCTAGAGCTATGGATTTTGGCGTTATAGTGAAAGCCTTGACCATGGATAAACTGTCAAGCAAGAAATACATAAAGTAAGAGCTGAAGAGAACCAAAGATGCAACTCTGAGAAGTATATTATTTCAGTAAACTTGCAGAAGAAGACATGCTATTAAAGGAGAAAGAGAAAAAGCAGTCACTGAAGTAGGAAGAAGATCAAGAGAAATGGTAACACAGTAAACAAAGGAGGTCTGAGCTTCAAAAACCGTGATTAGGGTTAAATGATACAAGAAAAATAATGACTAAAGTATCCCCTAAGATGGGAGGGTAGAGAGGGTTAGAAGCTGGCAAATGGACACGAAAAGAGAGAATGGGAGGAGAGAGCGGGCTGTCTCATTAGGGGAGAGTAACTGGGAGTATGTAGTAACGTGTATGTAAGTTTTTATGTGAGAGACTGACTTGATTTGTAAACTTTCACTTAAAGCACAATAAAAATTATTAAAAAAAAAAAAAGTATCCCCTAGATTTGATAAAGAAGATCACTAGTAACATCAGCAAGAACAGTTCCAATAGAGACGGAAACAGAACCTGACTGCAAAGCATTGAGGAATGATTAGAAAAAGTATGTAGATTACTCTTTATCAGACTTACATATACTCGAGGGCACTGGGTTTTTTACATATAAAATACAGGAAAGGGATTAGCTCCAGAGAATAAGGAGAGAAGATTTACTTCAGAATGAAAGCAACTTCCTCCAACCTCTGAGAGAAGGGGTGAGAATGTTTGTGAATGAGTCATCTCTTCATTCTCACCTGACTCTAGTTCCATCCAGATGCTTATATATCTCTTTCCCATCAGGCCTCAGCTGTTTCTTATTCCCACTCTTGCATCTCTCCTTTACCATTTCTTGTATGTGAAAACATCTTCTAATGACTACAGTCTTAGGATCCTCTAGTAGGGAGTTATCAAATAATACAAGGTGCTTGTTTTTTAGAGGTGACATATTTTAGTTTGATAGCTATTAGTCTTAGCATTCGTGCTGAAGATAGTGATACATACACCAGAAATGCAGACATCAAGGCTGAGAGAATGTCAACAATGGGTAGGCTCCTGGGTTTGAAAAGAAAGAGAAAAAACAAAGAAGGTTTACAAGAAAACCGAAAAGAAAGAAATGGAAGAAAGAATGATTCTCTGAGTGTTAAGCAGGAATAGTCAAGTGTGCCTAATGTGGATGTTAAACTGAGCTTTACCAACCCTACACCAAAGCACAGTCCTTGCTACTATCCAGTAGCAGTATTCTTCCCAGGTGAAGGCAAAGTCTCCGGTTCTACCATTATCAAACACCAAGGCTCCTGAAAACATGACCACCTTCCACAAGCAAGGAATTCAATACCCTGACTCTTTCATTATTCAAATAAAAGGTGGACTTTTTCTTGCTGGCATTCAATTGATTGGCATTCACACTCTTTACCCTCTTTAACAAGCTGATGGTTATCTCAACTGGCACAATCTTTCCATCTTTAATGTACTTCTCAATGAGTTCACCATACTGTGAATCTGGGTTCTTTCTTTCATCACGAAGAAGTTCTCCTGCAGAAAGATGTGTATAGCCGTATTTCTGAAAGAAATAACACATGGGAAAAAAAAAAATCAGAATACAATCAATCCAGTGATAGGACTATCAATTTTTTCCTTTGTGTTAACTTGTATATTCTATCTTTCTACAATAAATGTTTTTCTTGTACACTAAATAATAAATTTAAGAGAGATTTCATACAACCAGTTTGCTTAATAAAAATCCTTAATCTACATATGGCATACTGGCTGTAGTGTTTATACACCACGAAATCACCCCAAAGTTTATGTATCTGGATACATATTTAACATCTCACTATGTTCCTTCACAAACATAATTCGAAGTTTAAACGTTATTAATAATGTTCAAAAATGTCTAACAAATATCTAACTACAGAAGCAACCAAAATGTACTCCAATTGGTGAATGGATTAAAAAAATGGTACATCCATACAATGGAGTATTAGCGATAAAAAGATATGCGCTGTCAAGCTATGGAAGAATGTTAAATGCATATTGCCAAGTGAAAGAAGCCAGTCTGAAAAAGCTACATACTGTATGATTCCAACTATATGACATTCTATAAAAGGTAAAACTATAGAGGCAGTACAAAGATAGGGGATGCTAGGGCCTCAGGGTGATGGGAGGAGGGATGAATAAGTGGAGCACAGGGCATTTTTAGGGCAGTAAAATTATACTGTATGATACTGTAATCATGGACATATAACATTATGCATTTGTCAAAACTCATAGGACTGTACAATACCAGAGTGACCTTTAATGTAATCTGTTATTGTCAGGTGCTGTTGAGTTGGTTCCAAGTCATAGCAACCCTACGTATAACAGAACAAAACACTGCCCGATCCTCACAATCATTGCTATGTTTGAGCCCATTCCTGTAGTCACTGTATCAATCCATCTAGTTGAGGGTCTTCCTCTTTTTCACTGACCCTCTACTTTACCAAGTATGATGTCCTTCTTCAGGGACTGATCCCTCCTGATCACATGTCCAAAGTAAGTGAGACAAAGTCTCGCCATCCTCGTTTCTAAGGAACATTCTGGCTGTACGTCTTCCTAGACAGATTTGTTTGTTCTTCTGGCAGTTCATGGTATATTCAATATTCTTCACCAACACCATAATTCAAGGGCATCGATTCTTCTTCAGTCTCCTTATTCACTACCCAGCTTTTGCATGTGTATGAGACAACTGAAAATACCATGGCTTGGCTCAGGTGCACCTTGGTTCTCAAAGTGACATCTTTGCTTTTAAACACTTTAAAGAGGTCTTTAGTTAATGATAATCTATCAGTATTGGTTCATCAAATGTAATGAATGTACCACACCAATGCACGATATTAACAATAGGAGAAACAATATATGGGGGGAGGGGGGTGAAAGGACAAACGAGCTCTGTACTTTCTGCACAATTTTCATATAAACCTAAAACTGCTCTAAAAAATAAAGTCTCAGATAAAAACATATCTAACTATACAATTCAAGGCAAGAAACATTCTAAATCTTACCACGGTTGGCTGATTTTCTAAGAGCCTTTTTCTTGCTTCCAAACAGTAAGCTAATAGTATATACAGCAAAAAAAAGAACAAAACTCTAAAGAATTTATTTGCTGACTAAATTGAATATCAAGTTTGATGAGAATAAGCGAAAACTGTAGTGTCCATGTCTCTCAGTCATACAGCCTCTTCCATTAGAAGAAATGATTAAAAGTGTATTTAATTGTTATATAAAAAAAAAAAAACCCACTGCTGTCAACTTGATTCCAACTCATACCAACCCTACAGGACAAGGAAGAACTGCCCATAGGATTTCCAAGGAGCAACTGGTGGATTCGAACTGCCAACCTTTTGGTTAGCAGACAAGCTCTTAAACCACTGCACCACCAGTGCTCCTTACTCCTTAGTTGTTACAAAAGACTTAAAAAAAAAAAAAAAAAAAAACTTTCGTCATTTACAGAAAACAGAAGTAAATACAAAGGCATTTAATTACTGAAATTGTTATTTTAAAATTATTTCCACACCATTTATAAACACCCACTTTGCTCACCCAGTACAAGCAAGCTTTTGAAAGTCAGTACAAGAAATGACTTTTAAAAAATGGGGTATGACCTACTATAAAAAATGGTGTTGGGGCATTGGACCTCCTTGTCTAACTTCACGGGGCGGGGGGCGGGGGAGGGGGGAATCAGGATCAGCATCAACACCCAAAGGTGACTGTGACATGAGGTGGAAGTCAGACATACCTCCACCCTCCAACATTTTACCAAATCTGACACTAGCCATCCCTCCCACAGCACTCAATAATTCGTTGCAATGGCCACACAGAACTCACCATACTCACAGTTACAGGGTTTGTTAGGGAAGTGACAGGTTCCAATTCAGGATCAGGAATGACTCAGGATACAGTTCTTCAGTCAGAACAGCTTCTCAGCCATGCCCACAGGCAGGCCTCTCTCTCTGCCCCTCAGCCCAGTCTCTGTCCTGCTTGGGCAAATGTTACAAAACTCTTTTAGCTCTGCCGATAAGTGCCTGGAGGGACCCCATTCCACTGGCAAGCCTCCTGCCCAAATTCAGCTCTCTCGCTCTATGGGTCAGCACACCCACTGTAGCCGCCTCACTCCATGGGCTGGGAAGCCCACCATGCTGTCTTGTGCCAAGTCTCCTGGCTCTGCTGTTGCCGTTTCTCTATCGTTGCTTCTTGCTGTCTTGCACCATCTCCAATATTACAGTTCTCTCTCTCTGTCCTGGGTCTAGGAGTTCTCAGCTGCAGGGACCCAGGGTCCAAAGGATGTACTCCACTCCTGGCTCTTCTTTCTTGGTGGTAGTGAGGTTCCTCCTTTCTGTCTCTAGGATGGCTCATTTTAAGCCTAGCAGGATGGCAAAACTGACCAATCCCCTCATTAGGATTCCATACACCTTATCTGTTATGGTCCCACCACCACAAGGGTGCCATGTACCTTATTTGCATAGTCTCACCCAATCATTAGGTGGAAGTACCAAGACAATGGCAAGAAAGGCCATATAAAAGTGATCCATCTCACTGCACCTACTTTCCCATGTCTTTTGAATAGTTCTAAAAAGCATTTTGCAACTACCATCCACAAAATTTTATAGCAGCTTCATTTCCCACTGTTTATTTTGGCTCCTGCTCGGCAGTCTGTGCTTGCCTGATGCTCTAATCTGGTCTAGTGATTATAGCATATGGTATTATTGAATAAATGCAGAGACAAACAGTACTAAACAATGGCACAGGCTCACAGTGAAACACCAACAATACAGATTGTTCTGTAACGTTCTGCTGTATGAACAACATACACATTTAGAAGCCCAGCTAGTAATTTAGAAATTAGTGCACATGTTGTTTGTTTCCTGATGCTGGAGCTCAAATTAGCAAGCTTTATACTGCATTAAAATGGGTTTTGGCATTATATCACATTTTGTCTTTGTTTTTTTTTTTAAGAGAAACTAGTTATAAGCTATAAAAAAAACACCAAAACCAAACCTGTTGCCGTCAAGTCAATTCCAACTCACAGCAACCCTAACAGGACAGAGTAGAACTGCCCCATAGAGTTTCCAAGGAGCAGCTGGTGGATTTGAACTGCCGACCTTTTGGTTAGCAGCCAAATGCTTAACCACCACCACCCGGGGCCCTGTTACAAGCTATAAACCTAAAAAACCTGCTGCCGTCGAGTCGATTCCGACTCATAGCGACCCTATAGGACAGAGTACAACTGCCCCACATGGTTTCCAAGGAGCGCCTGGTGGATTCGAACTGCCGACCTTTGGTTAGCAGCCGTAGCTCTTAACCACTATGCTACCAGGGTTTCCGTTACAAGCTACAGAGGTATACAATTGATATTTTAAAAAACAATTACAGAGTTTGTCAGAAAGAAAAAACAACCTTACCTGCAAAGTCAAGGATACAAAGAATTTAAATAAATATGACCATGTACACACTAGTTATTATAGTACTTAGTAACAACTGGACTTCAAAGGACATTTAATGTTTTCAGAAACATTCTGCTATCATTAAGGAGTCACTGATGCCAATTTTGAGGAAAGCAAGAATGGAAATTTTCCAGCCTTAATCAAAACTTTCTCACATTCTCTGAAAGCTCCTAGCAATTAAAACCTAGTGGGTCACTGACTAGAGTCTTAAAAGAAACACTCAAAACCACAGCTGGTTATAAATACTATAAACTATAGTAACTACAATTACAAGCTACTATTCAACTAAAATTAGTAGTTTTCTAATGACAAATGTATAAACTCAACTCATTTAGAGTAACTGCCTCAAAGTTTTACTTTCGTTTTTTCTTTTAAGTACCTGAAACACTCAACTCAGTAACTCTACAAATCACACAGTAAGAAAAGGAGGGGTAGGGAAGCACCACGTTCTTGATAAGTTCAGAATGGCACTCTATTCTACTACAAGGAAGCAAATGTTGGCAATTTTATAGCATCGAATCTGAAATCACCTCGATCAATTTCTCTTACTTCTTAGCACTTCCTTCCTTCTAAATGTAGGTAATGTGTTCATCTTCCCACATGAACAACAATAGAAATAAAACAATATACAGTGTTCAGGCTACAAATGATGCATAACCAGCAAGTCCTTGGAGGCAGGAAGAGATCCAGACGCCAGGCACTTCCTCCTGCTGATGTGGCAATTAGAAAGCGCCACTAGACTGCTACTGAGCCTCACATTACAGTGAAAACACAGCAGAGATATTAGATACAAATACATTGTTAGCAACAGAATGAGTTGAAATTATTGGGTGTCCTTTAGCTAGCTGATTCAAGTATGAAGCATTTAAACCAAGTTTGCTTTGCATTCCCTATAAGATCAGTGAATCTTAAAATCTAAATGTTGGTTATATACTGTCAACACGCCACCTTCCGCAGGACACCACAAAATGCTGCAGACTCAGCCTACAATACCCCAGCAAAACGCACTTTGTGTAAGGCTATCATTTGTTACAAAGACATTTCAAATAGAGCTTTTTCTAATCAATCTAAATGAGATGTCTGATAAGGACTCTTCAAGGATACCTGCCTATCCTGGGCAACTTACTTTTCTTTGATTCTAAGTACAACTGCTACACAATGCCTAGATATTTAAAACTGGCTAACTTTTTAGGTTTTCTTCCAGTTCTACCCAAAGAAGGTTAGAAAAAAAGGTTTTTCCTGTAATCATCATTAAAGAAAGGCTATCATTAAGAAAACGACTATATCCAATGGGAGAACAACTGAGTGTAATATTTGACTTAAATTCCTAGAGGATTTCCAATCTTACTTTTCGGCTGCCCTCATTGTATTTCTAAAAGCACGCACTGCATTCGACCATACCTATTTAATTGCAAATCTACATATTAACTATAAACAATGGAAGTCATAAACCAAGCTAAATCTTTTCTTAAACAAGAAGCTTTAGCAGACAGATTCCAAATTAATTTAAAGCATATTTCTTTCTCTGATTAAAGAGTAATATTTTAAAAGCTCACATCCCGAAAAGGAGATAAGAGGAGGGATATAATCCATTTACCTGCAGACATCTACAGCACCATTCAATTTTTCTCAATCTTTACTCTTCATCGAAGAAAACCTTAATTTAGGCAATCCTTGAAACTTTCTTATTTTAAATCTGTATTGATTGTCTACAAAGTGTGAGGTAATGTGCTAATTCCGGGAAGGCAGACAGGTTATATTCACAAAGGATGCAACAGTGACCTGCGTACACAAAGTGGTTTGAGCTCTCCTCTACTACTAATAAAGGCAATTCAAATTTGCATAAAATTTCCTAAGGAATTCAAAGTCTTTACCAGCATTGTCTGCTTGGGGAAGAAGTTGGTTCTTCAAAGGCACTTTTAAGAAAACAGAACAATAAATAAAAGTTAGAGAAAGGATGAAGTCACCAAATAGACTGTTTCCTCAGCTGTGTAAGGCCTGGTTATCCCTCTAACATTTCATAGCAGGCTTCTCAGATAATTAAGAGTTATGTATCTGGTTTATATATCATATGGCCCCAGCAACTGTGAATTGGTATTTTTAACTCCAATTTCATTCGGTAGTTGGTCATTTCAAATAGTTTTATTTCTTTTAATTCATCTCAGTTGTCCAAATCAATGCATTCCCTACTTAAGAATTAAATGGAAAATGGTTAGAGAAGACTAGGCCCAGGAACCTTCAGGGATTCCAGGAGCCCAGAGGCAACAGTTTGAAAACCTTCAACATAAATGGTAGGCTCAGAGGTCTTGCTACTCTTAGGACACACTGATTTAGTCTTGTTAATTAAGTGATCACTTCTTATAGTATCTGCAGAGCCTATAAGCTACATACTCATCTCATTTCTGGGGAGAAGCAATATGCTCTTATATCTTTTTTTTTTTTTTTTAAGGAAACTTTTTTAATTAATTTTTATTGTGCTTTAAGTGGAAGTTTACAAGTTTACAGGTCAGTCTCTCATACAAAAACTTACATACACCTTGCTATACACTCCTAACTGCTCTCCCTCTAATGAGATAGCACAGTTCTTCCCTCCATTCTCTCCTTGTGTCCATTCGGGTAGCTTCTGGCCCCCTCTGCCCTCTCATCTCCCCTCCAGACAGGAGATGCCAACATAGTCTCACGTGTCTACTTGATCCAAGAAGCTCATTCTTCATCAGGATCATTTTTCATCCCATATTCCAGTCCAATCCCTGTCTGAACAGTTGGCTTTGGGAATGGTTTCTGTCTTGGGCTAACAGAAGGTCTGGGGATCCTGGCCTCCGGGGTCCTTCTAGTCCCAGTCTAACCATTAAGTCTGGTCTTTTTACGAGAATCTGGGGTCTGCATCCCACGGCAGGGGTTCTTTGTTGTGTTCCCTGTCAGGGCAGCACCATCTAGTTCCTCTGGTCTCAGGCTGATGTAGTCTCTGGTTTATGTGGTCCTTTCAGTCTCTGAGGCTCATAATTACCTTGTGTCTTTGGTGTTCATATATCTTAAGAAATCTTTCATTTACATATATGTTGACCACCAAAAAAAAAAAGTCTCTTACATATTGCTACAACTCAAATACTGTTACAGGTGGTCGAAGAGCCTAGAATTTAGTTAAGTCCTATGAGAGCACTCAGAGGAAAGACTGCAGCAACAAAAAAAAAAAACAAAAAAACCACACTGTCGTCAAGTCAATTTTGACTAATAGCGACCCTATAGGACAGGGTAGAACTGCCCCATTCGGTTTCCAAGGAGTGCCTGGTGGATTCAAACGGCTGACTTTTTTGTTAGCAGCCATAGCACTTAACCACCACACCACCAGGGTTTCTTTAAGTGTTTATATGTACCATTCTACTAAAAAAAAAAAAAAAACACCATAGCCTCTACTATTTCTTTTTATAGACGTGTCTAGCAAACACCAATCAGGCTGAATTGTATTTGTTTCTTATTTTAAAAAGCTAAATAACAGTAGAATACCATTTACCTAGGGAATACCAAAAGTAAGAAAGTTACCCTAAGAGATACAACTATTTGAGAATGTAACTTGTAAAACACCTCATCACAAAATAACTACAGTATTTTAATACCTCAGATTCTCTTCAAGAACTAGAATTTATTTGGATTCATGAATCAACACTTGAGAAAAAATGTACAAAGGAGATAAAGCTCTGGAAGACAATATATGCAAACATAACATGTGAGCATATACAAACTTACCAAACTAATGGGGGAAATATATTTAGAGAAACACACAGAATTCACCAAGGATCACCAGAACGTAAGAACCTTGTATGAAGTCACATACTCAGAGCACTGAACTATAAGTCAGGAGAAAGGTTTTATAACTAAACTCTGTCACAACCCTGTGTGACGCCGGCGAATGTTATTTAACCTTTCTTAAATCTTAGTTTCTTCATTTGTAAAATAGAAATACGTACACTACTCGTGTTCACAACAGCAAAATATCATTAATAGCTGTTACAACTAGATGTATCTCCTAAGAACATACTACTAGAAACCTGGATTACACTAGATTTAAGGCTTGTTAGGCAAGTACTCCAATAGATCATAGAGAAGCTAGACAAACTCATACAGGTTTCTCCTGGAGCAAAGTCCAAAATAATTAGTGGCTAAACTACAACTTACACACCAATAAAGAAAAAGAACTACCCAACTGGCTCAACATCAAATGAAATGTACACAAGGGAAGGAGCAAAGTTAAAGAATAACTACAGAACAAGTATGATACAGGAAAATCCAACTCACTACGCAAATAGTCTCCAACATAAACCAAACCAAACCAAACCTGTTGCCTTCGAGTAGATTCCAACTCATAGCAACCTTATAGGACAGAGCAGAAATGGCCCACAGAGTTTCCAAGGAGTGGCTGGTGGATTCAAACTGCTGACCTTTTGGTTAGCAGCCAAGCTCTTAACCACTGTGCCACCAGGACCCTAGTCTCAAACACAGAGGCTTCAAAAACTGGCACCACCAATGTATTTGAGTATATAAAACTATTTACGAAAACAGCAATAATTTATCTTACTATCTTCTTGTAAAGATCAATGGTTTTCTAACACACTAGCAATTACCAACCAGAAAATACACATTTTTAAAAATCCTGTTCAAAACAGCAACAGAAACTTAAACTTAGGGATAAACCTCAAACTAAAGGTACAAGAATTGTATGAAGAAACTAAAAAAAAAAAAAAAAAAAAAAACTTCACTGGAGAACATAAAACCAATATCATAAAGAAAGGCCACTCAGTGTTCACTACTATAAATATTAAAATTTTCCACAAATCAGTCTATAAATTTATTGCAACTTCAATCAAAATTCAGCTGGGATTTTTTTTTTAAATAAACTTGGTAAACTGATTCTCAAGTTCATTAGAAAAATGTAAGTGCAAGGCCAAAATTTAAAATGTTATTAACTACAAATGGGGACTTATCCTACCAGATGGCATAAGACATTATAAAGTGATTGTAATTAAAACAGTGTGGTGTTGGTACAAAAATAGACAAATAAAACAATGGAACACAATAGAGTCCAGAAACGGATCCATATATAAACGGGAATTCAGTAAGTGATAATATAGCATTTAAAACTCAGTGGAGAAAAGATGAACTATTTAATAAATGATATTTGTACAACTAGCTACCCATACGGAAAAAAAAAAACCCCTGCTTCATACTATACACAAAACTAAAAAAGTTCAAAAACCCAATGATAGTACTAGAAGAAAATAAAGGACTATATTTTTATACTTTTGAGATTGGGAAAGGTATTACTAAACAAAAAACAAAACACAGCAAGCATTTGTTTGACCACATAAATAATAAAAGCTCTAAACAAGGAAAGACATCATAAATATAATCAAATGACAAGCAACAGCCTTGAAGAAAATATTTTAGCATACAAAGATGATGGGGCAATATACATTATATATGAAGAGGGCCTACTAATAAAGAAAATAAGCCAATAGAAAAACAGGCATAGGATTTAAGAACAAGCAAGTTACAGAAAAAAAACAGATGCTGAACATCACTAGTAAAAAAGGCAAATTAATCAATGTGATTCCATTTTCTACTCATTAGACTGAAAAATGAAAAAACTGTTATATCCACCTACGGCAAGGATGTAGGGGAAACATCCCACTTTGTGGGAATGTCAACTGGTTCAGCCTTTTAAAGGACAATTTGGCAGAATCTATCAAATTTTTTAAGTCTGCATACCCTTTAACGAAGTGTCTTAGTCATCTAGTGCTGCCATGACAGAAATACCACAGGTAGATGGCCTTAACAAAGAGAAATTTATTCTCTCAGAGTCTGGTAGGTTACAAGTCCAAATTCAGGGCATCAGCTCCAAGGGAAGGCTTTCTGTCGGCTCTGGAGGAAGATTCCTTGTCCTCAAACTTCCCCTGGTCGAGAAGCTTCTCAGGCACAGGGACCCCAGGTCCAAAGGACATGCTCTGCTCCTGGTGCTGCTTTCTTGGTAGTATGAGGTCCCCAATCTCTCCTTGCTTCGCCTTCCTATCTTGAGAGATAAAAGGTGGTGCAGGTCACACTCCAGGAAAACTCCCTTTACCTTTAATCAGGGAGATGACCTGAGTAAGGGCAGTGTTACAATCCCACCCTAATCGTCTCAACATAAAATTACATTACATGGCCTAACCAAGTTGATAACAAAGATTTTTGGGGGGTACATAATTCAATCCATGACACTCAGTAATTCCGCTTCTAGGAATTATGCCACTGAAATAGTTGCACATGTGTACAAGGCCATGTGTACATGACATAAATGTTCACTGCAGCATCATTTGTAAACAACAAGAAAGCTAAATGCCCACTGTTATCAATTGAATTGTGTCCCCCAAAAATGCATGTCAACTTGGCTAGGCCGTGATTCCCAGTATTGTGTGGCTGTTCACCATTTTGTCATCTGATGTGATTTTCCTATGTGTTATAAATTCTACCTCTATGATGTTAATGAGGCAGGACTCAATCTACAAGATTAGGTTGTATTTTGAGTCAATCTCTTCTGAGATATAAAAGAGAGAAGCAAGCAGACAGGGAGACCTCCTACCACCAAGAAAGCAGAGCCAGGAACAAAGCATGTCCTTTGGACTTGGGGTCCCTGTGCCGAGAAGCTTCTAGACTAGGGGAAGGTTGATGACAAGGACTTTCCTTCCCCCAGAGCCGACAGAGACAGAAAGCTTTCCCTGGAGCTGAATTCAGACTTCTAGCCTCCTAGACTGTGAGAGAATAAATTCCTGTTTGTTAAAGCCATCGACTTGTGGTATTTCTGTTATAGCAGAATTAGATAACTAAGACATCCACCAAAATATGAATGACTAAATTGTTGTATGTTCATATTGTAACTGAAGTAGAGCTAGTTATATGTTATAATAGGGAAAGCTCTCTAAGATACATCGCTAAGCAAAAAAGGCAACTCACAAAATAAGCAACGTGTGTGTATGCATGGGTGCACGTGCATTATGTACATGTAAAATACATCACGAAGGACTCTGAAAGGCTCCCAAGTGGTTGATAAGTGACTATATAAGGCGAGTAGGAAGAGGCTGGTTAAGGAGAACTTTCACTTTTTACTTTATGTACTTTCAAATTACTTGAATTTTTTACAATGTACATGACTGCATACAAAATTTTTAAAGTTTTGATTAAACAGAAAGCATATATATTTATCCACACATCTTTAAAAGGCAAATTCCACAAGGCAAGATTGATGCTTTAAATATTTTATTAATATCAAATCCTAAAGGTACAGCAGGAGTGATATTCAAAGTGGTTTCTCATGAAGTGAGAATAAGAATCCCAATATAAAAAACGCCATCCGATTTCAAGAAAAAAGGAAAAGAGTACCTACACAATTGAAAACTTATTTAAAATTTAAAACTAAATTGTTATATAGAAGAGCAGCTTTGAAGACAGATTTTGGTGAGCTGTTTTAAAATGAAAAATCAATTCAAGTGTTTAGATAAAAATTTCTCTGGAAAGTGATCCATTCCTTAAACAAAGGAGAAAAAAAAAATGTAATAAAGCAACACAGAAACACTCCATGGGCATGATGTCAAGAGTTATATAAGGAGACAGAAAACAGTCTGGTTTTATAGCCCAGAAACAGATGGAAATTTAGAGACACACTCGGTTTGAGAGGATCCAAAAGTAACAGCAGCAAAGGTTTAAAAGGAAACATATTTCAATGAAGCCCTACTCTAGAAACTAAAGCTCAGAATAAAAGCAAAGTGTTCTGGAAATGCTGCCTCCACGGCATGGGCAATATACCAACACCACTTCTCGTCTCTAGAACGCTCGGTTGGAGCATCTTCAGAGCTTACTTGTACCAAGCAACGTCTCTCAACTGACTTTTAGAGAAAATGAATTATAGTTTAGACCATAAAGAATCCTCTTCATTTTTAGTCTCACAACCTGTACTAATGGAAGGAAAAAAAAAAAACCCAAACCCATTGCTGTCGAGTCAACTGAACTTATAGCAACCCTACAGAACAGAGTTGAACTGCCCCATAGTGTTTCCAAGGAGCACCTGGTGGATTCGAATTGTCACATTTTTGGTTAGCAGCCGAACTCTTAACCACTATGCTGCCAGGGTTTCCAATCAGGAGCCCTTAATATTCTGCTCTAGATTATATCAGTGGATACAGTTATCTACTGCCAACATTAAATTCCAGGCTGGGCTGGAAATTGATGGCTACGTCTTCAAAAATGTATATTCCTAGACTGAAAAAAAGTATAAGCAAAATGATTTTTTAGTTTTGAAAATTGGTATACAGTTAAAAAAATTTTTTTTCATATAAAATTTTCTTTCATGATTATGTTTTGCTCCATCTAAAATAAAAGTCAGCCTAGGGATATACATTTTTGAGGATGTAGCCAACTAATTCTAGCCCAGCCTGGGATTAAATGTTGACATTAGAAAACTGTATCCACCCTATAATCTAGAGCAGACTATTATGGGCTCCTGATTCTACACTGAAGCATCATTTCTTCACATCAGAGAAATGCCCTAAAAAGTGGCAAACTTACGGGACAATTTCTTTCCTGCTATGACTAAGCAACAAAAGAGTGCTGGAAACCATTTGCAAAATATACAATTTCTCCCACCCTAGTAGTCTGACTTGTAACTTGAACCCGATTATGTCCTGGGAACCCAAGTAAGTAATGAGTACTTTTACCTTTCTTTTCCATCTACCACTATCCCCTCTCTTTTCCTCTACCCCCAAGTCTCTGCCTCAGGCACAATATAGACGCTTTCCAGTTACATCTCTTTTACAGTTTTAGATTTAGTTATCAGTCTTTTAATCTCTGCACCATAAGCAACAGAAAGGATAACTTACATTATAACGGGCAAGGTGCAAGGCTGCATCAAAATTTAAAAAATTTTGTGCTTCAAAGGATACCATCAAGAAAGTGAAAGACATCTGAAGTCCATCGAATGGGGAAAAACACAGTCTTTTTAACAAATTGTGCTGGCAAAACTGGATGTCCATCTGCAAAAAAATGAAACAGGACCCATACCTCACACCATACACAAGAACTAATTCAAAATGGATCAAAGACCTAAACATAAAGCCAAAAATTATAAAGATCATAGAAGAAAAAATAGGATCAACGCTAGAGGGCCCAATACACGGCATTAACAGAATACAAACCATAACTAACAACATGCAAACTCCAGAAGATAAACAAGACAACTGGGATCTTCTAAAAACTAAACACTTATGCTCATCAAAAGACTTCACCAAAAGAGTAGGAAGAGAACCTACGGACTAGGAAAAAATCTTTGACTATTACAGATCCGTTGAAGGTCTAATCTCTAAAATCTACAGGAAAATCCAACACCTCTACAACAAAAAGACAAATAATCTAATTAAAAAATGGGCAAAGGAAATGGACACCTCACTAAAGAAGACCTTCAAGCAAACCACAAAGATATACCATCTCACCCCCAGCATTACTGGCATAAATCAAAAAAACAGGAAATAATGAATATCGGAGAGGCTGTAGGGAAACTGGAACTCTTATGCACTGCTAGTGGGAATGCAAAAAAATACAACCATTTTGGAAAACGATATGGCGCTTCCTTAGAAAGCTAGAAATAGAGATAATCTTATGATTCAGCAATTCCACTCCTTAGAATATATTCTAGAGAAATAAGAGTTGTCACACGAATAGACGTATGAACACCCATGTCCACTGCAGCATAGTACACAATAGCAGAAAGATGGCAACAACCTAGATATCCATCAACAGATGACTGGATAAACAAACTATGGTATATACCGATTTAGGAAATAATATTGGAGTCAATATTCCGTCCTTGAGCATAGAGAATGTGACCCAGCTGGTGTTGGGCTCACAACGACTCACAAGGACACGTCAACTGGCCCCTGAGGTATAAAAACAATAGCTAAAATAATCTTGGAAAATATCTTTTAGGGAGCCTTTCACATAAGCCAGAACACAAAAGACTTTTCACTCCTTTTAACATTAAGTGAATAGAAATTTGTTGGACCAATGAAGACCCTCCTGACTGTCCTTACTAAAACCTGTACCAATGATTGTTGGGAGGAACAATTCAAAATGTAGGATCAGTTTCTAGCCAACCTGTGAAAAGGTGAAGCTTTCAATGGTTTTGCCCATTTTATAATGTTAATATATTCCGATAACTCTGTAGTTTCCTCGGATCTGGGCAGACATGGTTGTGGCAGCATGCTTTTCTGTTTTCCCAAAAAACAAAACCAAACCCACTGCCGTCGATTCCGACTCATAGCGATCCTATAGGACAGAGTAGAACTGCCCGATAGAGTTTCCAAGGAGTGCCTGGCGGATTTGAACTGCCGACCTCTTGGTTAACAGTCATAGCACTTAACCACTACGCCACCAGGGTTTTCCTAGTCTTGTTTATTCTGTAATGTTCCTTGGACTCGGGCAGACATTTGCTCTGGCAGCATGGTTGTCCACCTCCTACTTTTGCCTTTTTGAATATACACCAAATAAAACTTTCTTTTTGCTTTACCAAACTCTGTGATTTTTTTTTTTTTTTTACCCTACAACAATTCACAGAATGGAGTACTATGCAACAATAAAGAACAATGATGAATCTGCAAGGCATCTCACAACATGGAAGAATCTGGAGGGCCTCATGCTGAGTGAAATAAGTCAATCACAAAAGGGCAAATATTGTATGAGACCACAACTATAAAAATTCATGAAAAGGTTTACACACAAAAAGAAACAATCTTCGATGGTTACGAGGGAGGCATGGGGTGATGATGGAAAAACACTAAATAGACAACAAGTGAGTGGTAACTTTGGTGAAGGGTAAGACAGTACACAATATTGGGGAAGCCAGCACAACTTGTAGAAGGCAATGTCATGGAAGCTCCATAAACATACCCAAACTCCCTGAGGGACCAAATTGCTGGGCTGAAGGCTATGGGGACCATGGTCTTGGGGAACATCTAGCTCAACTGGCATAACACAGTTTATAAAGAAAATTTCTACATTCTACTTTGATTAAGTAGCGTCTGGGGTCTTAAAAGCCTGTGAACTGCCATCGAAGATACTCCACTGGTCTCACCCCTTTTGGAGCAAGGAAAAATGAAGAAAACTAAAGATACAAGGGAAAAATTAGTCCAGAGGACTAATGGACCACAACTATCATGGCCTCCACCAGACTGAGTCCAGTACATCTAGACAGTGCCCGGCTACCACCACTGAGTGCTGACAGGGATCACAATAGAGGGTGCTGGACAGAGCGGGAAAAAAATGTAGAACCAAATTCTAACTCACAGAAAAAGACCAGACTTACTGGCCTGACACAGACTGGAGAAACCCTGAGAGTATGGCCCCTAGACACCCTTTTAGCTCAGTAATGAAGTCACCCTGAGGTTCACCCTTCATCCAAAGATTAGACAGGCCCATAAAACGAAACGAGACTAAAGGGGCACATCTGCGCAGGGGCAAGGATGAGAAGGCAGGAAGGGAAAGGAAAGCTGGTAATAGGGAACCCAAGGTCAAGAAAGGATAGTGTTGACATGTCGCAGGGTTGTTAACGAACGTCATAAAACAGTATGTATACTAACTGTTTAATGAGACGCTAGTTTGTTATCTGGATAAGGGACTTGTATCTAGAATATAAAAACAACTCTTACAACTAGATAATAAAAAGACAACCAAATTAAAAACAATTAAAAAGACAATTAAAAAAATGCACTGTTCTAAAAAAAAGGGGGGGAGGGGACCGACAAAATATGCGGATAGACATTTCTCCAAAGAAGATACACAAATGGCAAGTACATGAAAAGATGCTCAACCTCATTAGTCATCAGGGAAATGCAAATTAAAGGCACAATGAGATAGCACCTTTACACCCACTAACCATCTAGTAGATTCTGACTCATGGTGACCACATGTGTGTCAGAGTAGAACCGTGCTCCATACCATTATCAATGGTTGATTTTTCTTCCACAGTGCTTCTGGGTGGACTGGAACCTCCAACTTTTAGGTTAGCAGCTGAGCTCATTAACCTTTTGCACCATCCAGAGACTCCAGTAACAGTACATATAAGTATATATACAGTATTAGCTTATGATACTTATCTGGTTATTAGCTTAATTTGAAATTTGGAAACCTATTTTGAATATAAACAGAATTTATACTATCAACTTTTCCTTAAATCCATTTCCCAATTTGTTATGGATTGAATTGTGTTCCCTAAAAACTTGTGTTGTCCTATCCTCTCTACCTGTAATTATGACTCTGTTTAGAAATAGGGGTTTCCTTCTGTTATGTTAGTGAGGTCATACCAGAGTAGAGTGGGTCCTAAACCTAATCCCTTCCGAGTGGTGTCTTATAAAATGAGAACACACATACACACACATGTGTGCATGCACAGGTAAGACAGACGCCATGTGAAGATACATCTACCAGCAGCCAAGGAACGCGCACAACTACCAACAAGGATGTCCAAATTTGGACTTTTAGCCTCTAGAACTGTGTGACAATAAATTCTGCTCTTTAAAGCCACTCATTTGTGTTATCTTGCTATGGCAGTACTAATTAACAGACACCCTTCTAGAATTTTTAAGTCTAAGTTAACCCCAAACACTTTCTCTAAGTAGAAAGGCCTTTCATATTCAATAGATTATAAAAGAAAACAGCATAGCAGATTTTTTTTAAGTTATCATTTTACTGTGTAAAACATTACCATATGCTACGCTAGGTTTTTGATCTCATTTAGTCTTTAAATGAGAGCTTTACTCTTCTTTAAAGATGTTTAAATGAGATTAAATCTTTATCTCATTTAATCTGTACAACAACCCAGTGAAACTGGCATTATGGTTATTTTACAAATGAAGATACAGAATCAGAAAGTAACTGCTGTAGGTGGCAGACTGGAATTCAAACCAACGTCTGACCTCAAAGTCTACATTCTTTGCGATATTATGCTGTAAGTTGGCCCTAATACCCCATTTCTTATTTTTTAATTAAAAAATATATGCACATACACAGTTGTTATATTTCAAACAGCCATTTGTTTTCCCTGACTTTATAGGCTCTTTCTTACATTCTACATGAACAAAAAATACAGAAGACAATTTATTAAATATAATTCTCTTCCTTGATGCTCCCATTCACGTAGCATAGAATAGCAAAGAAGGTAAATGTATCCATACAGATTGTATAATTTGCCTCTTGGGCTTGACTCTATTGAGCTACATGCGATCTAACACTGAAGTCTCTAGATACAGATCTGTTTTAGGGCTGGTAAAACCACCTATTCCACACCTCTGATTTTAAAAAAAGGGAAAAATTGAGATAAAACGACTTGCCAGTTAAGGAGAAAAAACTGGCACTTGAACCCAGGTCTCCTGATTCCCAGGGACACTCTCTACTATGGAACCCTGGTATAGTAGTTAAGAGCTACAGCTGCTAACCAAAAGGTCAGCAGTTCAAATCTACCAGGTACTCCTTAGAAACCCTTTGGGGCTGTTCTATTCTGTCCTATAGGGTCACTATGAGTTGAAAATCAACACGATGGCAAAGGGTTTGGCTGTTTGTTTGTTTTTTTTTTCCCTCTCTACTACACTACCATGGGCCTCTGAGGTAATTCTGGGGTGGCTCACATGGAGATGGACAATCTTTTGCCTTCAAGCTATTATGCCCTTTCAATAACAGAATCTGCTGGTGGAAGTTACAGAAGACTCAAAGGTTGATGGGCTTTATTTATCATTTTGTTGTATCCTGGCATGGAGATGAAATCAGGAACTTTATCCACTGGTAAAGAAAAAAAAAAAAATTTTTTTTTTTTTTTTTAGGCATATTTTGACCCACCTTGATTCAGCCAGATTCTCACCATCTCTGTCTCATCACCACCTTTCTCCATTTCTCAAACTCCTTCCATTTCCGCCTTCCCCTTGCCTCACCCAATAATCATTAAATAAGTAGAAAAGAAAATATTCCACTATTTGAAAACCAAAACTGACCATTAAGTCAATTCCTAATTACATAATCAAAATATCTCCTCAGCTATCTCTCTCTTCCCTGCAGGTACCAGGAAAATAGAAATTCACGTTATTATCTACTTAAATCATATATAAAGAATGATAAACGTAAATCCTATGGGTTGAATTAATCACATAATACTTTCCAATGGTGAACATTAATTAATGACTAACATAGGTAGTCCCTGAATGTCTTAGTTACCTAGTGCTGCTATAACTGAAGTACCACAAGTTGATAGCTTTAACAATGAAAAATTTATTCTCTCACAGTCTAGAAAGCTAGAAGTCCGAATTCAGGGTGCCAGCTCCCAGGGGAAGGTTTTCTCTCTCTGTCAGCTCTGGGGGAAGGTCCTCGTCATCAGTCTTCCCCTGGCCTAGGAGCTTATGGGGCAGGGACCCCAGGTCCAAAGGACGCACTCCTCTCCTTGTTCTGCATTCTTGGTGGTAGGAAGTCCCCCTGCTTATCTTTTATAAAAAATCTCCAAAGAGACTGCCTCAAGATACAACCTAAACTTGTAGATTAAGTCCTGCCTCATTAATATAACTGCCTCTAATCCTGCCTCATTAACATCACAGAGGTAGGATTTACAACATATTAGGAAAATCACATCAGATGACAAAATGGCAGACAATCATACAATACTGGGAATCATGGCCTAGCCAAGCTGACACACATTTTGGGGGGACACAATTCAATCCATAATACCAACGTGTGACATATTCGAGTTACTACGAACTACACTGGGTTTTTTTTGGTACATTTTATCTGTAGTAATACTTAACTACATACGATGTTGCAGTGCATAATTTGGTGATGTTATCATTCTCAGATGTACTGTTTCCAGCCCCCACGCCCCAGACAAATAAAGATCAGATTTATAGGGATACTGATAATAAAAGGCAATAATAAAGAAAACTAAAAAAAAAAAATTAGGATTCAACTTACATCAGTCCCACCTATGACAGATATGAGTTGTCAGAATGGAACTCCCATAGTAAGTCGGGGACTATCTGTACACACTGCAATATCCAAACAGAAAATGGCAGGTAAGCCGTCTTTTGTGTAGCCCCGAGTTAGGCATATTTAATTGCCTGTTGACAAGAGTTATAGTCTAATGAATTAAAAAAAAAAAAAAAAGAGCTCCATTGCTGCTGACTTGATTCTAATTCATAGTGACCCTACAGGACAGGGTAGAACTGCCTGCCTCATGGGGTTTCCGATGAGCAGCTGGCGCACTTGGCCTTTTGGTTACCAGCTGAATGCTTAACCACTGTGTCACAGGGCTCCAGAAATAAACAGCCACGAAGGTAGTCCCTGATTTACAACATATTCCAGTTGCAATGAACTGCACTTACGATCGTCGATGTATCTAGAACACTGCATCTTCCTGAGAGGAAGTTACAGGAAAATGCATGCAGGGGATATGGAAAAAAATGCTGAATTATGTGAACATGTTCCAATCATCTGATCAGGATAACATGATGGAAGAGAATGGTGGAAAAATCACCAATATGGAATAGCTCATAGATAGGAAAAAGGGGAATTAATTGACAGATCAGGACTTAATGGATTTTGAAGAGGAAAGAAATACTAAAGAAGAAAGAATGAGGAAGAGGAAGGAGAGAATTTGTTAAAAAAATTTTTTTACAGTGAAGGAATTAGTTGGAGTTTTTTCTAAACTAAATCGGGGGCTTCAGTTGCTTGAAAACATGGACACAAATGCTAATCGCTTTGCTAAAGTTGAGAGGTAGATTTGGAAACCTGTGAGATGTTACCATGAAATATAAGGAGGAACAAAGGATCGCACAGACAATTCTCACTAAGTTTCTAAGAAGAAACTCCATTCCCATTCCGAGGGATAATCCAGATGATCCAGATTCTTTCACAAGTGCAGTTATTGCTGCAGCTAACAAAATATCAACTCATTCAACTCTTCTTCATTGTCAGAGTAAATTTTTATGATTTGTGTATTTTTTTATGTATGTATGTATTAAAATACATCTGTAAGTTTATACATAATGTTTCCAACCCCCAAAGACAAAGATCAGATTCATAAAGATACAATAATAAAAGGCAGTAATGATGAAAACTTAGGGAAAAAAAGAAGGTATTCTACTTACACCAGAACTGACTTACGATGGAGTCATAGGAACAAAACCCCACAGTAAGTCAGGGACTAAACTTACCCATGTTAATCTAGGAGGTCTTCAGTGACTGTGGAAACCCTGGTGGTGTGATGGTTAAGAGCTACGGCTGCTAACCAAAAGATCGGCAGTTTGAATCCACCAGGTGCTCCTTTGAAACTCTATGGGGCAGTTTTACTCTGTCCTATGGGGTTGCGAATTGACTTGACGGCAGTGGGTTTGGTTTGGTTTTTCAGTGACTATGGATTCCTTGGGTAGTGCAAATGACTATAGTGCTTGGCTGCTAATTGAAAGTCTAGAGGTTCGAGTCCACCCAGAGGCAACTCTGAAGAAGGTCCTGTCAATCTACTCTCGAAATAATCAGCCACTGAAAAGCCTATGGAGCACAGTTCTACTCTGACACACATGGGGTTGCCATTGGTTGTTTTTTTCAGTGACTACAGTCCTCCTTCATTAGTATCTTAACTAACTAGGATCTGGTATTTAGATTAACCCACTGTTGCTGTTGAAAGTTTAACCCAAAGGGCTAAAATTTCAAAGGGAATAAGGACAAGGGAAAAAACTGATATTGAAGAGGGGCTTTAAACCAGGGCAGAGTTAGAGTCGTCTAATTCTGACTGTTGCGGAACACACATTCAGAGAAACCCCTCCTGGCTCAGCACACCCAAGAAGTTGGATATATGTATTTAATGTATATATATATATATTTAATACATGATTGAATTGGCAGAAAAGTAAAAGAATAACTCAGATATTAGATAAACCAAGAAAGCACCCACAGGGTGAACGAGGGCTAGAGTTGCAGGTGCTCTCATGATATACTCCTCCACCATCACCGCCACCCCCCTTCACTGATGACTAGAACCTGGAATTTAACAGGCTATAGACTGGTGAAAGGAGAAAAGACTGGGGCCCAAATAGGGTTGAGGGCAGATCAAAGAACTCCAGACAAAGCCAGGACCCCTGACGGATGACATCCTTAGAGGCTGAACTAGGGAAAAAGAACCCACCACACAGAGAAAACAGTGAAAATTCCTAACCACAAGCCTATACTGATTAAAGAAACTTCTAAAGGATATACTTCAGGAAGGAAAACGATCTCAAAATAAAGATTTGAGAGACAAAAATAAATGAGTAAGGAAAATGCTATAATGTGAGCTATTCTACACAAACATTACTGAATACGACCATAATATCTCATTTATGGGCATTAAAAAAAAAGTCAACATAGAGCTAAAGTCCTGGAAAAACAGAACAGGATGGAACTTAGAGTTAAGTGTCCTAAGGTGTTTATAACAATTAGGAGGACCATAAAGATATCGATTAATATTAGACTTCAAGTTAAGTATGTATGCTTAGAATTCCTAGGGTAACCACTAAAAAAACAAGAATAGACTATATAGCTTCAAACATAGGAAGGAATAATAAATCGGGGGGGGGGAATCAATTCAAAAGAAGGTGTGGAAGAGGGTAAAAGAAACAGAAAAAGCAAGATAATAATAAAAATAATAATAAAAAAACATAGGAAGGAATAATAAATGGGGGGGGAATCAATTCAAAAGAAGGTGTGGAAGAGGGTAAAAGAAACAGAAAAAGCAAGATAATAATAAAAATAATAGCTAACATTTATACAGGGCTGTCCATGTGCCAAGCACTGCTCAGAACACTTATATTAGTTCATTTAATCCTCACAACAACCCTATGTGGTAGATAACCGTGTATTATTATTCCAATTTTACAAATGAAAAAACTAAGGCACAGGAAGTTTAATGACTTGGCTAGGGTCACACGCATAGCAGGTGGGAGGGCAAGGTCCAAATCCAGGCAGTCTCTTGCTGGAATCTGAACTCTACACATACTGCCTCTTTACAGAGAACAGGTATGACACTTTTGATATTTATTTATATCCCTTTGAAACAATTTTTCATCAGTCTGATGAGTAAGAATGCATACCAAACAGTGGGCACTTGAATTGCTAAACCATCTCCTTCATTAACTTCATGGATAAGCATAGAATACACAAAAGGGGGAGAGGGCAGGGTGGGTTACTAACATATATGAAGTACCTAATACGTATCAGGCACTGACATTTTATAGAGGTTCTCTTGGTTAATCTTCACAATCACCTTGTAAAGTAGATTAATATCCCCAATTTTCAGTGGTAGGAATTAAGGAGCCAAAAACTTAAATAACTGACCAAAGAATAAAATTATAAAAGGGCAGACGCCTAGGACTGACTGGGCTCAAAACTTATTTAATAAATGTTCACTGTGCATCAATGTATGCCAGGCATTTTGCTAACCAGAGCCCTGGTGGCACAATGGTTAAGTGGCTCAACTGCTAACAGAGGGGCTGGCGGTTTGAACTCACCAGCTGCTCCGCAGGAGAAAGATGTGGCAGTCTGCTTCCGTAAAGTTTACAGCGTTGGAAACCCTATGGGGCAGTTCTACTCTGTCCTATAGGGTCACTATGAGTCAGAACTGACTCCGTCGCAAGGGGTTTGGTTTAGGTTTTATTGTGCTAGGTACTAAGGATAAAATGGTGAATTAAAAAAAAAAACAAAAACAGGGTTTTACCCATATGAAGCTTATAGCCTAATGGGGAAACAATCAAATAATCATAAAAATAAAGATGGATTACAAAATTATAAATGTTAAAAAGGACAATATTAAAAACTGATAACTGTTATAAAGGACAACAGAATTACAAACTGATAAATGTTGTGAAGTGCTCTGAGAGCACATAATAGGAACTCTGATCTAGTCCACTGATGTCAGGTCAAGTTCCACTGAGGAAGTAACATGTAAGCTCAGAGTTCCCAAACTGTATGCCAAGGTGTCCTGGAGCACTGTAGTGAATTCACAGGGGTGCCCTGGGTTTAATTTCAAGGGAAACATAGCGGTACTAGACATCTGTTAGACACCATGTGAACTACCAGCCCAGAGTAGTTCAGTTTCAACTTTAGATCACCCTACATTCCTTTCAATGACACTCTCTTTTTGAAGCTAATGTTTTTGGTGGTTGATGTGATGAAAAAGCAAGTACCACACAAAAATTAACGTGGAAAAGGAAACGAGGGGGGAAGTGTCCAATCTGATTCCAAAATTTGAGAAACTGTACAGTGCCCAACAGGCATACACATCCCATTAGTAAAGGAACTGTGGTTACTTAAGAATGAAATAAAAACACTATTTTTTCGTTTAATTAATATGTATTATTTCTTCAAACAGCTACTAAGTTGTTCAAAAAAAAAAAAAAAAACTTGTTTGGACCTAACTACTTAATAACGTAACTGTTATGTATTTTTTTGGACTAGGGGTGTTGTGAAAAAAAATTTATGACACACAAAGGGCACCATGAACTGAGACCATTTGGGAATCTTTGAATTAAGCTATGAAGGATGAATAGGCATTTCCTACTCATGAATAGGTATGAGAGGAGCAAGACAATGTCCCCACCCTTAAAGACATTACAATCTAGTTAGGGTGAAAAAAATTAAGAACAAGTAATTTAAAACAATTTAATGGTAAGCTTCATTATTTAAAAGTTCTTTCGTATCTTCTCATGAAATTCTATTAAGTGTGTGTCTGTCTCCACTCCAAATTAAACTCACCACCCACTGCCGTCGAGGCGATTCCGAGCCTCTAAAAGCCTGCATCCCTACATACACTTTGCATTCAGGAAGTATTTTTCGGTTAATCTTACTCATGCTGGCTTTTCACAGAATTGAAACTTCCAATAACCTTATGAAGGCTTATGCCCTGTTTTAATTTCTCTCTACTTCCCACGTCTCCTAGCTGCTTCTTTCCTACTGTCCTTCAAAACTGAGTTCATACATATCACCTCCTCTGGGAAGCCTTCCCTGACCCACTGGGCTAGGATTTAGATGTCCCTTACCTAAATGGGAAGCCCTGGTGGTGCAGTGGTTAAGTGATACAGCTGCTAACCAAAAGGTCGACAGTTCGAATCCACCAGCCTCTCCCTGGAAGCCCTATGCGCAGTTCTACTCTGTCCTATCGGGTTGCTGTGGGTCACAATTGACTCGATGACAATGGGTTTGGGTTTTTTGCGTGATCTAAATGGTATATTTCCCATATTTCTACCATAGGAGTTAACGCTCTGTCCTGTAGTCACTGATTTAACTTCCTGGTCTTCCCAGTACTCTGTGAACTTTTTTAATAGCAGCCATCTGGGTCTTATTCATCTAAGGAACTGGCACAGTGCCTGGCTCTCAAAAATGTTTTCTGAATAAATGACAAGTATGGGGAAATATTTTTTTTTTCTTAAATGCAGCTAATTATACCATTTCACCTTAACAGACCTCTTGGGGAAAAATAAGGAATTTATTCAGGATAACTTTAGAAAGGCAAACCTCTCAAATATCAAATTTGCACAAATTAAAATGATTGATAATATCCGGTGCTGGAAAAGAATCATACACCACTGATAAAAATATAATAAGTATGTTTTTGAAAAGTTATCTGACAATATATCAATTAAAATTTTAAATGCACATACCTCTGACCTAGCAATCCCATATTTAGGGATCTAGCCTACAAAAATAAAAGCATTCTTATGCAATGCTGTATTTACAAGGAAATTTATTGAAATACTGTTTGCAATAGCAAAATAACCCCTGGAAATGGCCCTAAATGTCCATTAATAGAGGAATGATACAACCATACTATGGTAACATTCATATTACAGAATATATGCAGTTACTAAAAGAGAATGAATTAAATCTATATGTGCAGATTTACAGGGATTATTATTATTATTTTATATAGGTTATCTTGGTTAATCCTCACAATCAACCCACAGTTTGTCATTCTATTGTACCTCATTGGAAGTAAAAAAAGATAAATATTTGCATTTTTGTTTGTAACAACACTAAGAAAGAGATGGAGAAGCATACACACCAAGTAGTTAATACTGGTGAGCTCCGGATTAGAGGAGATACAACTTTGCCCATAACCACCCGTCTGTCAGTTTGTCATACTGTGGAACCTTACGTGTTGCTGTGATGCTGAAAGCTATGCCACCAGTATTTCAAATTCCAGCAGGGTCACCCATAGAGGACAGATTTCAGCAGAGCTTTTTTTCCAGACTAAGACAGACTAGGAAGAAAGGCCTGGCAATTAGCCAATGAAAATCTTATGAATCATAATAGAACACTGTCTGACTTGCTCTGGACACGTCAAAGGGCCAACATGGGCAAGGGAGACCCTCAGTGAGACGAACTGGCACAAAAGCCACAACGATGGACTCAAACACGGTGGCAATCATGAGGCTAATGCAGGACCAGGCAACGTTTTGTTCTACTGTACATAAGGTCACCATGAGTCGGAATCGACTCAACTGCAGCAATCTATCTAACTTTGCCCAACAAGTATATATTACTTTTGTAGCTGAATATGGAAAAGCAAAAACTGAAGTTTTCAAGACAGTAAACAATCTGAACATATATCCCTCTGCCCCCCAAGTTCTTAACATAAAAACCCCATGTTATGACCACCTCTAGTGCAACTGTGGGGCTTCAGGATCAGGGGATTCTGTGCATCACCTCTTTTACAGAAATTACAAACTTTCTTTAAAAAAAAATATATATATATACCTCTTAGGCCACCCCACCCCACAAAAAGGACAGAGAAAGGCCTATTCTTAAACAACCTTAACATCCAGGGGATTTTTCTACCTGGTTTCTTTTATAAGTGGTAATCTGCTTTGAGAATTTGTAATCAAGAGCTTGGAAATTTTAGAATGCTCAACAGATTTTCACAACCACACCGTCATTCACTGAGAGTAAACAGAAATGTTAGATGAAAAATCTGAGGGAGACCGAGCTAGGTCTCATTCAAACACTTCCAGTCCAGTAGTTGGGGATGCTAACTGCTACTTGGGTGCCCCCTAGGGACCAAATTAAAAAAAATAAATAAACATCTTCAAACAAATGTCTGCCATAAATATTCAACAGTTACTTAGCACCTACTATGTTGGAAACCCTGGTGGCACAGTGGTTAACACCTATGGCTGCTAACCAAAAAGTCGGCAGTTTGAATCCACCAGGCGTTCCCTGGAAACTCTATGGGGCAGTTCTACTCCGCTCTGTAGGGTCACTATAAGTCAGAATTGACTCTAAGGCAACAGGTTTGGTTTCGGTTCTTGTGCCATGCAAGGTGCCCTGGTGGTGCAGTGGTTAAGCACTCAGCTGTTAACTGAGAGGTCGGCAATTCAAATTCCTAGCCACCTTGCGAGAGAAAGATGCTGCAGTCTGCTTCCATAAAGATTTACAGCCTTGGAAGCCATATAGGGTAGTTCTACTCTGTCCTGTAGGGTTGCCATTGGTCAGAATCGACTTGATGGCAATGGGTTTGGTTTGGTTTTTTGGTATGTGCCAGGCACAATACTCAGCACTGGAGACACAAATATAAATAAAGCCAAGTTTCTGATTTCTACATGGTTAATGTCAGTATCACCCAATACTTTTTCTAAGCACAATAGTTAGAATTGTTATGTGAAGTATATTGTTGTTATTGTTGAGTGTTGAGTTGATTCCCACTCATAGTGACCACATGTGACAGAGCAAAACCACCCCAGAGGTTTTCTTGCTGTAATCTTTACAGAGTAGACAGCCAGATCTTCCTCCGCAGAGCAATTAAGAACTTAACCGTTGTGACACCAGGGCTCCTTATGTAAAGTATGAATACTATGTAAAGTATCACATGGGCCCTGGAGGAAGTTAGGACACAGATGATGATAAGAATACTTCCCCAGTGCTACAAAAAGCAATCTGACAGTTATAAGTTTTAGTCATAATTTGTTTATATAAACAAAATGTTAACAATCTTTAAAAGAAAAGAGGTTTACCATGGAATTTAGTTCCTTGGTTTGGAGGTTTAGGGTAATTATTTTATGGGACATCCCAGTTAACTGACCTAATAACATGTTTAGTGCTTCTGTTCTACCTCCTAATTCACTGCATGGTGCTTGGGGTCTTAAAACCTTGCAAGCAGCGATCTGACATGGTCTCTATTCACCTGAGGAAGAAGGAGAATCAGGAATAGGAGGATATGGAGTGTGTAGCCAACTGCCTCCATGAACAACTGCCTCCTTTACCATGAGATCAGAACTGGATGGTGCCTGGCTGCCACTACTGCAAATTGTGATCAAAGATTCCACAGAAGAATCCTGATCAAAAGGGGAAAATGCAGAACAGAATTTCAAATTCTCATGGACTCCAGACTTCTGGAGCCATGGACAGTGGATGAACCCCTGAGATAATCTTTAAAAGTTATGCCAGAAATATCCCAGGAAGCCTTCTTAAAGCCCAGAAATATCCCAGGGAGCCTTCTTAAAACCAAACAACAATTTAGCTGAACTAGTAAAAAAGGTCTGCCTTGGGCACTATGCTCTTTTAATAACTATCTATAAGAGATCAGAGTGACAACAGCATCTTGAAAGATGACATAGGAACCTTAGTGGGCAGTGAGTTTATGTTAATGAGGGAGGAATAGCTCAGAAAAGGAGGGTAAGAATGGAAGAATGTAATCAATGTCACTAAATTGTACAGGTTAAAAAAAAAAAGAGAGTAGAGGTTTAAACATCCCTTTTAGCTAACACTTGCACAATTGTGGTTGTTATTTTCAAAGATGAGTTTAGGTTACTGTGCTATAATTTCTCTTGGGCCAAAACAATAAATATAAATAAAGCTTAATTAAAAAAATTTTTCTTTAAATGACACAGAATCCCCATTATGATTTTTTGGTAACAAGTTATTAACTCTACTCTGAGCACTTAATTCTAATAAAAGGATTACACTGATTTAGAATATGGTTAATTTTCAAAAACAAATTTAGTACTTGAGGACACAAATGAGAAACAATTAACTAGAAAATAACAAGACAAATTGAAAAAGAAGAGTACAAACAAATGGGCAAAGTCAACCCTAAAACCTCTCTTAAATCTTGTTCCCAATTCACAACACTTTCAGAAGATACCTGTTTTGCCTTTTCCTCCCCAGGGTCTGGCAGAGCAATTAGCAGAACTTGCTTCCAGACAGAAAACAAGTACTGTTCTAGCTCCCTCTAACCACACCCCAAGCCCCAACTGACATGCCTCAGGGCTTTACCAAAAAAAAAAAAAAAAACCTCACTGCCCTGGAGTCAATTCCAACTCACAGAGGCCCTAGAGGGCAAAGTATAACTGACCCCTAGGGTTTCCAGGAGCCACTGGCACTGGTGGATTCGATCTGCCGACCTTTTGGTTAGCAGTTGAGCTCTTAGCCACTGGGCCACCAGGGCTCCGCCTCAGGGCCTTAAAAAAGAAAAACAATTCCTTGCCATCATGTGGATTCCGACTCATAGCAGCCCTACAGGACAGGGTAGAACTGCCCCATAGGGTTTCCAAGGAGCGTCTGGTGGATTCGAACTGCCAACCTTTTGGTTAACAGCTGTAACTCTTAACCACTACACCACCAGGGTTACCCTCAGGCCCTTATAGGGCAAGATATCAAGTTCCATAACCAAGGCTCAAAGATGTGTTTCTGGCAGCCTGAGCAGCTGTTCCAAAGAAACAATCTATTCCAACCACATTTCAGGTCATGGCAGTTGGGGAATTTAACTTTTTATATTTTTTCCGTACAGAAAAAATATTTTGGTTCCAAACATCTTTTGGGATTCAGTTTATGTTTGTGTGTATAATGAAATACTGTTAAAATACTAGAGACTCACGAAATAAAACATTCTCTGACTTAACCAACCACAGACATTCCAATGTTATAAGTTATTTAGTCAGCTAGAGGATATCTATTGCTAAATTATAAAGTTATTTGGAATTAGTTGATATCAACTTAGTTAACATTTATGGCAATTGGAATCAAGAGAAAAAATTTCATGGAAGAAAACTATAGTTTAAAATTAAATAGTTCATATAATTGCTGAAACACAAATAATACAATACAGAACATATTATAGAAATCTTACAATTGACAATCAACAGGTTTAACGTATCATCAGCCATCACTGAACCAGAGTAAAGAATAAATACTAGTTACAGAATCTGTACATAATTTTTAATGCCGCAGAGTAACATGGGTATTATTGGTTTGGGTGTGAACATTTACAGCGGTACTATGAGTCAGAAACAAAATATTCAAATGCATTCAAATGTAACAGTCATAAACCAATTTTTAAAAGTAACGCTACTTCAAAGTAAAAATAATCTAATAATATCGGGAAGTCTACAGTTGAGAAAAAAATTATTTGCATCTGTCTATGCATACCAGATATTTTACATATGCTTCATTTAATATTCATAAATACCATACAAGATAGATATTATTTCTCCCTTTTTACAAATAGAGAAACTTAACTAAAAGCAACTTGTCTGAGTCTTGAGAAACAGTAAATCAGAGTCAGGGTGTGAACTCCACCTGTTTGACTCTGAAGTCTTTGCTCCTTACCCGCCCATGTTTTTACATGTAAGAGTCATTTCACATATAAAACAAATATTGGAAATAATCTACTTGCCATTTGTCTTTTAGGAAAGTGAGAAGAGTCAACAAATAAAAAACAAGCAGGAGAAAAATATTTACATATACTTTCCTTTTTTTGGTAACACTTTTACTCCTAAAAATGATCAACAATTATAAATACAGCTTTAGAACAATGAATAAGATGTTATCATCCACTTTTCCTGGATGCTCTTTAGAGAAAAAAAATACAGGACAGGGGTTGATTGTATGAACATAGAAGGAGAGAGTAAAACCCCACACCTAATATAGGCCATATCCTCGATGAAAGGGTGGGTATTATTTTAGAAGTTCTGGGTCAAAATCTTTTGCTGATCACCGTGTTTCACCATGAATTCTTTTGAGTGTTTCCCACAACCACTGCTCGCCTCTTCTGTTTCTAAATATTTTCTGTTTTCCTTCTCTCCCAAACATTCCTTAAATTCTCCAATAAGCCTAACCACCTATCTGCCACTCTGGTTGGAAAACTGTTAATACAATAAACTGGTAATTTTATCACGCCTTGAAGCAAAAGACAACACTATTTTAGAATTGCAAGATACTTTATATTTTGGCTAAACCTAGGTGCACAGCCTTTTCTCATCTTACAGAAGGGGCAACTGAGACTTGGAGAGAGGAAGTGACTTGCCCAAAGAAAAAGCGTGAGTTGGCAGCGGGGCCAGAGGCTGAAGGGTGATCTCAGTTCATGGCTCCAGGGCTTTTCCAACTACACAAACTCCGGCTGAACCTCAGAGCTGGCACTGCCCAAAAGCCTGCCACTGACGGGGTCAGAAAGAGCTCTCCGGAGATGAGAGAATACCTAAAATAACACACCGCCTCCACGGGGCTCCTTTCTAGGGTAAAGACACGACAGTTGAGGTTCCGGAATTTAGAGACCCTGAGACAAGGGGCGGAGAGGAAAATCCGGTCTCCCCTCAGGCAGCTGTAGCCACAAACCGCCTTTAACCTAAATGCGCGGTGCTACTGCATTCACCCACCACACAACCAGCGACACACTGACCTCTGGACGCTGGGAGTTCCGGGAGGCTGGTCTTCCCGGGATCCCTCTTTCAGCCCATCCTTGAGACTAATTTGGTCTCCAAAAGCAATAAATTAGGGGACGCAGAAACAAAGCGACCCCAAGCATTCCCCCTCCACGCTGGGCGCCCCCAACGAGGGCGGAGACGGGGACTACGAGTCCCGACATGCCGCGCGTCTGCAGACCCTCGGCCACAGCCACGCAGGCGGCGCGATGATCGCCGGGACTCGTAGTCCGCGGCTCCGCGGCTCCAGAAGACGCCGACGGCAGGCGCGGTGGGACAGGCAGCGCCCCCCCCCCGCCCCGCCCCAGCGTCCCGTCAAGCTCCAGGGAGCCCAGCAGCTGCCCGGGTCTCACCTCGACGATGCGGGTACACTGAGTCCCCTTGCCGGCGCCCGGCCCGCCTAGGACGAACACGACCAACGGCTTCATGAGGTGGTAAGGGCAGAGGCAAAACGGCCGGCGAGTCAGCAGCGGAAAGCTAAGGCTCAGGACGTGCAGCAGCTGGCGGCGGTAACAGCTCAGCATACACCGTGTCTCGGCCGGACCATGAGGGAGCTGACAGTGGCCGGGGCGGTGGAGCGCGGGGCGGGGCGGGGAAGGCGGCGGGGAGAAAGGGGCGGGCCGAGCTGGCGCCTGCCGCGGCCCAGCTGCTGTGGCAGCCCAGGCGCCGGTATCGGGGCCGGAAGGGGAGGAGCCTCCCGGTTCTCGCTCAGCGGCTGCGCGTTAGCGCAACCCACCCCGTAGCCTTTCGGGGCGCTCCCTTCTTTTCCCCGCCGTCTGTGCATTCCTTCGTTCCTTCCGCAAAATTATTCTGCGCCTCCAGCCAGGCGCCGTGCTGGGGGGTATTATACACTGGAAGGTAAAGCCCCTTGTCTCTCCTTGCAAGGATTTTAACTTCCGGTGGGGAGACAGCAGACCTGAACCAGTGAACACATGAATTAATAGATACAAATGGTGATAAAGGCTTTGAAGGAAGCAAGTGGAGAAATAACATATTGCTCCCTTGTTAGGGGAGATAATTAGATTAAGGTAGTCAAAAAAGGCATCTGAAGAAGTGACATTTAATCAAGACATAAGAATAGAAAAAAGCAAAACCAGGCAGACTGGGGTAGTGTCCCACAGAGAGAGAGAGAAAAAAAAAAAGCCAAACCCCTTGCCATCGAGTGGATTCTGACTCAGACAAAGAGGGAAAAGCATATGTACAACCCTCAAAAGCTTTGCGTGTGGGAACAGTTGAAAGAAGGCCAGGGAGACCAGAGCTGTGTGAGTGAGGAAGGGAATGGTAAGGCGGAGGTGGGAGAGACAAGGCAGATCATCCAGGCCTTTTGGCCATGGGAAGGAGTTTGGATTATATTCTAATTGTCCTTTAGCTATAACTCCATTTCCCTGCCCCTTCGTTAGTGAAAAACATTAAAGGAGAAGAAAAGGAGTCTAAGGACTAAGTACCTTGTCCAAGATCTTAATCCACTTCAGTAAGGATATTAGGTAAAAAAAAAAAAAAAAAATTTTTTTTTTTTTTAGGACTCAGGGAAAAAGAGTGGGCAGGGAACATCTGACCCAGAGAGGGAGACCAATACTTGGTTCTGTCTACCAGTAACTAACTCTACTTTAGGAAACTCCTGTGACTATGAACTTCAGTTTCTGCATCTTTAAACTAGGAAACTGAAAACAAAACAACAAACCTGTGGCCATAGAGTCAATCCTGACTCATGGCAACTTCATTGTATTACAGAGAACTACTCTATAGAGTTTTCTTGGCTGTAATCTTTATGAAAGCAGCTTCCAAGGTGCCAGCTGGGTGGGTTTGAACTGCAGCTTTTAGGCTAGTAGTTAAGCACAAACTGTTTGATCCACCAGGGACCTAAGGGTCCACCACATTCATGTTCTTTGATGAGAAAAGGGGAAGTTATCCAATTCCTTTCACTCAGGCCTCTCAGGGCATGTCCCTAGTACCTAGCACAGGTTTGCCAAATTTTTTCTGTAAAGAGGCAGGTAATAAATATTTTAAGCTTTATGGTTCATATGGACTCTATTGCAACTACCCAACTACCATCGTACTGCAAAAGCAGCCACTGAGAATGCATAAACAGATGAGCATGGCTGTGTTCCAATAAAACTTTATTTATGGCACCTAAACTTGAATTTCATATAATTTGCATGAATCATAAAATACTAGCTTTAAAAAATTTTTTAAACCATTTAAAAATGTAAGGAACATTCTTAGTTTGCAGGCTGTGTCAAAACTGGCACCCGTGGGCCATAGTTTGCTGATCCAGGACCTGGAAGAATACTGGTATAAGAAGCACAATCCAAACTCAAAAAAATAAGTAAAACAAAGCCAAACCCACTGCTGTCGAATCGATTCTGACTCAAAAACCAAAACCAAACCAAAGCAAACCCAGTGCCATCGAGTCGATTCCAACTCATAGTGACCCTATAGGACAGAGTAGAACTGCCCCATAGAGTTTCCAAGGAGCACCTGGCGGATTTGAACTGCCGACCCTTTAGTTAGCAGCCGTAGCACTTAATCACTACGCCACCACGGCTAATAGTAGAGGTACTTTTCCTTTGTGTTCTTTCTCTTAAGTGACTTTTCTTTATCTCTTCTTTCAATTAGAGTTGGTCTTAAGGGTATAAAGTCTGTTGGGAAAGAAAGCCTAGGAAGCTATTGGTATGCTTTTAGTGATGGCCTTAGGCCAGAGGCACAAAGACAGTCTTTGTTGCTCCCACGATAGTATCCTCCTGAAATAAGGATTCCACACAGGGGTTTAGGTCCAAAGCTTCATTGCATTTTTTCGTATAGTAATATGTAGTGATTTTTCTCTCTGTGACTCCCTGAAGACCTATAACTACAATAGGTTGTATACTTAATGTCCTGCTCCCTGCCCATCTCCTTCTGCCAACTATGCTAGGCAACTAAGGAAAATACTGATACAGAAGAATACGTGAAAGTAAAACCCAGATCCCCATCTCTACCGAGAATTTTCTAGAGATTTATATCCAGGAAGGACAAGGGTAGGCAAAATAATACTTTATTACTAGCTGGCTCTTTAAGCCTGTTCTGGTTGTCTATTTCTGCATGACACACCACCCCAAACTTACTGTCTTAAAATAACAACTAACATTTATTTTCCTTATGACCTACAATTTGGGCTGGGCTCAGTGGGAACAGCTCATCTTTGCTCTACATGGCATCAGCTAGGGTAGCTCAACTGCCCTAGGAGGATTCACGTCCAAGATGGCTCATTCACATGGTTGGCAATTTCATGCTGGTTGTTGGCTGGGAATTCAGCCAGAACTATAGGCCTCACCAGGGTTGTTCAGCTTCCACTCACAGCATGATGGCTGGGTTCCAAGAGTGAGAATCCCAAAAGATGGGGAGTGGAAGCTGCCAGTTTTCAAGGCCTGACCCAGGAACTTCCACAGCAACACTTCCACCATGTTCTTTCAGTCAACCAGGCACAGAAACCAGATTCAAGGAGAGGATGCATAGACCATAACTCTTGATAAGAAGGGTGTCAAAGAATTTTGGAGCTGTGTTCTACTGCCACAGGATGCTAAATTCCTTTGTGGAGCCTTATCCTTAGTAAGTTAAGCTAGATCACATAGATTTTAGAGAACTCTTGTGTGTAATTAAGGCAGGCTTAGATGACTATCCTGAGATTCCTTCCTGGTGGAATGCCACCCTAGGCCAGCTACATGGGAGCACTCAAGAAGAAAAACAAGCTAAGGTAGTCAGGATCTCCAAGCAACTTCTGGTTTATCTTATACCAGACAATCACATAGAGCCGACCAACCCAAGGAGGCCAGAAGTCATAAGAGACACCATGCTACACTGATGCTTGAACATTTAAGCTCTCTGCTTGGCCACAGTGAAAGTTCTACCTCTTAGCAGCCTAATCCTGATTTTTCCCAAAGAATCCATTTTGTCTTAACCCTATATTAGTGCTCATCTTCCTTGCAGAGGAAAGGTGTGTGTCAGCGTGGTATCCTTTCAGCATACTTACCCAATTTGTATGCCGAGCAAATAATCTGAGAAGGTGGACTATATGAAGAACAGGGCATCAAGACTGAAGAAAGACTCACTAACAATTAGAAGATTTGCCCAATGCAATGCGTCATTTGATTTCTTGACTGCTGCTTCCACTGATGTTGATTGTGGATCCAAGTAAAAAGAAATCCTTGACAACTTCAATCTTTTCTCCATTTATCATGATGTTGCTCATTGGTCCAGTTGTGAGGATTTTTGTTTTCTTTATGTTGAGGTGTAATCCATACTGAAGCCTGTGGTCTTTGATCTTCATCAGTAAGTGCTTCAATCCTCTTCACTTTCAGAAAGCAAGGTTGTGTCATCTGCATAACGCAGGGTGTTAATGAGTCTTACTCCAACCTTGATGCCCCATTCTTCTACATATAGTCTGGTTTCTCAGATTATTTGCTCAGCATATGGACTGAATAGGTGTGGTGAAAGAATTTAACCCTGACACACACCTTTCCTGACTTTAAACCACCGATATCCCCTTGTTCTCTTCGAGGACTGCCTCTTGATCTCTGTACAGGCTCCTCGTGAGCACAATTAAGTGTTCTGGAATTCCCATTCTTCCCAATGTTATCCATAATTTGTTATGATCCATACAGTTGAATGCTTTTGCCTAGTCAATAAAACACAGGTAAACATCTTTCTGGTATTTTCTGCTTTCAGCCAGAATCATCTTACATCAGCAGTGATGTCCCTCATTCCATGTCCTCTTCTGAATCTGACTTGAATTTCTGGCAGTTCCCTGTCGATATACTGCTGCAGCCATCTTTGATCTTCAGCAAAATTTTACTTGTGTGTGATATTAATGATTTTGTTTGATAATTTCTACTTTTGGTTGGATCACCTTTCTTGGGAATAGGCATAAATGTGGATCTCTAATACTATGAATTAGTACTATCATTTTATAGATGGAGAAAAAGAGCCAGAAAGTGGAAGTATTTTGTTCCAAGCCACAAAGGCAGAAAATTGCAAAATCAAATTCAAACTCAGTGCCTATCGTTTTGAAATTTGTGACCTTTCTATGTCACAAATGACTACCTATGAGATAAAATATTCCATACTCGCAGAATCCCTTACAAGTAAGTTATATTCCAGAGAGCAGACAGATCTCAGAGAGATGTATAACAAGAACTTGCCTCAAAAACCCACCCCTACCCACATGTGTTTATCATCAAGCGCCTTAGGACTTTTGGCATATATTGCATGCATAACTACTATTTTCAGGGTGTAGCTATGTTCCTAGTGCACCCTCTAGGGACTTGAGAAATTGGGCCTTGTCACTATTCATCTGCCCTATTCACCTTAATTGGCCTTTAGAGATAGATCATCTGTTCCCATATTCCCGTTTTCCATTCTTGACAACTCCTGTTTGCTATCTATCTTCTATTCATTTTTTCAGGATTCAGCTCAGATTTTACCTCCTCCTGGAAGCCCTCTCTGAATTCCCAAGACTGGGTTAGGTGCCCCTCTTTTGTGCTTCTACAGCACCCCCTCCCCCCATCCTGTTGTAGCACTAAGTATGTTGTATTATGGTCATTTATTTATCTCCACACTAGACTTTGAGCTCCTTGAAGGACGGGACTAACTATTGTCTGATTACTTTGTCTTTAAAGGAAAGTCATGACAATGTGTTATTGTTATAACATGGTTCACTCTCTTAAGAGTATTTCAAGTTTCTTAGAAGATTTAGGCTACATAACTTTGTTGCTGCCACTCAGGTTTTCTCTATAATGGTCGTTGGCAGTTACTTTCCTGTAATTTCAGAGACACCTTTCTTGAGTATACCTAGGAACTGGCTTTAAGATCAGCCTGGGTGATGAAGCAAAGACATGGCATGTGGATGGCATAGGTTGGTGGATGGCTGGCTGCATACATTACATTCAAGCTGTGATGCCCGTCTATTATATTGTGATTTATTTCCTGGAGGGATGCCTAGGCCATTGCCTAACTTGATACTTAGCGGAGTTTCTAAAATGAAGGTTCCTATCATTCAGATTTACATGGTTATTGTACTAATGTGTCATCAAAGGATATTTTATCAAAGAATCTGAGACAATTGGTTTAGAAAAATACAGTTTTTAACAAGCTGATGTGCCAAATCTGGCTGCAGACAATATGCCCACCTCACAGGAGTGACTGTGTCCACTGAGCTCAGTTCAGTCCATACTGCAGAATGGTAGGCAGTGAATCTCCCAGTGAAGGGAGATTCTTATTGACCAGTAACTGAAATTTTTACGGCATCTTTGCTCATTAACTTCACCAGTTTATGGAGCTTGGCTCTACCTACATTTCCTTGTCTGCAAAATCAGGATGATGGCGTGATAACTCAGTTTAGCAGATATTTTCAGAAAATTTACCATTATGTGATTTTTGTTTAATTTAGTTTCTATTCTACATAAAAAAAAAAAATTATTTTTTTTTATAATCCACGTTAAAAATAAATAAATAAAAAGTCTGAAAGAAATTTTTCATGAATTGACAGACTACTAATCCCTCTTAAAAATATGCTTTCTTAAAAAGGAAAATGTTGTTGTTAGGTGATTTTGAGTCAGCTCTGACCATTAGCAACACTATGAACAACAGAATGAAACACTGCCTGGTCCTGCACCATCCTCAAAATCGTTGTTACACTTGAGCCCATGGTTGCAGCCACTGTGTCAGTCCACCTCATTGAGGGTCTTCCTCTTTTTCACTGACCCTCTACTTTACCGAGCATGATGTCCTTCTCTAGGTACTGGTTCATCCTGATAACATGTCCAAAGTGTGTGAGACAAAGCCTCGCCATCCTTGCTTCTAAGGAGTATTCTGGCTGTACTTCTTCCGAAAAGGAAACCATAGTTGTTTTTTAAAAAGCAGTAGTTCAGCTTAGCTCAGAAGTGTAAATCGAGAGAGGGAAAGTTGGGTACTTGGAGAAACTTAGTAAAGTGGCAGAACCAGGAGGAGGAAAGTAGGTAAATGATCCCAACTTCTCTGTTCCTGGTGACAATAGCTCTGTAATCCCCACAGCCAGCCCATTAGTAGGCACAGTCAAGTTTTATAACAGTGAATATCTACCTGGTCTAATCAAAAAGATCGTATCATGTGAATAGGGACTGAAACAGAAGAGAGAAAATGAAAACAATTGATGTGTTAGGATGTAGAATTTTGGAAGAATTCTTCCATTTAAAATTTCCTTTTCTTGTTATAACATTATGCAATTCAGTCATACTTTTTTTTTAAGTATGACACACTGGAAACACTTCTGTCTGAAGCAAATTAAAACCCTTGGAAATCCTAAAAATAAGACCGGTAGCTTTCTTCTGTGGGGCCAACAGCCACAGCAATGTCACAGTGTTCTGAAATAACACGTAAATATGTATAAACAGAAATCAAAGAGTGAGCATAATATGTGCACAGCCCTTTTAATTAACTTTCATACACATTATGCATATTATCTTTTTTATGATAATGTATAATATAGAAATAAGAAAAATCAATCTCAGATTAAATTGGGGCCAGATTCCCAAAGCCAGTGCTTGTTGTATTACCCTATAATTCCAAAAGAATATTTTAAAATCTCTAGAGAAGCTCTTAGGCACCCCAACCTGTCCTAAATATAAAGCTGAGTCATTCTAATCTTGAAATGATAACCTCAATAATTACCTTTTTCTTGATTCAGTTTAAAAAGTATTGACTCTATGCATAACATTAAATATATATCCTATGAAAAAATAACTAGGCCAGTGGTAATAAAATGTTTGATTGAAGCCGTATTGGTATTTGAATTATTATTTACATTTCAACTCTCTCTCATTCCTTCCTTTTTTTTTTTCTTTTTAATAGGATTTTCTGGAATAGTTTTAGACCTACAGAAAAATTGAGATAGTAGAGTTCTATTATTAGCATCTTATATTAGTTTGATACATTGGTTACAATTAATGAACCAATATTGATACATTATCATTAACTAGCCCCCATGTGTCTGTCAGTTTGTCATACTGTGGGGGCTTGTGTGTTGCTGTGATGCTGGAAGCTATGCCACCGGTGTTCAGATAGCAGGGTTACCCATGGAGGACAGGTTTCAGCTGAGCTTCCAGACTAAGACAGACTAGGAAGAAGGACCCGGCAGTCTACTTCTGAAAGGCATTAGCCAGTGAAAACCTTATGAATAGCAGTGGAACATTGTCTGATATAGTGCTGGAAGATGAGCCCCTCAGGTTGGAAGGCACTCAAAAGATGACGGGACTAGCTGCCTCCTCGAAGTAGAGTCGACCTTAATGACGTGGATGGAGTAAAGCTTTCAGGACCTTCATTTGCTGATGTGGCACAACTCAAAATGAGAAGAAACAGCTGCAAACATCCATTAATAATTGGAACCTGGAATGTACCAAGTACGAATCTAGGAAAATTAGAAATCGTCAAAAATGAAATGGAACGCATAAACATCGATATCCTAGGCATTAGTGAGCTGAAATGGACTGGTATTGGCCATTTTGAATCGGACAATCATATAGCCTACTATGCTGGGAATGACAACTCGAAGAGGAATGGCGTTACATTCATCGTCAAAAAGAACATTTCAAGATCTATCCTGAAGTACAGCGCTGTCAATGATAGGATAATATCCGTACGCCTACAAGGAAGACCAGTTAATACAACCGTTATTCAAATTTACGCACCAACCACTAGGGCCAAAGGGGAAGAAATAAAAGATTTTTATTAGCTGTTGCAGTCTGAAATTGATCAAACATGCAATCAAGATGCATTGGTAATTACTGGCGATTGGAATACAAAAGTTGGAAACAAAGAAGGACCAGTAGTTGGAAAATATGGCCTTGGTGACAAAAACAATGCCGGAGATCAAATGATAGAATTTTGCAAGACTAACGACTTCTTCATTGCAAATACCTTCTTTCACCAACATAAACGGCAACTATACACATGGACCTTGCCAGATGGAACACACAGAAATCAAATTGATTATATCTGTGGAAAAAAGAGGCGATGGAAAAGCTCAATATCATCAGTCAGAACAAGGCCAGGGGCCAACTGTGGAAAAGACCATCAATTGCTTATATGCAAGTTCAAGCTGAAACTGAAGAAAATCAGAGCAAGTCCATGAGAGCCAAAATATGACCTTGAGTATATCCCATCTGAATTTAGAGACCATCTCAAGAATAGATTTGACGCATTGAACACTAGTGACCGAAGACCAAACGAGTTGTGGAATGATATCAAGGACATCATCCGTGAAGAAAGCAAGAGGTCACTGAAAAGACAGGAGAGAAAGAAAAAAACCTAGATGGATGTCAGAGGAGACTCTGAAACTTGCTCTTGTGCATCGAGCAGCTAAAGCAAAAGGAAGAATTGATGAAGTATAAGAACCGAACAGAAGATTTCAAAGGGCATCTCGAGAAGACAAAGTAAAGTATTATAATGACATGTGCAAAGAGCTGGAAATGGAAAACCAAAAGGGAAGAACACACTTGGCATTTCTCAAGCTGAAAGAACTGAAGAAAGAAATTTAAGCTTCAAGTTGCAATAGTGAAGGATTCCATGGGGAAAATAGTAAACAACACAGGAAGCAACAAAAGATGGAAGGAATATACACAGAGCCATTACACCAAAAAGAATTGGTCGATATTCAACCATTTCAAGAGGTGGCATATGATCAGGAACCGATGGTACTGAAGGAAGAAGTCCAAGCTACTCTGAAGGCATTGGCGAAAAACAAGGCTCCAGGAATTGATGGAATATCAATTGGGATGTTTCAACAAACAGATGCAGTGCTGGAGGTGCTCACTCGTCTATGCCAAGAAATATGGAAGAGAGTTTCCTGGCCAGCTGACTGGAAGAGATCTGTATTTATGCATATTTCCAAGAAAGGTGATCCAACTGAATGTGGAAATTATAGAACAATATCATTAATATCACATGCAAGCAAAATTTTGCTGAAGATCATTCAAAAACGGCTGCGACAGTGTTATCGACAGGGAACTGCCAGAAATTCAGGCCGGTTTCAGAAGAGGATGTGGAACCAGGGATATCACTGCTGATGTCAGATGGATCTTGGCTGAAAGCAGAGAATACCAGAAGGATGTTTCTCTGTGTTTTATTGACTATGCAAAGACATTCGACTGTGTGGATCATAACAAACTATGGATAACACTGAGAAGAATGGGAATTCCAGAACACTTAATTGTGCTTATTAGGAACCCTTACATAGATCAAGAGGCAGTTGTTTGGACAGAACAAGGGGATACTGATTGGTTAAAGTCAGGAAAGGTGTGCGTCAGGGCTGTATTCTTTCACCATACCTATTTAATCTGTATGCTGAACAAATAATCTGAGAAGCTGGACTATGTTAGAAGAACGGTGCATTAGGATTGGAGGAAGAGTCATTAACAACCTGCATTATGCAGATGACACAACCTTGCTTGCTGAAAGTGAAGAGTACTTGAAGCACTTACTAATGAGGATCAAAGACCACAGCCTTCAGTATGGATTACACCTCAACATAAAGAAAACAAAAATCCTCACGACCGGACCAATGAGCAACATCATGATAGAAAAGATTGAAGTTGTCAAGGATTTCTTTTTACTTGGATCCACAATCAACAGCCATGGAAGCAGCAGTCAAGAAATCAAAAGATGCATTCCATTGGATAAATCTGCTGCAAAGGACCTCTTCAAAGTATTGAAGAGCAAAGACATCACCCTGAAGACTAAAGTGCGCCTGACCCAAGCCATGGTATTTCCAATCGTATCATATGCAAGTGAAAGCTGGACAATGAATAAGGAAGACCGAAGAAGAGTTTACACCACTGAATTGTGGTGTTGGCAAAGAATGTTGAATATACCATGGACTGCCAAAAGAACGAAGAAATCTGTCTTGGAAGAAGTGTGGCCAGAATGCTCCTTAGAGGCAATGATGGCGAGACTGTATCTTACATCATTTGGACATGTTGTCAGGAGGGTTCAGTCCCTGGAGAAGGACAACATGCTAGGCAGAGTACAGGGTCGTCGGAAAAGAGGAAGACCCTCAACAAGGTGCATTGACACAGTGGCTGCAACAATGAGCTCAAGCATAACAGCAATTCTAAGGATGGCTCAGGACAGGGCAGTGTTTCGTTTTGTTGTGCGTAGGTTCGCTATGAGTTGGAACCGACTGGACGGCACCTAACAACAACAACAAATCATTAACTAGAGTCCATATTTTATTTAGATTTCCTTAGTTTTTACCTAATGTTCTTTTCCTGTTCCAGAATCCATCTAGGATACCACGTTGTATTTAGTTGTCATCTCTTTAGGCTCTTCTGGGCTGTGGCAATTTCTCAGACTTTCTTTTTGATGATTTCAACAATTTTGAGGAGCACTGGTCAGGTATTTTGTAGGATGCCTCAATACTGGAACTTTTCTGATGATTTTCTCATGGTAACACTGGGGCTATGGGTTATTGGGAGGAAGACTTCAGAGGTAAAGTAACATTTTCAGCATATCATATCAAGTGTATATACCATCAACAGCATTCATGAGTACAGCATTGCTGTCGGTCTCAATCAACTGGCTGAGGCAGTGTTTCACCACTATAATGTTATTGTTTTCCCCCCATTTTCCATACTGTGCCCTTCAGAAGGAAGTCACTCTGTGTAGCCCACACCTGAGTGGGGAGAGTTGTGTGTTACGCTCGCTCTTTCCTTTTTGTCTAACTCATATCGCTTTACATTTCTCTTTCAGATATCTTAGTTTTAAAGAAAATCATAAATCCTGAGGAACCCACAAAAGGTCCCTTTCTTCCACATTCTATACTCTGTCATCAAATCTTATTGATTCTACTTCAAAATATACCCAGAATCCAACATCTTTTGCCACCTCCGTGGCTATCGTTTTGGTCCAAGCCACCATTGATCTCTCCCCCAGGTTACTGAAGCAGCCTTCTAACTGGTCTCCTTGCTTCTGCCCTTGGCCCCTACAGTTTATTCTCAACAGAGCAACCATAGTGGTCCTTTTAAAGCCTAAAAGTCAGATCATGTCAGCCCTCTATTTAGAATCTTTCAATGGTTTCCTATCTAACTAAAAGGCCCTGCATGGTCTCCCAGCCTTCTATCCCCTACCTCAAATACTCTTCCCCTCACTCACTCTGCTCAAGATGTACTAGCCTCCTTGTTCTTCCTTGAAGATGCCAGAAGCTCCTACCCCAGGACCTTTGCACTTAATGTACCCTTGGCAATCATGGAGGTGTACCTCTTGGATTTCCCTCCAGAAAGAACTTGCTATTCAGCTGTAAACAGTACAGTTAACTGACAGCCTCTCCCTGCGGCCTTCAAGATCTGTCTTAGCTTTGGTGCCTGCTCTTTCTGGGAATCTCCAAGCAATGACTGAGCACAGCAAGAGTTCTAGGACCTACCCATTTCCGCCTAATATAGAACTCCTCTAATAGGCAGTCTTTGTTCCAGAGCTCCCCTGGGTTGGCCAACAGTTTGTCAGACATGCATCACTGTCTGAGGCTCTCCCTACACAGTTCTGTTTCCTTCCCCTTTTATCTTTCACAAATATTCCCTCCACCAAATCCCTCAATAAACCTCTTGTACTCCTAACTCTGAAAACTTTTACCCAGATATTCCCATGGCTCACTCCTTCATTTCCTTCAGGTACTTGCTCAAATGTCACTTCAGTAAGGCCTTCCCTGACTTCCCTGCTTAAGATGGTGAGCCACCTTTCTCCATCCACTCCCATTCATATCCTCCTCTGCCTTATTTATCTCCACAGTACTTAACCACCATCTGACTTACTATATATTTCACTTATTTGTCTCCACAAAAGTACCCCCTATAAACTCCACAAGAGCAGAGACTTGTTTCATTCACTTTCAGTGTGTGGCACTTAATAAGCACTCAATAAGTATTTGTGGAGAATGTTTTAATGAATCTTACAGATTTCAGTTTTGATTTTTTTGCCCAAATCCATAATATTCCAAAAATGTCTCTGTTCTGCAAAATTTTCCCCACCCTATTCACATCTGTTAATGTTATTTCAACCCAATTCAATTGCACAAACACATAAAAAGGCATATGTGTTACAGATACTGTTTGTCTTAGTCATCTAGTGCTGCTATGACAGAAATACCACAAGTGGATGGCTTTAACAAAGAGAAGTTTATTCTCTCACTGTCCAGTAGGCTTAAAGTCAGAATTCGGAAGCCGGCTCCAGGGGAAGGCTTTCTCTTTGTGTTGGCTCTGAAGGTCCTTGTGATGCATCAGTCATCCCTTGGTCTGGGGACATCTCAGCACAGGAACCTCAGGTCCAAAGGACACGCTCTGCTCCTGGTGCTGCTTTTTTGGTGGTATGAGGTCCCCATGTCTTTGTGGTCGCTTCTCTTTTTTATATCTCAAAAGAGATTGGCTTAAGACACTGATCTTGTAGATCTCATCAATATAACTGCCACTAATCCATCTTATTACATCATAGTGATAGAATTTACAACACATAGAGAAATCACATCAGAAGATAAAATGGTAGCAATCTACAATCATACATGGGAATCATGACCCAGCCAAGTTGACAGATTTTTTGGGGGACACAGTTCAATCCACAACACTGTTCAATTAAAAGTTAATGCCACAAGGTTTTTGTTTATTTCTTCCTTCTACCAGCTCACTACTCCCTATTCTAGTCTTAATGTTTCTTTTTTTTATAGTAAAAACAAGACAGTGATTGGGATATAGAGAGACAAACCTAGGTTCAGTGATCACACAGATCTAAGTTTGAACTAGTTGCACAACCTTAGATAAACTATTTAATCTCTCTGATTCTCAGTTACTTCATCTATAATATGCCAATTGAAAAAACAAAAATGCTGTTGAGTTGAATCTGACTCATAGCAATCCTATAGGACAAAATAGAACTGCCCCATGGGGTTTCCAAGTGTGTAACTTTAAGGAAGCCGACTGCCACATCTTTCTCCCATGGAGGGGCTGGTGGGTTTGAACCGGGGAACTTTCGTTAGCACCTGAGAGCTAAAACACTGCACCACCAGGGCTCCCCACCTGTAATATAAAACCAAAAATTAAAACCCATTGCTGTCAAGTCAATTCTGACTCATAGCGACCACTAATTTCATCTTATTCAACTGCTGTAAGGGACTTAAAGAGAGAACATGTGTAAAGCACTTAGCATGGTATATGGGAAGTACCAAGCACTCAGTAAATGTTAGTTCCCTTAGCCCTTTACAAATGCAGAGACACTTTTGGAGAAGAGGTGTTTCATATCAACTACCCCACAAATACTTCTACAGAAAAAATATTGATTTATTCTTTTTTCACTTACTCACTCAGCAAAAATTTCTCACATACTTTCTTAAATATAAATGCCATATTTGTCAGACATTCCTTAGGTATTTTCTTAATTCTCTCACTTGGATTGAATCTTGGCTCCTCTATTTAGCTGTGTGGCCTCTTCTCATTTAACAAATATTTACTGAGTGCCTACCATGTGCAAGGCACTCTTCTGGGGATAGACGGTGAACAAAACTTTATGCTTTTGAGTTTACAGATAGCACATATGACCTAAGGAAAGTTCTTTGTCCTCTCCAAGCCTCTCGATCCCAAGAAAAAGAATGTCAACATCCACGGCTCATGTAAAATACACGGCACAGTGCTTGGCACACAGCTGGCACTTGATAGCTGTTGCTCTTTATTATTATTATTATTAGAATTAGCTATACTTAGTGGCAACCCCATGTGTTACAGAGTAGAACTACTCCATAGGGTTTTCTTGGCTGTTGCCAGGTCTTTTCTTGGGCAGAGCCACTAGGCGGTTTCCAAACCACCAACCTTTAAGTTAGCGGTTGAGCGGAACAGTAACTAAAAACAACAAATACTACTTCAGAGTGAATTTGGGCCAGGTGGGACCCTAGGGGATTAGCTGGCGACACTTCGGACGCTCCTCCACACCACTTCCTATTAAGTTTTCCTATTCAAGCTCTCACACTAGCCATAATTTTCAAGATATGTGCCCTAGATTACAAGAATTTTTCCAGGACAGAGTATGACATTCCATGGAGCATATATATTTATTGACTGGTTTGATACACTTCTAAGGATAGTATTTGCACTCTCAAAAGGATGGATACTTATTCGGAACAGAACAGCCTACAAACGCAGCTCAGACTTTTTAAAACCTTTCATATTGCGCAGGAGACTAATAAAAGTGGAGTCTGTGTGATTTTTTCCCATTGTTCAATAGGGATAACAACGCGTGTCTACTCTGGTAGAATAAAATAAGATTACGGCGGAGAAAGCCCAATACCAACGTTAGTCGGCGGAGATAAGCATAATGGTTTATATTCTTTTCCACTTAACAGGATATCTTTTTTTTTTTTCCTTACTTTTATGTTACTGAGAGGAGCGGATGCTTCTAAGAAAAGACAGTGGACGAAAGCCGCTTTTCCTTGTCCAGTCAGGCACAGTTTCGGAACCGTTTCTAAGCCGCCCGCTTCCAGTCGTCTCAAACCGCCAATCCTAGACCGATGACCCCGGCTACGAGCACTTCCGGGTTCCTCCCCTACCCTCTTGTCAGCTCTCCAGCTGGCGTTTTCATTGCGGGTGCGCAAGACCCACCCCACTCCGGAACTCAAAACCGTTGGCCAAAATGCAGCATTTAAATTATCCGGACCCGATCCTGGAGCGTCAGTGGCTCTCTCTGTTCTCCTTAGAGACTTAGGATTGGCCCAGCTCGAGACAGTGCGGGGCGTTGATTGGCTGGTCGGCCGGCTCGTTGCGGCGACAGTGCGTGTCGCCACCGCCTCCGCTCCTGATGGGTCGGATTTCTGGCCACTCAGCACGCGTGGCGCGAGCTACGCGTTTAGCGAGGTTGTGTTTGCCGCTTCTGTTCCCGCGACCCCAACGTCCCAGAGGAGCGGCGGGAGCGGTGGAGGCGCTCCTTGGCGCTGCCGTCTGTTCCGGCCTAACGAACAGACCTCGGCCTCGGCGGGGATTGCGGTGAGTGGGATTTCGTCCTCCTGTTTCTCCCTGAGGGGTGGCAGCAAGAATGGACGACGTTCTTTCCCGGGAGTCTCTCCGTAGGGCCTGGGGAAGGACGGTGGGTAACTAACATTCAGGGCCCTGTGGTGGGTTCCTAGTAACCCTGGTGGTGTAGTGGTTAAGAGTTAGTGTGCTAACCAAAAGGTCGGAAATTCGAATCCACCAGGTGCTCTTTGGAAACCCTATGAGTTGGAATCGACTCAACGGCAACGGGTTTTTGGTTTGGTGGTGGGGTCAGCCTGAGGCCGAGGACCAGAAGGGGAACTAACAGGGGGAGCTAAGTGGACCACAGATTCCTTGGGAATCATCCGAAATAAGGTGTATGAAAGGTTTACAGTCGATTACGTGCCACTTAAAGTTGTTTTTATTGAGGAAATTTCTTGAGGACTGAGATCCTGTATTGTTCGTCCTTGCATTTCTCTCAGTGGCTGCCTAGAATCTGCCACATAGTAGGGCGTCATTCAGTTTTCGACGTTCGTTATCTAGTGAAAGTAATAGGGAAACACAGAGATAGAAACTCCGCCATAGAGTTTAGGAGAAGGTTTCAGAGGACGTGACACTCGAGTTGGATTGTGAAAGACGATGGTTTACCAGTGCATTTCAAGTAAAGAGAACAACCTGTGCAGACACTAAAATGGAGTGGGTGGGTAGTGTGAGGGAAGGGAGGTTGACTGCAAGTATTTCAGTTTAGGATGTAGGATGAGTGGATAAGGAGATATAAGGTTGGAATAATAGGATGGGGCCAGATTGTGAAGTTTCTTTATTCTGTATATGAAGAAAAGCCATCAGAACTTTTTAACTAGGTGGAATTACTAGATCAAATTAGTATAGAAATATCCTAGCAGCACTGGGAGGACTTTCAGGTAAACCTGGTGAGAATTGATGAGGTTAGAAACTAAGGCAGTGGGCACGGAAAGACAGAATTTATATGGCAGGAGAAAGGAGAGGTAAGGACGACTTCATGGTTTCCATTTGCTAGACAATAATGCCATTATCTGAGAATATGTTTTGCTAGGTATAGGTAGTGTTTGGTTTTAGTTTCCTTAGCTTTAATTGCTTGTGTGATATTGTCAAAGTAAAATGCTATACATGTATTGCTTTGAGGTGAAAAATGAATCAGTATTATCCTATTTTTTTTTTTACCCTAATACAAAAAGAAAGAAGATACAAATATGGAGTTTAAGACTATTTTGTTTAATGAAGAAAAATGACATTTTATTACCTTGTAAAATTACAGTTATTAATATGTTTTTTTTAAATATGTATACTGTTATCCATAATAACCGTATGGCATAAAAGGGCTTTGGAAATTAAAGGCTACAATCCGTAGAAGCTACATTAAACCTAACCTTTGAAGTCCAGATGTCTCCAAAAGGGACTTTTTAGGCTACCTTACAGGGTACTTTCAGTAGGATTTTGTTCTTGTGAATATTTCCAGCCTCTGACTTTATGTAAAAACTGTCTGCTAAATGACTCCTATACTGGCATTAATAACCCTTTTTTCCCTTATCTTGCTTCAGACGATTCCTTTTTTTCTCGAATAGAAATAGCAAGCAGGGCCTAAAGAAATATAAGGCTTAATATAGGAAAAGTATAAAGAAAGAAAGGATTTATTAAGTCTATGTTTTGATAATATTTAGATGGTTATATCTAGTGAGCAATTAGAAATATGGATTTGAAACTCAGAAGAGAGGTGAGAGCTGAAGGTGCTTACATAGATAGATGTGGAAACAATGGGAGTAGATGAGTTTACTCAGAGAGGACATATGGAGAAAAAAAAAAGACCACTGATTTAACACTGATAAATATCAGTTTGTGGGAATGCAATAGTTTGTCTTTCATCTCTACAAGACTGAAGATTCCTTGGTAACTGCATTATAGGTCCGATAAATACCTAGCTATAATTGTTCCTGTCTGCTGCTTTGTGATTTCCCGAACAGTTTGAGGCTTTTGTTAAAAAATCTCTTATATTAATTTGACAATTTGGTATTACTGCATTTGATTAATAAAAGGAATGCTAACTGATTTCTTTAAATCTTTCATACGAGTTCTCTCAGGAGTAAAGGGGAATAGCTAGGTACAATACAGTTTTTAAAATAAATCATTGTTTGCGTATCAACATAAATAAAGATCTCTTGTGATTTTTTGTAAGGTTTGCCACATGCAAAGAAGGTCATGTTCTAGATCCTTTCCTTAGCCTATAAGGATCCTCTTAACTACAAAGTAGCAACACATAATGCGTAAAAATACTACAACAGTTCCCTACCTAGATGTGATGACAAGCATAGTGGGCTTGGGAGATCTGAAGACCTCCAATTCCAGTTATAAATCTCATCAAAAGGTGCATGACGTTGGCAAAGTCATGTAACATGCATCCTCTGTGTACGGGTGAACATGAGGAAGAGAAATGTGGTTAAAATATGGCCTGCCTTACTGCTCATTAAGTTGATCTTGGGGCAGAATTAATTTATAGGGAGAATGGCTGTAAACTACGAAAATGACTTACAGAATCCATAAGCATTTTATCTTATTAATCTATAACATAATTCAAATAAGTATCCTAGATATTTTTGCCTATACTTTTGTTAATAAGTGGTTAAATCTTTGTTTTTGTTACCCATTCATAATATTCTCTTTTATTTTTTAGGTTACTAAGCATTTGAAATTGGATGAATCATTCACCAAATTATGGAGCCTGTATATCCTCTTGCAGGACCCCAGATGAATAGCAGGTATAGAAATATTGTTACAAAATATTTTTTTCATAGCTGCTCACATAACTTGGGAAAGTAGGATTGAAATAGAAGAAGGAACGTAAGCATTAGAATCAGGAAAACCTGGTTCCATATCCTAGCTCTGCTAATTAGCTGGGTGACCTTGGTTAAGTTAATTACCATCTCTAAGCCTCAGATTCCTCATCTATAAAATTAAGGTGGTAATTTCTCCCTGGGTGGTGAAGTTGGTTAACACACTTGGCTGCTAACCAGAAGGTTGGAGGTTCAAACTCATGCAGAGGCACCTCAGAAGAAAGACCTGGTGATGTACTTCTGAACTATTGGCCGCTGGAGACCCTGTGGAGCACATTTCTACTCCGACACATGTGGTTGCCATGAGTCACAATCAACTCAATGGCAATTTTTTTTTTTTTAATCTCTAACAGAAGATTATTATGAAGAGTTAAATAAAATTCCTAAAAGACCCTAGTACGTAGTAGACACTGAGTAAGTATTAGTCCTAATTCCTTCTTCCCTTATTTTAGTTATACAGAGGATCTTTTTTATTGTGGGAACTCTTGAGGATAAAAACCCTATATCCTAGACAAGTGGGAAAGTGATTGGGTTCCTTCCCTATTTTAACAAATACTAATTTCTTTCTTTTTTTTTTTTTTTAATTCTATCAAGTTTTTGTTTTCATTTCTTTTTTTTTTTATTGTACTTTAGATGAAGGTTTACAGAACAAACTAGTTTCTCATCACACAGTTAGTATACACATTGTCCTATGACATTGGGTTATCAACCCCACGACATGTCAACACTGTCCCTTTCCAAGCCTGGGTTCCCTAATACCAGCTTAGAAATATTAGTTTCTTGATGAGGAAAAATTCACATTGGGTTACTCACAAGTTCCCAAGCCTTTTCCCACTCATATGAAATAGGACCGAGGAGCTTGCCACCTGTCTCCTAATTTTCTCAGTCTGTCATTAATATGGGCACCAAGCAAATGGGCTTGTTTTATTTGGCTCCTTGGATCATTTATTGTTCTTTTCCCCCTAGGGAAGAGCAATTCGTGCTGATACGTGGATTTTTTTTTTTTTTTTTTTCCCAAATTAGAAGTGAATCCTTAGGGTGCCTTTATTCTCTGTATTGATTTTCTTTGTGCCAGATGTTCTTGATAAAGACAATAGGAAACAAAACCCAAGGAGGCTATCATATTCCTTTTTGCTTTAACTTTGGCCGTTCTGTTCTACCCCACTGCAGGCCCTAGTAGTGTAGTGGTTAAGCATTTGGCTGCTATCCAAAAGGTGGGCAGCTCATATCTACCAGCTGCTCCTTGGAAGCCTTATGGAGCAGTTATACTCTGTCCTATAGGGTCTCTATGAGTCTGAATTGACTCAATGGCAACAGGGTTTTTACTTGGTTCTACCCCACTATCACCTCTTAGATTAAACCAACGGCCAACTGTAAATATTCACTGAGAATGTGTCAACTTCTTTTAAGTTCTTTTACAGGTCCAGTTACGTAACAAGTTAGATACATTCTTTCGTTTTTATTTCATTATCAGGTTGACTGTAGTATCAAATTCATTCCTTACATTTTAGGTACGATAATATACTCATAGGGGAGCCCTGGTGGTGCAGTGGGTAAAGAGATGGACTGCTAATTGAAAGGTGGACAGTTTGAAACCACCAGTGGCTTCACAAGAGAAATCTGCTTCTGTAAAAATTTACTGCCTGGGAAACCCTGTGGGGTCACTATGAGTCAAAATTGACCAGATGGCAGTAGGTTTGGGTTTTGGGTTTTTTTAGTAATATACTGATGCACTTTAAACTAATTATTTCTTATCTATCCAACTCTAGTTTCTTTTACTCATTTAGTGACCTCTTGGTTTTCAATAATTTCTGGGTTCTAAGGCACAGTTTGGAATTTTTTTAGGTTACAGATCCCTTTGAATCCCATTAACAGGGAAAAACACACATATACATGCAAAATTTTATAGCCGATTTCAGGGGATTTGTGTCTCCTATGATTCCAAAGGCTTTGTACCCCAGATTAGGAAAAAGGCCAAAAATAATAATAGGCTAATAATAACTTTTATTGACATTTTATGTGTCTAGTGCCATGCTAAACACTTTACATGCATTATTTTTATTTAATCCCCACGACAGACCTATGAGGTGTAGGTACTGATATTATCCACTTTTTTTTTAAGTGAGGTAACTGTGGCATAGATTAACCATTCCAAGTATATATGGTTGGTAAGTGGGATAACCAGGATTTAAACCTGACGACTTCTACTCTATACAGCCTGGGAAGTAAATCTGAAGTAGTGCAGGTTGAGCTTTAAAGGCACTGTGAACTACTGAAAGTGAAAAAGAAATAACTAACATTGAGCACTTATCATGAGCCAGGAATTATTCTAAGCCCCTTATATATATTGCCTCATTTAATATTCACTGTAACACTTCAAGGAGGTACTAACATTCCAGAGAAGTTAAGTAACTTGATCAAGGTCACAGCTAGCAAATTTGAAGCCAGTTTTTTTATCAGACTCAAGCAGTTGATTTCCATTTAGGCTCTTTGCTCTTAACTACTAAGTCATACTGCTTCTCATGGATAGGTAAATTTTAAATATATTAGACAGACAGGAAGGATATATTATTTACTAGCTTTGTGACCTTAAACCTGTTTTTAAATCTCAGACTGTGTCTTCACCTTTTAAAAAGGGGATTAGAAATCCTTCATATAGATATTACGAGCTCAAGTTAGGCAAGAGTTTGAAAGTACACAGCTAGGAGTGTGGGAAGCCAGTATTTGAACCAAGAACATAGTATATGATCAGTAAACTGGGGCTTATATTTTAGATGCGATGTTTCATCAGATGATACATGAAAGTAAGATCTAGAAAAAGGTATTTTTTTTTTTTTTTGATGCTTTAGGTGAAAGTTTATTGAGCAAGTTAGTTTCTCATTGAACAATTAATACGCAAATTGTTTTGTGACATTGGTTGCCAACTCTATTATGTATCAACACATTCTCTTTCCCCGCCTTTGATTCCCTGTTTCCATTTATCTAGTTTTCCTGTCCCTTCCTGCCTTCTCATCTTTGCTTTTGGGCTGCTGTGCCCATTTAGTCTTATATACGTGATTGAACTACGAAACATGTTCCTCGGGTGTGTTATTGTTTGCCCTATAGATCTGTCTAATCTTTGGCTGAAGGGTGAGCCTTCAAAATGACTTCAGTAATGAGTTAGAAGGGTGTCTGGGGGCCATTCTCTTGGGGTTTCTTGTGAATTTGAATTTTGTTCTATATTCTTCTCCCGTTCTGCCCAGGACCCTGTATTATGATCCCTGTTAGAGCAGTCAGTGTTGGTAGCCAGGCACCATCTTGTTATTCTGGGCTCAGTTTGGTGGAGGTTGTGGTAGTTGGTGTCCATTAGTCCTTTGGACTAATCTTTTCCTTGTGTCTTTGGTTTTCTTCATTCTCCTTTGCTGCAGCTGGGCTAGGACCAGTAGATGTAAGTGGCCACTGGCAGGCTTATACCCCGACAGTTTGTCAGTTTGTTGTACTGTGGGGTCTTGTGTGTTGCTGTGATACTGGAAGCTGTGCCACTGCTATTCAAATACCAGCAGGGTCACTCATGGTGGACAGATTTCAGCTGAGCTTCCAGACAAAGACAGACTAAGAAGAAGGACCCAGGGGTCTACTTCTGAAAAGAATTAGCCAGTGAAAACCTTATGAATAGCAGTAGAACATTGTCTGATATAATGCTGGAAGATGAACCCCTCAGGTTGGAAGGCACTTAGATATGACTGGGGAAGAGCTGCCTCCTCAAAGTAGAGTTGTTGACTTTAATGATGTGGATGGAGTCAAGCTTTGGGGACCTTCATTTGCTGATGTGGCACCATTCAAAATGAGAAGAAACAGCTGCAAACATCCATTAATAATTGGAACGTGAAATGTGCGCAGTATGAATCTAGGAAAATTAGAAATTGTCAAAAATGAAATGGAACTCATAAACATTGATAGCCTAGGTGTTAGTGAGCTGAAATGGATTGGTATTGACCATTTTGAATTGGACAACCATGTGGTCTACTATGCCAGGAATGACAACTTGAAAAGGAATAGTGTTGCATATATTGTCAAAAAGAACATTTCAAGATCTATCCTGAAGTACAACACTGTTGACAGTGATAGGATAATATCCATATGCCTACAAGAAGACCAGTTAGTACTATTATTCTAATTTACACACCAACCACTAAGGCCAAAAATGAAAAAATTGAAGATTTTTACCAGTTTCCTCAGTCTGAAGTTGATCAAACATGCAGTGTGGATGCATTGATAATTACTTGTGATTGGAATACAAAAGTTGGAAACAAGAAGGATCGGTAGTTGGAAAATATGGCCTTCGTGATAGAAATGATGCTGGAGATTGCATGGTAGAATTTTGCAAGACCAACGACTTCTTCACTGCAAATACCTTTTTTCACCAATGTAAGCGACAACTATACACATGGACCTCATGAGATGGAAACACAGGAATCAAATCGACTACATTTGTGAAAAGAGATGATGGAAAACCTCAGTGTCATCAGTCAGAACAAGGCCAGGGTTTGGTTGCGGAACAGACCATCAGTTACTCATGCAAGTTCAAGTTGAAACTGAAGAAAATTAGAACAAGTCAATGAGAGCCAAAGTGCAACCTTGAGTATATCCCACCTGAATTTAGAGACCATCTCAGGAATAGATTTCATTCGCTGAACACTAATAACTGAAGACCAGACAAGTTGTAGAATGACATCAAGGACATACATGAAGAAAGTAAGAGGTCATAAAAAGAAAGGAAACACCTAAATGGACATCAGAAGAGACTCTGAAACTTGCTCTTGAACGTCGAGCAGCTAAAGCAAAAGGAAGAAATGATGAAGTAAAAGAGCTGAACAGAAGATTTCAAAGGGTAGCTCCAGAAGACAAAGTATTACAATGACATGTGAGAAGACCTGGAGATAGAAAACCAAACGGGAAGAACATGCTCAGTATTTCTCTAGCCGAGAGAATGGAAGAAAAAATTCAAGCCTCAAGTGCAATAGTGAAAAATTCTACAGGAAAAATATTAAACAACACAGGAAGTGTCAAAATAAGATAGAAGGAATACACAGAGTCACTATACCTAGAAGAATTGATTGACAGTACAGGGTGGCGAGACTGTGTCTTACATACTTTGGACATGTTGTCGGGAGGGATCAGTCCCTGGAGAAGGACATCTTGCTTGGCAGAGTACAGGGTCAGCAGAAAAAAGGAAGACCCTCAGTGAGGTGGATTGACACAGTGGCTGCAACAATGTGCTCAAGCATAACAACGATTGTAAGGATGGTGCAGGACCGGGCAGTGTTTCGTTCTGTTGTGCATAGGGTCACTATGAGTGAGAACTGACTCGACGGCACCTAACAACAACAACAACAGCCATTTCAGGAGGTAGCATATGATTAAGAACAGATGGTACTGAAGGAAGAAGTTCAAGCTGCATGGAAGGCACTGGCAAAAAACAAGGCTCCAGGAATTGACGGAATACTAATTGAGATGTTTCAGCAAATGGATGCAGTGCTGGCAGTGCTCGCTCGCCTATGCCAAGAAGTTTGGAAGACTGCTACCTAGCCAACAAACTGGAAGAGATCCATATTTATGCCTGTCCCCAAGAAAAGTAATCCAACCGAATGCAGAAATTATCAAGCAATATCATTAATATCACACGCAAGTAAAATTTTGCTGAGAATCTTTCAGAAGCGGCTGTAGCAGTATATTGACATGGAGCTACCAGAAGTTCAGGCCGGATTTAGAAGAGGATGTGGAACCAGGGATATCATCGGTGATGTCAGATGGATCCTGGCTGAAAGCAGAGAATACCAGAGAGATACTTACCTGTGTTCTGTTGACTATGCAGAGGCATTCAACTGTGTGGATCATAACAAATTATGGATAACATTGTGAAGAATGGGAATTCCAGAACACTTCATTGTGCTCATGAGGAGCCTGTACATACATCAAGAGTCAATCATTTGAAGAGAAAAAGGGAATACTGTGTGGTTTAAAGTCAGGAAAGGTGTGCGTCAGGGTTGTATCATTTCACCATATCTATTCAATCTACAGGCTAAGCAAATAATCTGAGAAGCTGGCTTATATGAAGAAGAATGGGGCATCAGTATTGGAGGAAGACTCATTAACAACCTGCATTATGCAGATGAAACAACCTTATTTTCTGAAAGTGAAGAGGACTTCAAGCACTTATGAAGATCAAAGACCACAGCCTTCAGTACGGATTACACCTCGACATAAAGAAAAAAAAATTCCCACAACTGGACCAATAAGCAACATGATAAACAGAAAAGATTGAAGTCGTCAAGGATTTCATTTTACTTGGATGCATAATCCATACCCATGGAAACAGCAGTCAAGAAATCAAAGGACAGATTGCATTGGGCAATTCTGCTGCAGAAGTGTTGAAAAGCAAAAACATCGCCTTGAAGACTAAGGTAGTGTTTTAATCGCCACATACGCATGTGAAAGCTGGACTATGACTAAGGAAGACTGGAGAAGAATTGATGCCTTTAAATTATGGTGTTGGTGAAGAGTATTGAATGTACCATGGACTGGCAAAATAACTTCTTCTGTCTTGGAAGAAGTACAACCAGAATGCTCCTTAGAAGCAAGGATGGCAGAACTACTTCTTACATACTTTGGACGTGTTATCAGGAGGGATCAGTCCCTGGAGAAGGTCATCATGCTTGGTAAAGTAGAGGGTCAGCGAAAAAGAGGAAGACCCTTAACAAGATGGATTGACACAGTGGCTGCAACAATGGGCTCAAGCATAACGATTGTGAGGATGGCGCAGGACCGGGCAGTGTTTCGTTTTCTTGTACATAGAGTTACTATGAGACGGAACCGACTCAATGGCACCTAACAACAACAACAAAGGCTTTTAAGAACCCAGACACTACTCACCGCAGTCGGATATAGAATGTCTTCTTTATAAACTATGTTATGCCAGTTAAGCTAGATGTCCCTCGAGAGCATGGTCCCCAACCCTCAGCCCAGTAACTGGGTTCCTCAGTGAGTTTGGATATGTCTGTGAGCCTTCTATGACTTTGCCTTGGTCAAGTTGTGCTGACTTCCCCAGTATTAGAATAAGGTATTCTTAGTGCAGTATACGATGATCTTTCAGTTCAACTATTTAATGGCTTAGATAGATAGCTGCTGTTGAGTCAGCTCTGACTCTTGGCAACCCTGTGTACAACAGAATGAAATTTTACTCTGTCCTTCATCATCTTTATGATTGCTGACATGTTGGAGTCCATAGTTGGTGTTACTGTGTCAGTCCATCTCACTGAAGGTTTCTCTCACCTTCAGTGGCCCTCTACTTCACTGAACACAATGTCTTCCTCTAGTGATTGGTCCTTCCTGATGATGTCTCCAAAGCAAGCAAGTCAGACAGTGTTCAGTTGTGATCCATTAAGGTTTTCATTGGCTAATTTTTAAAAGATTGCTAGGCCTTTCTTCCTAGTCTTAGTCTGGAGACTCCGCTAAAACTTGTCTGCAATGGGTGACCCTGCTGATACTGAAATACCAGTGGGGTAGCATCCAGCATCACAGCAAAACACAAGCTACCACAGAATGACAAAACTGACAGATGGGGAGTGGGCGGGGGCTATCACTGCAAATGTATTGTTGTGGGCAGCTCACTGCCAGAGCTTTCTTGCTTTAATTACATGTGACATTAGGCTGTTTTTCTCCCCGTTCCTTTTCCATTGACTTTTTTGTGTGATTTTTTTCATGTTATTCTTTTATGTAAAATAAAACTTAATAATGATACCCTGTAAGATTTAACACTGAAATCTTGTTTTACACTGCCCGTAGAATCTTTGTTGAGGAATTGTTTTAATGTCCTTTTGATGCTTTGATAATTAAACTTGTGTGATAGAACCTAAGATACCAAGTTTGGAAATAATTAAAAATCCAGGAAGTTTTTGTGCTTTTCATAATTTTATTAGGTATCATCTAGCCAGTCAAGGAATTAGGATAGAAAGACAAATTTTAAATTTAAATGTAAATTCATGGTTTATACTCATTTTTCATGGATTTTATGTGATTGATACAAGAAAAAAAATTTTTTTTATAAAAGCTTGTGTGTATATAGAAAAAGGCAGAAAAGGGTATAGCCAAATTTTGAGTGCTTTTTCTCCTGGTAGTAGAATTATGAGTATTCTTCTCTTTTTTTCTTTTACTTTATAAATATTTTTCAACTCTTCTAAAATTATAAATATAACCTGATAAAGTCCCATCATTTAAAGATTGTTCATTGGTTCTTAGAAAATTTCTGTGAAGTTTGATTTTCCTTGTGCTTTGATTTTTAATTTTTTTTTTTAAAGGCTTCCCTCAAGGATGGTACCTTTCTACTTTCCTCCATCAAAATGTGCACTTTGGAACCAAACACCAATTGGAGATTTCAGCTACTTACATCTTAATTACTACAGGTATGTTTCTCTTTTCACATCAAACCAGTATAAGCAGGAATAAAATGAATGTGTAACAGATAAAATTACATACTATGATCAATTATTCATTTTTCTTTACTTTTCTATTTAGAAGAGCCTCTCAGACAAAATCGTACTTCTGCTTCCTCTTAAATCTGTTGCTAATTCTTTTGAGAAATAATATTAATTCACATTTAAAATATTCCACAAATCTAAAGTCTGAATATTGTAGGAATTCAGAAACAAAGAAATATGATAAAAACTGGATTTTTCAAAGATAGCATGATGTCTTTGTAGAACAATGAGAAGATTGAATTGATTTTGACTGGATACGCCATATTAGAAAGAATATAAAATATTGTGGCTAGGGCCAGGACCTTGAAAGAAAGACATAGAAGTTTAGACTTAAAGCAGCAGTAAGTAGAGCTCCATTGAGACTTTGTATATAAGAAAGTTACTTGTTAAAAGCAATTCTAAGGAGAGTGGATTATAGTGGGAAGAGCCTAGAGTCCACCTAGCTGTGAGATGGTTTTCCATAAGCAAAGCAACAAGGTTTTATGTCATAACGGCTTAAGGTGCTATCACTGGGGTCAGACTACCTAGAGGGTTAAATCTTGATTCTACCTCGTATTATTTATGTTACCTAGGTAAAGTGGCTAAGATTCAGTTTTCTTTTTTATAAAATGGGGATCAGAATACCTGTTTCATAACACTCTTGTAAGTATTAAATGAGACAGGCTCTGTGAAGCAGTTGGCATAGTGCCCAGAACTTAGAAAGCATTTGATAAGTGATATCGCTATGAGTCGGAATCGACTCGACGGCACTGGGTCTGGGTTACGTATTACAAGGATTTGGAGCCGGTGGTGCAATGGTTAAGAGCTCAGCTGCTAACCAAAGGGTCAGTAGTTCGAATCCACCAGCTGCTCCTTGGAAACCCTATGGGGCAGTTCTACTCTGTTCTATAGGGTCGCTGTGAGTTGCAATTGACTCTACAGCAATAGGTTTGGTTTTGGTATTACAAGGATTTAGAGCAGTGTAACAGTATTGAGATGAAGAGGGAAGAATGAAACAAGGCATTTTGAAGAAACAGTTTAGAGGATTTGATAATTGACTGAAATAGACGAACTGATGGAAAGATACAGGTTAGAAAGTACTTGTGTTTAGATCATTAGGTCGAGAAGAGTGATGTCGTTGACAAAAACAGGGAGATTCTTATGGAAGTTCAATTAGATGTGTGTTAGACCTGTTGATTCTTCATGTTATTTAACCTGTCTTTCATATTTTCTATTGCTGTCTTTCTGTGCTAAATCTTAAGTAATTTCTTTTGTTCTTTCACTGAATTTCTACTGTGTTTAATTGCTGTCTAACCTGTTTAGTTTTTTTAAATGTAAAGTATAAAAAAAAAGTATACTCTATATAAAATCATTTATTTTATATATATGTATGTGTATATATATATATGTGTGTGTATGTGTGTGTGTGTGTGTGTTGTTAGATGCCGTTGAGTCAGTTCCGACTCATAGTGACCCTATGCACAGCAGAAGGAAACACTGCCCGGTCCTCTGCCATCCTCACAATTGTTGCTGTGCTTGAGCCTATTGTTGCAGCCACAGTGTAAATCCATCTCGTTGAGGGTCTTCTTCTTTTCGCTGACCCTCTACCAAGCATGATGTCCTTCTCCAGGGACTGATCCCTTCTGATAACATGCCCAAAGTATGTGAGATGTAGTCTCTCCATCCTTGCTTCTAAGGAGCATTCTGGTTGTACTTCTTCCAAGACAGATTTGTTTGTTTTTTTGGCACTCTATTTTTTTTATGGGATATTCAGTATTCTTCACCGTCACCACAATTCAGAGGTGTCAATTCTCCTTGGGTCTTCCTTATTCGTTGTCCAGTTTTCGCATGCATATGAGGCAGTTGAAAACACTATGGGCACTGTAGTCCTCAAGGTGACATCTTTGCTTTTCAGCACTTGAAAGAGGTCTTTTGCGATAGATTTGCCCAATGCAATGTGTCTTTTGATTTTTTGACTGCAGCTTCGAAGGGTATTGATTGTGGATCCAAGTAAAATGAAATCCTTGTCAACCTTAGTCTTTTCTTCGTTCGTCATGACGTTGCTTATTGGTCCAGTTGTGAGGATTTTTGTTTTCTTTATGTTGACGTGCAATCCATACTGAAGCCTGTGGTCTTTGATCTTCATCAGGAAGTGCTTCAAGTCCTCTTCACTTTCAACAAATGAGGTTGTGTCATCTGTATAACGCAGGTTGTTAATGAGTCTTCCTCCAATCCTGATGCCCCGTTCTTCTTCACATGGTCTTTTTCTCAGATTATTTGCTCAGCATACAGATTGAATAGGTATAGTGAAATGATACAACCCTGATGCACACCCTTCCTGATTTTAAACCACACAGTAGCCTCTTGTTCTGTTCAAACGACTGCCTCTTGATCCATGTACGGATTCCTCCTGAGCACAATTGTTTCGGAATTCCCATTCTTTGCAATGTTATCCATGGTTTGTTATGATCCACACAGTCGAATGCCTTTCCATAGTCAATAAAACATAAGTAAACATCTTTCTGGTATCCTCTGCTTTCAGCCAGGATCCATCTGACATCAGCAATGGTATCCCTGGTTCTACATCCTCTTCTAAATCCAGCTTGAATTTCTGGCAGTTCTCTGTGGATATACTGCTGCAGCTGCTTTTGAATGATCTTCAAAATTTTGCTTGCTTAGGATATTAATGATATTGTTTAGTAATGTCCACATTCGGTTGGATCACCTTTCTTGGGAATAGGCATAAATGCAGATCTCTTCTAGTTGGTTGGTTGGGTAGCTGTCTTCCAAATTTCTTGGTATAGATAAGTGGGCACTTCCAGTGCAGCATCTGTTGAAACATCTCGATTGCTATCCTGTCAATTCCTGGGGCCTTGTTTTTCACCAGTGCTTTCCATGCGGCTTGGACTTCTTCCATCAGTACCATCAGTTCCTGATCGTATGTTACCTCCTGAAATGGTTGGACATTGATCAATTCTTCTAGGTATAGTGACTCTGTATATTCCTTCCATCTTCTTTTGATGCTTCTTGCGTCGTTTAGTATTTTCCCCATAGAATTCTTCAGTATTGGAACTTGAGTCTTTAATTTTTTCTCCCATTCTCTCAGCTTGAGAAATGCTGAGCGTGTTCTTTCCTTTTGGTTTTCTATCTCCAGGTCTTTGCACATGTCATCATAATACTTTACTTTGTCTTCTCCAGCCACCCTTTGAAATCTTCTGTTCAGCTCTTTTGCTTCATCATTTCTTACTTTTGCTTTAGATGCTTGATGTTCAAGAGCAAGTTTCAGAGTCTCTTCTGACATCCATTTAGGTCTTTTCTTTCTCTCTTGTCTTTTTAATGACCTCTTGCTTTCTTCATGTGTGGAGTCCTTGATGTCATTCCCAGACTTGTCTGGTCTTTGGTCATGAGTGTTCAGCACATCAAATCTGTTCTTCAGATGGTCTCTAAATTCAGGTGGGATATACTCAAGGTTGTACTTTGGCTCTCGTTGACTTGTTCTAATTTTCTTCACTTTCAACTTGAACTGGCATATGAGTAATTGATGGTCTGATCTGCAGTTGGCTCCTGGCCTTGTTCTGACTCATGATATTGAGCTTTTCCATTGTCTCTTTCCACAGACGTACTCTGTTTGATACCTGTGTTTCCATCTGCCATTTACTTTGGTGAAAAAAGGTATTTGCAACGAAGGAGTTGTTAGTTTTGTAAAATTCTATCATGTGATCTCTGGCAGCGTTTCTGTCACCAAGGTCGTATTTTCCAACTACCGATCTTTCCTTGTTACCGGTTTCCAAATTCCAATCACCAGTAATTAACAGTTCATCCTGATCGCATGTTCGATCAATTTTAGACCACAGAAGTTGGTAAAAATCTTCAATTTTTTAATCTTTGGCCTTAGTGGTTGTTGCGTAAGTTAGAATAATAGTCATATTAACTGGTCTTCCTTGTAGAGGTGTGGATATTATCCTATCACTGACAACAGTGTTGTACTTCAGGATAGATCTTGAAATGTTCTTTTTGACAATGAATGCAATACCATTCCTCTTCAGTTTGTCATTTCTGACATAGTAGACCTTAATGATTGTCCGATTCAAAATGACCAATGATTAGTCCGTTTCAGCTCACTAATGCCAAGGATATCAATCTTTATGCGTTCTGTTTCATCTTTGACGATTTCCCATTTTCCTCAGTTCATACTTTGTACATTTCAGGTTCTGATTGTTAATGGATGTTTGCATCTGTTTCTTCTCCTTCTGAATGGTGCCACATCAGCAAATGAAGGTCCCAAAAGTTTGACTCCATCTATGTCATTAAGGTTAACTCTGATATGAGGAGGAAGCTCTTCCCCAGTTGTATTTTGAGTGCTTTCCAACCTGAGGGGTTCATCTTCCAGCACTGTAGCAGACAGTGTTCCACCACTGTTCATAAGGTTTTCACTGAATGATTGTTTTCAGAAGCAGACTGTCAGGTCCTTCTTCCTAATGTCTCTTAGTCTGGAAGCTCAGCTGAAACCTGTCTGCCATGGGTGACCCTGCTGGTGTTTGAATACTGGTGGCATAGCTTCCAACATCACAGCAACACACAAGCCCCCAGAGTACGACAGAATGACAAATGTGTGGGGGATGTGTGTGTACATATTTACAGTTTATATAATAATAAACAGATCCCTTTTATCTTGACTCCAAATCTCTCATACCCTCTTGGGATGGGGGACAAGAATCCAAAGGTGAGCCCAGTTCTGTTTAGGAGGCCAAATGATGAGCTGAGTCTTTTGGACCTCAATCTAAAATCTGACAGGAATCGGGCAATGTTGTGTTCAGCCAAGTATCCTTCTGGTGTTCAGAACTCCAGTAAGTTCTATATGGTTCTTTTTCAAATTTGCCTGGTCTTTTTTTTTTTTTAATGTACATTTATTATCTTATATACCTGAACATCAGAAGTTTGAAATGGGTCTCCTGGGGCTAATATCAAGGTGCTGAGAGAGCTACATTCCTTCTGGAAGCTCTAGGGGAGTCTCTTTTATTGTCTTTTCCAGCTTTAAGAGCTTAGCTGCCTGCGTTCCTTAGCTTGTGGCCCCTTCCTCCATCTTCAAAACCAGCAGTGTAGCATCTTCACACCTCTCTCTGAGCCTCTGCTTCTGTCATCATATCTCCTTTTTCTTACTCTGACCCTTCGACTTCCCCCTCCCTTTTTTTTAAGTATTATCGTGGTGAAAATATATATAACAAAGCATTTGCCCATTTTTTACATGTACAATTCAGTGACATTGGTTATATTCATCATGATATACAACCATCACCAGTATTTGTTTCTAAATTATTCCATTAACAGAAACTCAGCACCACTTAAGCTAACCCCCCCCCCCCCCATTTTCCCATCCCGCCCTCCTCTGGTAACCACTAATAAACTTTAGTCGGTATACATTTGCCTTTTTTATGCACTTGTAATTATACAGCATTTGTCCTTTTGTGGTTGACTTATTTTACTCAGCATAATTTTTTTTTATGCTTTTTAAATTGTGAAATATTTCAAACACACGGAAAAATGTAGACAATAGTATAATAAACACTTGCATACCCCCCTTCTAGCTATGTTGTTCAGCAGTAACATCAGCATGTTTTCAAGATTCATCCATGTTGTTGCATGTATGGGAATTTCATCTCTCTCTATGGCAGAGTAGTATTCCATTATTTGATTTTGTTTATCAGTTCATCTATTGATGAACATTTTGGTTGTTTCTACCTTTTGGCTATTGTGAAAAGTGCTACAGTGAATATTGGTGTACAGGTATCTGTTTGAACCCCTGCTTTCAAGTCTCTTGGATATATACTTAGGAGTGAGAGTGCTGGGTTCTATGGTAATTTTGTAGTTTTTGAGGAATTGCCAAACTGTTTTCCCCCGGTCTTCTTCGATAGTATCTTGTTTCTTGCTCATATTTTAGATTCCTTCATTTATTTCTTTATATATTTTAATCATATTTTACCTTCTGCATTCAATAATGCCGTAGACAATATGTAAATATATGGATATGGCTGTGTTCTAACAAAACTTTATTTACAAAAACGGGAGGCTCGTTTCGTAATTTGCGAATCCCTGCTCTTGTTCATAAAGTTAAGCAAGTGTCTAGAGAAAAACTATAGCTTAAATGCCTGCTTAATGCCACTCCGATTTCTCGACACTTCTCCCTCTCCATCCGTGGGATTTCTCGATGGTAACCTTTCTGTAGATTTTTTAAGATATATTTTAAAAATGTATATATTTTAGGCCGTGTTTCATGGCAGGAAGGTTTTTTAGGATATCTAAACCCAACCCAAACCCTTGCTATCAAGTCAATTTCGACTCTTAGTGACCCTATAGGACAGAGTGGAACTGACCCATAGGATTTCCAAGGCTGTAAGTCTTTACAGAAGCAGACTGCCACATCTTTCTCCCACAGAGCAGCTGCTCCATTTGAACTGCTGTCTTTTGGGTTAGCAGCCAAATACTTAAACACTGTGCCAACCAGAGCTCCCTTAACATATCAGATCCAACATACTCATCAGTGACTTTTGTTCTCTTTTAGAAACCTAAAGCTTGTGGTGGCTGAAAAGACCATCCGACTTGCCTATCGTCATGCTAAGCAGAATAAAAAAAACTTGCAATGCCTTTTACTTGGTTCTCTCACTGTGGATGAAGGTAGTATACATAAAAAAATGGTTTGTATGATTATAATAGAATTTTTTCAGCAAACAATTATAATATACTTTGCTGGTTTTTTTTTTTTTTTTTTTCCTGTATACCAAGGAAATGAAGTCGAGTAAAACTTGACACTCCCCGTCACAGAATTTGCAGTCTAGTCAGGTAGAAGAATATATATGCAAGTGATTTTTTAAAATAAGAGTTGGGTGTACTATTAGTGTGGCCAAAGTGCTTTGCTACAATGTCGCTTTGCTTGATTGATCTCACATTTTCGATTAGCGTGCAATATAATATCTACTTATTCTTTAGATGAAGAAGGTGTGACGTTGACTATAGATCGCTTTGATCCTGGTCGAGAAGTACCTGAACATTTAGAAAGAACCCCAACAGCTTCTCTTCCTGGGGACTTTTTGATTCCATGTAAAGTTGATACTGAAGGACTTTGTTCAAGAGAAATGGTAGTTCACAAAGCAGATGACTTCAGTTCAGCTTTTAAGGTGAGATCTACTCAATAACGTCATTATTCTTAATGAAACATGTCAATCAAACTATGTATAAAGCCTGTTGTTTTCAAGTCGATTCTGACTCATAGTGACCCTATAGGACAGAGTAGAACTGCCCCATAGGGTTTCCAAGGAGCTCCTGGTGGATTCGAACTGCTGACCATAGCTGAGAAGTATTCATAGTAATATGATTTAATTATTATGGACCTAAAATTCAATTAATTGTTTCTGAGGGTAGACATGCTAGGTAGGTGATATAGGTAGCATTCCAGAAGAGGAAACAGTATAAGCAAGATAGGAAGGAGGAAAGATGTGCTCAGGGTGACAATAAGTGTATAGTGCTTTGCTGGATTTGTGGGTGTTGAGACTGGAGTAAAAGTTTGGCCAGATTATGGACGACCTTGCATGGATGTATAGTGTCATTGGAAGTTTCTGAAAAGAAGAAATACTATCAAAGCATGAATGGTTTATCTGATAGGGCAGGCAGACTGAAGTCAGACCCCTTAGGCCACTGCAGTAGCCAGGTAGAACAAGCAATCACAGAGAAGGAACTAACTTGACAGTAGGGGTACAGAGAAGCGATCAGAGAAGAATGGACTTTAGATTCTCTGATAGTGAACCTGTTGCTTTATGTGCATTTCCTCCCAGATAACAAATATTTATTATGTGTAACATTCTTCCATAAGAATTTGAAGTGCTGCTAGACATCCCGGCTGAAAATGTGTGATAATGCTTGAGGCAGTAAATTTTATTTGCTTTGAAATAATTATATATATAACCTTTTTGGTTACAGGGAAGAAATAAGGGGATTGAAATGTTACAAATCAGAATTCATTTAATTTTTGTGAGTTCAAGGTACACATTATTGTTAGTTGCCATTGAGTTGGCACTGACTCATGACAAACTCATGTACAAAAGAATGAATCATTGCCTGGTAGTGCACCATCTTCACGATCGCTGGTATGCTTGAGTCCATTGTTGGTGGCCGCTAAGTATTTTGAATGCCTTCCAACCTAGGGAGCTCATCTTCCAGGACTATACAGGACAATACTCTGTTGCGATCCGTAGCGTTTTCATTGGCTAATTTTCAGAAGTAGATATCCAGTTTTCTTACTAGTCTGTCTTAGTGTGGAAGTGCTGCTGAAGCCTGTTCACCAGGGGTGATCCTGTTGGTATTTGAAATACCAGTGACATAGCTTCCAGTGTCATGGCACACTGGACCCTCTACAGTGTGATAAACTTAAAGCTGGGTGGTGGACATATACATACATACTGTATAAGACAAAAAACTGTAGAAGATATGGGCACGCTTCAGAGTTTTAAAATAATTGTACATTATCAATTCCTCAGGCACTGCAGTACCATGTATGTAGCAAAGATTCCTTGGACTGTGGTAAGCTGCTTTCCCTAAGAGCTCATATAACTTCCAGGGAGAGTCTGGACAACGTGGATTTTGGCTTTGACTGGGCAGCAGTGACTCTAGCAAATACCTTTAAATGCATACCTGTGAAGCCCATCCCCATAATTCCAACAGCCTTGGCAAGAAACCTGAGCAGTAATCTGAGTATTTCTCAAGTTCAAGGGACCTATAAACATGGGTAAGTGGAACATATATTAATCCAAAGCTTTAAATGTTGGTTGCCATAGTATATTTTCAGGATACCTATATAACATTTTTTTTTTTTTTTATATAACATGAAATAATTGTACAGTCACTTTACATGCTGGAGATCTGTGGTAGCATGGTAAATAAGGAAAGTAAAAAGCGAAGTTAATTTTTGCTGAATATGGAATTTCTTTCTAAGACATGTACCTACTACCCCCAAAAAAATTGGTGGGAAAATTATATTAAAATTGCTTATATTTCATGACTTGAAAACATAAGGAGAAATTATCCATATCTTTTTACCCTTTATATGTTGCCTAGATTTGATCCCTTTTCTGTTTGCATTACTATAACCTAACTAACTATGAACCTAAGAGAGGCTGGAGAATTTATTTATATTATGGAGTTTTGTGAATAATGAGCATGGTAGATAGAGAAAGGAGATAATTAAATAAAAATTTGCAGAACTCTTGCTTACCCAATTGTTAGCTACTTGAGGGTGGAGTTTCCTCACGTAGCTAAAGCAGTGTCCTCTCCTGCTTCCTGTTAATACTCTTAGGTTTTTTAGGAAACACGAGCCAAAATGCATGCTTTCTAATCCTCAGATGGGCTGCTTCCCTGAAACCTCATCTGCTTTCTTTGCCTATTGTCTACTGAACTAGTTTAGAGGATATAGGCACTCTTCTGCCCTAAAATCTGACCAGAGGCAGCCCTAAGCAGTTCACTTCTGGCTTCCTTTACCATCGACTCCACCCTAGTTCCTGTTAGGTCTCTAGAGCAAAGATGCTTGTTACACTACATTCAACTCCAAATCTTATCCTCTAAAAATGCCTCTTTAAGAGAGGGTGAGAAAAAGAAAGGACTTTGTTTTCTTCAGAGGGTTCCTGGAATAGCAAGGAAGGTCCCATTTTGAGTCTCAGATGCTGACCAGAGCCTTTCTGTTTGGAGTGCTGCAAAGGAAAAAATGTTGGTATATTCCAAAATAATGGATATAGTTTGTGGCCAAAATATGTTAGAATTAAATGGGACATTTATTTCTCTTGGAATAGTAAAGTACTTCCCAACTGGGACATGAAAATTTTTGGTGTAATTAAGCAGAAAGTAATTTTTTCTTGGTACCAGTGCCTACCTGTAAGTGAAGCATGAATCTACCTTTCTGTTAATTATCTATCCTTGGCATACTGGCAGTAACCCAGACCATTCAGTATTCTATCCGGTCTTCTATGTGCCTTGCCCCTTCCTACCTAGATTTGTCTTTTGAGTTTGTGACATTTGCTCTTGCCCCTGACCACAGTCACTTACTCACTCTAACACTTATTATGCTCCATTGTGGGCTTGGTATTGTGTTAGGCACTAGAAATAAATAAATTTAAAAACAAACAAACATACTTAACTGTCTGTTAACTATACTAACGTGTGAACATGATGTGCTGTCATGGAGCTTATCTACAGTGCAGGAAACTCATGAAGGTATATCCAAGCTGCCTGGGTAAATCATGGAGAGCCTGAGCTGACTCTTTTAAAGAGTAGGTATTTATCAGGTGGGCAAAGCACAGGGAGGGCTTTCAAAGCAGGTGTGTCATTGTTAATACATAAACCTCCTGCCAGCTCAGGCTTAATCTTATTACATGGCCTGATAAATTCATTATCGTTGTGTTTTAGGGTTATTATAGCAGTGAAATATATCCTCAGTGGTACTGTCAAGATGTTATATCACTAATGTGTTGTTTTTATTTTTGTGTTTTAAAGCCATAGCAATAAAATTGGCTCTCAACAATTCTACTGCAATTTTTCTTCATATATTTGAAATTTACTGCCAATAATAAATACAGTAACAAAGTATAAATGTGATATAATACATTTTAGGGAAGAGTGAGCTTTTGGGTTCTATCATGATGGTTCCAAATTTCTTTGATAGTTAGTGATTGAAGGGACATACTCTTTGAAAAGTTGAAGATTACCTGAAGTAAGTCAGCTTCCTTCAGTGAGAAGTCACATCTGTTGCAGCCTTCTCAAGTCACCTGGCTGTTTGAACACTTCTAGTAAAGGGGAGTTCATTTCTCCCAGGGAAACCTATTTGGTTCAGAAAATGTCTGCTTTGATTTTAATACTTTGCATTAAAGTTAGTTATGTTAGTACTTTCAGAGGAAAACTTTTTTTTTTAAGTTGTTTAATTCTCAATGACCATTTTAGTAGATAGATAGATAGATGTTTCAGGATAGTAAACCACTTTAATCTCCTTCTCTCACCAGAGTCTTTCTAACTTTGAAGTATTTTCTCTGTTCACGCACGTGTGTGTGTCTGAGTGCGACAGTGTCCATTTGAGCCCTCTCTCTTACCTAAAATTTGCTTCTTCAGCGCTTAGACAATCTCTTTTAGGTAAGAAGTACATAATGTGATACTTTCAATTATTTTTTACAAGAATGTCTTCTATTTAGATATCTTACCATGGATGAAACACGCAAATTGTTGCTTTTGCTGGAATCCGATCCCAAGGTTTATTCCTTACCATTAGTGGGAATGTAAGTTTTGCATTATTTATGGAAATCTTTTCAGTTAAATATGTATTAAAATATGTATAACAAGCATATAAATGAATTATACTATAAATATATAATTAATATTTAGATCACCTTAAGGCCAGTTCTTTAATGTTCTTATTTTAATAGTAGAATAATCTAAAAAACAAGATTTTGCTCAATTTTAAAAGAACTACAATATTTAAGAGATAAAAATTGAAGCCTTCTGGTTGACGTTGAAGCCTTAGAGCCCTGTTCCTTCAACCTTCTTTCTACCCCCTGCCCTTGAGGCACCTTGATAAACTCTAGGGCTCAGAATAAAATTCACTGCTAGGCTGTTTTGCAGAAATTCCATTTAGTGTTCGTGGCTTTTTCTTTATAAGTAATGGCTAATGACATTTAGACAAATTACTTAGAAATTTATATTCTTTCAGTATTTATTGAGTGCTTACAAAATGCACTGTGATGTTTGATATTATGTTAGGTTTTAAAACTTTTTCTCAAGGAGTTTGTAGTCAAAGCAAGCAGATTGTCAAGTCGATTCTGACTCAGCGAAGTATGTTATTAACTTAAAGGAGCAGTATAGACCTGAGCACTATTAGCATTTATGAGAGAGGAATATTAGTCATGCAGACTTGAGCTGGACCTTTAAGGGTTTGGATGGTAGAAAGGAGGGTTGATGGGAAAGGGTGTCTATGTGAGCAAATGGTATGTGCAGAGTTAAAAGATGAGAATGCACAAATGTTCTGTAGACCATGAAGTCCACTTACAGTCCATTTGTTTTGGTCCCCATATTGGCTATGGGTTATTGATGCCTGGGTGAATATTCATTAAGAGTCTGTGCTTCAGGCTACTTATATAAGTTAGGTAGCGCAATTGGTTAAGCTATTAGCTGCTGACCAAAAGGTTGGCGGTTCGACCCCACTAAGTGGATCCATGGGAGAAAGACCTGGCAATCTGTTTCCTTAAAGATTATAGCCAAGAAAGCCCTGTGAAGCAGTTCTACTCTGTCACACGAGGCCGCTATGAGTCAGAGTCACTTTGACGGTACCTAACAACAACAGCACATGAATTGCAGCATTTAATTCTCTGAACTGTATAAAATAGTTTTATGCAGAAAAATTCATTACCCCTAACTCAGCCCATTCTCTTTAGTCCAGGTAAATTTATTCTAGCCTCCTGCTTTTATATTTGTTTCCTATTTTTCTCTCACACATTTCAAGTGAAGGAGAACAGAAAGAAGATAAATAGTATTTATTTTCTCCTTCTAATAATCATCATGATCTCATATTTATAGATTTCTTGTTTATGAAACCTTTTAATGTTTTGCTGGTGAATGCCAAGGATCTGCCATATTACTTTGAGAAGAACATAATCTAAAGCATATTAAGTATTAATTTGTGAATGGTTATAGTTTTGAATTTTTATTTTTCTTTTAGTTGGCTGTCTGGGATTATTCATATCTATAGTCCTCAGGTATGGGCTTGTTGCCTACGATATGTGTTCAGTTCTTCTATTCAAGAAAGGCAAGTGATATTTTATTCCATATATTTTATTTTGCTCTTTTCATCCATTTATGTTTTACTGGTTTCATTTAAAATTAGTGCAGTGTCTTAACTTTCTGTAATACTTATGAGCCAGGAGAACAAACTCATTAAGAAAAATGAATCTTTTATTAAATGGGAATAAAACCAGACAGTAAAGATGAGGTTGCACCATACCTGCAAATATGAAGAAATTCACTTGTCTAACCACAGAATTATAACACAGAAGATACGCTTTTTAGAGGTGGAAAAAACGATGATCATCTATGCCAGTGTCGTAGTTACCTAATGCTGACGTAATATAAATACCGCCTGTGGGCTGCTTTAAAGAACAGATATATTTTTTCACCATTCTGGAGGCTGAAAGTCCAAATCAGAGCTATGTTGACTCCTTCCTTGTCTGTAGCCAGGACCATCCTTGGTTCCATGGTGATTGATCCTCAAATGACATCTGTGTTTCCACATGTGTTAGTGCCTCTGTGTCTCATCTGCTCTTTTTAAACCTCAGAAGTGATTAGATTTAGAGTCCATCCTACTCTGGAATGGCCTAATTAACATAACAAAGGAAACCCTATTTCTAAACAGGATTACAGCACAGGTATAGAGGTTTGGATTCCAGCACATAGTTGGGGCGGGGGAAGGGCACTCAATTTAATCCACAATATTTAGCATTCTATTTTATAAATAAGGAGACTAATTTTCAGTGACATAACTGCAATTGAGTTTAAATTTGTTACCCTGCAAGTGCTTTATCAGGTTATACAACGCTGCTACTAGTACACTAAGAGACGTTTGAAAAGAGATGTTTAGTTTTCATCCTGAAACTAAAGCATAAGCATTGGAACTAGTAGTTAAACTATTACTAACCTCAACTTCACATTTAACTGATACTTTGTAAGTTGTTGGGTTACCACTGTTTGCCCCTTATTGTCTTCAACTATTAATTGAGAATTTCAAGGTACCTTTCTGCCCATCTTAGGTAGCTATAATAGACTTTTTAAAAAAATGCTTTTTATTGAAAGGCAATGCAAGTGCATGGTAGTAAATCAGACATACGTAAAGATAAAAAAATAAAACAATAAAAATAAGCCTCTCTTCCACTATACTCCCCAGACCCTATTCCTAGGGGCAATAACTTTTAAATACTATCTTGTGTTTCCTTCCTGGAATATTCAGTGCATAGACAAGTATCACCCTCCCTCAGCCTGTAAAAAAATATGGTCACAAATGGGAGCATACCATTCTTCCTTTTCTATATGTTGCTTTTTTTTCTCTATAGCAATATATTTTTGGAGATCATTGTACAGATTTATTACACATTTTTTACAACTGTATAGTATACAATATATGCTATATTTTTTATACAGGTACTTTTGCTCTTATAGTACTGGATTGAACATTGTGTACATATAACTTTGTGTATTTCTGCTAGTATATTTGTATTAGATTCCTAAAACTGTTCGTTCAGGGTCAAAAGTTGTGTAATTTACCTTTTTGGTAGATACTGTCAAGTTGCCCTCCAAAAAGACTGTATCCTATCCTATTGCTGTTGAGTTGATTCCAACCCCTAGTGACCCTATAGGGCAGAGTAGAACTGTCCCATAGGGTTTTCGAGACTGTGATGTTACGAAAACAGACTGCCATGTCCTCCCGCAGCCAGTGCTTAACCACTGCACCATCAGGGCTCCTTGCAAAAAGACTGTACAAATTTATAATTCTTCCCACAGTATATGAGATTACCTGTTTTCTCTATCCTCTCACTGACATTGTGTTTATTCATTCAGCAAATATTAATTGCACACTTACTATGTACCAAGCACTGTTCACAATACTGGGGGTAAGCAGTATGCAAGATAAAGACCCTATAGAGACAGACAGTAAATAGAGCAAATAAGTAAAATAGTATTTTAGAAAGTGATGGCTGCTATAGAGAAAAATTAAGCAGGGCAGGTTGAAGTCATGTGTCTGGATGGTAGCTGCAGATGAAGAGCTGTAATTTTAAATATGATGGTCAGAGAGGCAAAGACTTGAGATGAGGGAGTAAGCCATGTGTCTGGCTAGGGCAGTGTTCGAGTCAGAGGATACATTAAGTGCAAAGGCCCTGTGTGGAAGCTAACCTGGCATCTTTAGGGAACAGCAAAAACAACAGTGTAGCTGGAGAGGAGTGAGGAAAGGGGAGAAGTAGTAGGAGATGAACTCAGAGAGGTAATGGGATGGCCATTATTAAACTTTTGATCTCTGCAAATCTGATTGGTATGAATTGAATTGTGTCCCCCCAAATAGTGTGTCAAATGGGTAGGCCATGTTTCCCAGTATTGTGTGATGTCCCACCATTTTGTCACCTGATATGATTTTCCTATGTGTTGTAAATCCTGCCTCTGCCTCTGTGATGTTAATGACACAAAGTTAAAAGCAGTTATGTTAATGAGGCAAGACCCAATCTACAAGAACTGGTTGTGTCTTAAGTCAATTTCTTGAGATATAAAAGAGAGAAGCAAGCAGAGAAACACAGTACCTCCTACCACCAAGAATGTAAAACCAGGAGACGAGCGCGTCCTTTGGACCTGAGGTTCCTGCTCTGAGAAGCTCTTAGAACACAGGAAGGTTGATGACAAGGACCTTCCTCCAGAACCGCCAGAGACAGAAAGCTTTTGCCTAGAGCTGGCACCATGAATTTGGACTTCTAGCCTCCAAAATAGGAGCCCTGATGGCAAAGTGTTGACGAGTTCAGGCTGCTAACCAAAAGGCTGGCAGTTTGAATCCACTAGCTGCTCCTTGGAAACCCACGGGGCAGTTCTACAATGTCCTGTAGGGTTGCTATGAGTCGGAATCCACTCCAGAGCATACAACAACCGTAGCCTTCCAGAAGTGTGAGAGAATGAACTTCAGTTTGTTAAAGCCACCCACTGGTGGCATTTCTGTTATAGCAGCACTAGATAACCAAGATAAGTAAAAAATGCCTTTTCCCATGTTTTATAACTCATCTTTTGGGAACTGCCTATTTGTTTTTTTTTTTTTTTTTCCTGTTTTTCTCTTTGTGGATTTTTTTTTTTTTTTTTTACTGCTTTGTAAATGTGCTTCCTTTCTGTGTGTGTATTTTTTTTATATATGATAAACTTTGGTTTTCATATGTGTTGCAGATTTTTTCCCCTAGATTGTCATTTCAGATAGCTTTGATTAATGATATTTTTCCCAAACAGACTTTTTTTTTCCTTTTTGGTTCCTTTTTTTATTCTATATCTTGCTTAGAATGAATTTTCCCATTCCAGGAACATTTATTGAAATAAAAATCTCTTGCTTTCTTCAAATGCTTTTATAGTTCTGCTTTTTACATTTTATTTCCACTTTGCAAGAAAATTAGTTTTATTTTCAGTAAAGCAAATGTTCATTTTTGATCTAGTATGATTGTGTAGTATTTTAGTACAGTTAAGTTTTATTTTCAATTACTGATCTTGCTTTAACTTCTTATGGACAGTAAATGTTCAGTATGATTAATTTTGAAGAATTCTTTGTTACCCTGGGTTCAGTCTGAAGCATTAGGCAATTTCTCTGATGCCAGAACTCTTAATTAGTAGTACTGCCAGTCCTTTCAAGGGAGGATTGAATGAGAGAGGAGTTAGCACTGCTTAGCACAGCTCAGGTTGGTGTTTTACAGCGTTCTGAGCAGTGGTCTTATCTGACCCCAGAGAAAGGAATTGAGAAAAGAAACTGCTGGACAACTTTGTACTTTCTTAGAGTTCTGACATTTTTCTTCCCAACCTCCACTGCTTGGTTTTGTTGGTGCTATAACATATCCCTGGGTTATTTTTCATTCAGCCTTTTACAGTATAGAGACAATTACTGAAAATATTTTAAAGTAATATTCTAAGGACTTTGATGACTTTGTAAGTATCTATTGAATTATTTAATGAATAATAAAATTAATGTTCATTTTATTAGTGTTTATAATAGTACAATATTATGTAGTTTCATCATTTTTAGAAGTTTAGGTGAATCAATTATGACACATCTATAAAATATTGGATAGTTGCTTAAAAGAATAAGGAGGCATAGTATAGAATAGTGACATGGAGAGGCAAGATATATTGTCAAATGAAAAATTGAAAGTGCAAAATTGTATATAGTATGACCCTGTTTTTGTTAAATTATATAAAATGTTTTTATATGCCTAGGGAAAATCTCTGGAAGTATGTATACTAAGTTGGAGTGTAGGCTGGGGTGGTTTTTTTTTCTGTTTTATACATTCCTGTTTTGTCTGAAGATTTTACAAGGAGTATGCAGTCTGTGGGGCAGCGGTGGGGTAGTGGTTAACAGCTTGGCTGCTAACCAAAAGGTCAACAGTTTGAATCCACCAGCCGCTCGACAGCAACGGGTTTGGTTTTGGTTATGCATTCTATAGTAAAAATATATTTTAAAAATGAATGACATTAAAAGGTAGCATAAATTCGGTTCTCAATTTCCTTTAAAAAATTGGACTGTTTAGTCAATCCATTAACTAGATTAGGAGACTCACATGAAATTCTTTGAGTATACTCTTATTATCTTCAGTAAATTTTAATTAAATGGAAATTTTTCTTCAGGGTGTTTTCAGAATCTGGAAGTTTCATCATAGTTCTCTATTCTGTGACACATAAGGAGCCTGAGTTTTATGAATGCCTCCCTTGTGGTGGTGGAATTACCGACCTTCAATTTCAGTTATTAACCAGCAAGGAAACATTACATCTTTTCAAAGTAAGTCATTTGATTACCTAGTACATTAATAAGCATTTTGGGTTATACTTTCGCAGATTAAACGCAATGGTTTTTACCCTTTAATATACTAATTCAAACAGTTAGACTTTATTTATAGTCAGTCTTAATGAATACTAACTTTATTTATTTATTGTTAATTTTGTTCAGTAAATCTTAGACCATATTTCCAGAACCAAATTAGAGGGTGAGAAGTTATCCACAGAATAACTTGCCTGTGTTTTTCTACAACCTTTGAAGAATGAATCAATAATTTATATATTGTATCATTTTATGATGTTGACAGTTAATTTTATGATATCTTACTGTTTTCTTTGCCCTGTTATTTTTAAAACATAGGTAGCAAATATTTTTTCATACTTAAAGGTCAATGTTTATATAAAATAATCCTAGGAATCAGAATAGAGTGTTGATATATCATATCTGGAGCCCTGGTGGCACAATGGTTAAGAGCTTGACTGCTAACCAAAAGGTCAGCAGTTCAAATCTACCAGCCTCTCCTTGGAAACCATATGGGGCAGTTCTACTCTGTCCTATAGGGTCACTATAAGTCAGAATCAACTCAAAGGGAATGGGTACGATGTGGGTATATTGTATCTAATCAAATACATAGAAACGCATCTAGGTGATATTATAGAGCCCTGGTGGTGCACTGGTTAAGTGTTCGGCTGCTAAAAAGGTCAACAGTTCGAATCCACCATCCTCTCCTTGGAAACCCTATGAAGCAGTTCTTCCCTCTCCTGTAGGGTTATTATGAGCTGGAATCTACTGGACAGCAATGGTATGGGATATAATAGCAAAAGTACATTTTTGAGACTCTAGGTGCCATTATGTAAAAACATTCAGAGACCACTTTTCAGTGAAGTTATTGATTGTCCTAGGTCTCAGGCGAATAATAAAAATACATTCTGTTTTTTATTACAAAAATATTTTATGCTTCTAAATAACCGTGTGTTTCCATCAAATCTGTTCTGTGCCTTCCTTGAGTTCATTTAATCTGTTCATGAATCAAATTGTTAGTATTTTAGTTACAAATGTAATCAACTTAAATAAAATCTAATAATTTAATTGTTTTAAGGATATATATCACTTATTCTTTAAATGGTATATTCCATTTATAACTATTGTAACTTAATCATTGATCATTGCATTAATTACTTCATTTAGGTGATTAAATTTTCATTTTCATTTATGTAGCAGAGTTGGACAGATTTTAAAAAAAGGAGTACAGTTACAGAAACCAGAAATCCTCTGTCCTCTCCTCTTCCCCCATGTTCAAGAACTACTCTTCATCTAAATAGAATTCTCTAGTGTTTTTAAGTCAGATTTCAAAGTATGAACTACTTCATTTCAGAATGTTGAATCTTCTGACAAAAATCCAATCTATTTTGAAATGACTACTGAAAGTCAAAATGCAGAAGCAGAGTTTTTCAACAAGGTTTCCAAGACTCTTTCAGTTAAGAGGTAAAAAATCTCTATTTTCATGTGTACTTTTTCATTACATTCATTATTTTTTGGTGAGTAATTAAAATAACTCCCAATTATTTCTGATAAAACTATTTGTAAATGTTATATACCAGAGATGTCTTTGCTTAAAATGTATTCCTTCATATTCAAGGAATTTCAATGATAATTTTAATGAAGTCACAACTCTAGTATGGTTCTCATTTGAGTTGATTTATTATATAGAGAAAGCAATAAAAGTATGTGAAGATATTACCTTGTTTAGAAAGAAGCATCCTCTCTTTAGTTTGTCTTCTATTTGCTATTCCCTTCCTTGTAGTTCTATAACCCCCACGTGTCTGTCAGTTTGTCCTACTGTGGGGGCTTGTGTGTTGCTGTGATGCTGGAAGCTATGCTACCGGTATTCAGATACCAGCAGGGTCACCCATGGAGGACAGGTTTCAGCTGAGCTTCCAGACTAAGACAGACTAGGAAGAAGGACCCGGCAGTCTACTTCTGAAAAGCATTAGCCAGTGAAAACCTTATGAATGGCAGCAGAACATTGTCTGATATAATGCTGGAAGATGAGCCCCCCAGGTTGGAAGGCACTCAAAGGATGACTACGGAAGAGCTACCTCCTCAAAGTAGACTCGACCTTAATGACGGGGATGGAGTAAAGCTTTCGGGACCCTCGTTTGCTGATGTGGTGTGACACAAAATGAGAAGAAACAGCTGCGAACATTCATTAATAATTGGAACTTGGAATGTACGAAATATAAATCTAGGAAAATTGGAAATGGGCAAAAATGAAATGGAACGCATAAACATCGATATCCTAGGCATTAGTGAGCTGAAATGGACTGGTATTGGCCGTTTTGAATCGGATAATCATATAGTCTACTATGCTGGGAATGACAACTCGAAGAGGAATGGTGTTGGATTCATCATCAAAAAGAACATTTCAAGGTCTATCCAGAAGTACACCTCTCTCAGTGATAGAATAATATCCATACGCCTACAAGGAAGACCAGTTAATACGACTGTTTCTTCAAATTTATGCACCAACCGCTAGGGCCAAAGATGAAGAAATAGAAGATTTTTATCAGCTGCTGCAGCCTGAAATTAATCAAACATGCAATCAAGATGCATTAATAATTACTGGTGATTGGAATGCAAAAGTTGGAAACAAAGAAGAAGGATCGGTAGTTGGAAAATACAGCCTTGGTGATAGAAACAATGCCGGAGATCGAATGATAGAATTTTGCAAGACCAATGACTTTTCATTTCAAATACCTTCTTTCACCAACATAAACGGTGACTATGCACATGGACCTCGCCAGATGGAACACACAGAAGTCAAATTGATTACATCTGTGGAAAGAGGCGATGGAAAAGCTCAATATCATCAGTCAGAACAAGGCCAGGGGCCGACTGTGGAACAGATCATCAATTGCTCATATCCAAGTTCAAGCTGAAACTGAAGAAAATCAGAGCAAGTCCATGAGAGCCAAAATATGACCTTGAATATATCCCACCTGAATTTAGAGACCACCTGAAGAATAGATTTGACACATTGAACACTAGTGACCGAAGACCAGACAAGTTGTGGAATGACATCAAGGGCATCATACATGAAGAAAGCAAGAGGTCACTGAAAAGACAGGAAAGAAAGAAAAGACCAAGATGGATGTCAGAGGAGACTCTGAAACTTTCTGTCGAACGTCGAGCAGCTAAAGCAAAAGGAAGAATTGATGAAGTGAAACAACTGAACAGAAGATTTCAAAGGGCCTCTCGAGAAGACAACGTATTATAATGACATGTGCAAAGAGCTCGACATGGAAAACCAAAAGGTAATAACATGCTCAGCGTTTCTCAAGCTGAAAGAACTGAAGAAAAAATTCAAGCTTCGAGTTGCAATAGTGAAGGATTCTATGGGGAAAATATTAAATGATGCAGGAAACATCAAAAGAAGATGGAAGGAATACACAGAGTCATTATACCAAAAAGAATTAGTCAATGTTCAACCATTTCAAGAGGTGGCATATAATCAGGAACTGATGGTACTGAAGGAAGAAGTCCAAGCAGCTCTGAAGGCATTGGTGAAAAACAAGGCTTCAGGAATTGATGGAATATCAATTGAGATGTTTCAACAAACAGATGCAGCGCTGGAGGTGCTCACTCGCCTATGTCAAGAAATATGGAAGAGAGCTTCCTGGCCAAATGACTGGAAGAGATCCATATTTATGCCCATTCCCAAGAAAGGTGATCCAACCAAATGTGGAAATTATAGAACAATATCATTAATACCACACGCAAGCAAAATTTTGCTGAAGATCATTCAAAAACGGCTGCGACAGCATATCGACAGGGAACTGCCAGAAATTCAGGCTGGTTTCAGAAGAGGATGTGGAACCAGGGATATCATTGCTGATGTCAGATGGATCCTGGCTGCAAGCAGAGAATACCAGAAGGATGTTTCTCTGTGTTTTATTGACTATGCAAAGGCATTCGACTGTGTGGATCATAACAAACTATGGATAACACTGAGAAGAATGGGAATTCCCGAACACTTAATTGTGCTCATGAGGAACCTTTACATAGATCAAGAGGCAGTTGTTTGGACAGAACAAGGGGATACTGATTGATTTAAAGTCAGGAAAGGTGTGCGTCAGGGTTGTATTCTTTCACCATAACTATTTAATCTGTATGCTGAACAAATAATATGAGAAGCTGGCCTATATGAAGAACGGGGCATCAGGATTAGAGGAAGACTCGTTAACAACCTGCATTATGCAGATGACCCACCTTGCTTGCTGAAAGTGAAGAGGACTTGAAGCACTTGCTAATGAAGATCAAAGAACACAGCCTTCGGTATGGATTGCACCTCAACATAAAGAAAACAAAAATCCTCACAACTGGACCAATGAGCAACATCATGATAAACAGAGAAAAGATTAAAGTTGTCAAGGATTTCATTTTACTTGGATCCACAATCAACAGCCATGGAAGCAGCAGTCAAGAAATCAAAAGACACATTGCATTGGGTAAACCTGCTGCAAAGGACCTCTTCAAAGTGTTGAAGAGCAAAGATGTCACCCTGAAGACTAAGGTGTGCTTGACCCAAGCCCCGGTATTTTCAATTGCATCACATGCATGTGAAAGCTGTACAATGAATACAGAAGACCAAAGAAGAATTGACGCCTTTGAATTGTGGTGTTGGTGAGGAACATTGAATATACTGTGGACTGCCAAAAGAACGAACAAATCTGCCTTAGAAGCAGTACAGCCAGAATGCTCCTTAGAGGCAAGGATGGCGAGACTGTGTCTTACATACTTTGGACATGTTGTCGGGAGGGATCAGTCCCTGGATAAGGACATCATGCTTGGCCGAGTACAGGGTCAGCGGAAAAGAGGAAGACCCTCAACGAGGTGGATTGACACAGTGGCTGCAACAGTGTGCCCAAGCATAACAACGATTGTAAGGATGGCTCAGGACAGGGCAGTGTTTCATTCTGTTGTGCATAGGATCGCTATGAGTCAACCGACTCGACGGCACCTAAAAACAACAACAATAGTTCTGTACCTGGGCCTCAGGTAAACTACTCTAAAGAAAGAAACCTCTGCCAATATCTCTCATGAATATAGATATAAAAATTCTCAACAAAATTCTAGCCAGTAGAATTCAGCATCATATCAAAAAAATAGTACACCATGACCAAGTGGAATTCATACTACGTATGCAAGAATAGTTCAACATTAGAATAGCAATCAATGTAATCCACCACATAAACAGAACAAACAAAAAGAATCACATGATCATCTCAGTTGATGTAGAAAAGGCATTTGACAAATTCCAACACCCATTCCTGATTAAAAGAAAAAAAACCCTCAATAAAATAGGAATAGCAGAGAAATTCTTCAGCATAATAAAGGACATCTATACAAAACTAAAAAAAGAAAAATTTTTTTTTTATACAAAACTAGGAAATCCTGGTGGCATAGTGGTTAAGTGCTACAGCTGCTATCCAAAGGGGCGGCAGTTCAAATCCACCAGGCTCCTTGGAAACTGTATGGGGCAGTTCTACTCTGTCCTGTAGGGTCGCTATGAGTCAGAATTGACTTGACAGCACTGGGTTTGGTTTTTTGGTTATACAAAACCAACAACCAACATCTTTCTCAATGGAGAGAGACTGAAGGCATTTCCCCTGAGAATGGTAACAAGACAATGGGAACAAGGGTGCCCTTTATCACCACTTCTATTTAACATTGTGCTGGAAGTCCTAGCTAGAGCAATATGACAAGAAAAAAATAAAGGGTATCGAAATTGAAAAGGAAGAAGTAAAACTGTCCCTATTTGCAGATGATATGATCTTATACATGGAGAACCCCAAAGATTCCACAAGAAAACTACTGGAACTAATAGATTCAGCAGAGTAGCAGGATACAAGATCAACATACAAAAGTCAATAGGATTCCTATACAACAACAAAGAGAACTTTGAAAAGGAAATCAAGAAAACAGTACCAATTATAACTTAAAAAATCCCAAACTTATTGGCATTGTGTTGATTCTGACTCAGCAACGCTTTAGGACAGAGTAGAATTGCCCCTTAGGGTTTCCAAGGCTATAAGTCTTTATGAAAGCAGACTGCTACATTTTTCTCTCGTGGAGCAGCTGGTGAGTTTGAACCGCTAACCTTTCAGTTAGCATCCGAGTGCTTAACCCTGCACCACCAGGGCTCCTTTACCATTTATAATAGCCTCTAAAAAGATAAAATACTTAGGAATAAATCTAACCAGGGACATAAAAGACCTATACAAAGAAAACTACAAAACACCACTGCAAGAAACCAAAAGAGACCTACATAAATGGAAGAACATACCATGTTCATGGATGGGGGGCTCAACAAATATCAATTTTATCCACAACAAACTACAGATAACATGAATCCTGATCCAAATACCAACAACACCCTGAGGGACCAAATTACTAGGCTGAGGGTTTGGACCATGGCTTCTGGGGACATCTAGCTCAATTGGCATGACATAATTTATAAAGAAAATGTTCTGCATTTTACTTTGGTGAGTAGCGTCTGGGATCTTAAAACCTTGTGAGTGGCCATCTAAGATACTCCACAGGCCCCACCGCATCTAGAGCAAAGGAGAATGAAGAAAACCAAAGACACGAGGGAAAAATTAGTCCAAAGGACTAATGAACTACAACTGCCATAGCTTCCACCAAACTGAGTCTAGCACAACTAGACTACCACTGGCTACCACTACTGACTGCTCTGACAGAGATCACAATAGAGAGTCCCAGACAGAGCTGGAGAAAAATGTAGAACAAAATTCTAATTAAAAAAAAAAAGACCAGACTTACTGGTCTAACAGAGACTGGAGAAACCCTGAAAGTATGGCCCTTGGAGACCCTTTAACTCTGTACTGAAATCATTCCCGGGGTTCACCCTTTAGCCAAAGATTAGACAGGCCGATAAAACAAAACAAGACTAAGTGGGCACACCAGCCCAGGGGCAAGGACAAGAAGATAGGAGAAGGCAGGAAATCTGGTAATGGGGAACCCAAGGTCGAGAAGGGGAGAGTTTTGACATGTGGAGTTGACAGCCAATGTCACAAAATAATATGTGTGTTAATTGTTAAATGAGAAGTATTTTGGTCTGTAAACCTTCAGGTAAAGTACAATTTAAAAAAAACGAAAACCAAATACCAAAAGCATTCTTTAATGAGATGGAAAAACTAATCACCAACCTTACATGGAAAGGAAAGAGCCCCCAGATAAACAAAGCATTACTGAAGAAAAAGAACAAAGTAGGAGGCTTCTCAGAACTTATTATATAGCCACAAGTCAAAACAGCCTGGTACTGGTACGACGACAGACACATAGACCAGTGGAACAGGATCGAGAACCCAGATGTACATCTGTCCACCTATGGTCAGCTGGGAGCTCTGGTGGCACACTGGTTAAAAGCTCAGCTGCTAACTGGAAGGTTGGCAGTTTGAATTCAACAGTCACTCCTTGGAAACCCTATGGGGCGTTTCTACTCTTTTTCCTGTAGGGTCATTATGAGTCGACATCAAGCCAGCAGTAACGGGCTTGCTTTTGGTTATGGTCAGCTCATCTTTGACAAAGGACCAAACTCCATTAAATGAGGAAAAAATCTTTTTAACTAATGGCAAAACTGGATGGCCGCCTGTAAAAAGATGAAACTGGACCCATGCCTCACATCATACACAAAAACTAACCCCAAATGGATCAAAGACATAAATATAAAACCTGAAACAATAAAAGACCATGGAAGAAAAAACAGGGACAACACTAGGGGCCTCATGAACCAACCTTTGCTAGCTTCAGAGTTTTCTTCTGTAGCTTCCTCACCTCTCTCAGCCTTCACAGAATTGAAGAGAGTTGGGATCTTATACTGTATTGGGCTTTGGCTTAAGGGAATGTTGTGGCTGGTTTGATCTTTTGTCCGGATCACTAAAGCTTTCTCCATATCAGCAATAACGCTGTTTGGCTTTCTTATCAGTCATGTGTTCACTGGAGTAGCACTTTTAATTTCCTCCAAGAACTTTTCATTTGCATTCACAACTTGTCCAACTGTTCGGCACAGGAGGCCTAGCTTTCGGCCTTCCTTGCCTTTCTACATGCCTTCCCCACTAAGCTTAATCATTTCCGGCTTTCCATTTAAAGTGAGAGACATGTGACTCTTCCTTTCGCTTGAACACTTACAGGCCATTGAAGGGTTATTAATTGGCCTAATATTAATATTATCATGCCTCATGGAATAGGCCTGAGGAGGGGGAGAGAGATGGGGAACAGCCTGTTGATGGAGCAGTCAGGACACACACAACATTTGTCGATTAAGTTTACCATCTTATGTGGTTGGGGTTTGTGGCGCCCCAAAACAATTACAATAATAACATCAAAGATCACTGATTATAGATCACTAACAGATATAATAATAATGAAAAAGTTTGAAATATTATGAGTATATCCAAAATGTGACACAGAGACACAAAGTGAGCAAATGCTGTTAGAAAAATGGCACTAATAGACTTGCTTAATGCAAGGTTGCCACGAACCTTCAATCTGTAAAAAACGAAATATCTGCGAAGCGCAATAAAGCGAAGCACAATACAATGAGGTATCCCCCACGTAGCATATATTAATCCCATGGTATAAACTCAAGTGTACAAGAAATGTAGCATTTTTTTTAAAGTAAATGAGCTAAATTTCTATTTTGAGTCCCTGTTCATCCTGCTAGATTGTAGAAACCAAATTTCAGTCATTTCAAGATTCCTTTTCCTTTGGGGTTATATGTAACTTGAAGATTGTTGGGGTGCCAGTACTGGTGTTGTGGTGTGATGTGATTATCATCCATCATGTTGCCATCTGATGAGGTGTTTCATTTGCATCTGTTCTTTGACAAAAATTCTGTCCATGTTCCTGCTGTGACTGCCTTTCCTTTACCCTGTTTAGGTCACTGGCTCTCCAAGTCATGTCCATATGCACTGACACCATGTCATTCTTGGGTGTAGGGAGGGAGGGAAGCTTTGTGGGACGAATACAGACCCATCTGCTTAAACACACCATACATTGTGATTTCTTCACTGCAGCACATTGGCACAGAAGGAATTCTGTGAGTCTTTTCTGCTTCTCTAGAACTCCAGGGTTTGGAACAGATCTATGTGGGGCTTTCTGTTGCTTTCTCTGCTAGAGAGAATTCAACCTGCAGGAAACAGGATGCAGGACCTTTTCAGGGATTCTACTTATGTCTAAGCTCTCTTAGCTTCCTTCTGACTTATCTTTCCCCTTTCCTAACCTGTCCTACCGAGAATTTATTTAGTTTAGGGTGCAAAAAACAACTGACAAACATAGTCTTCCAAATCTTTAGTCTCAAACTCTAACTTCAACTTTCAGTACTCAGTACTGACACTCAAAATTTTCCTGTGTTCTGCTGGGACATGCTACCCATTATGCAATGACTACAACTGACTAAATGAGAAAAGGTACCTTAATGTCTCAGTGTATGTTCCCAATACAGATATAAGTATATAATTCTTTATTTCATTTTCCTTAATACAATATTTATGTCTCTAACATCAGATTATAAATTCTTTGACATTGAGTGTTGTCTTTTATATTTCTAATTCCTCAAAGTGGTTAGCCAGAAGATGCTCAGTAACTATTGATTTATTGTGATATGAAGAATACTAGGTTAAACTCATCATGATCAGGTAAAAAGATTTGTTAAGCATGAGTCTGACTGGCCAGCTCTCTTGGTCAGCTAACATTGACCTGAACAATAATTTGTAGTGTCAGATACTAAATTAAATGATCCAGACACTACTGTGGCTTATTAAAGGACTTTATTCAATTAAAAAACCAGAAATACTGGGTTGCTGAAGGTTTTTCTTGCCTCCCCTTCTTTAGGTCTTCTCAGAAGTTACCTCCAGGGAAAATGCCAGTAAATGATCATGACTCTGGTGTTGAAGATGAAGATTTTTCTCCAAGACCAGTTCCTAGTCCTCATCCAGTGAGTCAGAAGGTATCACTGATCTTACAATGAACTTATCTTTGAGGTTAGGAGCCAAAAAGCTTCTTTATGTTAAAGCACTAAATACTACTACCTAAAACTTACTCAACTATTGTTCTAAGATGTTGTTGTATGCCATCAAGTCAATTCCAACTCATAGCAACCCTATGGGGCGAAGTAGAGCTGCCCCTTAGGGTTTCCAAGGTTGCAATCTTTACAGAAGCAGACTACCACATCTTTCTCTCTGGAGTAGCTTGTTGGTCAAACCACCGCCCTTTTGGTTAGCATCTGAGTGGTTAACCACTACACCACTAGGACTCCTTGTTTTAAGATACATTCGGCTATATATCTCTATCTGTATTTCTGTATATATGGGTATATCTCTATGTATGGATATCATTAATCAGAACAAGGCCAGGGGCCAGCTGCAGAGCAGACCATCAATTATTCATTTGCAAGTTCAAGTTGAAGCTGAAGAAAATTAGAACAAGTCCACAAGAGCCGAAATATGATCTTGAGTATATCCCACCTGAATATAGAGACAACCTCAAGAATAGGTTTGATGCATTGAGCACTAATGACTGAAGACCAGATGAGTTGTGGATTGACATCAAGGATATCATAGAAGAAGAAAGCAAGAGGTCATTAAAAAGACAGGAAAGAAAGAGAAGACCAAAATGGATGTGAGAAGAGACTTTGAAACTTACACTGGAATGTAGAGTAGCTAAAACAAACAGAAGAAATGATGAAGTAAGTAAAAGAGCTCAACAGAAGATTTCAAAGGGTGACTTGAGAAGACAAAGTATTAAAACGACATGTGTAAAGACCTGGAGTTAGAAAATCAAAATGCTTAGCATTTTTCAAGCTGAAAGAATTGAAGAAGAAATTCAAGCCTCAAGGTGCACTACTGAAGGATTCTACAGGGAAAATATTACACGAAGCAGGAAGCATCAAAAGAAGATGAAAGGAATACGGAGTCACTGTACGAAAAAGAATTGGTTGACATTCAGCCATTTCAGGAGGTAGCATATGATCAAGAACTGATGGTCCTAAAAGAAGAAGTCCAGGCTGTACTGAAGGCATTGGTGAAAAACAAGGCTCCAGGAATTGACTGAATACCAAACAAGATCTTTCAAAAAACTAATGCGGTGCTGGAAGTGCTCACTCATCTATGCCAAGAAATTTGGAAGACAGCAACCTGACTCATCAGCTGGAAGGGATCCATATTTGTGTCTATTCCAAAGAAAGGTGATCCAACAGAATGTGGAAATTATTGAACAATATCATTAATATCACACACAAGTAAAATTTTGCTGGAGATCATTCAGAAGTGGTTGCAGCAGTGCATCAACAGGGAACTGCTAGAAATTCGAGCCAGATTCAGAAGTGGGCGTGGAATGGGGGGTACCATTGCTTATATCAGATGGATCTTGGCTGAAAGCAGAAAATACCAGAAAGATGTTTACCTGTGTTTTATTGACTATGCAAAGGCATTTGCTATGTGGATCATAACAAATTGCAGATAACATTGTGAAGAATGGGAATTCCAGAACACTTAATTGTGCTCATGAGGAACCTGTACATAGATCAAGAGGCAGCCTTTGAACAGAACAAGGGGATACTGCGTGGTTTAAAGTTAGGAAAGGTGTGCGTCAGGGTTGTATCATTTCATCATACTTATTCAATGTGTGTGCAGAGCAGATAATCCAAGAATCTGGACTATATGTAGAAGAACACAGTATCAGGACTGGGGGAAGACTCATTAACAACCTGGGATATGCAGATGACTCAACCTTGCTTGCTGAAAGTGAAGAGGACTTGAAGCACTCACTAATGAAGATCAAAAGCTACAGCCTTCATTATGAATTGTACCTCAACATAAAGAATACAGAAATCTTCACAACTGGCCCAATAAATGACATCATGATAAACAGAGAGAAGATTGAAGTTGTCAAGGATTTCATTTTACTTGGACCCACAATCAACATCCAGGGAAGCAGCGATTAAAAAATCAAACAACATATTACATTGGGCAAATCTGTACAAAAGACCTCTTTAAAGTGTTAAAAAGCAACGATGTCACTTTAAGGACTAAGGTGGGCCTGACCTAAGCCATGATGTTTTCAGGCACCTCATATCCATTGCAAAAGCTGCACAATGAATAAAGAAGACCAGAGAAGAATGAATGCATTTGAATTACGGCGTTGGCAGGGAATATTGAATATACTATGGATTGGAAGAAGTATAGCCAGAAAAAAAGTCCTCCTTAAATGCAAGGATGGAGAGACTTTTTCTCACATATTTTGGACATGTTGTCAGGAGGGACCAGTCCCTAGAGAAGGGCATCATGCTTGGTAAATTAGAGGGTCAGTGAAAAAGAGGAAGACCCTCAGTGAGATGGATTGACACAGTGGCTCTAACAATGCGCTCAAGCATAATAATGATTATGAGAGTGGCACAGGACTAAGCGGTGTTTCGTTCTGTTGTACGTAAAGTCACTGTGAATTGGAACCAACTCAGTGGCACCTAACAACAACAAAAACTTGAATATGAATATATATGTACATACATGTGTTTTATGCACATACGTGTATATATATATATTCCTTACAAGCCTAAGAAATACATATAATTAGTATTTCAGAGAAAAGTGAGGCACAGATTGGTTAAGTTACCTGCCCAGGATCACACAGCTTGTAAGTAGTAGAGCTAGGATTCTAATTCAAGAGATTTGTTTTCAGAATCTGGTGCTTTTAACCTCTGTACTATACTGATTCAGCATTCTATACTGTTTTCAGAGCATGACATTAGTTTTTATTACCGTATCGTGAGAAAACATTCTGCTTGCTTTGGGAAGTTAATTGATGATAACCTTTGCCAAAATTTTTTGATTGCTACCAACCAATAGGTTATTTTAGAGTTGTTTATTTTAGTCACAGTACTGGTAATTGATTATTTTAGGAGAAAAAGAATGGGAAGGATATAAAGAAAGTAATACCAATTGCAACCAAATTTACCACAGCAAGTATCCTATTTTTTCTTTTCTACTTTCTTCCAACTCTTTAGTTGATGCCAGTAGAAGGAATGACAGCAAGTAACTTCACTTAAAATTTTTTGTGAAGATCCTGTGTTATTTAGAGTGCAGAAATATTTTCTGCTACTAGATCAGTTGAAGCACTCTGCCTGTGATTGTGTCTTTGCAGAGACAGGGTAAAAAATTCTGTTGTATAAAGCAGAGTTCGCTGTATTTTGTGATCTGAGTAGTGTTAATCAGTGTTCCCATAAAAGGAGTTCCATCATTAAATAAGTTTGAGAAATGCTTAGTTATGTTCTTTGAGGCCAAGGATCTTGTGTAATTTGCTCACTTGCTCAGAATTGTAATCCTAGTGGCTGGAACATAGAAATGCCCAGAAAATATTTTGTTCGCTATCTAAATAAAGATAAGAATGAACACCTTTTTAATAAATAGTTGGATATAACTTGGGAAATGTCGGTCTGAGGAAAGTGAGACATATATCTCTCTCCTAAAAAAAATTTTTTTTTTCCTCTTTAATTTCTTTCCCATTTCTAGGTGTCTAAGATCCAGCCATCCGTTCCTGAACTTTCACTTGTGTTGGATGCCAATTTCGTAGAATCAAACCCTCTCCCTAATACACTGGAAATGTTGAATAATGAAAATCCTCCTTCGTTGATTAACCATTCTGAACACTTGGAGCCAATGCGACCCCAACTTTATGATAAGAAACACAGCCCAGATGCTGAAGTTAAAGAGCCTTCCGTAAGAGGGCTACCAAATCAATTAAACCAAGGCACTGCTCCTTTGAGACACTGCAGAGTTAGACAGCCAGCTAGTTGTAAGAAAGGGAACACCCATATCAGGAACAGTGTTATATCATCTTCTCTTGATGGGCTGTCTCCTGAATCATCTGAAAAGCTTCAAACAGTTTCTGCTGAAAGTGCACAAAGAGAAGAGTATCCTGTAAGATCCTCCACATTTAATTCCAGGCAGTATTCTTTTGCCCCACAGTCTCACCCACACAATTTTGTTTTTTCATCCCATAATTCAGGACGACCGATGGAACTTCAGATACCTACTCCCCCACCACCATCTTACTGTTCCACAAATATTTGCAGTTGTTGTCAGCATCAATGTCATTTTCAATATAGCCCAATACATTCTTGGCAAGGAGTGAATACAGCAGGATCCGTTCAGGACCTCCAATGTGAAGCCCTTCAAAAGCATTCATTATTTCATCCAAATGGATGTCCCGCTGTGTACCATAATGCATTCTATTCTTCAAGTAGCCCTATAGCTGTGAGGCCCCAAGGAAGCATGGGTGGTGGTTCTCCCCACAGCAGTGTAGAGCCATCACCTGTGGCAAGACTATCTTCACATGTGGACTCATGTAACCCACAACCTTGTGCGGTGTGCATGCACACTCCCAACACTGGATCAGATAATGGAATGATGGGACTATCTCCAGATGCTTATAGATTCCTCACGGAACAAGACAGACAGCTGAGACTACTTCAGGCACAGGTTTGCTTGGAGCTTTCTTAGTTATGTTGCTAAATTCTTGGTGTAACATGGTTTCTTAAAAATAACTGGCAACTCTCTTCAGTAATTACATTTTATAGAATGGAATGGTGGAAAGTCAGAACTGGAAGGGGCCTAGTAACGTAGGTCTAGTTTCCTTGTTTTACAGATGAGTAAAATGAGAATTAGACAAAATAATTTATTCAGTGCTGCAAAAACAAGTCTTCTTTCTCTCTCTCTTGTGCTATCATAACTGCAATTTTCTTTTATTTTTCACCCCTAATGAAAAGTCTATATAATTTATTAAACCTTTATATATAACTAAGTATAAAGGTTATATGGTATATTTTGATACAACTCTGGTTTGTAAACTCTGTGTTATTGTAAATCTTAGTCAGTGTAACTTAAGGGTGTAGTTCTAGAATCTCTCCTTTATATCTATACTGGACTTGTTCCACTCGTTTTCTTCTGGCATGTTTTCATTCTTCAGGGCCTTTACTGCAGTGTTTTTAGGATTTTTTTTTTTCTCTCACTTAGTCCTTGCACAGAATTTCAGCCTTTAAGTATTGTATCTTTTTCTTTCTTTCCTTACTCTGCTTACCTACTCAAATCAACTGCTTTTCCCTTTCCCCCAATACCAGTGTAAAAAACTGGAATATATTCTTTCAGTTTTTTCCCATGATCCTCTAACTATGCAGGTATACATGTGATGTGCATATATACATATTTGTGATTTTAAAAAGTCTTCCATAAAATTAGAATTACATTCTTTGCACTTTGCAAATAAAAAAAGGCAATGACATTTTTAAAATTCTGCTTAAGAACACTTTAGATATGAATACCTGAGACAAATTTAGCTTAGCTGTGTTTTAAATCTAGCTAAATTCTTTGAAATTGTAAAATATAAGTTGAATCTTAGCAAATCATTATAAACATTTAGGAAACATTTTAATGTACCTGAATTTTTTCACAATGAAAATAATTCTTTCTATTATTCCCCATCTTATTCCAAAAAAAACTAATAAAGGTTAAAAAGATCCTTTAAGCTATTTAGAAATCTTAGTTACTTGGGATTTGAATACTTAAAATCTAATATTATAGACCATTGACTAGCTAAATTGCTCAAAGTAACTATGTTGTACAAAATGCTTGTATGATAAATATACAGAGTATTTTTCTCACATGTGTACTTTTTTTTAGGTAAAAATTTTTTACTACCACTGAATATAAAGTAAAAGGAACAGTCTCTTCCCTCTCCAGAGATAAACACCGTCAGCAGTTTTCGGTCTGTTCTCTGTGCACATAACAAATATGCTCGTGATCATCACCACCCTGCCATATACATAACACCTTTAAAAATAAAAGTACAAGTGGAATCATAACATTCATACTGTTCTATTACTTTTACTTTTGTAAAAAAAATTTTTAAGACATCTTTCTATATAGGTACATATAGAATTTACCTTACTCTACATAAAACCATTTGCCATCAAGTCTATTTGACTCGTAGTGATCATATAGGAGAAATTATAACTGCCCCACAGGGTTTCCAGGGAGCAGCTGGTGGATTCCAACTGCCAGCCTTTTGGTTAGCAGCTGAACTCTTAACCACTGCGCCACCAGGGCTCCTATTCTGCGTGGTATTCCATTATAATGATGTGCAGCAATTTTTCTAATTGGTTTTCTATTGATTATTACAACTGTTAGAAGTTTCTCCTATTGCAAACAATACAGCAGTGAATGCCCTCACACTTGCATCTACCTGCATTTTTGCAAGTATCTCTGTAACATAGACTCCTAGAAATAAAATGGTGAAGTCCAAGGGTACATACATTTTAAATGTTGAAAAATACTGAAATGTGTTCCTCTTCTAATATTCCAAGTCTCATTTTGCTATAGTGGTTAAAGGAGTGAGCTCTGGTATCCTATTCCTTGGGTTCTGTTCCAGTTTCTAGGTAATATAATAAGTTTTGTGATCTTGGGTAAAATACCTTACCTCTCTGATTTTAATTTTCTGAATTTAATTTACAAAATGGGGATATATAGAGATAAAGACACTTATTGACATCTACAAAGAGCCCTCGTAATACAGTGGTTAAGCCACCAGCCACTCTGTGAGATAAAAGACCCTATAGGACATTAGAACTGCCCCGTAGAGTTTCCCAGGAGCAGCTGGTGGATTTGAACTGCTGACCTTTTGATTAGCAGCTGAACGCTTAACCACTGTACCACCAGGGCTCCTGGTATATAGGTAGTGCTCAGTAAGTATTGTTTTCATTATTATTATTTCCATTAGTGGCATCACATCTTATATAGTCACTCTGGCCAAAAACCCAGGCCGTACTTTCTGGATGAATCCTGAACCCAGCCATTCTTCACCATCTCTTCTTCTACCACCCTATTTCAATTCATCGTCTTCTCTTACCCACTCACGCTGCTTCCAGTACTGTCCCCTCATGTTTCCTACAGTTAGAAGCACAACTGTCTTTATAAAGCTCAAGACAGATAGTAGCATTTCTGCTTAAAACCCTGCAGTGGCTTTCTATTGCAATTAGAATAAAACAAGATTGCTTACTTTAGTCCTCAAAGCCCTTTGTGATCTGGCATCTGCCTCCCTGTCCCAAATCATCTCTTAACTACTGTCTTCCATGTTCACTGCAGCTATACAGTGGTGTGCTTTTTCTTCTTCAAATATGCCAGGTGTTTCCACTTTACGATTTTATGCTTGCAGTTCACTTTGCCTGAAACTTCTTCCTGTACTCCTAATAGCTAGCCCTCATCATTTAAGCCTTAATTACATGTGTGTTTGTTTGTTGTCTACCTGCAATAGAAAGTAAGTTGTAGGGAGGGAGCTTACATTCTTTACTGTATTCTTAGCACCTAGAATAGTACTTGACATGTAATAGTTGCTTAATACATATTTTGTTACTTGAATGAGTGAAAATGGCCACCAGAAAGGTTATTCAAATTTAATACTACAAAACCATTCTTGTACATCTTTTCTGACATTGGGCATGTTGTTGTTTTATGCCATTGAGTTGATTCTGACTCACAGAATTTCTTAGACTATAACCTGTGGGAGCAGATTGCCAGGTCTTTTCTCCCAAGGAGCAGCTGGTGGGTATGAACCACCAACCTTTGGGTTAGCAGCCAAGCGCTTAACCAGTGCCCTGCCAGGGCTTGTAACAACGGGCGTATCAACCTTAAATTATCGTCAGTCCTACAATATTTTTATGCAAGTAATGTGCGCCTTCTATGTTTGCTTGCCAACTGTGCCCTCTTCCCACAAGGTATTTTCCTAAGTGCTATACTAATTTTTTTTTGTACAGCAACATGTAAAAAATGGAAACTGGTATCTTGTTTTAACTTGCATTATATTATTATGAGTAAAATCGATCAGTTTATTATTTATCAGCCATTTGTATTTTCTATTTGAAATGTCTGTGTGTCATTTACCTGCTCATAAATCATATGCTATCAGTTGGAAGCGTAAACAAAGCGCAGCCTGCTTTGGCATAAATGGCATCAAGTACGTATCAGTAGGAATCTCGATTCAGCCTGCATTGACATAATTATCACAGTTGCCTTCCTACTCTGACTTTTAATTGGAGGAATAAACAAAGCAAAACTGATACATTCTGGTTCTTGGCTAAGCAGTTGAATGCAAAAACCTTATCAAATCCTCTTAAGTGAAACCATTAAGCTATGTTGTTGTTAAGTGCCTTCGAGTTGGTTTTGACTCCTAGGGACCGTATAGGACAGAGTAGAACTGCCGCATAGGGTTCACCTATTTCAGAGTCTTATTATGTCTTATTAGCACCAATGTCTTCGACCAGTGATCATAAGTCACCTTAAAAAAAAAAAAAATCATATGCTTAAAAGCATATAAAAAGACCCTTGCTTCTTGTACACCTCACATTTGAATTTTGTGATCTTGTTACTAGAACCAGCCAATTATTGATTATATTATGTACATTTTTCAGTTTATAAATCTAAATCTTAGAACCTTTTAAGATCATGGCAGGAATTAAAAGTCCTATACCACTGACTTCAGACTGGAAGTCATTGCAAGGGTGGAAGAAACAAGCAACAGAGTGGCAATGAGAGAGTTTGAGGTTGGAGAGTCATCCGTTTGCGAGTGGAGAAGGGAGAAAAAGGAGCTGGACAAAACGAATCCATGGAAACAAGTACATCATGGTCACAAAGCGAAATAACCTGAGTTAGAGAAGGACTTCAAAGAGTAGATTATTTTTTCAAGGGAAGAAAATCAAACTCTCTTTACTGTCCCAATTCAGATCAAAGCAAAGCTTCAGGTAAATGAAAAAGGAATCTCAGGTTTCAAGGCAAGTTTCACCTGAATTTCTAAATTCATGAAAAGGAATGGTCTTTCCGTGAGAATGAGAACCACTGTAGACCAGCAAATTCTGGATGTTTGGGAGCAAAAGATAGTCAACTTCTGGGAAGTTTTTGTCACCAAAGAAATCTCTGAACTCGGTATCTTTCCAATGGACTTAATTAACATGGACAAGCTTCCCATGTCTTTTGACATTCTAACCACCAGGACTGTAGCTGCTTCAGGTATGAAAACTGTAGCCATTACAACCACTGGGCACTAGAGGGCTTCCTTCACTGTAGTCCTTGGTTGCAGTGCGAGGGGGGTGAAATTAAAGCAAATTGTGATTTTTGAGAGTTACCATGCCCTGCAAAAAACTGCCAACCAGTGTGGTTGTTCATTGTAATAAGGGATGGATGGACTGTGATGTTAAGAAAGTATGGGCAGATAAATGTTATAGGGCCAGGCAGGGGGAGTTCTTTTCGGAGAAGTCTTTATTAATTTTCGACACCGTGGCTGCTCACAAAGAAAAAAAGTTCAAAATTATATTAAGTGGTGCCCATATAGCAGTCATAGCGGGTGTACTTGCCTGCAAACTGCAGCAGCTAAGTATAACAGTCAGCCATCAGTTAAAGACTTCGTGAGAAGAGAGTCGTATGGGTGGATAGATGCATTCTGGGATTCGTGAGTTCACACCATCAGGGCTACTGAAGCCAGCGGCGTTAACAGAAGTCTGCAAGAGGGTGGCTTCTGCTTCGAGGGTTAGTAACCCGAGAAACCATCCACAATAGATTCAGAAAATAACCCCAGAAGCCGTCTGCATCTGCTTGAGAAAGGCTGGGATTGTGTACCAGCGGAATACTGATGACAAAGATGATGCTGAAGGCAGTGATGATGATGACCTCAGTTCAGAGGTCACTGAAGAGCATCTACAGACAGCTCTGAGATATTCCAATGATGTTAGTCACAAGGGATCGGACTTTGAAGGGTTCTGGGAGTTGAGTGGTAATGATGTTGATAAACTAAAATGGCCGATTTTAAGATGAAAACAGTTTCTTCTGGTGACATATTTATTGATTTCAAAGGTGTTGATTATCAAAAATTGTGTTTCAGTTTAAGATTTATGAAAGTAATATAAACAACATTCTTGTTATTACAGTTACAGGCCTAGGATATTTCTTACTTAACTAATTTATAGCTGTTTGTACATTCATACTCTTTGGTTTCAACATGGTATCCTATTTCCATCATGACCCCGTTCAGTTCACCATTGATTGCAGTTGGTTTAGGAAAATAGCTATATTAAATGAAGCTTCCATGAGATCAGTTTTATCCTGGTAACATTAAATCCATTGGATAGGAAAAAAAAAATGAAATTGAAGTCAGCAACATGCAAAAAAAATATTGGTATAGCGCACTATGAAAATAGCATCCAGGGGGGCTAGAGGGGTTTGCAAAAACGTATAAAGCATGTGTTATTTGTGTAAAAATGTATTTTTTGTTAATAACTTATAAATTTATTTTTAATTGTATAATGAAGGTATCATGTGTTTGCATCTATTTCTGGGCTATATTCTGCTCCATTGATCTACCTGCCTATTCCAGCACCATTCAATTTAATCATGATAGCTTTATAGTATATTTTTAACATTCCAGTTTAGTCCCTTCCCCTTTTTTAATGGAGAAGACAGAACTTTAGGAGTGGAACATGAAAGAATAACACTGAAGCCTTTTTGCCAGAAGAGCTTAGAAAATTCTGAAAAAGAACTGTAATGAGAAGAGGATATTAAGTGTGTCAGATATGAAAATGCATCATAGGACTGTGGTGTTAAAAACTAGAAATAAAGGTAGTAGATGAACATACTTTTTTTAACATAGTGACTAGTATTAGGCACTTTATGTGTATGCTAAGCCTTTTACTGAGTGCTTTTCTGTGTGATTTCTTTAAACCTCAGTTTTCTCATCTGTAAAATAGGAGTGATGATAGTTATTATATGTATCCAGAAAAACCAAACCCATTGCCATCAAGTAGATTCCAACTCATGGTGACCCCGTGTGTGTCCAAATAGAACTGCACATCACAGGGTTTCAGTGGCTATAATTTGATGGACATAGATCGCCAGGCCTTTCTTCCGAAGTGCTGCTGGGTGGATTCGAACCGCCAATCTTTCAGTTAGCACAAACCATTTGTGCCACCCAGGGACTTCATTATATGTATAGCTGAAGAGTAAGAGAGTTACTGAAGTGCTTAGTGTAGGGCCTGGCTTATGTAGTAACCACTTAATAAACTGCAAGTATTGTATTTATCTCTTTTAATCCTTAAAACAATCTTACTTTTAGATAGCAGAGTAAGATTTACACTATGTCTGCCTGACCCCAAAATCTGTGCTCCTAACCACCATAAATACACAGCTATTTTGTATTAATGCAGGTTATATACTGATGTAAGTAATTTGTTGGTAATACTTATGTTCCCATATTTTAATAAAGTTAATCTACTAAATGAGATGAACTGAACACAGTATCATTTACAGGGAGATAGAAAATTACAGTGTTTAAAAAGGGATGTTTTTTCACACCTAGGTATATACCCCAATGAATTGAAAACATAGCCACACAAAAACATGTATAGGAATGCTCGTAGCAGCATTATTCAACATAGTGAAAAAGTAGAAAGAACCCAGCTGTCTATCAACTGACGAATAAAAATGGAATATCACAGCCATAGAAAGGAATGAGGTATTGATAATGCTGTAACACAGGTGGACCCATGGTGCTAAGTGAAAGAAGCCAGGACAAGGGTACATATAAATGGTTCTGTTTATATGAAGTGTCCAGAATAGAGACAGAAAGTAGATTAGTGGGTGCCTGGGGTCAGGAGGAAGGAGAATGGGAAATTGCTAATGGGTATGGGTGTTTATGGGGGAGTGATGAAAATATTCTGGAATTAGTGGTGATGGTTACACAGCTTTGTGAATATGCTAAAAAACCACTGAATTGTAGATTTTAACAGGGTGACTTACTGTATGTGAATTATATCTCAATTTAAAAGAGGGGGAGAAGCTTTCTGTGTTTGAACCTCAGTTTTGCTGCTTATTTGTTACATGACCTAGGCAGTTAATCAAGTTTTCTTATCTGTAAAATGCGTTTAATAATAGTACCTTCTTCCCAGAGTTACGGAAATCACATATAAAAGTTCTTAGCGTAGTGTCTCACGAACAGGAAGCATTCAGTAAGTTAGCTTTTGGCATGCATATTATTGCCGGTTTCAGCACGGCTGAACACGGGCAGTTCTGATCAACCGTTATGAGTGCTGTGTGAAATGTTCCATAGTTAGTACATGGAGTCGGAGTGTATCTCCAGTCATGCTTTTGATTTGTAACTGAAATAGGAATAAGATGTTGATTTTAAAGTGTTAACTGTTCAGGTTTTCTATGTGAGTGGCAATTTAAAATACCTTTGTTTTTATTTTTAAATTTAAAAAAACCATCAATGGCACTGGGTGGTTTTTTTTTGTTTTTACTTTTAAATTTATACTTAGCACAAAGTGCTTCTTAATGACTGATGATAAGATGTGCTGCATTGGAATGTGAGACTATATAGTTAAAAGTCAGTTATTTATAATTGGGAAACAATTAATAATTAAACTCTGCTGCCAGTTTTGTTGATTACTTTACTGTCAGCTTAAAATATGTTTTTAATACAGATTCAGCGTTTATTGGAAGCACAGTCTCTGCAGCCCTGTTCCCCTAAGACAACCACTGCTGAAAACAGCGCAAGGCAAATGGAGTTGGTTTCCGTGGAGGAAGCACAGTCTTCTCCTGGCTTGCATATGAGAAAAAGTGTAAGCATTGCTGTGAGCACAGGTAATTTCATTTCTTTTTTAATTTATAAGGAATTGTTTTTAGAATGTTTTTTCATATCTACTTTAAAATTTTACATTGAAATTGGTGTACAGTACAAAAACAGACCCAAAACCAAGGTGATTAGAGTGTAACTTGTTTAAGTCTTTGTGTAATTTTGTTCTTTATGAAATAATACTATACCTAAAGACAGGAAACCACATAACGTGATACATTGGTTGTTTTTATACTATCCCCAGGCTGTACCCAACTCTAATAAATGAGCTCATCTGTAGTTTGACGGATCAGGGAAGGTTTTATGTGTATCAGGTCCTCGAAGTTATGTAGGATTTCAGTAGGTGGAGTTGAAGAATGGGGAAACAGATTGGGTAGCGAAAAGGGTATGAGCTCAGTGGGGAAACACAAGGCTCTGTGAGTTGTCCAGTTTGACTGGGAACATGAAGCATACAAAAGGGAAAATGATGATAGTAAAGACAGCTAACATTTACTGAGCATTCACCATGTGCCTGGCACTATTCTAAGTACTTAGTGTATGACCAATTTATTTAATCCGTGGAGCAATCTTTAGAGGTAGGTTCAATTGCTATACTATACTTTTATAAATGAGGAAACTGAGACAGGTCAAGTTGTTTGCTCAAGGTTACACAGCTAGTAAGTCTCGGATTCTGGATTGGAATTCAGACAGTCTGGCATTATAACATAAACTCCTACTTACTTCGTTATGGGAGCCTTTATTACGTTTTTCACAAAGGAATATCTACTTCATCTGATAAACAACATTAAAGGCCCTTTTTTAAGCATTCAATTAATGATGTAAATGACATGCGTTTGTTTATATGTTTGATTACCACCAGACTATGAGATCTTCAAGAACACCTTTATATCCCTAGCATTGAGCAAGTTACCTAGAACATACCAAAATCAAAAACAAACCCATTGCCACAGAGTCAATTCTGAATTATAGTGATCCTTTATAGGACAGAGTAGAACTACCTTATAGAGTTTCCAAGTGCATAAATCTTTATGGAAGCGGACTGCCACATCTTTCTCCCATGGAGCAGTTGGTGGGTTTGAACCACCAACCTTTTGGTTAGCAGCCAGGTGCTTAACCTGCACCACCAGGGCTCCCATGCCTAGAAAATAGGTTGGGAATAACAAGAATGAAGAGGAAGAGTCATGTAAGATGTCGGTAAGATTTAATAACTAATTGGATTTGCTAGTTGAGAAGGAGGGAGGATTTAAAAGTTAACTCCAGCTAAATGCCATGTGCCATGTGGTATCCTGGATTAGATCCTGGAGCAGAAAAAGGACATAAGTAGAAAAACTGGTGAAATCTGAATAAAGTCTGGAGTTTAGTTGGTAGTAATGTACCAATATTGGTTTCTTGATTTTTGGCAATGCAAAATTATGTACAGTGAAGTTTATTAAAGATGGTAAAAAGTTACTCCAGGATTTTGAACCTGAATGACAGGTGATGTAGTAGTAGCGTTAAACAGAAGGAGGCAAGTTAGAGAAGCAAAAGAGAGAAGATAAGTTCAGTCTGAATTCTTGTTGAGACTGAGAGTTCCTTTTGGAAATGTGAATGGAGATAACTCAAATGTCAGAAGTATAGGAGTGGAGTGGAATTGAAGACATAGACTTAATGGAGATAACGTGAAGATTTGGGGCTGAAGAATAAAAATTTAAGAGGAAGAATAGAAAAGAAAGGCAGATTTCTATATTCTTTTTCTGAACTCATACATTATCTAAATCGTCTGGGTAGAGGGGAATAAGGAGTGAGGGTAGCAACAGCCACGTGTACGTTTGTACATCAAATTCAGGTACTACTCAATACGATTAAGATTCTTAGGCTGAACTAACTTAAGGAAGAGGAATTTACTAGAAGTATATGGGGATATTTCACCAAAGTCAAGGCCAAACATGGAGCTGGACATCAGAAAAGACTAGAACTGGAAACTGGAACAGCACAAGGACTCTCCTGCTATTCTGCATGACTCTTACTCAATGCTGTCGGCAGTCCTGCTTTCGCTGCTTCCCATGACCCAGAACACTAAAGTTTATATATCACAGCTCTAGCCATATGTACAAACTAGCTTACTGTCCCTCAGCCTCAGTTTCAAATTCCAGAGAACCTGAATAGCCTAGTTTGAATTAGGCTTTAATTCCTGGTTCAGTGATAAAGGGGGGCCTAGAATCAACCCTGGTGGTGTGGTAGTTGAGAGCTATGGCTGCTAACCAAAAGGTCAGCAGTTCGAATCTACTAGGCGCTCCTTGGAAACCCTGTGGGGCAGTTCTACTCTGTCCTATAGGGTCAGTATGAGTCAGAATCGACGGCAACAGGTTTGGGTGTTTTTTTTTTTTGGTGGAGCGTAGTTTAGAATCACATAATAGGGACATAGCTGCTGGATTGCAGGGGGTGGCGATTCCCCAGAAAAAGTTGTGTGGTCTGGGTGGGTGGGTCATGGAGGGATGCTAGTAAGGGAGATGAGGTATTGTAAGCTAAGTAAATATACCCAGGAGGGTCAGTTTCCTCCTTATGTCCTTGTAAAATTCTGTTTTTACTATATTGTGATTGTTTATTATCTGTGACTGCCACTAGACTAAGCTTTTGGAGATCTGGGACACTGACTTATTCACCAGTGTATCTCAGTGCTAGCATAATGCCTGATACATACGTAATAAAAAAAAAATAATAATAATACGTAATAGGTGCCGAATAAATAATAATTGAATGAAGTCATTCATGTGTTTGAACGGATTTTTGGAAAATTATTGGAAACAAGTTTTCAAACATTTTTAGACTTCAAAGATTCATATTCAGAGTTATACATATGCAGAAAAATGGATTATTAATAGTCTTTTGAACTAAGTTGCTTTTAGAAGCACATTTATTCTACAAGGTACTTAATTTTCTAGAGGTGTGTATTGATATGTGTCCAGGAAGTGTAGCAGTATTTAGGAAGGGCTTTCAAAATTGTCCCTGTTTTTGCTTAAGTTTTAAAAAATGTTTAATGCATGCACATTTAAAAAATGCTTTATTCATTTATTGTTTATTTTCATAAAATCACCTAAGTGGACCGTCAAATACTTGGCTTCACTTTTTGGTTTTAACCATTTCCTTAAACCACTATATACAAAACAATGTTTTCCTGAATTGTGGCATTCATATCACTCATGGTAGAAAGGTGATTTGGGGCAGTACACAGATGAATATTTTATAGATACATTATTCTTTGTACTGGAAAAATATTACTAGCGCTAACGCATCGAGTCTATGCTTTTACAGGTATTATTGCTTTGAGGATAAGGCTAAGTAAAAATTAAGTGAACTGATGTAAAGAAAAATAGTAAGCAAATAATAATATATATACATAGCTCTCCAGATGTTATGAGAGTGGTCCATAAAGTTTGGAAAACATTTGATAAATGATATAATGTCAGAGAGTTCAGATATTCAGTGTTCTTAACTCTTTATTATTACCAAAAGCACCAGGTACTTTAAATACTTGCTGATATTACACAAGTCTGATGCATCTTAATAGTCCCATAAATATTATATTTAGGGATCAAATCAGAGAGCCAGGGGATTTGTCCTTATATATTTTCTTCTAGTATCCAGAACAGCAGTTTTCAACACCCTGTCTCCCACCCCAAATTGTATTCAGAACTTTAATATGTAAAACAGGTCATTTGAAAGCCCCTCCTCTTGAAGAGGCTGGGGTGGTTGGGCAAAAGCCCAGAAAGACCACTTTCCCTTCACTCCCTCAGCTTTCTATCTTTCCACCCTTCACCTACCTCTTGGTGGCACTTCTGAGGAAATAAAATCAGTAAACAGTTCTAGGTAACTGCATTAAAACAATGTAGCTAGTCTTAACTTAAAGGTTTGTCAGAGAATTATTTTTAATAGTGGAATGTTTATTTCAGAATCTGTTAAATCATTTAACCGGCAGGTGCAAGCTTGTTCTGGAATGCAGCAGGTGATGATCAAGAGCCCGAATCTCAGCTGAAGCAAAGTGATACCAAAATTTCCAGTGAGGACATGAATTTTTCTGTTGATATTAGTAATGAAGTCACAAGTCTTCCAGGTAGTGCGTCTTCATTAAAAGCAGTTGATATTCCCAGTTTTGAAGAGAGCAACATTGCTGTGGAAGGAGAATTTAATCAGCGACTTTCTGTATCCAAGTAAGGACTCTGATTCAATATTTCACCTAGTCCTTTTTTCTTTTTAAATTCTAAAAACCCTTCTGGTCTTTTAACTCAGAAACTATGTCTTTTAAATGGTATTTTCATTGGCATCTTTGCCCGATGTGATTTCTCTGTAACTGAGAGTTCTGAGCCTTTTAGAATCAGCCCTAAATGTCAGTCATTGGATGTGTAATAGTCTGGCTGAATCAGAAACATCTGAGCATACTTCAGAAATATGTGCCTCACCCTGGAGATTCTGACACATTAAGTCCCAGAGAGGTCTGGGACCCCGAATTTTGAAATTTTTAAAGATACCTCATACTGCAATTATATATAAAAGATCTTTATTTTTGAGAGATACTACTTGAATATTTATATATGAAATGATAGTTATCTGGGATTTGCTTCAAATGAGAGATGAGATGACATAACTAGCGACTAGTTTTTTTTGTTTGTTTTTGTTTTTTTTTTATAGTTGAAACAAGATTGGCTGTCGGTTGGCAGTGTTGGAACTGATTGGATATATGGTGATTTATTAAACTATTTACTCTTGTGTTTGAAAATTTTCATTAAAAAATTTCCCCTTAAAAAAAAAAAATAAGATTCCCAAATAATTCAGATCATCAGCATATTTAGAAACAAATATTCTTTGAGCTTCTGGTATGTGTTGCTATAGAACTGGGTGCTAGAGATCATGTAGTAAGTTAGACAAAGCTGCTAACTTACATGGGTTGAAGAGACAAACAGTAACCATATAAGCTATGTATATATATATTTTTTTCTTATAATGATAACTGCTCTAAGAAAATAGACCATAATAATCGAGTACAGTGTAACTGGGATGGTACCACAGGAAGCAGATACATGTGTATATTAAGTAGGATGGTGAAGGAAGCCTGCTTTAAGGTGGTGATATTTTAGCAGTGACCTGTGTGATGGAGAAAGAGTCAGCTATGAGAAGATCTGGGGCAGGAGTGTTCAAGGTGGTGGTAATGGCAAGTGTAAAGGCCACAAGGTATGTGTGAGCTTAACAGTTCCAGGAACAAGCGAAAAAGCCAGTGTAGCTTGGACATAATGAACTGAGCAGGAGAGCATAGGGAAAGGAGGTCAGAGATATAAGCAGGAGACAAATTATATAGGGCTTTGTAGGACATGGAAAAGAGTTTTTACTTTATACTGTGTTCATTAAGAGGAGCTGTAGTGGCAGTGGTTAAGCACTCAGCTGCTAACTGAAAGGCCAGTAGTTCAAAACCACCAGCCACTCCCCAGGAGAAAGATGTGGCAGTCTGCTTCCATAAAGACTACAGCCTTAGAAACCTGTGGGGCAGTTCTACTCTGTCCTATGGTGTTGCCATGGGTCAGAATCAACTTGACAGCAACAGGTTTGGTTTTTTTTTTGTTTGATGTTCATTAAAGCCAGTAGAGGATTTTAGACAATGGGCTGTTATGATCTGATTTTCACTGTTTAAAGAGTATTCTAATTTTTTCTAAGGAACCCTGTGGCACAATGATTAAGCGCTTGAATGCTAACTGGAAGGTTGGCAGTTTGAACCTACCCAGTGGCTCCCTGGGAGAAAGACTGGTGATCTCCTCCCATAAAGATAACAGCCTACTCTCTCACATGCACCCAACAACAACACAACAACAGTGTTTTTTAAGAAGGAACTGAAGGAAGCTGAGAGTGGAAGTAGGGAAACTGGTTAGTAGATTAACAAGTAAGTGAGATGAAAGTGTCTTGGACTTGTGGTGAAGTGGTGGAAGGGTTCAGATGTAGAATAAATTTTGAAGGTAGAGGAATAATGTAGGTATAAAACACCACAGGTAATACATGAAACAGTTAAAATAAGTGAGCTTGGTGGTAGGGTGGCATTGGGTAGGCAGTGGATTACTATTTGTGTTATAAGCCCTGTAATAATATTTTACATTTAAAATTACTCTGATTACAGTACAGATTAGAGCAATAAACATGCCCCTCTAAGAAACATCCTCTTGTTTCGATATAGTGTGACATTAATCCTGTAATTCAACTAAGTACCCATAGCGTATACTACAGTGTACTGAAAAGATCTTTTGTGTACATGTCTCTTGCACTAGATTGAGTTTCTTAGAGGATAGGGATGATATTTCTGCATTTTTAGAACTTGACTTTGGTGTCTGGTTTCCCATGTTAAATACTTCATAAATGTTCACTGGTATGCGGGGCAGTTTGGGGCAAACACCAAGGTCCATATTTTATTTGAAATAATTATGGAAAATGAGGACAAAGAGGGATGATCCATGTTTATACTTATTTATCCTCCTTAATTCTGTAAACTGCGGATTACTTTCTTGAATTATAAATTTTCTACCCTTAAGTAGTTTTTCAGTCAGAACTTTAAAGATCTCAGATCTGTAGTAATTTTTAACCTCAGAAAGCATGTTTGAGTTAATTGATAGAATGTAGTTAATTGCTTTTTCAGAGCAATTAATCAACTCTGTTGATTCCAGTACATGGCTAGATGCACATCTAACCTTCGTTCAGCGTAATGTATTGACTCGAATTAAATAATACTGCAGCATCACCCATGGTACTTCTGGTGTATCTCTTGTTCCTTCCCAAACATCTGATCTGATTGGTGATGTGGTTCCCTTTGTTAAGTATTCATGGATGGCACCTTGCTCCATGGGTTCCCAGTTCCTGGATGTTTTGCAGCCTGTATCAGTCTTTCTGATGTTAAAGCAGTCTGTGACGGATGAATTTATTTGCCTTGCGGTTTAATTGGTTATTGATTGCTTTTTCCCAGTGGACAGTAGTGGTAAGTGGTATTTATAGAGAATTTTTAAATGATCCTTATTTTTCTTTAGAAGCCATGCTTTGGACATATCTCCTAATACTTGCAATTGTAGAATCATCTTTTAAAGTTGTTTTTCTTTTTTAATCTTTAATTTTTTGAGATTGGAGACCTTTAACATATTGGTTCTGTATTTTTCAGTTTTTATTTTTGCTTGCTAAGTTAGACACCAAGACAGATATTTTTAAATCCTTGAAGATGCAATATAGCAGAGTGATTAAAAGCATGGACTAGAGTTCTAGACTGTCTGAATTTGAGTCATAGCAGTGTGACCACAGGCAGGTCTCATAACCTCTTGGTGACTCGGTTTTCTCATCTATAAAATGGGGATGATAAAAGTACCTCCCTCATAGGATTGTTGTGAGGATTTAATGAGTTCATATATGTAAAGTACTTAAAATAGTGCCTGGCACATTGTATTTATAAGTGACAAGGCAAAAAAGAAATTACTTACACCATAGTACCTAAGTAGTGTTATCATTTAGCTAGAGACAGAATAAAGCGAACTCACTGTCATGGACCTTCCTAAAAAACAAAGTGCTTTGCACATGTTTGGATTATTTAAAATTCTGTTCAGTATAAGTAATTTTCTAGCCTGTCTTAGTCTGGAAGCTCAGCTGAAACTTGTCCACCACGGGTGACCCTGAGGTATTTCAAATACCGGTGGCACAACTGCCAGCATCAGAGCAACACGCAAGCCCCCAGAGTACACAAACTGACAGACGCGAGACGGATTTTCCCTTAGTAGCTAATAAATTCCTTGAGAGAGATGCTTGGACACTCTATAAATATCATCTCCTAAAGCTCCTAAGGCTATGGATCTTGCCTGCAGCACTTATATTAATAGGTATTTGCCTAATGGTAATTTTATATTTTCCTTATTCCTTTCACATTTATAAATTGGGATTCTTCCTTCTCTCTGATTATTTTTTTAATTCATTCATCTTTAAATTTATATCAATATGGACTCCTGGATATGTATTTTATCCTATGATTTATAATTCCGTACCAATTTGTTGCTCAAATTGTTTTCGTTTTGGCCATTGGGAACTCTTTCAGATTGGCTTCTGTTTCCTTTAAGGAGCCCTGGTGGTGCAGTGGTTAAGTGCTTGGCTGCTAACTGAAATGTCAGTGGTTTGAAACCACCAGCCGCCCCGAGATGTGGCCGTCTGCTTCCTTAAATGCAGCCTTGGAACCCTGTGGGACGGTTCTACTCTGTCCTACAGGGTCACTACAAGTCGGAATCAACTCGATGGTAGTGGGTTTGGGTTTTTTGTCTGTTCCTTTTGGACATGCTGCATGCTTTTTTGAGCACATTCTGATAATAATTTTCTGCCACCACCGGATATTCCAGGCTCATCTTGTATTTTCCCAGCTCCAGCCCTGGAATCAACAATAGAAATTAGGTGCGCTGCTCCCCTTTATTGAGAATTGATATTTAGAAATCACAGTCTGGGCACTGGTATGCCCTAAGTGTATCTGTGTTTCTAGACCTTCTCAGCAAGCAGCGAGGAAATATGTGTGTGTGTGCATGCGCACACACTAAACCATACATATGCACACATCTGAATTTATTTCTATATGCATGTATCTGTATATATATTAAAATACTTGAATTCATAAAAAGACATACATTCAGAGATGTATCCCTCCCTTCTCATCCCTGCTGCCCCATTCTCTATTGCCCGTTCTATCCACCCCTTTCCCACCCACCCTCTTTAGATAACCAGTCTCTTTAGTTCTGACTTACCCTTCCTGTATTTTCTTATACTCCTTTCTTTCTTACGTGCAGGGTAGCATACTATAGATACACTTCTAAATTGGCTCTTTTCATTTCGTAGTATATCTTGGAAGCCACTCCAAACCAGCTCCTGAAGATAGTCTTTATTTTCTTTAAGCTGCATAGTACTCCATTGTGAAACTGTACCATAGTTTACTCAACCACTCTCCTGTTTATGAGCATTTAGTCTGTTTCCTAAATCTTGAGATGGTCTCTAAATTCAGGTGGGATATACTCAAGATCATATTTTGGCTCTCGTGGACTTGCTGTGATTTTCTTCAGTTTCAGCTTGAACTTGCATATGAGCAATTGATGGTCTGTTCCACAGTCAGCCCCTGGCCTTGATCTGACTGATGATATTGAGCTTTTCCATCGTCTCTTCCCACAGATGTAGTCAATTTGATTTCTGTGTGTTCCCTCTGGCGAGGTCCATGTGTATAGTTGCCAATTATATTGGTGAAAGAAGGTATTTGCAGTGAAGGAGTCGTTGGTCTTGCAAAATTCTATCATTCGATCTCCGGCATTGTTTCTCTCACCAAGGCCATATCCTCCAACTACTGATCCTTCTTTGTTTCCAACTTTCTGCATTCCAATCACCAGTAATTTAGAGACCATCTCAAGAATAGATTTGACGCATTGAACACTAGTGACCGAAGACCAGATGAGTTGTGGAATGACATCAAGGACATCACCCATGAAGAAAGCAAGAGGTCACTGAAAAGACAGGAAAGAAAGAAAAGACCAAGATGGATGTCAGAGGAGACTCTGAAACTTGCTCTTGAGCATCGAGCAGCTAAAGCAAAAGGAAGAACTGATGAAGTAAAAGAACTGAACAGAAGATTTCAAAGGGTCTCTCGAGAAGACAAAGTATTATAATGACATGTGCAAAGAGCTGGAGATGGAAAACCAAAAGGGGAGAACACGCTCAGCATTTCTCAAGCTGAAAGAACTGAAGAAAAAATTCTAGCCTTGAGTTGCAATAGTGAAGGATTCCATGGGGAAAATATTAAATGATGCAGGAAACATCAAAAGAAGATGGAAGGAATACACAGAGTCATTATACCAAAAAGAATTAGTCGATATTCAACGATTTCAAGAGGTGGCATATGATCAGGAACTGAAGGAAGAAGTCCAAGCTGCTCTGAAGGCATTGGCGAAAAACAAGGCTCCAGGAATTGATGGAATATCAATTGAGATGTTTCAACAAACAGATGCAGCACTGGAGGTGCTCACTCGTCTATGCCAAGAAATATGGAAGACAGCTTCCTGGCCAAATGACTGGAAGAGATCCATATTTATGCCTATTCCCAAGAGAGGTGATCCAACCAAATGTGGAAATTATAGAACAATATCATTAATATCACACGCAAGCAAAATTTTGCTGAAGATCATTCAAAAACGGCTGCGACAGTATATCGACAGGGAACTGCCAGAAATTCAGGCTGGTTTCAGAAGAGGATGTGGAACCAGGGATGTCATTGCTGATGTCAGATGGATCCTGGCTGCAAGCAGAGAATACCAGAAGGATGTTTCTCTGTGTTTTATTGACTATGCAAAGGCATTCGACTGTGTGGATCATAACAAACTATGGATAACATTGCGAAGAATGGGAGTTCCAGAACACTTAATTGTGCTCATGAGGAGCCTTTACATAGATCAAGAGGCAGTTGTTTGGACAGAACAAGGAGATACTGATTGATTTAAAGTCAGGAAAGGTGTGTGTCAGGGTTGTATTCTTTCACCATAACTATTTAATCTGTATGCTGAACAAATAGTATAAGAAGCTGGACTATATGAAGAAGAACAGGGCATCAGGATTGGAGGAAGACTCATTAACAACCTGCATTTATGCAGATGACCCACCTTGCTTGCTGAAAGTGAAGAGGACTTGAAGCACTTACTAATGAAGATCAAAGACCACAGGCTTCAGTATGGATTGCACCTCAACATAAAGAAAACAAAAATCCTCACAGCTGGATCAGTGAGCAACATCATGATAAACAGAGAAAAGATTAAAGTTGTCAAGGATTTCATTTTTCTTGGATGCACAATCAACAGCCATGGAAGCGGCAGTCAAGAAATCAAAAGATGCATTGCATTGGGTAAACCTGCTGCAAAGGACCTCTTCAAAGTGTTGAAGAGCAAAGATGTCACCCTGAAGACTAAGGTGCGCCTGACCCAAGCCATGGTATTTCAACTGCGTCATATGCATGTGAAAGGTGGACAATGAATAAGGAAGACGGAAGAAGAGTTGACCCCTTTGAATTGTGGTGCTGGCGAAGAATACTGAACATACCATGGACTGCCAAAAGAACAAACAAATCCCTCTTGGAAGAAGTGGGGCCAGAATATTCCTTAGAGGCAAGGATAGCGAGACTGCGTCTTACGTACTTTGGACATGTTGTCAGGAGGGATCAGTCCCTGCAGAAGGACATCATGCTTGGCAGAGTACCGGGTCAGCGGAAAAGAGGAAGACCCTCAATGAGGTGGATTGACACAGTGGCTGCAACAATGAGCTTAAGCATAACGACGATTATAAGGATGGCTCAGGACTGGGCAGTGTTTCGTTCTGTTGTGCACAGGGTCGCTATGAGTCGGAACCGACTCGACGGCACCTAACAACAACAACAACAGGTTGTTTCCAGTATTCTGCCATTAGCAGCGGTGCTACGGTGAACTACCTTGTGCATATGTATTTTTTAATTATTTTAGAAGTGGGATTGCTGAGCCCAAAGTTAAGTGCTGTGTAATTTTTTTATGTTAGGTATTGCCAAATTTCCTTCTGGAAGGGTTGTATCGATTTACAGTCTCACCAGCAATGTATGCGATTACTTGTTTCCAACAGAATACATTATCATAATTTTTGTTATTTTTTTACCTGTCTGATAGGTGATAAATGATCTCAGTGTTTTAATTTTCCTTTTAAAAATTATGAATAAGTTTGAACACTTTTATGTCAAGGGCCATTTTTATATTTTTGTGAATTATCTGTTTATATCTTTTACCATTTTTCTGTAGGTTTAAGTTCTTTGAGCCTTAATTTTTAAGTTCTTTATAAGAGGTGTTAACTCTTTGTCTGCGGTGTATGTTGTGAATATTTTCTCCCAGTTTGTCAGTTCTCTTTTGACTTGGTTTATGATTTTTTTGGTCATGTAAAAAATTTTACTTCTTATATAGTAAAATTTCTTAATCTTTTCTGAGAATTCTGTCTTGACTACTGTTTTATAAAGATTCATTTCAGCTAATATTTTGAGCTTATCATATACCAGCACTCTGCTTGGCATTGCATATCAAGTTAAAATTAAACAATGGAAAAAATAAGAAATAACCTAAATTTTAAACAAGAGGTATTGTCAGAAAAATCATATTATACCCATAAAATGAAGTATTATATAACCATTAATATTTGTTTTTAAGAATATTTAATGAAATGTGAAGATGCCCTTGATATATTAGGTTTTAAAAAGCAGCTTCCAAAACTACAAGTAGTGAGTATAGCTTTGCAGATAAAATATACATATATCTACAGAAAAAAAATATAGATGGAAATACTCTAAAATGTTAACAGTGGTTATCTTTGAGTGTTAAATTAACTTTAACATTTATTTTCTTCCTATTTGGTATAACTTTGAACAGTTTTCTCACCTCTCTGTGCCTCTTTCCTCATCTCTTAAACGGGGATAATATATAATATCTTATCTCCTAGTTTTTTCTGGTAAGGCTTATGTGAGATGGTGTAGCTACAGCAGTGCCTAGCCCATGATAAACATTTCACTAATATTTATCATTTTCTCTTTTCTGCAATAGCCACAGATAGCTATTCTAGCAAGAAAAATATTTTTAATACTGCTTTCTGTAGTTATTTTAAAAATATTATTTATTCTCTAAATTTGGAAAATACATAAAAGCATAAAGAAGAAAATAAATATCACCAAGTATTCGTAATTACAAATGGCAGTTTATGAACTTTTATTTGACTGGAATCTTGACCATGTCTTAAAATTTGAAGTGAACAATATTTTAAAATTTTGAGTAAAAATTTTTATTGTCTCAAGTTCAGAGGGAAATAGGTTAGGAGATATGTTTTCCAGCCTTTAAATAAAGCTGTCTAAATATAAATAACATAACTTAAAATAGTATCACTGTCTAGTTTATATGCAGCTTATCAAGATGGGATGCTTATATAGCATCATTAAGAGCTGAAAATACAACCCAGAATGCTGCTTGAGTCTTATCCCCCTTTTTCTATTGTTACTGCACTTCAAATATATGTTAAAGGTACCTTGATAACTAACATTTGCATTATATGTCTTTTTTCAAACAGCTCTTCTCCGGTTGAGAGAAAAGAACCAGATGTGCCTGTGTTCTTTCCGAGTTCCCTCTTGGCAGAGAGTGTAAGCATGTGCTTACAGACCGGACCAACAGAGGGTGCTAGTAACAACTCTCTGACATCAGGGGAACCCAAAATTGAGCAAGTAATGCAACCCTTGCCTCATCAAGCATCAGACAACCAGAAAATTTACCAGGATTTGTTGGTAAAAAAAAAAAAAATGTAGAGCATTTCATCTTCTTAAGATGTTTATTTAGTGTAGGGCACTTTCCTAGATTTACATGGATTAGGATCTTGAGATAAAAAGACTTTTGCCTAATTAACAATATATAATTTATTTATTTTAACTATTCATAAATTATGATAAACTAAATTTAATAATTTTTTATTGTAAATTTTTATAGTAAGTGTGCCAGTTATTGCGTACTTAGCCAGAAAATAAAAACTTTATTTTTAAAATGTAAGGGGTGACATTATGTCAAATTCAAACTAAATTTGGTATCAGAAAAAAACAAGCAAGATTTTGTAGTAAGTTTGAAAAGTGAAAAATAGTGGGATGATTTTGTAATAAGTTTGAAAATTGAAAAATAATGGGATATTTATGGTAATATGTAGTTATTCGAATTCAGGTAAGCAGATGTTTATTGAATATTTAGCTTAATCTAAGAAAGTAGACTAAGTAAAGTAGGTTATACAGAAATGAATATGGCAGTCTCTGTCTTCAAGAACCTATGAGAGATAACAACACATGGACACCAGTAATAAACAATTATAAGGCAGGCCAAGAGGTGCTTTTAAAAGCAAAGGGAACACAGAATAGAATGGGATCATTCTGGTTGAGGGAAATAGTCTTCTTGGAAAAGTTAGAATGTAAACTGAGATTTAAAGGTTGGATGATCCTGGCTTTCACTCCTATCGAATTTGTAGACGTTGGAACATTTGATTTCTCCGTTTGTAAGTGAAGGCTAATTAAACATACTTCATAGGGATCTGTGTGTTCGTATTTATTTACCTGCTGGGTCCTAGACTGGTACAAGCAGCTGTGTGAGACATAATAGAAATAGGACATAATCCATGCCTGCAAAGAGATCATTATTATCATTGCTCAGGGAATGAAATTTGCTTTAATGTTAGAAAGGCAGAGCTAGTATCACAGGTCACTCTTGGTTTTAGAAGGTGAGAAAAGAAAGGAGCCCAATTCTGAAAGTACTATGAAGGTCTAATTCATAACTCTGAAACATTATCAATTTTTACAATGAAAGCATGCTTCAAAATTTTTGTTTAGAAAGAATTTAACATAAATCCTTGAAAATACATAGAGTATTACTCAAATGCTTTTTAAATCTGTTTGTTTTTAAATGAATGCATTCCAAACAAACACGTTGAATTTCCTCTGAAGTCTGATGAAAACATTCATTAGTGTGGGCTTCTTTTACAAAAACCTTGTAATACTTTCAAATATGCTTGATTCTTTGTGCAGTTCGGTAAGTTGATATTATCTTTTCCCTAGCCTTTCTTCTGTTAAACTGTTTATATTTTTATTTTCTAAGATTGTTAATAATGATTCTTCACGTGTCCTTTTTATTTTCATTAGGGTCAAGTTAACCACCTTTTAAATAGCTCTTCTAAAGAAACCGAAAAGCCATCTACCAAGGCAGTAATTATCAGCCATGAATGCACCAGGACTCAAAATGTTTACCATACAAAGAAAAAAAAACAGGATTCAGGGTTGGTAGACAAAGATTGTGTTCTTAATGCAACTCTTAAGCAACTAAGAAGCCTCGGAGTAAAAATGGATTCTCCCACTAAAGTGAAGAAACACGCACATAAAGTGGATCATGCCAGGTAACATTTTAAAAGATGAATAAATTCTAGATGTATTACAGCAATCTCATAAGAAAAGATACGTTTGCCTTCAGTTCACTTGGTTCATCACTTATTCAGGGCCTGCTATATGCCTGATGAATAAGAAATCATCAGTATCCTTTAGATTCTTCATTTTGGAAGGAGAGAGGGATACATGCGTAAGTAATTCGAGAGATATTGGGGAATGTCTCCTGGGTAGAGATGCCAACAAAATGCTTTGGGAGTTTTGAGGAAAGAGAAATGAATTTTTACTGGCAATATCTAAAAAGTCCTCTTGTGGAAGTAAAGGGTTTATGTCAGCTGCTAGATGTACAATTATATAGTTTTGCCATCTAAGAACATCCCTTTTTCTGGGAATGTATTTTGAAGACTATAGTTACATGAACTTATTACCAGTTTCAACTGGCTTCAGATCTTTCTTCATCAAAGATGACCTCAGCACATACTTGTTTAAAAAAGGATAGAATCAGGGCTTCAAACCAGTTCTTCCCAGTTAGTCATGGCTGAGGAGGTGACACCGGAACAGACCTGAGTTTTTAAAATTTGGGTGACCTGGGACCATAACTGGGAACGGGAAGAATTACAGGTTGAAGCTCTGCTAGAAACTTAATCTGCTTCTTAGAAAACAAGGGCAGCGTGTGCTTTGCAGAGCAGTCATATCCCTTGCATGTTGAAATCTGCGCAGAGCTGGAACCAGCGGCCCCCAACTCAAAGGTGGCAGCCCCGACTGCACTGCTTTGAACGTGTGTGGCTCTCCTTAGTCCTGGCAATAATCTAGTCTCACACATCAGGCTCCTGAGACGGTTCACCATGCTTCTGAGTCTCCCGTTCCAGGGCTTCGATGCGTAATTTTTTTCGTTCTGGTTATGGTTCCGGACCACCCAAATTTAGAAAATTTGGATATGTACCAGTTTCACTTCGTTGGCTATGACTGAACCGGTTTGAGCCAGTTCGAAGCCCTGGGTAAAATCTGGAAATTATAAAAGCTAGTGTGTTTTCTGTTAATTATATGTTGTTGTTGTTTTCAAATTACAAAAATAATACAACCCTCCCACCAGAAGAATGGCTGAGGCAGGGGAGAAGAACTTCCGTTCTACTTTCCTGTTCCAGACACTGCAGAAATTAAGAGAGTCTATTCTAGCAATGGAAACCCTGGTAGCATAGTGGTTAAGTGCTACGGCTGCTAACCAAAAAAGTCAGCAGTTCGAATCCACCAGGCGCTCCTTGGAAACCCTATGGGGCAGTTCTACCCTGTTCTATAGAGTCATTATGAGTCAGAATCTACTCAAAGGCAATGGGCTTTGGATTCTAGCGACAGGAAGGCAGGGAAAGAGGGTCCCAGAAATACCCAGAAATGGTAGGGGAGATAGAAATTGTGGATTTGAGGTCTGGAAGCAGCCTCTAGAGGCAGGCTCCCAACTGGAGTGACATTTGAATTCAAGGCATATGTTAAACAATCTCTCTAGTTGTTTTTTTGCCTTGCTTTCTGGTTCTCTACTTATTAGTTGAAAAATGCTATGTAGGAGATCACTAACCTGGGCTCAAAGGGGACAGTGGGTCAAGGTTAGTTTTCATCTTTAAGTTAGAATAATTTTTGAGCTCAATTGTTGGCATGTGACACTCTTATTCATGTTGCGTCATCCTGTTCTCCTATGGTGACTGCATATCTAATGAGATTCTAACATAGTGTATTTGTGCTCGAGGGTTTTAGGATTTGATTAGTGGAATGGCATCCTTTTGCTTTTCATCTTAATTGCCCTGGTGTTCCTATGCTTTGGCTCTCAGTATTATTGATTTGTTTCACCTTCAAAATAATGGTCACACCCCCTCAAGTTGAAAATAGCTGTGTTGGACAGTGGAATGTGAAGAATCTTATAAACAAATATTAACTGCATATAGATCCTTTAACCATTCAATAAAAGAAGATATAATTAAAATCAAACCTACTTTTTAAAAACATTTAACATTTTGAATTAAAAGTTTTTATTTGCTTTTAATTTTTTATATTAATATTATTTATAGTTATACTTGTAATTATTTCAGTATGGACAAGTGTTCTGCTTTGATGTGCATATGATTTATGATTTGAGGAAATAAGCAAATGATAAGTAGAAAAAGACTACGTATTTAGAAGGTATCACTATGAATAGATCATAAAAGAATAGTGTCTAGATAAACTGGTAGTATCTCTTCCATCTTATTAAAATAGTCTTCAAAGCATTGAGTATCCAAAAGGTTAAGGGAGAATTCCAAGATAGTTATAAAGATCAGCGTTATTAAGCGCACTGCTCATCGTTTAGTGATATCACTGGTTTCAGGGAGCATTAATGGTTGGGAATCCTGTCTTTAAAATTACTTATGAGAATGGAAATATCTGGTAATTGTTTGGGTTTTGTGGAGTAGGAATGCGGGCAGTGAATGGGCATTATGAAACAGCTGAATTTTTTCAAGGGATGATACGGAAAGGCATCGCATATTCTGTTTTGACTAGAATATACAATGTTTACCACAACAGGTAGTGCACAAAGGATGCTAATTTCTTAAGGAACAGAAAAACTGATCACAAAATAGAAGTTTCTGAATACAGTATTGTGAAGCAATGATTTATAGAGCTCTAGGCAACGTGAGTTTGAGTCTTAGCTTGCCTAGCTGTTCAACTTTGGAGAAGTTAGTTAAAATCTCTATTCCCCAGTTTTCTCAAAAACTTTATCTGTAAAATGAAGATAACAGAAGTATCTCCTTCTTTTATCCATTCAGTAAATATTTATTGAGTGCCTACTATGTGTCAGGCACTGTTCCAGGCACCAAGAATAGTGCAGCGGGGAGTGAGCAGAGCAGACAATCCTGGCCTTTGTACGTTCACGAGGGAGCCAGACAATAAGTCATTGTGAATTACATACAGAGTAAGTTAGATAGTGATAAGTGCTAAAGCGCTAAGGAGAAAACAAAAGTAGGGGAAGGGCAGCGTGCAGTGTTGGAGCAGAGAATAAGGCTGAAATATTAGATACGGAAGATTGATTGAAGAAGGGTTATGATGAGAATTACGTAAGATGATGCATGTAAAGCACTTAGAGTGCCTGGCACATAGGAAGGCCTCAATAAGAATTAAACAGCTATTGCGCCTGGAGTCCCCGGGTGGCACAAATGGTTAAGTGTGTGTCTACTAACTGAAAGTTTGGTGGTTCACATCCATCAAGAGGTCCCTAAGAAGAAAGACCGCATCCATTGAAAACCCTTTGGAGTGCAGTTATACTCAGAAACACATGGGGTTGCCATGAGTTGGAATCAATAGTAACTGGTTTGGATTTCTGTTTGTTTTATTATCATATACATAAATATAAAGGAAAAAGGCAAGCCAGTTGAGTTAATACTAGCCAAAGTGAGTTGAAGATTATATCTAATGAAAGCAAAGTTAGTCTGTATACATAGTAGCCATATCCAGAGACCGCTTGATGTTTTTTATTCACTGCAAATCAAAATTCTTCCACTATGAACAATTTAATTTTCTGAGCTACTCACCAAAGTTTGTACTCCTAAATCATCAAATGTGTTTTCTGCTTTTATGTTTTAGTTTACATTGAATGTTAGCTGATTTCATGTGCTGTTTTGGGCTAGTAGTTGTACGTTAAATGACTCAACAATATAGAATATCTCTTACATTTGGGACTTTGTGTTTGGTCTTAAAACTATGACTAGTGTATAAATTTAGGAAAATTAACTTGTGTTCCACATTGAATCTGTGAATCAGCGATTACCGTCTAGGTTATATTTATCTCTTGAAGATGTATCTGGATCATCATTCGAGCACTCAGATAAAAGGCATCATGAAGCTTAAAACTGAAAACCTTTTATTATTCCATAGAATGGAACACAATTAGATTAATACTGTTTAGTACTCAAAATGAGGTAAATAAATGATGGTTTTCTGCTTTGTGTTTTTCAGTGTGCTGGCCTGCATCAGTCCTGAAGCTGTGATCTCTGGATTAAACTACATGTCATTTGCTAATGTTGGCATGAGTGGTTTAAGCCCCAGCGGTGTGGATCTGAGCATGGAGGCAAATGCCATAGCTCTGAAATATTTAAATGAAAATCAGCTGTCACAACTGTCTCTCACTCGATCAACCCAAAATAAATGCGACTCATCCTTTAGCCTTTTACATATTAATACAGACAAAAGCACAGTGGGGCTGAGTTTAATTTCACCAAACAACATGTCATTTGCAACCAAAAAATACATGAAGAGATACGGACTCATACAAAGCAGCGACAATAGTGAAGATGAAGAGGAGCCTCCGAACGACACAGATAGCAAGAGTGAAAATTTACTGACTCAAAACCTTACGTCCTTACCTGAACAACCTGTTTGTCTGAAAGAGCCTCCTAGGAATGCCTGTGAAATAATCAATTGTTGTAACTCTGAATTTGTGGGCACTCACCCAGATCTGCCAGTATTGAGAAATATTACAAATGAAGTTGTTCAACCAAAGGCAACACAGCAGTTGCACAAGAACTCAGCTTTCTTATTAAAGAACCTTAAACCAAGTGCTGCGGTGAACCTTCGAACTGGTAAAGCAGAGTTTACCCAACATCCTGAGAAAGAAAATAAAAAGGACATTCCAATTTTTTCTGAAAGTTTGCAACCTTCTGAAACTTTAAAGCAGATGAATAGTATGAATTCAGTAGGCACATTCTTAGATGTAAAACGTCTCAGGCAGTTGCCAAAATTATTTTAAACCTTAACTCAGTGCCCTCCTGCTGTGGGGGCAGGAGGGGCAGGGCGTCACCTCAAATAACTCAGGGAAGCCAGAGACTTTTGGAAATTTTAATCATTCCGGAGGTCAGTCTGTTCCTTCATAGCAGCTGACTGCAAAGAGCTGAACAAGTGACCTGATTGTCTATGAGATACCTGACTAGTGGCAGGGCTGAGTTCTCCTTGTTCAATAGAGCTGTTCAGTCACTGAAATCTTAAAAAAAAAAAAAAAAACCCTGAGATCAGTTATTAAAACAATTTTGGTAAACAGACACTGTCCACGTCAGACTCTAAATAGCCATTTTATACTGTACATTTTAAAAAGTAAGTTTGTTTCCCAGCATGTTGCACCTCTGTGTATACCCAGTATCGCCTAAAAGAACATAAAGTTATCATGACCCTGACTAAATTAGCAAAATCAACCCTTACTGAGTTTAAGTGGAAAGTTTTTTTGTTTTTTTTTTTAGTAAGATCTTTTATATAAGGAGCGTATTTCCTCTGAATTAAGATACATGTTTGTTAAACTCTGGAAGTAAAACTTCTGCCGTCTTGTGGGCGAATGTTAATGTAACATCCTCGACACACAGCAGTAGTTACCACCATAAAATTCTTGGGTATGAATGTGGTTTACAAGCTTTGTGAGTATTTCAGATGTTTGGGTATTTTTTAATAGAACTTAATAAAAATGTCAAGACTGTTTTCCTTTATCCTCTGCTATAGCATGTCCTTTCCCACTTTTGTAAAAAAAAACTGTTTTAGACTCACAGGAAGTTATAAAGTACAGAGAGTTCAGGTGTACCCCTTACCCCACATACTGACGACATCTTACATAGGCAGATAAATTCTCAAAATCAAGAAATTGACATTGCTACAATACTAGAAGCTAAGTTACAGATCTTTGGGATTTTACCACTTTTTACATGCACTCATTCATTTACTTTTTGGTACATAGTTCTGTGAAATTTTATCACTTATTGTAGATGGATAGAACTAACTACCACAATCAGGATACAGAACTGTTCGATCACCACAAAAAAAACCTAGTGCTGTCCCTTTAAAATCATACCTTTCCTTCAACCCTAAACCCTGACAATCTGTTCTTTGTTATTTTGAGAATGTCACATCCTATATTGATATAGTATATAATACTTGGAGCCCCAGTGGCAGAGTCATTAAGAACTTGGCTGCTAACCAATAGGTTGGCGGTTCAAATCCACCAGCTGCTCCTTGGAAACCCTATGAGGCAGTTCTACTCTGTCCTATAGGGTTGCTATGAGTCAGAATCAATGGCAACAGGTTTGGTTTTGTTTTTATATGGAATTGTGTAATTTTTTTGTGTGTGTGTGCTTTAAGTGAAAGTTTACAAACCAAGTCAGTCTCTCATACAAAAACGTAAATACACTTTGCTATATACTCCTAGTTGCCCCTCCTCTAATGAGACAGCATACTCCTTCCCTCCACTCAGCTTTCGTGTCCATTAGGCCAGCTTCTCACCCCCTCTGCCCTCTCTCCTTTCCAGACAGGAGCTGCCCACATAGTCTCATGTGTCTGCTTGATCCAAGAAGCTCACTCCTTACCAGTATCATTTTCTATCCCATAGACCAGTCCAATCCCTGTCTGAAGAGTTGGATTTGTGAAAGGTTCTTGTCTTGAGCTAACAGAAGGTCTGGGGAGCATGACCCCTGGGGTCCTAGTCTCAGTCAGACCATTAAGTCTGGTCTTTTTATGAGAATTTGAGGTCTGCATCCCACTGCTCTCCTGCTCCCTCAGGGGTTCTCTGTTGTTGTGTTTCCTGTCAGGACAGTCATCAGTTCTAGCCAGGCAACATCTTGTTCTGGTCTCGGGCTGATGTGGTCTCTGGTTTATGTGGCCCTTCCTGTCTCTTGGGCTCATAATTACCTTGTGTGTTTGGCGTTCTTCATTCTCCTTTGCTCCAGGTGGGTTGAGACCAATTGATGCATCTTAGATGGCCACTTACTAGCATTTAAGACCCCAGATGCCACTCTCCAAAATGGGATGCAGAATGCTTTCTTAATAGATTTTATTATGTCAATTGACTTAGATGTCCCCTGTAACCATGGTCCCCAAACCCCTGCCCCTGCTACTCTGGCCCTTGAAGCATTGAGTTTACTCAGGAACTAGTTTTGGTTTAGCCCAGTTCTGCTGACCTCTCTTGTATTGTGTGTTGCCTTTCCCTTCACCTAAAATAGTTCTTACCTACTATTTAATTAGTGAAAACCCCTCCCCACTCTTGGAACCATCAAAGAATATTTTCTTCTCAGTTTAAACTATTTCTCCAGTTCTTATAATAGTGGTCTCATGCAATATTTGTCCTTTTGCAACTAATTTCACTCGGCGTAATGCCTTCCAGATTCCTCCATGTTATGAAATGTTTCACGGATTCATCATTTTTTATTGATGTGTAGTATTCATTGTGTGAATATACTGTAATTTATCCATTCATCCGTTGATGGCCACCTTGGTGGCTTCCATCTTTTTGCTGTTGTAAACAATGCTGCACTGAACATGGGTGTGCACATAAGTTTGTGTAAAGGCTCTTATTTCTCTAGGATATGTTCCAAGGAGTGGGATTTCTAGATCATATGGTGGTCCTATTTCTAGCTTTTTAAGAAAGCACCAAATCGATTTCCAAAGAGGTTGTACCATTTTACATTTCCACCAGCAGTGTATAAGCGTTCCAGTCTCTCCACAATTCCTCCAACATTTATTATTTTGTGTTTTTTGGATTAATGCCAGGCTTGGAGTGAGATGGAATCTCACTGTAGTTTTGATTTGCATTTCTCTAATGGCTAGTGATCCTGAGCATTTCCTCGTGTATCTGTTAGCTACCTGAATGTCTTCTTTAGTGAAGTGCCTGTTCATATCCTTTGCCTGTTTTTTAATTGGGTTATTTGTCTTTTTGTGGTTCAGTTTTTGCAGTATCATGTAGATTTTAGTGATCAGACGCTGATTGGAAATGTCATAGCCAAAAGCTTTTTCCCAGTCTGTAGGTAATCTTTTTACTCTCTTGGTGAAGGCTTTGGATGAGCATAGGTGTTTGATTTTTAGGAGCTCCCAGTTATCTAGTTTTTCGTCTACATTCTTTACAGTGTTTTGTATACTGTTTATGCTATGTATTAGGGCTCCTAACATTGTCCCAATTTTTTCTTCCATGATCTTTATCATTTTAGATTTTATATTTTGGTCTTTGATCCATTTTGAGCTCTTTTTTGTGCATGGAGTGAGGTATGGGTCTTGTTTTATTTTTTTTGCAGATGGATATCCAGTTATGCTAGCACCATTTGTTAAAAAGACTATCTTTTCCCCATTTAACTGATTTGGGGCCTTTGTCAAGTATTAACTGCTCATATGTGCATGGATTTATGTCTGAATTCTCAATTCTTGTCCATTGGTCTATGTATCTGTTGTACCAGCAGCAGACTCTTTTGACTACTGTGGCGGTATAATAGGTTCTAAAATCAGGTCGAATGCGTCCTCCCCCTTTGTTCTTCTTTTTCAGTAATGCTTTCCTTATCCAGGGCCTCTTTCCCTTCCATATGAAGTTGGTGATTTGTTTCTCCATCTCATTAGAAAATGTCATTGGAATTTGGATCGGAATTGCATTAAATCTATAGATCACTTTTGGTAGAATAGACATTTTTACAATGTCAAGTCTTCCTATCCACAAGCAAGGTATGTCTTTCCACTTAATGTAGGTCTCTTTTGGTTTCTTGCAGAAGTGTACTGTAGTTTTCTTTGTATTAGGTGTTTTACATCTCTGGTAAGATTCCTAAGTTATATTATCTTCTTGGGGCTACTGTAAATGGCATTGATTTGGTGATTTCCTCTTTGATGTTCTTTTTGTTGGTGTAGAGGAATCCAACTGATTTTGGTATGTTTATCTTGTATCCCAATACTCTGCTGAACTCTTCTATTAGTTTCAGCAGTTTTCTGGAGGATTTCTTAGGGCTTTCTGTGTATAAGATCACGTCATCTGCAAATAGAGATACTTTTACTTCTTCCTTACCAATCTGGATGCCCTTTATTTCTTTATCTAGCCGAATTGCTCTGACTAGGGCTTCCAGCACAATGTTGAATAAGAGCAGTGATAAAGAGCATCCTTGACTGGTTCTGGATCTCAAGGGGAATGTTTTCATGCTCTCTCCATTTAGGAGGATGTTGGCTATTGGCTTTGTATAACTGTCCTTTATTATGTTGAGGAATTTTCCTTCTATTCCTATTTTGCTGAGAGTTTTTGTCATGAACGGGTGTTGAACTTTGTCAAATGCCTTTTCTGCATCAATTGATAAAATCATGTGATTCTTGTCTTTTGTTTTATTTATGTGGTGGATTACATGAATTGTTTTTCTAATGTTGAACCACCCCTGCATACCTGGTATGAATCCCACTTGGTCATGGTGAATTATTTTTTTGATATGTTGTTGAATTCTATTGGCTAGAATTTTGTTGAGGATTTTTGCATCTAAGTTCATGAGGGATATAGGTCTGTAATTTTCTCTTTTTGTGTTGTCTTTACCTGGTTTTGGTATTAAGGATATGGTGGCTTCATAGAATGAGTTTGGGAGTATTCTGTCTTTCTCTATGCTCTGAAATACCTTTAGTAGTAGTGGTGTTAACTCTTCTCTGAAAGTTTGGTACAACTCAGCTGTGAAGCCATCTAGGCCAAGGCTTTTATTTTTTATTGGGAGTTTTTTGATTACCTTTTCAATCTCTTGTTATGGGTTTATTTAGTTGTTCTACCTCTGTTTCTGTTAGTTTGGTAGGTAGTGTGTTTCTAGAAATTCATCATTTCTTCTAGGTTTTCAAATTTGTTAGAGTACGATTTTTTGTAGTAATCTGATATGATTCTTTTAATTTTAGTTGGGTCTGTTGTATCGACCATCTCATTTCTTATTCAGGTTACTTGCTTCCTCTCCCATTGTTTTTTTTTTTTTTTTTTGTCAATTAGGCCAATGGTTTATCAATTTTGTTGATTTTTTTTTTTTTAAGGAACCAGCTTTTGGTCTTGTTAATTCTTTCAATTGTTTTTCTATTCTCTATTTCATTTAATTCTGCTTTAATTCTTATTATTTGCTTTCTTGTGGTGCCTGAGGGTTTCTTTTGTTGCTCCCTTTCTATTTGTTCTAAGTTGTAGGGAAAATTCTTTGATTTTGGCCCTTTCTTCTTTTTGTATCTCTGCATTTATTGCTATAAATTGACCTCTGAGCACTGCTTTTGCTGTGTCCCAAAGGTTCTGATAGGAAGTGTTTTCATTCTCATTGTATTCTATGAATTTCTTTATTCTACCCTTGTTGTCTTTTATAGCCCAGTCGTTTTTGAGCAGGGTATTGTTCAGTTTCCAAGTGTTTGATTTTTTTTCCCTGCTTTTTCTGTTATTGATTTCTACTTTTATGGCTTTAGTCAGAGAAGATGCTTTGTAATATTTCAGTGTTTTGGATTCTTCTAAGGCTTGCTTTATGACCTAATATGTGGTCGTTCCTACAGAATGTTCCATGTGTGTTGGAAAGAAAATATATTTGTCTGCTGTTAGGTGGAGTGTTCTGTATATGTCTATGAGGTCAGGTTGGTTGATTGTGGTATTTAGATCTTCTGTGTCTTTATTGAGCTTCTTTCTGAATGTCCTGTCCTTCACCAAACGTGGTGTGTTGAAGTCTCCTACTATAATTGTGACAGTGTCTATCTCACTTTTCAATGCTGAGTTCGTTTTATGTATCTTGCAGCCCTGTCATTGGGTGCATAAATATTTAATATGCTTATATACTCCTGATATATTGTCCTTTTAATCATTATATAGTGTCCTTCCTTATCCTTTGTGGTGGATTTAACTTTAAAGCCTATTTTGTCAGAAATTAATATTGGCACCCCTGCTCTTTTTTTATTGATGTTTGCTTGATATATTTTTTTTCCATCCTTTGAGTTTTAGTTTGTTTTTGTCTCTAAGTCTAAGGTGTGTCTCTTGTAGGCAGCATATAGATGGGTCATGTTTTTTATTCATTCCACCACTTCCTGTCTCTTTATTGGTGTCTTTAGTCTATTTACGTTCAGCGTAATTATGGATAGGTATGAGTTTAGTGGTGTCATTTTGATGTCTTTTTTTGTGTTGTTGACAGTTTCTTTTTCCCACTTAATCCTTTGTGCTGAGTAGTTTATATATTGTCATTTCCTCTTTTTCATTGTTGTTGATTTTATTTCTGCTGAGTCTCTATTTTTTTCTTGTATTTTATTTTGATGAGTAGGATTGTGGAATCCCTGGTGCTGTAGTGGTTAAGTGCTATGGCCGCGAACCAAAAGGTCAGCAGTTCGAATCCGCCAGGCACTCCTTGGAAACTCTATCAGGCAGTTCTACTCTGTCCTATAGGGTTGGTATGAGTCAGAATCAACTCCATGGCACTGGGTTTGGTTTTTTGGTTGGAGTAGGATTGTTAGTCTCCTTTATGGTTACCTTAATATTTACCCCTATTTTTCTAAGTTTAAACCTAACTTTTATTTCTTTATATCACTTTGTCTTCCTCTCCATATGAAAGATTTATGACTACATTTCTTAGTCCCTCTTTATTGTTTTAATGTTGTCTTCTTTTACATAATAACTTCGCTGTTTGCCTGTTTTGAGATTTTTTTTTTATCTGGGTTGACATCTGATTGCACTGTCCTTTGTTCTAGTCTTGGGTTGATATCTGATAGTATTGACTTTCTAACCAGAGAACTCCCTTTTGTATTTCTTGTATTTTGGGTTTGGTTTTTATGAATTCCATAAACTTCTGCTTATCTGGAAACATCCTAATTTTGCCTTCATATTTAAGAGACAGTTTTGCTGGATATATGATTCTTGGCTGGCAATTTTTTTCCTTCAGTGCTTTATATAAGTCATCCCACTGCCTTCATGCCTGCGTGGTTCCTGCCTAGTAATCTGAGCTTATTCTTATTGAGTCTCCTTTGTAGGTGACTTTTCGTTTATCCCTAGCTGCTCTTAAAATTCTCTCTTTAGCTTTGGTTTTGGCAAGTTTGATTATAATATGTCTTGGTGACTTTTAAGATCTACCTTATGTGGAGTTCGATGAGCATCTTGGATAGATATCGTCTCATCTTTCACGGTATCAGGGAAGTTTTATGCCAACAAATTTTCAACAATTCTCTCTATTTTCTGTTATCCCTCCCTGTTCTGGTGCTTCAATCACTCCTAGGTTATTTCTCTTGATAGAGTCCCACATGATTCTTAGGGTTTCTTCACTTTTTAAAATTCTTTTATCTGATTTTTCTTCAAATATATTGGTGTCAAGTGCTTTATCTTCAGTCTCACCAATTCTGCCTTCTACTTGTTCAGCCCTGCTCCTCTGACTTTCTGTTAAGTTGTCTAATTCTGCAATTTTATTGTTAATCTTCTGAATTTCTGATTGCTGTCCCTCTGTGGATTCTGGCAGCTCATTAAATTTTTCACTGTATTCTTGAATCACCTTTTTAATTTCTTCAGCTGTTTTATCTATGTGTTCCTTTATCTGTGTGTTCTGCTCATTGCCTGATCTCCTTCCTGATATTTTTGAAGAGTTCTGTATATTAATCCTTAGTATTCTGCATCTGGTAATTCCAGGAGGGTGCCTTCTTCCAGAAGATCTCTTGATTCTTTTTTTTTTTTTTGAGTGCTTGTTGAAGCAATCAGGGTCTGCTTCTTTATATGATTTTCTATTGACTGTTTTCTCTGAGCCATCTGTAAGGTATTAGTTTATTTTATGTTTGCTTAGTGTATCCTAGCTTCTTGCTTTGTTTAGTTTTGATATGTCCAAATAGGTTGCTTGAGTGAGATAGCTTGATTATTTTTACCTTTGAAGCTCTAACGTCCTGTCACCAGATGGCTAGAGTTGTTATCAGGTGTATAAGCCTAGGAGTCCATTTACTTTTCTAGTTTGAATTCAGCTTAGTGTCCAGGTAGTTGGTCATCAAATGCATGGTACAGGCTCTGTCCTACAGTCTTAGAGGGACAGGGTTGATTGGTACAGGTACTGGTATCTGGTTGCAGCAGTGGGTGAGGCTCTGAACAAGTCAGGGGGCTGACAACCATCCACCAAGTGTCTGTGAGGAAAGCATGTCCCTATTCCCCAGGGTGCCCAGGTGGGTGGGTTCTGCAGACAAACCATGGGCACTCAGAGCTTTTAGTTATATGGACTGGGAGGTACCAGTTATTTTTGGACCCCTGTCATGGGTGGCTGGGTGACCTGAGTGGAGCCACTAGCCCTTAGGCCCCTGATGTGGGCAGGTGAGCACTCTGTTTAATACGCAAAGTGGTGTCAAACATCAAACCCCCAACTCTCCACTGCACAGCTGAAACAGTTGCAGTCTGCCAACAAGGGCCTGTTTCTCCTGAAACAGGCACACACAGGTCCATGCAGGAGGAAAGGGTATTCAAAGTCCATGGACCGTTTGTGCCTGGACAGGAGCTGCATCTGTCCTGAGCTCCCCAGGTTAGTGGAGCTGGCAGGTTATCTTTTCCCCAATTGTGAATTTATTCCTTCTCCAAGGCTGGGAGAATGGCTCAGGACATGCAGCAGGACCTCTCAGGCCCAGGGAAATGGACAGCCACTAAAGCTGGCTTGGGGGCTGGGGGCGTGGTGAAATACACGCAAGTACTTAGCTTTTGCTGAGAGCGCCTTTCTTCTCTGGTTTGGAAGGTGTGAGTAGGCTGTGTGGCTGGCTGTTTCTCCCTGAGGAAACTGCGGTCTGCAGGTTCCCAGCAATTCAATTCTGGCAACCCATCTCTGCTTTTGAACCTTCCCTCCCTCTCCCTGCCACTCAGTCTGTTTTTTAACCTGGCCTTTGATGTTCAGGGCTCCTAGCTTGTCATAATTGTTTCACTTGTTTTTCGGGTCTTTGTTGTAAGAGGTTTCACCGGAAGCATTTGACTACTCCACCATCTTGGCCCCGCCTCCCCATATGTAAATTTTTTAATTGTCTTTTCACTCAGCATAATGCCCTTGAGTCTCATCGAAGTTGTTACATGTAGCAATAGTTCTTTTATCCCCACTTTTTAAAAATTAAGTTTTAAATTGTTATTTCCGAACGTAAGTGAAAAATCTCCATTCACTTGAGAGATAAAGGTTTTCTGCTAAAATTAAATTAGAATGTCATTGCTTTATATCAAAGTTTGATAAGTAAACTGGAAAATGGACTTTGGTTTTCCGTCTTAGTCATCCAGTGCTGCTATAAAAGAAATACCACCAGTGGATGGCTTTAACAAACAGGAATTTATTCTCTCACAGTCTGGGAGGCTAGAAGTCTGAATTTAGGGGGCCAGCCCCATGGGAAGGCTTTCTCTGATGACTCTGGGGAAGGGTCCTTGTCATCAATCTTCCCCTTATCTAGGAGCTTCTCAGGCACAGGGACCCACGTTCTGCTCCCTGCACTGCTTTCTTGGTGGTATGAGATCTCTCCTTTATATCTTAAAAGGGATTGGCTGAAGCCACAACCTAACCTTGTAGATTGAGTCCTGCCTCATTAACAGAGGAAAATCACATCAGATGACAAAATTCCCAATATGGGAATCATGGACTAGCCAAGTTGACACACATTTTAGGGGACACAATTCAATCCATGACACTCTCTAAATACTTTTCCTACCAAGCTATGGCTTTTTGAAGCAATAATCTGATAAAAGCAGCATTTATAGGTAGCAAGCTGAAGTGGCTTTCTACTATTGCCACCACTGGAGCCAGGGTCCAATTGTTGCATCCTCCCCTATGTTGTTTTCAGATTAAAATTAAGACATGTAAATGGCAGTGGTGATGGTTCTTTGTCTTTCCCTGTATTTCTATGGTCATCATTTGGGGGTTTCAGTTATTTTAATAAATAGCTTAAACATCTACTTACAGGCTTTAAGCAGAGATGAATTTTTTTCCCCTTCTTTTTAAATAGACTTTTTTAGAACAGTTTTAGGATTACAGAAAAATGGTGCAGAAAGTACAGAATTCTCATTTCAAGGGAGTAAAATTTTAAGTAACAGAATTGTCAAAGCCACTTCTAGTGTGCTATTTAACCCTCAGTGTTTCACCCTAGAAGCGAATGTAGGTACAATTTGTATTGCACATTATTAAAAAAAAAAAAAAAAAGAATGTTAGTGAATTAACTGACAGCTTCATCAATTATGTCTTTACCATTGGGAACCCTGCAATTTTCACACCAAACAAGAAGCTCTCTCTCTGAACAATACAAACTGAACCTGAGGCTTTTTAGGAAAAAGCTAATTGTATCACGTCTGTTAACACTTCTATTTTAAGGCTCCTGGTAAGAGGTTGGAAACCCTGGTGGCTTAGTGGTTAAGTGCTACAGCTTCTAACCAAAGGGTCGGCAGTTTGAATCGGCCAGGCGCTCCTTGGAAACTCGGGCAGTTCTACTCTGTCCTATAGGGTCACTATGAGTCAGAATCGACTCGATGGCACTGGGTTTGGTTCAGTTTTGGTTTGGTAAGAGGTTTAAAAAGTTTTAGGGACTGAATTTAGACTGCAGGTTAATTAAAAAAAAACATGTCTCTTTCTACTAAATATCCAGAAAGAAGAGCCCACCACTGAAGCCTACTCTAGAAAGTTGCATAAGAAGACTGTTTTACTCTAGGAAGTTAATTGGCAAATTAGTGGGTATGATAGCTTTTAGACATCTTCAGAAAAAACAGTAGTCCTGGAAATTTGGATTAAAAGATTTTGGAGATATTGGCGTCCCAGCTGACATTTCGCTTAAACTTTTTTCTTTCATCCGGTTCCACAGCATACTGTTTGTAAGATATATGGGTGCTACTTCAAATAGAACAGGGAGATGGTGCTTCTATTACCAGTTTCTGGGAAACAAACCCCCTTAAGCTGGGTCCTGGCCGGTTGACAACATCCCCCCCTTCGCCCATTAACCGCCTTTATCAAACTTCCCATCACTCAACTTTTAAACCCGTTGCTGGTTAATTGAAATCAATGATTACTCCAATCTCACTTGTCCTCTGCCTTACCCTGCTTCCCTATGCTAAGCCCCACAGAAGCAGGATGTAGACATGTTAGACATGAGCCTTGCCTTTTGCTAGCTGGAAATAGTAGAAATAGTCATACAACAACAAGAGACAGTATATGATGAAAAGACAAAATTAGTGATCCAGGCTGCAAAGAGGCAGAACAGTGTAATAGTGGTAACTTCCATCTTGGATTTACTATGTACTCACAGGGCATTGTGCTAAGCTCTTCATATGCATTTCACCTGGGCCTCCTGGCTCACCATTTGGTGATTGTTATCCTCTTAGATGAGGGAGCAGCCTTAGGGAAGTAACTTACACAAGTAAGATTAAAACTCAACTATAACTCCAGAGCTCAAGCTCTTATTAAACCACTGAGAAATACAGTTTCTCTGAGGCCTGAGGAATTTGGGAAAAGCTTCCTGCAAGAAATAGACTTTGAGCTGAATGAATGATTTCAAATACAGGTAGTCCCTGACTTACGAGGGGGTTCTGGTCAGATGACTCTGTTGTAATTCACTTCTGATGTAATTTGAATACCTCATTTTTTTTTTAGTTTTCATTATTATTTACTTTTATTATCAGTGTCTATAAATCTGATCTTTATTTGTCTTTGGGGGCTGGAAACATTATATATAAACTTACTGATATATTTTAATAAATACATACATAAAAAATACACAAACCATAAAAATTTACCTCAATGATGAAGAAGAGGTGGACAATACTTTGTCAGTTGCAGTAATAACTTCACTTATGGAAGGTTCTGGATCATCTGGACTATGGGAATGGGAATGGCATTTCCAGTCAGAAAATTAGTGAGAGTTATCTGTACGGTCCTTTTCTTTTTTCTTCATACATTTTGCTGTAACATCTCACTGCTTCCTGAATCTGCCTATTGACTTTAGCAAAGCCATCGGTGTTTGGGTCCATGTTTTCAAGCAACTGAAGCCTCTGACTTAGTTTAGGAAACTAAACCTATATGACAGTATTTTAAAAATCGAACATCTGTGAGTGAACATTTGAGGATAACACTAGCGAATTACATGCTGCAACATTGTATGTAGTACATATTACTAACAAGATCTATAAAAACCAAAAACAAGGACAATCATAAGTTCAGTTCGTCGTAACTCCAATATGTTGTAAGTTGGAAGCCAAAGTTGTCTTCGAATACTACATCATGTGTCCTTCGAACTGCCCCCACCTTCTCTTCAGTCCAGATAGGAGTGCTCTTGCCCTTTAGCCAAGACCAGAAGCTACTATTTATTTTACCGAAATAAGTCATGAAGTACGCCTACCCAGCTACGTTCATGTTAAAGGGTTCACGTCAATGATTTTATATCATGATAAGCTAGTACTGATTCTGCAGTGTCAGGGCTTCAGGAACCTGTAGAAACAAAAGTTCGCTCTCTGCCCTTGTTTTTCTAGGTATCACTCATGACGGTAGAAGATTTCCTAGCCTCCTAGATGAACCCAGAGGCCTTTCTGCCTGCTAAATAAATTGAACAATAATGTCTTAGGTTTACAGACAATCACACTCTTCAAAGCACTGTCTCACATATTTTCTCTCATAATCCTCACAACAAAAACCCTACTAAAGTAGGTATGACAGGTATAATTAACCCCTTTTTACAGATGATGAGATGGACACAAATAGGGTATAACTGGGTCAAGGTCATACATTATAGTTAATGACCAGGTTACCAGTCCAGGGTACCTCCATAGCATCTAGCCCAGTAGCACCCACTCCTCCCACTCTTTCTTCCGGTGCCAGGACCTTTTACTCGTGGTCATTCAGCAGGTATATACTGTAGTGTTGATTCTGCTAGGTACTGAGATAGATACTGAGCAAGAGGTGATGTACAAGACAGACCCAGCCTGTAGAAACTCAATCTAATGAGAGAGAGCGAGACATACAGACATTGGCGATACATTCAGAATAAGCACTTATAATAAAACTATATAACATACTGTGAGACTATAAAAGAAACTGGGAGGAGGGTTATTCTCAGAACATTCCAGAGGGATGATGACATTTTTCATAAATCAATAGGGAAGAAAAGGGGAGACGAGGCATTTCTGATAGAGGAAACAGCATATTTGAAAGCATGGAAATATGAATAGGTATAGCATTGGAGGAGGGGAGTTGGGACAGAGAACAAAAGATAGGAAAGAGAAAACACACAAGTAGAATACCTAATTAGGAGTCAGCAAGAACTGGGTTCTTATTGCCGCTATGCTCTAAACTCTGTGACATTGGACAAGTCACCTCATATCACTAGGCTTCAATTTTCCAATTTTTGAGGTGAGGGGGTTAGCCCCTTGCATCTCTGACATACTGTGATTTTATGAGGTAATGATGCAGAAAGAGGGTGTAAGCAGTGGTTTCAAGTCCAGAGGAGGGAAAGGCTTCCTGGAGGAGATAGCACTGGAGTTGGGCCTTGAAGAATTTTGAAAAATTTCCACAAGCATAGGTGGAGAAAAGATTTCCCTACTTTTTATAATGTTTAAAATAATTCATAATTTAAAAAAGAAAAGGGGAATTGAGTTTTCCCCACTAAAATGTTGAGTAATAACATTTGTTCGAAGGGGTGCCAACGTGTCTTTCTCCAGCCTTGAATTGCATATTCCGTTTCTAAGGAGCTCAATGTCTAGCACGGGTGAAAAACAAAACCCACAAAAAGACGCTTTAGGATTTAGAAGCCTGAGTGATGCTCCATATCTCTTCCTCTCCCCTCCCCAAACTGAGACTGTCTGGGTCACAGAGAACATCCTCAGAGGAAATCCTGTTTTCCCACTTCCTGGTTGGAGTCTAAACACCAGGAAAAGGATGGATTTGGAGAGAGCCCTGTGTCCTGCCTCTTCACAGGAGGTCTGAGGCCAGGAGAGCTATAGGGCCTAATTAAAAACACAATGGAAAAGATGACGTCAGGAATCCAAGGATGTCAGAGCTGCAGGGCCCTCAGAAATCACTTAGTCTTCATGTTACAAGTGAAGACACTGGGATCCAAAGAAGGGAAGGGACTTTCCCAAGTTTACGCAGCTTAATAAACACAGACCTGGAATTGAGACTCAAGACTGCAGCCTGCCAGACCATACTATCATGCGTCATTTGAATCAGTAAGTTAGGTATCAAGCAATCAAATCCAGGCCCTCTCTATTACCCTGGACTTACCACAAAGAAAGGAAAAGGCAGTCCAAGCCCTTGGGAAACTGTGTACTCACACACAAATTTTCTAGCCTTCTCTCTTGCCTTTGCTCACATTGTTCCCTTTGCCTCCCAACCCTCCTTGTCCTTGGAAGCCCTGTATACCCTTCAAAACCCAGCTTGAAAGCTAACCCTCTGTATCCCCTTCTGATCCCACAGTCCCACAGGAAACCTTCCCAGAATCCTCACATGGAAGTGATGTCTCCCTCCTTTGAGCTTCCACAGCCCTTTCTCTGGTCCTCTTCTTGTCCTCTTTTATAGGATTTTTTTTACAGCCAGCTTGTGTGTCAGTAATATGTGCCCATGGCTGGGAGCTCTGCAATAGCAGGGACCTTGATGCCTTTGTCCAGAGAAGAGTGATATGGAAAAGGTCTGTGGGATGGATGATATCCATGTTTTGTCTGAGGCCTTATGCTAAACTCTGGGGAGCAGAACGATGAGTGAGTAGGCACTGTTAGACGCTGCCATGGTAGAAATTCATTTATGCACTCACGGATGTCTAGGTATGGATCTATTTACCTAACACTTATCAAAGTCCTGCTTGATATCTCACTTAGACCTCACAGTAACCCTGCGAGGTAAAGAGCAGCAAACACATGGCTTCACAAGCAGACTCTCATAGAAGTACACACAGTCACAGAGAATTGGGACCAAAGCAGAAGAAAAGACCCCCAAGGAATGGCAAAGTCCTGGTTCAGGACAGTGGAATGAGGGGAAGACTGAGGGAAGGATGCGATTATTCCCAGAGGTCTTTTTGAAGACTGGAAACTGCCTGTTATCGAGCCAGCACTGTCTGCTTGCTGCATCATGGACCATTAGGCTCACAGGTGAAAGCACCATTTATTGCATATACTTTCTCATCTAATCATCACAACAACTCGGTGAAGAACAACAGCGAATATTTACTGAGCACATCTGCTATGTTCCGCACTTTGGTCTAAGACTTTATATCTGTTAACTCACTTATTCTTCAAAACAACTCTGTGAGGTAGATACTAATATTATCTCCCATTTTACAGGAACAGAGAGGTTAAGTAACTTGCCCAAGGTCACATAGCCAATACAAGGAGCCAGAATTCAAACCTTGGCAGTCTGGTTCCAGACTGCATGGTCTTAACCTGTAGGTTAAAAAAAAATTTGGGATTATTCCTGTGAGAAAATGGAGACTCAGAGAGAAAGTGATATGCTAAGGTCACACAGGTGAAGTAAGTAGTTAAATCAGGATTTGAACTTAGGCTTGTCTGACTTTGGAGGCAATCTTCGCTTCTCCTTCTCCTTTTTCTCCTCCTATTTCTCCCTCAGGAGCAGAGAGCTGAGGTCATCATGGGCTTCAGTTCCCTAAAGTCCATGTTCGTACCTTGATGAGATGATACCAGATCTTAGATGCTGGTTAGAAGAGGCAGGGGTACATGAACCACAGCTGAGTCACTTGATAAATGACTTGCTCCAAACCCCCCAAATTACCTGTGCTGTGACTCTCCAAGCCTCCTGCTTGCCCTCCCTCCCCACCCAGCACAGACAGTGTCTGTGGAGATAGGGGAAATTCAGCACCCCACCCCCCACCAAGGTCTGCATTTCCTGGGCCCCCTCAGGAAGGGGCTGCGACTCATAGCCTGTGTAATCTGGAATCATTTATCTCTCCTCACAGGGGTCAGACGGGATGCACTTTCACGTTTCTCTGTGGCTGGCTTCTAGGACCAGGAGAGCTAGCCAGTTCCGCTTCCTCTAAGTTCATGGCCCAGATTCCTGCTGGGTGGTTTCTCTCTACCTCAATTTCTTTCTCTGGGTTCTTTCTGTCTCTGTCGGTCTTATTTGTCCAACTTACATTTGTGGTGCTCCTACCTATTTCTGTTATATACCCATTGTCGTCAAGTGGATTCCGACTCATAGCAACCCTATAGGACAGAGTAGAACTGCCCCATAGGGTTGCCAAGGAGCAGCTGGTGAATTTAAACTGCTGACCTTTTGGTTAGCAGCCAAACAGTTAACCACTGTACCGCCAGGGCTTCAGACATGATGCCTGTCTTCCAGGGCCTCAGGGGGGTACACAGACACCAAGATAGTATGGCTGGTGCCATATTGGAGGGATACTTAAGGGATACTTAAAGGATACTTGAAGAACCCAAACAGACCTTGTCTGATTCTCTTGCCCAGAGAAGAGTGATATGGAAAAAGGTCTGTGGAATGGATGATCCCCCTGCTTTGTCTGGGGCCTTATGCTAGACTCTGGGGAGCGTAACTAAGAATGAGAAGGCACCGTTAGACTCTGTCATAGCAGAAATGCATTTATGCACACAACAACACCTAGGTACAGAATTATATTCACCTAACACTTTTTTTTTTTTTACCAAAGTCCTGCCTGATAACCCACTTAAACCTGCTCTACTGAACATCCCCATTGCTGTCAAGTCAATTCTGACTCATAGTGACCCTATAGGACAGAGCAGAACTGCCACACAGGGTTTCCAAGGAGCAGCTGGCAGATTCGAATTGCTGACCATTTGGTTAGCAGCTGAGTTCTTAACCACTACACCACCAGAGCTCTGCTGGGAGTCTCAGGGCAACCAAAATTCTTGGCTCCCTCTGTCTGCCTCGAGGAGATTTACTTGATGTTGACCCTCCTCCCCCCTGGGAAACAAGAGAATGTTTGGAATAACTCAGGAGAAGCAAAGAGCCACACAGCGTGCTGCCAAAGACCTGAGCTCAGATGTGTGATTCCATTCGGTTTTCCCAACTAGGTTCTCAGTAGACATGAAACTCGCTTCCCTGAGGTAACCCCAGCCCAGACCAGTTCTTAGTCCTCTCATACCTCCAGACGCCAGTACCGGGCTCACCCTGACTGCTCAACAAACACCTGTTTTAGTGAATAAGTCAGGTCACACACACAGCTTTAGTAATAGAGTTAGGAAAGAACCCAGTTTTCCTAACCTATGCCTTTGAATTTTGGTGTTGGTGAAGAATATATCACGGACAGCCAGCAGAATGAACAAATCTGCCTTGGAAGAAGTACAGCTAGCATGTTCCTTAGAAGCAGGGATGGCGAGACTACGTCTCATGTACTTTGGATACGTTATCAGGAGACACCAGTCCCTGGAGAATGACATCATGCTTGGTTACATAGATGGTCAGCCAAAAAAGAGGAAGACCCTCAATGAGATGGATTGACACAGTGGCTGCAACAATGGGATGTATCTTCCATCTTAGTATCCCCAGGCCTGAATGCAGGGCCTGGAGTGGAGTAGAGGTTCATAATTACAAAAAAAAAAAATTTTTTTGTTGTTTATTAAATGACACTAGGCACTGTCCTGGAGCCCTGCTGGTGCAGTGGTTAAGCATTCGGATGCTAACCAAAAGGTCGGCAGCTTGAATCCGCCATCTGCTCCTTGGAAACCCCGTGGGGCAGCTCTACTCTGTTTTACAGGGTCTCCATGAGTTGAAATCAACTCGAAGGCAATGGGGAGGCACTGTGCTAAACTATTTACATATGTCTCGTAATTTTTCCAACAATCCTGGGAGTCATGTATTATTTTTACCACTATTCTTGCAGATGAGGAAACTGAGGCACAGAGAAATGATGTAACTTGTTTAAGGCCATCAGCTACTGAATTCTTACTCAGGGCTGGGCACACAGGACCTGGGGCTTGTGGACGAGAGGGTCTCCTGCCACAGTGACTCGGGACCGTCTGACAGAGTCTACTGAGATAGTTTCCCTGTCTCCGTTTCGTTAAGCCTGTGTATCTCCTTTAACCGTGACCTTCGGAAACTCTCCCCTTCCCTTTCCAGCCTCCTTTTCATTGACCCACTTCCCACCCCCCCAAACAGCAGACAGACTAGCTTGTGACTTTCTACAGGTTCAACTTGTTAGAAATATGCCAAAAAAAAAAGTCAAGATGCCTGTGGGGAACTGAGAGACAGCGGAATTGACTGAGCTTTTGACTGAGCAGAGACCAAAAATGAGGAAGGAGGCAAAGATGAAAGACAGATTAAAGACAGAGACAAAGAGGCAGGGCCAGAGGCAGGAAAGAGGAGCAGGCTCAGAGGGAGAGAGAGAAAGAGAGAGGCTGAGATAGAGATGAGAGGCAGAGTGAAGAAGATGATAAGAGATAAAAGGAAGAGAGAGATCCTGTGGCTCCCCCCGCCCCATCCCTATTACAAATGGGGAAACTGAGGGTCAGAGGAGGAAGTGACCCTACTTTCTCGCAGATGTCTCTGTCACTCTTCCAAACACTATCAATGCAGTTGCTTTCCTGTCCCCTGGTCTTTATTGATGGATATCCTGCATGCCTGGCCTTGAGCAGTACGAGCTAGACTGTAATCTAGGACTTTGGGGTGTGCTAATCGGGACAGTTACGGGTGACAGGAGGAGATACCAATGCAGGTTGGGGAAAGCATGGTCAGAGAAAGCTTCCTGGACAGGGTAATCAACTCTACTCACATATTACAAAATGTGCCCATTTTAAGTTTACCATTTATTGAGTTTTAAAAATGCAAAACTCATGTAACCACTACCACAGTCAAGATATAAACTCTTCCCGTTACCCAGAAAGTTCTCTTGTGCTTCTTTGCAGTCGTCTCCCCACTACCACTGCCTCTCATTTGATTTCCGCCATTACAGATTAGCTTTGCTTTTTCTAGAGTCCCTGGCTGGTGCAAACGGCTAGTGAATGCAGCTTCAGCCGTTAACTGAAAGGTTGGAGGCTCCAATCCACCTGGAGGTACCTCAGAAGTAAGTCTTGGCGATCTACTTCTGGAAAGTCACCCACTGAAAACCCTATGAAGCACACAGTTCTACTCTGACACACAGCAGGTCACCATGAGTTGGAATCGACTCAATGGCAACTGGTTTGAGTTGGCTGGTTTTTCTAGAGTTTCATGTAAATGGAATCATGCAGTGTATAATCTTTGGTGTCTGGCTTTTTTCACAGAACATTGTGTTTTTGAGATTATTCCATATTGGTGCATGTATCTTTAGTTTGTTTCTTTTTCACTTCTGAGTAGTATCCTGTGACACGGATGTACCACAGTTTATCCTTATGAATAAAGTGGCTTTGAATATTTGTGTTCAAGTCTTTTTGTGGATATGTATTTTTCTCTTAGGTAGCTGTTTATAAAGCATATGCTTATAGGAAGCTGCTGAACAGTTCTGCAAAGTGGTCAAATCATTTTTACATTCCTTTCAACAATGTACTTGAATTCCAGTTGTCCCACAACCTCACAAACACCTGGTATTTTCAGTCTTTTTAATTTTGGCCATTTTGTTGGGTGCGTTGAGGTATCTTGTTGTGGTTTTAATGTGTATCTCCCTGATGCAAATTGGAGCATCTTTTTATTAGATTTGGGGCTATTTGTTTATCTTCTGTAGGGTTAGAAAAGAATTTTAGCCAGAACATATCACAATACTATTTAAAGTTCTTGAAATTTTGAAGTAGTTCTCCCAATATAACAAATATATCATTACACCAGCAGAAGTGGTACCAAGCAGGCTTGGGTCATACCAGCTGGGTGACTTTCGGTGAGCTGAGCCTGATTCCATGTCTCTAATAGCATCCCAGCAGGGGTACTGTGGAGGATCAAATGACAACAGATGCCAAAGCATGGAGTGATGTAGGCACAAACACCAGGTGCTCAGTACCTAGAGTCTCCTTCAGGGGTCAAGGAGTCCCACCCACATGTATTTACCTGTACACACGGCCAGGACCCTGTATGAGTGACCATCAGTAGCTCTTTGTTAGCCAGAGGGCTGGTGGCTGAGCACATGTTCTCGCCTTTTTTAACAGTGCTGGGAGCAAAATCATTGATGCTGGAGCTGTCTGGGGTTCTCTGCTCTTGAGGACAGATGAGGTTAGGCACTATCCATTCCCTAAGTTTGGGAAGCAGCTTTAGTCTTCCGTATGCTTCTATAGGGAGTCCCTGTATGATGCAAGCAGTTAACATGATCAGCTGTTAACCAAAAGGCTGGAGTTTTCAGTCCACCCAGAGGCACCTGGGAAAAAAGGCCTGGCAATCTACTTCTGAAAAATCTGACACATATGGGGCTGCCATGAGTCAGAATCGACTTGACGGCAACTGGTTTTTGATGCTTCTCTAAGAAACATGGCTTACGGAAAGGGAACTGACTTTGAAACGTTAGAAGGCCCAGTGCTTTCTTAATAAGTTCCATTATTTCACATTGGCCTTTGCTGCAGATGGGGGTATTGAATGAGAGCAAAATTTGGTTCTCAAATATTTGTGTGCATTTTAAATCACCTGGTAGTTATTAAAACACAGATTGCTGGGCCTTATCCTTAGAGTTTCTGATTTAGTAGGCCTGGGATAAGATCTGAGAATTTGCTTTTCTAACAAGTTCCCAGGTGATGCTGGTGGTTCAGGGACCACACTTGGAGATCCACTGAATGAGAGTGAAGTCCCTGAGGATTCAGATGGCAGTGCTGCAGCTGGAGGAATGGGGATCACTCTCTCTGCTTTTCAAGCTTGGAATTCTGGGCTCAGGTCTGCTTACTTATAGGGCAGGGGTTTTTCCGGGGCAAGAGAGGGGGACAGAAATGCAGACAATGATTATATGGGGCAGTATGGGGAAACAACGACAGCTCCCCAAATCAGAGACCTTACCATTAAAAATAATCTTTCTAAGAGCTCTGTGATGTATGGACTGCTATTATCCCCCTTGGGGTGGCTCGAATGGTTTGTGCTTGACTACTAAAGATTGGTGGTTTGAACCCACCCAGTGGCACCACGGAAGAAAGGGCCTGGCAATCTGCTTCTATTAAAAGTACAGCCAAGAAAACCCTATGGAACAGTTCTACTCTGTAACACATGGGGTCACCATGAGTCAGAACTGACTCCACAGCAACGGGTTGGTTTTTTGGTCTACGGAAGAGAAAAGGGAAACTCAGAGGTAAAGTTACTTACCAGAATCATACAACTGGCAAATGAGGGAGCAGGGATCAAAACTCACGGCTGCCTGACTCTTCCTACTTGTTCTATTGCCTTGGAAATATCCTAGTCTGAAGCCAGACTGCCCCAGGTGGGAATCCTGGCTCCTCCACTTAGCAACTGGGTCTTCTTCACAAGTTGCTCAACCTGTCTGTGCCTCAGTTGGGTACCTACAAAACGCAGATAATAATAGTCCCTGCCTTATTGGGCTGTTGTAAGGATTAACTGAATCTATATTTATAAAGTACTTAGGACAGTACCTGGCACATACCTGTTGCCATGGAGTCAATTCAGATTCATGCTAACACCATATGTTATAAGGTAGAACTACTCCACAGGGTTTTCTTAGCTGTAATCTCTGGAAGCATGGACCACGAGAGACTTCATCTCACATACTTTGGACATGTTATCAGGAGGGACCAGTCCCTGGAGAAGGACATCATGCTTAGTAGAGGGTCATTGGAAAAGAGGAAGACCCTCAATGAAATGGATTGATACAGTGGCTGCAACAATGGGGTCAAGCATAATAACGATTGTGAGGATGGCTGCAGGACCAGGCAGTGTTTCATTTTGTTGTACATACGGTCACAATGAGTCAGAACTGACTGGATGGCCCCTAACAACACCAACCAACTTTATGGAAGCCAATCACCAGGTCTGCAGATCTCCAGGTCTTTCATCCAAGGTGTTGCTGGGTGGGATCCACCCATCAACCTTCAGGTTATTAGTCCAGTGCAAACCGTTTGTGCCCTCCAGGGACCTAGTAACTGCCCTATACATTTATTGAGGATAAACCTTGCTGCCCATCAGAGTGAACACACATCACATCCCCCCAGAGGACAAGTTCAGGGCAAAAGATCAGAAAAAACCCAAAAACCCACTGCTGTCGAGTCGATTCCGACTCATAGTGACCCTATAGGAAGGACAGACTGGAACTGCCCCATAGAGTTTCCAAGGAGGGCCTGGCGGATTCGAACTGCCCATCTCTTGGTTAGCAGCTGTAGCACTTAACCACTATGCCACCAGCAGTCCTGAGATGGTCTAATACCTAGAGGCAGGGTAGGCAAAAATACTTGAAACATGTCAAAAGCCTTGGATTGGAAGTTTAGGAGAACCCAGTCTTGCTGGAGCAGGAGAGGGCGCTGGGCAGGCTGGAGAATGGCGACCACGGCCTCAGGCCCAAAGCCTAGCTGGGCTGTTCTCTTGGCCTTCCTGGTTCTGGCCGCTCCAGGACCAGACTCCAGACTTACCAGTCTGGGTCCCAGCCTCCCCTCCCCCCTTGCCACTCCCGCCCCAGGCGCTCCGGGTTTCCTGCCCGACTAAGGCCCAGTTGGGGGCGGGTGGAGGAGGGGTGGCATTTCCTGGCGGGGCCCCGGACCACGTCACTCGCTCAGGGATATTCGGACAACGCGCTGACCGACAGGCACCAGATGCTATTTCGGGCGGCGCCCCGCTTGGTGCGCAGTTTCCGTTTTTTCTGCCGACTGTCGGAAATGAGGGAGGGGGGAGAGTGTAGACGTCAGAGCCCCCCGCACCAGGGGAGGGTTTGGGGGACGAAGTCAGGGGCCGCTGCCAGGCGGTGTTAGGATCTGGAGCTTCACGGGTGCGTATGTGTTGGAGGTGGGGGTGGTGAAGGCCACTTTCTCCGCCTCCCGCAGACAGATGGTAGGGCTGACAAAGGCCTTTCCACCTGCCAACCTGCCAGGATTCCTTCACGGCAGCCCTCGGAAGCAGAGGCCTCACTAGGAGTGGGGGTGGGGGCAGATAGGGCGCCTTGCCCTGGGCGTCGCGTGCATGAACTGGGAGCTGCTTGAGGCAGGGTGCTAATTAGCAGTTTCTTTAGTCGCTATGAGTCTGAATCATCTGGAGGGCCAGGGTTTGGTTTTTTTATTGCCCATCACAGTTTCCATCGCCTGCTGTGAGAGATCACTCAGCAATTTAACACTAATTACCCTAGGCGATATTTTACTTGGTAGATCCCTGCTTGGAGGGGCCAGGCAGGTCATTTAATGCCTGGAAAAGTAATCCAAAGGTCTGTAGATGTCTCAAAGACATCTAAACTCAAGAAGTTCAAAACCAAATGGATAATCCCTTCCTATGCTATTGACCTGCAGACCCCCCATCTCCAGGGCTAACACCTACATCTAGCTGGAGACCCAGGGGTCTGCCCTCTCCCTCACCCCCAAACCAAATCCTTACAAACCCAGTGTTCATGCCAAACACCTGTCCTCTGCACCGTCTCTTCTGGCAGCACCCCAGTTCAAGCTCCAATACCCCTCCCCTGGACCACTACATTGACTTCCACACTGGCCTCCCTGCATCCTCCCCACCCACACACATCCCTTCTCCACACTGCGGCCAAAGAGCTCTTTGAAAATGCAAATCTGATTCTGTATAGGATGCTGCACCTTCAAACCAACCAAACGAAATGGTTCAAAAAACCCTTAAAATGGCTCCCAGGTTTCCTCCAGACATACCGGACTCCTTTGTTGCTCTCATGAACCTACAGCCCTTCTGCTTCAACCTGCGGGTCAGCTGGTCCCTTAGCCCACCTAGAAGGCTCTTTTTGCTTTATCTACACCCGCACCTCCCACCCCAAGTCCCACTCTTAGATCTCAGTCCAGACATCATGTTCTCAGGGAAGTATTCCCCAGTCAGGTTTTCTGATACGCGAACAGTTGATCCCATTTTACAGGGGCTCGGAGATGAGAAATGACTTGCTCAATGGTTCTACAGCCCAAGGGTGGCAGAGCCGGACTTCAAATGGAGAATTATGTGATTCCCACTCTTCCTACTGAGTGATGCAGCCAAGCAAAGGCAATGGGGACCACAGCAGTGAAACAACAAATCCAACTGGGGAGATGCAAGGTTTCAGTGAGAAAGTGGCAGAAAGGTTGGGTCTCGAAGGATGGATGGGCTTTGCATGTGAGAGGAGGAGGGAAGTAAGGTAGGAGGACCAGTAGAAGCTAAGACACAATGGAAGCAAAGTGCAATTTGACTTGGGAGTATTCAGGCAGCCAGGACTGGAGCCTTGGAGGAGAGAGTGGGAAATGGGGATGAATAGACCATAGAGGCCCCTCCTCTGTGTCCCTGCTGAGTAGCTGGTGTGATTGGGCCAGCTGAGGCCTCCTGGCAAGTCCAGGAATTAGACTGTTTTTCCTAGGACACAGGCTGCCCTTCTCCTGTGGAGTTCTGTGAAAGTTATACATACGGCATCCTGACTTCTGTCAGAGAGCATATGAGAATCAGAGGGGACAGATTGTAGACCCAACCATGCCTTCTCAGAGACTGATGACTAGAGGGGTGAGGGCTCAGGCTAGGGGCAGACTATGAGCTCAATCCTTGACTAGGACTCAGTCTGTACCCAGACTAGGGGCTTTCCCCGGTTCTCAGACTCCAAATAGGTTCAAAACTAGAGATGCTGGAAGGGTAAAGCAGCCTGGCATGGTGGGTAGAGTTTGGGGCTGGGAGTTGGACACCTGGGTTCAGTACCTGGCTTTTCCTCTGCATCACTGGAGGACTTTGGCCAAGCCACTTCTTTCTGTGCCTAACTTCCTTCTCAAAAATGATAACTGGAACTCCCGTACGAGTGCCTAGGATGTTGTCTCAGTCCTTGGGTGAAGTTCCATAGATTACCACCTCCCACCACCACATTTTAAGGGCCATTTTATTTAATCCTTACAACTCTGTGGAAGTAGGCATTATCTCCCCATTTTTCGAATGAGGAAATTGAGGTTCAGAGCTAAGTGACTTGTAAGGTTTGATTTTTGTGCTCTTTTCCATTCCACCATGAAAAAATGAATCCAGATACCCTCCATAGGCTGAGCCCCAGGCACCCACCCCTCACTGAACTCAGATTCCTAGCCCACAGTTCAGATCTTGGTTCCTTCAATGAGTTGAACCCAAGTCTAGGGTCTGGCTGCTGCTCCTCATCAGTGGCATTCCAGAAAGGACTCTGGTACCAGGCTTGCTTCTAAACAAGGCACCACCACTAACTAGCTATGAAACATTGAGAAAGTTACTTTTACTCTCTGTGCATCAGTTTTTTCATCTGTAAATTGAGGATAATAATAGCAACAACCTCATAGGACTGTTTATGAAACTTAGTTGAGTTAATGTTTGTAGGGTCCTTAGAACAGTGCTTCAGTAGCAATGTTTGTTACAAATATTATGGGGAGAGGTGTTCCCAGGCTTTAAACTTTCTGACCCCCTCCCCACCCTCCCAGAGAGCCCTTTAGGTTTGAGCTCAGTCCAGGATATTAGGGCCAAGCAGGCTCCATTTTAGACAAGAACAGGACCAAGGCTGAAGGGCAGTAGTCAGGGAGAAGCTGGGGAGCCTTCTAGGATAAGGGGAACTTTCCATTGAAATCCGGGTGTCTAGGACACTGGAGAAAGCCCAGTGGCGCAGTGGTTAAGAGTTCAGGCTGCTAACAAAAAGTTCGGCAGTTCAAATCCATCAGCCTCTCCTTGGAAATCCTATGGGGTAGTTTTACTCTGTCCTTTAGGGTCTCTATGAGTCAAATGGAAGCGACGGCAACGGGTGTTTTTATTTTTGGACCCTGGAGAAAGAATGAATGAATACTGGGGAGAGGTTTAGGAGGGGATGGTTCAGAGGCAGGGACAGAATGCTGGAGTGAAAGTCGCTGAGGAAAAGTGTCTGGAAGGCCAAGGGAATGAGATCGTGGGAAGCTAAAGCTCCCGAGAGGCCTCAGAATCACAAATAGGGGCTGGACCCGCCTGGTCCTAGACAGCGCGCCCCTCTCTCGGTAGCGGATTCCGGAGCCGGTTCCAGCGCCGCGCAACCCGTCCCTACTCCCTCCGGTGAAATTGCCAAATTAAAATGAATCATTTGGCCCATAATGGCCGAGGCGCTTATCGGGGGCGGGCGGACCCGCGGCAGTGCCTTATCTCTGCGGCGCACACGGCCCCGGCGCGCCTCGGCCCATGCTAACGAGGCCTCGAACGTGAGCGGGATTAGACCGTGTCGGTAGAGGAGCCCGGGTGTCGCGCAGCGCCGGGCGGGGAGGGGGCGGGCGAGGGGGCCGGGCCTCGGCTGCTAAGGACCAGGCCTCAAAATGGCCACACGCGTCCCCCCCGAACCGGCAAAATGTGAGCATTCTGGCCTTTTCTACGCAAAAGGCAACCTGCGGCCTCCCAGGAAATTCTGCCTCAGTTTCCTCCCTCCGTCCCCCTCGCCCCCCGCCCCTCGCCCGCAGAAGAGGTCTTCGCTCTTTTCCACTCGGTTTCTTTCGATGGGGCGCATTTTCCACGACGCCCCCGCCCTTGCCGCCGCCGCCCCTCCCGCCTCGAAGACTCTCTTCCTTCCTTCCCCTTTTTCCTTACGCAATATACAGAAATGCGCGAGACGGTGGTTGGTTTTCATTTCTTCTTCGTGGTTGTGTGCATGCGGTGGGATTGTGAGAATGCGTGGATGCGAGCTGTGGCAATGTTGACTGTTTTGGAGTGAGGTCTTCTTGGCAATAGGTTGTGTATCAGAGTGTGATGGTGTCTGCGCTGTTTGGGTGTGTAGACTGGGACCCTTCAATGAGTTCTTTGCGTTTTCTTCGTTGCATATGATTATTCTTATCAGCCTTTTCTACAGGCGTGGGGTTTTGCGTGTTCTGCTCTAAGTTGGGCTATGTAGCCTTTGCCATTGTATTTGGATGGTTTCGTTGCTGTGTCGGGCGTGTGTGGTTGGGTTGTGTGTCCATGAGCGATTGTTTGACCGATTTCGTTGTGTCGGGTTGGACGGTGTGTAGGCCTGACCATACCGGTTTGTGGATCAGTGCTGGGTTGTGCTTACTTTGTTTTCCTTCTATTGGGTTGAGTCGTGTGTGGTCCTGGCCACATTGGGTTGTGTGCCTGTGTCCTTTAGAGGTGCTTTTGCAATCGCTGGAGTGGGGGAGGGAAGCGAGGGCGAGGGGGAGATCCAGAAGCTGGTGGGACGGCGGCGTGGGGGCGGGGATCGGGATTTCACATTTTATTCCAAATTATGATGTACTCGGGAGCCAGTGGTGGCGTGGATGGGCGGACGGAGCCTGGTTGGCCGCTGTTCTGTCCAGAGGCCAGTTTGTACCTTGGTGTTTGGGGTCTCCTTGGAGAGCAGCAGGCTCTTCCAGGCTCGAAGCTGAGCTGCGCTAGCCGAGGCCGGCGCCTTCGAGCCGGTAGCCTTGGGTTTCTGCTCGTGTCGCACACCGGCTTCGCCCATTTCTGGTCAGTTTCGCGGGTGCGGCCGCCGGGGTCTGGGGAAGAGGCCCTAAAAGGACAATGGGCGCATCCTTCAGGGTTTGCGCCTCGGGTGGGGACCCTCAGAATGGTCGGGGGGGCATTTTTCGACCCCCTTCCCGGGTGAGCGCCCTTCGTGCGTGGGTACGGGTGCCCGTTGCGTCGTGACGCCTGCCAGGTCCGGGTCCGTGCTGCCAAAGCTTGGGAAGAAAGGATTTTGTTTTGCCAGTTGTTGTTGCTAATGCTGGGGTCGTCATTATCATCAGCATTATCATTAACACCCTATTTTAATTAAAATGATCATCCAGGAGCGAGGCGGCTTGTCCCTTTCCTTTTGGCTCCTTTGGAGGAAGAACAAAGCGGCGTCCTCCCTCCCCTCTGTTTTTTAAGTTGCTGGGTTTGGGGTGGAGAGAATATGGAGATAGGGACTGACACCGAGGCTCAGCCTTAAAGCGAAAATTAACCCTGAACTAACAAACAGGGAGTGAGAGGATCCGCCCTCCCCCACCCCAATTTGGATTAAAAGAGGAGAAAGACAATCTCCCGCATTGGATTGAAACCGCAAGAAAGAATTATTCCTATATTTCCACCAACCCGGGGCAAAAAGAAAGAGGCCTCCGCAAATAATCCAAGACTTCGATGTATAATCATAAACTGGACGATTCAGGCAAAACAAATTAAACAAAACCCTGGTGGGGAGGGCAAACTAAATCCCGTTACACCCTCGGAAGCAGTGTCAGGTTTGTTTTTACACTCCATTTTGCCTTATTTATTGCTGTAACTAATTATTAGAATTCTCCCCTACTATGCCCAAGCACCAAAGAATCGAAAATCATTGCGTAGGGACGACGGAGGACGGAGGAGAAGGTGGGAATTCCCCGCCATCCCTGTTTTTCTTTTTCTTGTTCTCCCTCCCTGCCGCACCCCTGGTTTTTTCTTAACATGTAGGAAGAAAGGAACGGACCTGAATGGACCAGGTACACTGCCTTCCCTCCCCCGCCCCTTCTGCTCACGCCGCTGCGACTCCATTCCTTCGGGAAAGGACTGCCCCTGGAGTTGGGTTCTGGTTTCGCTTTGGGCTGGAAATAAGAGGTGGGGGTCAAGGAGAGAATGGAGGCACTCTGAGGTTCTGCCCCGTGGATCAGGGTTTGAAGACTTGATTCTCGTTTTCTGATACACATCCCCCAACCCATCCGCGGGGTCCCGGATGACCTCCTCTCTGTGTGGCTGCAGCCGGGTTCCGGAGGCAACCGCGTAGACACGTCGCGCTTAGAAAGCATACTGCTTTTCTGAAAGGGACGGATTCCGGTTGGAGGGTCTGAAAATGTTCCAAGAAGCCTTCCGGGAGGGCTTGTTGTTCGTGGACTTAATAGTTATTCCTGATTGGTCAGGTGTAGGGTTCTTTTGGGGGGGGAGAAGATACCCCCATTGGCTCCAAACACCTGCAGGTTGGAGGCAGAAAGCTAGTGGCTGTTCCTTGGACTGGTGGGTAGGGGCATGAGGTAATTCCCAACCATTGACCCCCATTACTCTCTCTCCCTCCCTCTCACCCTCTCTCTCTCCACCCCCATCTTTCCTGGAAACTCGCTGTGGGCGAGGCAGACCACACTGGACCACACCACAGCCTAACTGCTGGCCTTTCAGTGGGAAAGGGGGAAAGTAAAGACCCAGGTCCACAACCTGGACTTGGGCTCCCGCCCCTCTCAGGGGGAGGAGCGGAGATCCTATTCAGAAGGGCCAGTCTTTCTGAATATGCCCCAGGTGAGTTTTGGTGGGAAGAATGTCGGTGGAAGCAGTGTCCAGGGAGGCCTTGGGTTCTGGGCTGGCAGCGGGGAGGCTCAGAAGGGAGGAGAGGCCAGTCGCAGATTGGCGGGGGTGGGGGGGGGGGTGGGGGGTGGTGGTGTACGAACCCAGGGCTGGGAATCAGGGATCTGACTCTGCCGCTGGCTGCTTGTGGCCCCCAGCAGGGCCTTTCCTTTTTCCGGACTGGGTAAAACCAGCTGGTTGGATTTAGTCGTCCAGGCCTCACGCATCGGTCCTGGGTTCTGTGGACGTTTCATAAGACTCGTAACTTTGGCGCGGCTACATCCGGGTGGTAAGGAGTTGTGGTGGCGCAGTGGTTAAGCTCTCGGCCGCTAACCGAAAGATTGGCTGTTGGAACCCACCAGCAGCTCCACGGGAGAAAGATGTAGCAGTCTGCTTCCGTAAAGATTACAGCTTTGGAAACGCTTTCGGGCAGTTTTACCCTTTCCTGTAGGGTCGCTATGAGTCGGAATCAACTCCACGGCAACGAGTTTGGTTTTTTTGGTTTTTATATCCGGGTGGCGCAGGCTGCGCCCGGGGCTCCGGCAGGAAGAAGGCCGCAGCCGTACTGGCTAGCGCAGTTCAGACTCGGGTCTGCCCTGACCCCGGGCCTGAGGCCTAGGGCGGGACCGCGCGGGAACACCCCTCTATCCGCGTGGCGGCAGGGAAAGTGGTCCTGTTCGCTGGAGGTTTTGGTACTCGTGCAGGCTTGCGGCTCTCCCAGGGGATGGCGTGGGTGCGTGCGGTGCCACCGGCGGGAGGCCGGGCCTAAGGCGGTGGCTCTAACCCCGGACACTGCGAAGGCTGTTTTCATTTAAGAAATTCTCAGTGCTGAGGATTGAGAGCCGCCCAAGATCCGTTGCCTACCCCCGGGAGCTCTCCAGACCCCGGGCGGTGTTCAGGCAAACGCACGGAAATGTTCCGGCGGTCCCGCGACAGGCAATGAGGATCCAGTGTTGCGGGGCTGCTAGCTGGCTCTTAGTCGCGCAAACACAGAAGAGCCATAATGGTCAAATGCTCTAGTCTAGTGCCATTCATTCCGAAATCTTTCCTCTCGCCTCTCCGAATAAAAACAAGCTTTAAAATCATTCAGGCTTTCCTTTCGGTAATTTTAACCGAATTCAAGTGACGGAGTTTAGTCGCCGACAACCGTAGGTGCTTGTGAGTCCTCCGGTGGCTTCCTTCACGAGCTGCGCGGACCCCTAGCAGGGTTTGGGGTGGGGATCCTAGGTGCTTAGGAGCCCTCTTGGTTTACTTGAGGTCGGGGAGGGGTGGGGCGAGGTCGGCCATAGACCTTGGAGGCCAATCCTATGTTTCTCACAGGGAGCCCCGGAGATAGAGATATTTACACGCATCTGGAGAGGGCATTTAGGAGCAGGGTAAACTCATCTAGAATACCCGCTCCCCTGGCCCCTGGTCCCTCAGGGGCCCGCTCTTATGGTGAGAACGGCTAATAAATCAGAGGGTATAAATGTGTCCTAAGGAGAGCTTGAGCTTAGTCCAGCGATTGCAGTGCACACCGTGTGTCGCTTATTTAGAAGCGGGGACAGAAGCACGTGTCACTGGGGTGCGTCGGGACAGTGAGGTAGGGAGCCAGCCCCTTGAGACTTGTATATTTGGTCACAGGCTGATATATTTCTGATGAATTTCACCGTCGTGGGGAGGCGGGAGGTATACCTGGTACACCCTCTGGCGCGTTTCCAGTGGCGCTGCGTTTTGGCGGCGGGACGGCGATCACATACCGTTAGCTTTCTGTGAATACAGACCTATTGTCTCCGCCATAATCGTAAACTCTCCTCGAATGAAGCGTGGCCGACCTACTGCCTTTGTAGCTCGTGTGCACCAGATCACCGGGGATTTTGTCGTTTCTGGGCGGGGCCCGCGGGCCTAGCGGACCAAGGGCGGGCGCGCGGTCTGAATGGGACCTACGTCGGCTCGGGTGTCTAGTGGCAATTGGGCTGCGCTCCGGACGAGGCTGCGGAAGGTCCAGTCTCCCTTCTGCGGTAGAGGAATGGTTTCTTGGCTGACTCCGGTCCGGAGCAGTGCAGTGGCTGCCATGAGTGATTAGATGGACTCTGCTTAGGGCTGAATTGGACTGTTGTTGTTTTTTTTTGCTTTAAAATCCCCGATTTATAGAGCTCTGAGAGCCTTTTCTGAGTGGCGTCTTATGAAGCCTGTCGAATTTACTTTATATATATCGAGTATATTTTTATATGTCAACTATGTATATATGTGTGCATATATATATATGTTTGTGGTTTTATATATATATATGTGTGTGTGTATATGCAAAGTCGTTAAGAGCTCGGCTGCTAACCAAAATGTCGGCAGTTCGAATCCACTAGGCACTCCTTGGAAATCCAATGGGCCAGTTCTAATCTGGTCCTATAGGGTCTCTGTGAGTCTGAATCGACTCATGGCAACGGGTTGTTCCGTTATATGTATGCATACATATAATTAAAGCAACTTGCAAATACCCCCAAACTCTGGATTCAGAGTTTTGTGGGTTTTTTTGTTTTCGTTCTTGCTGGGGCTTGGCTCTATCATGATGGAAGCTGGCTAATGTAAGAACCCAAGCGCTTGCCGGTGGAGAGTAGAGGTGCAGTCATTCTGGAGTGCAGTTGTCTCGGAGTGTAGTGTCCGGAGCTCCCGCGGATCTATGAGCAAGTAGAGCAGAGTGGGATCAGAATTCTGGTCTGTCTCTATCCCCTGTAGTCTCCGTGCGACCTTGGGCGAGGTAGTCTCCTCTCTGACCAAGTCTTGTCATTACTAATTATTTGAGCATTTGCACACCGCTTTTAAATGCATAAACTTCCCATTTCCCAGAGGACACCAAGATGCGAGAAAGGGAGGAGGGTGGGCTGGAAGGGTTCAAAGACCTTCAAGTCGCCCTGCCTGCTTGTGAAAGGCTTGTGAAATGAGGCCCAGACCCCACTGACCTCAGGACCTCAGGAGCACTATTTAAATGCCCGGGCTCCATCGCTTCAGTCGCGCCGCCCTTCCAGACCAGGCATGACTTAGGAGTCCGGCTGAGCAGAACCAGGTGGAGTGCGGGGAGGTAGGGTCGGGATACTCTTCACCCCTTCCCAACGTCTCATCTCTGGGTCTGGGTGGGAGCGGCGCACTGAGTACAAGTGGATTTGCTTAGTGTAGACACACACTCGCAGTCCGCAGGGTGAATATGTGTGTGGGGGGGGGGCGGGGCGGGGGGTGCTGGTTCTTCTGGAAATTCACTGCCAATTGCGCCAGACTGAACCCCAGCCCCTGTAGCCTCCATTCCCCAGTATTCTACTTCCATCCCCGCGAAGGTTTCTGGGTGTATGTTTTTGGCGGTAGGCTGGGGGGGGGGGCATTGCCGAGAAGGGATGGGAGGTTCGAAAAGCACCCCACCTCTGCCCCACAGATTCCCCGCCCAAAACCAAAAGGGGGGCGGGAAGAGCGGGTGGGGGATTGTGTTCCCTCCTCTTCCCTTGCGGCCTGAGAAGGGGGACAGGGTGATCATTCTTTCTCTTTCTCTCGACATTTCCTTCCTCCTTTTTTCCCTTCTGTTTTTCTTTCGCTGGCTCCATTCCTTTTCTTCCAATGTTTCTGTCTTTCTCCGTCTGCCTTTTTGACCCTCTCCGCCTCTGTGTCTCCCAGGCACACCACCCTCCCTCTTCTCCCAGCCCAGAGACCCCTTGTCTCCCCCGCCCTGGCCCCGCCCTGCCTTCAGGCCCCTAGGGCGGGTGTGTGTCCACTTGTCTCTAAGTTGTCCTCACGTTTCGGTGCGTGAGTTACTCTCTCTACCCTTCACCCTTTTACCCCACCCCCACGCCCGTGAGCCCAGGGCGGTTGTTAGAGCGGGTGTCCGCCTGTCTGTCTACCCACAGGATGACGGAGCAGCCGCCGAGCGAGGCGGCATGCAGTGACCCCCCGCTAGAGGGACGGGACGCGGCTGAGGCCCGCATGGCCCCCCCGCACATTGTCCTGCTGAACGGCGTCGCCAAGGAGACGGGCCGCGCGGCCTCCGCAGAGCCCCCTGTCATCGAGCTGGGCTCGCGCAGTGGCCCGGGGGGCGGCCCCGCCGGTGGGGGCGGTGCTGTGCGAGACTTAAAGGGCCGCGACGCGGCGGCGGCCGAAGCGCGCCATCGGGTGCCCACCACCGAGCTGTGCAGACCTCCCGGGCCCGCGCCAGCGCCAGCGCCCGCGCCCGCGCCCGCGCCCGCGCCCGCCTCGGCCCCGGCGGACCTGCCCGGAGACGGCCGCATGGTGCAGCTGAGCCCGCCGGCGCTGGCGGCCCCTGCCGCCCCGGGCCGCGCGCTGCTCTACAGCCTCAGCCAGCCGCTCGCCTCGCTCGGCAGGTCAGGGCGGCCACGGGCACTTCGGAAGCCCACTGTCCTTCTCCCGGTGGGGGCGTGCGGGTGGAGCACAGAAAGGGAGGAGGCTCTTTTAAACCCCTGGCTTTGTAAAGCCTCAGAAGCTGGAGGCCCGCGTGTGAGAGTGTGTGGGGGGCAGGTGGGGGGATGCTCTGTGACTGCGTGGTGTGACGAGTGTGTAAACCGAGGTGAGGGTATGCAGGCATGTGCCCGGGAGTGAGCAGGTGAATAGTGTGCTGTGTGTTGGTGGGGGAGATGGGGAGTCGGGTGAGTGTGGTCCCAGGCACGAGTGTGTCTCAGTGTGCTCCGGTGTCATTTGCTGCTGATGGATGTGAAAGTGTTCTGGAAACTGCGGCATCTGTATCAGGTAAGAGATAAGGATCTGAGGGAGCTTGCAAGAAGACACCCTCCTCTACTCTGCTGGAGGCCCTGTCTGGGGTGGAGCTGGTCCTCCTGCTCTCCAGAGCCCCTTTCTGCCCTTAGCTGAGACCTCAGGTCCCACCTCTCTTCTGCCATTGGTGTAAGAGTATCCATTTCCCTACTGGGGCTGCTGTGATGGTGGAGAAACTGAGGCAGGGTTGGGATGGGGGACAGAAAAATGAGGCAGAGAGGCATAGTGGGGACAGCCAGAGAGTCAGGGAGAGACCCTGAGAAAGAAGCCATGGAAAGCCCAGAGCGGGTGATGGCAGACAGTGGCTGGGGGTGCAAGTCTGCTGTGGTGAGTCAGGGTTTCCTGCCTGTTGTCTGTCCATGTGCCCCATGGAGCCATGGTGAAGGGGCTGGGGTTGGAGCAGTGTGCCCTTTGTGGGGGGAGTTGTACACTATCAGGGTGTGAAGGCCACATCTACTTGCATGTGCCCTTCTTTGGGGGTGGAGCCTTCAGTGTGGAATGTGTGCTTGTGTCTGGGGGAGGGGTGTGTCTGTGGTGTATGCGTGATTTTTTTTTGTGTTTGCTTCGTGTGTTCACTTCTGGTTTTGTATGTGTGTTTTGTGCGGAGGGTGCATAGGTGTGTGACCCTTCTCCCTTTGCTTGTCTCACTAAAGAGAGAGAATGGCAGCATCTGGTGTAGTGTCTGTGTGCGTGCGTGCCTCTGTGTGTGTGTGTGTGTGTGTGTAATGCTTCTGCTATCTCCAATTCAAGTGTTAAGGGACCAGGGTGGTCCTTGTTTTTCCAGGGAGGGGCGTTCATGTGGGGAGGATAACTGAAGAGCTTCTTTCTCTCCTCCACTCTTCCTGTGATCTTGTGATCTGACCTGGTCCCTCCCACAGCGGGTTCTTTGGGGAGCCTGATGCCTTCCCTATGTTTGCCACCAACAACCGTGTGAAGAGGAGACCCTCTCCCTATGAGATGGAGATTACTGATGGTGAGTCTACCCCACCCTCACCTGGGTACCTACCCCTCATGCTGGCTAGAGCCCTCTGAGGAAGAGCTATTCTGTAGGTGTCTCACACAGATGGGTAGGCCACTTTGGAAACCCCACCCTGCAAAGCCCCTCATTCTGTAACTGAGCTGGGGTCAGGGGATGTCATGGATGGGGCTGAAGAGCAACAATCCCAGCCAGGGAGGAGGGGACATAAGGGAGAGGCACATAGGGGAGCTTAACCCAAACCTCTGGCATCAGTTCTAGTCTGCACTCTGGGCTCCCTTCCTATACTTTGACAAGGATGGGGGGGGGGTAAAAACACATGGTGTCCCTTGACTCTATTCAGTGATCCTCAGGGATTGCCTGCCCTTCCTCTGAAGTATTTGTCTGGTTGTCTTTGGAGTCTGGGGTCTGCTTCCTGCTTGGAATTGTATGCTTACGGGCCTCCTCCCAGACACCTCCACTGTGGGGCTCTCTTGTTCCCTGTTCCACACTCTGGGCAGAGACCTAGAGTACGCTTCCTGACATCACAGATTCTACCCGCTCCCTAGCTTCCCTGGCGTGGACATGGGGGGCTCAGCACTGCTGTTGTGAACTGCCTGAATACTCTTTGCCCTGAACTTGGGGCAAGAGGTTGGATGAGTGGGAAATTTGGAGAAACTCCCACCCCCTTTTTGTGACTTGATGCAGTAGAAGGGTCCCAGCACCAGGGGGCAGGAGAGTAGGCTCTTCAGATCTGCGGGATTTTGAGCAAATCCTTGGAGTTCTTGGGGCTTCAGCCTGCCTCGGGTTTGGGACTGCTGTAGGAAGGGCAGCTTGAGGCCTTGAGCCAGGCTGAGACTTATGCAAGGAGCTGGCAGAGGGGGATGTGTATCAAGTGTGTACTGAGTGTAGGCTTTTGGAGGGAAGCTTTCTGTGGTGCTCTGGAGAAGAGGGGACTAGAGTCTAGACAATAGAACAGATTTCCGAAAGACCCAACACACCTGGCTCACAGGGTGTAGACCCGAGACGGAAGGATGATGGGGGTGTCAGTGCTGCTAAGTTAGAAAGAGGTCCACCAGGCTAAGAGAGATGGGGGTAGCCAAACAGGAAATGGGCAGGAGAAGCTCTGAAGTTCCCCAGGCAAGCGCCATTTTCTACAAGGGCAGAGGAGGCGGGAAATCTGTCACAATGTGTGTGTGTGTGTGTGTGTGTGTGTGTGTGTGTGTGTGTGTGTTTGTAGGGAGGGGAGGAGGTGGGGTGGGAGTTTGGGGGGAATGCTGGAGTATAGGGAAGCAATTACCCATAAATGTTACAAGTATTTACTGAGCACCTACTTAGTGCCTGGTCAGAGAGACAAAGGATGCTAGAGGGATGGACAGACTTAGCAAAGAGAAAGGTGTAGGGAGGTGTAGTTCTCTGGGAGGGAGCTAGAGAGGAATAGGCAGAAATGTGGGTGAAAGGGAGGCTATAGGGTAGCGGGATGTGCCCAGGGGACTTTGAAATTAGAGACTGAACCAAAAAGAGTTCATGGAAGTGGAACTGATGTAAGATTTACAGTCAGGATTTTATGTGAGTTGCTTGTCGGGAAGCTGTTTTGGGGACTGTAAGCTCCTCCCCCTCAGAGGCTGGGACCTCCTTAATACTGGGGATCTTATCTATCTTATTCACAACCCTACTCTTAGTCCCCAACACAGAGCTGCAATTGTTCAAAGGGTAGCATGGGGGGAGGGAAACAGTTGCTAACAATCATTACTACCGTTTATTAAACACCTACGATGCACCATGGTGGCGCAGTAGTTAAGAGCTATGGCTGCTAACCAAAAGGTTGGCAGCTCAAATCCACCAGCTGCTCCTTGGAAACCCTGTGGGAGCAGTTTACTCTCTCCTATAGGGTAAAAAAAAAAAAAAAATTTTATTCTTTATAAGGTCCCTATGAGTTGAAATTGACTCGACAGCAATGGGCTTTGTTTTACACACTGTGGACTTCGTGTGCTCAATTTTTAGGTAACTCTCACCAGATGCCCAAAAATAGTATTATTGTTTCCATTTTACAGATGAGGAAATTGAGGCTCAGAGAGGTTAATTAAGCAGCCTGCTCAAGATCACACAACTGAGTCCCAGACCATCCGCGTAGCATTCATTGGTTGGAGTCCTGGCCTCCTCTGCCCTTTCCTCTTCTGGAGTCTGTCTAGCTTTAGCTTTGACAGCAGTCATAAAGCGCCTCCTCCATCCATCCAGGGACTCCCTCTGGACCACCAGCAGTAGCTGGACTGGTTCCCCCGCTATCCTAGCTGAGGGATTCCCTCCATCTGGCCTGGAGGCCAGAGAACAGCAAGTTGTTTCCTTTGAGGCAGCCTGGGGTAGGACTGGCCAGCAGGTGTGCTGTGTTTTCCTGGCCTGGGTCTGGCCTCTGACAAAGTGTCAATTGGGCTGGAGCCTGGTAGGGTTGGAAAGACAGCTTCAGAGGCACCGTGGACAGGGGAAAAGTGACACTACCTGGGCAAACATGGTTTCCGTGTGTGTATGTGTGTGACAGTGTGTGAGTGTGTTGTAGCTATTGTTGGGTGTGGTTGAGTGGATTCCAACTCATAGCAATCCCATGTGACAGAGTAGAACGTGTAGGAGAGAGAAAGAGAGACGATCAAGCAAGAAGTGTCAGCATGGATCAGCCGGGTCACAGGACTGACCACTGAGGCAAAGTCTGCCCGTGCCCTGGCCTCAGCCTTCTTAACTGTAAAACAAGCAGGGGAACTTAGATAATGTCTTAGCCCCTCCTCTCCCCTCCTCTTCTCCTCTACCCAAGTTTCTACATTCTGAGGTCTGGTTCCAGGGGTTCCTGAAAGAGGGCAAATAACTATCCCAGGACTAGCAGTGCCCTCAGTGCACGGAGCTTCTGAGGACTGCCATGAGCCTGGCCCTGGGCCTCACTGTTGCAGAGAGAAGCATCGCCTTAGCCCAGGAGCTCAGGAGCACTAGCAGGGCCCTCCTCTGTGTTCCTCTGGCTTTGGGCATCACAGGTCAGGCACAGTGCTTCGCACACTGTAGGGGCTGAATACCTGTGTGCTGGTGTCTGCCACTGCTCTACAATCTTAGTACACAGAATGCTAGTTAATATTGGTCCTATTCGTAATCAGTGGGTTGTAGAGAGGGGAGATTGGGGCAGACCTTGGAAACCTGCCTAGGGCTTCAGGCCATAGCTGTGCACGACTATCTCTGTACTCCTCTCTTTGAGGAAAGAGTCCACAGGGAAGGCCTTTCCACTCTGGTCTCTGCCTTCCCCTCCATTCTCCACCTGCTACCACAATAAGTCAGTCAACAAAACGTTGACTAAGCTCCTACTCGTGCTTTCCATCACCCTTAAAATAAAATCCCCACATCTCACTGCAAGGCCCTATAAGATCTGGACCCAACCTACCTGGATCTTGTGCACACTGGTCTAACCAGCAAGCCTCCCTGGGAAAACATGGTTTTCAAGTGTGTGTGTGTGTGCGCGCGCACATGCGCGCGCGCGTGCGCGTAGGAGAGAGAAAGTCTAGCCAGATTGGCTTTAGCCATTTTCCAGCTCAGAGCCTTTGCATATGCGTTGCCTCTGCTTAGATGCTCTACTCTTTCCGCTCCTCTGCATGACTGGTTCTTCTTCAGCCCTGAGTTCTTACACGTGTTACCTCCTCAGAAATGCCTTTCCAACTATCTTAGCTAAATGTGGTGCCTGCCATAGTGCCTAGTTGTTAGTAAACATCTGCCGATGAATAAGAGTACCTGAAACCCATTGCCCATGAGTTGATTCCCACTCACAGCAACCTTAGAGGACAGAGTAGAACTGCCCCACAGGGTTTCCAAGGAGCAGCTGGTGGATTCAAACTGCCAACCCTCTGGTTTGCAGCCATAACTCTTAACCACTGTGCCATCAGGGCTCCATGAATAACAACAGCTAACATTTATTGTTTAGTCTGAGGCAGGTATTGTCTTAAGCATTTTACTTGTTAGTTATTAGATCCATGTGACAACCTTATAACAACTCTCCATTTTACAGATGGTTTTGAGCACAGAGAGTTCAAGTAACTTGCCTATAGTCACTCAGCTAGTGAGTAATGGGAATCGAACCCAGGAAATCTGGCCCCATACTCTGTCTTCCTAACTAGTACGTTGTGTGGCTTCTTGGCACAACTGAATAAATGAATGAATGAATAACTTGGTCCCTGTCCTCAAATATCTTACAGTCCAGAGGAGGAAAAAACATAAAGTCGTAATCTAGAGTGATGGAGATAAAGGAACTGTAGGACCATGGTGCTTGGTTAGATTTGTCTGTAGTGGTTGAGGAAAGGCCTCAGAGAGGAGGAAACACAGAGCTGGATTCTGAAGGATGAGTAAGAATTTTCAAAGTAAAACGGAAGAAGGCATTCTAGGTTTCCCATGTTTCCCAATGGATGGTTTTTCTTTTCTCCTGCAGATTCCGCTTGGGGGATCTCCGGCCCATTCTCCTAACTGTTGTCCTCCTATCCCACCAACCCAGGTCCCCACACCAAAGTTGTGCGGCGCATCTTCACCAATAGCCGGGAGCGGTGGCGACAGCAGAATGTGAACGGGGCCTTTGCTGAGCTACGCAAGCTGATCCCCACGCATCCCCCAGACAAGAAGCTCAGCAAGAATGAGATCCTCCGCCTGGCTATGAAGTACATCAACTTTCTGGCCAAGCTGCTCAATGACCAAGAGGAGGAGGGCTCCCAGCGGGCCAAGCCTGGCAAGGAACCAGTGGTTGGGGCTGGTGGGGGTGGGGGTGGGGGTGGTGCACCCTCAGATGACCTCCTGCAGGACGTGCTCTCCCCCAACTCCAGCTGTGGCAGCTCCCTGGATGGGGCAGCCAGCCCAGACAGCTACACAGAGGAGCCAGCACCCAAGCACACAGCCCGCAATCTCCATCCTGCCATGCTGCCTGCCACTGATGGAACCGGCCCTCGGTGATGGGTCTGGGGCCACCCAAGGGACCAGCTAGGAGGGTACCCTTAGGCCACTGGGATGGTGGGCTTCAGGGCAGGTGAAGCAAGCCTTGGGCAGCTCTCAAGTGGGCAGTGAACTTGATGAGCTTTTCTCGATGTCTGAACTTTGGGAAGCCCTAACTGACCCTGGGGTGGACTTTTCTGTTTACTGGCCCAATAGGATAACAAAAAAATGGAGCAAAGTGGTAGGTACTTTTTATGAAGACGGCACGGTCTTCCCCTTCCCCCAAATCCCTAAGACTGCTTTCGGCCTGGAGTTTGGGAATCCTGTCTTTGTTGAGACCTGGGGTTGTCAGCTTTCCCCTGGGGCATCCACCAGCCTCTGCCTTGTCTTCAGCCCCTACCATGCTGGCTGGGGTGGCTTATGTGGCCGCTTCTGTCCAATACGTAGGTACCCAACAGCTTCCCATTTCTTAAGCCCCATCTTCACCCAGGCCTATGCTGATCCACCCAGCTCGACAGCTGCTGCAGAGAGTCCCAAGACTTCAGGTGCCTTCTTCAGGGCCTGGCTGAAGAAGATGGCCAGTGGACACAGCCTGCTTTCAGCTAGCTGGGCCAGAGGGGCAAATAGCCCTTACTCCTTGCCCTGGGGATCAATGCTCTGCATCATCCCCACTGAGACTTGCCTTCCTGACCCTTGTGGCTGTGGGGACTGAGTCTGCAGCCTGTGCCCTGTCGGGCTTTATGTGAAGGCAGAGAAAGGGCTCTGGGAAAATGATAAAAAGAGAAATGGAGCAAAAGATATTTTGGGCATATGGGCTTCAAATCCAGCTGGTGTCTCAGAGTGACATGCCTGTATTCTCAGCTACATGTCACTGTTCATTCTGGTGGGCATGTGCCAGGGTGTTGATGGCATACGCTGGTGCTGAATAGATGTAGCCCTGTCTGGGCGTTCCCCTAGATGCTTAGAGGGACCTCCCTGCTACAGGATGTCTGCTTGCTGATGGTCTGGTCTATATCCTGAATTGAGCACAGACTCTGTCCTATGAATTCCTTGCATTTGGATTTTTGTTTAACTTCAGTTTTTTTCAGTTATTGTTGGGATCTTTAGGTCTCCATATGACCCAGGATACAGCCCCACTTCTAGAGCTTGGGGAGTCCAGTCAGATATCAGGCCCTGGCCAAGACCCAAACACATATGCATTCACTTGGCCAAATATTAAGCATTCCTAGACTGTGCAGCTTTCAGTCATCAAGGGTGTGTATGGGAGGATGACTTCATGCAATAGGAGTGTCCCACTCAAAAAGTTGTACATGAAATCTTTACCCTTCGTCTTTTAAAGAAATACAACAGCAAGTCCCTTTGTAAAGTGAAGAATCCTTTTGTAGAGTGGACTACTGCCCCCTCATTTGTCTCCTGTGTCTATCAAGATGGTAAGATGTGGTTTTCATAAGGCTAGGCCTGCCTGTAGCTTGCATTCCAAGCCCAGGGAACCGACTGCACAGAAGCCCTAGATACCTGTTATTGTACCCTCAAGTCATCCCCAGCCCTCCGCCACCAGGTTCTGCCTTTGAGGTCAGAGGAAAATGCCATTTTGTGCAAGAACCCATCACTCTGGCTGTCAGGAAAGCCCCTTGCATGTCTTGAGTTTCAGCACAGTGGCTTTCCCTGGCAGTGTTGGGGCCTCAAGTCCAGCCATATCCAGTCCGGTCCGTGAAATGATCCCTGCTCCTCTCCTCTTGCTTTTAAGTTCTGAGGTCCAGTTTTTGGGGATGGTAGCAATGTGGTTAACCCTTTGGGCACTCTGACTCCCTATCCCACTTCAGCCCCTGAAAACCGTATTTTGATAAACAGCATTGGTTCCTTTCCAGTGCTTGGAAGGGCCTTTGAGAAATTCCATCTGTCTAAAGATGGAGCAGCTGCCCTAAGTTCTGAGACTCTGCTTGCTTCCCAATGGATTAATTTGATTTGGGAGTGACAAGTTGCCACACTGTGGATGGGTGTGTGGATTTTACAAGATGGATTATACATTCTATCAGGAACTCAAGCTTCTAGTTTCCTCTTCTCCCAGACTTGTGGTGTGACCTGGATAAGCTTTCTGAGCATCGGTTTCTCATCATATACCCTGGTCTGGCTTGTGTCTTAGGACTATGGATTGAATGGGGATCATGAAAGTAGAAGGAATTTGAGACCAGAAAGAGCTATGTTACCCTCAATATGAGTCCTGCAGTAGGGTTTCCCAAGCTGAGTCTGGGATCTGGGCAGTGGTGTAGTCTGCTTGATTGCACAGCTTTTGGGTCTAAACCACTTTTGCCTGAGTTATCTCGATTGTCCTCATTTCCCCAGATTGTCTTCATTTCTGTCTCATTCCAAGGCAAGGGATAGGAGTGAGAGTGGAAAGGAGATATAGGAACATGGACAGAATGTAAAATATACTTCTTACTACTCAAAATGGTCCTGGGGTAGAAAAGAGCAAGGCTCAGGTTTTTGTGAGAACTAAATAAGAAGATACACAATTTTATTTTCATTTCTACTTACCACCCCATACCCTTCTCTTCCCTCTATCTCCTCCTTACCCCTTGAAGAAATGGCAGCATTCCAAGAACAGTATCTATATAAAAGAGAAAAAATATAAAGTTAATAAAATTTTGAGGAGAAAAAAAAAAAAGAATGTCACGCTATGGAACATTCTGAGAACAGAGATGAATGTAATGACTGGAGGGAATCACACCTTTTAAGAAAAATTCATATTCTTATTATTTGTAGTTGAAAATGACAAGATGGTACAACCTTTTATCCTCTTCCAAAAATAAAACAAAGGGCACAGCATCTATAGTCAGCTGACAACTATTTTGGCCTTTTGGGGGTGGGTCTAGTCGTACTTGGGATTTCAATGGTACGTGGCCCCCTGCCAAAGGCTTGCCCCCTGCCCATGTACATAGCGCAGTGTTTCTGTGGGCGGGCCCAGCACTTTCCGTCAATGTTGTACTGTATGTGATGAATTGCGTTGGTCTCTGCATTTTTCTGCAGAAGAGGAGTAACCGCTCCAGGTACCTTGACCTATGTACAGCCCGGAGGCCAACACTGTGGGCGTGTGACTCTTTAGCAAACAAACCCATGTGGTGATGATGTGTGTGTATATATATATATATAAGGATATATCGGGAAGATTTCTAAATAAAAGTTTTACAAAGGGACCTGGACTCTGCTTGCATTTTGCACCCCTAGGCCTGAGAGTTGGGAGATTAAAAGAAAGGCATGGCAAGAACTTGGCTCCTCTGAAATGGGGGGGATCCCAGAGAGCATTGGAAGTTCAGTGGTAGAAGCCTTGCCTTCCATGTGAGAGATCCAGGTTCAATTCCTGGCCAATGCACCTCAAGCGCAGCTTCTGTTAGTGGAGGCTTGGGTTTTGCTATGATGCTGAACATGTTTCAGTAGAGCTTCTAGACTAAGACAGACTATAAAGAAAGGCCTGGCAATCTACTTCCAAAAATCAGCCAATGAAAACCCTATGGATCACAATGGCCCTATCCACAACTGGTCATGGGAGTGGCAGCGTTTCATTCCATTGTGTATAGAGTTACCACGAGTCGGGACAGCTCAATGGTAGCTAACCACAATAACAAGAATCTGAACCAAGGAGTCCCTGGGTGGTGCCAACGGTTAACATGCTCGGCTGTTAACTGAAGGGTTAGCAGTCCAGGTGTATGATTTGGAAGAAAGGATTGGTGATCTACTTCCAAAAACTCAACCATTGAAAACCCTGTGGAGCACACAGGGTTACTATGAGTCGGAATGGACTTGACGGCAATTGTTTTGTTTTTTAACCCTGAATCTGGGACTGACTGGGAGGCGAGAAGCTTTCGCCTTGGGGTTTCCATTCTTTTTCCTTTGTGGCCTAATCTCACAGAGGGGCCTTTCCCCAGCATTGTGTACCCATGCTTATATATCCGGGCAGCCCCCGTTATATCCCCTTCTTTGTGATGAGTTTGCCTTCCATGGCTGGGACAGCTGCTCTTGTAAGTTCAGCCAGATTATGGCCACACCAGAGAACAGTCCCAGACTCCCCAGTCACTCATTGGAGGCTACAGCTCTTGGGCCTGGATCTTGATGAGTGAGGGACCCCACAGGTTTCATGTGGACTCAGGGGCCAAGGCTGAAGGCTTTGGGACTAATGAGTGGAGATTCTAGGGCAGGCATCATAACCCTTGGGAGGGCTTCTCTGAGGCTCAGGAATCAAAACGCATTTCAGAGGAGGAATGTGCTCAGGGTCCTGGGGAATGCACTGCATGTGGACTGTTTGATATTCAGAGATCTCGGTAGGTCTGGCGGGCACTTCCAATAGAATGCCAATCCTTTCTTTCATTCATTTAACAAATATCTGTTGGGTGCCTGTTATCAGCCAGATAATTAAATGTGTCAAAACTGTGATTTTGGTGAAGAATATTGAATATACTGTGAACTACCAAAAGAATGAACCAACCAATCAGTCCTAGAAGATATACAACCAGAATATTCCTTAGAAATGAGGATGATGAGACTTTGACTCACTTTTGGTATGTCATTAAGAAAGACCAATAACTAGAAAAGTAGGGGGCCAATAAAAATGAGGAAAACCCTCAATGAGGTGGATTGACACAATACCTGCAACAATGGACTCAAAACACACCAACGATCATGAAGATGGTGCAGAACTGGGCAACTTTCCGTTCTGTTATACCTAAGGTTGCCATGAGATGGAGCCAACATGTGGCAACTAACAACTGCATTGTTCTAGGTACTGGGGATCTAGCAGTGGAAAAAAACAAAGATCTCTCTTCTTGTGAAGCTTAAATTCCAGCAGGGGAGACAGTACACACACACACACATACACACACACACACAAAATATGTTGATTATATAGTAAGTTAGAAGGTGACTAATACTTGGGAAAAGAGGTGTGTCTATAGGGACTCAAGGGGCCCACATATAACTCTGGCTCCTTTGGGGTGAGCTGTGTTCATCCCAACAGGCTCTGAGAGGCAAGGTGACTTTGGTTTCCCCTGTCCTCAGGGAAACTCCAACTATAGCTAGGAGGGCAAAGGCAGGACAGTGCTTGCGGATCATGCTCTACCCTGTAGAGAACCTTCTTGTTTTTTGGAAGACCCCAAAGCGTGCTTCCCCTTGGCCCAGGGGAAAGGAAGTAACTGGACAGCTAGAATTAGCTCTGGAGAGGAGAGATCAGTGAGATCTGGCTATAGAACTTAGGGGTGGTGGTGGGATCCTGGACTTACAGCCTGGTTAGAGCCCACAGACTTAGGATCCTGAGGAGCCAAATGATGAAGGGACTTGCCATTAACAGCTTGGGAAAGAAAGGGAGAGACTGAGAGTGGTCAGAGAGATAGGAGAAACATTGAGAGAGATTAGTGTTTCAGAGGTTAAAGCAAAAGGGCATGGGGTGGGAGGAGGAAGCAATTAACCAAGTCCAATGCAGCCGGGAGGTCAAGGAAGAAAAGTTCTGAATGTGTTGACTGGATTTAGCAACATGGAGGCCATGATGACTTTGGTGATATCATTTCTTTGTTAGGAGAGAGGTGGAGGCAGCAGCCTGGCTGTAATGGACTGAAGAGGGGAAGAGAGGCATATTCCACTTCCAGACTTTTCCTAGGAGAGGGCTGGGCACTACATGTCCAAGTGGTCAGGAAGAGCCAGTGAACAGCTGTGGCCACCAAGGCACAGGCTATGAGGTTACAAAATGTCCAGGCTGGCCAGGACCTTGGGAATTGTCTGGGTTAGTGTCCACATGTCCATATGGGAAAACTGAGGCTCAGAGAGGAAAGGAGTTTTTCCAGGACCACACACCCCACGAACAGTGATAGGTAATGATAGGTAGGGCAGGACAAGGCCTCTTGCCACCCAGGACAGTACTATTCCTGAGGCACTGTGGGTCTCTGCCCACCATGTGGAAGGGGCCACTTACTGAGGCCTTGCCTGAGATGGCCTTGTTGATCTCTCCAGCCTTATTTCTCAACAGTCTTCCTTCATTCTCATTGCAATTATACTATCCTTCTTCCTGTTCCAGGGCTTGTTCTTTTTTTTTTTTTTTTTTTAATAACCCTCAAGTTTTTGCACCAGCTATTTCTTTTGAATGGGACAGTCTACCCGTCCTCCACTCACACCCTCCTTTCATTTGGTGAACTTGTCCTCATATCCAGGAAACTGTCCTGACTCTCTGGAGCCAGCTGTCTCCTTTGTGTCCCCACAGGTGCCCATGCTCCCTTTATTGTGGCCCTTTTCACTCTGTGCTCTCTAATATTTGTCTCCTTGTTGGCTTCACCACTGAAACATGAGCTCCTTAGAGGCGAGACCACGCCTGATTTGTCTCTTGTCTCCGGTGTCCTGCATTAGACCTGGCACAGGTCTCCTTCAATATTTACCAAGTGAAGAGGTTCCCCTGTATGGATTCTCCTAGCTCAGTTTTGAAGTCAAGATGGAAGCAAATGGTAGAGGAGGGTGGATGGGTGAGAAATAGGGTCATGCCTACAAAGATACCAGTTCCAAAGTCCTCTCCTCCTTCCCTACAACCACAGCCGTGAGCTGGTCAGGAGCTGGTGGCTAGCTCTGCCCTGTGGACCGGCAGAGGCATTTGGGCTGCTTTTGTCGGTGAGGGGAGTGGGAAGGAGGGGTATGAGCTTTCTTGGGCTGGGCTCCAGTAGCCTGGTTATCATACTGGACCGGGGTGGTGTGGGTGGGAGTGATGAAGATCAGGGGGCTGTTTATCTGGTCCGCTCACAGTAGCCTGACCTTCTCATCCCTGTTAACTGCCCCCTTCCCTATTTGCAAACCAACTAACTGTACTGTTCCCCAGTCGTCAGCACACCCCTCTGTCTAGACTGTCCATGTGAGCCAATGAGCACCACTGACCAGCCTGCTGGGGACACAGGCCATGGTGCTGGATACAGAGTCCAGCAGCAGAGGCTCGGCAATCATGAGTCAGAGTTAGACTGTAGGTCAAGATCATCCAGGGCCTCTCTTCATCGTCTAGAGGAGGAGGTGAGGCCTAGAGAGGGGTAGGGGCTTGATCACAGTTACCCAGGATTTGAATTCAGCCTGAGCCCAGAGTTAGTGCTCCCCACCCTCCAGAAAAGAAAGAAGTAAGAGACAGCCACTAGGCAGTTGGTGTTCTTAGAGCAGACAGTCCTGGTCAATGCTGTGGGGGAGGTAGAAGCTCAGCTTGTCCGGCAGCAATCTGCCCAGGACCATGAACAATCTGTGTGGGTGCTGCAGAGCTTGTCTATAGCAGCAGGCCTGGCTCGAGGATGGGCACAGTGAGCAGTGAGCACAGTCGGTGTGGTGTCAGCTCAGGGAGGGAGAGCCAGGGATGGATGCGAGTGAGCAGAAAGGCAACTGGGACATAGAAAGAGTCTGGCCTTTGGGGTCAGACTCACCTGGGTCCAAGTACCAGCTATGTGACTTTGGGTAAATCACTTAACTTCTCTGAGCTTCAGTTTCCTCGTCAGTTAAATGAAGACATTAACATCTGTCTCACAGGCCTGTCATGGGATTTCAAAATAATATACGTAAAGTGCTTGTGTTTTATAGAAACCCAAAGCAGCCATGATTATTCTTGGAAATGGGATGGGGATAGGCAGAAGAGAGAAAGAGGGCAGAGGGAGATGTGACATTCAGAGCAGCAGGAATTCCCCTGGGCCTGCAGCATGCTGGAGAGCCAGCAAGCCACCACCCTGTCCCTGTTCACAGAGAGCTCACTGGCTGGGTGGAGGTGAGTATAGGTGAACGGACACAGAACATCATAACCCTGGAGGAAAGTGTTGTGAAAGTAGGAGGACCAGTGGCTGTGGGACCCCAGGCTCTGGTGGTGGAGGCCCAGAGCAAATGTTTGCTGAATAGAAGGAACCTGAGGAGGCCTGGGGTAGGCTTCCTGGAGGAGGTGCCATTTCCTCCCTTCCAGGTGCCTTGCAGGAAGGCACAGCCTATTCTGAACCCCAGCATCTTCTCTCAATGGCAGATGCAAGCTGCTCTGGGAATGTTGGTGTTCCCTCCTGGGCCGCATAAACCCCTTGCCGTTGAGCTGATTCCGACTCAGAGCAACCCTCTAGGACAGAGAAGAACTGCCCCATAGGGTTTCTAAGGAGCGGCTGGTATATTTGAACTGCTGACCTTTGGTTAACAGCTCAGTTGTTAACCACTGTGCCATCAGGGCTCCCCTGGGCCCCATACTCCCACCAAGGCCCTCTGGGGTCTGGCAGGGCTGGGCTTCTTGAGCTACCTGATGCCCACTCTGATGTTTCCTCTGGCTTCTCCTTTCTACCCCTACCCTACCCACTTGCTTGGTCTGAGCCCTGCCTCCCCTGCCAGGTCCCAGCCTTCTCTGTCCACACAATAACAGGATGTGATCCGTTCAAGAGAGGAAGCGGGGAGGACAGGCGGTGCTGATAGCGCATTTCTCCCACTCTGCACTCCTCCGCCCCGCTTCTGGGCTGGCCCCTGAAGCAGCCTCCTCCCCAAGGCCCTGCCCTGGCCTTTCTCTGGGTTCAGAAGGGATGAGTTCGGGTGCCTCGGCTTCACTTAGGACTGTTCAAGCCCATGGAGAGCTACACGCTGGGCCTATGGGGACAGAGAGGAGACAGCTGACCCCATAGAGTCAGGATGCCCTCTGCAGGGCATGTCTCCCTGGCTGTGGCTTTGCTGGCCTGGAAGACAACTGCCTGGAAAACAAAGACCCAGGGAGGCTTACTGGACAAGCTTGGGACTCTGGGCTATTTTCTGGAGCTTCTGGAGCCTGCAGTGGACAGGTGGGTCCCTGAGCCTCCACATCAGCAGGGCCTCACTGTCCTACTTGCTTGCCTACATCCTCATGAGCCTGATGATAGCACATCCAGTATAGTGAGGTAAAATAATTAAAATAATCCATCAAAAGGTTTGTCATCCTGCACTGACTGTCTTGCACAACATGTGGGATAGGCTGCACAGGAGGGGAAACTGAGGCTCAGAGAGGCAAAGGGCCTTGTCTAAACTCAGAGTAGGAGTCAAGGTGGAGCTGGAACCCAGGTCTCCTGACTCCCAACCTGCGGCTCCCTCCATCCCTGTAGGCCGGAGCTGTTGAATAAAACTTCTGGTGATGGTGGAAATGTTCTATATTTGTGCTTTCCAATATGGCAGCCACTAGTCACATGTAGCTACTGAGCACTTGAAATGTGGCTAGTGCAACCAAGTAACTGAATTAAAAAATTTTTTATTTTATTCTTCTATTGTTATTGCTCAGAATATACACAGCAAAAACATACACCAATTTAAGTTTCCACATGTATTTCAGTGACAAGAATTTTTAATTTTGTTTAATTTTAACAAACTTAAATGTAAATAGTCACATATTGCTAGAGACTACTGTACTGCGCAACGCAACTCTCATCTACTAAGTCACCTTACACTTACTGCCTCCTTTGCTGGGCTGGGCAGTGCTGGGGGCACAGATGAATCAGGCAATTGCAGTCATGTGGTAAGAGCTGCTCTAGGGGTCAGCCAAGGGAGGAGTCTGACTCAGCGTAGGGGTGCCCAGAGGGAGCTGGTTCTTCAAGGAGGAGTGGGAATTTCTCAGGTGTGCAAAGGGAGGAATGGTATTCCAGGTAGCAAGAGCAGAATGGACAGAGGTGTAGCATGAAGAAAGAGCAGGATGTGCTTTGGAAGCTGCAATCTGTATGGCTGGTAGTGTGTGTGGGATGGGAACCAATGGGGTTGCAGAGGTCATGGGGCCAGGCTACCAAGGGCATTGAATGTCTCTAGGGCAATAGGGAGCCATTGAGTGTTGCCAGCAGGGTAGGATTAAGGTCAGACCAGTGTTTTAAGGAAATTTTGGTAGTCAATGTGGAGGGGTCAGAGTGGAGGCAGGGAGACCATTGAGGACCCAGCCTCATCGCTCATAGCACTGCTTGGCAAGAGGCTGGAAAGTTTGGTTTCTTGCTTCCACAGAGTCAGAGGGAGATGTGGATATTTTTGAGAGGAACAAGACTATGATTCCAGGACCCTAGGGCTTGAAGGCAGGGTGAGTCCAGAATCTCTCTGACATCAAGCCCCAATGAGCTCTTTTGTGTTCCGAACACACTTCCCCCAACCTATCCATCCATTCTACTATTAGCCTTCATTTCTTTGGCTTAAAGCTTTGATCCATTAAAACGCCAATCCCCCAGGAAGAGGGAAGACTAGGCTCTGACAGGTTAGGGTAGAGATTTTACCCAGATTTGTTTTTTCAATTGTACTTTAGATGCAGGTTTACAGAACAAACTAGTTTCTCATTAAACAGCTAGTACACATATTGTTTTATGACATTGGTTAACAACACCATGACCTGTCAATACTCTCCCTTTTCAAACTTGGGTTCCTTATTACCAGCTTTCCTGTCCACTCCTGCCTTCTAGTCCTTGCCCCTGGGCTGGCGTGCCCCTTTAGTCTTGTTTTGTTTTACGGTCCTGTCTAGTCTTTGGCTGAAGGGTGAACCTCAGGAGTGACTTCATTACCGAGCTAAAAGGGTATCTGGAGGCCATATTCTTGGGGTTTCTCTAGTTTCTGTCAGGCCAGTAAGTCTGGTCTTTTTTTTTGTGAGTTAGAATTTTGTTCTACATTTTTCTCCGGCTCTGTCCAGGACCCTCTATTGTGATCCCTGTCAGAGCAGTCAGTGGTGGTAGCCAAGCACCATCTAGTTGTACTGGACTCGGCCTGGTGGAGACCATGGTAGTTGTGGTCCATTAGTTCTTTGCACTAACCTTTCCCTTGTATCTTTAGTTTTCTTCATTCTCCCTTACTCCCGAAAAGGTGAGACCAGTGGAAAATCTTAGACAGCTGCTCACAGGCTTTTAAGATCTCAGATACTACTCACCGAAGTAGAATGCAGAACATTTTCTTTATAAACTATGTTATGCCAGTTGAGCTAGATGTTCCCTGGGACCATTTTACCCAGATCTTTCGTGAAGAGCCGGTTTTGGTGGATGGAGGCTGAGGGCCCCCAGGTATCAAACCTGGGAAGGCCAGAAAGAGGGTGTGTGGGTCACCAAAGATTAGCCTCACCTGTGCTCAGTGCCTACAGTTTATTAAAGGGCTGTGCTTTGGGTCTGTTGTTCCTTTAGTAACCCAGTGTGGAGGGGACAGTTGCTCCTATTTTACAGGTGAGGAAACACTGAGGTCAGAGAGGTTAAATCATTTGCCCAGCATCATGTGGCTAAGAGAGAAGCTGAGCTGAGATTCTAATCCAGGCTGTTTGGGGAACCAGCTCCTTCACCTAAGAGTAGGCAAAACCCCTGAACACTGCTGTGATCCCTACAGATGTACACCACACAGTCCCAGGCCATCAGGATCAGACCACTCTGAAGGGAACTCAGAGAAGCGCTCCCTGCCCCCATGCCAATACACTGGGGGAGAGGGGAAGATTTGGCTGCAGGTTACTTTGTGAGTTCACTGCTTTGGGGGGAACGGTGTCTCCTGACTCAGTCTCAGTTATGTATATAGTGATCTGAAGATAATATCATCCCCCCCCCCATATTTGCCCAGCTCCCAAGCATCCCATGCCATCCCATGCAGTTCTGAGACCCAGTAGAGCTACAGGAGAAGCCCTGGTGGTGCAGTGGTTAAGCTCTTGGCTGCTAACTGGAAGGTCATCCATTCTAACCCACCAGTCACTCTATGGGAGAAATGTGGCAGTCTGCTCTTGTAAAGATTTCATCCTTAGAAACCCTATGGGGGTAGTTCCACTCTGTCCTACAGTGTTGCTATGATTTGAAATAGACTCGATGGCAATGGGTTTGGTTTTTTTGGTTTTAGAGCTATGGGATCAAAATGGAAAAAAACCTTTCCCATCCCGTGCCCAGTAACAGCTCAGCCAGCTGAGACCCGAATCAGGGTCCTCAGCCCTTCTCAGCCCGTCCTCCACAGCCTGGGACCTGTGGTGCTCATGGGTCCCAGGCTCTGAGGGGCCTCAGGGGGCCAGGCCTTCTGCCCTCTGGTTGTTCCCACACAGTCTGGCCAGGGCTACCTCTTGGCACTCCCGCCCCTCCCGCTCCAGTGCTCTCCTGGGAGCTGCTGTGTTCAATGGGCTATCAGGCTTCCCATCACTCTCACGCCCCCTCTCCATTACCCCTGAATAGGTGGGATCCAGACAGACACAGGCACTCTCAGCCCCAAACCCCTAGCCAATCTCTCCCCAGGACCACCTGGGACCTCAGAGCTCTGATGCGCTACCTGCTCAAGATAAAAAGTCTGGGGAGCCTAGGATTCTAGGAGCCTGCAGTGCTCTTGTTTAGCAATGTCACATTTTAAAGCAGCAGTCCGATTAGGCTAGGGGAGCGACATGCTCATGTTGCTCTTGTCTGTGATGCTAAGATTCTACTCTGAGAGTCTGGTCACAGGTAAAAGTTGAGGTCTCTGAGAATGCTAGGAGTAGCCAATTCAGTGATTCTATGATTCTGCACCTCTCTCTGGCTTTTCGGGGGTGCCGCGGCTCTGTGGGACAATGCAAGCTGAGGCTGATAGAGTATTCAGGGCAGTGGTTGCCTGACTTCGTTTTGTGGGGAGTGGGATTCGGTCACAGCCCCCTTCAGGGCCCACATCTGCTCGGTTGGGGCTCAGCCAATGGTGGGTTGGTAGGTCCAGTTGCCTGGCTGCAGAGGCAGGAGCCTGGTTGGCAGGCTCCTGTGTGATGTTAATGAGGGTGAGGCAAGCGAGGAGGGGGAGGTGCTGCTTTTGTCCTGCACTTGTCCTTGCTGGAGGGTCCTCAGAGACAGACAAGGGGCCCTCATCGGAGCCAAGTGGCTGTGATTAGCTTGCTATCATTCACTGTGATGGCTCCCAGTACTCTGAGGGGCGTGGATGGCCCTGTTCCCATTCCTGTATTTTCCAAAGCATGCTAGTCCAAGATCAGAGTGAAAAATCTCCTCCACCCCCATACTCCACCCTCTCTGAAGGGTCTACTGAGCCCCCCAGGGCTTCCACATCCATTTTCTTACTTTCCCACCTCTAGGCCTGGATATCCCCTCCCTTGTGAGGATGATGCAGGACTGGGCAATTTCATTCTGTTGTACATAAGGTTGTCATGCAGACTCAACTGCAGCTATCTGTATCTATCTACCTGTCTGTCTCTGTCTCTGTCTCTCTCTATCACCTATCTATCTGTCTGTCTGTCTGTCTATCTATCCTGTCTATCATCTATCTAATCTAATCTATCGTCTATCATCTGTCTACCTACCTACCTATTCATCCAACATTTACTAATATCACTGAGGATTTCCATTTTTGCTGACCCTCTACTTTAGCAAACATGATATCCTTGTCTAAAGATTGGTTTTTCCTGATGATGTGTCCAAAAAAAGAGTGTTCAACTTGCTCTCAGATGCTTCCTCTGCTGGTTCCCCCTTGGACTGAGGTCTCTTCTATTGCTGATTTCACAGAGCCCCTTGACCATGCCTGGTGCTGTTCACCATCTGCCCATACTTGAGTCCCAGCATTCTCTCCCCTGTTTGTATGAGCTGGGCAGTGTTGGGACAGTGTGTCACCAGTCACTGGTGGCCATGTCATGCCCAGTACGGGGGCGGGGGAGTACACACATAGGAGGTGCTTGGTAAATATTTACTAAATGGTTTTATCAGACCCTCAGGGTACGCAGGCTCAAATCCATCAGGACTGTCATTTTGTTGTTGTTATTAGGTGCTGTCTAGTCAGTTCCAACTCATAGCAACCTTATGTACAACAGCCTATGTACAACAGAACGAAACACTGCCTGGTCCTGTGCCACCCACACAATTGTTGTTATGCTTTAGCCCATTGTTGCAGCTACTGTGCCAATCTATTTCGTTAAGGGTCTTTCTCTTTTTCACGGACCCTCTACTTTACCCTAGTGGTGTAGTAGTTAAGAGCTATGGCTGCTAACCAAAAGGTTGGTAGTTCGAATCCACTAGGTGCTCCTTGGAAACTCTATGGGGCAGCTCTACTCTCTCCTAGAGGGCTGCTATGAGTCAGAATCGATTTGACGGCGACAGGTTGGTTTTTTGGTTTTTCTACTTTACCAAGCATGATGTCCTTCTCCAGGGACTGGTCCCTCCTGATAAGATGTTCAAAATACGTGAGGCAAAGTTTCATCATCGTCACTTCTAAGGAGCATTCTGGCTGTACTTCTTCCAAGACAGTTTTGTTCATTCTTCTGGCAGTCCGTAGTACGTTTGATATTCTTCACCAACACCATAATTAAAACATGTCCAGTCAGTTCCAACTCATAGCGACCCGATGAAACAGTGCCCGGTCCCGCAGCCATTCTCACAATTGTTGTTATGCTTGTTGCACTGTTGCAGCCACTGTGTTAATCCATCTCAGTAAGGGTCTTCCTCCTTTTTTGCTGATCTTCTACCAAGCAGGATGTCCTTCTCCAGGAACTGGTCCCTCCTGATAACATGTCCAAATATGTGAGACAAAGTCTCACCATCCCTGCTTCTAAGGAGCATTCTGGCTGTACTTCTTCCAAGGCAGATTTGTTTGTTCTTCTGGTAGTCCATAATATATCCAATATTCTTTACCAACACCGTAGTTCAAAGGCATCAATTCTTCTTTGGTCTTTCTTACTCTTTGTCCAGCTTTCGCATGCACATGAGGCTATTGAAAACACCAGGGCTTGGGCCAGGCACACCTTAGTCCTTAGGGTGACATCTTTGCTTTTTAACGCTTTAAAGAGGTCTTTTGCATCAAAGAAATCAAACAGCATATTGCATTTTTTGCAGCAGATTTGCCCAATGCAATATGTTGTTTGATTTCTTTGATATATCCAAATGGGGTGCTAGAGTGAGCTAACTTGATTATGGGAGCCTTTGAAGCACCAATGTCCTGTCACCAGAGGGCTAGAGCTGTTATCAGGTACACGAGCCTAGGAGTCCATTCACTATTCTTGTATAGATTCAGCTTAGGTGTCCAGGTGGTCAGTCACCTAGTATGTGATGCAGGCTCTCACCTATAATGTTAGAGGAGCAGTGGTGATTGGCGTATGCACAGGTTTCTGGTTGCATCAGGGGGTCACTCTCTGAGGAAGGCAGGGAGCTGACAATCTTCCCCCAAGTGTCTCTGAGGAAGGCACATCTCTGTTCTCTAGAGCGCACTGGTGGGTGGGCTCTGCAGCCATACCATAGGCACCCAATGCTTTTAACTGTAAGGACTGGGAGGCACCACTTATCTTTGGACCCCTGTTGTGGAGTGGCTAGGTGGCGTGGGTGGAGTCACCAGTCCTTGGGCCCCTGATATGGGTAGGCGAGGATCCTGTTTAATAGGCAGAGTGGTATCAAATGTCAACCACCCCCCTCCACCGCACAGCTGAAACAGTTACAGTCAGACCTCAAGTACACTCACCCTTGCAGTGTAATAGCAAGATCCTAGCTGCTGAAATAGGGCCGCGTGAATCAATGCAGGGGTGAAAGACATTCAAAGTCTGTGGACTGCTTCTGTCTGCACATGAGCTGCTTCTGCTCTAAATTTCCAGATTAGGGGAACCGGCAGGTTATTTTTCCCGTTTGTTAATTTGTTCCTTCTCCAAGGCTGGGAGAATGGCTCAGGGAGCACAGTAGGACCTATCTCAGGCCCAGGGAAATCAACTGTCACTGAAGCCGGCGGGGGCAGAGGGAGGAGTGGTCAGATAAGTGAGAGAGAGTTTTTTCAAAAGGGTGAGCTATTAGATCCCCGTAGTAAATTAGATGAAATCACTTATCTTGTGCTGAGAGCACTGTTTATTTGCTGATTCCAGAGGAGTGTGTAGATTCTGTGTGATGGCTTGCCCCACCGTAGTTGTGCCAGGGGATGGGGATGCACCATTTCACTTGCCTTCTTTTGCTGAAGCAGTGCATCCGGAATGCCACTGCCAGCCCTGTCATGGTCAGAGCTGAGGGGCGCCGGATCCTGCCGAGTCAGGTCTGGCAACTCCTTGGTGCTTCTGCACTGTCTCTCCCTCCCCCGTCACTCAGTCCGATTTCTTAACTTTGCCTTTGATGTTCAGGGTTCCTAGCTTGTCATATATATAATCGATTCACTCGTTTTTTCAGATCTTTGTTGTAAGAGGGACCACTGGAAGCATCTGACTATTCCGCCATCTTGACCCTGCCTCTGTTGTTTGATTTCTTGACTGCTGCTTCCATGGGCATTGATTGTGAATCCAAGTAAAATGAAATCCTTGACAATCTCAATGTTTTCTCCACTTATCATGATGCTGATTATTGGTCTATTTGTAAGGATTTTTGTTTTCTTTATGTTGCAGTATAATCCATACTGAAGGCTGTAGTCTGATCTTCATCAGTAAGTACTTCAAGCCCTCTTCACTTTCAGCAAGCAAAGTTGTGTCATCTGCATATCACAGTTGTTAATGAGTCTTCCTCTAATCCTGATGCCCCGTTTCTCTTCATATAGTCCACCTTCTCGGATTATTTGTTCAGCATATAGATTGAATAGGTATGGTGAAAGTATACAAACCTGATACACACCTTTCCTGATTTTAAACCATGTAGTATCTCCTTGTTCTGTTTGAATGACTGCCTGTTGGTTTATGTACAGGTTCCTCATGAGCACAATTAAGTGTTCTGGAATTCCTATTCTTCGAAATGTTATCCATAATTTGTTATGACCCACACAGTCAAATGCCTTTGCATATTCTCTGCCTTCAGCCACAATTCATTGGATATCGGCAATGATATCCCTCATTCCACATCCTCTTCTGAATCTGGCTTGAATATCTGGCAGTTCCCTGTTGATGTACTGCTACAACCATTTATGAATGATCTTCAGCATAATTTACTTGCATGTGATGTTAATGTCATAAGTCCTTCCCCATCCCTAAAATAAAGGACTACAGATGAGTCCACCACCACTTGTCTGTCAACCATCATTTTAAGGATGGAGAAGAACTTGTGACTTGTTTAAGGTCACACGGGCTAATAAAGTGATCAGCCTTCCACCCCAGCTCCAGACTTCCTATAGAGCAAGGCGTCTGAAACTGGGTCCAGGGACACCCATGAAGTCTGTGGAGAGATTTCAGGCAGAACATGAATGAGAAAAGTATTACATCTTTTTTTCCACTAACCTTAGACTGAAATTAGCATTTGTTTTCATCTTTAATATAGGCAGTGAATCACAGCACCATTAGTAGTATCTGTGAATTTTGTCATCATTTGAAATCACATTCCAGCTCTGGGAGATCTCTTTTTTTTTTTTTTTTTAATATATTTATTGTGCTTTAAGTGGAAGTTTACAAATCAAGTCAGTCTCTCATAGAAAAATTTATATACACATTGCTATATACTCCTAGTTGCTTTCCCTCTAATGAGACAGCACACTCCTTCTCTCCATCCTGTATTCCTGTGACCTTTCAGCTGGCTTCTGTCCTCCTCTGTCTTCTCATCTCCCCTCCAGACAGGAGTTGCCCACTTAGTCTTATGTGTCTACTTGGAGCCAAGAAGCTCGCTCCTCACCAATAGCATTTTCTATCTGATAGTCTAGTCCAATCCCTCCGAAGAGTTGGCCTTGGGATTGCTTCCTGTCTTGGGCTAATAGAAGGTCTGGGGACTATGACCTCTGGGGTCCTTCTAGTCTCAGTCAGACCGTTAAGTCTGGTCTTTTTACGGCAATTTGAGGTCTGCATCCCCCTGCTTTCCTGCTCTGTCAGGGACTCTCTGTTGTGTTCCCTGTCAGGGTAGTCATCAGTTACAGACAGGCACCATCTAGTTCTTCTGGTCTCAGGCTGATGTATCTCTGATTTATGTGACCCTTTCTGTCTCTTTGGCTCATAATTACCTTGTGTCTTTGGTTTTCTTCATTCTCCTTTGCTCCAGGTGGGCTGAGACCAATTGATGCATCCTTAGATGGTTGATTGCTAGCGTTTAAGACCCCAAATGCCGCTCACCAAAGTGGGATGCAGAATGTTTTTTTTTCAGAACTCTCTCCATTTAGGATGATGTTGGTTGTTGCCTTTGTATAAATAGCCTTTATTATGTTGAGGAATTTTTATCATGAATGGGTGTTGAACTTTGTCAAATGCCTTTTCTCCATTAATTGATAAGATCATGTGATTCTTGTCTTTTGTTTTATTTATATAATGGATTACATGAATTGTTTTTCTAATGTTGAACCACCCCTGCATACCTGGTATGAATCCCACTCGGTCATGGTGAATTATTTTTTTGATATGTTGTTGAATTCTATTGGCTAGAATTTTGTTGAGGATTTTTGCATCTAAGTTCATGAGGGATATAGGTCTGTAATTTTCTTTTTTTGTGTTGTCTTTACCTGGTTTTGGTATTAAGGATATGGTGGCTTCATAGAATGAGTTTGGGAGTGTTCTGTCCTTTTCTATGCTCTGAAATACCTTTAGTAGTAGTGGTGTTAACTCTTCTCTGAAAGTTTGGTACAACTTGCAATGAAGCCATCCAGGCCAGGGCTTTTTTTTTGTTGGGAGTTTTTTAAATTTTTATTGTGCTTTAAGTGAAAGTTTACAAATCAAGTCAGTCTCTCACACAAAAACTTATATACACCTTGCTACATACTCCCAATTTCTCTCCCCCTAATGAGACAGCCCACTCCCTGCCTCCTCTCTCTCTTTTTGTGTCCATTTCACCAGCTTCTAACCCCCTCTACCCTCTCATCTCCCCTCCAGGCAGGAGATGACAACATAGTCTCAAGTGTCCACCTGATCCAAGAAGCTCACTCCTCACCAGCATCCCTCTGTAACCCATTGTCCAGTCCAATCCCTGGCTGAAGAGTTGGCTTTGGGAGTGGTTCCTGTCCTGGGCCGACAGAAAGTCTGGGGGCCATGACCACCGGGGTCTTTCTAGTCTCACTCAGACCATTAAGCCTGGTCTTTTTATGAGAATTTGGGATCTGCATCCCACTACTCTCCTGCTCCTTCAGGGGTTCTCTGTTTTGTTCCCTGTCAGGGCAGACATCAGTTGTAGCTGGGCACCCTCTAGTTCTTCTGGGCTGAGGCTGGTGTAGTCTCTGGTTTATGTGGCCCTTTCTGTCTCTTGGGCTCATAATTACCTTGTGTCCTTGGTGTTCTTCATTCTCCTTTGATCCAGGTGGGTTGAGACCAATTGATGCATCTTAGATGGTTGATTGCTAGCTTTTAAGACCCCAGGTGCCTCTCTTCAAAGTGGGATGCAGAGTGCTTTCTTAATAGATTTTATTATGCCAATTGACTTAGATGTCCCCTGAAACCATGGTCCCCAAACCCCCGCCCATGCTACTCTGGCCTTCAAAGCATTCAGTTTATCCATGAAGCTTCTTGCTTTTGGTTTAGTCCAGTTGTGCTGACCTCACCTGTATTGTGTGTTGTCTTTCCCTTCACCTAAAGTAGTTCTTATCTACTATCTAATTAGTGAATATCCCTCACCAACCCTCTCTCCCTCCCTCCCCCTTTGCGTATCCATCAAAGAATGTTTTCTTCTCTCTTTAAACTATTTCTCGAGTTCTTATAATAGTGATATCATAAAATATTTGTCCTTTTGCAACTAATTTCACTCAGCATAAATCCTTCCAGATTCCTCCATGATATGAGATGTTTCACAGATTCCTCACTGTCCTTTATGGATGTGTAGTATTCCATTGTGTGAACATACCATAATTTATTTATCTATTCATCCGTTGATGGGCACTTTGGTTGCTTCCATCTTTTTTGCTATTGCAAAGAGTGCTGCAAGAAACATGGGTGTGCATATATCTGTTCGTGTAAAGGCTCTTATTTCTCTAGGATATATTCCAAAGAGTGGGATTGCTGGATTGTATGGTAGTTCTATTTCTAGCTTTTTAAGGAAGTGTCAAATCGATTTCCAAAGAGGTTGTAGCATTTTACATTCCTACCAGCAGTGTAAAAGCATTCCAGTCTCTCCAACATTTACTGTTTTGTGTTTTTTGGATTAATGCCAGCCTTGTTGGAGTGAGATGAAATCTCATTGTAGTTTTGATTTCCATTTCTCTAATGGCTAAGGATTGTGAGCATTTCCTCATGTATCTGTTAGCTACCTGAATGTCTTCTTTAGTGAAGTGTCTGTGTTCATAACTTTTGCTCATCTTTTAATTGGGGTATTTGTCTTTTTGTAGCTGAGTTTTTACAGTATCATGTAGATTTTAGAGGTCAGGGGCTGATTGGAAATGTCATAGCCAAAAACTTTTTCCCAGTCTGTAGGTAATCTTTTTACTCTTTTGGTGAAGTCTTTGGATGAGCATAGGTGTTTGATTTTTAGGATCTCCCAGTTATCTAGTTTTTCTTCTATATTTACAATTTTTTGTATACTGTTTATGGAATGTATTAGGGCTCCTAACATTGTCCCTATTTTTTCTTTCATGATCTTTATCATTTTAGATTTTATATTTTGGTCTTTGATCCATTTTGAGCTCTTTTTTGTGCATGGAGTGAGGTATGGGTCTTGTTTTATTTTTTTGCAGATGGATATCCAGTTATGCTAGCACCATTTGTTAAAAAGACTATCTTTTCCCCATTTAACTGTTTTGGGGCCTTTGTCAAATATTAACTGCTCATATGTGGATGGATTTATGTCTGAATTCTCAATTCTATTCCATTGGTCTATGTATCTATTGTTGTACCAGCACCAGACTCTTTTGACTACTGTGGTGGTATAATAGTAGAACAAATCAGGTAGAGTAAGGCCTCCCCCTTTGTTCTTTTTCAGTAATGCTTTACTTATCCGGGGCCTCTTTCCTTTCCATATGAAGTTGGTGATTTGTTTCTCCATCTCATTAGAAAATGTCATTGGAATTTGGATCAGAATTGCATTAAATCTATAGATTGCTTCTGGTAGAATAGACATTTTTATAATGTTAAGTCTTCCTATCCATATGCAAGGTATGTTTTTCCACTTATGTAGGTCTCTTGGTTTCTTGCAGAAGTGTTTTGTAGTTTTCTTTGTGTAAGTGTTTTACATCTCTGGTAAGATTTATTCCTAAGTATTTTATCTTCTTGGGGCTACTGTAAATCATATTGATTTGGTGATTTCCTCTTCGATGTTCTTTTTGTTGATGTAGAGGAATCCAACTGATTTTTGTATGTTTATCTTGTATCCCGATACTCTGCTGAACTCTTCTATTAGTTTCAGTTTTTTTGAGGATTCCTTAGGGTTTTCTGTGTATAAGATCATGTCATGTGCAAAAAGAGATAATTTTACTTCTTACTTGCCAATCTGGATGGCCTTTATTTCTTCATCTAGCCGAATTGCTCTGGCTAGGACCTACAACACAATGTTGAATAAGAGCAGTGATAAAGAGCATCCTTGTCTGGTTCTGGATCTCAATGGGAATGCTTTCAGGCTCTCTCCATTTAGGAGGATGTTGGCTGTCGCCTTTGTATAAATGTCCTTTATTATGTTGAGGAATTTTCCTTCTATTCCTATTTTGCTGAGAGTTTTTATCATGAATGGGTGTTGAACTTTGTCAAATGCCTTTTTTGCATCAATTGATAAAATCATGTGATTCTTGTCTTTTGTTTTATTTATATAATGGATTACATTAATTGTTTTTCTAATGTTGAACCACCCCTGCATACCTGGTATGAATCCCATTTGGTCATGGTGAATTATTTTTTTGATATGTTGTTGAATTCTATTGGCTAGAATTTTGTTGAGGATTTTTACACTTAAGTTCATGAGGGATATAGATCTGTAATTTTCTTTCTTTCTTTTTTTTTTTGTGGTGTCTTTACCTGGTTTTGGTATCAGGGATATGGTGGTTTCATAGAATGAGTTTGGGAGTATTCTGTCCTCTTCTATGCTCTGAAGTACCTTTAGTAGTAGTGGTGTTAACTGTTCTCTGAAAGTTTGGTAGAACTCTACAGTGAAGCCATCCAGGCCAGGGCTTTTTTTTTGTTGGAAGTTTTTTGATTACCTTTTCAATCTCTTTTTTTGTGATGGGTCTATTTAGTTATTCTACCTCTGTTTGTGTTAGTTTAGGTAAGTAGTGTGTTTCTGGGAATTCATCCATTTCTTCTAGGTTTTCAAATTTGTTAGAGTACAGTTTTTCATAGTAATCTGATATGATTCTTTTCATTTCAGTTGGGTCTGTTGTAATATTGCCCATCTCATTTCTTATTTGGGTTATTTGCTTCCTGTCCTGTTTTTCTTTTGTTAGTTTGGCCAATGGTTTATCAATTTTGTTGATTTTTTCAAAGAACCAGCTTTTGGTCTTGTTAAAGGTTTCAATTGTTTTTCTGTTTTCTATGTCATTTAGTTCTGCTCTAATTTTTATTATTTGTTTTCTTCTGGTGTCTGAGGGTTTCTTTTGTTGCTCTCTTTCTATTTTTTCAAGTTGTAGGGATAATTCTTTGATTTTGACCCTTTCTCCTTTTTGTAAGTGTGCATTTATTGATATAAATTGACCTCTGAGCACTGCTTTTGCTGTGTCCCAAAGGTTCTGATAGGAAGTGTTTTCATTCTCATCGAATTCTAAGAATTTCTTTATTCCATCTATAATGTCTTCTACAATCCAATCTTTTTAAGTAGGGTATTGTTCAGTTTCCAAGTGTTTGATTTCTTTTCTCTGCTTTTTCTGTTATTGTTTTCTATTTTTATGGCCTTATGGTTTTATGGTCAGAGAAGATCCTTTGCAATATTTCAATGCTTTGGGTTCTGCTAAGGCTTGCATTATGACCTAATATGTGGTCTATTCTAGAGAATGTTCCATGTGCACTAGAAAAGAAAGTATACTTGGTTGCTGTTGGGTGGAGTGTTCTGTATATGTCTATGAGGTCAAATTAGTTGATTGTGGCATTTAGATCGTCCGTGTCTTTATTGAACCTCTTTCTGGATGTCTTGTGTTTCACCGAAAGTGGTGTGTTGAAGTCTCCTACTATTATTGTGGAGCTGTCTATCTCACTTTTCAATGCTGATAGAGTCTGTTTCATGTATCTTGCAGCCCTGTTATTGGGTGCATAAATATTTAATATAGTTATTTCCCCCTGGTATATTGTCCCTTTAATCATTATATAGTGTCCTTCCTTATCCTTTCTGATGGATTTAACTTTAAAGTCTTTTTTGTCAGAAATTAATATTGCCACTCCTGGTCTTTTTTGATTGATGTTTGCTTGATATATTTTTTTTCCATCCTTTGAGTTTTAGTTTGTTTGTGTCTCTAAGTCTAAGGTGTGTCTCTTTTAGACAGCGTATAGATGGATTATGTTTTTAAATCCATTCTGCCACTCTCTCTTTATTGGTGCATTTAGTACATTTATGTTCATCGTAATCATGGATAGGTATGGGTTTAGTTCTGTCATTTTGATGTCTTTTTTTGTGTGTTGTTGACAGTTTCTGTTTCCCCTTAATTTTTTTTGCTGTGTAGTTTATATATTGTCTTTTTCTCTTATTTGTTTTCTTTGACTCTGTTTCTGTTGAGTATCTATTTTTTTTCTTGTATTTTATTTTGATGAGTAGGATAGTGAGTTTCCTTTGTGGTTACCTTAATATTTACCCCTATTTTTCTAAGTTTAAACCTAACTTTTATTTCTTTATATTGCCTTGCCTTCCTCTCCATATGAAATATCTATGGCAACATTTCTTAGTCCCTCTTTATTGTTTTAGTGTTGTCTTCTTTTACATAATGAGATCTCTTTCCCTGTTTCGAGCATTTTTTTATCTTGGTTTATTTTTGTGATTTTCCTATCTCGGTTGACAGTTGGCTGCTCTGTCCTGTATTCTAATCTTGGGTTGAGATATTATTGATTTTCTAACCAAAGGGCTCCCTTTAGTATTTCTTGTAGTTTTGGTTTTGTTTTTATGAATTCCCTAAGCTTCTGCTTATCTGGAAATGTCCTAATTCTTCATATTTGAGAGACAGTTTTACTGGATATATGATTCTTGGCTGGCAGTTTTTTTCCTTCAGTGCTTTATATAAGTCATCCCATTGCCTTCTTGCCTGCATGGTTTCTGCTGAGTAGTCTGAGTTTATTCTTATTTGCTCTCCTTTGTAGGTGACTTTTCTTTTATCCCTAGCTGCTCTTAAAATTCTCTCTTTATCTTTGGTTTTGGCAAGAGTGAATATAATATGTCTTGGTGACTTCCTTTTGAGTTCTATCTTATGTGAGGTTCAGTGAGCATCTCGGATAGAAATTTTCTCATCTTTCACGACATTGGGGAAGTTTTGTGCCAACAAATCTTCAACAATTCTCTCTATTTTCTGTTTTCCCTCCCTGTTCTGGTACTCCAATCACTCTCAGGTTATTTCTCTTGATAGAGTCCCACACTATTCTTAAGGTTTCTTCATTTTTTTTTTTAATTCTTTTTTCTGATTTTTTTTCAAATATATTGGTGCCAAATGCTTTATCTTCAGTCTCACCAATCCTTCCTTCCACTTCCTCAGTCCTTCTCCTCTGACTCTCTATTGAGTTGTCCAGTTCTGTAATTTTATTGTTAATCTTCTGAATTTCTGATTGCTGTCCCTCTATGGATTCTGGCAGCTCATTAAATTTTTCATTATGTTCTTGAATAACCTTTTTAATTTCTTCAACTGCTTTATCTGTATGTTCCTTGGCTTGTTCTGCACAGTGCCTGATCTCGTTCCGGATGTCTTGAAGAATTCTGTATATTAATCTGTTGTATTCTGCATCTGGTAATTTCAGGAAGGCACCTTTATCCAGAAGACCTCTTGATTCTTTGTTGTGAGAGCCTGTTGAAGCGATTATGGTCTGCTTCTTTATGTGATTTGATATTGACTGTTGTCTCCGAGCCATGTATAAGTTATCATATTAGTTTAACTTATGTTTGCTTACTGTATCCTAGCTTTTTGCTTTGTTTTCTTTTGATATGCTCAGATAGGCTGCTTGAGTGAGCTAACTTGATTATTTTCATCTTTGAACTTCTAACGTCCTGTCACCATATGGGTAGAGCTGTTATCAGGTATTTGAGCCTAGGAGTCCATTCAATTTTCTTGTATGAATTCAGCTGAGATGTCCAGGTAGTTGGTCATCAAGTGTGTGGTACAGGCTCTATCTTACAGTGTTAGAGGGGTAGGGGTGATTAGTGTAGGTACAGGTATCTGGTTGTTGCAGGGTGTTACGCTCTGAACAATGCAGGGGCTGACAACCTTCCCCCATGTGTCTGTGAGGGAAGCGTGTCCTTGTTCCCTAGAGCACACATGTGGATGGGTTCTGCAGATGGATCATGGGTACCCAATGCTTTTGGTTGTAAGGACTGGGAGTTACCAGTTATCCTTGGACCCCTGCCATGGGTGGCTGGAGCCACCAGTCCTTAGGCCCCTGCTGTGGGTAGGTGAGGACCCTGTTTAATAGGCAAAGCAGTGACAAACATCAAGCATCCACCTCTCCACCACACAGCTGAAACAGTTGCAGTCTGCCAACAGGGGCCTATTCTCCTGAAATAGGCCCACACAAGTCCATGCAGGGCAGAAAGGTATTCAAAGCCCAGGGACCGTTTATGCAGGAGCTACTTCTGTCCTGAGCTCCCCAGGTTAGTGGGGCTGGCAGATTATCTTTTACCTGAATTGTGAATTTATTCCTTCTCCAAGGCTGGCAAATGGCTCAGGTTGCTCAGCAGAACCTGTCTGAGGCCCAGGGAAATCGACAACCACTGAAGCCGGCTTGAGGGCTGCGGGCGTGGTAAAATATATGCTAGTACTTAGCTTTTGCTTCCCTGGTTCCGGAGGTGTGAGTAGGCGGTGCGGATGGCTGTCTCTCCCTGAAGAAACTGTGGCTGGAATGCTGTTGTCAGCCCACCGCAGTTCACTCAGGGAATGGTGCTTGATTGTTCCCGGTGATTCAGGCCCGGCAACTCTTCTCTGCTTCTGAACTATCTCTCCCTCCCCCTGCTGCTCAATCTGTTTTCTAACTTTGCCTTTGATGTTCAGGGCTCCTAGCTTGTCATAAATGTAGTTGTTTCACTTGTTATTTCGGGTCTTTGTTGTAAGAGGGATCACTGGAAACATCTGACTACTCCGCCATCTTGGCCCTGCCTCCAGAATGTTTTAATAGATTTTATTATGCCAGTTGATCTAGATGTCCCCTGAAACCATGGTCCCCAAACCCCTGCCCCTGCTACTCTGGACTTCAAAGCATTCAGTTTGTTCAGGAAACTGCTTTTGGTTTAGTCCAGTTGTGCTGACCTCCCCTGTATTGTGTGTTGTCTTTCCCTTCACCTAAAATAGCTCTTGTCTACTATCTTATTAGTGAATACCCCTCTCCCTTCCTTCCTCCCCACTTGTAACCACCAAAGAATATTTTCTTCTCTGTTTAAACTTTTTCTTGCGTTCTTGTAATAGTGGTCTCATACAATATTTATCATTTTGCAACTGACTAATTTCACTCAGCATAATGCCTTCCAGGTTCCTCCATGTTATGAAATGTTTCACAGATTCATCATTGTTCTTTATCGATGCGTAGTATTCCATTGTGTGAATATACCATAATTTATTTATCCATGCCTCCATTGATGGGCACCTTGGTTGCTTCCATCTTTTTGCTGTTATAAACAGTGCTGCAATGAACATGGGTGTGTATATATCTGTTTGTGTAAAGGCTCTTATTTCTCTAGGATATATTCCAAGGAGTGGGATTGTTGGATCGTATGGTAGTTTTCTTTCTAACTTTTTAAGGAAGTGCCAAATTGATTTCCAAAGTGGTTGTAATACTTTACATTCCCACCAGTAGTGTATAAGTGTTCCAGTCTCTTCACAACCTGTTCAACATTTATTATTTTGTGTTTTTTGGATTGATGTCAGCTTTGTTGGAGTGAGATGAAATCTCATTGTAGTTTTGATTTGCATTTCTCTAATGGTTAATGATCATGAGTATTTCCTCACGTATCTCTTAGCTGCCTGACTGTCTTCTTTAGTGAAAGGTCTGTTCATATCCTTTGCCCATTTTTTAATTGGGTTGTTTGTCTTAATGTTGTTGAGTTTTTGCAGTATCATGTAGATTTTAGAGATCAGATGCTGATGGGAAATATCATAGCTAAAAGATTTTTCCCAGTCTGTGGGTAATCTTTGTGCTCATTTGATGAAGTCTTTGGATGAGCATAGGTGTTTGATTTTTAGTAGCTTCCAGTTGTCTAGTTTCTCTTCTGGTTTTTGTGCATTGTCAGTAATGTTTTATATACTGTTGATGCCAAGTATTAGGGCTCCTAGCATTGTCCCTATTTTTTCTTCCATGATCTTTAATGTTTTATATTTAGGTGTTTGATTCATTTTGAGTTAGTTTTTGTGCATGGTGTGAGGTAGGGGTTTTGTTTCATTTTTTTGCAGATAGTTTTCCAGTTACACAAGTACCATTTGCTAAAGAGACTGTATTTTCCCCATTTAACTGACTTTGGGCCTTTGTCAAATGGCAGCTGCTTATATGTGGATGGTTTTATGTCTGGATTCTCAGTTCTGTTCCATTGGTCTATGTATCTACCGTCGTACCAGTACCAGGCTGTTTTGACTACTCTGGCGGTATAATAGGTTCTAAAATCAGGTAGTGTGAGGCCTCCCATTTTGTTCTTCTTTTCTAGTAATGCTTTACTTATCCAGGGCAGTTCTGGGAGATCTCTTGAAATATCACTTACAATTATTATTGATTTGAAACTATACACAAGTATTAGACCTGCTGATAGATCTTGTTATTATATCCATCAGTAAAGAGGTACACACATTATTATATCACAAATTAAAAAAAAATAACAATTGTATTTCAGTATCATTAGTTTCCATTATAATTCTTCGTATTTTATTTTACGCATTTAAAGGCATCATCCTGAGAAGGGTTCCATACATTCCACCAGACTGCCCAAGAGGTCTGTGATACATAAAATGTTAAGAATCTTTGCTCAAAGTAGCTCCCCCAATTGACTTTACAAAGAGCTTTGTCGTCACCAGATAAAAGCCATTTTTAGACCCTTCGCCCCATGTGAAGGCGTGCCTGTATGTGTTTGTCACTATTTGACAATATTCTCAGAGTACAGAGTAGCAGGTTTTTATGAAAAACAAATTTGAATTATGTTAAATGATCCAAAGAGAAATGTTATTTTCTCAAAAATAACATAGGTTAATTAACACAGATTTACTTAAAACTGGTCCCCAATCATATTGGTATTTCAAAGAGCTATTTTGTTTGTTGCTGGATGATAATGTTTTAAAGATAAGTTATAACCAAGCTATATCTTTTGTCTTGATAAGGTAGAACATGACATTGGTTCTTAAACTTCTAAAATCATTCTTTCAAGAGGATCTGGGCTCTCATATCATTTCTAAATAATTTCCATCTAGTGCTTAATCTGCATAAAATAGCAATTTAACCCTTTCCATTATTAATCCAAGATGTGAGCAGTTTGGAAACTCTAGGGGTCAGGTATAATGGGCATTTTCAAAGGAATTGCTACTTGAAGAGGTAATATAACCAAGAGACTATATACCCAGTTAATTTGATTTTTTAATATATTTGTACTTGCTTCTTAAATCACATTAACTTGTTTTTAAATTGTTATATTTTTAAGTTGTCTTCAGAGTTTTGAACCTTTTTTTTTTTTTATTGTGCTTTAGGTGAAAGTTCACAGCTCAAGTTAATTTCTCATACAAAAATTTATACACATATTGTTATGTGACACTAGTTGATGTTTTTGTGTGTTATAATTTTTGGATTCACATTCAAAGACCACGGAAGTAGCAGTCAAGAAATCAGACGACATATGGCATATTGCGTTGGGGAAATCTTCTGTAAAAGACCTCTTTAAAATGTTGAAAACAAGGATGTCACTTTGAGGGCTAAGGTGTGTCTGATCTATGGTTTTTTCAGTCATCTCATATGCGTGCAAAAACTGGACAATGAATAAGGAAGACCAAAGAAGAACTGACACCTTTTAATTACGGTGTTGGTGAAGAATATTGAATACACCATAGACTGCCAGAAGAACAAACAAATCTATCTTGGACAAAGTACAGCCAGAATACTCCTTAGAAGCAAGGATGGTGAGATGTCGGCTGACACACTTTGGGCATGTTTTAGGGGGTATCAGTCCCTGGAGATGGACGTCATGCTTGGTAAAGTGGATGGTCAGAGAAAAAGAGAAAGACCTTCAATGAGATGGATTGACACAGTGGCTGCAACAATGCGCTCAAGTATAGTAAAGATTGTGAAGATGGCACAGGACCGGGCAGTGATTCGTTCTGTTGTACATAGGGTCACTATGAGTTAAAAACGACTTGATGGCACCAAACGACAACATCAGCAATTTTAGAAAGGGTGGGCTGGAGGGCCTCATTGAGGAAGTGATATCTGAGCAAATACCTAAATGAGATGAGGCAGCAAGACATGCAGATGTCTAGTGGAAAGAGTGTAATAGGCAGAGGGAACCCCTAGTGCAAAGGCTCTGAGTCTAAAGTGTCTGGTGTGGACAAGAACAGCAAGGAGGCCTGTGTGGCTGGAGTGAGGAGAAGAGAAGTGGGAGACAGTCAAAGAGGTATTGTGAAGGGCTTCCTAGGCCATTGTAAGGACTCTGGCTTTTCCTTTGCGTGAGATGTGAAGCCATTGCATGATCTGACTTAAATTTCCAAAGAATCATTCTAGCTGTTATGCTGAGCACATACTGAATGGCAGGCACTGGCAAAAGTGGGGAGGCCAGTTAGGAGGCCACTGCAGTAAGCCTGGTGAGACATGGTGGGGCTTGGACAGAGGGTTGCAGTGGAGGTAATAATGAGTGTTAGAGGTCTGGATATATTTAGAAAGACCCAACAGGATTTATTGAGGATGCGAGAGAGAGAAAGTAAAGGTCAACTCTGATGTTTTTCACCTGAACAACTGGAAGGATGGAGTACCATATCTTGAGAGGGGGAGGCTGTCAAAGAATGGGTTTGCAGTGGGGAGAGTTCAGGAGCCCAATTTTGGACATTTCATTTTTGAAATGCCTGTCAGGGGAGCGGTCTGGGCTGGAAATACAACTTTGGCAGACATCAGGGTTTGGATGGCAGATGTGCCTGTAACGTCTCTCATCATCCTGCTAGGGCTGTCTGTTCTGAAAAAGGGTTCATTTGGGACAGGGGTGTAACTCAAACACTTGATGTCCTGTGCAGATTTGGGCACTTTTAACATTTATCCCCACCACCAGTCTGTCAGTTCATCCTACTGTGGTGATTTGCACGTAGCTATGATGATGGAAGCTATGCTATCAGTATTTCAAATACCAGCAGAGTCACCCATGGCGAACAGGTTTCAGCAGAGCTTCCAGGCCAAGGAAGAAAGGCCTGGTGATTTCCTTCTGAAAATTAGACTAGGAAGAAAAGCCTGGTGATTTACTTCTGAAAATTAGCTAATGCAAACCTATGGATCACAATAGAATATTAACTGACTCGCTTGCTTTGGACACATCATCAGGAGGGATCAGTCGCTGGAGGAGAACATTATGTTTGGTGAAGTAAAGGGCCAGTGAGAGCAACGGAAACCCATGGTGAGATGGATTTACACATGCTGGTGATTGTGAAATGATGCAGGACAGGGCAATGTTTCGTTCTGTTGTATGTAGGGTCACCACGAGTCAGAGTTGACTCAATGGAAGCTATCTCTCTCTCTGTGTCTATCTATCTGTCTGTCTGTCTATCTATCTGACATTTATTAATCTCATTGAGGATTTCCCTCATTTTTTGCTGACCCTCCACTTTAGCAAAAAATGATACCCTTTTTTAAAGATTGGTCTTTCCTGATGACATGTCCAAAGTAAGCGAGCCAGTCTTGCCATCATTGCTTCTAAGGAGCGTTCTTGTTGTATTTCTTCTAAGACTGATTTGTTCATTCTTCTGGAAGTCTATGATATATTCAATATTCTTTGCCAGTGTCACAATTCAAATGGATTAATTCTTTGGGCTTCTTTTTTTATTATCCAGCTTTTGCATGCATATGAGGTGTCAACTGACCCAAGTGACATTGATAGCAATTATAACAAATATAACAACAACAAAAATTTATCAAGTACCCAGTGCTACAAGGCCCACAGATGCATTATCCTCCAACCAAACCAGTGGAGTATTACTGGGGAATTGAGACTCAAAGAAATAAAGAGATTTACTTCAGGTCTCATAGCTAGTGGTGGGTGAAGCTCTTGATTCTCAGTTCATCCTTCCTAGGTCTCAGGGACTCCAACATTGAGCTCATTCATTCTTCCTAGGCCTTAGGCTGTCTCTAACTCCCTCTGCAAGCTCACAGCTCCTACCTGCACACCTCTAGTGGTGGGGAACTCACTACCATTCAGAGTCTCCTCTGCCATTACTAGATAGCTCTGTGAGACAGGTCTTTCTTTCATTGAACCAGATCCAGCCTGCCTGCGGCTCCTCTCATCATGCCCAGCTTCATGCTCAGAGGGCACAGAGCACAACTCTCTCACTGATTGTGCATAGCCTGCAGATACCTGGGGACAGAGACCCCTGAGGCTGCTCCTTTTGAGGCTGAAAATCCCAGCTTCTGCAAATATTGGATAGACTAAAGACAAAATTAATAACAAGGAAAGCCGATAATTTTATCTATCTGTCTGTCTGTCTGCCTACCTACCTATCCATCCCTCCATCCAACCAACGATCCATCCATCCAACCATCTATCCATCCATCTATCATCTGTCTATGTTTCCTGTCTGTGCCCTTTAGAATGTAAGCTCCATGATGACTTTGCTTTGTTCATCACTATATTCCTAGCAAGGTCCCTGGGTAGCACAAATGTTTTGCGCTCAACTACTAACCTGAAGGTTGGCAGCTAGAACTCACTCAGTGGTGCCTTGGAAGAAATGCCTGGTAATTGATGTTGTTGTTGTTAGGTGCTGCTGAGCCAGCTCTGACTCATAGCGACCCTGTGCACAACAGAACAAAACACTGCCCGGTCCTGCGCCACCCTCACAATCGTTGTTATACTTGAGCCCATTGTTGCAGACACTGTGTCAATCCATCCCATTGAGCATCTTCCTCTTTTTTGCTGGCCCTCTACCAAGCACACAATATCCTTCTCCAGGGACTGGTCTCTCCTGATAACATCTCCAAAGTATGGGAGACATCTCTCTATCCTTGCTTCCAAGGAGCATTGTGGCTGTACTTCTTCCAAGACAGATTTGTTCATTCTTTTGGCAGCCCATGGTATATTCAGCATTCTTTGTCAACATCACAATTCAAAGGCATCAGTTCCTCTTTGGGCTTCCTTATTCACCGTCCAGCTTTTGCATGCATAAATAGCTACTGAAAACACCACGGTTTGGATCAGTCATACTTTAGTCGTCAAGGTGACGTATCTGCTTTTCAGCACTTGAAGAGGTTTTTTTGGCAGCAGATTTGCCCAGTGCAATGTGTCTTTTGATTTCTTGACTCTTGCTTTCATGGATGTTGATTGTGGATCCAAGTAAAATGAAATCCTTGACAATTTTAATCTTTTCTCCGTTTATCATGATGTTGCTTATTGATCCAGTTGTGAGGATTTTTGTATTCTTTATGTTGAGGTGTAATCCATACTAAAGGCTTTCGTCTTTGATCTTCATCAGTAAGTGCTTCAAGTCCTCTTCACTTTCAGCAAGCAAGGTTGTGTCATCTGCATAACACAGGTTGTTAATGAGTCTTCCTCCAATCCTGATGCCGTGTTCCTCTTCATATAGTCCAGCTTCTCAGATTATTTGTTCAGCATACAGATTGAGTAAGTATGGTGAAAGGATGCACACCTTTCCTCACTTTAAACCACGCAATATCCCCTTGATCTCTTTGAAGACTGCCTCCTAATCTCTGTACAGGTTCCTCATGAGCACAATTAAGTGTTCTGGAATTCCCATTCTTTGCAATGTTATCCGTAATTTGTTATGATCCACAGAGCCAAATGCCTTCGCCTAGTCAATAAAATACGGGTAAACATCTCTCTGGTATTCTCTGCTTTCAGCCAGGGTCCATCTGAAATCAGCAATGATATCCCTCATTCCATGTTCTCTTCTGAATCCAGCTTCAATTTCTGGCAGTTCCCCGTTGATACACTGCTGCAGCCACTTTTGAATGATCTTCAGCAAAATTTTACTTACATTTGATATTAATGATACTGTTCAATAATTTCTGAATTTGGTTGGATCATCTTTCTTGGGAATAGGCATAAATATGGATCTTTTCCAATCAGTCAGCCAGGTAGCTCTCTTCAAATTTCTTGGCATAGATGAGTGAACACCTTCAGGGTTGCATTTGTTTGTTGCAATATTTCAATTAGTATTCCGTCAATTCCCGGAGCCTTGTTTTTTGCCAGTGCCTTCTGTGCAGCTTGGACTTCTTCCTTCAGTACCATTGGTTCCTGATCATATGCTACCCCCTGAAACGGTTGAATGTTGGCCAATTCTTTTTAGTATAGTGACTCTATGTATTCTTTCCATCTTCTTTTAATGCTTTCTGCATTGTTTAATATTTTCCTGATGATTGGTTCCTGTAAATATTATAGTCAAGAAAACCCTATGGAGCAGTTCTACTCTGTAATACATGTGATTGCTATGAGTCCAAATCAACTCAAAGGCAACAATTTTTTTTTTTTTTTTTGGTATCCCTAGCACCTTAAACACTGCCTGGTCCATAGGAGGCACTCAGTAAATACTTGCTGAATGAGCGAATGAATCTTAGATTTTTTACTATGCTTCCTGACTCCCTAAACTAGGTCAGGTTCCTGTTTATATACTCCTAGCACCCATATGGAAACCATGGTGGTGTAATACTTAAGAGCTACCTCTGCTAATCAAAAGGTTGGCAGCTCAAATCCACCAGGTACTCCTTGGAAACCCTGTGGGGCAATTCTACTCTGTGCTATAGGGTCGCTATGAGTTGGAATCGACTCAACAGCAATGGGTTTTTTTGGTAGCAGCTGTATGTCTCCTGTGAAACAGTCAGTACAATTGTTATTAGACAATTGTGTAATTTAAGTTCTATCTTATTCGCTACTGTATTCCCAGTCCCAACGTAGGCAGTAAATATGTGCTGAGTAGATTAATGAAAAAGCCAAAGCATTATTTAGGAAACAAACCAACAAGTAGGCACTCGACAGAGGGCCTGACCCTTGCCCTAGATACTGGGGCACCTGGGGTTTAGGGTATCTCCCCTACTAACTTACTGTGTGACCTTCAGTTAGTGACGGTCCCTTCCTGGGTCGCAGTTCCCCCAGCTAGAAAATAAGAAGCAAAGCCTTGCCATTCAGAATGACATTTTAGGCCAGGATAGATCGTGATTCTAGAAACCAGCACCTCAGCTTGGTTCCACCGCCAGCCTGGGCAAAGATTTGGCCTTGGGACCTCTGCTGGCAGGGTGGGCTCCTGGCACTGGGCCTGCCGTTTGGTTTCTTGGCTGGGTGAGGGGACAGCAGGGGGTAGTGATTTATCTTCCCCCAGTGGGGTCCTGGCCAAAAATTGTACCACCCATGTAGGGTCTCCTAGGACCCAGGAGTCACAGCCAACACATTTCCTGGCTTGGCTGGCTCCAGGCTGGTACTTTCACCACCCAGGCACTGGGGCTGCCTGTGAGGATGAGCACCCATTCAATCTGACCATAGCTCCAGAGATCCCATGGCATTGCTTTGAGCAGACCTGTCCCAGGCTCCCACCGAGTCAGGACTTCTTAACCCATTTTGTGCCATGAAACCCTTGGGCAGTTTGGTGAAGCCTATGGACATCTTAATGTTTTAAATGAATAAAATAAAGTGCATAGCATTGTAAAGAAACTCATTATATTGAAATACAGTTATCAAAATATTAAAAATATCCATTGCAATGTAGTCACTTATGTGCATTTTTATAATGTATTAAATAACAAGCTCTAGTGGAGGGTCCAATGAGTATTATAATTTCATAGGAATGGGCATAAATGATATATTCAGATATCTGCAATAACTGTATGGTGATATTAAAATATCTCAGAGGGTCTGTGGTTTGTTGCCTTCATTCCTAATGGGAAGAAACAGTAAGTTTCAGCTAGAAGTTAGTGAAATGCAGATGGAGTGTCCTCCCCCCTAAGTTGATGAACCCCGGAGTTCTATCCATGGGCTATGCCTTGTGAGAGGAGCCCTAAGTGAAGGGAAGCCCAGTGAATGAAATCCTCCAGTCTGAGAGGAATATGACTCACCAGTCATAACAAAGCCCTCTTCCTCAGAACCTTTGTAAAACATGGTAATCGATCACATTCTGTTAATGGATCACAGAAGCACAGGCTTCCACACCTGGAAGGGCTATAAGCTCTTTTGCAGACTCCCCTGTTGGGTGAGCTGGTGGTCTTGGGCCTCTGCTCCCACATCTCTAGGGATAGGGAGCATACTCTCTTGAACACATTCATCCCAGTGTTGAACAGCTCCAGCTCTCAGAGGAATGGTGATCATGTCCTCTCATTCATACACAGAGTTGAATCAGACCCAGTCTCTGCTCCCACAGCTAGAGGGGAGAGCCAAGGACCCAGCTAGAACTAAAATGTCTTATTCATTCAACAACCATTCTCTGAGCTTTCCTGTCTGCCAGAGCAGAGCTAGGCACTGGATATACTGAGATTCTATTTCATAAAATATTTGTTGAGTGTGTGCTCAGGCACTGCACTCAGTCCTAGGTGCTGGGGATACAGGAGTAAAAAGGACATGATGCCTTCCCTTTGGGGAGACATATTAAATGGGCAAACATACAAGTCATTATGTAATTGCAATTTGTGATGGTGGTTATAAAGAAACGAGCAGGGTATTAAGAGAGGGACTACAGGGCAGATTGACTTCAGATGGGCAAGAAGGGAGATCAAAGAAGGCCTCTTGGAGAAAGCACATTTAAGGCGAGACTTGGGGGGTATGTTAAAGTCGTCAGTCAAATAGGAGACAGGAGGGGAAGAGTGGAGTAACAGAGGGAAGGGCAAGCATGCAGGAGGCCCTGATATGGGAAAGAACTTTGCTCTTGTTGGGAAGTGACAGGCAGGCTCTGGGGGCTGGATGAAGCTGTAAAGGAGAGTAAAGACGGAGGAAAACACAAGCTAGTTGCTGCTGAGCTGTCTCTGACTCATGCATGCCCCGAGAGTGTCAGAGCAGAATTGTGCTCCACAGAGTTTTCAATGGCTGATTTTTTTGAAGTAGATCACCAGGCCTTTCTTCCAAGGTGCCTGTGGGTAGACTCGAATTTCCAAACTTTCGGTTAGCAGCGGAGCATGTTTACTGTTCACATCATCCAGGGACTGCAAAGGCAAACTGAAAGGGACCTTTCAAACTCATGCTAAGAACTTCAGATTTTAAAAGTGATTGGAAGCTGCCCAAGAGTTTAATGAGGATCTATTGAATGACTAAAAGAAGGGTTCTAGGGGCTCTCAGTGAAAAAAGCCTGTATCTTTGTGCTCTAAACCACTTGGTTGCAGATCTCTTTTGAGCATGTCTCCCTGCTTTTCTTCAGGCTAAACTCTCTGCCTGGAATACCTTCCCCAGGCTGTTTTTCTGCTCAGCCCAGCAATCTAGCTAACTCTTTTCCTAGCATCATCTGCTCCAGGATGCCTTCTTTAACAATTTAGTCACCCATGCTTCCTCACCTCACAGCCCTGGGCATGCCATATGCACAGTTATTAACTGTTCATACGTCAGTGTCCACCCTCTCTTCCTCCAAATCACCCCTTGGAACATGGCAGGAGTGAGGGGCTGGCACCAAAAAAAAAAAAACCAATTGCAGTCAAGTTGATTCCAACTCCTATAAGGGGGCTGGAGAGGGGGAAATTGCAGAATCTTCAGCAGCGAATTGGACCTGGACCTCCCCAATGTGGGACTGGAGTTGGGCACTACCTCCTGCCTGCAGCAAGTGGAATGGCAGGCAGAGCAGGAAGAGAAGAAGGGCTAAAAAAACCCAAACCCATTCATTGCCGACAAGTTGATTCTGACTCATAGCGACCCTGTAACATAGAGTAGAACTGCCCCATAGGGTTTCCAAGGAGCGGTTGGTGGATTCAAACTGCCAACCTTTTGGTTAGCAGCTGTAGCTCTTAACCACTGTGCCATCAGGGTGGAAGGAGACCCCTGGAAATAGATCAGGCCCACTTTGCTTTTTCTGAGATGCAAAGCACAGAAGGCTGAGCTAGAAGGAGGGCCTGTCCAAGGTGGCCTGATGTGCTGGGGTGGCGGAGCTGGGGTTGTGAACAGGAAGGAGGAACTGAGCGCTGATGGAGCCACTGCTCAGAGATGAGGACACAGGGTCCAGCTTTGTGGGGCCGCTGAGGCCTGAGTCCAGTCGCTGGGCCTAAGCCAGGCCAGCAGAGGGCCCCAGGCTGTGTCTGTGCAGCTGGGGAGATGAACACCCTCAGCTGGGTGAGGACTTCCAGGGGGACAGGGACCAGCCTCAAAGCCAAATGTTCACCCACACCCCCCGCCTTTTCCGGAACAACTTGTTTTGCTCTAAAGCTTGGGACTTTGACCCTGGAAGTGTGTTTCTCTCCTGTTGGTCACCTGATGTCCTTCCTGCTTATTCCGCCCCCCCTTCACTCTCCTCCCCAAATCATCATTCAGGAAGCCCTTGCTGTTTCCCAGGTTCTTTGGTTTTAGGGAAGATGGGGAGGCTTGAGTGAGGGAGGCAGAACTTGGGACTTGAGGACTGATGGGGGAGGCTGGGGGGGACTGGCTTGACTAGGGGGTTACAGCAGTGACTTCCTTACTTGCCTCTTCTTGGATCCCTCTTTCTGGGCTTCTGGGACACCCCACTCATCTGAGTTTCTTCCTTTTGCCTCCTCTTCCTTAGCGTTGGGGTTGTGTCCTTGTCCCTCCACTCCCCCCACCCCCCGCCTTTCCCTGAGCTCTTCCCACTGTGTACACACTTCCTGGGGAGGCCATGCACTCCTGTGCCTCAGTCCACCACCCCTGGGCCACCAATGACTCCTGATCTAGCTGTCTGCTCCAGATGGTTCCCTGAGCTCCAGATGCGTGGATCTGAGGACTTTCTGGACGTCTTCCTCTGGTGGGCCCACAGATATCACAAACAAAATCCATCTAGGCCTGTAGCTCACCAATCCTCCCCAGCCCCCAAATGTGCTCCAGCTCCTTCCAAGGCACTACATCCACCCAGGTGCTCAAGTCAGAAACCTGGGAGTCACCCTCAGCTCCTTCCTCTCCCTCACCACCCACTTAAGTGTCACCGTGTTCTAGCAACCACGTCCTATCTATTCTACCTCCTAAATAAAGCTCTAGTCCAGTCCCGTGCCACTCCCCAGGTGCAGGTCATGTCATTGATTGTGTGGCTATTGTAGCAGCCTCCCTTCTTTCTCCACTTTTTCCACTCCCCTTTCATTCTTTATCTACACTGTGTGCTGAGGCGTTTTCTCAAATGCCAATTTGACCAGGTGACTCCCCTGCTTAAAACCCTCGAAGAAGGCATCAGTGGGTGTTTGCAAAATTAAACCCTGTTCCTTACATTCCAGGCAGGAGCCCTGGTGTACCGTGGTTAAGAGCTTGGCTGCTAACCAAAAAGTCAGCAATTTGAATCTACCAGCCACTCCTTGGAAACCCTATGGGGCAGTTCTACTCTGTTCTATAGGGTCACTGTGAGTCTGAATCAACTAGATGGCAACATGTTTTTTTTTTTTTTTTTGGATTTACATTCTAGTCAGCGAATCCCTGGCTGTTCATTAACACCTACTGTGCCTACTCTAGCCAGACTTTGTGCCAGAAGATTCTGAGGACACCAAGTGGGGGGAGGGGGGCAGGGGGCAGAGGAGCAGGATATACATGCATGGGAGCCATCACTCAGTTCCAAGCAAAGTTCCCTTAGTTCAGCTTGAGATATCCCACCTTTGGATGGTAGTGGGCCCTCCTGCACACACGTGTGCATACACACACATACAGCAAGCAGGGAGGAGGTGTGATGTCTGAGCACTCCCACTGGCAGAACCATCCCAAATGGTAATTGGTGGCCTCCTGGTGGGAAGGCTGTGGAGGGGCATCCTGCTGCCCTTGGGCTACTGGCTTCTGGGAACCCTCCATCTCTGAGACTTTGCCTCTAGTCTGCCTGGCTCCTTTTTTCTTGGTGTCTGTGGAGCTGGACTTCCAGCATCTTTGGCCTCCCGTACTGCTGGGATGGGGTGGGGCAAGAGGACCCAGCATGACCCTTTGCCTTAGGCCTCCACAGGGACTTGGGTCATTCTCAGTTCCTGAGCTGGAGAGCCTGATAGGCTGTATGTGATCCTTGGAGATTTTTGCCTCTTCTGAAGAGTCTGACGCCAGGGCCTCCCATTCGAGGAATAGTGAGCCTTCCTCAAAGGTGCTCCCAGTTAGGAGGGTTGGGGACTTGGAGATTCTGGGCCACCTGGGGGGTTCCTTCCTTCACTTCAGCCTAGGCCTTCAGCAGCAGGGCTGAGCTCACTACTTCTCTGGCCTCTGATGGATGAAGATGGAACAGAGGGTATAAGCTGGGGTGTGGAGGCCTCTGACCAAGCCCTGATCTTGTCTGAGGGAGGCCTTCCTGGGGGACTTTATAGAGGGAAGCACGTGGTGCTTTCAGGGACCACATCTGGGGTCAAGAGGAAGATTTGAAGTGGGTAGAGTCTTGGTCCATCTTTGGGAAGGCTGGGGCTGGGATCTTCAGGCCCTCGGTGATGATCACCATGGGAGGTGTATTTTTGGAAGTACTGGGTTTGGCCAGGAGGGCACATAAGACAGGAATTGTGTCCCAGGTGGGACCCCAGGGCCTGGCTTGGCTAAGCAGCGACAGGAATTAGGTCAGGTGCCAGGGAAGTGGGCAGCTTTGAGCCTTCCTCAGGCTTCTGGGGTTTTCCCCATGCTCCCTGAGCCAGAGAACACATTTTTTTCATCCCATTGTCAGTCTTCCAATAGGCCGCGCCCACTGGGCTCATTCTAAACAGGAGGTACAAAGTGTCACTTCTTTTCCAGACCCCAGCCCAACTTCCAGGAATGGGGAGCTCAGACAGAAACACTGGGAAGGGCTGGGGCTTGGAGGTGAGGCCAGGACTCTATCCACATCTTCCTGGTCTGTGGACCCACCTCCTTAGCCAGACTCTGAAAGATGACCTCGAATGCCAGCTCTAGTGGGCTGGGCACCGGCCAGGGAAGGCCAGGCCCCAGCAGGTTATTACCATGGGAGGGAGGGCGGTTTCTCTCCCTCCTCCTCCCTCCTTCGCTCTCTTCCTTACTAGCTCCTCTCCTCCAGGGACAGACCAAGCCCTCGCTGAGCCCAAGCAGACACTGAAGACAGACAGCCACCTACAGCTACAGCTGCTGCCCAGACAAGGCGGCTGGACGGAAGGCCCCAGGAGCTGCCTGCAGCCATGTCAGCTCACAGCCTGCTCACTCTGGGTCTGCTCATGGTGGTGCCACCTGCCAGCTGTCAACAAGGTAGCACAGGACAGGGCCAGCACTGGTGCTGTGGTGAGGAGAGGGCTGGGCTGGGCACTGGTATCTCAGGAGTCCGTAGGGGTAGTCTTTTGGGGGTGACACCTGTAGTTTGGGGTAGGGGGAGGAGGAGCAGGGACTGAGATAGTGGGTAGAAAATCTTCAATGGTGGAGCCAGGTTTCTGTCTGAAATTTCTTTTCCATGTGTGAGAAACAGGGGCAGCAGGGAAAATGTCGGGTTTAGGATTTGGGGGAGGAACAGGAGCTGGGATCCAAGCCCCAAGAGCAGGAATTGCCCTAGAGATGGCTGGGTCCTGAGGACAGGAGTCAGGGGCTACAAAGAGGGTGGGAGTGAGGTCCCAAACAGAGTTCACGCAGCCCTTCAAGGTCATGGCTTGCCCCAGGGGAGGAGGCAGTGCTCTCAGGGGTTTCCTGTGGCTTTGATCTAAGTCTTTGTTATTTTAGCTTCCTGGGCTTGAGGGCCAGTGCCCCAGTGTGGCCCCTGCTATCTACCTTAGCTCTTTGTTCAGTTCTACTCTATCTTGCTGTGTGGCCTTCAGCAAATCACTGCCCCTCTCTGAGACTCAGTTTTCTCACCCATAAAATGAGGACAATAAACCCCACCCTGCCCACCTCCCAGGGCTGCTGCCCAGTCAAGGCCATGGAAGGGCTCTGTACATGGTGAGCACCACACGCTAAAGTCTGGTACCCATCCTGTGCTGTCATCTGCAGCCAAAGTCTGGGGACTGCAGGCGAGACTTGGGTCCAGGGAGGGTTGTAAAGGTGCTTCCAGAGCACCCTGTCTTTTGCTTAGGTGCCCTGAGCTCTCATGAATGTCTGCTTCCAGTCTTGGAAGCCATCTGGGGAATTGAAGACCAGAGGGGTTGAGTGATTTGTGCCCGTCACACAGCAGAACAACATGGGACAGGACCCAGGCCACCTTTCTCTTGCCTCAGGCTCTGCCCCTTGCTCCATGTGCTTACCCAGAGGCCACCTGGAAGGAGGAGCAGGGGACTGCGGTCCCTGGTGTGTCTGGAGGTAGTCGCTGCAGGGTCTGGAGGAAGCAGGGAGAGGTAATCCCTAACTCCCAACCCTTGAGCAACCACTGACCTGAGGAAGGATGGGTCTGAACCATTGTTTCCTTACAGAAAACAATCAATCCAAAATGCTGCTTTTTTGGCAAGTATGGAACCCAGGGTAACCACACACAGTAAGCTATGTTATGCCTGAAGATAAGTGAGGTGTGACCTAGCCACAGGGCAGAGCTTCCCAACTCCTTCCTCTTTCCAGTACCTGTGAAACTCAGAGAAGCTCAGAGAAGGGGCAGGACCTTCACTGCAGCAGGAGAGCTTTAGGGTAGACTTAAGGAAGGACTTTTGAGCAGGAGTGAGGCAGAGTGAGGTTTTTGGTCCTCATCCTGGGCCCTTCAAAGTATGGAATGCCGCTAGGGATGAAGGTGGTTTGGCCTGGAGGCAGGACCCCTAAAGAGCTTCCTGTTGGCCTCTGTCCTCTCCTGGGGCCTCTACCTGCTGCAGGTCTTTTCTCTTGAGCTGCCTCAGGCTCAAGAAGCACAGTGATGCCTGGGGAGAGAGAAGAGCCCTTTTGGGTTGTCAGTGGGCTAAGGGAGGAGACTTCTGGGAAACACTGAGGATTTTGGGTGGTATCAAGGGCTCAAGGATCAAAAAAGCAGAGAAAGGGCAAGACAAGGTCTTGGCCTGGTTTCTGCCCTGGTCCTCTGGGCACCCAGCTGGGGGAGCAAAAAGGGGCTCAGCTTTTGAAACTTCCTTCCTACCCCCAAGACCCAGAGGAGAGCTTGCCCCCATCCTGTATTCCCTTTCCAAAAACATCCTGCCCCACCTCTCTCTGGGCACGCTGGCACCCCAGCTGAGGAGCCCCACCTGCCTCACACTCCCACAATCTCCCCAGCACTGAAGGGACCTCTTGTTATAGAACAGGATCTCCCAGATGCCAGCTCAGTGTGTCAGCTCTGGAGGGCCCCTCAGCCTGCTGGGAGCCAGGAGGAGGAGGGGAGCCACTCTGGGCTGGCAGGCCTAGGACTGCCCTTTGGTCCATGGGGCCTGGGCGCTCCCAGGGGGGCCCTGCATGTGACCTGGCCAGTGTGGTCGGGAAAGAGGCTCTGAGTTGGCCTGGATTTCAGACAGTACCCTGAGGCCTGTTTCTTCCTGGAGCCTCTCAACCCTTCTTTGAAGGCCTGTCTTTCCTCTGAACCTCCTTCCTCCAAATCCCTGTCCTTTCTTAAGCTCAGTGGGGGTCAGATGGGCATTCATTCTCACCCTGTCACTCCAGAATGTCTCCTCTGGTCCTGGCAGCCTGCTGATGGCCTCCTCGGCCCTTGGGGTGTGAGGCCGCTCTCTCTCCCTGCTCTGCACTTGCAGTGCCCCCTGTGGCCTGCCTGCTGCAGCTCACCCTCTCCCCTCTCCAGGTCTGGGAAACCTAGAGCCCTGGATGCAGGGCCTCATCGCTGTGGCTGTGTTCCTGGTCCTGGTTGCAATTGCTTTTGCTGTCAACCACTTTTGGTGCCAGGAAGAGCCGTGAGTGCTCCCTGAGGGCCCTGGGGGCTGGCTAGCCCTGAGCAGGCAGGACTGGCCTCAAGACCAGCTCTAGTCGAAGTGGGCAGGGCCTCAGAAATCCCTGAGTCCAGTCCTCTCACTGTGTGGAAGGGACAATGAGGTCCAAGGTCACAGAGTGAGTTGGCGATAGTTGAGACAAGAGCTCAGACTTGCTGGCTTCCTGACCTGGGCCAGAGTGGGCTCTATGGTGCCCATTCACTGCAAGCTTTGGGGTAATGTCTTCTCTTCCCACTTCTATCTGTATAGTGGTGGTAACCTCTGGAAAGGGAAGTCCCACCCTTCTGGAGAGTCAGCTACTGTGTTGCATGCTGGGGGTACAGTGGGGTGATGGGACAGACACACCCCTGCCTCACAGGCTCTTAGCCTGGAAGGGAAGAGGGACATGAACGTGCAATCATGAGCACAGTTATTGCTGCTGAAGAACAAGTACAGAGTACAGTGGGGGGCCTGGCCTGGTCAGGTGGTCAGAGAAAGCTGTCCTGAAGGGTGAGGAGGAGCCAGTCCTGGGACAGAGCCAGGTGGAGAGAGTGTTGCAGTCCCGGGGAAGAGTACACCTGGGGTGCTGAGTTAGGGGCTCGGCTCCAGGGATGCTGAGTGCAGATGTGCAAGGATAGAGGGTAGGGGTGGGGCTGAAATCCAGCCAGGTGTGCTGGGGCAAGTTGCACCTATCCAGAGGGGAATCTTTCTAGCCCTCACAGCAGCCTGCATGGCTAGCTTAGAAAACCCTAAGCAGCTCAGTGTGGCTGGGGGTGGGGTGGGGAGAGGGATGGGAAAGGCCGAAGATGAGGCTAGCGATAAGGCAGAGTCCAGGTCAAGCAGGGCCTTGTATACCAATTACTCAAACTTTAGACTGTATTCTTAGTGCAACAGGAATCCATTGAGGTTTTTAAGCTGTTTCAGGATGAGATTCAGGATTTAGCAGAGCCACTCTGGGTGTCATGCGGTGGCTAAATAGGAAGGGCCAGTTTGCAGGCCGGGGGACCAGGGAGGAGGCTGTGCATGGGGCCAGAAGAGAGACGACTGTAGAGGTGGAGAGTGGCGGGAGAGAGGGAGACAGGTCTAAGAGCTGTTTAGGACACCCCGGGAGTTGGTGTATGCAGACCACAGAGGGCAGGAGGGGAGTGAGGGCAGGGGTGACATCCAGGTGTCTGACTGGGGAACCACTCATTGAGACACAGAACTCAAGAGGGGGAGCAGATCTGGGGGCAACTTCTGAGTTTAATTTGGAACATATAAAGTCTGAGGTGCCCACAGGTTGGCCAAGAAACATAAGGATCACCGGTGACCTTCACAAGGGCAGTTTAAGGGGTGGTGGGGGCAGAGGCCACACTGCAGTGGGCTTAAATTCAAGTATGAGGTGAGGACCTTTTGGTTGGAAAATGCTACCTTTTTCCACTGGGCCGAGCTCTGCCTTCAGTGGCCGCTAGTCTGTTGGCTCCTATTGCCCGAGGAAAGCCCTGCAGAAATTTGGGGCAGACACTGAGTCTGCTCTGGGAGCTGAGCTGAGGCCAAGATGGAAATAGCAGAGGGAGGCTGGGAGGAGGTTGGAGAGAGGCTATGGACTTAGGATAAGGCTTCTGCAAATCTTAGGCCCAAATCTGAGATGCCACCACCCCCATAAGGCAGTGGGAAAGGTGTGAGGTTCCATGGGAGTGGGTCCCGAATCAGGCTGCTGACAGGGGTCCTGCTGGAGAAAGCTGGTTCTATGAAGGGGTAGCTTCTGCCCCTTGGGTTTGTGAGAGCCAGTTCCTGGAACAGGGCCTGAGGGTGGGGTATGGTTGAAAGGTGAAGTCCCAGGAGTCCTACTGATGTGCCCTGTCCCCAGGGAGCCCATGAACACGGTCATGATTCTTGGAAACAAGGTGGATGGGATCCTGGCAGGGACAGATGGAAGGTACTCCTCGATGGCGGCCAGCTTCAGGTGAGGTGCTGGCACAGGGCTTACCACTCGTGCACCAGGGGCCCAAGGGGGTCCTCATACCAGGTGCTTCTGAGAAGAGGGCTGGGGAGGGTGGGGGCTCATGGTGGTGGGGGGCCAGTAAAGAGGGAGGGTTCAGTGAGGGAGGTGATTGGGCTTTGTGAGGACTATAGAACTCCAAGGAGGAGGAAATATCAGTTTGGGGACAGGGCTCAGTAAGGGCTTAGGACTTGGTGGGGGAGAGGCTCACTCAGTAGACTGGACTCAACAGGGGAGTGGGTACAGGGGTCAAAAAGAGGCTCAGTGGGGGAAGGGGGTTCAGTGAAGGGATGAGTGGGGGACAGGACTGTAAGTGGGGAGGGGACTCAATGAGGGGAGGAAGGTCAGTAGGAGAGGGGTCTTGGACGGAGATGGGGGTTTAGGGAGGTGGTGCTGAGAGGCCTCTAGCCTCAGGTCATAAGACTAGATGTGGTTAGGGGAATTCCCTTCTGGGAGTCAAACCTTTATTCTAGAAAGTACTGATCTCACAAGTGCAGGTTGGGGTAGGGAGAAGGGGATGAGATGGAAGGATGATGACTCCCTCAGGCCCTTGTCATCCTCTTTCAGGTCCAATGAGCGTGAGAATGCCTACGAGAACACCCCTGAGGAGGAAGGCAAGGTCCAGAGCACGCCCATGTGACCCCAGCTCTCCTGGCCCCCTGCCCTGAGGCTCCCAGGCATGTGTGATTGATGCTCAACTCCACCACCTTCTCTGTGCAGAAATCTACAGTAAGGGGCTGGCTCCCTCCAATCCCCATGCCAGCTCTACCCTCCCTGAGTTATAGCAGCCAACCTTGGGGCTCACACTGTGTTCAGGTTGGGGCTTGGCTGTGGCCCTGGGATCTCCCAGGGGGACTCCCACTCGATTCAGAAGAGCATTCTGAAGAGAACAGTCAGTCTAGCACCTTCCATTCTGCCTCACATCTGCCCAAAACTGTGGAAATGGCCCTTATTTCTATGAAATAAAGACTTTTGTACTTCTGGGGCTAAGGCTCCCAGAAACAGCCCCTCCAGCTGCCAGTGAGGCTGGGCTTTGCTTCCTAAATCTGAAATGGAGCGTCTGTCTCTTCTCATGTCTGAGCGTGCAAGTGCCCACGAGTAGGAGTGCCTGCTATCTCATGTGCATGGGATAGTTGGGGAGGCAGGAAGGCCAAGGACAGGTGAACCCATCCCTGACAATACAGTGATCCTCGCCATGCCAGGCCAAACCTGCTGTTTGGCCAGAGCAGTCCAGTGGTCCAGTCCAGAGTAGTCAGGAGAGTTTCCTGGTAGAAGGCAGGTCTGATGTGAGCTGATTCATCTCAAGAAGTGTCCCCAGGTTCTCTTTCACATAAGTAGGGCAGGAAAAGGCCATTAGAGGCTAGGGGACCTCTCCAGGAGGCCTCATGGGGCCTGGAACTCAGCTCCTCTACCCCTTGCTCCAGGCAAAGCCCATCTTACAAGTCCTCCCATCTCCCAAGACTGACACACTCTGCACGCCTGGCATTCTGGGCAGTTCCTCATGCTGCAAGTGCCCTCCCACCCCCACCATGCCTCCATGCTGCCTGGCATTGTGGTATAGTCTAGAATCATTTCTCATTGCTCCAATTCTATCTTCCAGCCCCACAGCCCTCTGGCTGGGCCAGAAGAGAAGAGTCTTGAGCTGGGACTCAGGGAGCCAAGATTTGAGTCCCAGGCTCCCTGCTGACTTGCTGTGTGACCTTGGGAGAGTCAATGTCCTCTCTCAGCCTCAGCTTTTCCTCTGTGGAGGATTTGGTCAGTCTCACCACAGTGCTGGAGTGCAAGCCAGTTCTGACCAACACTGCTGACTCTCAGTCTTGGTTGGGGTGGTGGCCAGGACACTGGGACTAGTGAGAATGAAGCAGGAGGGAGATGAGAGGGGAGTCATGATACCCCAGCTGGTGACATGGAGGCCCGTTGTCTCTCTGAGACTGTCGGTCTTACAGAAACAGCCTCTGTTTCTCTTTGGGGTGACAACGTGAGACAGACTCACCTAGGAGCATTCCCAGATCTGGAGGAGCAGAGCAAGAAGGTAGGAGACAGTCCACTTTATACCAAAGATCTCTTTCTGCCATCTGTCCCAACTGGTCACAGTGCCCACGCTTCACCACTATGGCCATTCCTTTGATGTTCCAAGGCTTTGACCATATACCCTTGGGGGAGATCCACCTTAAATCAGAATTATCCCCTCTCACCTCACTGGGAACTGGGGTGCAGACTGCAGCAGAGGGAAGACCCCTGAGCAAGGAAAGCGGGATCTTTGCCCAAGGCCTCCCCCTGCCTTGCTGTGTGACCTCAGGCAAGTCGCCTCCCCTCTCTGAGCCTCAACTTAAATTATGGCTGTTTGTCTTGTGATTCCTACTCTAAACTTTGGCTCACGTGGTTTTCTGTTACTGATGGCTTCTTCCCACCTTTGCCAGTTTAAACTCTGCCTATTCCTTTTTCTTGGCATAGCTAAGGCTCTTCTTTGTCTGTGAACTATTCCTTGTTTGGACTAAGAGTAGAGCTAGGCAGCCAGCCATCCCAGCTTCTCACTTACTGAAGCAGAGACAGAGGTTCCTGCTAAGGTGCATCCTCCCACCCCCCACTCCCCCCATTTCTTCCTTTCCAGCCTCCTGATGTGGACCTTTTGGTTTCCTAGATTTGATTCTTCTTGCCCCCTTCCCTCCCACCTCTGGCCCCTGTTGCTGGGAGGGAGTGGGGGATGTGGAGCCTGGACTCCTCCCACCCCACCGACACGACAGGGCCTGGCCTGACCTCAGAGCTACCACCCACCTCTTTCTTGCAGCAAGGTGAAACCCAGCCACCCACACCTGAGGTTTTACCAGGAGGGGCTTGCTCCTGCCCCTACTCACCTGTTTGCTAGTAGCCATCGTCCTGCCCTGGTTGCTGGGGCTGATCCTGTATCCTGTGTGTGCGGGGCCTCTAGGAGCCTCCTTAACCCCTCCTCACGCTGGCTCCCTCAATTTGGGCAAGACCAGGACGATAGGAAGTCTGGGGGTCCCTGCAGGGGTCGGCTTGGCCCCCTACCCCCACCCCAGCCGCACGCTCCTGCCCTGACAGGGGGTTGGGAGCACGGAGCTGCCAGCCCCAGAACCACCGGAGCCCCCTAGTCCTTATCGCTGGTTCCCACCTGCCAGCCCGGCCAGATCGGGGAGGGGAAAGGAGGCTGGGCCCCGGCCAGGGCGGCCGCCTAATGACCCTCCCGGGGCCTAATCTCAGACTGGCAGCCGCTGCGAGGCGCACGCTCGCTCCTGGAGGAGACTGATAACGCACCAGCTGGGCCCCCTACCATCTATCGGGGAAGAGCAGCCAGTCCCGAGGGGGCGGTGCTCAGGGGGCCTGGGGAGGAGGAGCCTCTCGGCCCCGGGCGGGGCGGGGAGGGGGCGGAGGTGAGCGCTCCTCCCCGGCCCTGGGGGAGGGGAGTCCCCGCTCCTTAAGTGACAGACAGAGGCGGAAGGACCTTGCAGGAGCCGAGGGCTGGGCGGGCAGGTTTTCTCTCCTTCACTCCTTTCTGCTCCTTCCCTGCCTTTTCTCTCCTCATTTAGAACCTCTCCCAACCAGTCCTGGTGTTTCTCAGCCTCTCTCCCTGCTTCCCAGCCTCCTTTGAGTTTGTCTCTTGGCCTGTCTTTTCATCTCTGTCCTCTCCTCTTTCTCCTCCTTCCACAGAGCTTGGTGCCCATGGTTCTCTCTCTCCCCTTGCTTCCCTTCTCTTTTTCCAGCTCATTCTCCCTGTTGCCCCTCCCTACCTCTCCCCGCCCTTCCAGGCTGCCCTTAGGCTCACAAGACTAAGGTTCAATCCCACCTCTGCGACAAAAGCCACCCCGTGGTTGGGAAGATCCCTTGCCCTCCCCTCACTGGAGTCTCACTTCTATGTGTTGTGCAGCAACTGTCTCCTGCTGTTCCCTTCCACCAGCTCCCTGGGAATTGTCCTCATGCTTCCCAAGGCCCAAGCTCTAGGACCAGGAGGTTGTCTTACTGTTAGAGGTCATTCTTGCTCTTCCTGGACCTTTCTTTCTTCTCTCCTAACTAAAGCGTGTGAATTTCACAGGGTTACTTTATAGGTTACACCCAAACTCAGTCATGGAAAGCCTCCACCCAGGGCTGCACAATTGAAGGTAGATTGCCGCACTGCTTACTTCAGCTAGACCTGAAGAGGAGCTTGCAGCCTGGAATTGGTTTCCAAAAGAGTGAGAGTTCTCTCTTATTTCCACAGTCTCGCTCATTTTAGGGCAAAGTATCAAGTGGTCAAGATGATTTTCAAAATTACTTCACCAATCCTCAGAGTAACATGAGCAGAAATACTGCTTGCTTATTGTGCATCAAGGAGCCAAGAGATCAGGACTCTTCTTCCCCAGCTTGGGGTGGAGTTGGAGATGAGACCTGAGTTACACACACTCTGCCTTGTCCTCTTGGACCAACCTCACAGATGAGTCAGATGGCTGGAGCAGTCAGAACTTGCTCTGCCTTCTCACTCCTTAGCTTGGCTCTCTGACTCCTCCTCAGTCTGGTCCCTGGCACAGTGGCTAAGAGTTTGAGAATCACACAGACTCTTGCAAATTCCAGCTCTGCATCTCACTAGCTGTGGGACCACCTAGCCTTCAGATCCTCCCTTCCCTTGTCAGTGTGTATCTTCCCCGTAGGGTTGTTGAGAAGAAATAGAGATAATATATGTGTTATTATCGCACCTGAGACTTGCCGGCAATCCCTTTATGGTCAGCTTAGAAATCTCTTTTTCCAGAAAGCTTCCCTCCCCTCATCCCTGGGCTAGAGACTTCCTCTGGGCAGCCGCAGCCTCTGCACTTCCATCTCTGTCGGCGCCCCCCTCCCCATCACGTTGTCTTTTTTCTTGTCTCTGTCCAGCCCCAGCCCCAGGTCTGGGAGCTCCTCAAGCATAGGACTCGGGTCACATCCCTCTGCATCACCAACACCAGGAAAGGACAGGGCTGGACTCTGAGGAAGGGAATCCCAGGGAGGGGTGAAGAGACCCAAAGGAAGGGGACTAAATGCCAGTCAGCTGTGCAGCTGTGTATCTGTCCATACTTCTCAAGCTTGCACAGGTGCACACACACGTATTCTCCGTCTCTCTTGGTTTGAAGGTTCTGGGGTCAGTGATGAGCCCCCTTGAGCATCACTGTTCCCTGCAGCCTTCAATTTCGAAGGCTTCTTTCCTTTTGTCTGCCTGTAGCCTTGGCTGCCACCTGGTGGCTACATACTCTGTAAAAAGGGCAGATTCAATAGTCTTTGAACTTGTGCTTCAGGTGGGGCTCTTCTTCCCAACTGCTGGGCCCAGAAACCTCTCTGTGGCATGGCCCCAGGCACTCCTCAGGTTGTACCAGCACCGCTGGTTGGTCTTCTCTTGGGCTTCAAGAGTAGCTGGGTCTGCAGTGTCCCCTCCTTGTGGCCCAGTGGTCAAGACATGAATATCACAGGACTATTTAAAAAAAAAAAAAAGTTTTTTTTATTGGTGAGGGCCAGGCTTGTGGGGGCTTAGGCATCCTGGATCTGATATCACCTCTCCTCTTTTCTCAGAAGTGTTCTGGGAGCCCAGTGGCTTCTGCCCTGAGCTCTGGGACCCTGTTTCCTGGAGAAGGTCCCTGGGTAGCACAAATGGTTTGTACCTGCCTACTAACCTAAGTGTTGGCAGTTCAGATCCATACAGTGGCACTTGGAAGAAAGGCCTGGTGATTTGACACAGTAAAGTTTACAGCCAAGAAAACCCCATGGAGTAGTGCTACTCTGTAACACGTGGAGTGGCCATGAGTCAGAATAGACTTGATGGCAATGGGCTTGGTTTGGTTTTGGTTCCCTGGAGAGCTGCCTCCCTCCCCGGCCACCCCCCACCCTTCCCCACCCCTGTGGAGAAGTAGAACGGAAAGATCTTGATGAGAGAAGGGAAGGGCCCAGTATGATCCCTTATTGCTCATGAGCAAGTAGGAAGATAGTGGAGCCGGGGACACACGTTGGGCGTGCAGGTGCAAAGGTGCCCCGCTTGCTCTCTGCCCACCAGGCTCTCCCTGCATCCCGGTTTGGGGTTGTATCCGCCTGGAGGAAGGGGTGTCTTTTTATAATTCTCACAAAGGCACTGTATGGACTAGTGGAGGCCTGGGTGAAGCCATCACTGAGAATGGCGGCTGCCAGGGAGGCACCAGGAGTGCGGGAGGATGGTGGTACGTTTGTGGCAATGTGGAGTTTAGGAGGAATTTGTGGGTGGTGCAAATGGTTGACGCACTTGGCTGTTAACCAAAAGGTTGGAGGTTCAAATCACCCAGAGGTGACTCCAGTGAACACAGCTCTGCTCCAACTCACATGAGGTCCCCATGAGTCAGATCTGACTCAACAGCAGCTGGTTTTGGGGGTTTAGAAGCACGTGGGACATCCGCAGGGAATGTACTAGAGGTGCAGTTCGATGTGCAGTTTAGGTCTGAAGCTCGGCTGAGCAGTAAGCAGCTGAGCCAGAGATTTTGCCTTAGAGTTAGGTGCCCACTGGGAGGCCATATAGCAGGGAAGCTAAGCGCCCAAGCCTGGGTCAGGCTGCCTGGATGCAGCACAGCTCTGCCACTTAATACTGTGTGACCTTGGGTAAATCACTTCAACTAGCAGAACTCCAGCTTCCTCATCTATAAATTGGGGCAATAAATGATATCTATTTAATACGAGATGTTGTGAGGATTAACAGAGATAATACACATGAAACACATAGAATAGTGCTTAGCACACAGTTGTTGTTAGGTGTTGTTTTTGACTCATAGGGACCCTGTGTAACAGAGTAGAACTGCCAACCTTTGCTTAACTCTTGCACCACCAGGGTTCTTAGCACACAGTTTGTTGTTGTATGCCATCGAATAGATTCTGACTCATAGTGATTCCACATTACAGAGTAGAACTCCCCCATTGGGTCCCTTAGGCTGTAATCTTTATGGGAGCAGATCCCTAGGTCTTTTCTCCCTTGGAGCCACCAATGGGTTTGAACTGCCAATCTTATGGTTAGCAGATGAGCACTTAACCATTGCACTACCTGGACTCCTAAGTACACAATGTTAGCTGCTGTTTCTGTTATTACTGCTACTACTATTATTATTACAGGATGAACTGAATTGGATGCAAGACTACAGTGTGTCAGAGCTAGCATGATCCTTAAAATCATTTAATCCAATTCACTAATATCACAAGGAATCTGAGTCCAAGGAAGGAATGATACCTGCCCAAGACCACATAACCAGTTGGAGTGAGAATCACGCTAGAGGCTCTTTGTGGCTGATGGGTACAGAACATCCTGGGTTTATGTGCTCTCCTGGACCTCCCAAGGCACCAACATAATGGAGCTGGTTACACCAGTTAGTTCTGCATTGTTGAGGTCGGGAGAGTTATACACATGGACATTGTAAATGAATAACTGGACACTTGGCTTGTCCTGGAGCCCTTGTGGGGTAGCATTTAAGAGCTATGGCTGCTAACCAAAAAAGGTTGGCAGTTCGAACCCACCAGCCGCTCCTTGGAAACCCTATGGGGCAGTTCTACTCTGCCCTACAGGGTGGCTATGAGTCAGAATTGACTCAATGGCAACAGGTTTTGGTCTGGTGGCTGGTTCTAGCTATGAGTTTGGGGGTGTAGGTTGGGGTTAGTGAGGACAGGTGCTAGAAATGTGGGAAAAGGGTCAGGGAGAAAAGGAAGCTCCAAGGAGGAGATGGAAAAGGGAGAGAGAGGCATGGGGAGAGGCTGGTAGAACGAGAGAATCCTCCAGGCCCAAGAGCTAGTGAGCTGGAACACGAAGCTGGGGGAGTGCCTTTCCTCAAACCCAAACACAGTGGAGATTGGGGTGGTTGGTGCTTTTTACATGGAAGCTGATGGCCTACAATATGGCATACAGGATACTTTGTGATCAGAACCTCACAGTGAATCTACCAGGTGATATAACTGGGTCCATTTTTTAAGAGGAGAAAATAAACGCAGACTCAGAGAGGGAGGTGACATGCTTAAGGTGACATAGCCAGTTAGTTGCAGAACTTGGATTTGAACCCTGGTCTTCGGTAATTCTATGCCAACACGGGCTTTTCTGTGGGGTGTGTGCATGTGCACGTGTGTGCGTGTACATGTGTGTACAGAGTGGGTGGCTGAAGAAGAAAATAGAGTGTTGGCCATTGTTGCAGAGCTCACGATCTATTTGGAAAGATATATCTGGGAAGATGGAGAGGGAGTCCATTGACTATCTAAGAGGAATGGTAGACCTTTGCTGTTTCCATCCTCATCCTTCCCAGTAGCTTCTAAACCACCTGCAGCCTTGTTTTGACCCCAACATTCTGTTGAGACTGTTCTGACCAAGGGCCCTGAAGTTCTGTCTTCTTGTTGTGAAATACAATGGTATATTTGACCCTTCTGCTCTCAATATAATAAGATAAGAGCCATTATCTCTGACCACTGGCCCCCAGCTCACCTGGATCCCACAGGCCTGTGGGCTTACCCCAGAGGTCACACCACTCTGAACTCCACAAAGCAGAGGCCACATCCTTCTTGTTTTATCATAGTGACCAAATGTCCAGTAGGCCTGGAATACGGGAGATGCCCAGTATTTGTTGAATGAATGGCATGGAGATATCATAGGGTTGATGTGAAGATTAAACAAGTTAATACATATAAGAATGTGTATAGTAGACAACGAATGAACAACCCAAAAAAACCAAAACCTGTTGCTGTCAAGTCGATTCCAACTGGCTGCTAACCAAAAGGTTGGTGGTTCGAATCCACCAGCTGCTCCTTGGAAACCTTATGGGGCAGTTCTACTCTGTCCTATAGGGTCACAATGATTTGAATGAGCAACAGCTGTCATAATTTTCCCCTTTGATTTGCCTGCAATTTCTTGAGAAGTCACAAGATGACCACACTTGAGGCTCCCTGTGACTTGGTCTCGTTCTTCCTTTCCAGCCCCTATTTGCCTAGTTCGTTGTCACACACTCGTTTGTGGTGGCGGTCAGGTGTAAAGCCATCGTATGAGGCCCGGCATGCTGTAGACCCAGGACCGTCGTGAACAGTTCATGTTCTGTCTACCGACCTCCGTCAGCTCACCCCTGCCATCTGGCCCAGCTGACAGCATTAAAAACTGGTTTGTTGTAGTTCGTTGCTGTTGAGTTGGCTCTGACTCATGGCCGCATTATGCATAATAAAACAAAATGTTGCCCTTTCCTGCGCCACCTTCATGAGTGTTGCTCTGCCTGAGTCCCACATTTCAGCCATCTCATCAAATCATCATCTCATTGAGGGTTGCCCTCATTTTTGCTGATCCTCTACTTTACAACTATGATGTTCTTTTCTAGAGACTGGTCTTTCCTGATGATGACTACAAAGTAGAACAGCTGAAGTCTCACCATCCTCGCTTCTAAGGAGGATGGTTGTATGTCCTCTAAGACTGTTCTTTCTTTTGGCAGCACACGGTATATTCATACTTTTTGCCATCACAGTTTGGATGTATTTACTCTTCTGTCTAAAAACCAGTTTACCTTCCCAAAGATGCTTCTTTAACTGGGAGAGTCTGGAATTAGTCTGCAACCTGGCTAACCTGGGTTGGGGCCTAGTCTTGGTTGATGGATCACTTGAACCCATGGGGCTCCCGTTTGCCTAGAAAGCACAGTCTCAGCCTCTCCTTCGCTGAAGCCCCTCTGTGCCCTTGGTCCTCTTTTTCTCTACCCCAGTTCTCACATCCCAGCTTGGGCTGGACTGTGACTGAGGGCCTGGTTCCTGGCCACTTCCCTTGGATCCTTGCACTCTGAAATAGCCTATAGTTGGGTGACCCTAGCCACTGTGCCCCTTCCATCAAACCTCTGAAGCAATTAACATTCCTTAGGACAAACTCCCAGGAGTGCGCTCACTTCATTGAAGAATATGAGCTTTCTGGGGCTCTTATAAGATACATGCTGTCTGTGTGTTTCCCTAAGGGTTAAATTCATTTATACTCCCTCAAATCCACTACAGTTTAAACAGTGCAGGGGATTCTGGTTTGCTTTGAGGCCAAACACTTTCCAAAAGCTTGCCCCTAAAAGTATGTATTCCTGTTCCTTAGCCTTTTCCTGCATTGCTTGGAATGTCTACAATAGCCACCAGATGGCAGAGCTTATACAGCCCCTGAGAAGATCACCGCCAGGCCAGCAACTCCCCCTTTTCCTGGGCAGAGGGGAATCTGCCATGGCTGGGGGCCTGAGTAGAGTGAACATTGATGGAAGCCCTGGAGAGATGTGGGGGTGACCCTAGTGGATAGAGCCCTGGGTGGAAGGTCGACTGGGGCTGCTTGTCCAGGGCTCATTGCTCAAGTGAAGGGTTCTGAAAAGGGGAGCCAATAAAATAAATTCAAGAAGGGGATGAACTATGTAACCTTGGGATAGTTGGTTTTTCTCATGGAGCCTCAGCCACAGAGGCTGCGTTGTGGGGAGGGTGTACTGAGAGAATGTGGTGTGGCAAAGAGGAAGGAATGGATGAAGGCTTTGGGCTGAACAGACTTGAGCTAAATCTCAGCCGTGCTGCTTAGTATGCAAATGATAGATTCCTCTTTTTAAAATAGAGTCACACTAGCCCAAAGCATTAAACCAACGTTTGCCCCAATCACAGGTCCACGCCTCTCTTTATAATGGCGTCTGGTGGAAACCACAGAGACCTGAGATTGAATATGATCAATCCTCAACCCTTTAAGTAGCCAAAGGATGAAGAAGAATGAATATCTTAGGTGCATATTGCTCTTTTGGGGTTGCTTCTTTTTACCTCTATAGCTACACTTGATGTTAACTTTAAAGTCACGTGTAAATGCTGATGGGAAGAAGGGGTGGGTGGCCTAGAAGGTGCACAATATGATTTGTTCTGGGATCCCAACTAAGCCCTACTCCATAATTTCCCATTTTTGCATTCTCAAGGAGCCCCCAGACACCTCTGACTTTTGACCCTTAGGCTCAGAAGACCAAGGTTCAATCTCACCTTTGCAACATGGTACCTGTCTGGCCTTGAGCGAGTCACTTCTCTCCTACGGCTTATCTCTGAAATGGTAATAATAATAAATATCCTAACCCTGTCATAAAACTAAAGGAGACTGGGTGGTGCAAGCTGTTTGTGATCGGCTGCTAAAGGTTGGCATTTCAAATCCACCCAGGAGCTTGGATGAAGAAAGGCCTGGTGAGCTGCTTCCACAAAGATTACAGCCAAGAACACCCTATGGAGCAGTTCTACTCTGTAACACATGGGGCCACCATGAGTCTAAACTGACTCGATGACAGCTAACAACAACATCATAGAATTGCTGTGAGAATTAAATTAAGATCATTTGTGTAAAAGCATATTGTAGATTTTAAGATGTTCCTCAAAATATGAGGTGTTTTAATCAACACCTCCTTTCTCCATGACCTTTAGAGTCCCCTAACCCTGTGCCTCTTCCTGCCTCCTTCTGCTGTCTGTAGAATCATATATTAAGTTACCGTGTACATTGGAACCAATGTTTGAATTTCCTGATTTTTCCCACTGCTATATTTATCTGAAACTACAGAGGTTGTTTAAGCTTTTTTTTTTTTTCTTATTAAACTTTGTTTTAATGGGTCTAAAAATTCTGTGACAGATTTTTAGTTTTCTTGTTTCTGTTTAAAAAGTACTGGTTTTAAAAACTAATAACTTAAAACTGCCACACAAAAAAAGAAACAAATTGTCCACAAAACATTCCTTTCCTTCTGAAGGTTTTATGATGTGTTATTGTCATTAACCAGTCTTTCACTATTAAACTTAAATGGCCAATTGAGATGAACAGTTCTGAGACCGTTCTTCCACCACTGATTAAGACTGGGGTGGCAGGTGTTATGGGTAACATTCATTTAGCCTTCTGAGCTTTCTGAGTAGGCTTGGTGACCTTGCCAGCTCCAGCAGCCTTTCTGTCCACTGCCTTGCTGACACCTACAGAAACTGTCTGTTTCATATTACGAGCAGCAAAACGACCCAGAGGAGGATAGTTAGAGAAACTCTCAACATACATCGTGCCAGGAACCATGTCAACGATGGCAGCATCACCAGAATTTGGGGCCATCTTCTAGCGTCTTACCAGAACGGTCATCAATTTTCTCTTTGAGCTCAGCAAACTTGCAAGCAATATGAGCTGTGTGACAAGCCAGCACAGGTACATAGCCAGCACTGATTTGACTTGGGTGAATCAGGATAATCGCCTGAGCAGTGAAGCCAGCTGTTTCCATTGGTGGGTCATTTTTGCTGTCACCATCCACAGTGCCGCAAGGAACATCTTTGACAGAGATGTTCTCGACATTGAAGCCTACATTGTCCCCATGCAGAGCTTTGCTAAGAGCTTCATGGTGCATTTCAACAGACTTCAGTGGTGATGTTGACTAGAGCAAAGGTGACCACCGCGCCAGGCTTGAGAACACCAGTGTATACTCTGCCCACAGGGACAGTGCCAATACCACCAATTTTGGGAGGGGCAGATGCAGGGCCTTGTCAGCTGGACGTGTTGGTGGCAGGATGTAATCCAGAGCTTCAAGCAGCGTGGTTCCACTGACATTGCCATCCTTACAGGTGACTTTCCATGCTTTGAACCAAGGCATGTTAACACTTGGCTCCAGCATGTTGTCACCATTCCAACCAGAAAGTGGTACAAATGCTACTGTGTCAGGGCTGTAGCCAATTTTCTTAATATAGGTGCTGATTTCCTTAAGGTTTCCTCATCTCTCTTCTGGCTGCAGGGTAGCTCAGTGGAATCCATTTTGTTAAGACCAACAATTAGTTGTTTTACACCCAACGTGTAAGCCAGAAGGGCATGTTTATGGGTCTGCCCATTCCTGGAGATACCAGCTTCCAATTCACCAACACCAGCAGCACCAGTCAGGACAGCACAGTCAGCCTGTGATGTTCCTATAAGCATGTTTTTGATGAAATTTCTGTGTCCTGGGGCATCGATGATGGTCACATAATACTTGCTGGTCTCAAATTCCACAGGGAGATATCAATAGTGATGCCTTGCTCACTTTTTGCTTTCAGTTTATCGAAGACCCAAGCATACTTGAAGGAGGCCTTTCCTACCTCAGAAGATTTCCTTCTCAAATTTTTTGATGGTTCTTTTGTCGATCCCACAACATTTGTAGATCAGGTGACCAGTAGTGGTGGATTTGTCTGAATTTACCTGTCCAATGACAACAATGTTGATATGGGTCTTTTCCTTTCCCATTTTGGCTTAGACTTTTCAAGTTTTCACCAACACCTGTGTTCTGGTGGCAAACCCATTGTGAAAAAGCAGATTGTACAAATTTTAACACTTGGTTACAAAACAGACCATTCCTTTTTTACTAGACTTTCTTTTAGTAATTTTCTTAATACTTTCAGATATCTATTCTTCCATATGAATATTTTTTACATTGACTTTATATGTATACTTTCGAATAATATTATTGAGGTATAATTTACAACCAATAAACTGCACACATCTAAAGGATAGCATTTGACATATAAAAACAAACAAGCCAGTTGCCGTTGAGTCAATTCCAACTCATGACCACACCATGTATGTCAGAGTAGAACTGTGCTCCACAGGGTTTTCAATGGCTGATTTTTCAGAAGTAGGCCTTTCTTCCACGTCACCTCCAGGGGGATTTGAACCACTAACATTTCAGTTAGTAGCTGAGCTTGTCAACCATTTGCATTACTCAGGGACTTCGTTTGAAGTAAACACCGGAGCAATCACTGCATAATCAGAATACAGAACACTTCCAACCACCTGAAGTTTTCCCAGCTATTTTTCATTAAAAATTTTTATTGTGGTAAAATATATGTAATAAAATCTCCATTTAAACAATTTTTATCAATTTTATTGGGTTTTAGGTGAAAGTTTACAGTGCAAATTAGTTTCTCATTCAAAAATTTACACACAAATTGCTTTGGGACATTGGTTGCGATCTCCACAATGTGTCAGGACTCTCTCCCTTTTTCCCTTTCCACCCAGGGTTCTCTGTGTCCCTTCATCCAGATTTCCTGTCCCTTCCTGCCTTCTCGTCTTTGTTTTTGGGCAGGTGTTGCCCATTTGGTCTCCTATTCATTTTTCTATTTTTTTAAATTAAAAGAATTTTTTTTTATTGTGCTTTAGATGAAGGTTTACAAAGTAAATTAGTTTCTCGTTAAACAGTTAATATACATATGGTTATATTGTTTTGTGACATTGGTTGCCAACCCCATGATATGTCAACACTCTCCGCTTCTCGACCTTGGGCCCCCCATTACCATCTTTCCTGTCACTCCTGCCTTCTTGTCCTTGCCCCTGGGCTGGTGCTCCCATTAAGTCTCTCTTTTTTTTTATGGTCCTGTCTAATCTTTGGCAGAAGGGTGAAACTCAGGAGTGACTTCATTACTGAGTTAAAAGGGTGTCCAGGAGCCATACTCCTGAGTTTTCTCCAGTCTCTCTCAGACCAGTAAGTCTGGTCTTTTTTTGTGAGTTAGAATTTTATTCTACATTTTTCTCCAGCTCTGTCCAGGACCCTCTATTGTGATCTCTGTCAGAATAGTCATCGGTGGTAGCCAGGCACCATCTAGTTCTTCTGGTCTCAGGCTGACGGAGTCTCTGGTTTATGTGGCCCTTTCTGTCTCTTGGGCTCATCTTTGCCATACGTCTTTGGTGTTCTTTATTCTCCTTTGCTCCCAGGTGGGTTGAAACCAACTGGTGCATTTAAAATGACCGCTTGTTGTGTTTAAGACCCCAGGCGCCTCTCACTGAAGTGGGATGCAGAATGTTTTCTTAATACATTTTGTTATGCCAATTGACCTAGATGTTCCCTGAAACCATGGTCCCCAAACCCCCATCCCTGCAACTCTGGCCTTCGAAGCATTCGGTTGTATTCAGGAAACTTTTTTGCTTTTGGTTTAGTCCAGTTGTGCTGGCCTTTCCTGTATTGTGTGTTGTCTTTCCCTTCACCTAAAATAGTTCTAGTCTACTATCTAATTAGTGAATACCCCTCTCCCTCCCTCCCCACCTTTGTAACCATCAACGAATTTTTTTTCCTGCATTTAAACTTTTTCTTGAGTTCCTATAATAGGGGTCTCAGACAATATTTGTCATTTTGCAACTGACTAATTTCACCATGTTATGAGACGTTTCACAGGTTCAATGTTGTTCTTAATCATTGTGTAGTATTCCATTATGTGAATATACCATAAGTTATTATCCATTCATCCGTTGCTGGGCACCTTAGTTGCTTCCATCTTATGCTCCTGTAAACAAATGTCTCACATACTTCTGACATGTTATCAGGAAGGATCAGTCCCTGAAGAAGGACATCATTCTTGGTAAAGTAGAAGGTCAGCAAAAAAGAGGAAGACCCTCAATGAGATGAAATGACACAGTGGCTGCAACAATGGGCTCGAGCATAATAAGGATTTTGATAATGGCACAGGACCAGGCAGTGCTTTGTTCTGTTGTACAAAGGGTTGCTATAAGTTGGAACCAACTCGATGACAAATAACAACAAAAAGGTGAATCAAGTATGGTGATAATTTTTTTTGGTGAAACCTTTTTGCTTTCTGAGTAAATGTCATGTTCAAGGTAATGAACAGACAGAGAGCAAAGTTGTATTTTATTCTTGGCCACCTTGTGACCCTTTTCTGCCAGAGCTCCAAGAAGATATTCTGTGTCCTTGATTGACTTGTAATAGCTGATGAACAGAGGAAACAGTCATCAACATTGTATAAGAGTAGAGTCACCTGGGAATTTTAAGCTTTTGAAGTTTGCCTTTGGGCTCTGGAAAAGCAGATGGGGGCTTTGGTCAAGCTCTGGGGTAGGGCTGTCCAAGTACACTGTTGATTGTTCCAAGTGAAAGCAAACAGGTATTCAGAGTCAGGTTGTAGTGGTATACTATTGAATGCTGAGTATAAGTCTATTACTGTGGAGTGGAATCAGTGGAATGGTAGACAGTATAGTATTATGGTTTGGCACTAGTGGATATTGAGGTTTGACAATCTTGCTTATGACCCACAAGTCTTGGATTAATCAGCACTTCTTGCCATTTGTCTTCTTTACTGCTAAGATTGGTGTATTATGGGGACTGGAAGTTGGGATGAGGAGCCCCTTTCCTAAAAGTCCCTAAATAATGGGTCGTAGGCCATGTAGGGCTTTAGGCTTGAGGGGACATTTGAGGAATTTAGGAAGAGGCATAGAAGGATCCATTTATATTTTTAAAGGTCCTGCACCTCCAGTATGCCCTACATCTGCAGAATTTCTTATCCAAAGCGGAGTTTGAAATCTTTGCTACAAGGCCATAGAGAGAGTAATCTTGGGTGTTATCAGGAATAAGGGACACAAAAATAGTCAATGAACACAGAGTAGACAGAGAAAAGAGGGAGAAGATCAGAAACTTCATGCATTAGTCCCTCAGGGGTACATTGCATGTGAACGCCCCATTTATAAGCAAATTGCATCCCACCAAGTTTACTGGGGGTAGTGGAGCTGTGAAGAAAGTTGTGAGGAGCAGTCAGAGGTTGTAGGGAAATGCCAAGGGGTTCTAAGAGGGACAAAACATGTGTTAAATTATTAAATTCCACCACTGGCAAGGTGAGGAGGGGGATGAGAAAGGATGTTGCATTGATAGTGGAGTGGGTTGCTCCTGTGTCAATTGGAAAGGTGACTGGATGTCCTTTCAGGGTAATTTGTACCTGAAAATTTGAGGACTGAGGAGAGCAACTTCCGTGGAGGGGAGTCATTGTTATTCCTTGGCATTCAGTGTCTTTCTTTCTTCCCTTTCCTTAAGAGTGGGGCATTCCCTAATCCAAAGTCCCTTTTCCTTGAGGTATCTACAAATGTCTCTATCAATATGAGCGGGTGCACCTTGAGACACTTGTGATTCCTTTTCAGGTTTCTCTGTTTTAACTGTAGAACCATAAGCTTGTGTTGTGTGTTTTTGGACATGTTATCCTCATAATGTTGGGCCCAAACCTGAGGTTCTATAATGGGGGCATTTTACTAATTGATATTATTTTTCTGGGGCGTGTCTCACAATTCTGATATTAATTCTTTGTTAGTCATTTGCAGTCATTATACTTTCTGATGCTTGGTTTAACAGCCGTACTTTAATTTTTCCTCCAGCTTCAGGGATGCATGAAGAAAATTTGATCCTTAGTATAGCTCCTTGAAATAATAACTGAGAGAAGGTGTCCACTGCAGATAAATGAGCATCGTTCAGGGGCTGTCATATGTTGCTTGCTAATCTAAGGATGATGCTGGCATGCTGGACCAGGTTGTTAGGACTGTTCATTGTATAAACTATAATTTAAGACCTGCAAGTGCACGGAAGAATGGGGGCTAGGCCTGTATTACCTTTTTGCTATTGATTCCTGACTTAACTGCATTGTTATTTGAGACCAGAACCTGTATAAAATCAATTTTTTGAGATATTTTGAAAATTGCTTTGCAGTATAGGATGTGCTCAACTTTTGTGAATGTTAATTGTACTTTGATAAGAATGAATTCTTTCTAATTTTTGGATACTTTGTTCTATATATGTCTTTAAGTCAAAGCTGTTAATTTTGTAGTTCAAATCTTCTACATCTTTACTAGTTACAGGTCTAATAATATTTCATCGAGATGCATTGAAATGGTGGATTTATTTCTGCAGTTTTATCAGTTTTGTTTTATATTTTGAGGCTATTTTTAATTTGCTTACATATTTAGAATTGTTACATCTTCCTGGTGAGTTGAATCTTTCATTTATTTATTTTTAAATGCAATGACAGTTTTTTTAAAATAATTTTTATTGAGCTTTAAGTGAATGTTTACAAATCAAGTCAGTCTGTCACATATAAGCTTATATACACCTTACTCCATACTCCCACTTACTCTCCCCCTAATGAGTCAGCCCTTCCAGTCTCTCCTTTCGTGACAATTTTGCCAGTTTCTAACCTTCTCTACCCTCCTATCTCCCCTCCAGACAGGAGATGCCAACACAGTCTCAAGTGTCCACCTGATACAAGTAGCTCACTCTTCATCACCATCTCTCTCCAACCCATTGTCCAGTCCCTTCCATGTCTGATGAGTTGTCTTCGGGAATGGTTCCTGTCCTGGGCCAACAGAAGGTTTGGGGACCATGACCGCCGGGATTCTTCTAGTCTCAGTCAGACCATTAAGTCTGGTCTTTTTATGAGAATTTGGGGTCTGCATCCCACTGATCTCCTGCTCCCTCAGGGATTCTCTGTTGTGCTCCCTGTCAGGGCAGTCATCGATTGTGGCCGGGCACCATCTAGTTCTTCTGGTCTCAGGATGATGTAAGCCTCTGGTTCATGTGGCCCTTTCTGTCTCTTGGGCTCATAGTTGTCGTGTGACCTTGGTGTTCTTCATTCTCCTTTGATCCAGGTGGGTTGAGACCAATTGATGCATCTTAGATGGCCGCCTGTTAGCATTTAAGACCCCAGACGCCACATTTCAAAGTGGGATGCAGAATGTTTTCATAATAGTATTATTTTGCCAATTGACTTAGAAGTCCCCTTAAGCCATAGTCCCCAAACCCCCGCCCTTGCTCCACTGACCTTTGAAGCATTCAGTTTATCCTGGAAACTTCTTTGCTTTTGGTCCAGTCCATTTGAGCTGACCTTCCGTGTATTGAGTATTGTCCTCCCCTTCACCTAAAGTAGTTCTTATCTACTAACTAATCAGTAAATAACCCTCTCCCGCCCTCTCTCCCTGCCCCCCTCGTAACCACAAAAGTATGTGTTCTTCTCAGTTTATACTATTTTGCAACATCTTATAATAGTGGTCTTATACAATATTTGTCCTTTTGCCTCTGACTAATTTCACTCAGCATAATGCCTTCCAGGTTCTTCCATGTTATGAAATGTTTCACAGGTTCGTCACTGTTCTTTATCGATGGGTAGTATTCCATTGTGTGAATATACCACAATTTATTTAACCATTCATCCATTGATGGACACCTTGGTTGCTTCCAGCTTTTTGCTATTGTAAACAGAGCTGCAATAAACATGGGTGTGCATATATCTGTTCGTGTGAAGGCTCTTATTTCTCTAGGGTATATTCCGAAGAGTGGGATTTCTGGGTTGTATGGTAGTTCTATTTCTAACTTTTTAAGAAAATGCCAGATAGATTTCCAAAGTGGTTGTACCATTTTACATTCCCACCAGCAGTGTATAAGAGTTCCAATCTCTCCGCAGCCTCTCCAACATCTATTATTTTGTGTTTTTTGGATTAATGCCAGCCTTGTTGGACTGAGATGAAATCTCATCGTAGTTTGAATTTGCATTTCTCTAATGGCTAATGATCGAGAGCATTTTCTTATGTATCTGTTAGCTGCCTGAATTTCGTCTTTAGTGAAGTGTGTGTTCGTATCCTTTGCCCACTTCTTGATTGGGTTGTTTGTCTTTTTGTGGTTGAGTTTTAACAGAATCATATAGATTTTAGAGATCAGGCGCTGGTCGGAGATGTCATAACTGAAAATTCTTTCCCAGTCTGTAGGTGGTCTTTTTACTCTTTTGGTGAAGTCTTTAGATGAGCATAGGTGTTTGATTTTTAGGAGCTCCCAGTTATCTGGTTTCTCTTCGTCTTTTTTGGTAATATTTTGTATTCTGTTTATGCCTTGAATTAGGGCTCCTAACGTTGTCCCTGTTTTTTCTTCCATGATCTTTATTGTTTTAGTCTTTATGTTTAGGTCTTTGATCCACTTAGAGTTAGTTTTTGTGCATGGTGTGAGGTATGGGTCCTGTTTCATTTTTTTGCAAATGGATATCCAGTTATGCCAGCACCATTTGTTAAAAAGACTATCTTTTCCCCAATTAACTGACACTGGGCCTTTGTCAAATATCAGGTGCTCATATGTGGATGGGTTTATATCTGGGTTCTCAATTCTGTTCCATTGGTCTATGTGCCTGTTGTTTTACCAGTACCAGGCTGTTTTGACTACTGTGGCTGTATAATAGGTTCTAAAATCAGGTAGAGTGAGGCCTCCCACTTTCTTCTTCTTTTTCAGTAATGCTTTACTTATCCAAGGCTTCTTTCCCTTCCATATGAAGTTGGTGATTTGTTTCTCCATCACATTAAAAATGTCATTGGAATTTGGATCGGAAGTGTGCAATGACACTTTTTTACCATAGATATTAGTTTGTCTAATATTAATATAGCCACTCAGATTGTCTGCAGTACTTTTCTGGCATATATTTATCATCCTTCTACTTTCAATGGAGTTCCTGGGTGATGGAACAGGTTAAGCACTCCATTGTTAATCAAAAGGTTGGCAGCTCAAGTCCATCCAGAGATGCCTTCGAAAGAAAGGCGTGGTGATACACTTCCGAAAAAGCAGCCATTGAAAACTCTATAGAACACAGCTCCACTCTGACACACATAAAGTCATCATCATTTGGAATTGACTTAGTGGCAACTGTTTTTTTTTGGTTGTTTTCAATAATTCTGTGGCCTTCTGTTTTGTTGTTGTTGGGTACCGTTGAGTCAATTTCTGATTCATAGCAACCCCGTGTGACAGAGGAGAACTGCCCCGTAGGGTTTTCTTGGCTGTGTGTAACCTCTACAGAAGCAGATTGCCAGGCCTTTGTTTTGCAGAGCAGCTGGGTGGATTTGAACCGCCAACATTTTGGTAAGCAGCCAAATGCTAAGTTGTTGTGCCACCGGAACTCCCCCTTGTGTTTTACAAATATCTTTTTGTAGGCAGCCTGTAACTGATACTTAAAAAATCCAATTTGATAATCTCTGAGTCTTAATTTGTGAGTTTATTCTACTCACACTCTTTAATTATTGATATATTTATGTATGTTCCTATCACCTTACTTTATGCTTTGAGTTTGTCCTACCTTTTAAATGCTTTTTTTTTTCTTGTTTCATACATGTTTTTGTGTGATGTATTGAGGTTTTTGCTTTTTTATGTTCTACTTTTCCTCTGCAGGTTTGGAATCTATACATTTTATTTCTATTCTTTAGTATCTACCCTTGAAATTTATTTTGCATGCTTACAGAGTCTAAAGTTATTTTGTGTCTTCACCCACCTGCCTCTCAAAAGATACATAGTCTTAAAAAAAAAAAAAAAACCAGTTACCATTGAGTTGATTTGAACTTGTGGCAACCCATGTGTGTCAGAGTAGAGCTGTGCTCTCTAGGGCTTTCAGTGATTTTTTGGAAGTAGATTGCCAGATCTTTTTCCAAGGTGCCTCTGTGTGGACTTGAACCTCCAACCCTTTGGTTAGCAATCTAGCACTGTTACAGTTTACAACACCCAGGGATTCCTACATAGCCCTTAAAAAAACTTAACATAGCCCTTCCAAACACTTTAATTTCAATCACTTAACTGTTTAACTGCTTAGCTTTGCTTAACCCAATGTTCCCCAAATGAATTTTATTATGAAACCCTTTCCCTTTCTAACTTAATACTGTATTTTATGCAAATAACTTTGTCTTCTACATTTGTTTGCTGGCCTTGCCCTCCCCCATGAGGTATTTTCATAAGTGTGCTATGGTAAATTTTTTTTTTTTTTTTTTTTTATAGCAGCTTGTGAAAGAGGATCGGCATGGTGACACTTGTATGGGTGCCTAGTGAGGGGAGGAAGTGGCCAGCAAACAAATGCAGAAGGTGCTCGTTATTTGCATAAAAACACGTTAATGACATTTTTTGTTCTTTCTTTAAAAAAAATGTGTGCTTCTGCATTTCTTTTCTTAATGCTTTGGCTTGGCCTCCAGAACAGCCTCACGGTTCTGACTGTGGGGGTCCTGCTTTGTGGGAGTCACGGATAAATATATTGTCAAAGGGTCAGCAGTTCAAATCTGCCAGGCGCTCCTTGGAAACTATGGGGCAGTTCTACTCTGTCCTGTAGGGTTGCTATGAATTGGAGTCAACTCGTCGGCACTGGGTTTGGGTTTGGTTTTGGTTTATAGGTGTGTAATGGGGGCAATGGTGGTTCAGTGGTAGAATTCTCACCTTCCATATGGAAACCCTGGTGTTGTACTGGTTAAGAGCTACGGCTGCTAACCAAAAGGTCAGCAGTTCAAATCTACCAGGCGCTCACTGGAAACCCTAAGGGGCAGTTCTGCACTGTCCTATAGGGTCACTATATGTCGGAATTGACTCGATGGCAATGGGATGTGGGACACCTGGGTTTGATTCCCTGTCAGCAGAGGCTTGAGTGTTGGTATGATGCTAAACAGTTTTCAGTGGAGCTTCCAGACTAAGACAGACTAGGAAAAAAGGCCTGGCAATCTCCTTCCAAAAATTAGCCAGTGAAAACCCTATGGATCACAATGGTTCAAACTGCAGTGGATCATGGAGAAGGTGCAGGACCAGGCAGAGTTTCATTTCACTGGGTTTTAATTTATTTCAACTCATGGGGTTGCCTTGAGTCAGGAGCTGACTGATCGGAAGCTAACGACAATAACACAATAGGTGTCTAGTGTACTCTTACACAGTCTAGAAATATTTCTTGCATCACTCACTCCTAAAGTGTTTTGAAATCAAGATTGACTGTTGATTCTTATTCAATTTATTTCAGCATATATTAATATCAACATTTGTCTTTTATACTTTAATCTGCTAATTAATACTGGATAATCTTTTCATGCCTAGGATAAAACCTATTTACTAATATTTTGTATATGTGTGTTTGTGTACTTGTATATTTATGTGTGTATCCATAAATAAAATCTGTACATTGTTATACGGTAGTTCATATCTGTGATTATAGTTGAAATTAGTATAAAACAAAATACTGAAAAGAAAATATCCAGCAATATATGGTAAGATAGTATACTCTTAGTTAAATTTTTTATTGATTTTTATAATTTTTCTTGTGCTTTAAGCAAAAGTTTACAAATCAAGTCAGTCTCTCACACAAAAACTTATATACACCTTGCTACATACTCCCAATTTCTCTCCCCCTAATGAGACAGCCCACTCCCTGCCTCCACTCTCTCTTTTCGTGTCCATTTCGCCAGCTTCTAACCCCCTCTACCCTCTCATCTCCCCTCCAGGCAGGAGATGACAACATAGTCTCAAGTGTCCACCTGATCCAAGAAGCTCACTCCTCACCAGCATCCCTCTTCAACCCATTGTCCAATCCAATCCATGCCTGAAGAATTGGCTTCGGGAATGGCTCCTGTCCTGGGGCAACAGAAGGTCTGGGGGCCATGACCACCGGGGTCCTTCCAGTCTCAGTCAGACCATTAAGTCTGGTCTTTTTATGAGAATTTGGGGTCTGTCACTACTCTCCTGCTCCCTCAGGGGTTCTCTGTTGTACTCCCTGTAAGGGCAGTCATCGGTTGTAGCCGGGCACCTTCTAGTTTTTCTGGTTTCAGGATGATGTAGTCTCTGGTTCATGTGGCCCTTTCTGTCTCTTGGGCTTGTAATTACCTTGTGTCCTTGGTGTTCTTCATTCTCCTTTGGTCCAGGTGGGTTAAGGCCAACTGATGAATCTTAGATGGCTGCTTGCTAGCGTTTAAGACCCCAGATGCCACTCTTCAAAGCGGGATGCAGAATGCTTAATAGATTTTATTATGCCAATTGACTTAGTTGTCCCCTGAAACCATGGTCCCCAAACCCCTGCCCCTGCTACACTGGCCTTCGAAGCATTCAGTTTATTCAAGAAACTTCTTTGCTTCTGGTTTCGTCCAGTTGTGCTGTCCTCCCCTGTATTGTGTGTTGTCCTTCCCTTCACCTAAAGTAGTTCCTATCTACTATCTAATTAGTGAATACCCCTCTCCCATCCTCCCTCCTCCCTCTTGTAACCACAAAAGAATGTTTTATTCTCAGCTTAAACTATTTCTCAAGTTCTTATAATAGCGGTCTTATACAATATTTGTCCTTTTGCAACTGACTAATTTCACTCAGCATAATGCCTTCCAGGTTCCTTCATGTTATGAAATGTTTCACAGATTCATCATTGTTCTTTATCGATGTGTAGTATTCCATTGTGTGAATATATCATAATTTATTTATCCATTCATCCATTGATGGGCACCTTGGTTGCTTCCATCTTTTTGCTATTGTAAACAGTGCTGCAGTAAACATGGGTGTGCATATATCTGTTCGTGAAAAGGCTCTTATTTCTCTAGGATATATTCCAAGGAGTGGGATTGCTGGATCATATGGTAGTTCTATTTCTAGCTTTTTAAAAAACCAAAAACCAAACCCAGTGCTGTCGAGCCTCATAGTGACCCTATAGGACAGAGTAGAACTGCCCCCATAGAGTTTCCAAGGAGCATCTGGCAGATTCAAACTGCCGACCCATTGGTTAGCAGCCGTAGCACTTAACCACTATGCCAGCAGGGTTTCCAAAGAAAGTGCCAAATCAATTTCCAAAGTGGCTGTACCATTTTACATTCCCACCAGCAGTGTATAAGTGTTCCGATCTCTCTACAGCCTCTCCAACATTTATTATTTTGTGTGTTTGGATTAATGCCAGTCTTGTTAGAATGAGATGAAATCTCATTGTAGTTTTGATTTGCATTTCTCTAATGGTTAGTGATAATGAACATTTCCTTATGTATCTGTTTGCTACCTGAATGTCTTCTTTAGTGAAGTGTCTGTTCATATCTTTTGCCCATTTTTTACTTGGGTCATTTGTCTTTTTGTAGCTGAGTTTTTGCAGTAGCATGTAGATATTAGAGATCAGGCGCTGATCGGAAATGTCATAGGTAAAAACTTTTTCCCAGTCTGTAGGTAGTCTTTTTACTCTTTTAGTGAAGTCTTTTGATGAGCATAGGTGTTTGATTTTTAGGAGCTCCCAGTTATCTAGTTTCTCTTCTGGTGTTTGTGCATTGTTAGTAATGTTTTATATACTGTTTATGCCATATATTGGGGCTCCTAGCATTGTCCCTATTTTTTCTTCCATGATTTTTATTGTTCTAGATTTTATATTTAGGTCTTTGATCTATTTTGAATTAGTTTTTGTGCATGGTGTAAGGTATGGGTCTTGTTTCATTTTTTTGCAGATGGATATCCAGTTATGCCAGTACCATTTGTTAAGCAGATTTTCATTTCCCCATTTAACCGACTTTAGGCCTTTGTCAAATATCAACTTCTCATATGTGGATGGATTTATGTCTAGATTTTCAACTCAGTTCCATTGGTCTATGTATCTGTTGTTGTACCAGTACCGGATGTTTTGACTACAGTGGCAGTATAAGATGTTCTAAAATCAGGTACTGTGAGGCCTCCCACTTTGTTCTTCTTTTTCAGTGATGCCTTTACTTATCTGGGAAATCCTGGTGGCGTAATGGTTAGGTGCTACGGCTGCTAACCAAAGGATCAGCAGTTCAAATCTGCCAGGCTCTCCTTGGAAACTCTATGGGGCAGTTCTACTCTGTCCTATAGGGTCGCTATGAGTTGAAATCAACTCGCCGGCAAAGGGGTTTTTTATGGGTTTTTACTTATCCGGGGCTTTTTCCCCTTCCATAAGAAGCTGGTGATTTGTTTCTCCACCTCATTAAAAAATGTCATTGGAATTTGGATTGGGATTGCATTGAGTCTATAGATGGCTCTGGATAGAATAGACATTTTCACAGTGTTGAGTCTTCCTAACCATGAGCAAGGTATCTTTTCCCAGTTATGCAGTTCTCTTTTGGTTTCTTGCAGTAGTGCCTTGTAATTTTCTTTATATAGGTCTTTTATGTCTCTGGTTAGATATATTCCTAAGTATTTTATCTTCCTGGGGGCTAGTGTAAATGGTATTGGTTTGGTGATTTCCTCTACAATGTTTTTTTGTTGATGTAGAGGAATTCAGCTGATTTTTGTATGTTTATCTTGTATCCCAATACTCTGCTGAACTCTTCTATTAGTTTCAGTAGTTTTCTTGTGGATTCTTTAGGGTTTTCTGTGTATAAGAGCATGTCACCTGCAAATAGAGACACTTTTACTTCTTTCTTACAATTTGGATGCCATTTATTTCTTTATTTAGCTAATTGTTCTCGCTAGGACCTCCAGCACAATGTTGAATATGAGTAGTGATAAAGGGCATCCTTGTCTGGTTCTTGTTCTCAGGGGGAATGCTTTCAGACTCTGTCCATTTAGGATGATGTTGGCTATTGACTTTGTATAAATGCCCTTTAATATGTTGAGGAATTTTCCTTCTATTCCTATTTTGCTGAGAGTTTTTATCATGTATGGGTGTTGGACTTTGTCAAATGCCTTTTCTGCATCAACTGATAAGATCATGTGGTTCTTGTCTTTTGTTTTATTTATATGATGGATTACATTGATTGTTTTTCTAATGTTAAACCATCCCTGTATACCTGGTATGAATCCCACTTGGTCATGGTGAAGTTTTTTTTTTTTTTTTTTGAGATGTTATTGAATTCTATTAAGCCATGGTATTTTCAATTGCAATATATGCATGCGAAAGCTAGACAATGAATAAGGAAGACCGAAGACGAATTGGCACCTTTGAATTGCGACGTTGGCGAAGAATATTGAATATACCATGGACTGCCCAAAAGAACCAATAAATCTGTCATGGAAGAAGTACAACCAGAATGCCACTTAGAAGCAAGGATGGCTACACTGTGTCTTACATATGTTGGACTTGTTTTCAGGAGGGATCAGTCCCTGGAGAAGGACATCATGCTTGGTAAAGTACAGGGTCAGCAGAAAAGAGGAAGTCCCTCAATGAGATAGACTGACACAGTGGCTGCAACAATGATACATAGGATTGCTATGAGTCGGAAGTGACTCGACGGCACCTAAAACAACAACAAGAATTCTGTTCTACCCCATGAATTCTATGGTTGACGAAATGTTTTGGTCTTTTCTCAGATAAACATTTGGTAACTCTTCTATATTTGTACTTTTTATTCAACAGCTTTCTTTTTACCATCTCATTAATATCTACGATGGGAGTCATTTTCACGATGATACTAAAACTTGCCTTTAGGGATGTTACTAATATTTACCCAAGTAGCTCAGACCCAACCCAGTGCCATTGTAGAGTGCTACTTAAATGCAATTGAGGGGAAAGTCGTTCTTTGGCAACCTTGCAGTCAATCTAATGGGAATTAAAAATTATCCCTCCTATGTCCTTTATGTGTGTTTTAATCAGTAAAGGAATGTTGGATTAGTAGAGATGAGCACTTAGCTACATAGTAACGGGCTGTAAAGATAAGTGTCACCTTCTCTGGGAAGCATTTTCCACCTGACTTACCCTCCCCATCACCACATGGCTGATTTAACAGGCATTTCTTTATGCTTCTATTGCAGACTGGACAAATCTGTATAGTAGCGATTTTCACAATATCTTATAAACATCTTCTTACCCACTACACTGAAAACTTCTCTTAATCAGGAACTACCTTTAATTAGCTTTTATATCCGTCATTTCTATCATGATTCCTAGGCCCCAATAAAGAGTCAATGAATGAATTAATAACTGAGTGTGTTGGAAATAAAGATGGAGAGGAGTGATTGAATTTGAGAGGCATTTAGAAAGCAGACTTGGTAACTATCATAGATTAAATTATGTCCCCCCAAAATACGTGTCAACTTGGCTAGGCCACGATTTCCAGTATTGTGTCATTTTCCTCCGTTTTGTGATCTGATTATCCTCCATTTTGTTATGTGTTGTAAATCCTAGTCTCTATGCCTATGGTTAGGGTCCCATTTGGGAGTTTACTGTCTGTTTAACTGATGAAGCAGGATTAGGCTATGTTAAGGTGGATTAGGATATGTTCGTTATCTTAATGAGGTAGCATTAGGGTGGGATGTAGTCTTAGGCTGGGTTCTCTGGAGAAGCAAAACCAGTAAAGCATACATAGCCACAGGGGCTGGTGAACCCAAAATTGGCAAGCTGGAGAGCAGTGATGCCATAGGCTGTGAAGACTGACAATCAGCAGGCAAGACATGTGCAAGTTGTTAGCCCAAGTCCCAAGAACTGGAGGCCAGATGAACCGAAGACAGCTGCAGGATCTGGAAAAAACAAAAGACCCAGCAAGGTGAGCAGGAAGGAACTAGGCATAGGGTGGGGAACGATGAAGGCTGAGGGGGCGGTGAGCTGCCACAGGCCCTGCCCCCTCTGGCTCCTCGCAGCAGATTCCATCATGAGGGTGATCTTGTATCAAATTTCAACAGGGAAGTGATCACAACATTATACAACTGCCAAAACACTGAGAATCATGGACTAAACAAGTCAACACACAATCTTAACTATCACAGATGTATCTTGGGTCACCTCCCTAAAAGAGATAAAAGCAGAGAGAAGTGAACACAGAGAGAGGGACCTCAGTACCACCAAGAAAGAAGACCCAGAGCAGAACATAGCCTTTGGACTTGAGGTCCCTGGGCTGAGAAACTCTTATACCAAGAGAAAGATTGATGCCAAGATATCTGGAGATCTCTAAGTGACTCCTGGCCCACAGATGTTGAGAGGAGACGAGAACCTTCCCCCAGACCTGACAGAGAAAGAAAAGCTTTTTCTAGAGCTGGCACCCTGAATTTGGACTTCTAGCCTCCTAAACTTAGAGAGACTAAACTTCTGTTTGTTAAATCCACCCACTTGTAGTATTTCTGTCATAGCAGCATTAGATAACTAAGACAGTAACAGACTGGATCCGGTGAGCGATGATGGGGGAAAATAGATGACTGTCCTGGCTCAACCCCAGTGGTTGCTGGAAACATTAATCAAGTTAAGAAAAGTTGGTTTTGTTTTGGTGGGAGGGAAGAGGCGAGCAGAGAAGGATAGAAATGTGATTGTGTACAGTCAGTTTAATGTGACTGCAATATATCCAAATACAGAAGTTCAGGTGCAGAATTCAAACTGAGGGAGAAGTCACAATAGGAAATGTAGACTTGAGAGATATTAGTGAAGTGACCATAGCATTTAGCCTTCCAATGGGCATATTTTTGAGAGCGAAAGGGGTTCTATTAATGACCACACCAGGAGAAGTACACAATTAAATATATGTTCACAGTGGATACAAACGCATTATTTATTTATGGAAGTTAGGAAAAAAGGTGAGGTTAGGCTAAGGAGAATGTGAAAAATGATAAGAGACTGAGGTCATTATCCTGAGGAACATCTTTGAATAGGCAGATGAAGGATAAAAGTCTAATGTAGGTGACTGGGTTATAATCACAGAGAATCAGGCAAGATGATGTTATGGAAGACAAGAAGAGCTTCAATGAATATGAAGTAATAATAGTTGTCAAACGCTCTAACAATCAAGTAATAAAAGAACTTGGCAACTAAAAGGACTTTGGTGAACCTAGAAAGAGCAATTTAGTAGTGGATGGTAGATGAGTCCTTAAAGTCAAATTCCAAAATACACAAGACAATTCAATACCATAAAAGGTAGTCAATAGACATAACAAATGGGATAATTTATAAGCAAGGAAAAATAATAGAATACTCTGAAAATAAATTAGAGCAAATAAATAAAAAGGCCACAAATTATTCCCTTCCCAGCATCCTCGTCACTGATACGTGATATTACAGGTCCTCCCACCAAGAGGTGGAGTCTATTTCTGCAAGCCATTGCATCTGGGTGGCCATAAGACACACTTTGGCCAATGGAACTTTGGCAAACGAAACAAATGCTGAAGGTGGAAATGTGTTTGTACATTAGAGGTTTTCTCTCCCTTGATTCTCTTATGAGCCCTGCAACTACCCCCATATGTAGAAACCTAGGCCAGCCTGCTGCAGGATGAGAGACATGTGGCCCAGGTGCTTCTATTGCCCTACCCAATAGCTTTGAACCATCAGACATGTGAATGAGCCATCCTATATCATTCAGCTGCCAGCCAATCCTGCAGCTAACCACAGATGCACGAGAATCCAGAAGATATCAACTGAGACAGCCAAGACCAAAAGGATTTTCTAAACTCTGATAAACAAACAGAAAACAACAAAAGTCAGCAAGGATGTGGGGAAACTGAAACCCTCATCCATTGCTCCTGGGACTGTAAAACGGTACATCCACTGTGGAAAGTAGTTTGGAGTTTCCTCAAAATGTTAAACATATAATTCCCATATAACCTGGAAATTCCATTCCTAGACATATACCTAAAAGAATTGAAAGCAGGAACACAAAAAAATACATATACACCAATGTGCATTGTAACATTATTCACAATAGCCAAAATGTGGAAGCAATTTAAATGTTCATCAACAGGCGAATGGATAAACAAAATGTGGTACATACATACAATGGGATATTACCCAGTCATAAAGAGAAAAGATGTCCTGATACATGATACATCATGGATAAAATTTGAAAACATTATGCTGAGTGAAATAAGTCAGCCATAAAAGGACAACTATTATACGATCACACTTATATGGAAATATCTAGAATAATCACATGTATAAAGACCAAAGACTACTAGTGCCTATCAGGGATGGGAGGAAAGGGGAAAGAAGGAGTGCTTGGGGACACTGAGCTTCTGTTAAAGGTGACAGAAAAATTTAGACATGGACAGTGGTGACCATTGCACACCATGATGAAAGTAATTAATGTCACTGAGTTGTACATGTAAAAAATGTTGAAATGGCCTTTTTTGGGGGGGGGTTATACATACTTATCACAATAAAAAAAAAAACAAGTTAATTAAAATAAAACAAAAAGCAACAAAACAGACCATGTCAATACCATGTCAGTAAAACACACGCGTCGTCAAACTTCATGATAGAGGATAAGCCCTACCCAAATCTAGTTCACCCAAAATTCTGAAACTAGTAATGCTTGTTAATAATTAAGAAGGCAATATGTAAATATTATATTAATAGTTGTAAAGTCTTTGGCGTCATATATCATTTCCGGTGCTTGGGAAACCGTTGAGTTTTTGAATTCCGTTTGTTCACACAAAGCCTTTCCTCTGTTGGACATTCTGGAGTCTGACTACACTTCATCCAACACTGCAAGCCAAGGAGAAGGACCTTTACTTGTAAAGCTGTGCCCTCCAATAGAACCACATGGCCCGTCAGGAAAATTATTTTTTTTCACTCTCCAGGACCTCAGATGGAAGCTGATGTCTCAGTTCTCAGTTTGTGTCATTGGCTGTGTTGCTTTGATTCTGTCCATGCATGTAAGGTTAGGGGCCCACACAAAGAGAGTTGGACAGAGTTAGGGAATCATCCCCTGACTCTTGCATATAGGATTCTGTCAGGGAATTTTAGTGTTTATGGGCACAGGAGGGATTGACTTGATCTTGGCAGAGAATTACCCAGTGGAGAAGTGCTTGGGGATTATAAGATGCAGGGATTTATTCCTCTATTCCATGCAGATAAGTAGATAAAATACAATCAGGGCACGTCTACACAAACTAAAAACATTTATCAAATATTAATATATCCAATGTCAAATGAGGAAATGCATTATGTTGAAAATAAAAACATCTTGGAGCAAATATATTACAAAATTTTTAAATGGAAAATGACCATCTAGGTAACCCATAAAATTAAATCTGTTTTAAGCCACTAAGCTTTTAGATGATTTGTTATGCAGCAAAAGAACATTAAAGCATAAATTTAACTTAAGTATGCCTTAAAGAAATAAAGAAGGGATAGAATTATGTAAACAAGAACAGAATATTATTAAACAAGAATAGACAGACATGAAAAATAAAGCTCAACTGGAAATAAAAATATATAGTCAACTCTGACGGGGATCACAATAGAGGGTCCCAGACAGAGCTGGAGAAAAATGTAGAACAAAATTCCAACTCAAAAAGAAAGATTTGCTGTCCTGACAGAGACTGGAGGAACCCTGAGAGTATGGCTCCTGGACTCCTTTCAGCTCAGTAATGAGGCCACTCCTGAGGTTCATCCTCCAGCCAAAGATTGAACAGTCCCATGGAACAAAACTAGACTAAAGGGGTGCACCAGCCCTGGGGCAGGACTGGAAGGTAGGAGGGAACAGGACAGCTGGTAATAGGGAACCCAAGGTTGAGAAGGGAGAGTGTTGACATGTCGTGGGGTTGTTAACCAATGTCATACAACAATGTGTGTACTGTTTGATGAGAAACTAGTTTGTTCTGTAAACCTTCATCCAAAGGCCAATAAAAAAAAGAAAAAATATATATAGTCATTAATACAGAACTAAAATGAATCTTACTAGACTTAACATGTCTACTAAGGCATAACATCATAAAACTACAGATATAAGGGAATAAAAATCTTAAAGCTTCCAGAGAGAAAAACCAAACCTTGTAACCAGTAGGGAATAAGTATAACAAAAACTTCTCAAAGCCTTGGACACTAGTATCTGAGGAAGCAATACTTTCAAAACACTGAGGGAAAAATATCTTCAAAATAGAACTCTATATAAAATCAAATTATCAGACAAATATGAAAGTATGATAAATTCAGTATTCAGAAATTTTTTCTCCCATACAGTCTTCCCTTCAAAGCCACTGAATATTTACCACCAAAAGAAGGGATTACACCAGAAAAGAAGAACTGGGACTTCCAGTTTTGGACATGATGGAGTAAACACATTTAACTCTATTTCTCTTGCTAATTACAGCTAACAACCCTGGACAAAATATATAATATAAACATCAGAAGATGGTAAAAGATGGAGGAAAAGAGGTAGACTAACTAGGTACCTTAGGACTCAAAGAAAAATATAGTGGTAAGTTCCCTGTTGTTACTGTTTCTGCTATTTTGTTTTTGTTTGACTCTTAAATGCTCTATTCTGGGCACTGGAGAAATCTGCAACATGAAAATGACAGTGGTGTAGACAATAAATAAATAAGGCCCCAAGTAAAACTTGCTCTTTCTGGTCATAGGACCAGAAAAAGGCAGCGAAGCAGGACAGAAGATTTAAAATACAGTGGATTTCTCATCAGAAACAATGGAATTTGGAAGGAAGTGGAACAACAATGTTCAAGTGCTGAAGAAAAAAAAAAGAATTATTAGGAATGAAGACGAAATAGAGACGTTCTTAGGTGAAAGAAAACTAAGAAAATTTGTCGTCAGCAGACATGTCTTAAAAGAATTGCTAAAAGAATTTCTTCAAACAGAAGTAAATGATGACAGAAAGAAATTTGAAACATCAGAATGAAGAAAGCAATGAAAAGATAAATATGTGAAAATATAACAATCTACCTTTTTCCTCCTGACTTCTAAAAATTATCTTGAATGGTAAAAAAAAAAAAAAAAGAATGGTAGAAAGCCAAAAATATAGCATTGTGTGATGTGATTCTCTACGTACATGGAGTGAATATTTAAAACAATTCTTTTATAAAAGGGAGAGGATAAAGGGACATAAATGATGGTAGGTTTTCTATGATCCACTTGAAGTGCTGAAATGTTGTAGACAATGATAAATTACAGATGTTTATTGTAATGTCTAAAAAAAAAAATTTTTTTTTATTGTAATGTCTAGAGTACTTATTAAAATGATTCAAAGACATATATGTATACAAAAACACTGTCGTTGTTAGGTGCTGTCAAGTGGGTTCCGACTCATAGCCACCTTATGTACAACAGAATGAAACACTTCCCGGTAATAGCCCATCTTCACAATCCTTATGCTTGAGCCCATAGTTGCAGCCACTCCATCTCATTGAGGGTCTCCCTTTTTTTCACTGACCCGCTACTTTACCAAGCATTGCGTCCTTCAGTAGGGATTGGTCCCTACTGACAAACTGTCCGAAGTACATGAGGGTAAGCCTTGCCATCCTTGCTTCTAAGGAGCGTTCTGGCTATACTTCTTCCAACACAGATTAGTTTGTTCTTCTGGCAGCCCATGGTACGTTCAGTATTCTTTGCCAGCACCGTAATTCAAAGGCATCAATTCTTCTTCGGTCTTCCTTAGTCATTGTCCAGTTTTCACATGCATATGAGGTGACTGAAAATACCCTGGCTTGGTTCAGCCCCACCTTCCTCCTCAAAGTGACATCTTTGTTTTTTAACACTTGAAAGGGGTCTTTTGGAACAGATTTTACCCAATGCAATATGTTCTTTGACTTATTAACTGCTGCTTTCATGGGAGTTGATTGTGGATCCATGTAAAATGAAATTCTTGACAAATTTAGTCTTTTTTCCGTTTATCATGGCATTGCTTATTGGTCCAGTTGTGAGGATTTTGTTTTCTTTACGATGAGGTGCAATCCATACTGAAGGCTGTAGTCTTTGATCTTCATTGGTAAATACTTCAAGTTCTCTTCACTTTCAGCAAGCAAGGTTGTGTCATCTGCATATCCTAGGTTGTTAATGAGTTTTTCTTCAATCTTGATGCCGTTTTCTTCTTCATGTAGTCCAGCCTCTCAGATTATTTCCTCAGCATACGGATTGAATGGCATGGTGAAAGGATACTACACTGACACACATATTTGCTGACTAAACCACAAAACATTCCATTGTTCTGTTCAAACGACTGCCTCTTGACCAATGTCCAGGTTCCTCATGAGCACAATTAAGTGTTCTAAAACTCCCATTCTTCGAAATGTTATCCACAATTTGTTATGATTCACAGAGTCAAATGCCTTTGCATAGTCAATAGAACACAGGAAAACATCTTCCTGGTATTCTCTGTTTTCAGCCAAGATCCATCTGACATTAACAGTGATATCCCTGGTTCCACATCCTCTTCTGAATCTGGCTTGAACTTCTGGCAGTCACTGTCGATGTACTGCTGCAACTGCTTTTGGATGATCTTAAGCAAAATTTTACTTGTGTGTGATATTAATGATATTGTTCAATAATTTCCACATTCTGTTGGATCACCTTTCTTTGGAATGGGCACAAATACAGGTCTGTTCTCGTTGGTTGGCCAGGTAGCTGTCTTCCAAATTTCTTGGCATAGACAGGTGAGAGCTTCCAGCACTGCACTCTTTTGTTGAAACATCTCAATTAGTATTCCATCAATTCCTGGAGTCTTGTTTTTTGCGAATTCCTACAGGGCAGTTTGGACTTCCTCCTTCAAAACTACCCTTTCTTGATCATGTGCTACCTCCTGAAATGGTTGAACATCAATTATTTTTGATACAGTAACTCTGTGTATTCCTTCCACCTTCTTTTGATGCTTCCTGCATAGTTTAATACTTTCCCCATAGAACACGTCTGTATTGCAACTCGAGGCTTGAGTTTTTTCTTCAGTTCTTTCAGCTTGAGAAATGCCGAGTGTGTTCTTCCCTTTTAGTTTTCTATCTCCAGATCTTTGCACATGTCATTATAATACTTTACTTTGTCTCCCTAAGCTGCCCTTTGAAATCTTCCGTTTAGTTCTTTTATGAGATCATTTCTTTATTTTACTTTGACGGCAGTGGGTACTCTATGTTCCATCGTCTCTTTCCACAGATGTAGTTGATTTGATTCCTAGGTATTCCATCTGAAGAGGTCCATATGTATAGTTGCCGTTTATGCTGGTGAAAAAAGATATTTGCAATGAAGAAGTCATTGCTCTGGCAAAATTCTAGTGTGCGATCTCTGGCATTATATTTATAACCAAGGTCATATTTTCCAACTACTGATGTTTCTTTATTTCCAACTTTTGCATTCCAATCACCAGTAATTGTCAATGCATCTTGATTGTATGTTTGATCAATTTCAGACTGCAGAAGTTGGTGAAAATCTTCATTTTCGTCATCTTTGGCTTTAGTGGTTGGAGCGTAAATTTGATAATAGACATATTAACCGGTCTTCCTTGTAGGTGTATAGATATTATCATATCACTAACAGCATTGTACTTCACAATAAACCTTGAAATGTCCTTTTTGATGATGAATGCAATGCCATTTCTCTTCAATTTTTCATTCCCTGCATAGTAGATCATACAATTGTCCAATTCAAAACGGCAAATACCTTTCCATTTCAGCTTACTAATGGCTAGGATATCAATCTTTATGCATTCCATTTCATTTTTGATGACTTCCAATTTTCCTAGATCCATATTTAGTACATTCCACATTTCAATTATTAATGGATGTTTGGAGTTGTTTCTTCTCATTTTGCATTGTGCCACTTCAGCAAATGAAGGTCCCAAAAGTTTTACTCCATCCATGTCATTAAGGTCGACTCTACTTTGAGGAGATAGCTCTTCCACAGGCGTATTTTGAGTGCCTTCCAAACTGAGGGGCTAATCTTCCAGCACTATATCAGACAATGTTTTGCTGCTATTCGTAAAGTTTTCACTGGCTAATTTTTTCAGAGGTAGACTGCCAGGTCCTTCTTCCTAGTCTGTCTTAGTCTGGAAGCTAGGCTGAAACCTGTCCACCATGGGTGACCCTGCTAGTATTTGAATTACGAGTGGAATAGCTTCCATCATCACAGCAACATGCAAGCCACCACAGTATGACAAACCGATGAGTTGTGGAAGAAGAACTGATGCCTTTGAATTATGGTTTTGGCGAAGAATATTGAATATACCCTGGACTGCCAGAAAGAGGAACAAGTGTGTCTTGGAAGAAGTACAGCCAGAGTGCTCCTTGGAAGCAAGGATGGTAAGACTTCGTCTCAAGTATTTTGAGCATGTTATCAGGAGGGACTTGTCCCTGGAGAAGGACATCACGCTTGGTAAGGTAGAGGGTCAGTGAAAAAGAGAAGACTCTTAAGGTGGTGGATTGACATAGCGGTTGCAACAACGGGCTCAAACATAGCAATGATTTTGAGGCTGGCACAGGACTGAGCAATGATTCGTTCTGTTTTATATAAAGTCGCTATGAGTCAGAATCAACCCGACAGTACCTAATAACAACAATGACAGTGTCAAGTCTGAACTCCTTATTTGTGTCTACCAAGCCCCTCATGGTCTGAGTTTTGTTCCTTATATGTGGTCCTGGCACCCACGCTTCTCTCCGAGAGTTGAAGTCCAGCTATGTTGAACAGCACCCAGTATCCAGTCAGCTCTAGGCTGTCTCGTTCTCTTTGTTCATTCAATTTTTTTCCTTCTGTGGACTGCCCTTTCCCACCTAGTCTACCTAGGGGATACCTTCTGGCATTTTAGGGCACAGCTCCACTAGATCGTAAGCCATGTATGTCAACACGGCAACCCCAGTGCTCAGAGCAGTGCCAGGTACATGGTTAGTGCCCAAAAAGTATCTGCTGAATGAATGAATGAATAGATGAAAACATCACCCGGGCTATGAAGCTTTTTCTGCATTTCTGCCTCACCTGAATTCCCCTCCCCCTTTCATCTTAGTGGAGTTCATTACTCTCTTCTTTTCTTGGTATAGATATCAGCATCATTTTGTATGTTGACTGCCTTAACAGTAATTGTTTTCTTGTCTCCCCACTACATGGAGGGTTCCCAGTATGTACCTAGCATAGGGTCTGGTACACAGTGGAAATTCAGTACTTGTGTACTAATTCAGTGAACAAGCAAAGCAGAGAGCAGCGGATCTCTGGAATCCCACATTTGGTGGACTCAAGACTGTCCTGTGCGCCACGTCCACAAACTTCTAGATTTTTATCCCAATGGTTCCATGTTCTGAAATATTTTATCTTTCAAATTTAATAATTTTCATTTTTCATTAAGTAATCATTAATCTCCACATTTTAATGGATTGAATGTATGTATATTTATTTCCTTTCATCATCTTGAGATAACTAGTGTTGCCGTACTGACTTATAATTTTAGTCAAGAAAGAACATTGCCTTGCACTGCCTCATTTGTAGACAAATGTATGGCTTTCTTTGGGCTTTGTGCAATATTGATGACTTCATTTCTCATCTCTTGTGTCTGACATAGCAGGGGTCATCAGGTGAGCACTGGAAGAGGTGCAGGGGCTACCTCTGGGGGCCTCATGGGTCTTGTCTCCACCATCTATGTTGCTGGGGCTTTTTCAGTGTCCTCTAGGACCTGTATTGCAGCAAAGTAAATTCAACACAGCAGACATCTGTGCAGGAATGCCAAGAGAAGGAAAGAGTCACTACTTTGTCTCTAGCACCCAAAATGGGACCTTTTAGTTGCAGCAAGTATTAAAAGCCAGTCTTCACCCAGAATAAACAATTCTCTGAATTTCTTTATCTGCCATTGGCATGTCTTGTTGGGGTATATGATAGACCTTCATTCTCAATCAGGGGTAAAGAGAACAGGCAACAACATAAGGAAAGTTTCTAGCACACAAGAAGGGGGGCTGTAGGAAAAGCTTGACTCCTCTAGCCTGCTGGACTAAGACTAGAAGTGGCAGGGGTCAGGTGTGTGAATCTGATTTTTCCCCTCTAGGATGAAATCCTGGGATGGGGGCGTTGGATAGATTGAGGGGAAAGTAGAGAGAAGAGGGGATTTTATTTTGCTTCCTTTTTAGAAGGAACCAGAGTGAAAATGGTAGTGAAGCAGAGAGAAGGTCTGAGCTAGAACCCTTGAGCCTCTCTTAGGCTCCTGGGTATAGTGTGAAAAGTCCCAAGTTTGTTACCCCAGGAAGGATATAGAATGATGGATGGGGGCAAACCGGCCTTGGATCAGAGGGGTTACATGATGGACAGTCCAGGCCTCAGAGGGATTCATACCATTAGCTACAGCCTGGATGGGACTGGGTCAGTGAGGGACACCCCTCTCCTCCATGTCCTGACCCTGTCAAGAGAACTAATCAGAAGTTTACCAACCATACCTTACTATTCATCAGCACAAGACATCCAAGGACAAATCAGACTAGATACCACAAAGCGGAGACTAGCTGAGGGCAGAGGGCAGAATATGGACCTAAGTTCTTTCCCCCCACTCCCCCGCCTCACCCCCCTCCCCCATCATCTTGTGGTTGTATGAGGTCCATGGTACACGCATCCTATCTGGGGAAGGAGCGTTGGCACGGGAGAGAAATATGACAAACTAAAATGCCATGAGTTACCCAGAGAGACTACATAAACTAGAAGATTCTGAGTCAAATAATGACTTCTGGCTGAAGGGTAGAGGTAGACAGTGAGCGGGAAGGTCTAGAAGAGGGGACGTGAATCACTTACTATGTGTGGCATTAACAGAACATTGGAGGAGGCCAGTACTCAGTCCAGATGAAGTCACTACCACTGAAGTATTAACCCCTTGTCTGATAACAAAATCTGGCTTGAGAGACTGGGGTGGGGGCTTGAGGAGTGGAGGGCAGTGAGGGGAGGAAAATAGGGAGCTGTAGAAGAGGCTGGGTCTACTGTTCAGGGCTGTAAATCCAACATCTAGTATATGCCTGTCTTAGCATAAATAAGTGAATAAATTGTGGGCAATGCCCATAAAAGAAGGCTGGGGAGCGAGGGCAGCAGTTTGGGAAGGTCAGGCTTGTAGATTCTAGTTCATGATAGATAATAAATACTAAAAACTCACCACTTTCTAATTATTTTACTACAGTTTACTATTGTCTATTCTCTTGAGGTTATTTACATCTATTGTATGAAAGCCTGACCTCGTGGACACACAACCTGTGCAGTCACACAGGGCCTGGTGCTCAGAAAGGCCCCTGCTTGGTTTAATGCTCTGCTGAATGGACTCAGTGGCAGCTGGTACTGGTCATCATCTTGAAACTCTTAATGATTTTTGGCTTGGGGGCCCCACCTTTTCATTTTGCACTAGGCTCAGCAAATTATGTAGCCAGTCCTGATTATACCCAGTTGTGAAAATACTATTTAATGGTATGCTACTTTGCATCTCTTCCAGTTTAGTGTTCAGAACCCTCATGTTGGCAGCTTGTATTAGGCCATGATGGATATTGAAAACGCTAGTGAGAATCGGTTGTTAAATGGTTTACCAGCACGCCACTGGATGGGCCACACCAAAGAAGCATAATGTTTACACACCCACCACCAACCTTCAGGCCCCTGAGATTTTTGATAGAAATCCAGTCTTATGTAGCAATTTACCATTTATTTTTGACAAAAAAAAAAAGAAAGCAATTACCTCAGCCTTGGCATTTTTTGGCATTATTTCAAAATCTAGATTCAAATCTTCCGTGATTAAAAACTGTCACATTTGAAACATTACATTCCAGGAGAATATTTTGGTATTAGATGTTCCGGCGGAATGAAGGCTTGCAGCAATTGATAACCGGTTCGAACGCGCGCCTGTCTCCTCGGTCCAGGCCTGAGCCGCCCCTCCCACCGCTCCTCCTCCTCCCTCTGCAAGCACGGAGCTGCCCCGAGGGACTCAGAGAAGCGGTGGGCTGGGGCCCCCGTCCGAAGAGCGGGGCTGGAGGAAGCTCATCCTCTCTCTGGAGACGGCCGGCGTTCGGCGCTGCGCTGAGCGATGGAGTCGTCCTGGCTTGAAGCGCGCTGGGCGCGGCCTTTCTACCTGGCGTTCGTGTTCTGCCTGGCCCTGGTGCTGCTGCAGGCCATCAAGCTCTACCTGCGGAGGCAGAGGCTGCTGCGAGACCTGCGCTGCTTCCCCGCGCCCCCGACCCACTGGCTCTACGGGCACCAGAAGGTAGACGGAAGGGAGGGTCGGAGGAGGATGCTGCAGAACAAACCGGCCGGGCACGGAGAGAGGCGATGGCTTCCTTCCCTTCTTCCTGACCACAGCCCTCTCGGCCCAGCCAGTGGCTCTTGGCATCTTTTCTTTACTCCCTAGAGACCTGGTCCCCTACAAGAAAAGGGAAACGCCCTGCTGTGGACACTGGAGAGGAAGCTTTGGCGGCTGGGAGGGGGCTGTTTAAAGGGCCAGAAAGTGAAGAAGGAAGAGAGGTGCAACTCAGATTTGTCTCTAATTGACTCACTAATCTCTTGCATTTAAAATACTGCATTTTAAAAGAGTTTTTCACATATGTTGTTTTTAAAATAGTATGTTATCCTACATAATATGTGTTAATTGCAGAAAATATGCAAAGTCTGGACATAATTGTTGCCACCCTTAATCCATTCCAACCAGTGAAAATTAACTTTCTTCTAAGATGCTTGTGAGATAGGGAGGAGCCCCCGCCAACCACTCAAGAAATATTTTTGATTTGTTGATGATTGGAATTTGTAGAGGAGTCCCTCACCCTTTTTTTCTTTCCTGTTATCCAAATCCACCCCCACCCCATTCAGTTTTTCATTCATTCTACCAATTTTCGGTGGCAGTCTTATGATAAGTACTAGGATTACAAAGAGAAGATGGATCTCTGGCCTCAAGGGGTTCAAGTCAGTTGCAGACTTAGGCCACAAAGAGAAAATGAAAATGAAAACAAGTGTAATGAGTGCTTTAGCAGAGGTTTAGGGGCAAGGGAATCCTGGAGGAAGGTGCAAGTCTCTGCTTATGCAGAAAGTCCTGAAGGGCTGAGCCCAGTCTTAAAGAATGGATGGGGTGGGAAGAGTGTTCTCAGGAGGGCATACAGCATGAGTCACCATGTGAAGTGAGAAATAGCATGCTCTGTCCAAAGAACTAAAAGCTTAAGTTTGAGAGTTGTGGGAAGAAATGTTACAGTGGCAAACATTGGGGCCTTCAGTGGTAGACAGCTGGGGTAGACAGTGGAGGTCTGCCTTGGGGATTCTTCCCAAAGAGAAAGTACAGGTATAATTTTTACCATGTTAAACCCTGTGATTTAACCCTGATCTTGTGGGTCTCATCAGGTAAGTTTCACATTTAAAATAAAAACAGACTTCTAGCAATATACTTTTTAAAAAATAGATTTGATTTTTTTCAAAGAGTCACAAAGGGCTTATAACAACAACAACAACAACAACAAAAAAAAAACAAAACAAAAAACTGTAGTCCTTTGGCTCTCTCCCAATACTCCCGCCACTTCCCCACTTCCTAATCCTTCTCCAAAGCAAACACTTTCAACTCTTTCATCTGTTTCTTCTGCTACTTAAATATTTGTAAAATAATATTACTGTATTGTATTTCTTAATAATTTTAGAGGCACTGGGTTGGGTCTGGGCATCACTTCCTTATGACAGTTACCATATTTTACACAAATAGCACGTACTTTATGCATTTTTGCCAACCACGCAATCCCCTCGCTCGTTATTTTCCTAGGTGCTATGCACTTTTTCTTTTTTATGCACGTTATGTGTAGGAGAGTTATTTACATAGGCATGTTATTTTTGCAAGTAGTCACACCTTGACTTCCACTGTCACAATATAGTTATCACGTATTTTTGTTTAAAAAAATTAGTATTTATATTATTTTGACTATATAAACATTTGCTGCTGATTTAAGTGGTTCCCTTTGATTTTTTTTTTTTCTGTCATAGAGCCCCCCTCCCGTGCATGTTAACTGCCTCCTTTTGTTATCTGCTTAGTTTTCAATATTTATTTGTCTTCTTTTTTTCCTGATTCATTTCATAATTTCTACGGGTGGCTTCCTGATAACTAATGAAGGAATGTCAGGTAAATTTTTTGAGCTTTGACTGGCTATAAATGTCTTTATTCTGTTTTTAAACTTGAATTATAGTTTAGCTGGGTATAGAATTCTACTTCGCAAATTGTTTTCTCTCAAAATTTTGAAAGTATTATTCTATTTTCGTTTAACTTTTGGGATGACTTTTGAAACTTCTGATAACCTTCTGATTCTTAATTCTTATCATATGACCTTTTCTCTCTCTTTAGCAGCTTTAAGGGCTTTACCTTGCTCTGGTGTCCTGAAATTTAATTTTAATATATATGCCTAGATATGGGCCTTATTTCATTTATTGTGCCTGACACTTGGTAGGCAAGCCTTTCAATCTGGAAATGAATGTTCATTAGTTTGGGGAATTTTCTATGTAAAATTTTTCTTTGTTTTAGGTTTCCCAAGAATCAGACACTGAAACAAGGATTTGAGAGCAAGTAGTTTTTTCTGGAGACAATGCCAAGAAACCTTGATAGAGAGCAAGGTGGTGAGATAGACAAGGGAAGGCAGCCAATATAGTGTTGGTTCTCAAGCAAATTACCACAGTGGATAACTGGGGCTTAATCCCACTGAGAAATCTGGCAGCCAGTATAAGAGCCTTAGGGTTATCCTGCCTGAAGAGCAGGGGAACTGGAGTATTTTTACACCAACTCCTCTCAGTTATTGGTGTAAGGCTGCTTTTGAGGGAAATTATTTTTCCAGCATGTCTGTCCTGTTATATGGGCAGCAAAGTAGGTTCCAGTGGCCAGGAAAAGCCCTCAGGTAAATAAATGTGGGTGCTGGTTATGGCGTGCAAAAAAGTGGTAAAGATGAAAGGTTATGGGCAGCCACTAGCAATGAATACTAAAATTTCTTTGATATTTCCTCCCCTCCCCTATCCCCAAATCTCTTTTCTGTCTTTCTGGAATGCCTATTGATTGGATATTGAACCTGAATTGAGCCTCTATTTTTTTTGAAATCCTTGTTTTTTTTAATTTTATCATTCTACCAAAAACATTAAAATTTTTCTGGCTACCGTAATTTTAATTTCCAGGAGCTCTGTCTTATTTTCCATTTGTTTTTGCATCAGTTACCTTATGATACATTAAAAAATCCCCCTGAAACTTAATGATTTAAGACCACAACCATTTATTTAGCTAATGATTCTGTGGGTTGGCATTTTGGGCCGGGCTAATTTTTTTTTTTTAAGCTAGGCGGTTTTGCTTTTATGAGCCAAGATCAGCTGATTTTGGCTGGGCTCACTGATGCATCTGCAGTCAGCTGCTGGGTCAGCTAAAGGCTGACTGTCATCTTGGGTACCTTAGGTCTCTTCCACCTGGTCTATTATACTTAAGCCAGCTGGCGCAGCCTTGTTCACATAGTGTCAGGGTCCCAAAAATAGCAAGAGGGCAAGCCCCAATGTGTAAATGCTTTTTAAGTCTCTGAGTCATGTTTGTTGTTCTCCCATTGACCAAGCAAATTGCATGGCCAAGCCCAGAGTCAGTGTGGGAAGACACTATCAAAGTGTATGAACACAGAGAGACCTTAATAAATCGGAGCAATTACTGCAGTCAATTTACTGCATTCCTCTTTGTTGTAGAATCCTGATTTTGCTTCATGAAATGCCTTATCATTTAAAAATAATAATAAAAAAAAACGCAAACCTGTTGCTGTCGAGTGGATTCCAACTAATAGCGACCATACAGAGTAGAACTTTCCCATCGAGTTTCCAAGGAGTGCCTGGTGAATTCGAACTGCTGACCTTTTGGTTAGCAGCCATAGCATTTAATCACTATGCCATCAGGGTTTTTTTTTTTTTATCATATCTTTTATGAAGTATTAATAACAGGTGTAAAAAAATTTTTTTTATGCCTTCTGAATTATCTCTGTTTTTTTCCAGTTTCTTTTCTGTTTATGTATTCGTTACCTATTACTGCCTAGCAAATTACCCCTAAACTTAGCAACTTAAAACAGCAAAAAGTTATTGCCTCACACAGTTTGTGAGGGTCAAGAATTTGGAAGTGGCATTAGCTGGGTGATTCTGATTCAGAGTGCCTCATGAGGTTGCAGTCAAGCTGTTGTTTGGGGCTGCAGTCATCTCAAGGCTAAATTGGGGCTGGAAACTCTGGTTCCAAGCTCAATTAGATGATTGTTGACAGGCCTTGTTCCTCACTGAATAATGGCCAGAGGCTTCATTTCCTCACCACATGGGCCTTTCCATAGGGCTGCTCATAACTAGGGTGACCAACTAATTCCAGTGTACCTGGTTGTTTCTGGTTTTACTACTAAAAATCCTGCCTCCTGGAAACCTCCTCAACCCCAGGCAAGCCAGAACAGTTGGTCACCTTACTCTCTACATGGTAGCTTGCTTCCCCCAGAGCAAGAGATGAGAAAGAGAGAGAGAGAGAGACAACACTTGAGAAAAGAACACATGAGAGCCTCAAACAGAAGCTATAGTCTTTTATAACCTAATGTTACGGTCTTGGAACTTTTATACCATTGCTTCTGCTATATGCATTTGGTCACACAGACAAATCTTGGTACGATGTGGGGAGGGGACAATACCAAGAGGTGGGAATCATTGGTACCATCATGGAGGCTGGCTACTGCAGTGTGTTTGTTTTGCTTTATGTCTTTCATGTTGGAGGCCGTCCTTAAATGTGTGATGATCTTTGGCTGTTGTTTTGCATTCTAGAATGAGACACTAAAGAGGTTTGGAAGCCTGTGTACATGGGGAGAACTTTCCTGAAGTGTGATCTAATAGCAAACCAGTTGGAGGACCTGAATTGTCAGTATCTGTAGACCTTTTTTCAGTTTATCCAGAGAAGGATCTGCCTATCTTCTATAGACGACTGCTGGCATTCTGGGAACAGGGAAAAGAATGGAGCTAGGGGTCTAATAATTTGTTATGCAGAGTTTCATTTAATCCCCCTGTTTTTTTTCCCCAGTGCTTCAGCCCTGTGTAGTAAATAATTAAATTTACCCAAAGAAAGGTCTGGCCTTTGACCCCAGTTCCTGGGAGGTAAATTCTAAATCCTAGAATTTCCTGAGTGATTGGAGTATCTTTGTTATACATTGTGGAACCCACATCTGTTTATGTCAAAAAGGTGACTTACGGTGAGTCCTTGTTGTTGTTAGGTGCCGTCGAGTCGGTTCCGACTCATAGCGACCCTATGCACAACAGAACAAAACACTGCCCTGTCCTGAGCCATCCTTAAAATTGTTGTTATGCTTGAGCTCATTGTTACAGCCACTGTGTCAATCCACCTTGTTGAGGGTCTTCCTCTTTTCCACTGACCCTGCACTCTGCCAAGCATGATGTCCTTCTTCAGGGACTGATCCCTCTTGACAACATGTCCAAAGTATGTAAGACGCAGTCTCGTCATCCTTGCCTCTAAGGAGCATTCTGGCCGCCCTTCTTCCAAGACAGATTTGTTTGTTCTTTTGGCAGTCCATGGTATATTCAATATTCTTTGCCAACACCACAATTCAAAGGCGTCAACTCTTCTTCCGTCTTCCATATTCATCGTCCAGCTTTCACATGCATATGATGTGATTGAAAATACCATGGCTTGGGTCAGGCGCCCCTTAGTCTTCAGGGTGGCATCTTCGCTCTTCAACACTTTGAAGAGGTCCTTTGCAGCAGATTTGCCCAATGCATTGCGTCTTTTGATTTCTTGACTGCTGCTTCCATGGCTGTTGATTGTGGATCCAATTAAAATGAAATCCTTGACAACTTCAATCTTTTCTCCGTTTAGCATGATGTTGCTCATTGGTCCAGTTGTGAGGATTTTTGTTTTCTTTGTGTTGAGGTGTAATCCATACTGAAGGCTGTGGTCTTTGATCCTCATTAGTAAATGCTTCAAGTCCTCTTCACTTTCAGCAAGCAAGGCTGTGTCATCTGCATAACGCAGGTTGTTAATGAGTCTTCCTCCAATCCTGATGCCCCATTTTTCTTCATATAGTCCAGCTTCTTGTATTATTTGTTCAGCATACAGATTAAATAAAAAAATTAGGTATGGTGAAAGAATACAACCCTGGCGCACACCTTTCCTGACTTTAAACCAATCAGTATCCCCTTGTTCTGTCCGAACAACTGCCTCTTGATTTATGTAAAGGTTCCTCATGAGCACAATTAAGTGTTCTGGAATTTCCATTCTTCACAGTGTTATCCATAGTTTGTTATGATCCACACAGTCGAATGCCTTTGCATAGTCAATGAAACATAGGTAAACATCCTTCTGGTATTCTCTGCTTTCAGCCAGGATCCATCTGACATCAGCAGTGATATCCCCGGTTCTATGTCCTCTTTTGAAACCGGCCTGAATTCCTGGCAGTTCCCTGTCGATATACTACTGCAGCCCTTTTTGAATGATCTTCAGCAGAATTTTGCTTGTGTGTGATATTAATGATATTGTTCTATAATTTCCACATTCAGTTGGATCATCTTTCTTGGGTATAGGCATAAATATGGATCTCTTCCAGTCAGCTGTCTTCCATATTTCTTGGCATAGATGAGTGAGCACCTCCAGTGCTGCATCTGTTTGTTGAAACATCTCAATTGGTATTCCATCAGTTCCTGGAGTCTTGTTTTTTGCCAATGCCTTCAGAGCAGCTTGGACTTCTTCCTTCAGTACCACCGGTTCCTGATCATATGCCACCTCTTGAAATGGTTGCATATTGAGTAATTCTTTTTGGTATAATGACTGTGTATTCCTTCCATCTTCTTTTGATGCTTCCTGCATCATTTAATATTTTCCCTGTGGAATCCTTCACTATTGCAACTCAAGGCTTGAATTTTTTCTTCAGTGCTTTCAGCTTGAGAAATGCCAAGTGTGTTCTTCCCTTTTGGTTTTCTATCTCCAGATCTTTGCACCTGTCATTACAATACTTTACTTTGTCTTCTCGAGCGACCCTTTGAAATCTTCTGTTCAGTTCTTTTACTTCATCAATTCTTCCTTTTGCTTTAGCTGCTCGATGGTCAAGAGCAAGTTTCAGAGTCTCCTCTGACATCCATGTTGGTCTTTTCTTTCTTTCCTGTCTTTTCAGTGACCTCTTGCTTTCTTCATGGATGATGTCCTTGATGTAATTCCACAACTTGTCTGGTCTGCGGTCACTAGTGTTCAGTGTGTCAAATCTATTCTTCAGATGGTCTCTAAATTCAGGTGGGATATACTCAAGGTCATATTTTGGCTCTCGTGGACTTGCTCTGATTTTCTTCAGTTTCAGCTTGAACTTGCATATGAGCAATTGATGGTCTGTTCCACAGTCGGCCCCTGGCCTTGTTCTGACTGATGATATTGAGCTTTTCCATCATCTCTTTCCACAGATGTAGTCAAATTGATTTCTGTGTGTTGCACCTGGCTAGGTCCATGTGTATAGTTGCTGTTTATGTTGGCACAACTCAAAATGAGAAGAAACAGCTGCAAACATCCGTTAATAATCGGAACCTGGAATGTACAATGTATGAATTTAGGAAAATTGGAAATTGTCAGAAATGAAATGGAACACATAAACATCGATATCCTAGGCATTAGTGAGCTGAAATGGACTGGTATTGGCCATTTTGAATTGGACAATCATATCGTCTACTATGCTGAGAATGACAACTCGGAGAGGAATGGTGTTGGATTCATCATCAAAAAGAACATTTCAAGATCTATCCTGAAGTACAATGCTGTCAGTGATAGGATAATATCATATGCCTACAAGGAAGACCAGTTAATACGACTACTATTCAAATTTAGGCACCAACCACTAGGGCCAAAGATGAAGAAATAGAAGATTTTTATGAGCTGCTGCAGTCTGAAATTGATCAAACACGCAATCAAGATGCATTGATAATTACTGGCGATTGGAATGCAAAAGTTGGAAACAAAGAAGAAGGATCAGTAGTTGGAAAATATGGCCTTGGTGATAGAAACAATGCCAGGGATTGAATGATAGAATTTTGCAAGACCGACAACTTCTTCATGGGGAATACCTTCTTTCAACGGTGAGTCCTGGATAGCTTATATTAATGAGGTGACTCAGATTGGGGGCTAGCCCTGCCAGAAAGCCTAACCATGTGATTAGAAGTTTGAAACTTTGAGCCGTGTGATATCAGCCTGACCTCTGAGGAGGGGTGGAGGGTTGGCGATTAAGTTCAGTCACGTGGCTAATGGTTCAATCAGTTATTGAACCATAATGCATAACGGAGCCTCAATGAAAACTTTGGACACTGAGGCTCAAGTGACCTTCCCTGATGAACAATATTCTGCTGGGAGGGTAGCATGTCTTGACTCCACAGAGACAGGATAATAGAAACTTAATGTTTGGAACCCTCCCTGACCTCACCTAACTTTCACTCTTTGCCCCATAATGCTGTTGTTTTTGGGTGCCACTGAATCAATTCTGACTCATAGTGACCCCATATGACAGAGTAGAACTGCCACCAGAGGGTTTTCTTCACAGTAATCTTTACATTTTCATGGAAGCAGAACACCAGGCCCTTCTCTCTTAGAGCTGCTGGGTGAGTTTGAACCTCCAACCTTTCAATTAGTAAATGAACAATTAACTATTGCACCACCAGGGCTTAGAATACTTTAACTCCACTTAGTCCCTTCATTCATTTTAATCGTGCATCTGTTTTAACCCTACAAGACACTATTACTATTTGGAATGGTGAATATTCGTTTATATTTACCCATGTATTTAAACTTTCAATTGATCTTTGCTCCTTTGTGTATTATCATGCTTCCATATTGGATTATTTCCTTCTGCCTGAAGTATTCTTTTAACTATTTATTTAAATGTTAGTGGTAAATTTACTCAGGTTTTTGTCTAAACATCTTTTATTTCACCTCACTTATTAAGGTTATTTTTTCTGAGTTTGTTATTCTAAATTGGAAATTATTTTCTTTCAGCACTTTAATAACATCATTCCACTGTCTTTTGGCTGCCAGTATTTCTGTTGAAATATCAGCTATCAGTCTTATTCCTTTGAGAGTAATAATAAGTTTTTTTTTCCCTCTAGTTATCTTTAAAATTTTGGTTTTCAGAAATTTTACTATCATGAGCTTATATGGCTTTCTTTGATTTGATCCAGTTCGAGTTTTGAATATGTGATTGGATATCTTTCATCAGTTTTCAGAAATTCTCAGCCATTTTCTTTTTAAATAGTGCTTTTGCCTCATTATAACTCTATTCCCTCCTTCTGGTATTCCAAGAACATGTATGTTAGACTTTTCATTCAGACCCATATATCTCCTTTGTTTTGTGTTTTCTATTCTTTCTTCCTTTCTGTACTTCAGGAACCAGCCTTCCAATTCACTAATGCTTTTTTCTGCCTTATCTGAAAAAAGTTTCCTGCGAAAGCAGTAAATGGAATTCTTAATATCAGTACAGGTATTCTCTGACTTACAGTGGGGTTCCATCCTGACAACTGAGTCGTGAGTCGATTCTGATGTAAGTCGAATACCTCAAATTTTTTTTTTTTTTTTAGTTTTCATTATTATTGCCTTTTATTATCAGTACTTTTATAAATCAGATCTTTATTTGTCTTTGGGGGTTGGAAACCTTACATATAAACTTACATGTTTAAAAATATACTCTGGTAGTGAAGAAGAGTTGAACGACATTGGCATTTTGTTAGTTGTGGTAATAACTCTACTTGTGGAAGATTCTGGATCATCTGGATTATTCCTGAGAGTGGGGATGGTGTTCTAGTCAGAAAATTAGTGAGAATTATTTGTATGATCCTTATCTTTTTTTCTTCATATATTTCACGGTAACATCTCACTTCTTACCAAATCTGTCTGTCAGCTTTGGCAAAGTGATCAGCATTTGGCTCTATGTTTTCAAGCAACTGAAACCCCTGATTAAATTTAGAAAACTAAATGTATACAACAGTGTTTTGAACAGTAAATCATAAAGTTGAACATCAACAAATGAACATCTGAGAATGATAACATGAGCAAAACTACACACTGCAACATTGTATGTAGTGCATGTTACTAAGGATAGGATGTACACAAAAAAAAGGACAGTTGTAATTGCAGCCATTGTAACTTGAATACTTCCTAAGGCAGGGATTTAGCTGTAATTGTATTTTTCAGCTCTAGAATTTTCATTTGATTATTTTTATGGAGCCTAAGTCTCTGGGAAAATTTTTCATTTTTTAAATCATTGTATCCTTCTTGCCTTCTATTTCCTTTAACACCTATAATGGTTATTCAGAAGTCCTTATCTAATAATTTCAGTATCTGGATCACCTGTGAGTCAATTTCTATTGTCGTCTTCTTTTTTTTTTTTTTTTAATGGTTTTCAGTCGTTTGGTCCTGTGTTTTGTCATGCCTTGTAGTTTGATTGAATGAGTGGGGCTCATTGGCTTAATCCAGTCCATTTAAGGCCTAAGTCTCCAGTGTTCTAGCTGAGAGGCTGGAGTCATTATGAGGGCTCTTCTTCCCTGCAGGGTCTGGAAGCCTAATCCTCATTTATGCAGCACCGCAAGGTGCCAGAAATTTCATTCCGATTCTCCAAGGCTTTCTTTCTGAATTTCTAGCTTCCCACCTAACCCAGCTCCCGAGAATTTGGCACATGTTTTGAGGGTAAAACTGGAAGAGTATTGGAGTCAATTTTCTGCCTCTCCCTTTTCACTAGGATCACAGATCCTCAAGCCTTTGTTTTTTGTTCCTTCAACCCTGTTAAATCCTGAAATTGCTGCTGGTTCATCTACCTCTTAGTAGTGGCCATCTGCCCTGTCCTATGCCTGGAACTGGCAAATTTTCTGAGGGAAAAAGCGGCGGCAGATTGATGGCTCTTCTCTCTGATAAGATCCCCCTGTCTCTAGCATTTTATCTACTTAAATCCTAGTTATCCCAACAGTTCTCTGATTTTTTCAAAGTTTTTTCTTCCTGCTATTTTACCTGACTATTCCAGTTGTTCTTGGTGATTGGAAATGGAAGTTTGTATATATCTCTCACACATAGGTGGAACATAGAAAAACATTTTTAATAGTTATGTGTTTTTCATGTGTACTAGAAAAATATAGATATCATATCAAATTTGTGATTTCACAGTGATATAAAATTTCCTTTGAAAATACATTGATTTATATAAATATGAATCAATTTAAATATTAATTAAATTAAATAATAATGCAGATTTAACTTGGCCCACAAATGACTGAAGTTTGGGGGACATTGAAGTGAACTATATTAACCCCTGCTTTTTCCCTTGGTCACCAGGTATTACTGTTTTTGCTGTAGAAGTGTCTATAAACAAGCCCCTTTTTGTTTCATGATCACTATTACTGTTGTTGCGTGCTGTCAAGTCAATTCTGACTCATAGCAACCCTGTATAACAGGGCAGGACTGCCCATAGGGTTTGCTAAGCTGTAACTTTTATTGGAGCAGATCGGCAAGTCTTTTCTGTCATGGGACGGGTGGTGGGTTCAAACCTGTGAGCATTAGGTTAGCAGCAGAGCAGTAAACCTTTATGCTACTAGAAATCTGCTTATCATCACTACCTTGAATTTATTAAGCACATCTATCCATTCAAGAAGCATTTGTTAAACATCACCTTTGTGCCAGTTGTCAGCACACAGTCCCCTGCCCTCGTGGGCTTATGAACCCTTGGGGAAGTAAAATAAGTGAGTAGACCATTATAATACAACACAATACATACAATTCAAAGGGCAATCATAAAGTTCTGTGGGAAAGGCACAGATCTGAGTAAAGTCTTGAGGGATTGGTTAGAGTAATCAGCCAGAGTGAAGATAGATTCAAGCTGAGAGTTAACACATTGCTGAAAAAGGAGAGGATAATTTTTAAAATATTGTTAAATTGATTGTCAGCACAGACCTTCTCACCATCTCCTGAATGTATGAGAAATTTCTATTTTTAGTTCTATTACATAATTGTTTCATTTTGAATTTTTTTCACATCTCCATTTGGATACTTTATTCATTTTCCAAAAACCAAGTTAAATATTACTTTTTCTATGAGGTCCTCTGGTAGCATTGGTTCTCTGTCCTTTATGCCCTTGGAGATATGTTTTTCTTATCTGTATTATAGCATGAATTATTACAATTCTGTTATAATGAATAATTTATACATCATGTGTGAAAGAATAATAGCACCTATTTTATTAGGTTGTTCAGAGGATAAACTTGTTTAATATTTGAACTCACATAGTAAGTGCTATGTAAATGTTTCTTAAATAAAACATAAGTTCCACTATTTGGTCTGTACAGGGTTAGGCAGGATCCTGTCTTAGCTCTGTGTCCTCAGCAACTGGTGCCTTGCTTCTTCCTCGTTCTAGTTCTTTCTCTACTGTTTGGTTTGGCTTGTTAGTCACACACCCATCAGTCCATTGTTAAAGCAAATCCCATTTTTTGCTGAAACCACTACTCTATTCTGTCATCTGGTAGACAACTTGCTTCATCGTATATGTAATTTTTTGATTACAGCTTTATTGAAATATACTTCACATATGCAATTCACCCATTTAAAGTGTACATTTCAGTAGTTTTTAGTATATTCACTGTGCAACCATTATCACAGTTTTAGAATACTTCCATCACTTCAAAAAGAAACCCCGTACCCATCACCCTTCAACCACCCACATCTCCCCAGCCCTAGGCCTCCACTAATCTACTATATACCTCTATAAATTTGCCTATTCTGGACATTTTATATTAATGCCGTCTTTTATGACTGTTTTCTTTCACTTAGGATACTATTTCCAAGGTTCATCTATGCTGTAGCATGTTTCAGTACTTCATTCCTTTTCATGACTGAGTATGCCACGGTATGAATATATCACATTTTGTTTATTCATTCATCAGTTGTTGCTCATTTGAGTTGTTTCTACCTTTTGGCTATTATGAACAATGCTGCTATGAACATTCATGTACAAATTTTTTGTGTAGACATGTTTTCATTTTCGTGTGTGTGTGTGTGTAGGAGTTGAGTTGCTGGGTCAAAAGGTAATTCTATGTTTAACTCTATGTTTTAGTTTATTTATTTTTTGGGGAATTGCCAGCCTATTTTCCACAGTGGCTGCACCATTTTACATTCCCATCAACAGTGTAGAAAGGCTTCAGTTTATCACATATCCTAACCAACACTTGTTATTATCTGTTTTTACTATTATTATTATTTTCGACATCATAGTGGATATGAACTGGTATCTCACTGTGGTTTTGATTTGCATTTCTCTGTTGACTAATGATCTTGAGTATCTTTTCATGTGCTTGTTGACTATTTGTATATTTTCGTTTGAGAAATGTCCATTCAGACCTTTTCCCTTTTTTGTATTTGGTTATATGTCTTTTTATTATTGAGTTATAATATTTCTTTATATGTTCTAGATATAAGTCCCTTATCAGACATGTGACTGGAAAATATTTCCTCCCATCCTGGAGATTATTTTTTATTTTCTTGATAGTGTCCTTTGAATTACAGAAATTTTCAGTTTTAATGAAGTCCAATTTACCTATCTTTCTCTTTTGTTGCCTGTGGTTTTTGTGTCAGATCTAAGAAAAAGAAAAAAAATTTTTTTTTTTTAATCTAAGAAAGCGTTGCCAAAATCAAGGTCAGAAAGATTTAACTCTATGTTTTCTTCCAAGAATTTTATAATGTTACTTCTTACATTTAGGTCTTTGGTACATTTTGAATTATTTTTTATATATGGTCTGAGGTAGGGATCCAACTTTATTCGTTTACATGTGGATAGTCAGTTGTTCCAACACAATTTCTTAAAAAGACTAATCTTTCTCCCTTGAATTGTTTTGGTACCTGTCTTAGTTATTTAGGGCTGCTATAACAGAAACTTCACAAGTGGATGGCTTTAACAAACAAAAATTTATTTTCTCATATCAGTCTTCCCCTGGATCTAGGATGTTCCCAATCAGGGATCCTGGGTCCAAAGGATGCACTCCACTCCTGGTTCTTCTTTCTTCATAGTTATGAGGTCCCTCTCTCTCTCTGCTCACTTCTCCTTCCTTTTATCTCTTGTAAAATAAAAAGTATGACTTAAGTAAGGGTGGTGACTTGAGTAAAGGTGGTGACTCTAGATATACCCGACACTAATCCTGCATCATTAACATATAGAAATTAGGATTTAAAACACATAAAATGGAAGAATAGTTATATAATATTAAAAATGGAAGACAGCTACATCTGATCACAGAAAGGAAGACAGTCACGCAATACTGGGAATCATGGCCTAGACAAGGTGACACATATTTTGGGGGGACACAGTCCAATGTATGATAGTACCCTTGCTAAAAATTAATTGACCATAAATGTGAGAGTTTATTTTTAATGGTCTACTATGCTGGAATTGACAAATTGAAGAGGAATGATGTTGTAATAACAACAACAACAAAAAATTCCAGGAATTATGCTGAAGTTCAAAGCTGTCAGTGATAGGATAATATCCATATGCCTACAAGGAAGACCAGTTAATATGACTATTGTTCAAATTTACACATCAACCACTCAGGCCAAAGATGAAGAAATTGAAGATTTTTAACAATTTCTGCAATCTGAAATTTATCGAACATGCAATCAAGATGAATTGATAATTACTGGCGATTAGAATGTGAAAATTGGAAACAAAGAAGGGTTGGTAGTTGGAAAATATGGCCTTGGTGATAGAAATGACACCAGAGATTCATGATAGAATTTTGCAAGATCAATGACTCCTTCACTGCTAATACCTTTTTCAACGACATAATCCATGACTATATACGCGGACCTCACCTGATGGAATACACAGGAATCAAATCAACTACATCTGCATAGAGAAATGATGGAGAAGCTCAGTGTCATCAATCAGAGCAAGGCCAGGGGGCAACTGCAAAACAGACCATCAATCGCTTGTATGTAAGTTCAAGTTGAAGCTGAAGAAAATGAAAACAAGTCCATTTGAGCCAAAGTACGACCTCGAGTATGTTGTTGTTAGGAGCCGTCTATTCGATTCTGACTCATAGCGACCCTATGTACAAAAGAACAAAACACTGCCCAGTCCTGCGCCGTCCTCACAATTGTTGTTGTGTTGAGTCCATTGTTGCAGCCACTGTGTCAGTCCATCTTGTTGAGGGGTCTCCCTCTTTTCCCTTACTCTCTACTTTACCAAGGATAATGTGCTTCTCCGGGGATTGATCCCTCCTGGTAACATGTCCAAAGTATGTGAGACGTAGTCTCGCCATCCTTGCTTCTAAGGAGCATACTGGCTGTACTTCTTCCAAGACAGATTTGTTGGTCCTCTTGGTGTCCGTTCTTCTTCGGCCTTCCTTATTCATTGTCCAGCTTTCGCATGCATATGAGGCAATTGAAAACACCAGGGCTTGGGCCAGGTGGACCTTAGTCTAAAGTGACATCTTTGCTTTTCAACATGTTCAAGAGGTCTTTTGTAGTGGATTTGCCGAATGCAATGCACCCTTTGATTTCTTAACTGCTGCTACAATGAGCTTTGATTGTGGATCCAAATAAAATGAAATCCCTGACAACTTCAATCTTTTCTCCATTTATCATGATATTGCTTATTGGTCCAGTTGTGAGGATTTTTGTTTTCTTTATGTTGAGATGTAGTCCATACTGAATGCTGTAGTCTTTGATCTTCATCAATAAGTGCTTCAAGTCCTCTTCACATTCAGCAAGCAGGTTGTGTCATCTGCATATCACAGGTTGTTAATTAATTTACCTCCAATCCTGATTCCCTGTTCTTTTTCATATAACCCATCTTCTCGGATTATTTGCTTAACATACAGATTGAATAAATATTGTGAAAGAATACAACCCTGAAGCACACCTTTCTTGACTTTAAACCACAAGGAATCCCCTTGTTCTGTTTGAACTACTCTCTCTTGATCTATGGCAGCCAACATTTTTCACCACTTGTGAGAGCAAGAACAATCACATAGCAAATGCTGTGTGATTGGTCACACTATGAAGAATTGCCAGCCTCAGGGTCGGGACACCCACTATCATGTCAATATGTGTAGATAGGCACATGCAGACACACATATTCAGGTACCCCTTCTCGAGAGGTGGATGTAAATGAATCTTATTTTCAGTGATGGAGAGGAACTGTTTAAATGAGTCATTAATAATCTGCTTATAAAAAATAAATTCCTTCTCTGATGGTAGTATTGTACTCTGATTTACAAATGTTGAAAACTGAGAGTTTTATATTTGGGTTTGATTCAAGCTTCACACCTCTCTGTTGTAGGGGAGAAGAATTGGATTTTCTTTGTAAATGGAGTCAGCAGATTTATAGAGAGAGGCATTTGCTGTTAAGTCATGGGCAAGAATCACTGATCAATAACTTGAGAGAGAAAAAGGAGATGCAACAGTGAGCTGAATATTGGGGATGTCATGCTTGATCTACCAACTACTTGGATTTCCCCATATGAAAAAAAATCCTGACCCCCTCCTAATCTAAATATGTGATGTTGGTAGATGAGACTTAGGAGTGTTGGTGACTCAGACGACTTCACCTTCTCTGTTGGTAGAACAGCTCACTGTATATGCCACTCAACAGTAACTTGGTCTGGGGGTACAAATATATTCATATTGAAAAGATAAATACACTAGGCTTGTTTAGGAAATTATACCCCAAGCTTAGAAATCCCAAAGAAAGCATGTTGACCGACTTCCAAAACAGGGTTCGGGTCCCTCTGCTGGTGTGACATACTCCAGGCTCTGAGTTCAGCTTGTATCTGTAAGAGAGACAAGTTTCCAGACTGGTGGACTTCTCTAACTTCCTTTATTTTTCTTACTGCAGTTTCTTCAGGAAGATGAAATGGAGAAACTTGAGGAACTTGTAGAAAAATATCCTTGTGCCTTCCCTCGCTGGGTTGGACCCTTTCAGGCATTTTTCTATATCTACGACCCGGAGTATGCAAAGACCTTTCTAAGCAGAACAGGTAAGAAAAGGGTCAAATCTCAGAGAACTAATCCTCCTAGGAGTGGTATGCCCAAAACACACAGGCAAAATTCTGAAGTACGCAAATGGTCCCGAAGCAAAGATTAGTATCAGGCGTTTAAGAGACTTCAAAGGAGGGATGGGGAGATTTCCCACCAATAATGAAGGAGATTCCCACATCATCCCCAATTTCTTGTCTAGCTCAGGGCTCCCCTTAAAGTCCAGTTGGCCATCACCAGATTTCCCGGGCCAGGGACTTCCTTTGCATCTTGGTTTTGTGACTTCAGTATCAGCAACAACCCCCAGTTTTGTCCCCTTTCTTGAGCATATGTCTCCAGTGGGTATCTAGAGTAGCTCTTCCTCTGCTGGTTCAGTATGTAAGCCTGAATGCTAGACTGCTAATTTATTAGTCTTGGCCCAATTTTTGTTTTTCTTTTCTGCATATTTCTCAACTATATTCCCTTTTGGGGTGTGAGTCATCTACCTTCCCCATCCAACCCTTTTCCATAGGTGAATTATACAGTAGCACAAAACTAAAATATCCATTTTTTGCTCTTTTGATTTTGTAAAACCAAGGTCCCATATTTGAATCTTTCTTTCCTAAGCCATTGTTTCCATCACGCTTAATAAAACGTAGTAAAATAAAATGGCCTTTTCTTGAAAGTCTCCATGTTTCCCAGTCCTCTGGCTCTGACTGGTCTCTTGTCTACCTCTTGAAGGACAAGAGCTGTAAAACACTTCCAGGTTTGGGTTTACAAGACCTCCAAGAAGCATTTGTATCTTACCCTCTACTGTCTGCTGGCCTCTGCTCTAATAGTTAATCTGCTGTCCAAAAAGGATTTGATATGCTTGCTGTCCCAAAGGTTCCTAGATAGCACAAACGGTTTGCATGTGACTGCTAACCTAAACTTTGGCAGCTCAATTTTACCCAGCGGTACCACGGAAGAAAAGGTCTGCTGCTCTGCTTCCACTAAGATTACAGGCAAAAAAAAAACCCTGTGGAGCAATTCTACTGGGTAACACATGGGGTCACTATGAATCAGAATCAACTGGACAGCAACTAACAACAAGAACATACTGTCCCAACTTCTGTGCTGGAAACTTTGCAACCTTCTGGAAACCTCTGTTTCTGTTGGAGGGGTATAAACAAGGGAAGAATCTGGGTTTGCCTACCTGCCTGCCTTGTGGGGATTGCTGTTCTCCGGTTCCTAAACCAGAGCTTGTAGTTCCCCAAGCCTGCCAACAGCTGCAGGGGGTGAGCACTGGGCTTCCTTTTGGTCACCTTTTGTAGTTTGTACAGGCAAATGCAGACTCTGACTGGTAGTTTCCTCCTAATGCTGTCTTTTGTTTCCTGCAGATCCCAAGTCCCAGTTCCCGAACAGGTTCTTGAGTCCATGTATTGGTATGTATGTGCAAATGAGAGGTGCAGCCCAAATAAAAGTGGTTTTCTCCTCTTGCCACAGTATAGCATTCTGAAGAAACTCAAATCTGAATCCAAAAGTATTAAGAGTAAGGTAGATCTAGACTGAAAGTTATCTAGAGGAAATGCCAGAAAGAAGGGAGCTCTAAGGTGTTAAAAATAATCAAAATGCAAAGAAATTGAAACATAAGGCTTATTCTGAACAGTTATTCTATATGCATATAGGGAAACCATTCTGATTCCAAAAAAAAAAAAAAGCAAATGGCTAAAGTAGGCTAGTTACAGTTAGGCTTATGAAGGGAAGAGGAGGGAGAAGTATAGAAGATCACCATTGGCTAATGACCTATTGAACTCTATACTCCCCATTTTACTGAGACCACCTGATAATCAGGTTACAAGATGGCCCTGGCCCTACACTCACCTGCAGCCAGGATACCTTTTGACATCTAAATTTAGTAAGCCTTTCTTCAAATAGGAAAAAAAAAAAAAGATTAACAATTTACTTTGGGTAAAAAAAAAAAAAAAAAAAGCTGCTGGCGGGATTAAATTTGGGTCAGGAATTTTTATGTTTAATATTTGGTTTTATGGTTAAGAAAAACCTTAAAATCAAAGTAAGATGTCTGTATTAATTCTCTGACAAAGGTCAATATAGCACAACTTCCTAGAAACTCTCTTCATCCATTTCTCTCTCCAAAGTCTCATTCTCAAGGCAGCAGAGGAGTGAATCTGCTCCCTCTCTTTAAACTGCAGCCTTGCCATCCCTTTCTTCATTCTGTCCTTCCTTCTCTCCTTTCCTGGATCTTTTCCTTTCTTTTGGGAGTTTTGTTTGTGTTTTTCTTCCATGAGCAAAATCAGTAAAGCTTTGCTCTAAAGTACATTTTGACAATACTCATTGATCAGATAAATTGAGCCCTGTAGTTACATAATGGTATTATGTTGGGAAGAATATAGACTTTGGATTTAGAGCCACTTATATGTGAATCCTGCCCCGCACTGATTAGTTGAGTGTGATCTTGGAGAAGGCACTTAATTTCTCTAAGCCTCAGTTCCTCAACTCTGAAAATGAGGATGAGAGTCATATTGCTGGACTGGTGTAAGGATTAAATGAGATACATATTTTCAGGACTTAGTATAATGTCTGGCATTGTACCAGCTTGCATCATGCATGGTGAGCCTGCCATGTTGTAAGCGCTCAATGAATGATGGCAATTATATATTAATAAACTTTAGAAGTCTTTTAAAAGCCAAATCCTTAATGATTTCTCTAGCAATAGAAGGTTGTGAAACCTTGGCTTTGATAAGTGTTTCTGCTTTCTGGCATTCACAGGTGTGAAACTCACAGACCAGGGCTCAGGGAGAGGATATCTGGTGACAGAGTAGATACGCTTGTCTAGCTCCTTGAGTGTTTTGTGTTCACACTGTAGCTTATGTCTCAGTTTGGGGTGGAGAGGAAATTAATAATTGTTGTATTTCTATTGTGAACTAAAGACTCAGCTGAGTGCCATATATAAGTGCCATAATTTAATCTGCACAGCAAGCAGTGAAGTATTTGTTTCATACTTTATAGCTGAGAAAACCAAGCTTCAGGAAGATTAAGTAGCTTACTCAATTACTACATAGATAGTGTTAAAAATAATCAAAACTCAATGAAATTTGAATATAAGGTTTATTCTGAGCAGTTATTCTATATGTATATAGGGAGACCATTTTGATTCCAGAAAAAGCAAATGGATCAAACAAGCTAGGTGCAATGAGGCTTATAAAGAGAAGAGGAGGGAGAAATATAGAAGACCAACCATTGGCTAATCTTAACATGACTGATTGAACCCTTCCCTCCTCCTTTTACTGAGATCAACGGATATCAGTTTACAAGATGGTCTCTGCCCCTTCATCCAGCTATTTCTTTTTAAATTCAAATTTAGTAAGCTGGCTTCCAACAGGAAAGAAAGGATTTGCAACTTTGGGTAAAAGGAAAGCTGATGACAGATTAATTTTTGGTCAGAGATTTTTTTTTTTAAGTGAATATTTGGTTGTAAAAGAAAACCCCAAAATCAAAGCAAGATATCTGCCATCAATTTCTCTCTTTGAGAGTAGCAATTGATTTTAGGATTAGCACCCCTGTTGTATCAGACTTCAAAACCTGGGGTATTTCTCACAATGTTAAATATACTCATGCCCAGATATAAAGCTCACCTCAATCCTAATATACCTACACTGCTCTGATATTTCACTACTTCACAACCACCCATGTATCATGGTCACTCTTTGCTGTCTGTGTTCTTCACCTCTCCTTCTTCATCTCACCTAAGTAAATGGCGTGAGGTTGTGTACCTTTTATTTCTCAAGGACAAGGACTATTGAATCTAGAGGGACCCAAGTGGTTCCAGCACCGCCACCTACTAACCCCTGGATTCCACTTGAACATCTTGAAACCATATGCTGAGGTGATGGTCCATTCTGTGAACACAATGCTGGTAAGTGAAGGGATGAGGGCACGCTGGTGCATTGCAAAATGCCTCCAAAAGGGAATGCATTAGGCATATGCTTAGTGGATAGTGAAAATCAGAAGAGAGTTATTTCTAGAAATTAATCAATGTACAAGTACTGATTGAGCAACAGGTGTCTATGATAGTTTTTGCCAAGTTCTTTGGGAGATAGAAATTGACGGTCTAGGTCTCTGTATTTTAAGATCAAGGCAGTAAACTGGTAAGATTCAGAAGGTAAGTGCATAGGTGAGAGGTAAGGAAATGAGGAACAGTATTGGCAACTTCAGATATGAGAGGAGACTCAAATTTACCACAAAACATGGGCAGGACTTCAATGCCTGGATAATAAACCCATTGCCAGCAAGTCGATTTTGACTATAGCAACCCTCTAGGACAGAGCAGAACTGCCCCATAGGGTTTCCAAGGCTGAAATCTTTAAGGAAGCAGACTGCTGCATCTTTCTCCCATGGAGTGGCTGATGGGTTCAAACCACTAACGTTTTGTTTAGCAGCCTAGAGCTTTAACCACTGCACACCAGGGCTCCTTGCATGAATAATATAGATGAGAGAATTGTAATTAGAATGAGTTGGCCTGAGCAAAGATTTGGAGGTTGGAATGGACACGGCTTCTATCAAGGCCGTAAAAGACCTAGCAAAGATTAAGTGTCTAAACCCCTGAGACCATTGCCCTGAGAGAATCTTTAAAACTTAAACCAAAAACATCCCCTGAAGTCTTCTTAAAACCAAACAATAGTTTACCGTAACTGGTAGAAAGTGTCTGCCTTGAGCGTTATGTTGTTTAAGAAGTATCTATACAGGATCAGGAAACCCTGGTAGCATAGGGATTAAGAGTTCGACTGCTAACCAAAAGGTTGGCACTTTGAATCCAGCAAGTACTCCTTGGAAATGCTATGGCACAATTCTACTCTGCCCTATAGGATCGCTATGAGTCAGAACCGACTCAACGGCAATGGGTTTGGTTTAGGTTTGTTGTTGTTAGGTGCTGTCGAGTCGGTCCCGACTCATAGCGACCCCATGCACAACAGAACTAAACACTGCCCTGTCCTGAGCCATCCTTACAATTGTTGTTATGCTTGAGCTTATTGTTGCAGCCACTGTGTCAATCCACCTTGTTGAGGGTCTTCCTCTTTTCCACTGACGCTGCACTCTGCCAAGCATGATGTCCTTCTTCAGGGACTGATCCTTCCTGACAACATGTCCAAAGTATGTAAGGCGCAGTCTCACCATCGTTGCCTCTAAGGAGCATTCTGGCTGTACTTCTTCTAAGACAGATTTGTTCGTTCTTTTGGCAGTCCATGGTATATTCAATATTCTTCGCCAACACCACAATTTAAAGGCGTCAGTGCTTCTTCCGTCTTCCTTATTCATTGTCCAGCTTTCACATGCATATGATGAGATTGGAAAAACCGTGGCTTGGGTCCGGTGCACCTTAGTCTTCAAGGTGACATCTTTGCTCTTCAACACTTTAAAGAGGTCTTTTGCAGCAGATTTACCCTTTGCTTTCTCGACTGCTGCTTCCATGGCTGTTGATTGTGGATCCAAGTAAAATGAAATCCTTGACAACTTCAGTCTTTTGTCTGTTTATCACAATGTTGCTCATTGGTCCAGTTGCGAGGATTTTTGTTTTCTTTATCATTTTTTTTTATGTTGAGGTGCAATCCATACTGAAGGCTGTGGTCTTTGATCTTCGTTAGTAAATGCTTCAAGTCCTCTTCACTTTCAGCAAGCAAGGCTGTGTCACCTGCATAACACAGGTTGTTAATGAGTCTTCCTCCAATCCTGATGTCCCGTTCTTCTTCATATAGTACAGCTTCTCGGATTATTTGCTCAGCATACAGATTGAATGGGTATGGTGAAAGAATACAACCCTGGCGCACACCTTTCCTGACTTTAAACCAATCAGTATCCCCTTGTTCTGTCTGAACAACTGCCTCTTGATCTATGTAAAGGTTCCTCATGAGCACAATTAAGTGTTCTGGAATTCCCATTCTTCCCAGTGTTATCCATAATTTGTTATGTTCCACACAGCCAAACGCCTTTGCATAGTCAAGAAAACACAGGTAAACATCCTTCTGGTATTCTCTGCTTTCAGCCATCATCCATCTGACATCAGCAATGGTACCCCTGGTTCCACGTCCTCTTTTGAAACCAGCCTGAATTTCTGGCAGTTCCCTGTCGATATACTGCTGCAGCCCTTTTTGGATGATCTTCAGCAGAATTTTGCTTGCGTGTGATATTAATGATATTGTTCTATAATTTCCACATTTGGTTGGATCACCTTTCTTGGGAATAGGCATAAATATGGACCTGTTCCAGTCAGCTGGCCAGGAAGCTGTCTTCCATATTTCTTGGCATAAACGAGTGAGCACCTCCAGCGCTGCATCTGTTTGTTGAAACATCTCAATTGATATTCCATCAATTCCTGGGGCCTTGTTTTTCACCAATGCCTTCAGAGCAGCTTGGACTTCTTTGTTCAGTACCATTGGTTCCTGATCATACGCCACCTCTTGAAATGGTTTAACATCGACTAATTCTTTTTGGTATAATGACTCTGTGTATTCCTTCCATCTTTTTGTGATGCTTCCTGTGTCATTTAATATTTTCCCCATAGAATCCTTCACTATTGCAATTTGGGGCTTGAATTTTTTCTTCAGTTCTTTCAGCTTGAGAAATGCTGAGCGTATTCTTCTCTTTTGGTTTTCCATCTCCAGCTCTTTGCACATGTCATTATAGTACTTTGTCTTCTCGAGCGACCCTTTGAAATCTTCTGTTCAGTTCTTTTACTTCATCAATTCTTCCTTTTGCTTTAGCTGCTCGATGTTCGAGAGCAAGTTTCAGAGTCTCCTCCGACATCTGTGTTGGTCTTTTCTTTCTTTCCTGTCTTTTCAATGACCTCTTGCTTTCTTCATGTATGATGTCCTTGATGTCATTCCACAACTCACCGGGTCTTCGGTCACCAGTGTTCAATGCAACAAATCTATTCTTGAGATGGTCTCTAAATTCAGGTGGGATATACTCAAGGTCATATTTTGGCTCTCGTGGACTTGCTCTGATTTTCTTCAGTTTTGGCTTGAACTTGCATATGAGCAATTGATGGTCTGTTCCACAGTCGGCCCCTGGCCTCGTTCTGACTGATGATATTGAGCTTTTCCATCGTCTTTTTCCATAGATATAGTCAATTTGATTTCTGTGTGTTCCATCTGGCGAGGCCCATGTGTATAGTCACCATTTACGTTGGTGAATGAAGGTATTTGCAATGAGGAAGTCGTTGGTCTTGCAAAATTCTATCATTTGATTCCCAGCATTGTTTCTATCACCAAGGCCATATTTTCGAACTACTGATCCTTCTTCTTTGTTTCCAACTTTTGCTTTAAAATCACCAGTAATTATCGATGCATCTTGATTGCATGTTTGATCAATTTCAGACTGCAGCAGCTGATAGAAATCTATTTCTTCATCTCTGGCCCTAGTGGTTGGTGTGTAAATTTGAATAATAGTCCTATTAACTGGTCTTCCTTGTAGGTGTATGGATATTACCCTGTCACTGACAGTGTTGTACATCAGGATAGACCTTGAAATGTTCTTTTTGACAATGAATGCAACACCATTCCTCTTCGAGTTGTCATTCCCAGCATAGTAGACGATATGATTGTCCGATTCAAAATGGCCAATACCAGTCCGTTTCAGCTCACTAACGCTTAGGATATTCATGTTTATGCGTTCCATTTCATTTTTGACAATTTCCAGTTTTCCTAGATTCGTACTTCATACATTCCAGATTCCGATTATTAATGGATGTCTGCAGCTGTTTCTTCTCATTTTGAGTCGCTCCACATCAGCAAATGAAGGGACCGAAAGCTTTACTCCATCCACGTCATTAAGGTCAACTCTACTTTGAGGAGGCAGCTCTTCCCCAGTCGTCTTTTGAGTGCCTTCCAACCTGGGGGGTTCATCTTCCAGCACTATATCAGACAATGTTCCGCTGCTATTCATAAGGTTTTCACTGGCTAATGCTTTTCAGAAGTAGACTGTGGGGTCCTTCTTCCTAGTCTGTCTTTGTTTGGAAGCTCAGCTGAAATCTATCCTCCATGGGTGACCCTGCTGGTATCTGAATACCGGTGGCATAGCTTCCAGCATCACAGCAACACAGAAGCCCCCACAATACCACAAACTGACAGACACATGGGAGGTTTTGGTTTAGTTTGGTTTATACGGGACCAAGTGACAACAGCAAGATAGGAACCTTAGGGGGCAGTGATTTTAGTTAATGATGGAAGAACAACTCAGAAAAGGAGGGTGAGAATGATTGCACAACTGAAAGAATGTAATCAGTGTCAATGAATTATACATGTAGCAATGGTTGAATTGGTGTATGTTTTGCTTTGTATATTCTCAAAAACAACAAAATAAAAAAGAATAAATGTCTAAATTAGAGTCAGCAGATGCAAGTTTCCTCCCATAGGTGATGAAGGATCATTAGGAGCTGATCTGCACCCTCCAAAGGGAAAGGTGGACATTGCAGAGGAACATCCCTATGGGCATGTTCTATTCCAAAACTCCACTTGTATGTTAGTTTCAATTTTTAAATCGTATTTATTTTAAAATTGGGCAAGTAATTCATTAATATGAATTCATCATAAACATTTCAAACGTCACACACAAAGCCAAAGCCTCCCTCCACTCTTTTCCATTTTCCCAAAGAGAATCACTGTTACCAGCTTCTTGACTGGGTTTTCAGCCAAGCTCGCAGAAGCAGATTTAACCTGAAGTCTGCTGGGTGGAATTGCAGTGACACTACCTGTGTGTATTCTCAACGCAGAGAGCTAGATGGTACAGGATAGAGAGGGAGGAGAGCATCCTCTTCCAATTCGGATGCTGTTCAACTCTAAGCACAATTTTAAAACATCCAGTGGTTGTATCTTTATTTCTATACCCCATTTCTGCCTTCCTCATTTCTCAGTCTCACACTTCTCTGAAATGCCTTTGACAGTTTCTTCATCTGCTGTATTTATTTCCAAGTGCCTCAAGCTTTAAATCCTGGCCTTTGCTTTCAGTTCTTCTAAACTCACCATTTTTATTCAATAAAACTTACCTAATTCAGGGTGAAAGGTATCTGATTAAACAATTGACATATGCTGTTGTTGTTAGGTGCCGTCAAGTCAGTTCTGACTCACAGCGACACTATGTACAACAGAACGAAACACTACCCAGTCCGGCGCCACTCTCATGATCGTTGTTGTGCTTGAGCCCATTGTTGCAGTCACTGTGTCAGTCCATCTTGTTGAGGGTCTTCCTCTTTTTTGCTGACCCTCTACTTTGTCAAGCATGATGTCCTTCTCCAGGGATTGATCCCTCCTGAAAATTTGTCCAAAGTATCTAAATCTAAGTTTTGCCATCCTCACTTCTAAGGAGCATTCTGGCTACACTTCTTCCAAGACAGATTTGTTCGTCCTTTTGGCAGTCCATGGTGTATTCAACATTTTCCGCCAACATTGTACATAATTTAAAGGTGTCAGTTGTCTTTGGTCTTCCTTATGCATTGTCCAGCTTTCACATGCATGTGAAGCTATTGAAAACACCATGGCTTGGGTCAAGTGCACCTTAGTCCTAAAAGTGCCATCTGTGCTTTTTAACACTTTAAAGAGGTCTTTTGTAGCAGATTTGCCCAGTGCAATTTGTAGTTTTATTTCTTGACTGCTGTTTCCACGGGCGTCGATTGTGGATCCAAGTAAAATGCAATTGACAGTAAATGTTTAAAAATATCTCTGCTTTTTATTGAGGGTCTCTGAGTCCTAAGTAACTAGCCAGTGCCTATAAGCCTTCAACGAATATAGGTTGAACAGAACATAAACATTTAGATTTATTTGTATTTTTACACCAAGTGCTTGTTATTGCAAATATATTTTCAACTGTGGACTTTATGGCAGCTTAATAAAGTCAAGCAAAACATTTCAGGTAGTATGAGTGAGTCTTTTTGTGGGTAGGTAGAATGGTCTTTACAGATTTCATTATAATACTTTCGTCTTCTTGAGCCACCCTTTAAAAATATTTTCACCTCTCTTATTTCATCATTTCTTCCATTCACTTTGGCTACTCTTCGTTCAAGAACAAGTTTCAGAGTCTCTTCTGATATTGTTTTTGGTCTTTTCTTTCTTTCCTGTCTTTTAATGACCCTTTGCTTTCTTCATGTAAGAAGTCCTTGATGTCATCCCACAATTCATCTGGTCTTTGGTGATTAGAGTTTGATGTGTCAAATCTATTCTTGAGATGGTTTCTAAGTTCTACCCAAGGTTGTACTTTGGCTCTTGTGTACTTGTTTTAATTTTCTTCAGCTTCAACTTGAACTTGCATATGAGATTTCAAAGGGTGGCTCAAGAAGACAAAGTAAAGTATTACAATGAAATGTAAGAACACGCTCAGCATTTCTCAAGCTGAAAGAAATGAAGAAAAAATTCAAGCCTCAAGTTGTAATAGTGAAGGATTCTATGGGCAAAATATTGAAGGATGAAGGAAGCATCAAAAGAGGGTAGAAAGAATATACAGAGTCATTACCGAAAAGAACTGATCGATGTTCAACCATTTTAGGAGGCAGCATACAATCAAGAACTGTTGGTATTGAAGGAAGAAGTGCAAGCTGCACTTAAGGCATTTGCTAAAGACAAGGCTCCAAGAGTTGACGTAATATCAATTGAGATGTTTCAACAAATGAATGCAACCCTGGAAGCACTCACTCAGCTATGCCAAGAAATTTGGAGGACAGTTACCTGGCCAACCAACTGGAAGAGGTCCATATTTTTGTCCATCCCAAGGAAAAGTGATACAATGGAATGTAGAAATTATTTAACAATATCAGTAATTTCTCACAAAAGTAATATTTTGCTAAACATAATTCAAAAACAGTTGCAGCAGTACATCGACAGGGAACTGCCAGAAGCTCAAGCCAGATTCAGAAGAAGCATGGAAAGAGGAATATCACTGCTGATGTCAAATGGATCATGGCTGAAGGCAGAGAATACCAGAAAGATGTTTACCTGTGTTCTATTGACTATGCAAAAGCATTTTGACTGTGTGGACCATAATAAACTATGGATAACATTGTGAAAAAATGGGAATTCCAGAACACTTAATTGTGCTCATGTGGAACCTGTACATAGACCAAGAGATAGTTGTTCAAACAGAACAAGGGAATACTGTGTGGGTTAAAATCAGGAAAGGTGTGTGTCACGGTTGTATCGTTTCACCATACTTATTCAAACTGTATACTGGGCAACTAATCCGAGAAACAGGGCTATATGAAGAAGAATGCAGCATCAGGATTGGAGGAGGACTCGTTAACAACCTGCGATATGCAGATGACACAGCCTTGCTTGCTGAAAGTGAAGAGGACTTGAAGCACTTCCTGATGAAAATCAAAGACCACAGCCTTCAGCATGGATCACACCTCAACATAAAACAAAAATCCTGACCACTGGACCAATAAGCAACATCATGATAAACGGAGAAAAGGTTGAAGTTGTCAAGAATGTCATTTTACTTGGATCCACAATCAACACCGATGGAAACAGGAGTCAAGAAATCAAAGGACGTTTTACATTGGGCAAATCTGCTGCAAAAGACCTCTTTAAAGTGTTAAAAAGCAAAGATGTCACCCTGAGGACTAAGGTGTGCCTGATCCAAGCCCTGGTGTTTTCAATCACCTCATATGCATGTGAAAACTGGGCAATGGATAAGGAAGACCAAAGAATTGATGCCTTTGTATTATGGTGTTGACAAAGAGTATTGAATATACAGTGAACTGCCAGAAGAACGAACAAATCTGTCTTGGAAAAAGTACAGCTAAAATGCTCCTTAGAAGCGAGGATGGCGAGACTCTTCTCATGTACTTTGGACATGTTATCAGGAGGGAACAGTCCCTGGAGAAGGACATCATGCTTGGTAAAGTAGAAGGTCAGTGAAAAAGAAGAAGACCTTCAACAAGATGGATTGACACAGTGCCTGCAAAATGAGTTCAAGCATATCAATGACTGTGAGAATGGCACAAGACCGGGCAGTGTTTTGTTCTGTTGTACAACAATATGTAGAATGGGCACAATAGTCCCTGGGTGGCACAGATGATTAAGTTCTTGGCTACTAGCCAAAAGGTTGGTGGTTCAAATCCACTCAGAGGTACCTTGGAAGAAAGATCTGGTGTTCCATTTCAAAAAATCAGGCATTGAAAACTCTATGGAACACAGTTCTATTCTGACACACGTAGGGTATGTCAGAATTTACTTGATTGCAACTGTTTTTTGTTGTCATTGTTGGTTTGTTTAGAGTGGGTATAGGCAGTAGCTTGGCTTAGAACCAAATCCCCCAAGTTGCTCTTTTTCACAGCTTCTCTCTGTCCCCCATTTCTGAACCCAAAAATGCCTTTGAAATGTTGCAAATTTAGTGTGATTTTGGTGGTTGAAAGTAGTAATAGGGTTTCTAGCAATGTGGGGACTGAAGCTGGAAGAACCCCTGAGGAAACTCCGTATAATTACGGGTCTTGTATCAAATCATCCCTTGTAATGAACTGTTTTAAAGCAGAGTTATGATAATAATTGAAAGGCCACAGATCCTTAACTCAGCCGTTTATAGGTTAGACAGTTTCCTCCATGCTCTTTCCCATCCAGCTGGGTATATTTTCCCCTTCCTCATGCCCAAAGTAGGCAGCTGACTTATTTACTTATATGACCTTTGGTTCCTGATGGGCCAGGTTTGTCTTCTTTAAAGCATAAGGCAGAGAACGTGGAGGAACCATCAAAAAAAGGCAGTTTGATGACAGTGATGATGCTGATCTTGACTTCCTGTGCCAGGATAAGTGGGAGAAGATGTTAAGCACTCAGCACGCAACTGTGGAGGTCTTTGAACACATCAACTTGATGACCCTGGACATACTCTTGAAATGTGCTTTCACCCAGGAGACCAACTGCCAGATAAACGGGTTAGTGACAGGAGAACAAAAAAGATACTTGTGAACCATTATTGAAGTCACTTATTAACACATTGTCTCAACTCTCTCTTCTAGCACCAATGACCCTTATGTAAAAGCAGTGTTTGAACTCGGCAAAATCATCTTTTACCGCATGTACAGCTTCTTGCATCACCATGACAGAATTTTCAATTTCAGCCCTGAGGGCCACCGATTCCAGGAGTTAAACCAAGTGCTACATCAGTATACAGGTATTTCTTGGATTTGGGCTGCCCAAGTCCACACACTGTCACGGTCATAGTGTGTCTGTCTAGAGGGTTAGGCCTCCATGTGAAAAAAGAAATAATTGTTGTTTTTAATTGAGCTTTTATATGGACACTGCTCAAATGAAAGACAACTTGAGTCCTTTGGAAGAGGACGCTGCATCCAGGGTAGTAGTTAATCTTATCAGAACTTTTCTATGTATTATAAAGTTTTGTTATCCACAATTGTTATTGATAGAAATATGATAAGTGGGCATTTAAGATTTCAAAACATGCATGACATAGGGCTTTTTGCACAGTGATTGAGGTAATAATGACAACATGGAATGAATAAGGGGACAGAGTAAACATGAAGGTGAATTTCTAAAGAACCTTGATTCAAAAATAGATTTAGCAAAACATAAACATAAAAATTGAAATAGATTAAGCTTTCCAAGCAATTCAACATTACTTTTCATGAATGCCATGATACATCCAGAGTCATCATTATTTATTAAAAAGCTCATCTATTCCAGTGATTTGAAATACTGTCTTTATCATATTCTAAATTGGCATATGTACTTGAATCTGTTTCTGGACTTTCTGTTCTATCCATTGGTCTATCTATTCGTGTGCTCAAATCACACTGCTTTAATTATAGAGACTTTGTAGTATGTTTTAATATACTACAGAGCTTGTTCTTTCCATTGTTTTCTTAACTATTTTACATATTTATTTTTCCATATGAACCTTAGTATCAACTTGTCTAGCTCCAGAAGAAAGTGTTTGGTATTTTTATTGGGAATACATTAACTTTATAAATTAACCTGGGAGAAACTGACATCTTGTTGATGCTGAGACATCCTATCCAAGAGCAAGGGTTATCTTTCATATACTCAAGTTTATTTTTGAATCTTTCAGGGTTTTTTTAGAAAATTTTCCTCATATAAGTATTGTACATTAATTAAGTTTATTCCTATATACTTTATCTTTTTTTGTTGTTGTTACTGTTGTAAATTGGGCTTTGTCTTCCATTAGATCTTCTAACTGTTTATTGTGCATACAAAATCTAATAATATTTGCATGGTAAAAGAGTTCGGCAAGGTAACAGAATATAAAATTATTGTTTGAGGTAGTTCTGTTATTAATTCTCTAGGGTTTTCCAGGTATACTGTCGTGTCATCTGCAAATAAAGATGGTTTTACTTCTTTTCTAATTCATATGTTTCTAATTGTTTTCTCTTGTCTAATTGCATTGGCTAATACCTCCAGTAAAAGATTAAGTAGAAATAGAAATCGTGGACAGCCTTGCCTTGTTATTGCCCTTAGTGAAAATATCTGGAATTTCCCCCCTTTAAGTAAAACAATGGGTTTGAACTGAGGTGTAAATGAATAAAGAAATGTTGTTGTTGTTGTTAGGTGCAGTCGAGTCAGTTCTGACTCATAGCAACCCTATGCACAACAGAACGAAACACTGCCCGGTCCTGAATAAATAAATGGATAGGTAAATTTACATTTATATAATATCATGTTAAGGAAGTATCCAACTGTATGAGTTACGTATTTCTAAAAAATAAAATAAACCACTCCCAAAACCTAGTAGCTTAAAACAACCATTTTATTTGTTATAATTCTGTGAGTTGGCTGGGCAGGGATCACCTGGAACAGCTAATTTCTTCTTCATACAGTGTTAACTGGAATGATTTACTTGGTCACAGTTTGGGCTGGAGGTTTAAGATGGCCTCACTCACATTTTTTATTCCTCAGCTGGGACAGTTGGAATGCTGGGTTCTTTCTCTTTCTTCTTATGGCCTGTCTCTATGTGCCCTCCCTCCACCTCCTACCCCCACCGTCCCGCAGAATAGCCTGGACTTCTTTAGATAATGGCTCAGGACTCTAGGCAAAAAAGGAAAGTCCAAGTCTTCTTAAGGCCTAGGTTCAGAAGTCTCAGAATATCACTTATGCTATATTCTCTTGGTCTGAATAAGTCATAAGACCTTCAAAGATGTGGAGAAATAGGCTCCACTTCCTGGTGGGAAGAATGAAAACATCACATTGTAAAGGAGCTAGGACACAGGAAGGCACAATTTATTGAGAATATTATTGTAAGAATCAACCTCACTATTTGTCTCTATTTTCTTTAGTGTTTTCATTAGAACTGGATATTGAATTTTGTCAAAGGCTTTTTCAGCATCATTGAAAAGAATCCTGGTTTTCCTCCTCAGACTTGTTAATACAGTGTATTATATTAACCGAGTTCCTAATATTGAGCCTCCTTTGCATCCCTGCTTGGTCATGGTTTATTTTCTTAATGTGAGTTTAGAAACTATGCATTAATATTTTATTTATGATTTTGCATAATATTCCTAAGTGATATTGGTCTGCTATTTTATCTTTTCTCTCTCTCTCTTTATTCAGACTTATATACCAGTGGTACACTTGCTTTATAAAAAAATTGGAATGTTTTATTTCCTGTGCTATGAAACAGTTCAGGTAGCATTGGACTATGTAGTCTCGAAGGTTTGGTAGACTCGCCCTTTGAAATCACCTAGGTCTGGTGCTTTTTTGGGGGAGTAGGGGATAAAATTACCTTATATCTTTCTCCATTTCTTCTGTGGAAATTTGAAGTTTGTTTAAGTTTTCTATCGTTGCTGGGGCTAGTTTTGGCATATTGAATTTTCCTGGGAAATTATCCATTTCATTTAGGTTTAAAATTTGTTTGCATAGAAGTTGACTTTAAAAAAAATTCTCTGTATTGATGTTTTTCCCATGTCATTTCTTATTTTGTATATTTTTGTGCTTTGTTCCTTTCATTCCTTTTTTAAATTAGGTAGTATTTTGTCTACTATTGAAGAACCAGGATTTTGATTTATTGGTTTAGTCTAGTGTTTTTCTATTCTTTAACTTATTAATTTTTGTTATTTTTTTTTTCTGCCTTGTGCTTTATTTGGCTTATTTTGTTGTTGTTCTCTAGTATCTTAGGGTTTAATGTATTTATTTTCATTTTTACTGCTATATGTATTTAAGGCTATGAATTTTCCCTTGGTCACTGATTAAAAATATCCCATATATTATGATAAATAATCTTTTCATTATCATTTTTTCAGAAATTATGTGATTTATGCTTGTATTCTCCTTTCACCCAAGAATTGTTTGATAGAAGATTTATGAATTTCTAGGTTTAAGAGCTTTTTGGTTTTGAATTTTTTTAATTTCTAGTTTTATCTCCTTATGATTAGAGTATTATTTGTAATATTTCTCCTCTGTGGAACTTATTAATGTTTTCCTCAGTTTAATATATGATTGACTTTTGTTGAGAAGAAGGTTTATTCTCTATGGTGCTTGATTTTTCTCCCCATATGCTCTACCTTATTGATTACTTTGTTTAGGTCTTCAATATACTTACTTACTTTTGTTCACTTTAACTGTCTTGTATTGAGAGTCATATGTTAAAGGCTCCTTTTGTTAGTGTGATTATGCCTGATCCTCCTTTCATCTCCTGTAGTTTCTGCTTTAAATGGATGCTGCTGTGTTTTTTGGTGTGTATATATTTATAACTATTATATATTGTGTAATTGTGGCTTTTAGCTTTAAAAAGTGACCTTGTTTGTCTCATTGAATACTCTTTTTGCTTGAATTCTGCTTTTTCTGATATAAAGATTGCAACCCTTGCTTTCTTATCAATTCCATTCGCCTAGGATAACTTTACCCATTTTCTTTATTTTTAGCCATTTTGAATTACTTTGTTTTAGGTGTGTCTCTTACATGCAGCATATAGGTGGGTTTCCCTTTATGGGTCAAAAGGAGAATCTTTTTATTTTGATAAGTGAGACATTCCCATTTCCAGTTTTTGAAATGACTGTTATATTTGGTCTCAGTGATTTCATATTATTGTTTTATGATTACTGTGTTTCTTTATGTGATATGTCTTCTTTGCTTTTTTCAGTATAATGTCTTTTGATATTTAAGGTTTATATTTTTGTTCTATGGGTACCATAGTATTTAGTTCTTTTGTGGGCTCATTAATCCCCCCTTTCCTTATTTAAAATGTTACTGTCATGTCAGTTTTAAATTGTGTCCTTTGGTTCCCACTTATTACCTATAGAATTAAGGAGCCCAGTGGTGCAGTAGTTAAGAGCTCAGCTGCTAATAGAACCTACTAGCCTCTCTATGAGAGAAAGATGCAGTAGTCCACTCCCAGGAAATCCAAGGGGCAGTTCTACTCTGTCAGCAATTTTATTCTACTTTTCTCTTTATTTCTCCCTATTTTTAGTTGAATTTACCTTTACTTTTAATATTTATGTATTATTCTTCCACCCAGGTTCCTGTTCTTAGATCTAGAATTAAATCTGTTAAATGCCCACTTCAGTTCTTTTAATGAAGCTTTTCTAGTAATCTCTTGGTTAGATGAAGCTCATTCTCTACAGATTCCTCAGGAAGGGCTCGTGAGCACAGTTCTTGCAAGTTTAAAAATGTTTTTATATAGCTTTGATACTTGCAGGATAGTTTGGTTGGCTATAAATTTTTAACTTACACATTTTTTTCCTTGAGTTTCTTGAAAATATGCTCTGGTGTTACCTTGGTTTTTTTATTGTTCTTGAGGATTATGATGCTAGCCTAATTTTCTTACCCTTGAAAATTATTTGGTCTTTTTGTCTGATGACTCCGAGGAGTTTTTTTTTTTTTTTTGCTGTCTTTAATGTCTAATGCTTTTACTAGGATATATTTTAGAGTTGGTCATTCTGTTTCAGTTTTTCCAGGCATAGGGCAGGCCTTTCAATATGTATATTTAAGTTTCTTATTTCCAGAAAGTTTTCTTGGATTATGATTTTAAATATTCATTCTGATTCGCATTTTTGTTCTGTGTTTTATTTCAGGCCCTTCGATTATGCATGTGCTGGAATTTCTTTGCCTGTTTTACATTTTACCCAATTTCATTTGATAACTTTTCCATGAAAATAAGGTATTTAGACTGAGGAAGAAATGAACGATTGATCACTTGCATCTAAATTTGAAATCACCTGTGTTATATTGTCTACCTAGTCATCTAAATAAAGGAACCCTGGTTGTGCAGTGGTTAAGCACTCGGCTGCTAACCAAACGGTCAGCGGTTCGAACGCACCACCTGCTCTGCAGGAGAAAGATGTTGCAGTCTGTTTCCATAAAGATTACAGCCTTGGAAACCCTGTGGAGCAGTTCTAAGTCCTATAGGGTTGTTATCATTCGGGATCGACCCTATAGCAATGGATTTAGTAACATAAACTATGTTTTTTGTCTCCTGTGTTTCTCTTTGGAGCTTTGATCACAGGGTAACCATTTGATGGGAAAATAAATACCTGTAAAAATTTAATCGATTTAAATATAATGTACCCACTCCAACCTTAGGAAATTAGGCAAAATCTGAAGCTATTCGTGGGCCAAGGTTTGCCATTTATTTGACTTTATTGACTTTGCTGTCACTTTGGTAATGGGGAACTGTTATTCTACCCCAGAAAAGATAGTCCAGGACAGAAAGAAATCTCTCCAGGATGAGAAGAAGCAGGATAATACTCAGAAGAGGAAGTACCAGGACTTTCTGGATATTGTCCTTTCTGCCCAGGTAAATCTGCCAAATTTTTGAGCTTCCTCAAATAGCTAATTAATTATGTAGGTGTGTGGTTCAGTAGGAGTGTGGTGGGGAGATGCGGCAAAATTGATTGACTAAATTTAACAATAATTTGAATTGATGAATTGGCTCCATGTGGTTTTGGGGAAAGGCAGAATTCTGCAATTCTATCACTGGAAAGAATCAGATAAGACTAAATTTTTATTTGATAGGATTTAGGTATGTCAAGGTAGATCAGAGAAACACAGGAAACTGGGTGACAGTATAAGCTGGTATAATGATGAGGATGAGGCACTGAAAAATCTAGATAAATCTGGAAGGCTGAAGAGCTTTTTAAGGCCTGATGATTGAGGGTGACTCTTTGCAAGGCCTGAATTTCTTATCCAACCTTGGTTTTCTTTATGCCCTAGCTATCGTTGTGGCTCATACAGTATATTTGTTGAACTGAATTAAAGTTGAAACTCCTATCTGAAACCCTAATTTTCTTTAAGACCATTATTTTGGTTGGAACTCCAAACATCTATAAACTGACATTGCAGAAAACTATCTCTACTGTATTTTCTAGGCTGAAAATGAAGACAGCTTCTCAGACACTGACTTATTGTCTGAGGTGAACACATTCATATTGTCAGGGCATGACACCACAGCAGGGGGCATCTCCTGGCTCCTCTACTGCCTGGCTCTGAACCCTGAGCACCAGCAGAGATGCCGAGAGGAAATCAGGGACATCCTGGGGGATGGGTCTTCCATCATCTGGTAAGATCTACATCCCTAAACATTTCAGCCCAGTCTTCTCCTGAGATTTTGCTTTATTCTTTCTTCTGGTACCTTGTGTATTAAGTTTTAATTTTGACCCAAAGGGAGTCTGTGGGTGTCTTGAATGGTCTGTCAGGTGCAGCATGTGGAAGTAAAACTCACATAGGAAGGCCAGGAAACAAATCAAATTTAATACTTATAGGTCCAGAGTGGAAACTACAGCACATCTCAGTGCAGGGCCACACAGAAGGTTGTACCCCAGTACAAGGCAACAAGTTGGAATTGTAGGAGAGAGTTCATGTATAGCATTCATGGTGAGGTCTCAGGGTTAGTGCATGGTAGTCTTATTGGTTAGTTTAAAACATTTTTCATGCATTAGTGCAGGAAAAGGGAGAAATTATAATTATGGGCATCCATATGAGGCATAGCCAGGAGGGGCAAGGAGTAACTGTGGCCATTGAGAGACTGAGTTACAAGATGACAACGAGTTCTCTATCATTGGAAATCGTATGGGGCATGGTTGGGAGGGTTAGTTAGAGACTACAACTGTTGAGAGACTGTGTGACAAGATAGTATTGGATATGTCAGAAACTGGGTGAAAGGGAAACTAGAAGGAATTAATGGATGCTGAGGCAACAAACGGTGTAAGTCACAGATTGACTTTATGACATTGGTAACCATAGAACGTCAAGACATATATAAGTGAAAGCAGAAGTATCCAGTTTTCAAGAGAGCCCAATATCCCTTTGTCTTTTGCTAAAGAAGTTCACCCATCCATAAATGACCTATTTCATTGTTTTTCTAATCAGTGGTGTGTAGATGACCATTTTTTTTCTTTCACCCAGGGTCTGCTGCATTGCAAATGGGGGCTTGATCCTGAGGCTTCCATTTAAAATTTGAGTAGGGTTTGATTCAAGTGGGACTTCTCTTCTGAGAGACCCAAATGAGCAGCTCCATCCGTGTGGACATCCTACCCTGACACCTGCTACCAACTTCAGTTATCAGGACTGGCTTTGGATTTGGTGTGGGCGTGCGTGTGTATGTGTGCGTGTGTGTTAGGTGAAAGTTTACATGCAAATTAGTTTTTCATTCAAAAATTTTTTATACAAAGTGTTTTGTGACATTAGTTGCGATCCCTGCAATGTGTCAGCACTCTCTGCCTTTCCCTTTCCACCCTGGGTTCTCAGTGTCCATTCATTCAGTTTTCCTGTTCCTTCCTGGCTTCTCATCTTTGCTTTTGGGCAGGTGTTGCCCATTTGGTCTCATATACTAGATTGAACTAAGAAGCACGTTCCTCACACATGTTATTGTTTTAAAGCCCTGTCTAATCTTTAGCTGAAAAGTGGACTTTGGGAGTGGCTTCGGTTCTGAGTTAGCAGGGTGTCCGGTGGCCATAGCCTCAGGGGTTCCTCCAGTCTCTGTCAGACCAGTAAGTCTGGTTGTTTTTTGTGAATTTGAATTTTGTTCTGCATTTTTCTCCCACTCTGCCTGGGACCCTCTGTTATGATCCCTATCAGATCCATCAGTGACGGTGGCCAGGTACCATCTAGTTCTTCTGGGCTCAGTCTGGTGGAGGCTGTGGTTCATGTGGTCCATTAGTCCTTTGGATTTATATTTTCCTTGTGTCTTTAGTTTTCTTCATTCTCCTTTGCTCTGAATGTGCTGGAACCAATAGATGTATCTTACATGGCTGCTTGCAAGCTTTTAATACCCCAGACACTACTCACCAAAGTAGGATGTAGGACATTTTCATTATAAACTATGTTATGTCAGTTGACCTAGATGTCCTCTGAGACCATAGTCCCCAGCCCTCAGCCCTAGTAACTCAGTCCCTCAAGGTGTTTGGATGTGTCTAGGAAGTTTCTATGACTTTGCTTTGGTCATGATGTGGTGAATTCCCTCATATTGTGTGTTGTCTTTCCCTTCACCAAAGTTAACACTTTCTACTGTGTACTTAGTGATTTCCCTTCCCGAATCTCCTCCCTAGTAGCCATCAAAGTTTTTTTTTTCTGTGTGTAAACCTTTTCTTGTTTTTTTTTTTTAAGTAGTCTCATATAATATTTATCCTTTTGTGGTTGACTTACTTCACTCAGCATAATGCACTCCAGGTTCATCCATACTGTGAGATGCTATGAGGATTCATCATTGCCCTTTATTGTTGTGTAATATTCCATTGTTTGTGTGTACCATAATTTGTTTATCCATTCATCTGTTGATGGACATCGAGGTTGTTTCCATCTTTTTGCTATTGTGAATAATGCTGCAGTGAGCCTTGGTGTGCACGTGTCTATTCGTGTGACAGCTCTTATTTTTCTAGGTTATATTCCTAGGATTGGGATTGCTGAATCATGTGGTATTTCTATTTCTAGCTTTTTAAGGAGGTACCTTATCCATTTCCATAGTGGTTGTAGCATTTTACATTCCTACCAGCAGTGCATAAGAGTTCAAATCTCCCTGCAACCTCTCCAACATTTGTTATTTTCTGTTTTTTTGATTAGTGTGTAATGTTGGGGTGAGATGTTATCTCATTGTAGTTTTGACTTGCATTTCTCTAATGGCTAGTGGGACCCCTGGTGGTGCAGTGGATAAGAGACCAACTGACTGCTAACCATAAGGTTAAAAGTTCAAATCCACCAGCTGCTCCTTGGAAACCCTATGGGGCAGTTCTACTCTGTCTTATAGGGTCACTATGAGTTGAAATCGACTTGACGGCAACTGGTTTTGGTTTAATGGCTGATGATGGCTAACATTTCCTCATGCATCTGTTAGCCACCTGAATATCTTCTTTGGTGAAGTGTCTGTTCATATTCTTGGTGCATTTTTTAATTGGATTATTTGTGTTTTTATTGTTGCAGTGTTGAAGTATTCTATAGATTTTAGAGATTAGACCCTCATTGGATATGTCATAGCCAAAAATCTTCTCCTATTCTGAAGGTTTTCTTTCTATTCTTTGGGTGAAGTCTTTTGATGAGCACAAGTGTTTACTTTTTAGGAGCTCTGAAGTTATCTAGTTCATCCTCTGGTGTTTGTGGATCTTTAGTTATGGTCTGTATTGTATTTATGCCATGTATTAGGGCCTCAAGTGTTGTACATAATTTTTTTTCCATGATCTTTACCATTTTAAGTTTTATATTTAGGTCTTTGATCCATTTTGAGTTAGTTTTTGTGTATGGTGTGAAGTATGGGTCATGTTTCATTTTTCTACAGATGGACATCTGGTTTTGCATGCACCATTTGATAAAAAGACTGTCTTTTCCCCATTTAATGCACTTTGGTCCCTCGTCAAAGATCACAGACCACAGGTGGATGGATTTACCTCTGGGTTCTTCATTCTCTTCTATGGTCTATGTGTCTGTTGTCGCACCAGTACCAGGCTGTTTTGACAACCATGGCTGTATAGTAGGTTTTCAGATCAGGTAGTGTGAAGCCTCCCACTTTGCTCTTTTTCTTCAGTAATGCTTTGCCTATCCTGGGCCTCTTTCCTTTCCATATAAAGTTGGTGATTAGTTTTTCCATATCATTAGAGAATGCTGTTGGTACTTGGATCGAGATTGCATTATATCTGTAGATCACTTTGGGTAGGATTGACATTTTCACAATGTTGAGTCTTCCTATCCATGAGCATGGTGTATTTTTCCATTTACTTAGGTCTTGTTTGGTTTCTTGCAATACTCTTTTGTAGTTTTCTTTGTATAGGTCTTTTATGTCCCTGTTTAGATTTATTCCTAAGCATTTTATCTTTTTAGGGGCTATGATAAATGGTATCATTTTCCTGACTTCCTTTTAGAAGTTCTTATTGTTGTTTCTAGGAATCCAACTTGTTTTTGTATGTTGATCTTGTATCCTACAACTCTGATGAATCTTTCTGTCAGTTCCAGTAGTTTTCTTGTAAAATCTTTGGGGTTCTCTATGTATAGGATCATATCATATATGAATAGAGATTGCTTTACTTCTTCTTTTCCAATTTGAATGCCCTTTATTTCTTTTCTTGTCTTATAGCTCTAGCTAGGAATTCCAGCACAATATTAAATAGGAATGGTAGTAAAAGCATCCTTGTTTTGTTTCCATTCTCAGGGGGAAATGCTTTCAGCCTCTCTATGTTTAGAATGATGTTGGCTGTTGGTTTTGTATAGATGCTGTCATGGATTGAACTATGTCCCCCCAAAATATGTGTCAACTTGAGTAGGCCATGATTTCCAGTATTGTGTGTTTGCCCACCATTTTGTCACCAGATATGATTTTCCTATGTGCTGTAAATCCTACCTCTATGATGTTAATGAGGCAGAACTCAATCTACAAGATTAGATTGTGTCTTCAGTCAATCTCTTTTGAAATATAAAAGAGAGAAGCAAGCAGAGAGACAGGAGGACCGCATATCACCAAGAAAACAGTTCCAGGAGCAGAGTGCATCCTTTGACCTATAGTTACTGGGCAGAGAAGCTCCTAGACCAGGGAAAGATTGATGACAAGGACCTTCCTGTAGAGCAAACAGAGACAGAAAGTCTTCCCCCAGAGCTGACGCCCTAATTCGGAATTCTAGCCTCCTGAACTGTGGGAGAATAAATGTCTGTTTGTTAAAGTCATCTACTTGTATTTCTGTTATAGCAGCACTAGATAATTAAGACAGAATTCAGTACTGAGAGAGTGGGGTGCTGCTCTAACAGATACCTAAAATGTGGTAGCAGTTTTGAAACTATGAATGGATACAGGCTGGAAGAGTTTTAAAGTGCCCAATAGTAAAAACCCTAGATTGCCTTGAGGAGACCGTTGGTGGAATTATGGAAATCAAAGACAATCCTGGTGAGGACTCAGAAGGAAGTGAGGAAAACTGTTACACTGGAAATGGTGCAGACAACAATAAGCAGAGAAACAGCAGCAGCAAAACCAGGAGACAAGTGCGAGAAAGCACTGGAGCCAACCCACAGAGTGAGAGAGCTGAGAGTCTTTGAGAGGAGGCTTCCTGGCAGAGTAGCATGCCTACAGGCACTTATCAGTGGAGCTAGGTTGCTGAACCACAGAGTAAGAGGGCTGAGTGCCTTTTGGCCGAAGTTTAATGGTAGGGTTGGGTGTCTCCAGGCACTTATCAGTGGAGCTAAAGAGCTTTGGAACACTTGCTCCAGCAGGGCAGACTTGGGCAATTAGCCCCAAGGGGCTGAGAGGCCACAGAGCCAGGAAACAGAAGACAAAGAGACAAGAACAAAGGAAGCAGAGCTGCCTCAGTCTCAAAGGGTAGGGCCACAACCTCTGGGGTCTCAAACAGTAGAGTCACCACTCAGATGGACTAGGAGAATGGGGCTGCCCAAAGCTGAGGGAGCAGAGTTGCCATTCCAGTGGGCCTGGAAGGTGGAGCTGAAGCTCAGGGCCAAAGTCCTCCACTTGGAATCTGGAGAGTATGGCCAATACCTAGAGTCTGGAGGGCAGGGCCATTGCATAAAGGGTCTCAGAGAACAGAAGATTATTTCAAGCCTTGAGGGCTAATGTAATGCGTTCTGCTGACTTGATTGGTACCTGTTATCCCTTCTTTCCCTCCAATTTCTCCCATTTGTAATGGAAATGTCTAGCTTGTGCCTGTTCCACCATTGTACTTTGGAAGCAGATAACTTGTATTCTATATTTCACAGATGAAGAGGAATTTCTGGATTTTGGACTTGGAGCTGTTTTAAGCCATTTGCTATGATACGATGGGGTGAATGTGTTTTACACATGGCAAGAACATGAATTTGGGGGGGGGCAAAGGGTAGAATGTCATGGATTGAATTGTGTCACTCAAAAATATATGTCCTTGGCAACGCCATGATTCTTGTATTGTGTGATTGCCCACAATTTTGTCATCTGATGTGATTTTCCTATGCGTTGTAAATCCTACCTCTATGATGTTAATGAGGCAGGATTAGAGGCAGTTATGTTAACAAGACAGGATTCAATCTACATATTAGATTGTGTTTTAAGTCAATCTCTTCTGAGATATAAAAGAGAGAGGCAAGCAGAGAGACAGGGGGACATCACACCACCAAGAAAGCAGTGCCCAGAGAAGAACATTTCCTTTGGACCTGGGGTTCCTGCATAGAGAAGCTCCTAGACCAGTGGAAGTTTCATGACAAGGACCTTCTTCCAGAGCCGACAGAGAGAGAAAACCTTCCCCAGGAGCTGATGCCCCAAATTCAGATTTCTAGCCTCCTAGACTGTGAGAGGATAAATTTCTGTTTGTTAAAGCCATCCATTTGTGGTATTTTGGTTATAGCAGCACTGGATGATAGGTAGTTGGAAAATATGGCCTTGGTGATAGGAACAATGCTGGAGATCGCATGATAGAGCTTTGCAAGACTAACAGCTTATTCACTGTAAATACCTTTTTTCACCAACATGAACAGTGACTGTACACATGGACCTCACCAGATGGAATATACAAAAATCAAATTTCCTACATCTATGGAAAGAGATGATGGAAAAGCTCAATATCATCAGTTAGAACAAGGCCAGGGACCGACTGCAGAACAGACTATCAATTGCTTATATGCAAATTCAAGTTGAAACTAAAGAAAATTAGAATAAGTCCTCGAGAGCCAAAGTATAACCTTAAGTATATCGCACCTGAATTTAGAGACCATCTCAAGAATAAATTTGATGTGTTGAACACTAATGACCAAAGACCAAATGAGTCGTGGAATGACATCAATGACATCATACATGAAGAAAGCAAGAGGTCGTTAAAAAGACAGGAAAGAAAGAAAAGACCAAAATGGCTGTCAGAGGAGACTCTGAAACTTGATCTTGGATGTTAAGTAGTTAAATGAATGGAAAAAATGATGACGTAAAAGAGCTGAACAAAAGATTTCAGAGGACTTGAGAACACAAAGCATTATAATGATATATGCAAAGACCTGGAGATAGAAAACCAAAAGGGAAGAACACACTCAGCATTTCTCAAACTGAAAGAAATGAAGAAAAAAAATCAAGCCTCAAGTTGCAATATTGAAGGATTCTACAGGGAAAATATTAACACATGAAGCATCAAAAGAAGATGGAAGGAATACACACAGTCACTATACCAGAAAGAATTGGTGGACGTTCAACCATTTCAGGAGGTAGCATATGATCAGGAACTGATGGTACTGAAGGAAGAGGTCCAAGCTGCACTGAAGGCATTAGCGAAAAACAAGGGTCCAGAAACTGACAGAATACCAGTTGCGACGTTTCAACAGATGGATGCAGCCAGCACTAGAAGTGCTCACTCATCTATACCAAGAAATTTGGAAGACAGCTAACTGGCCAACCAACTGGAAGAGATCCATATTTATGCTTATTCCAAAGAAAGGTGATCCAACCGAATGCAGAAATTATCAAACAATATCATTAATATCACGTGCAAGTAAAATTTTGCTGAAGGTCGTTCAAAATCAGCTGCAGCAGTATACCGACAGAAATTCAAGCTGGATTCAGAAGAGAGTGTGGAACCAGGGATATCATAGCTGATGTCAGATGAATCCTGGCTGAAAGCAGAGAATACCAGAAAGATGTTTACCTGTGTTTTACTGACTATGCTAAGGCATTCAACTGAGTGGATCATAACAAATTATGGATGACTTTGTGAAGAGCGGGAATTCCAGAACACTTAATTGTGTTCGTGAGGAAACTGTACATAGATTAAGAGACAGTCATTCGAACAGAACAAGGGGATACTGTGTGGTTTAAAATCTGGAAAGGCAAGTATCAGGGTTGTATCCTTTCATCATACTATTCAATCTGTATGGTGAGCACATGATCTGAGAAGCTGGACTATATGAAGAAGAATGGGGCATCGGGATTGGAGGAAGACTCTTTAACAACCTGCGTTATGCATGTGACACAACCTTGCTTGCTGAAAGTAAAGAGGACTTGAAGCACTTACTGATGAAAATCAAAGACCACACCCTTCAGTATGGACTACACCTCAATATAAAGAAAACAAAAATCCTCACAACTGGACCAATAAGCAATATAATGATAAACAGAGAAAAGATTGATGTTGTCAAGGATTTTGTTTTACTTGCATCCACAATCAACACCCATGGAAGCAGCAGTCCAGAAATCAAAAGACACATTGCACTGGGCAAATTTGCTGCAAAAGACCTCTTTAAAGTGTTGAAAAGCAAAGATGTCACCTTGAAGACTAAGGTGTGCCTGACCCAAGCCATGGTGTTTTCAATCGCCTCATATGCATGTGAAAGCTGTACAATGAACATGGAAAATTGAAGAAGAATTGACACCTTCGAATTGTGGTGCTGGTGAAGAATATTGATTATACCGTGAACTGCCAAAAGAACGAACCAAAATGTTCCTTAGCAAGAACAGGGAGATTATGCCTCACATACTTTGGGCATGTTATCAAGAGGGATCAGTCCCTGGAGAAGGACATCATACTCGGTAAAGTAGAGGGTGTTAAAAAAAAAACAACAGAATTCCCTCAATGAGATCGATCGACACAGTGGCTGCCCCAGTGGGTTCAAGCATAGCCACAGTTGTGGGGATGGTGCAGGACTGGGCAGTGTTTCATTCTATTGTACATAAAATCGCTATGAGTCAGGACCAAGTAGATGGCACCTAACAATAGATGACTACTACAGAGGCCTTTTATTATGTTGAAGAATTTTTCTTCTATTCCTATTTTATTGAGAGTTTTTCATCCGAAATAGGTGATAGACTTTATCAAATGCATTTTCTGAGACGATTGAGATGATAATATGATTCTTTTCTTTCGTTCTATTTATGTGGCAGATTACGTTGATTGATTTTCTAATGTTAAGCCATCCTTGCATACCTGGTATAAATCCCACTTGGACATGGTATATTATTTTTTTGATACAATGCTGAATACTATTGGCTAGAATTTTGTTGAGAATTTTTCGCCTATATTCGTGAAAGCTATTGGTCTTTAATTTTCTTTTTTTTGTGATGTCTTTGCCCGGCTTTGGGGTCAGGGTTATGCTGCCTTCACAGAATGAATTCAGGAGTATTCTTTCCTTTTCTAGGCTCTGAAATAGTTTGAGTAGTCTTGGTATGAGCTCTTATCTGAATGTTTGGTAGAATTCTCCAGGGGAGTCTCCTGGGCCAGGGCTTTTTTTGGTTGGGAGTTTTTTCTTTCTTTCTTTTTTTTAATTACCACTTCAATCTCTTCTCTTGTTATGGGTCTGTTCACATTTTCTATCTCAGCTTGTGTCAGTTTAGGTAGGTAGTGTGTTTCTAGAAATTTGTCTATTTCCTCTAAGTTCTCAAATTTGTTGTGGTACAATTTTCCATAGTAGTCTGTTATGATCCTTTTTATTTCAGTTGTGTCTGTTGTAATGTCCCCCATTTCAATTCTTATTTGGGTTATTTGCTTCCTCTCCTGTTTTCTTTTGTCACTTTGGCCAGCAGTTTGTCAATTTTATTGATCTTTTCAAAGAACCAACTTTTGGTCTTGTTGATTCTTTTCTATTATTTTTCTGTTCTCTGTTTATTTCTTCTCTTAGCTTTATTATGTCCATTCTTCTGGTGACTGTGGGCTTCTTTTGTTGCTCTCTTTCTATGTGTTTGAGTTGTAGGCCCATTCTAAAAAGAACGTGGCCCACTCTTTTTAGATGTGTGCATTTATTACTGTAAATTGACTTCTGAACACTGCTTTTGCTGTGTCCCTAAGGTTTTGGTATGATGTGTTTTCACTTAATTCTAGAATTTTTTTTATTCCCTCTTTGATTTCTTCTATTACTAAGTTGTTTTTAAGCATAGTGTTATTTCGATCCCATATATTTGATTTTTTTTCCTTGCTGTTCCTGTTATTGATTTCTACTTTTACGCCATTGTGTTCAGAAAGAAAACTTTGTATTTTTTTTGATGTTTTGGATTTATTTGAGGGTTGCTTTGTGGCCTAAAACTTGGTCTATCCTGGAGAATGTTCCCCATGTGTTGGAAAACAATGGATACTTTGCTGCTGTTGGATGGAATGTTCTATATATGTCTGTGAGGTCAAGTTGGTTCATTGTGGCCTTTAGATCTTCTGCATCTTTGTTGAATTACTTGATGTTCTGTCCTTCACCAAGAATGGTGTGTTGAAGTGTCCTACTGTTATTGTGGAACTGTTTCTCTTTTCAGCTATTAGAGTTTGTTTTATGTATTTTGGAACCCTGCTGTTGGGTGTGTAGATATTTATTAAGGTTTTGTCTTCTTGGTGGATTGTCCCTTTAATTATTATATAATGTCCTTCCTTGTCTTTTACAGCCTATTTTATCTGAGATTAGTATTGCCACTCCTGCCCTTTTTTGGTTACTGTTTTCTTTATATATTTTTCTATTCTTTCATTTTTAGTATATTTGTATCTTTGTGCCTAAGGTGTGTCTCTTTGAGACAGCATATTGATGGATCATGTTTTTTTATCCATTGTGCCACTCTCTGTCACTTTGCAGGTTCATTTAAGCCATTTACAGTCAGTGTGATTATTGATAGGTATAAATTTATTGCTGTCATATTGTTGTGATTTTTTTTTTTGTGGTGCTGACATTTCTTCATTCCTTTTACTTTACTGTGCCGAGTTCCTTTTGTTTGTGGATTTACTTTTCTTTTGTTATTATAGATTTTGTGTTTACTGAGACTTTGTGTTTTTCTTCTTCCTTATTACAATGAGTAGATTTGTTAACTTTCTTTGTGGTTACCCTGAAATTGAAATTTACCCTTACCTTCCTAAGGTCAAAGCAGTTTATTATTTGACATCGCCTTGACTTCCTTTCCATCTGAAAGTTCTATACCTACACTGTTTATTGCCCCTTTTTTTGTTTTGACATTGTCATCATTTCATCCCTGTTTTAAGTCTTTTAGCTTTGTTTTATTACTGAGAGTTCTTTAACTAGGTTTGTCCGTGGCTGATGCTGTCCTCTGTCCTAGACTCTGGTTGCTGTCTGTTGTTGGTTCTGTAACCATAGAACTGCCTTTAATATTTCTTATAAATTTGGTTTGGTTTTTACAGATTAGTTTCTGTTTATCTGGAAATGTCCCAATTTTGCCATTGCATTTGAGAGAGAGTTTTACAGGATATGTTATTCCTGGTTGGCAGTTATTTTTCTTCTTTCAAGGTTTTATATAGGTCATCCCAATGCCTTCTTGCCTGCATAGTTTCTGTTGAGTAATCAGAGTTTAGTCTTGTTTCTCATTTGTGACTTTTTGTTTTTCTTGAGCTGCTTTCAAAATTATTTCTTTGATTTTGGCAAGTGTGATTATGACTTTCTTTGAGGCTTTCTTTTGGGGCCTATCTTAAATGGTATTCGGTGAGCTTCTTGGATGGTCAGCTTTTCATTTTTCATGCTATTTGGGAAGGTTCCTGCAAGCAAATCTTTAACAATCTCTGTATTTTTCATTTTCTCCCCTTTTATGGAACTCCAAACACATGCTAATTTTTGCTCTTGATTGTGTCCCACATAATTCTTAGGCTTTCTTCGTTCGTTTTTCTGATTTTCACTCAAACAGAGTGGCATCCATGGATTTGTCTTCAGTCTTCCTGATTCTGTCTTCCGTTGTTTAAAATTTGCTCCTAAAACCTTGAGTTGTTCATTTCTGAAATTTTGTTATCTTTTGGGTTTCTAGTTGCTGTTTTTGTATGATTTTTAATTATTTGTTTATTTCGATGTTTTGTTCTTGTATTACTTTCCTGAATCTTTCTATTGCTTTGTCTGTGTTTTCCTTGATTTTGGCTGTCTTTTTGTTGGTTTTGTCTGTGTTTTTCAAGAATTTGTCCATTTTTTCCTTGACTTTGTCTGTGTTTTTCTTGATCTCTTTCCTAATCTTTTGAAGAGCCCTTAATATTAGTCTTTTGAATTCCATATCAGGCAATTCCACTGCCTTTTCTCCTACAGGAAGGTTAACTGACTCTTGATTTTGGTCACTTGCTGGAGCCATCTTGTCCTGCTTTTTTTGTATGTTTTGATATTGTCTGCTGTCTCTGAGACATTAAGGTGTTATTTTCTTTATTAATTGATGGCACGTTCATTTTCTTTTTTGTCTACTTCGTTTTGTTTTGATACATCAGGGAGGGCGCGCCAGGTGTGCTTTGCTGCTTGCTCATGTGTGGGCACAATAGCTCTCGCCATGTTTTCAGGGCAGCAGCATACATGGTGAGCCCACTTCACTGTACACTGATTTGGCAAGGTGTCTGAGGGCAGACTAGGTGGGCGTTATCTGCCTCCTGATGTTGGCCCAGTGGTGTGGGAGCATTCACAGCCCTTTGCCAGATAGGCAGGGGTGTCAGAAAAGGAGTGGTACAGGCTCGCTTGCCTCCAGCATTTGGTTGAGTGACATGGGGGGGCAGTGCAGGCCAAATGTGGCTGTAGGCCTGTGCCATGAATGCTGTAGCTGCAGCATGTCGAGAGCTGGTGGGTAGAGGGAGTGGGGTATGGGGCTAGGTGGAGGGATCAAACAAAAGAAAAGCAATAGAAACAACAAAAAAAGGGGGAGTAGCCTATGGATGGGGTCTGGGTGGACCTGGGGGCTAATGGGAAGCGGGGGAAGGTGGTATACAGGGCTAAGTGTGAAGTAGAAAGTGGAGGGCCATTGGCTCTCTAGCTGTGGCCCTGGGGGGGAAGCGGAGTGGTGGCTTATGGGGCTAGGTAGGAGGGAAAGAGAAAAAATGAAAAATGGTGTGGCTGGGGCTGATGGGAGGGGTGAATGAGATCCAGGGTATCCGTGGGCCAGTATATCTCTACCCACAGTGGTGCAGTGAGGCACAGTGGGAAAGGGTACAGGTGGCATACAGGGATAGGTGGGAGGGAGAAAGAAAAGGTAGAAAGGGGAAAAAGAAAGAAACAAAATGGTGCGACCAGGAGCCATTGGGTGGGAGCAAGGTGGGTGGGTGGGTGGGTGCCTCTCTAGCTAAGGTGGCATAGCGTGACCTGGAGCGAATGGGTACAGGTGAGGGTATGGGTCTAGGTGGGAGGGAGAAAGATAAAGAGGAAAGGGAAAAAATAAATAAATAAAATGGCATGGTAGGAGCCAGTGGATGGGGTCTGGGGGGTCCTGCACTGGTGACGGGCCAGTAGTTCTCTACCTATGGTGGGCCTGGCAGGAAGGGGTAGAGGTGATATATGAGGCTTGGTGGGAGGAATAAAGAAAAGGAGGAAAGGGGGGGAAATGGTGCAGTGGAGCTGGCAGGTGGGGATGGGGGGAACTGGGGCTAGTGGTGGGATGGTAGCCCTGTACTTGTGACAGTGCAGCATGGCCCCATGGGAAGGAGTAGAAGTGGCATATGGGGCTATGTGGGAGGCAGAAAGAAAAGGCAGAAAGGGAGAAAAAAATGGCATTGGTAGGACCCAGTGAGTGGGAGAGGGGAGGACCAGTGTTGGCATTGGGCCCGTGTCTCTCTAGCCAAGGTGGCATGTCATAGCTTGCTGGGAAGGAGTAGAGGTGGGGTACATGTCTAGGTGGGAGGGAGAAAGAAAAGGAAGAAAAGGAAAATAATAATAATAAAAAATATGGTGCAGCCGGAGCCAATAGGTGGGGTGGGGCAGACCTGGGCTGGGGGCAGCCAGTGTCTCTCTAGCCAAGGTGGCATGGCATAGCTTGGGAGGAAGCAGTAGAGGTGGGATGTATCGCTAGTTGGGAGGGAGAAAGAAAAGGAAAATATAAAAATAAAAGTTAAATTAAAAATAATGGCACGGCAGGAGCCAGCAGTGGAGGTGGGGCACACCTAGTTGGTGCCAGGCCAGTGTCTCTCTAGGCTTATCTAGCCCAGGCAGTGCAGCATGGCCCAATGGGAAGGAATAGAGGTGAGGAATGGGCTAAGTGGGAAGGAGAAAGAAGAAGAGGAAAGGAAAATAAAATTGTGTGGCAGGAGCCAGCAGGTGGGGGCAAAGCAGACCTGGGCTGGTGGCAGCCAGTGTCTCTCTAGTCAAGCCAGCATGGCATAGCTCAGCAGGAAGGGGTAGAGGTGGGGTACAGGGCTAGATGGGAGGGAGAAAGGGGGGAAAAAAAGAAAAGAAAAAAAAATGGCATGGCAGAAGCCAGCAGGTGGGGGCAGGGTGAACCCAGGCTGTCAGTGGGCGGGTAGCTCTCAAGACAAGACATCAGTGTGGCCTGTCAGGAGGGGCAGAGGTAGTGTACAGGGCAGAAGGGTGAGGTGTGGGAAAGCGTGTGCTCTGTCTCCTGTTGGGAGCTCTGTGAAGTTGCCTTCCTTTACTCCATATCCACGGTCCTTGATAGCTGTACTACAAGATGGTAACACTGTGTCGTGTTAGTTTGCAGGGGGCCTCCACGCTGTATCTCTCCTAATTCTCTGTTTTTCCTTAAGTTTTTTCTTTCATTTGGTGTTTGATCTATTTTTTTTATCCCTTCATTTGATGCTTAGGGTTCTAGGATTGATATTTGTATCTGTTTTAATTAGTTTTTTGGGTCTTTGCTAGAGACGCATGATGCGTCTGTCTAGGGTGCAATATTGGCTCTGCCTCCTGGACTTTGAACATAGTGCTAAATAATACACACTGTAGTTCAGTTTAGCAAGTAAATACTGAGGACAGTTTTTATTTATTTATTTTTTTTATTGTACTTTAGATGAAGATTTACAGAACAAACTAGTTTCGCATTAAACAGTTAGTACACATATTGTTTTATGACATTGGTTAACAACCAGTGTCATAAAACGACATGTCAACATTCTCCCTTCTCGGCCCTGGGTTCCCTATTGCCAGCTTTCCTGTCCCTTCCTGCCTTCGAGTCCTTGCCCCTGGGCTGTTATGCCTTTTTAGTCTCATTTTGTTTTATGGGCCTGTCTAATCTTTGGCTGAAGGGTAAACCTTGGGAATGACTTCATTACTGAGCTAAAAGGGTGTCTGGGGCCATACCCTCAGAGTTTCTCCAGTTTCCATCAGGCCAGTAAGTCTGGGCTTTTTTTGTGAGTTAGAATTTTGTTCTACATTTTCCTCCAGCTCCATCTGGGACCCTCTATTGTGATACCTGTCAGAGCAGTCAGTGGTGGTAGGCCGGGTACCGCCTAGTACTAGACTCAGTCTGGTGGAGGTCATGGTAGATGTGGTCCATTAGTCTTTCAGACTAATCTTTCCCTTGTATCTTTACTTTTCTTTATTCTCCATTGCTTCCAAAAGAGTGAGACCAGTGAAATGTCTTAGATGACCGCACACAGACTTTTAAAACCCCAGCCACTACTAACCAAAGTAGAAGGTAGAACACTTTCTTTATAAAATATGTTATGTCAGTTGAGCTAGATGCTCCCCGAGACCATGGTCTCACAGCCCTCATCCCAGCAAATTTGGTATCTCCTGGAGTTTGGATGTGTCTGTGGAGCTTCTGTGACCTTGCCTTGTATAAGTTTTGCTGGCTTTCCCAGTGTTTAATTTTTAGAAGATCCCAGTTATCTAACTTACCTTCTGGTATTTGTGTGTTGTTAGTTATGGTTTGTATCCTGTTAATGCTGTGTATTAGGGCCTCTAGCATTGACCCTGCGTTTTCTTCTGTGATCTTTATTGTTTTTGGTGTTATATTTAGGTCTTTGATCCATTTTGAATTAGTTTTTGTGTGTGGTGTAAGGTATGGGTCCTGCGTCATTTTTTGCAGGTGGACATCCAGTTTTGCTAGCATCATTTGTTAAAAAGACTGTCTTTTTCCCCATTTAATGGACTTTGGGCCTTTGTTGAAGATCAGGTGACCATAGGTGGATGGATTTACATCTGGGTTCTCAATTCTGTTCCATTTGACCTCTCTTATTCTTGTTTGGCTAAATGTGAAAACGATAAAGAAACCTTTGCCAGCTGAGAAAGATAAAGACCAGAGGATCTGTTAACAGTCATTTATTTTAATGAGAGAAATTGCCAGTAATATTAAACAGAATTTTTTTTTTTTTTACTTTATAATATGGTCTTATTTTTGAAGGAAATTTGTACATGGCACTCTGAGAACTTATAATTCTTCTGGACATAAAACCACATTGCAAAGAATTTCTGGAAAAGCTGGAAAGTTGTTCAGATTCTCCCATTTGGCTCCTCGTCAGCCCTTTTCTGCATTGGTTTAGAATTCTTCTCTTCATTTTGCACCAGGATTGAGATGGACAGGATTGTTTTTCTTAATTATGCAAAGTGCCAGGCTAACAGAATTACTCTTTTATTCCGGGCATAGGAGTCCCTCGGTGGTGCAAATGGTTCAGCGCTCAACTACTAAACAATTAGCAATTTGGACCAAGCCCGAGGGACCTTGGAGGAAAGGCTAGTGATCTACAGCCACAAAATCACAGAGTAGAAAAACCCATGTAACACAGTTCTACTCTGTAACACATGGGGCTGCCCTGAGTCGGAATTGTTTTTTTTTTTTTTTTCATCTTCTTCTTTCATTTTATTCTTGGCTTGATGTGGAAAAAGTTTAAAATTAAAATTTCACATTACTAACCAGCTAAAATCTGCATTCAAAATGGTAATCAGAAAAACATAGAAATAAAATAAAGCAAATAGAAAGGCTAAATGCACGCAGTCATTTTATTGAGCCAACCTAAATATGGAGCAACTTTATTCTTCTGCCACTGAAACTTCAAACTTACTCTGTGAGGTAAGTTTTTCTCATCTCTGGGATGAAATATTGAGTAAGTTTCATAGAGTTCGCACACACTTAAATCATAAGAACAGCCTCATTTCAGTAATTAAACTATATGGTCCAGTGTAATAATAAAAACTTATAATTTTTATCCACTTGGAGCTTCTCTCTCCATCCCAGCTGAGTATTTCTTTGGGCTTAGAAGCCAGCGATGGGTGAGAGGGTTGTTGTTGGCTTCTCCTTACTGACCAGCTGCCCTCTTACTCAGTAGCTGCTGTTTCTGACCCTTCCAGAAATGTTCCTAGGAAGAAGAAGGGATTAAAGATAAAGAGGCTGGTACTATTGTGATCTTGCCCTCTGAGCTCGGTGGATATTAAATGCTTATCTTTTCTCTCAAGGGGTACTTCTATAGGTTTCTTGGAGAGTCCCTCACTGGAGTTTCCAATGGTGATTCTCAGGACATGAGTGATGTTTCATTTGGTTGGCCACTTTTGACTCCCTTCCCTTGGCAACTTTCTGTCTCCAGGTTATTCCCTTAGACAAAGTCCTTCTTAAGCTGGCTGTGGAGCTCTCCCTCTTGCCAGTTCATTGGCCCTTAGGACAAACTTGCACGTTCTTACTTTGTCCCTGGGAAAAGGCTCCTCTCCCCCAGTGCTGTCTGGCCTCTCTCTGTTCCGCACCATTGCCTCTCATATTGGTATTGGTGCTCCCCCAACACCAGGGAACACGTGTCAGATCATCTGAGGGATCCTCTTGAAGCCCCTTGGCTTTAAGTAAGATGTGGAACACTTCCTCCATTCTCTGTGGCACTCCAGCATTCCAGCAATTCTCTTTAAAGGGATTTTTTTTTCTCTATCAAAAGTCTTAAGCCTCCTCTCTTCCATCCTTGCTGCTGCTGCTGTTGTTATCTGCCATCAACTCAGCCCTGACTCATGGCCATGATGACTTCATGCACAACAGAACAAAATGCTGCCCCATTGCCCAGTCCTGCACCATCCCCATGATTGTTTGAGGATCGGACTATTGTGATCCATACCGTTTCCATTGGCTGACTTTTGGAAGTAGATCACCAGGCCTTCTTCCTAGTCTGTCTTTGTGTAGAAGCTCTGCTGAAACCTGTTCAGCATCATAACAACACATGAGCCTCCACTTATAGAGGGATGTTAGCTGTGCATGAGGTACATTGGCCAGGAATCAAACCTGGGTCTCTACCATGGCAGGCAAGAATTCTACCATGGAGCCACCAGTGTCCCCCTTTAATGCTTAAGCATTCCTTATACACTCTTGACTTACATGATGAGCTAAGGGCTGAAATACTAGTTTTCGGAAATCTCCTTAGCAAGCTCTTTACCAGTAGTTTAGCACCTCACTTTATAATGAGTATATTTGGTATCTGCTTGGTTCCTCTAAATCTGGGGCATCAGCTGATCTTAAGGCAGAAAGAATCCCATTTTAATATTGTTAAATGAACCAGTTAGCAAACCATCTTTAACCTGAGGGTGATATTTCCCAGGAACAAACGTCTAATAGCAATTTGATCAAATTTACAAACATGACATGGAGTCTGAGTTCCCTCCCTCCCTCATCCTCACAGGGACCACCTGGGCGAGATGTCATATACCACAATGTGCATAAAGGAGGCGCTCCGATTGATCCCTCCAATCCCATCCATTTCCAGAGAACTCAGCAAGCCCATTACCCTCCCAGATGGACACTCTTTGCCTGCAGGTCTTTGTATTCTTTTCCTAAGCAGTTCCTAGAGACCATGGAATCCTGGGGACCACAGTGATAAAGATCAATGGGTTTCTTAGCTTTTGGAGAAGACAAAAGATAATGCTAAGTATATCTGGTTTAGGGTTGGGCACTTAAGAGCTCAGTTTGCCATGCCTTGATCAGATGGGAGTTTCAGGTATTTCCCTAAATTCACATAGCCAGTTGCAGTAAGGCTAGGCCCAGAAACTGTGTTTCCAGAATGCCAGCCCAAGGTCTTGTCCATTGTGGGACATTTTTTCTAAGATAATCTTTGTTTGGCTGAGTTTGAGACCCAGGTTAATCTTCATGGGAAAGGAGAACCATTACCTTTATTAAGGAGACCCAAGAGGTCCTTTGGGCTCGTCATCATCCTAATATTACCATTATATGTGTACAGCAGTTAATAGTTTAGATAATACCTTCACACACATTATTTTTTTTTTTTAAATATAGTGCTTTATACTTCACAAAGCACTTTCAAAATTCTTTTCAGTGTAGCCAAAAACCCACTGAGGAGATCCCAATGCACAGATGTGGTTAACTGACATGAACAGAGCTAGAACTGACTCAGAGGTCCCATGACTGGAGCCTAGTGCTCTTGCCAAAACACCACAGGTCTCTGAGCAGGGTGTGTGGGAGGCAGAGAGGCCATGTGAGTTGCCCTTTCCCTTGTCTGTTTCAATGTTCTGTTAAATATTGCCCTTGGAAGCAAGCCAACTGGAAAGCTTGTAGAAAACACAGCCTGTCAGCTATTGTGACTTTGTTAACAGATCTAGAATTCATTTACCAGAATTATTTCTGGTAACAAAATAACCCTCAGATTCTCTCTCTTCTGCTTATTTTTCCCCACCAAACTACATGGACATTTGCTAAAAATTTCCCACTTTCCGTATATGAACACCACTAACAGAAATTTGTCACTTAATCTGGATGATTGCAGTTCTGTTCTTATGTACCCCAACTGTCTCCATTGGGTTCTTTATAGTCCATTAACAGATGTTTTAAATAATTTCCGGAGGTAGCAGAAAATATAAGCATCACTTATCACTTTAACATGATGCCAACAGCTCCTTAAGACTGAATTATGAATGAAATAAATCATTGCTTTGAAAACTAAGGTACCAACCCAAGCTCATGTCCCCGTCACTGCTGGCATCAGTTATAGCACAGAGAGTTCTACCAGAAGCTAGCACCTTCCCTTCTAGAAGAAAAGGCATGCTGACGAGTGGTATAACAGTAGCCCACAACTTGCTCTTTCTCCTATAATCTTTTTTATTTCTCTTCTTTAGGGATGAATGTGGTTCTAAGTATTTGGGGTCTTCACCACAACCCTGCCATCTGGGAAAACCCAAAGGTAGGACTGTCTCACACAGAAATACTTTAAAGAACTAATGCTGTGAAATTCACTTTTTGGTGGTTAAGCATGGAAGTGTCTATATAATTAAAGAAAATGGCACAAAATAAATGTAAAAAATAAGAATGAAAACTTCCCGTAAAGGAAAAGTATCCTCTTCTATTCCCATTTTATATTTGCTTTGAATGAACAAATTGTCATAAGACCACACAATCCACCCTAAATTGTCACAGTCTGTATTTCATTCATCCACTTACCGAGCTCTACCAAGGACTTACCTAGAACATCTGCAAAGGTAGAGACTGTCAATATATTCAGCAAGTCAAACTCTCTTTTGCTGCATGTGTCAATCAGGATTCTAGAAGGAAATAGATGACACACTCAAGTTGGGAATTTGAGGAAGGTTTTATAAAAGAACTATTTGTAAAATTATGAGTGGAGTTTAGGAAAAGCAAAATGGGGCAAGTAGGTGCTAGGCATGCTTATACCAGCTTCGATGGGACATGAAAGGGAAGGTTATAGAACCCAGAGAGAGTGAGCTGTGGGGAGAAGGCCATCAGACAGGAGCTGTGGCCTTTGGAAGAACATGCAGCCATTCTGAGGCAGGCTTGTAGGGAGGAGCCTGGAGAATAAATACCCTGAACTCTCTTTCCTGCCCACCACATCTTCTGCCAATACCTTTTATTATCCAAACCCAACAGGAAACCATATGTGTCAGCTTCCTGGTACACAAAGCAAGGGGAAAAGAGGGGAAAGAGAGGATCTGGAGAGGCAAAAGGAAAATGTGCAGCATACCTGAGTTACTCAATTCAATGTCCTCTACACCCTAAACATTCACAACATGCTCCAGTGCTGCTTTTTACATAAGTGGCTAGGGTTTAAGATCTGTAACGTGTAATGAGGAGGCTGGCCACATGTCTCAATGACGATTAATTTTATAGTCATATTGGGCTTGTCTTCTAAATGGGTGCTCTCTTACCTCAGAAATGAAAATAATCTTACAGGCGGTAGTATCTGTTCTCTCCTTAGTCTGGGTAGTCAAGAAGTCAATTGGAAAGCCAGACAAGATCAGCAGGTACAGAGTGGTGCTGTCCAGTGTGGTAGTTTTGGCTACCGAACACTCGAAATGTGGCTAGTGAGAATTGAGATATGCCATAAGTGTAAAATACACAGTAGATTTTGAAGGTGTAGTATGAAAAAAATCATGTAAAATATTTTATTATTGATAAGCAGATGTTGATTACATGTTACAATGATAATATTTTAGACATATTGAGTTCAATAAATTAAATTATTGAAATTAATTTCACCTATTTCTTTTTCCTTTTTGAACTGTGGCCATCAGAGGATTTTAAATTACATACACGGATCACATTATATTTCTATTGAACAGCACTGAGTAGTAGCTTAAGAAACGTGTTAATGGTGTTTGTGGGATGGTAGTGGGGTTGCATTCTCATTTCAGGTCTTTGACCCTTTGAGGTTCTCTCCGGAGAATTCTGATCAGAGACACCCTCATGCCTTCTTACCATTCTCAGCTGGACCAAGGTGAGAACAATTTGAAATTGTTGAAAATACACGAAAATATTTATTCGGGAACAGCACATTCCCTTTAGACTCTCAGTTTGTAAATTCTTCCATGGAACCTCATCTTCTCACTTGATCATGAAGTAGATCTTGGTGCCTATTTGAGCTCCTAAAAAGGCCAGTTAGTTTCACAACGGATAGTGCCAGTCTCTGTCATCCTATGTAGCCATGCCTCAGATAGCTGTCCCACAATGCAAGCTGTTGGTTGAAGTTTGGCTCAATGCAGTCCACCCCTAATGCAGGAGAAACAGTCTATGAGTGTCTCCAACTGCCACCTTGTTACAGGAAGGGCATCACGTTGGAGCTTCCCAGCTCACTTTCTTGCAGGGAACTATGTAAGACCAAAGTCCAAAAGTTTCTATGACATTTAATGTAAAAACGTTGCTTTGCCTTGTACATTAGGCTTCTTTTTCCAGTATCAAGGCTTCAAAAGTAGGCGCATTTAAAGACTGAGAAGGAATACCATTTCTTCAAGTATCACTTTCTTTCTGCCAATGTCTGCAGGGACTGCATCGGGCAGCAGATTGCCATGATTCAGTTAAAGGTGGCCGTGGCCTTGATTTTGCTCCACTTCGAGGTGACTCCAGACCCCACAAGACCTCCCATCTTATCGCCCCAGATTGTCCTCAAATCCAAGAATGGGATCCACTTGTGTCTGAAGAAGATACCCTAATGATAGATCTCATGGTACCATGATTAAATATATTTTGTTTTTAAATTACAGCTAATGATTTAATCAAATGGAGAGGAATCCAAGTGTGGTGGAAGGGACGGGGTGGGTGAGGTGGGGGTCTCTGTGGAGCTGCAGATAATCCAAAAACATTTTTAAGTAACATGAGGAGTCACCTAGATCTATTTCTGTATGGCTTTGGAAGATTTTCAGATCTTTTCTGTTTGATCTGGCTATAATTAACACTACACACCAAACACGTTGCTAAATGACTTCCATGTTTTCTGTTGTTTTTTAAAACATTGTTCTCAGAATGCACAAATAGTATGTGAATGCATGGTCATTGTAAAAAAAAAAAAAAAAATCCAACACTAGGAAAGCATGTAGAGTAAAAGGTGAAAATCCTGCTTTACATAGCCTGTACCCCCTCCCCTGACCAGTCCCACCGTCTTTCCCAGTGTGGTGTGGGTTCGTTCAGATTTTTTCCTGTATGTTTTAAATGTATATATATATGTATGTATTCTTATAGACGAGATAGTATCCATATTGTTCTTACTTTTTTCACTTAATAAAATTTCTTCTCTTATCATGGCTTAATAATATTCTGTAATATAAAAAAGCTACATAAATTATTTAAATATTCTCCTATTGAGTATTTAAGCTTTTTGTGGTTTTTAAAACTTGCTTATTGGCTATTTGTGTTTCTCTTGTTTTCTCTGTGCATCATTTATGTTTAGTCTTCAGCGGGGTTGTCTTTTTCTTGTATGCATTCTTTATACATTTTAGGTAATAATACTTTGATTTAATTTTTCCCGTGCTTTTATTTTTTAAACAAAACTGTATTAAGTGTGTATTTTACCATACAGAGCTGTGTATGAACTCTTTTTTATGGCTCCTGAATTTTGACCCTTACATAAGAAAGCCTTCATTTTTAATATTATAAAGATATTCTACATATTTTCTTGGTGCTAAGAACTTTTGCGGCACCTAAACAGGACATTCTTAATGATTTCTAGACTCATCATTCATTTGATATTTAAATGTCTACTATATGTCAGATAAGGAGCCTTGATGGCATAATGGTTAAGTGCTCAGCTGCTAACTGAAAGGTCAGCAGTTCAAACCTACCGTCTGCTCCATGGGAAAAAAGACCTAGCTATCTGCTCCTGTAAATATTAAAGCCTTGGAAACCCTATGGAACATTCTACTCTGTCATATAAGGTCACTGTAAGTCAGAATCAACTCAATGGCACATGACTACAACAACATGTCAGATACTGTGATAGGCCTTAGGGATTCGGTGGGTTAATAGACATGGTCCTTGCCTGCTTAGAGCTTATATTCTAAGGGGGAAGATGGATAACAAACAGATAATTACAAATTGTATTAAATTCCGTGGAAGAAGTGGGCTGAGCCTAGATAGTAACCAGGGGAACTTCCTCTCAGTTGGGTTGTCTGGAAAATCCTGTTTATGAAGGTGACACATAAGTCGAGATCCGAAATTGAAAATGAGTCAGCCATGCAAAGGTATTTCCAGACAGAGGAAACAGTTGTGCGAAAAGCCCTGAGATGAAAAAGAACTTGGTGTGTCTTGGCCTGAGTTTCTCAAGGGTAGTGAGAAAAAGGGAGAGAGGCATGAAATGGAGCCAGATCACCACAACCTTGTAAACCACAGTCAGAAGTTTAGATTTGCTTTTAGGTGCAGGGGGAATCCTTTGAAGGGCTTTCACCAGAGGAAGGACTTGGAGGTTTGGATCTGGTATGTGGATAAAGAATAGGTTAGACAGGAGCAAGAGCGGAAACAAGAAGACAAAAGATTAGTTAGGAAGCTATTGCAGTAGTACGGATAAGAGATGACAGTGGCTTGCCAAGAGTTGTGGCCAAGGAGTTGAAGGGAATTGAATGGATGTGAGATATACTTTAGGGGCATGGTAAAGTAGATAGGACTTGTTAATCAAATTGGAATAGGGGGTGAGTGACCAAGGCTATCCCATCCTACCACGGAAACACTTTTAATAATGCTTGTGATCAGTTGGCTCTCACCATGTGTCCATCAGTACTTTGTCTTGCTGGACATTTTGAACATCCTCCTTAAAGGTGTTTGACAACTTCCTCCTTAAAGTGTGATGCCTGGAAATGAACAAAATAATCCAGGATAATGGTATAAGCCTATTTCTCCTGGCATACAAGTAGGGACATCAGTGACATTTGATGAAACTAGAGTGCATCTTTATTCAACAGTCTGGGAACCAGAGTGCTACTGAGAACAGCTACAGAAGTTAAAGGTCCCCGGCTTTCTCTCCAATCTCAAGAAGACTTCTGACAAGGCCTCAGCATTGCACAATTCAAGTAGAATACAATGTGAATATCGCCTCTTGAGTGTTGCAGTAACACTTCCCTGGCAACCTTCTCTAAAATATCTAATGACACTGATCTTTCCTTACCCCACCCCCATATTGTACGAATTGCTATCCTAGTCACCAGGTATTGCCCTAAGACCTCTATCCCTGAAATGTGCTGAGATCCACCTGCGGGAAGCAGCTGTACTGAGTCACCCACGCTTTCTCTTTCTCATTTGGAACCAGTGATATTTGTTTGTGAAAGCTATGTCTGCCTAACTAAATCTGACTGTACACTGGTCCCAGCTATCATCCCAGATTGACCCTCCATAATTCTGTGTACCCATGCCTGGCACAGTGCCTACCATATCATAGGCACTCAATACATTTATTTAATGAATGAATGAATTCATGGATGGATGAATTAACAAATGAACCAGGACCACAATTAACCTTTATCCTCAGCCATTATATTGACTCCCAACCAAAGAACAGTTATTTATGGTTGAAGAAAGCAAACATTTCAGCTCTGATTCACAGGCCCATGACATCAGTCTCAGTTGGAGTTCGTGACTTGGCCTAGCTCATCCCCACTGCTGGAGACATAGTTCAGTATTCGTTTATTCTTTACTCATTACATATTTATTGAACACCTCCTATGTGTCAGGGACTGTTCTATGCAATATACCAATGAAAAGACAGATTCTGACCTGATAGAGCTTATATTCTAGAGGGGGACACAAATAATAAAGAAGTAAATGAACAAATCAGTATACTAGTTAAGTTGATTCAAGCTGTTATAACAAAAAAAATTCAGTGGCATAACACAAGATAGTAAGAGAAGTTTATTTTTCACTCACTTAACTGTTCAGCACGCAACAGTTCAATACACAGCTCTTCCTGGTCAAATGGCAGGCTTTCCTGTGGAGACTTTGGGACCCAGGCTCCTTTCATCTTGTAGCTTGTCTATCCCCTAGGGTTTTGGGTCTTTCCATATTCAGCCAGCAGACAGAAAAAGAGAACGTGGAGAAAGCATACCTGCTTCTTAATTTCCTTAGCTCAGACTTAATGCATGTATATCACTTCCAAGCACATTCTTTTGCTGGGGAACAAGTCATGTGGATGGGACTAGAACTGGAAATGTGCTCCATGGCTGAACAGCAATGACTCCACATTATGGAAGGGGGAACACAAATCGTGCCACTGTCTGCACCAGTCTTTCTCTTTGGTCACCAAATATGTGTGTATACTTTTTTTCCAAAATTGTAGAACACATTGACTCCCTCCTCAAGGAAGACAACTGAAAGTTCTATCCAGCTCCATGTCCAAAATCTCTGAGTGATGCACATTTCTTTTCATCAGGCCTGGGTGTGAGTTCTTGGGCTCCAGGGACCTATGCACAAGTTATCTGCACTCCTTACCCATATACCGTGATGCATCAGAAACAAGATAATTGCAACAAGATTCCCAACTGTATCCCAATGAAACTACATTTCCCAGATGCCCTTGCTATTAGGTGTGGCTGTGTGATATGCTTGGACCCATGGGATATGAGCAAAATTGATGTGTGCAGTTCTCCAGCTTAAAACCAAGCTGCTTGCCCTAAATTTCCTTTTCCCCTTCCAAGGGCTGGAAAGCAGATATGGCAGCACCTCAGCTTTGACATACAGATGACAAGAGTATTGTAAGGGATGGTCGATAAAGATGGAAGGAAGCCGGGTTCCTGAATAATTTCGTGGAGCAGAGCTGCCACACCAGCCTAGACTATCCGGATGATTATGTGAGAGTGAAATAAATATGTATTTTTAAGCATTAATTTCGGTCTCTATTTCCACAGTTAGCCTTCACTCTAACTAACTCGTGCCTTCAGTACCAAATAACAAAAAACCTCTATTCAATTGTCTTAAACAGTAAGAACAATTTATTTCCCTCCATAAAATAACCCAATGAAAGGACACCCTCGGGATCGCTAATTCAGCAGTTCAGTGGTGTTATCTCAGATCCTTTCCATCTTTCCACTGTCTTCCATGTGTCAGTTTCATCTCTTATGCAAGACAGTAGGTACAGTTCCAGGTCTCATGTGTGTATAGAACATTCTTCAGAAATAGAGAAGGAGTTGTCTATTTCTTGGTATCTCTTTTTATATACAAGCAAAACTTTCATAAAAGACTCACAACAGACTCCTTCATATTTCATGGGACAGGACTGGGTAATATGGTACTTCCTGGACCAATAACTGGTGAGAGGAATGGAGTTGCAGTGATTAGCTTTGACTAATCTTATATTTAATCTTGAGTTAAATGGGTGAAGGGTGAATACTGAACAAATTCAGTTAACAAACTGATTTTATTGCCAGCATCATCAAATGACAGTGGCACCTGAAGCTGAGCCACATGGTATCCTTTTTCATAGTTTGACTCCTCAAGCATTCTTGGATTCTTACAGAATCCAACAAATTTTCTCTTTTGCCTAGTCTAACTTGTGTTTTTCTCACTTATAACCAAAATAGCCATGATTAAAAGAAAATTTGTTAGAGTTGCACTTTTAAAGGGGGAGCCTGTGGTGGTTCAGTGGTTAAAGAGCTCAGTTGCTAACTAAAAGGTGAGTGGTGTGAACCTACCAGTGGCTATGCAATAGAAAGATGTGACAGCCTGCTTCCGTAAAAATTTATAGCCTTAGAAACCCTTTCAGGTAGTTCTACTCTGTCCTATAGGACCTCTATGAGTCGGAGTGGACTCGACGGCAATGGATTTGGCTTTGTTTTAGCACCGTTCTAGGCACTGTGGGTGATTTAGAGACGGAGACTCTACTCTGATTTTGAGAAGAAGCTCAGAGTCCAACTGGACAAAGTGACTTACACATGCAATTGGTAGTCAATTGAATATGTTAATACGGCAGGATTCCAGGCCAGAAGCTACCTAGTATATCTGCTTTAGATCAGTCCTGCCTCCCTGGGAACAGAGAGGAAGATGGAAACTCCAGGGATGAATCAGCTGTGCTTAGCATTATTTAGTGTGAGAGGGGAAAAAGAGTGAAGAGAAGGAAGGCAAATATATAAGACTAGATCCCTTGGAGGAAAACAACAAAGCCGTAGGTTAATGTGGGGGAAGAAAGGGGAGAAGGTAACACACCTGCTTAAAGAGACCTCCAGAGTTTCTCGGAGGGCATCTGAGGAGTCCTTTACACCAAAAGCACCAGGGCTCTTCCCTGTACCTTGACTTCAATTTATATCTCTACCCTTTGCTAAAACGGTGTGTAGCCACAAACCAAGGAACAGCTGTTCTTTCTCTGTAACCCTCTCTTCCTAGAAGGTGTAGTATATCCCCTGGGGGTCTAGCCTCTATTACCCTCTCCACTTGGGTAAGATGAGACAAGGAATGCTAATTGTTAGGAAAGAATTCTGTGGCTGAGGGAGTGGGTGAAAGATGGGCAGGTAGCATAGGAAGAATGATACTAGAGCCAGTTGAACTAAGACTCAAACTACACATTTTGCAATGACATAATAGACCCTTCCTCACGTGCATCAAGTCCTCAGTTTATCAAAATTTCTGTTCCAGGTGCCTCAAATCTCAGCAAGGTTCATGTGTTATAAGCCTCATGATCTGGGCTCCCTAATCTCAGGTTGGATCCCCATTCCCTGCAGCCTCCAGCTTGGTGGAGCCTGGTTTTAGCCAAATCATTTCTGTACCTTCTAGAAACTTTCTTGAGTTCTTTTGAGAGCTTGCACATCTCTTTTCTGTTCCCAAGCTGTATCCTTTCCACTGGCATTTAAACATCAAGTCTGTCACATTAAAAACAAGTCTGTGATCTCTAAAATCTACATGATTCTGTCAAAACTCAACCACAAAAAGACAAACAACCCAATCAGAAGTGGGCAAAGGATATGAACACGCACTTCACTAAAGAAGATATTCAGGCACCTAACAGATACAGGAGAAAATGCTCTCGATCATTAGACATTAGAGAAATGCAAATTAAAACTACAATGAGATTCTATCTCACTCCAACAAGGCTGGCATTAATCCAAAACACACAAAATAATAAACGTTGGAGAGGCTGCGGAGAGATTGGAACTCTTATACACTGCTGGTGGGAATGTAAAATGGTACAACCACTTCGGAAATCTATCTGGCGTTATCTTAAACAGTTAGAAATAGAACTACCATACAACCCAGAAATCCCACTCCTTGGAATATACCCTAGAGAAATAAGAGCCTTCACACGAACAGATATATGCACACCCATGTTTATTGTAGCTCTGTTTACAATAGCAAAAAGCTGGAAGCAACCAAGGTGTCCATCAATGGATGAATGGTTAAATAAATTGTGGTATATTCACACAATGGAATACTAAAACTACGCATCGATAAAGAACAGTGACGAATCTGTGAAACATTTCATAACACGGAGGAACCTGGAAGGCATTATGTTGAGTGAAAGTAGTCAGAGGCAAAAGGACAAATATTGTATAAGAGCACTATTACAAGATCTTGAGAAATAGTATAAACTGAAAAGAACATATTTTTGTGGTTACGAGGCGGAGAGGGAGTGAGGGTGGGAGAGGGATTTTTTACTGATTAGTTAGTAGATAAGAACTACTTTAGGTGAAGGGAAGGACAATACTCAGTACATGGAAGGTCAGCTCAACTGGACTGGACCAAAAGCAAAGAAGTTTCCGGGATAAACTGAATGCTGCAAAGGTCAGCGGAGCAAGGGCGGGGGTTTGGGGACTATGGCTTAAGGGGACTTCTAAGTCACAAGGCAAAATAATTCTATTATGAAAACATTCTGCATCCCACTTTGAAATGTGGTGTCTGGGGTCTTAAATGCTAACAAGCGGCCATCTAAGATGCATCAATTGGTCTCAACCCACCTGGATCAAAGGAGAGTGAAGAACACCAAGGTCACACAATAACTATGAGCCCAAGAGACAGAAAGGGCCACATGAACCAGAGACTTACATCATCCTGAGACCAGAAGAACTAGTTGGTGCCCAGCCACAACCGATGACTGCCCTGACAGGGAGCACAACAGAGAACCCCTGAGGGAGCAGAAGATCAGTGGGATGCAGACCCCAAATTCTCACAAAAAGACCATACTTAATGATCTGACTGAGACTAGAAGAATCCTGGCGGTCATGGTCCCCAAACCTTCTGTTGGCACAGGACAGGAACCATTCCCCAAGACAACTCATCAGACATAGAAGGGACTGGACAGTGGGTAGGAGAGAGATGCTGATGAAGAGTGAGCTACTTGTATCAGGTGGGCACTTGAGACTGTGTTGGCATCTCCTGTCTGGAGGGGGGATGGGAGGATAGAGAGGGTTGGAAGCTGGCAAAATTGTCACGAAAGGAGAGACTGGAAGGGCTGACTCATTCGGGGGAGAGCAAGTGGGAGTATGGAGTAAGGTGTATATAAACTTATACGTGACAGACTGACTTGATTTGTAAACGTTCACTTGAAGCTCAATAAAAATTAAATATATATATATAAACAAGTCTGATCGTACCCCTCATCACATTCTACATACGCCTATCTTTCATATTTCATATTTTCACAGATAGACTGTGAATTGTATATAATCATGATCCCAGTCTTTTCAGTTCACTTTTTCCTCAGCTGACTTCAACCGACTCCTCTAAACCAGTTCTAGCTAAGCTCAGCATTGGCCTCCATGTGGCTAAATCCAAATGACATTTAAAAGCCTCATCTCCTGAATGAGTTGGGCTTTGGTCTAAAAGATAAAAAACTAAACAGCTCCAAATCTACCACTATAAGTTACCAGATTTCTTTTTATGTAAAAGGGTTAAAAGATGAGCAAGTGTCTCTCCCTTTAAAGTAGACTGCAAGTGGGAGGGAGAAGGCAGGAATCCTAGGATGTACTTATTTCTCAAGGATTCAGTTACTGGCTCTTTACTGGGGTACCCAAGTGCCAGGAAGTCATAAAGGCTAATGGCAGATACAAAATGTTATATGAATATAGAAGAGGAAGAGGTGGGGAGATATGGAGAGGCCAAGAAGGGTTATGAATACAGCCTTGAAGAGTAAGAAGGATTGACAAGTAAAGACTAATTTTGAGTTTGAAGGAAAGAATACTGAGGGCAAAGAGTCTTCCTGTCTGATGGGTTCCGTTTTCTCCATGTATTAGAAAACCAGATTACATGATTTGTGTTGGTTAAGATAGCTGTTTGAGGGCCTGTTCTCACAGCTGGCCTTACAGAGCTCTAATTTGTGTCACCAATAAATAGCTTTTTAATTAAAAAAAAAAAAAAAAAAAAAGCCTCATCTGGTTGTTGTCACTGCAGTATTTAACATATAGTTGAGTCATTTTTTTGTTTGTTTTAACCCGCTCTGCCCATCTCTGTCTTTCAATCGGTGTATTTAACCACTTACATTTCATTTAATTATTGTAATTTTGGGATTCAAGTCTGCTATTTTATTATTTGTTTTTGTTTGTTTCCTGCTTTTCATTCCTCCCTTTCCCTTTTTCTGCCTTCTTGTGAATTACTTGAAAATTTTTTAGCTATTCCATTTTTATTTATCCATAGGGTTTTCGTATACAGGTAATGCATCACTTAATGTCCACGATACGTTTTGCGAAATAGGACCTCATGTGATTTGGGAATTGTGCAAACACCATATTAAAACCATATGTGATCCCACTTCCAGTTATCCTCATTGCTGCTGCTGTCATGCTGCTGCAGGAACTGCTAGCAGAGGCTAGAGGAAGGGAGCAGGGTGGTGGCTGAGAGGGCAGCAGTGGGAGCTGAGCAAGAGGAAGAGAGTGAGGCAGGAGCAGAGTGTCCCCAGCCCCACCCACTGTGGGCCAGACAAAGCCCTAGAGCCTGTGCACAAAGCTGTGTCCTCACCTGCCTGTATTCCACCTATGGTCCTGTGTTGCAAGAGTCTAGGTTTGGGGTCTTTAAAACCATTGGGAGAAATAATAAACAAAAGGATAACTGCTTTTCCCTTTAAAAAATAAAACCTTATAGGAACAAGGACATATATGTGACGCATAACTGTATACCTATTTGACTCTTTGGTAGGTGCTCTAGAAATTACAAGAAACATCCATAACTTACCACTGTCTACAAGTAATGACATTTTACCACTTCTAGTGGAAGTGAAAGTAGAAAACTCACCATCATTTAAGCCCTTTTATGAAAGAATTGTCTTAAGTATTTCCTCTATGTACCTTGAGAACCACATCAGACAATGCTATATTTTTGGCTTTCAACCATCCAACATAATTTTTAAATCTCAGGAGGAGAAAGAAAGTCTATTACATTACACATATATTTATATTTTCATTGCTTTTTCTTCATTCTGAAATTCCAAGCTTTCTTCTGTTATCATTTCCTTGAAGAATTTCCTTTAGCAATTCTTTTAAGACATGTCTGCTGGTGACAAATTTTTAGTTTTCCTTCACTTAAGAATGTTTCAGTTTCATCTTCATTCTTAGCAATTCCTTTTCTTCAACACCTGAGAATCTTTGTGCCGCTTCCTTCCAAATTCCATTGTTTTTGATAAAGTAAGTAATCCAATGTTATTTGAACCTTCTATCCTTGTTAGCTTCCTTTTTTTTCAGCTCGTTTGACTAGAAAGAGCAAGCTTTTCTAGAAGCTTCTTTTTTTTTTTTTTGTCTACACCCACTGGCATTTTCATGCCACAAGTTTTTCCAGTGCCCAGGACAGAGTATATAGGGGTCAAAACAAACAAACAAAAAAACAGCAAAAACAATAACAACAAGGAACTCACTATTTGGTATTGTTCTTTAAATCCTAAAGTCCCTAGCCACCATTTGTCTGTCATTTTGTTATAGTGTGATATCTTGCATGTTGCTGTGATGCTAGAAGATATACCACCGGTATTTCATAGTGGACAGGTTGCAGTGGAGCTTCCAGATTAAGTCAGACTGGGAAGAAGTATACCTTGCCATCTACTTCTGAAAAAATTGACCTGTGAAAATCTTATGGATAACAGTGGAACGTTGTCTAACATAGTACTGAATGATGAGCCCCTCAGGTTGGAAGACACTCAAAATACTACTGAGGAAGAGCTTGGCTCATCAAAGTAGAGTCAACCTTAAAGACATAGGAGTAAAGCTTTTGAGGCCTTCATTTGCTGACGTGGCACAACTCAAAATGATAAGAAACAGCTGCAAACATTCATTAATAATCAGAACATGGAACATGAGATATGAATCTACGAAAATCAGAAGGTGTCAAAAATGAAATATAATGCTTAAAGATCAATATTCCAGGCATTAGTGAGCTGAAATGGAAGGATATTGGTCATTTTGAATTGGACAGTCTTATGGTCTACTATGCCAGGGATGACAAACTGAAGAGAAACATCACATTTATCATCAAAGAAGAACACTTCAAGACTATCCTGAAATAAATGCTGTCAGTGATAGGATAATATCCATATACCTACAAGGGAGACCAGCCAGAGTGCTCCTTGAAGTGAGGAGAGTGAGACTTAGTCTCATGTACTTTGGACATGTTATCAGGAGGGACCAGTCCCTGGAGAAGGATACCATACTTGGTAAGGTAGAGGGTCAACGAAAAATAAGAAGACCCTTGATGAGATGGATTGACATGGTGGCAACAATGGTGAGCTGAAACATAGCAATGATTATGAGGGTGGTGCAGGAACTGACAGTGTTTCATTCTATTGTACATAGTGTCTTAGTCAGAACCAACTCAATGGCACCTAACAACAACAACAACAATAAGGAAGACCAGTTAATAAGAATTCAAATTTATGCTCCAAGCACTAAGGCCAAAGATGAAGAAATTGAAGATTTTCACCAACTTCTGCAGTCTGAAATTGATCAAACATGCAATTAAAATGCATTGATAATTAGTGTTGATTGCAATGAGAAAGTTGGAAGCAAAGAAGAAGGATTGGTAGTTGAAAAATATGGCCTTGGTGATAGAAATGATGCTGGAGAAAGCATGATAGAATTTTGCAAGACCAATGACTTCTTCATTGCAAATACCTTTTTCAACAACATAATGGTGACTATGCACGTGAACATTGCAGACGGAATACACAAGAATCAAATCAACTATATCTGTGGAAAGACATAAAGAAAAGCTCAATATCAACAGTCAGAACAAGGCCATGTGCCAACTGTGGAACAGACCATCAACTGCTCTTATGCAATTTCAAGTTGAAGCTGAAGAAAATTAAAACAAGCCCTTGAGAGCCAAAGTACGACCTTGAGTATATCCCACCTGAATTTAGAGACCATCTCAAGAATAGACTTGATGCAGTGATGCTAATAACTGAAGATCAGATGAATCATGGAATAAAATCAAAGACATAATACATGAAGAAAGCAAAAGGTAGTTTAAAAAAGAGGAAATAAAGAAAAGACCAAAATGGGTGTCAGAAAAGACTCTGACTCTTGCTCTTGAACATGAAGTAGCTAAAGTGAAAGGAAAAAATGAGGCAGCAAAAGAGCTGAACAGAAGATTTCAAAGGGCAGCTCAAGAAGACAAGGTAAAGTGCTATAATGAAATGAGCAAATACTAGAAGTTAGAAAACCAAAAGGGAAGAATATGCTCAGGACTTCTCGAGCTGAAAAAACTGAAGAAAAAATTCAAGCCTCGAGTTGCAATATTGGAGGATTCTATGGGCAAAATATTGAATGAAGCAGGAAGCATCAAAAGAAAATGAAAAGAATACAAAGAATCACTGTACCAAAAAGAATTGGCTGACATTCAACCATTTCGGGAGGTACCATAAGATAAAGAACTGATGGTACTGAAAGAAATTTAAGCTGCACCAAAGGAATTGGCAAAAAACAAGGCTCCAGGAACAGACAGAAAATCAGTTGAGACAAATGGGTGCAATGCTGGAAGCACTCCATTGTGTATGCCAAGAAAATTGGAAGACAGCTACCTGACCAACTGACTGGAAGAGACCTATATAAGTGCCTATTCCAAAGAAAGCTGATTCAATAGAATGTGGAAATTATTGAACAGTATCATTAATATCATATGCAAGTAAAACTATGCTGAAGATAATCTTAAAAGGTTGGAGTACATAAACAGGGAACTGCCAGAAATTCAAGCCAGAGCCAGAAGAGGACATGGAAAGAGGGATAACATTGCTGATGTCGGATGAATCTTGGTTGAAAGCAGAGAATATAAGAAACATGTTTACATGTGTTTTACTGACTATGCAAAGGCATTCAATTGTGTGGATCATAACGAATTATGGATAACTTTGGGAAGAATAAGAATACCAGAACACTTAATTGTGCTCATAAGGAACCTGTACCTAGACCAAGAGGCAGTCATTCAAATAGAAAAAGGGGATACTGCACGGTTTAAAATCAGGAAGGGTGAGCATTAGGGTTGTATCTTTTCGCCGTACTTATCCAATCTGTAGGCTGAGCAAATAATCCAAGAACCTGGACTATATGAAGAAGAATGCAGCATCAGGGTTGGAGAAAAACTCATTAACAACCTGCATTGTACAGATGACACAACCTTGCTTGCTGAAAGTGAAAAGGACTTGAAGCACTTACTGATGAAGACCAAAGATTTCAGCTTTTGGTATTTATTACACCTTAATCTTTTTTTTCTTTAACATAAAGAAAGCAAAATTTTGCACAACTTGTGCCTACAAGAGACACATCTTAGAAACAAAGACATAAATTTACCAAAAATCGAAGGTTGGAAAAAAATATATCAAGCAAACAGCTACCAAAAAAGAGCAGAAGTGACAATAGTAATCTCAGATAAAATAGATTTTAAAACAAAACCCATCATAAAAGACAAAGGAGGGCATTTTATAGTGGTTAAAGAGACAATTCAACAGGAAGACATAACTATAATAAATATCTATATACCCAATGGCAGTGCCCCAAAATACATAAAACACACTCTAATAGCACTGAAAAGAGAAATTGACAGATCCACACTAACAGTAAGAGACTTCAACACACCACTCTCAGTAAAGGACAGAACATCTAGTAACTCAACAAAGATACAGATCTAAAGGCCACAATCAGCCAACCTGACCTCGTGGATATATATAGAACACTTCACCCAACAGCTGCAAAGTATACATTCTTTTCCAACTCACATGGAATGTTCTCTGGAATAGGCCACATGTTAGGCCACAAAGCAACTCTCAACAAAATCGAAAACACTGAGATAATACAAAGTATCTTCTCTGATCACAACACCATCAAAGTAGAAATTAACAACATGAAGAGCAAGGAAAAAAAAAATCAAATACATGGGAACTGAATAACATCCTGTTTAAAAACCACTGAGTAATAGAAGAAATCAAAGATGGAATAAAAAAATTCCCAGAATCAAATGAGAATGAAAACACATCATAAAAAAAACCTTTGGGACACAGCAAAGGCAGTCCTCCAAGGTCAATCTATAACAATAGATGCACACAGGAAAAAACAAGAAAAGGACAAGACCAAAATGTTAGCTATACAACTCAAACAAATAGAAAGGGAACAGCAAAAGAAGTCCACAGCCACCAGAATAAAGAAAATAAATACAGATCAGAGCAGAAATAAATGAAATAGAGAATAGAAAAACAGCAGAATCAACAAAACCGAAAGTTGGTTCTTTGAAAGGATCAATAAAATAACCAAACAGACAGAAGAAAAACAGGACAGGACACAAATAACCCAAATAAGAAATGAAATGGGGGACATTACAGCAGACACAACTGAAATAAAAAGGATCATAGCAGAGTACTATGAAAAACTATACTCCAACAAATTTGAAAACTTAGAGGAAAAGGATAAGTTTCTAGAAACACACTACATACCCAAATTAGTAAAAGCTGATGCTGAAAATCTGAACAAACTCATAACAAGAGAAGAGATTGAAAGGTAACTTAAAAAAAAAAAAATCCCAACAGCAACAACAAAAGAACAGCCCTGGTCCAGATGGCTTCACTGGAGAATTCTATCAAACATTTACAAAAGCCCTTACACAGTACCTCTCAAGCTATTTCAGAGCTTAGAAAAGGAAGGGATACTTCTGAATTCATTCTATGAAACCAGCGTAACCTTGATACCAAAACCAGGCAAAGACAACACCAAAAAAGAAAATTACAGACAGATACCACTCATGAATATAGATGCAAAAATTCTCAACAAAATTCTAGCCAATAGAATTCAGCATCATATATATATATCTTGGTGTATTTTTTTTTCATATAATATATATATACATATATGAAAAAAAAATACACCAAGATCAAGTGGGATTCATACCAGGTACGTAAGGATGGTTCAACATTAGAAAATCGATAAACATAATCCACCACATAAAAATAAAATAAAAAGATAAGGAAAGACACTATATAATGATTAAAGGGTCAATATACCAGGAGGACATAACCATAATAAATATTTATGCACCCAATGACAGGGCTCCAAAATACATAAAACAAACTCTAACAGCACTGAAAAGAGAGATAAACAGCTTCACAATAATAGGAGAGTTCAACACACCACTTTCAGTGAAGGACAGAACATCTAGAAAGAAGCTCAGTAAAGACACAGAAGATCTAAATGCCACAATCAACTAACTTGGTCTCATAGACATATACAGAACAGCACTCTACCGAAAGGCAGCTAGGTATACTTTCTTTTCCAATGCAACTGGAACATTCTCCAGAATAGACCAAATATTAGGCCACAAAGCAAGCCTTAACAGAATCCAAACAATGAAATATTACAAAGCATCTTCTCTGACCACAAAGCCATAAAAGGAGAAATCAACAACAGAAAAAGCAAGGGGAAAAAAAAAATCAAATATATGGAAACTAAACAACCGCTTGCTCAAAAACTACTGGGTTATAGAAGAAATTAAGGATAGAATAAAGAAATTCACAAAATCAAATGAGAACAAATACACATCCTACCTGAACCTTCGGGACACAGCAAAAGCAGTGCTCAGAGGTCAATTTATAGCAATAAATACACACATCCAAAAAGAAGAAATGGCCCAAACCAAAACATTAACCCTACAATTCGAACAAATAGAGAGCAGACAAAGAAGCACTCAGGCACCAGAAGAGAGGAAATATTAAAAATGAGAGCAGAATTAAATAGAGAACATAAAAACAATTGAAAGAGTTAACAAGACCAAATCTGGTTCCTTGAAAAGATCAACAAAATCAATAAACCATTGGCCAAACTGACAAAAGAAAAACACAAGAGGAAGCAAATGAGCCAAATAAGAAATGAGATGGGTGATATCACAACAGACTCAGCTGAAATTAAAAGAATCATAACAGACTACTATGAAAAATTGTACTCCAACAAATTTGAAAATCTAGAGGAAATGGACAAATTTCTAAAAACACACCGCCTACCTAAACTAACACAAACAGAGGTAGACAACTAAATAAACCTACAACAAAAGAAGAGATTGAAAAAGTAATTAAAAAACTCCCAACGAAAAACAGCTATGGCCCTGACGGTTTCACTGGAGACTTCTACCAGACATTCAGAGAAGAATTAACACTAAAGGTATTTCAGAGCATAGAAAAGGATGGAATACGCCCAAAATGGTGCTATCAAGCCAGCATAACCCTGATACCAAAACCAGGTAAAGACACCACAAAAAAAGAAAATGACAGACCAACATTCCACATGAACATAGATGCTAAAATCTTCAACAAAATTCTAACCAATAGAATTCAACAACATATCAAAAAAATAATTCACCATGACCAAGTGGGATTCATACCAGGTATGCAGGGATGGTTCAACATTAGAAAAACAATCAATATAATCCATCACATAAATAAAACAAAAGACAAGAACCACATGATTTTATCAATTGATGCAGAAAAGGCATTTGACAAAGTCCAATACCCATTCATGATAAAAACTCTCAACAAAATAGGAGTAGAAGGGAAAATCCTCAACATAATAATGAGCATTTATACAAAGACAACAGCTAACATCATCCTAAATGTAAAGAGCATGACAACATTCCCCTCAAGAATGGAAACCAGAAAATGATGCCCTTTATCACCACTCTTATTCAAAATTGTGTTGGAGGTCCTAGTGAGAACAATTAGCTAAATAAAGAAAAAAAAAAAAAAGAAATAAAGGGCATCCATATTGGTAAGAAAGAAGTAAAAGTATCTCCATTTGCAGGTGACATGCTCTTACACACAGAAAACCCTGAAGAGTCCACAAGAATACTACTGAAACTAATAGAAGAGTTCAGCAGAGTGTCGGGATACAAGATAAACATACAAAAATCAGTTGGATTCCTGTACATCAACAAAGAGAACATTGAAAAGGAAATCACCAAATCAATACCACTTACAATAGCCCCCAAGAAGATAAAATACTTAGAAATAAATCTAACCAGAGACATAAAAGACCTAGACTAAGAAAATTGCAAGACACTACTATAAGAAACCAAAAGAGACCTACATAAGTGGAAAAACATACCTTGTTCATGAATGGGAAGACTCAACATTGTGAAAATGTCAATTCTACCCAAAGTGATCTACGGTTACAATGCATTCCTGATCCAAATTCCAATGACATTTTTTAATGAGACGGAGAAAAAATCACCAACTTCATATGGAAAGGGAAGAGGCCTCAGAAAAGTAAAGCATTACTGAAGAAGAACAAAGTGAGAGGCCTTGTAGTGCCTGATTTTAGAACCAGTTATACCACCACAGTAGTCAAAACAGCCTGGTACTGGTACAACAACAGATACATAGACCAATGGAACAGAATTGAGAATCCAGACATAAATTCATCGACCTATGAGCAGCTGATATTTGACAAAGGCCCAGAGTCCATTAAATGGGGAAAAGACAGTCTCTTTAACAAACGATGCTGGCATAACTGGATATCCATCTGCAAAAAAACCCCAAAAATAAGTCACAAAAACTAACTCAAAATGTATCAAAAACCTAAATATAAAATCTAAAACAATAAAGATCATGGAAGAAAAAGTAGGGACAATACTAGCAGCCCTAATACATGGCATAAACAGAATACAAAACATAACTAACAATGCACAAACACCAGAATAGAAACTAGATAACTGGGAGCTCCTAAAAACAAAAGGCTTATGTTCATCAAAAGACTTCACCAAGAGAGTAAAAAGACAAACTCCGACTCACAGTGACCCTGTAGGACAGAGTAGAACTGCCCCATATGGTTTCCAAGTAGCGCCTGGTGAAATCAAAGTGCTGAATTTTGGTTAGCAGTCATAGCTCTTAACCACTATGCCATCAACCTACAGGCTGGGAAAAAATTTTTGGCTACGACATATCTGATCAGGGTCTAATCTCTAAAATCTTCAAGATACTGCAAAACATCAACAATAAAAAGACAAATAACCCAATTAAAAAATGGGGAAAGGATATGAACAGGCACTTCACCAAAGAAGACATACAGGCGGCTAACAGGTACATGAGGAAATGCTCACGATCATTAGCCATTAGAGAAATGCAAATCAAAACTACAATGAGATACCCTCTCACCCCAACAAGGCTAGCATTAATCCAAAAACACAAAATAATAAAATTGGAGAGGTTGTAGAGAGACTGGAACACTTGTATGCTGCTTTTGGGAATGTACAATGGTACAACCACTTTGGTAATCAATTTGGCACTTCCTTAAAAAGCTAGAAATAGAAGTGCCATATGATCTAGCAATCCCACTTCTTAGAATATATCCTAGAGAAATAAGAGCCGTCACATGAATAGATAAATGCACACCCATGTTCATTGTGCACTGTTCACAATAGCAAAAAGATGGAAACAATCTAGGTGCCCATCAACGGATGAACGGATAAACAAATTATGGTATATTCACACAATGGAATACTATGAAACAATAAAGAACAATGAATCCTCGAAACATAACATGGATGAAACTGGAAAGCATTATGCTAAGTGCAATTAATCAGTAGCAATAAGGACAAATATTGTAGGAGACCATTATTGTGAGAATTCAAGAAAAGGGTTAAACACAGAAAACATTTTTTCATGGTTACAAGGGTGCAGAGGGAGGGAAAGAGATATTCACTAACTAGATAGCGGACAAGAATTATCTTAGGTGAAGGGAAGGGCATACAATACAGAGGAAGTCAGCACAACTGGACTAAACTAAAAGCTAAGAAGTTTCCTGAATACAACCAAACACCTCGAGGGACAGAGTATCAGGGGCAGGGGTCTGGGGACAATGGTTTCAGGGAACATCTTGGTCAATTGGCATAACAAAGTTTATTAAGAAAATGTTCTGCATCTCACTTTGGTGAGTGGCATCTAGGATCTTTAAAGCTAGCAAGCAACCATCTAAAATGCATCAATTGGTCCCAACCTCCCTGGAGCAAAGGAGAATGAAGAACACCAAAGACACAAGGAAAATATGAGCCCAAGAGACAAAAAGAGCCACATAAACCAGAGACTCCATCAGCCTGTGATCAGAAGAACTAGGTGGTGCCTGGTTACCACCAATGGCCGTCCCGATGGGGAACACAACAAAGAGTCCTTGACAGAGCAGGAGAAAAGTCGGGTACGGAACTCAAATTCTAGTAAAAAGACCAGACTTAATGGTCTGACTGAGACTAGAGGAACCCCAGAAGACATGGCCCCCGACTTTCTGTTGGCCCAAAACTAAAACCATTCCGGAAGCCAACTCTGCAGATGTAGGCTGGACTATAAGCCGTAAAATAATACTAGTGAAGAGTGTGTTTCTTAGTTCAAGCAGCTACCCAAGACTAAATGGGCAGCTCCTGTCCAGAGGCGAGATGAGAAGGCATAAAGGGATAGGAGCTGGTTGAATGGACATGGGGAGTCCAGGGTGGGAAGGAGGAGTGCGCTGTCACATTATAGGGGTAGCAACTAGGGTCACGTAACAACGTGTGTAAATTTTTGTAGGAGAAACTAACTTGAGCTTTAAACTTTTGCTTAAACACAATTTAAAAAAAAAAAAAAAAGAGCAGACTTACTGGTCTGACAGAGACTGGAGAAACCCGAGAGTATGTGCCCTGGGTACCCTTTTAGCTCAGTAATGAAGTCACTCCCGAGGTTTACCTTTCAGCCAAAGATTAGACAGGACCATAAAACAAAATGAGACTAAATGCGCACACCAGCCCAGAGGCAAGGAGAAGGCAGCAGGGGACAGGAAAGCTGGCAATAGGGAACCTAAGGTTGAGAAAGGGAGAGTGTTGACATGTTGTGGGATTGCAACCAATGTCACAAATCAATGTGTGTACTAATTGTTTAATGAAAAGCTAATTTGTTCTGTAAACCTTCATCTAAAGTACAATAAAAAAAATACAAGCAAGAAAAAAAAAAAAACACACACACACACAGACATAATGTAATCATATCCAGATGAGGTCTGATATAATGTGGTCAGCTAAATGATGAGATCTGATGTAATGTAATCATCTCCATAGTAAGATCTGCTACGAGCAGCCGATCAGTTGAAAAGGGAGTTTCCTTGGGGGTGTGGCCTGCCTCCAGTATATTAATGGATGTTCCAGCAAGGCTCCTTCTCTTTCTCTGGGTTGCTCACTGGCTCTGGATTCTGCACCGCGCTTATCATCTTCTAACCTCCAGTTTTTGGGATGTGGGCCAGCAGCCTGCCATCTGATTTGCCGATTTTGGGGTCAGCCTCTGCAACGACTAGAGTCAGGAGAAGCCTCCAGCCTGTCGTCTGACCCATGGATTTTGTGACTTGCCAGCCACCACAGCTTCCTGAGCCATTTCCTCAAGATAAATCTCTTTATATATATAAAGAGATTCACTGGTTTTGCTTCTCCAGAGAACCCAGTGGAAGAACACTCGCCTTGCTAAAAAGAGTCCCTGGGCATAATGACGCAGCATGACTTTTGTTCCTCGTTGGCTAAATATCTCATCGCCGCAGTCAGCTAAGTCACCTGTAGTTACCTTTGAAAAACATGGACAGCACCTATCCCTAGGGGAAGGTAGATTTCGAGTAAGTGAAAGTGGACATAACAGCTTTAACAATGGAAGTTCCTGGCACTGGTCCTCCTTGCTACTCTACTATTCCGTGGGCTCTGGCCTCACTAAGGGAGGGGCATATGCTGGAATCACAGGGAGCCCACCTGGCTGGCATGGCTGTTCTCTGGGTCATGACAGCATGAGCCAGCATGGCAGGGGTGAGGCAGGGAACCATCCTCACTGCAACAGCAGCATCCATGCCTACAGCTCAAGAAAAACCACCCACAGAGAGGAGGAAAGAAAAGGAAGAAGACAAGATGGAAAAGGTGAAGTTTCGACAGAAATGCTTTCCTTCTTTGAATCCAGAAGCTGGCAAAAAAGCATCAGCCATGCAGACCTGCTGGGACCCCTTCCAGAGTGTGGAAAAGCCCACCAAGTGCCAAGCAACACTCCAAGGTGCTGGTCATCAAAAAAGTTTCCAAAGAGGATCCTGCTGCTGCCTTCTCTGCTGCTTTCACTTCACCAGGATCTCACCGTGTAAACAGAAACAAATCATCAGCCACACTCCCAAGTGTCTATAGGAACCTAGTTCCTAAGCCTGCACCACCTCCTTCCAAGCTCAGCGCATGGAAAACTAACAGGATGGCGTGCAGTTCAGGATCCCTTTGCTCTAGGCGCAAGTCTGTGTTGACCAGTCTGATCTCCGTTTCCAAACCAGTGGCACTGGGTCTTGGTACAGTTCTCAGCTCCCCCAAAGAGAGGCCTTCTGGCACCACCCCGCCTTATTTGGAGACCAGTGCCTCACATCTTACCAAGTTGACCTGCTGAAGTACCCACGGAAGGAGTATGTCCCTGAAGTCTGAAGAATAAGTGGAATGGAGACTTCTCAGAGAACAGAGGCAGAGACAAGCTGGAGGATTTGGAGAACAACAGTACACCCAAACCAAAGAACAGAGAGGAAAGCTGTTTTCAGTAAGCCCTCGCTCTCCCTGTAGTACAGGAAGGGAAGGTCCTCTCGCACTCTGGAAGCTGAGCACTGGTTATTGTAAGCAATGGGATGGCAGGAATACCAGGAAAATGATGAGGATTGCCTCCCCCTCACAGAGGATGAGCTCAAAGAGCTCCATATGAAGACAGAGCAGCTAAGAAGAAACAGCTTTGAGAAGAGCAGCTTCTTACAGGGCCGCAGTTCCAGCATGTTCTCTCCTTGGAAGAGCACTCCTGAAGTCGAGGACTCAGAAACCAGAGGCACTGAAACATCAGATGATGAGGCCTGGAAGTGGGAATACCAACACACAAGGTTAAATGTGACCCTGTGAACTCCGCTTGTGTGTTTAGGGAGTGTACATAATAAATCCTTCTTTTCCTTTTCTTATGTTGTTGCTGAATACTTTGTGCACAATGGAAATAATCATATCCCAAAGAGAGAACGTTTGGCTTGTTTAGCTTTTGTTGCTCTTCCCTGTTTTGTGCTTAATAGAGAGAACTTCCTGTGTGGGCGATGCACAGGTAGAAGCTGGTGGTGCTGGGAGGGGACATGGGTCGCAGCAGCAGCTTCTATTTCCAGCCCTCAGGGCACCCACTGCTGTGTCAGGCAACCATTATCATTGACAGAGTGGCTATTGGAGTTATAATTGCATTAAATTAATGCTAATAATTTGGATATTTTGTTTTTGGCTACATGGGTAACTTTAGTGCTTAACCAAGCAAATATGCCTTTCTTTCTTTTTTCCCCCTTTTCAGTACAGCTGTAAAATATTTGGATATAGGAAATATGGTATTCTTGCAGCCTTTATATTCAGAGTGGATTGTAAAATAAAGATATTTGTGAGATTGCAAGGGAAAAAAATTCATACAACTGGACCAATAGGCAACCTAAAGATAAAGAGAGAAGATACTGAAGTTGTCAAGGATTTAATTTTACTTGGATCCACAATCATTGCCCATGAAAGGAGAAGTCAAGAAATCAAATGATGTAGTGTGTTGGCAAATCTACTGCAAAAGACCTCTTTAAAGTGTTAAAAGTCAAAGATGTCACCTTGAGGACTAAGCTATGCCTGACCCAAGCCATGGTATTTTCAATCACCTCATATGCATGGAAAAGCTGGACAATGAATAAATAAATCCAAATTGAAACTGATACATTTGAATTATGATGTTGGGGAAGAATATTGAATATACTGTGGACTGTCAGAACAAAGAGATCTGTCTTAGAAGTACAAGAATGCTCCTTAGAAGCGAGGGTGGCTTTGTATCTGTTTTCAGGAGGGATCAATCCCTGGAGAAGGATATCATGCTTGGTAAAGTAGAGGGTCAGCAAAAAAGAGATAGACCCTCGATGAGAGGGATTGACACAGTGGCTGCAACAATGAGCTCAAACATAGCCAAGATTGTGAGGATAGCCCAGGATCAGGCATTATTTCTTTCTGTTGTACATAGGGTCTAACAACAACAAGGTTTCTAGCCAGTCCATCTCCTTTTCTCCACCTTTTACAGTCTTCTTTGAGAAGTTATTGATACCTATTCCCTATTGGTTACAAGGTTTCGTTTTTCTCTCTGGACACTTTAAGATATTTTAATCCCTTGTATCTGTAGTTTTATAACGTTAAGCCTTAGTAGAGATGTTCAATCCGGTAATATTCATTTTAGTGCTCCACATCGATGACTATATATTTTTATATCCAGTTGAACTTTATTTTTTTTAAATAATTTTTATTGTGCTTTAAGTGAAAGTTTACAAATCAAGTCAGTCTCTCACACAAAAACCTCTATACACCTTGCTACACACTCCCAATTACTCCTCCCCTAATGAGACAGCCCACTCTCTCCCTCCACTCTCTCTTTTCGTGTCCATTTTGCCAGCTTCTAACCCCTTCCACCCTCTCATCTCCCCTCCAGGCAGGAGATGCCAACCTAGTCTTAAGTGTCCACCAGATCCAAGAAGTTCACTCCTCACCAGCATCCCTCTCCAACCCATTGTCCAGTCCAATCCATGTTTGAAGAGGTGGCTTCAGGAATGGTTCCTGTCCTGGGCCAACAGAAGGTCTGAGAGCCATGACCACCGGGGTCCTTCCAGTCTCAGTTGGACCATTAAGTCTGATCTTATGAGAATTTGGGGTCTGCATCCCACTGCTCTCCTGCTCCCTCAGGGGTTCTTTGTTGTGTTCCCTGTCAGGGCAGTCATCAGTTGTAGCCGGGCATCATCTAGTTCTTCTGGTCTCAGGATGATGTAGTCCCTGGTTTATGTGGACTTTTCCATCTCTTGGGCTCGTAATCGCCTTGTGTCCTTGGTGTTCTTCATTCTCCTTTGATTCAGGTGGGTTGAGACCAACTGACGCATCTTAGATGGCTGCTTGCTAGCGTTTAAGACCCCAGATGCCACTCTTCAAAGTGGGATGCAGAACGTTTTCTTAATAGATTTTATTATGCCAATTGACTTAGATGTCCCCTGAAACCATGGTCCCCAGACCCCTGCCCCTGCTACGCTGGCCTTTGAAGCATTCAGTTTATTCAGGAAACTTCTTTGCTTTTGGTTTAGTCCAATTGTGCTGACCTCCCCTGTATTGTGTGCTGCCTTTCCCCTCCCCTAAAGTAGTTCTTATCTACTACCTAATTAGTGAATGCCCCCTCCCATCACCCCTCCCTCCCCCCTCTCGTAACCATGAAAGAATGTTTTCTTCTCAGTTTAAACTGTTTCTCAAGTTCTTATAATAGTGGTCTTATACAATATTTGTCCTTTTGCAACTGACTAATTTCACTCAGCATTCCAGGTTCCTCCATGTTATGAAATGTTTCACAGATTCCTCACTGTTCTTTATCGATGCATAGTATTCCATTGTGTGAATATACCATAATTTATTTATCCATTCATCCATTGATGGGCACCTTGGTTGCTTTCATCTTTTTGCTATTGTAAACAGTGCTGCAACAAACATGGGTGTGCATATATCTGTTCGTGTAAAAGCTCTTATTTCTCTAGTATATATTCCAAGGAGTGGGATTGCTGGATTGTTGAACTTTATTTTTCATATCTGTTCTGGTTTAATACAGCGTTCTATCCCTTCTCTATTTCTCCGAGGATTTGAGGCATACTTACATTAAGTTTATGCTTTAATATGTTCTTCCTGCATAACAAATCATCTCAAAAGTTAGTAGCTTAAAACAGTTTAGATTCTATGGGTAAGCTAGATGGCCCTTTTTATATTTAAAAAATTTATAATATATTTGCTCCAAGATGCTTTTATTTTCAACATAGTGTGTTTCTTCATTTGATATTAGTATTTGATAGATGTTTTTAGAAGTGTCCTGATTTATTTAATCTGCTTCTCAGCATGGAACAGAGGAGGAAATTTCTGTATCTTATAACCCCCAAGCACTTCTCCACTGCGTAATTCTCTGCCAAGATCAAATCAATCCCTCTCGCCACCATAGACACTAAAATCCCCAATAGGATCCTGTGTTGGGAAGAGCCAGGGGGTAATTCCCTAACCCAGTCCAACATCTGTTTGTCTGACCCCTGAATCTTACGTGCATGGACAGAATCAAAGCAACAGCCAAAGACACAAACTCAGAACTGAGGCATCAGCTTCCATCTGAGGTCCTGGAGAGTAAAAAGAAACAATACCCTGGCGAACCATTTGGCTCTGTTGGAGGAGGCAGCTATGCTAGCAAAGTTCCTTCTCCTTGGCTTGCAGTGTTGGACAAAGGGTAGCCAGAATGCCCAGCAGAAGAAAGGCTTCATGTGAATAAATGGAATTCAAAAATTCTACTCTTCCCAAAACACATGAAATCTTTCATGACACCGAAGACATCATTGCTGTTATTGTTCTTAGGTGCCATCAAGTCAGTTCCAGCTCATAGCATCCCTGTTTACAACAGAAGAAAACACTGCCCAGGACTGCACCATCCTCACAGTCATTGCTATGCTTGAGCCCATTGCTGCAGCCACTGTGTCAACTGGTCTCTTTGAAGTGCTTCCTCTTTTTCTTTCGCTGACACTCTACTTTATCAAGTATGAATTCCTTCTCCAAAGACTAGCCCTTCCTGATAACATGTCCAAAGTATGTGAGATGAAGTATCGCCATCCTTGCTTCTAAGGAGCATTCTGGCTGTACTTCTTCCAAGACAGGTTTGCTCATTCTTCTGGCAATCCATGGTATAGTCAATATTCTTTGCCAACACCATTATTGAAAGGCGTCCATTCTTCTTGGGTCTTCCTTATTCATTGTCCAGCTTTCCTACGCGTGTGAGGCGATTGTAAACACCATTGCTTGAGTCAGGTGCACCTTAGTCCTTTTAGAGACATCTTTGCTTTTTAACACTTTAAAGAGATCTCTTGCAGCAGATTTGCCTAATGCAATGCATCATTTGATTTCTTGATTGCTTCTTCCATGGGCATTGACTGTGCATCCAAGTAAAGTAAAATCATTGACAACTTCAATATTTTCTCCATTTATCATGGGGTTGCTGATGTCGTGCGGGTTTTTGTTTTCTTTATGTTGAATTGTAATCCACACTGAAGGCTGTAGTTGTTGATCTTCAACAGTAAGTGTTTCAAGTCCTCACTTTCAGCAAGCAAGATTGTGTCATCTGCATAATGCAGATTGTTAATGAGTCTTTCTCCAATCCTGATGCCCCGTTCTTCTTCACATAGTCCAGCTTCTCAGAATATTTGCTCAACATACAAATTGAATAAGTATTGTGAAAAGATAAAACCCCAACGCACACCTTTCCTGATTTTAAGCCACCTAGTATCCCGTTGTTCTGTTTAAACGACTGCTTCTTGGTCTATGTACAGGTTCCTTATGAGCACTGTCTTAATTATCTAGCACTGCTATAATAGAAATACCTCAAGTGGGTGGCTTTAACAAAGAGAAATTTATTTCCTCACAGTAATAAAGTAGGTTACAAGTCCAAATTCAAGGCGTCAGCTCCAGGGGAAGGCTTTCTTTCTCTGTTGGCTCTGGAGGAAGATCTTTGTCATCAATATTCCCCTGAACTAGGAGCTTCTCTGCACAGGAATCCTGGGTCCAAAGGACGTGCTCTACTCCCGGCACTGCTTTCTTGGCGGTATGAGGTTCCCCTCCCCCGCCCCTGCTTGCTTACTTTTCCTTTTATCTCTTGTAAGATAAAAGGTGGTACAGGCCACACCCCAGGGCAACTCCCTTTACATCAGATCAGGGATGTGACCTGAGCAAGGGTGTTTCATACCACACTAATCCTCTTTAACCATAGACAGAGATTATGATTTATAACACATAGGAAAATCACAAAATGGAAGACAATCACACAATACTGGGAATCAAAGCCTAGCCAAGTTGACATATATTTTTTGGGGGACACTATTCAGTCCAGGACAAGCACAATTAAGTGTTATTCAGCATGCATTCTTTGCAATATTACCCATAATTTGTTAAGGTCCACATAGTCTAACGCCTTCGCATAGTCAATAAAACACAGGTAAACATCTTTCTGGTATTCTCTGCTTTCAGCTAGGATCCATTTGACATCAGCAGTGATATCCCTTGTTCCATGTCCTCTTCTGAATCTGGCTTGAGTTTCTGGCAATTCTCTGTTGATGTACTGCTACGACCACTTTTGAATAATCTTCAACAAAATTTTACTTGTGCATGATATTAATAATATTGTTTGATAATTTCCCATTCTGTTGGATTAACTTTCTTTGAAATAGGCATAAATATGGATCTCTTTCAGTCAGTTGTCAAGGTAGCTGTCTTCCAAATTTCTTGGCATAGAAGAGTGGGCACTTCCAGTACTGCATCCATTTGTTGAAACATCTCAGTTGATATTCTGCCAATTCCTGGAGCCTTGTTTTTCATCCATGTCTTCAGTGCAACTTGGCCTTTTTCCCTCAGCACCATCAGTTCTTGATCATATGCTACCTCCTGAAGTGGTTGAGCGTCGGCCAATTCTTTCTGGTACAGTGACTCTCTGTATTCCTTCCATATTCTTTTGATGCTTCCTGTATTATTCAATATTTTGCCCATAGAATCCTTCAATATTGTAATTTGAGGCTTGAATTTTTTTCTTCACTTCTTTCAGCTTGATAAATGTAGAACATGTTCTCTTTTGGTTTTCTAACTCCAGGTCTTTGCACATGTCATTATAATACTTTACTTTGTGTTCTTGAGTTGCCCTTTGAAGTCTTCTGTTCAGCTCTTTTACTTCATTTCTTCCATTCACTTTAGCTACTTGACATTCAAGGGCAAGTTTCAGAGTCTCTTCTGACAACCAATTTGGTCTTTTCTTTTTTTCCAGTCTTTTTAATGACCTCTTGCTTTCTTTGCATATGATGTCCTTGATTGATTCCATGACTCCTCTGGTCTTTGGTATTAGTGTTCAGTGAGTCAAATCACAATTCTTGAGATGGTTTCTAAATTCATGTGGGATATACTCAAGGTCATACTTTGGCTCTTGTGGGCTTGTTCTAATTTCCTTCAGATTCAACTTGAATTTGTGTAAGAGCAGTTGATGGTCTGTTCCACAGTCAGGCCCTGGTCTTGTTCTGACTGCTGATATTGAGCTTCTCCATAGTTTCTTTCCATAGATGTAGTCAGCTTGATTTCTGGTATTCCATCTGGCAAGGTCCTCCTGTATAGTTGTGGTTTATGTTATTGAAAAAAGATATTTACAATGAAGAGGTCGTTGGTCCTGCAGAATTCTGTCATGTGATCTCCAGCATCATTTCTATCACCAAGGCCATATTTTCCAACTATTGATCCTTCTTCTTTGTTTCCAGCTTTTGCACTCCAATCACCAGTAATTATCAATGCATCTTGAATGCATGTTTAATCAATTTCAGACTGTAGCCGTTGGTAAAAGTCTTCAATTTCTTCTTTTTTGGCCTTAGAGATTGTGGGTGAATTCGAATAATAGTTGTATTAACTGGTCGTCCTTTCAGGCATATGGACATTATCCTATCACTGACAGCACTGTACTTCAGGATAGATCTTGAAATGTTCTTTTTGAAGATGAGTGCAATGCCATTCCTCTTCAATTTGTCATTCCCAGCATAGTAGACTATATGATTGTCTCATTCAAGCCCAGGAGCAAGGACAAGAATACAGGAGGGGACAGGAAAGCTGGTGATAGGGAAGCTAAGGTTGAGAAGGGACAGTGTTGACATATCTTGGGGTTGGTAACCAGTGTCATAAAACAATATCTGTACTGCTTAATGAGAAGCTAGTTTGTTCTCTAAACCTTCATCTAAAGTGCAATAATAATAAAAAAATTTAAAAAGGAAGAAAGATCCAAACTTGAAAACTAACAAAAAATTGAACAAATATAAAAGGAAGAGAGAGAGAAAAAAAAAAAAAGCCAAAAGCTACCAGAAAAAAGGAAACAATAAAGATCAGGACAGAAAAAAATGAAATAGGAAACAATAGAATCAACAAAACTAGAAGTTCATTTTTTGAAAGGATCAATAAAATAGGCAAGCCACTGGCTAGACTGACAAAATTTAAAAAAACAGAAAAGGCAAATAACCAAATTATGAAATGAGACATTACAACCGATCCAACTGAGATCAAGAGGATCATAACAGAGTACTATGTAAAATTGTACTCCAACAAATTTGAAAACCTGGATGAAATGGACAAATTCCCAGAAACACACATACTACCTAAATTAACACAAATAAAAGTAGAAAATCTAAAGAGACGCATTACAAAAGAAGAGATTGAAGATGTCATCAAAAAACTGCCCACAAAAAATTCCCAGAACCAGATGGCTACACTGGGAAATTCTACCAAGCATTCAGAGAAGAGATGACACCAATTTTACTCAACTTCTTCAAAAACATAGAAGAGGAAGGAATGCTACTGAACCCTTTCTATGAAGCTGGCATAACCCTGATACCTAGAACAGGCAAAAATGCCACAAAAAGAAAAAAGTGACAGACTTATATCCCTCATGAACATACCCCATTGCCATTAAGTCAATTCCGACTCATAGCAACCCTATAGGACAGAGTAGAACTGCCCATACAGTTTCTAAAGAGGGCCTGGTGGATTCGAACTGCAGACCTTTTGGTTAGCACCTGTAGCACTTAACCACTACACCACCAGAGCTTCCAGATTTTTCAGCTAAATTCTAGCCAAGAGAACTCAGTAACATATCAAAAAAATCACACACCATGATCATGTGACATTCATACCAGGATTACAAGGATGGTTTAATACCAGAAAATCAATCAATGTTTTCCACCACATAAATAAAACAAAGGAAAAGAGCCATATGATCATACCAATTGATGCAGAAAAGGCATTTGATAAAATGCAACATCTTTCCTGATAAAAACCTTCAGCAAAATAGGAATAGAATGGAATTTCTTAACATAATTAAAGGCATATATGAAAAAACAACAGCCAACATTATACTCAATGAAGAAAGACTGAGAGCCTTTCCTTGGGAACAGGATGACCATTAGCACCACTGTTACTCAGTATTGTATTGGAAGTACTAGCCATAGCAATAAGGAAAGAAAGAGAAACAAAAAGATCTAAATTGAAAAGGAAGAAGCAAAAATACCTTTATTTTCAGATTAAAAGAGCCTATACATGGAAGACCCTAAATAATCCACCAGAAAATTGCTAAAACTAATAAAGAATTCAGCAAAATTGCAGGGTACAAGATCAACACACAAAAAGCAGTTGAATTCCTTTACACAAACAAAGAGTACTCTGAAAAAGAAATCAATAAATGACACAATTTACAACAGCCTCCAAAATAATAAAATACCTAGGAATTAACCTAACCAGGAACATAAAAGAATTATACACTGAAAATTATAAAACATACTTAAAAAAAAAAAAAAAAAAGCTGTTGCCATCTAATAAATTCTGACTCATAGCAACCCCATAGAACAGAGTAGAACTGCCCAATGGGGTTTCCAAGGAGAGGCTGGTGGATTCGAACAGCAAACCTTTTGGTTAACAGCCAAACACTTAAAACACTACTCAAAGAGATTAAAAGAGATCTACAAAAACAGAAAGATAATGTGCACTCATAAATTGGAAGACATAATATAGTGAAAATGTAAATTCTACCTAAAGCTATCTACAGATACAATGTAATCCCAATACAAACCCCAGTAACATTCTTTAATGAATGGACAAACCAATAACCAATTTTATATGGAAAGTAAAGAAATCCCAAATAGCCAAAGCAATATTGAAGAAAAAGAAGAAAGCAGGAGACCTCACATTGCCGATATCAAAAGATATTATACAGCTACTGTAATCAAAACAGCCTGGTATTGGTTCAGAGATAGATACATAGACAAGTGTAATAAAATTGAGAACTCAGAATTAAACCCAGCCACCTTTGGACAACTGATTTTTGACGAGAGGTAAAAATCCATTCAACGGGGCAAAAACTGTGTCTTTAACAAATGGTGCTGGCAAAACTGAATATCCAGTTTTGCAGAAAAATGTAACAGGACCCATATCTCACATATACATAAAAACTAACTCAAAATAGATCAAAGACCTAAATGTTAAACCTAAAACCATAAAATTCCTGGAAGAAAACATAGGGAGAAAATTATGGGACCTAATCTTTTGTAAAAATACAATAACAAACATAACAAGAAATGCATGAATAGAAGAAGACAAGATAGATAAATGGGACCTCACAAAAATTAAAAACTTATGCTCATTAAAAGACATAATCAAAACAGAACCTACAGAATGGAAAAAATATCTTTGGAAATGACATATTTGATAAGGGTTTAATCTCCAAAATTTATAGTAAACTTCAACACAACACCAGAAAAACAAACAACCCAATTATGAAATAAACAAAGGACACAAACAGAACCTTCACCAAAGAAGACAGCCAAGCAACCAACAAACACCTGAAAAGATACTTAGGTTCATTAGCTGTTAGAGAGATGCAAATGAAAACAAGGAGACACCATCTCATTCTGGCAAAAATGGCACTGATTAAAAAAAACAGATAACCAAATGTTGGCAAGGATGTGGGGAGATCAGAACTCTTATCCATTGCTGGTGGGACTTTAAAATGGTACAACCACTATGAAAAATGATATGACACTTCCTCCAAAAGCTAGAAATAGAACTATCCTGCCAGCCAGCAATCCCACTCCTGGTGATATATACTAGAGACCTAAAAGTAGTGACATGAACAGATATATGCACTCATATATTCATTACAACTGTATTCACAGTAGCAAAAAAATGGAAACAACCAAACTGTACATCAGCAGATGAATGGATAAGCAAGACGTGGTATATACACACAATGGGATACTACGAAATTGTAAAGAACAATGATGAGTCTGTGAAACATATTATGACTTAGATGGATCTGGAGGGTAAAATACTAAGCGAAATAAGTTAAGCACATAAGGACAAACATTGTATGATCCCCCCTTAATAAGGTGACAAGAGTAACCAAAAAAAAAAAAAAACCCAAACCCATTGCCATTGAGTCAATTTTGACTCATAGCGACCCTGTAGGACAGAGTAGAGCTGCCCCATAAGGCTTCCAAGGAGCACCTAGTGGATTCAAACTGCCGATCTTTTGGTTAGCAGCCGTAGCTCTTAGCCACTCTGCCACCAGGGTTTCCCTGAAAAGCACAGGCATATATAAAGAGACCAATGTTCATTAGTAGTTGACATGTGAAGGAAAGGAGGAGGGAGCACACTCTATATCATAGATACTTGTTATTATTGGTGTTGGGGAAAGTGGCACCGAATGTGCGTGTAGAGAACACAGCATGACCAAAGGAAATGATGCCTCTGAGAAGCACTCGTGATAAAAGGAGTCCTCTTCCAAAGAATTTGACTTGTATGAGACAGCAACAACTCCAACAAAGAACAAAGATCACATGGGTGATGGGTATAAGTGTATACACACAAGTGTATAAGACCATAGTCTCATGGGACAACTCAGTCAATTGGCATAATATATCTCATAAAGTTCATGTTCTGCACCCAGTGAAGAGAGTAGCATCTGAGATCTTAAACAAGTTTGTGAGTGGTCATCTAAGACACAATTATTGGTCTTTACTTTTCAGGAGCAAAAGAGTAAGAAGGTAACAAAAATCACAGAAAAGAGACAAGTCTACAAGGCTGATAGCCTACGTGAGCCACAACCTCTACCACCCTGAGACCAGAAGAACTAGATGGTGCCCGGCTACAACCACTGACCTATCTGACTGGGAGAACAATAGACGATCCCACTCGGAATGGGAGAAAAATGCAGATCAAAACTCAGATTCTTAAAAAAGCCCAGTCTAATTGTACCACCTGAAACCAGAGAGCTCCCCAAGACTATCATCCTGAGACACTCTCTAAACCTTGAACTAAAACTATATTCTAAGATCACCTTTCAGCAGAAAAGCAGAGTGACATACAAAATAAAGACTTTGACCCATTAGATTGGTGCTGTACTAAAAAAAAAAAAAATCCGTAGGAGTCACAAAGGTCAACATTTAATCCAAAGCAAAGATGAGAACAGAAGGGAGCTGGAAAACTAGAGTACTAGAAATGGAAGAACCAGAACACAAAGAGAACGTTGATGCAATGTGGGAAATGTAACTAATGTCATTGACCAATTTGTGTGGAAATTGTCAAACAGGAACCTAATTTGCTGTGTAAGCTTTCACCAAAAACCTTTCAGCAGAAAAGCAGAGTGACACACAAAATAAAGTCTATTACCCGTTAGGTTGGAGCTCTACTAAAAAAAAAAAAAATTCTGTAGGAGTCCAAAAGGTCAACATTTAATCCAAGACAAAGATGAGAAGAGAAGGGGGCTGGAATACTAAAGCACTGAAAACGCAACCACCAGAACACAAAGAGAATGTTGATGCAATGTGGGAAACGTAACTAATGTCACTGATCAGTTTGCATGGGAATTGTCAAACAGGAACCTAACTTGCTGTGTAAACTTTCACCAAAAACCCAATTAAATATTATTTAAAAAAAGAGAAAGAAATCAAATGATGTATTGCATTGGGCAAATCTGCTGCAAAACACCTATTTAAAATCTTTCAAAGAGCAAAGACGTCACTTTGATGGATAAGGTGTGCCTGACCCAAGCCATCATATTTTCAATTGCCTCATATATATGCAAAAACTGGGCAAGAAAGAGGAAGTCTGAAGAAAAACTGACTCATTTGAATCACGGCATTGATGAAAACTATTGAATATACCATGGACTGCCAGAAGAATGACAAAATTTGTCTTATAAGTGCAGTCAGAATGCTCTTGTGATGGTTAAGGTTGTGTGTCAACTTGGCTGGGCCATGATTCTCAGTGTTTTGGCAGTCTTGTGATGTTGTGCTCACTACCCTGTTGAGATTTGTTATGTGATCATCCCTGTGATGGGATCTGCTGTGAGTAGCCAATCAGCTGAAGGGGAGTTTCCTTGGGTGTGTGGCCTGCATCTGCATCTGAATTTAAGCAGACATTCTGTCTTTTGCCTGTGCTGGATCCCGCAGCTGGCTCCTGTTTGTCTGACCTCCGGTTCTTTGGATGTGTGCTAGCAGCTTACCTGCAGCCTTGCCTGCCAATCTTGTCCCTATTGCCGATCTGGAGTTTGTAAGCCCTTTCAGCTATGTGAATCAGGAGAAGCCTTGTAGTCTTGCCTGCCAATCTTGGGATTCATTGATCTTCACAGCCTGTGAGCAAGAGCCCTGCTCTCCTATTTGTGAATCTTGGGTTCACCAGTCCTTGAAGCTACGTGAATCAGGAGAAGCCTCTCCCCAGATCCACAGACTTGGAATATTCCAGCCTCTACAAACACATGAAACATTTCCTTGATATATATCTATATATTTATTTATATGGAAACCCTGGTGGCGTAGTGGTTAAGTGCTACAGCTGCTAACCAAAGGGTCGGCAGTTCAAATCTTCTAGGAGCTCCTTGGAAACTCTATGGGGCAGTTCTACTCTGTCCTATAGGGTCGCTATGAGTCGGAATCAACTCGAGGGCACTGGGTTGGGTTTATATATTTATACACTTTACTGGTTTTGCTTCTCTAGAGAACCCAGCCTAAGATACCACGTATGTAAGGATGTTTCAACATTAGAAAATCAGTCAGTGTAATCCACAATATAAATAACATAAAGGAATCACATAATCATCTCAATTGACACAGATAAGGCATTTGACAAATCCAACACACATTCCTGATAAAAACTCTAAGTAAAATAGGTATAGAAGTGAAATTCTTCAACATAATAAAGGACATCTATACAAAACCAACAGCCAACATCATTCTTAATGAAGAGAGGCTGAAAACATTCTCAAGAACAGGAACATGACAAGGATGTCCTTTATCACCACTCCTATTTAACATTGTGCTGGAAGTCTCAGCTAGAGCAATAAGGCAAGAAAAGAAATAAAGGGCAACCCAGTTAGTAAGGAAGTGCGGATAATATGATACTATCATAGAAAACCCAAAAGACTCCAGGAGAAAACCACTGGAACTAATAGAAAGATTCAGCAGAGTGGCAGAATACAAGATAAACAAACAAAAATCAGCTGGATTCCTATACACCAATAAAGAGAACTATGAAAAGAAAATCAGGAAAACAATATCATTTATAATAGTCCCTGACAAAATAAAATACTTAGGAATAAAACTAACCAGGGATGTAAAAGATCTATATCAAGAAAACTACAAAACACTACTGCAAGAAAACAAAAGACCTACATAAATGGAAAAACATACCATGCTCATGGGTAGGTAGACTCACCATTGTGAAAATGTCAATTCTACTCAAAGCAATCTACAAGTACAATGCAATCCTGATCCCAACACCAACAACATTCTTTAAAGAGATGGAAAAACTAATCATTAACATTATATGGAAATGGGAGAAGCCCTACATCAGTAAGGCACTACTGAAGAAGAAGAATAAAGTAGGAGAACTTGTGCTACCTGACCGCAGAGCATACTGCATGGCTACCATAGTCAAAACAGCCTGGTACTGGTATAATAGACACACTGATCAATGGAGCAGAATTGAGAACTCAGATGTAATTTCTTGCACCTATGGTCATCTGATCTTCGACAGAGGCCCAATGTCCATCAAATGGGGAAAAGACATCTTTTTAACAAATGGTGCAAAAAAACATGAAACAGGACCCATACCTCACACCATACACAAAAAATTATTCAAAGTGGATCCAAAATTCAAAATGAATCAGAGACCTAAATATAAAGCCCCAAACTATAAAAATCATAGATGAAAAAATAGAGTCAGCCCTATTGCTCCTAAAACATGGGATAAATGGGAAACAAACCATAACTAACAATATACAAACTCCAGAAGATAAGCTAGACAATTGGAATCTTCAAAAAATTAAAAAACTTATGCTCATTAAAAGACTTCACCAAAAGAGTAAAAAGAGAATCTACAGACTGGGGAAAAAATTTTGACTATAACAAATATGACAGAAGTCAAATCTCTATAATCCAAAGGAAAATACAACACCTCTACAACAAAAGCCCCACATGTCTGTCAGTTTGTCATATTGTGGGGACTGTGTGTTGCTCTGATACTGGAAGTTATGCCACCGGTATTCAGATACCAACAGGGTCACCCTGGCAGACAGGTTTCAGCTGAGCTTCCAGACTAAGACAGACTCAGAAGAAAGACCCAGCAGTCTACTTCCAAAAAGAATTATCCAGTAAAAACCTTATGAATAGCAGTGGAACATTGACATAGTGCCGGAAGATGAGCCCCCCAGGTTGGAAGGCACTCAAAACACGACGGGAAGAGCTGCCTCCTCAAAGTAGAGTTGACCTTAATGATGTGGATGGAGTCAAGCTTTTGGGACCTTCGTTTGCTGATGTGACAAGACTCAAAATTAGAAGAAACAGCTGCAAACATCCGTTAATAATTGGAACATGGAATTTACAAAGTATGAATTTAGGAAAATTGGGAATTGTCAGAAATGAAATGGAATGCATAAAGATTGATATCCTAGGGATTAGTGAGATTAAATGTGCTAGTATTGGCCATTTTGAATCAGACAATCATATGGTCTACTATGTCAGTAAAGACAACTCGAAGAGTTGTATTCATCGTCAAAAAGAACATTTCAAGATCTATCCTGTGTACAATGCTTTCAGTGATAGGATAATATCTATATGCCTACAAGGAAGACCAGGTAATATGACTATTATTCAAATTTATGCACCAACCACTAAGGCCAAAGTGAAGAAATCGAAGATTTTTACCAGTTTCTGCAGTCTGAATTTGATTGAACATGTAGACAGGATGCACTGATAATTACCGGTGACTGGAATGTGAAAGTTGGAAACAAAGAAAAAGGATCGGGAGTTGGAAAATATGCCCTTGGTGATAGAAACGATGCCAGAGATCTAATGATAGAATTTTGCAAGACCAACAACTTCTTCATTGCAGTTACCTTTTTTCAACAACATAAATAGCAACAATACATATGGACTGCCCCAGATGGAATATGCAGAAATCAAAATGGACTACATCTATGGAAAGAGATGATGGAAAAGCTCAATATCATTAGTCAGAACAAGGCCAGGGGCTGACTGTGGACAAGACCATCAATTGCTCATATGCAAGGCCAAGTTGAAACTGAAGAAAATTAGATCAAGTTCATGAGAGCTAAAGTACTACCTTGAATAGATCCCACCTGAATTTAGAGACCATCTCAAGAATAGATTTGACTCACTGAACACTAGTGACTGAAGACCAGACGGGTTGTGGAATGACATCAAGGATGTCGTACATGAAGAAAGCAAGAGGTCATTGAAAAGACAGGAAAGAAAGAAAAGACCAAGACGGATGTCAGAGGAGACTCTGAAATTTGCTCTTGAACGTCGAGCAGCTAAAGCAAAAGGAAGAATTGATGAAGTAAAAGAACTAACAGAAGATTTCCAAGGGCGGCTCGAGAGACAAAGTAAAACATTATAATGACATGTGCAAAGAGCTGGAGACAGAAAACCAAAAGGGAAGAGCACATTTGGCATTTTTTAAACTGAAAGAGCTGAAGAAAAAATTCAAGCCTCGATTTGCAATAGTGAAGGATTCTATGGGGAAAATATGAAATGGTGCAGGAAGCATCAAAAGAAGATGGAAGGAATACACAGAGTCATTATAGCAAAAAGAATTGGTCAATGTTCAACCATTTCAAGAGGTGGCATATGATCAGGAACTGATGGTACTGAAGGAAGAAGTCTAAGCTTCACTGAAGGCATTGGCAAAAAACAAGGCTCCAGGAATTGATGGAATATCAATTGAGATGTTTCAACAAATGGATGCAGCACTAGAAATTGCTCACTCCTCTATGCCAAGAAATTTGGAAGACAGTTACCTGGCCATCCAACTGTAAGAGACCGATATTTATGCCCATTCTCAAGAAACGTGATCCAACAGAACGTGGAAATTATCGAACAATATCATTAATATCACACACAAGTAAAATATTCTTAAGATCATTCAAAAGCATCTGCAGCAGTGTATCAACTGGGAACTGCCAGGAATTCAGGCCAGATTCAGAATAGGATGTGGAACCAGGATATCAACGCTGATGTCAGATGGATCCTGGCTGAAAGCAGAGACTACCAGAAGGATGTTTACCTGTGTTTTATTGACTATGCTAAGGCATTCGACTGTGTGGATCATAATGAATTATGGATAACATTGTGAAAAATGGAAATTCCAGAGCACTTAATTGTGCTCCTGAGGAACTTGTACATAGATTAAGAGGCAGTTTTTCAGACAGAACAAGGAGATACTGCTTGGTTTAAAGTCAGGAAAGGTGTGTGTCAGGGCTGTCTCCTTTTTCACCATACCTATTCAGTCTGTATGCTGAGCAAATATTCTGAGAAGCTGGACTAGATGAAGAAGAACAGGCCTCAGGATTGGAGGAAGACTCATTAACAACTTGTGTAATGCAGATGACACAACTTTGCTTGCTGAAAGTGAAGAGGGCTTGAAGCACTTACTGATGAAGATCAAAGACCATAGCCTTCAGTACAGATTACACCTCACCCTAAGGAAAAACAAAAATTCTTACAACTGGACCAATAAGTAACATCATGATAAACAGGGAAAAGATTGAAGTTGTCAAGGATTTCATTTTACTTGGATCCACAATCAATGCCCATGGAAGCAGCAGTCAAGAAATCAAAAGATGCATTGCATTGGGCAAATCTGCTGCAAAAGTGTTTAAAAGCAGTTGAAAAGTGTTGAAAGATGTCACCTTGAAGACTAAAGTGCACCTGACCCAAGCCACGGTATTTTCGATTGCGTCATAGGCATGCAAAAGCTGGACAATGAATATGGAAGACCGAGGGAGAATTGACTCGTTTGAATTGTGGTGTTGGCGAAGATTATTGAATATACCATGGACTGTGAAAAGGATGAACAAATCTGTTTTAGAAGTACAACCAGAATGCTCCTTAGGAGCAAGGATGGTGAGACTGAGTCTTACATACTTTGGACATTTTGTCAGGAAGGATCAGTCCCTGGAGAAGGACATCATGCTTGGTAAAGTAGAGGGTCAGCGAAAAAGAGGAAGACCCTCAATGAGATGAATTGACCCAGTGGCTGCAACAATGGGCTCAAGCATAACAACGATTGTGAGCATGGCACAGGACCAGGCAGTGTTTTGTTCTGTGGTACACAGGGTCGCTATGAGTTGGAACCGACTCGATGGCACCTAACAACAACAATGACAAGAAGACAAATGATTCAGTTAAAAAAAGGGGAAAGGATATGAACAGACAATTCACCAAAGAAGACATTCAAGTGGCTAACAGATACATGAGGAAATGCTGGCAAAAACTAGCTGTTAGAGAAATGCAAATTAAAACCACAGTGAGAAACCATCTCACCCTGACATTACTGGCACGAATCAAAAAAACAGAAAATAACAAATGTTGGAGAGGCCACCGGGTGATTGGAACTCTTATGCACTGCTGGTAGGAATGCGAGATGGTACAACCATTTTGGAGAATGATATGGTGCTTCCTTTAAAAACTTCCTTTAAAAACTAGAAATGGAAATACCATACGATCCAGCAATCCCACTCCTAGGACTATACCCAAAAGAAATAAGAGCCATCACAAAAATAGACATATGCACACCCATGTCATTGCAGCATTATTCACAACAGGAAAAAGATTAAAACAACCTAAGTGCCCATCAACAGATGAATGGATAAAAACTATGACAAATACATGCAATGGAATACTACCCCCCCCCCCCAAAAAATTATGAATCTTTAAAACATCTCACAACATGGATGAATCTGGAGGACATTATGACAAGTGAAATAAGTCAACCACAAGAGGACAAAAATTGTATGATTGAGATCACTATTATAAAAACCCATGAAAAGGTTTACACATAAAAATAAACAATCTTTGATGGTTATGAGGGAGGGGAAAGGTGGGAAGGGAAAAACACTAAATAGACGATAGGAGAGTGATATCTTTGGTGAAGGATAAGACAGTACACAACACTGGGGAAGCCAGCACAACTTGACCAAGGCAAGGCCATGGAAACTCCACAGACACATCGAAACTCCCCGAGGGACTAAATTGCTGAGCTGAGGGCTGGGGACCATGTTCTCAGGGAACATCTAGCTCAACTGGCATAACATAGTTTATAAAGAAAATGGTATACATCCTATTTTGGTGAGTAGCATCTGGCATCTTAAAAGTTTTTGAGTGGCCATCTAAGATGCTCAACTGTTCTCACCCCATCTGGAGCAAGGGAGAATGAAGAAAACCAAAGACATAAGGGAAAGATTAGTCCAAAGGACTAATGGGCCATAAGTACCACAGCCTGACTGAACCCAGCACAACTAAATGGTGCCAGTTACCACCATCGACTGTTCTGACAGAAATCACAATATAGGGTCCCAGAGAGAGCTGGAGAAAAAGGTAGACTGAAGTTCTAATGCACACACACACACACACACACACACACACACACACAAAGACCAGACTTACTGGTCTGACAAAGACTGAAGAAACCCCAAGAGTATGGCCACCAGACACCATTTTAACTCCGTTCTGAAGCCATTCCTGAAGTTCACCCTTCATTCAAAGATTAGACAGGCCCATAAAACAAAACAAGACTAAATGGGCAAACCAGTCCAGGGGCAAAGACAAGAAGGCAGGAGGGGACAGGAAAGCTGGTAAGAGGAAACCCAAGGTTGAGAAGGGGAGAGTGTTGACATGTCTTGGGGTTGGCAACCAATGTCACAAAACAATATGTGTATTAATTGTTTGATGAAAAACTAATTTGCTGTGTAAACCTTTACCTAAAGTACAATTAAAAAAAAAAAAAAGAAAAAACAAAACAAAAGTGTGTAATAACATAGCATCAGATTACATGAAGCAAAAACTGTCAGAAGTAAAGGAATCCAAAAATCATAGATGGCGAATATAACACACATCTTAGTAAATTGATACAGAACTAGACAAAAAATCAGTAAGGATGTTGTTATGAATTGAATTGTGTCCCCCAAAAATGTGTGTGTGTCAACTTGGGTATGCCATAATTCACAGTATTAGGTGATCTGATGTATTTTTCCTATGTCTTGTAAATCCTAATGTTTTTGGTGTTAATGAGGCAGGATTAGAGGCAGTTGCGTTAACGAGGCAGGACACAATCCATAGGATTAGGTTGAATCTTGAGTCAGTCTCTTTTGAAATATAAAAGAGAGAGGCGAGCATAGAAGAGAGGGACTTCATCCCACCAAGAATAAAGAGCTAGGAGTAAGGCTTGTCCTTTGGACCTGGGGTCACTGCTCCGAGAAGCTCCTAGACAAGGACCTTCCCCCAGAACCAACAGAAACAGAAAGCCATCCCCTGGAGCTGGTGTCTTGAATTCAGATTTCTAGCCTCCTAGGCTGTGAGAGAATAAATTTCTGTTTTTAAAGCCATCTGCTTGTGGTATTTCTGTTATAGCAGCAGTACATAACTAAGACAGATGTGGAATATCTAAATACTATCAGCCACTTTAACCTGACTGACGTTTACGGAACACTACACACAGCAACTGCAGAATACACATTATTTTCAAGTGCAACAAGATATACTGATCTTAAATTTCAAAGGATTGAAATCTTAAAAGTATGTTATCTGACCACTGTGGAAACAAGTCAGGAATCAAACAAAGAAGACACCAAGGAAGGTTCCAAATGTGAGTCTGCTAAGATTTTCTATTTCTTCTTAAGTTTAGGTAGTTTTAGCGTTCTTAAAAATTTTTTCCATTTTACCTAAGTTACCTAATTTTTTGGTGTACAGTTGTTCATAGTAGTAATTTATATTTCTTTTTGTTTATTTTGGGTGGGTGGGTAATGCTCCCACTTTCATTTCTGATGTTATTTGTGTCTTCTCTCTTTTGTCAGACATTGTGAATTTATCTTCTGAGTTCTGGATATTTTTTTCTATCCCTGTAGCTGTTCTTGAGCTTTCTTGTGGGGTGCAGCTAAGTTACTTGGAGACAGTTTGATCCTTTCAAGTCTTGCTTTTATGCTTTATGAGACTAGAACAGCATTTAGTCTAGAACTAATTCTGTGCAGTACTGTGGAAGTACAGCCAGAATGCTCCTTAGAAGCAAGGATGGCAAGACTTCATCTCACTTACTTTGGATATGTTATCAGGAGGGACCAGTCCCAGGAGAAAGACTCCATGCTTGGTAAAGTAGAGGGTCAGCAAAAAAGATAAAGACCTTCAACAAGATGGATTGACACAGTGGCTGCAACAACGGGCTCAACATAATGGTTGCAAGAATGGCACAAGACCAGGCAATATTTAGTTCTATTACACACAGGGTCACTATGAGTCAGAATGACTGGATGGCAACTAACAACAACTGCGGCAAAACCCTTCTGGGTTCTCTGCTTTATGGTTCATGAATTGCTAGGTTTTCACTCCAGTTAGTAGGAACACAAACTATTCCCCGGCCTTGCGAGCTTTATGTATTGTCGTCTTTAATACTTTCAGGTGTTCTTTCCCCAGCCTTTGGTAATTTCCTCACATGCATGTGTTGAGTAAATTTTCTTTTAAGAAATAACATATTTTGCTTAAAACATCCTAGTTGTTTCATCTTGCCTGTTCATAACTGTTTCGAACTGTTATGTTAACTGGGCCACCAAAACTTTACTTTTTTCTGAAACAAACTTGCTTACTGAGTGAGATCACATACATCTGTGCTATCAGAAGCTTTCCATCTTCTGAATCAGTGCATCACGAAAGTTTTTCTATTCAATAAATTGGCTCAAAGCACATCACTTTCTCTAAATATTTTGACTTGTACCTATTTGAGAAAATGATTCACAACTGAATAAAATTACTAGTGTATGTAAACTTTTTATTCTTGAATGTGTTGACTCAAAGTATGATGTTTCACTTTTTCAATGGTATTATTGTTCCAACCCAGGAAGGAAAAAATTGTTCAGTGAGGACCTTCATGCTGAAGTGGTTTGCTGCCATGACTCCATGGCCAGAAGCTTACCCTGGCTCCCCTATCCTCTGGCTCAGCTGGGAAGGAGGTGCTCTTAGGACATCCCTGAACACCGTATCACTTTGTCATTGATTTTGCATTGCTGTTAGTTTGTGACTTTGGAGATCCCATGTGTTACAGAGTAGAACTGCCCCATACGGTTTTCTTGGCTATAAATTTTACAGAAGCGATTGTCAGGCCTTTTTTTCCCCAGTGCCTCTGGGTGGGCTTGAACCACCAACCTTTTGGGCACCAGCCGAGTACAAACCACTTATGCAACCCAGGGACCTTACCTTGTGAGTTTCTTTAGATTTGTTCTTAACATAGTACTTATAAAATATACTCTTAGTACATTTTAGTACTAGTTCCCTGTTTAGAGAGGATGGAAATCTCAACTTCCTCAAGCCTGTTGGAACCAGAAGATTGCCCATAGGCGAGATTACTGTGTTTCATGGCATGCACTCCAGCCTTCATTCTTTATCCAGTGCTGTCCAAGGGACCTAGAGGCTGTCCCCATACCTAGCACATTTTCCATTTTCTGGGAAATAATCAAAACTTTATAAGGGCTAAGTTGGCCTAAACCCTTCACCCATCCTTCATCATCTCTATATTCCCAGGTTAAGAGAGGAAGGCATTGGTCTAGGGAAGATTGACTGGATACAGTAACAGATTATATGGGATAGTAAGAAGGCAGAGAGTAAGAGAGCAAAGGCAGGATGAAACCCCAGTTGGAGAAAAGCAGGGTGTGGGAGATTCTATACAGTATGGTGATGACATGCAAGATAGAAAGGCATTATTTTTAAAGGCCGTGGAAATAAAGGCCACAGAGTACTGTGGCTGGGGTCCACACATCTTTCTTCATTTCTTTCTCTCTCATGCATCACACCTGCACACACGTGCGTATCCCCGACTACAATCAATGTCTGTGCCTTCTCCACCAGAATCTCAGTAAGTGGTTTCAGTCTGTAGAGCTTCTTCCTAAGGATGCAGGCCCATATGAAGGTCTTCTTGTAGTTCATTGACTGGCACTGTTCACCTGTCCATTACCAGTCAGGGACAGCTACAGAAAGGGGCCTATGAGCTATTATTTATCTCTTTATTTTCACTTACTAGTATTATTATTTATCTTTCTTGGTAAGTAGATACACTGTGGTATTCTAATTTTGTAAGTTATTTAATTGAATATTTCCATAGTATTGTATTTGCACAACTTAAACAAGTCAGAAAGAATATGAGAAAATATAATAAAATCATAATTCACGAGAGACAGAAAGGGCCACATAAACCAGAGACTACATCAGCCTGAGACCAGAAGAACTAGATGGTGGCCGGCTACAACTGATGACTGCCTGACAGGGAACAAAACAGAGAACCTCTGAGGGAGCAGGAGAGCAGTGGGATGCAGACCCCAAATTCTCATAAAAAGACCAGACTTAATGGTCTCACTGAGACTAGAAGGACCCCAGTGGTCATGGCCCTCAGACCTTCTGTTGGCCCATGACATCAACCATCCCCAAAGCCCACTCTTTAGACAGGGATTGGACTGGATGGTGGGTTGGAGAGGGATGCTGGTGAGGAGTGAGCTTCTTGGATCAGATAGACACTTGAGACTATGTGAGAATCTCCTCCCTGAAGGGGAAGATGAGAAGGTAGGGGAGGTTAGAAGCTGGTGAAATATACACGAATAGAGAGAGTGGAGGGAGAGAGCGGGCTGTCTCATTAGGGGGAAGGTAATTGGGAGTATGTAGCAAGGTGTATATAAGTTTTTGTGTGAGAGACTGACTTGATTTGTAAACTTTCACTTAAAGCACAATAAAAATTTTAAAAAATCATAAATCAACTCATCCTAAATATTTTTAAATCTAAACTTGAAATAGAATAGTCATAAGTATGTATTTTTAAACATTGCCTGAGTTTCACAAGAACCAAGTCATAAAGGATGCTCACATAATTTGGTCAATACATTTTATTAACAGTTTATATTTACATGCTATTTTTATATCTCCCAATACATTAATAACTTATTCTCAGACTTTTTGGCCCAAACACAGAGATTTACATTACATATAAGCCAAACCCAAGGAATTTACTAGTTTATTTTTACTTATTAAAATGTTTTTTGTGCAAATAGCCAAATTTTTACATATTGAGTTATATTATCTAGAGGCCTCCATTTCACATTCTATACTAGAATGCTTCATCAGTGTAGAGAAAAAACACAATGTTATTTACTTTTGAGACAACTTGGGCCTATCCAAATTTGTAATCTAGTTTTATAAATGTAAATGGGCAGAGCAGCCAGTTGTTTTATGTTGGACCCATTTGGGGCCAATAATTTCCAAGTGATTAAATTTACCTTTTGATACTGTCTTCAAATTCCCTCCCTGCTTTGGGCATAAATGCTACAATTCTCAACTTTCATATCTAAATATTATATTTCAGGTGGAAAAAACCCACAGGTCTTCATACCTTCATATTCTGTCCAGCAGGATAAGCCTGACGAAAGAGTCTATATTTTTTACCTGTGATAGCCAAGGGCACCTTGGCTTTTCTCTTAATTTCCTGATGGAGATTGGCCATCCCCTTGAGTGCTTTGTTTAGAATAAATATTAATCTGAATGTGCACCTTCAGTCTCACTGTGTATTTTGAAGAAGACTCTCCCACTCTCCTCAACCTTCCTCAAACGACTAGCCTCTTTACACAAAGTCCGGGAGACTCTACAATCCTAAATGTGACACTACTCTTTTCTCCTTGATAATGTATGTCATGAATCAATACCAAGAATGGCCAAGTTATGCTTGCACCCAGAACTGTGAAATACCCCACCTTTTTCCTGGGTCCTTTAAACAAATTTATTTTTCTGATAAGCCTAAATCAATTTAGATTCTCAAATATTTGTTGGACATGTTCACTTCCACCTTATGACTCCTTTTCAATGTTTTCTCAAAACGTAAAATATTTTTCATACACTTTTTTATATATTATATTTTATATACACTTCATATATTTAGTAACGCTTGTTTGTGGGCACTGGTTTCAATAGTCATGGTTACAATTGGACTCTCAGTCTATGTCAGTCACATCTTAGATTAGGACCCTGGCCGAATGTTAAAAAAATATAAGCACTATGACGTCAGGGACATTGTTTCTTTGTTGTTGTTGTTGTTTCTTTACTGCTACTGATTTAACTCATTTTTTAACCTCATTGAAAACAGTGATTCACCCATAGCAGGTGGTCAATATTTGTTAAATGAATAAATAGTCATTCAACAAGATGTGGTTAGAGAAGCATGTGAGACACAAGACATCTCTCTAGAACTCTGAATGGAGAAGGGGAAATAATATTTGATGATTAGTTAAGACAATTTGAAGGTAATTATTTGATTTTTTTCTTCAAGTAGAGGCAATATAGGGAAGGATCATAGACCTTCTAGTAATTATTTCATGAGGAGTAAGCTTATAAGGTCCAAAAGGAATGCTTCTCAAATTTAAAAGGACTAACGAGAGAACTTTAGTCCAAGACAAACCTAAGGATTTAGAAAGCTTAGAAAGTTGGGCTTTTATTATGCCATTGGTTCTTTCTAACTCTGCCACACACCTTTTCCATTTTAAACCATGGGCTATCATCCCCTTGCTCTATTTGAACAACTGCCTCTCGATCCATGTACAGGTTCTTAATGGGCACAAATAAATGTTCTGGAATTCCCATTTTTCATAATGTTATCCATAATTTGTTATGATCCATCCACAAAGATAAATGCCTTTCAAACACAGGTGTCTTAGTTATCTAGTACTACTCTAACAGAAATATCACAAGTGGATTGTTTTAACAAAGAGAAATTTATTCTCTCAGTCTAGTAGCCTACAAGTTCAAATTCAAAGCACCAGCTCCAGGGAAAGACTTTCTTTGTCTGTCGGTTCTGGAGGAGGGTCCTTGTCATCAATTTTCCCTTGGTCTAGGAGTTTCTCTGAGCAGAAACCTCAAGTCCAAAGGACATGGTCTGCTCCTGGTACTGCTTTCTTGGTGATACGAGGTCTCCCTGTCTCTTTGCTCCTTTCTCTCTTTATATGTCAAAAGAGATTGGCTTAAAACACAATCTAATCTTGTAGATCTCATCAATATAACTGCAGCCGATCCATCTCATTAACATCATACTGATGGGGTTTACAACACGTAGGAAAATTACGTCGAATGACAAAATGGTGAACAATCACACAATACTGGGAATTATGGCCCAGCCAAACTGATACATTTATTTTTGGGGGACACAATTCAATCCTTGACAACAGATAAACATCTTTAGGGTAATATCTGCTTTCTGCCAAGATCCATCTGACATCAGCAATGATATTCCTTATTCCATGTCCTATTCTGAATCTGGTTTGAACTTCTGGAGTTTCCCTGGTGATGAACAGCTGTAGTCATTTTTTAATAATATTCAGGAAATTTTTGCTAACAAAATAGGAGTCACCACTTAAAAGTCAAATTTCTACATGCCAAACTGAGAACAAGAGTAAAACTGTAGGGAGATTACCAAGCTCCTTTTCAGGCGACTGAAATGAACTTTTGGAAGATTCGGTTGTTGTAAAGTACTCTTGGCCCTAAGCATTCTCAACACTAATCATTCAAATTTCCTTTCCAGAACAGAAGCACACACTGGGAAGAAACTATGAACAACAGAATCTAAAATGGACAGGGATTAAGGAAAGAGAAGGGTCAGATAAAAGTAACAAAGAAAAAGAGAGAAGGCAGGTTCCAAAAATTACTGGCAGTCTCTATTTTTGAAACATCTCAGTTAGAAGAAGGAGCTTTTGAAGCTTGGAAAGCTACAATGGCTAATTTTCAGTTCCCTACATAGGAAACAAAAAAAACCCCAAACCCGTTACCATCGAGTCGACTTCGACTCAAAGCAACCCTATAGGGCAGAGTAGAACTGCCCCATAGAGTTTCCAAGGAGCATCAGGTGGATTCGAACTGCTGACCTTTTGGTTAGCAGCTGTAGGTCTTAACCACTACGCCACCAGGGTTAAAGAATATGAAAAGCCACCTCACTTGAACAGGAGCAACAGAAAAGAATGCGAACTATCTCGTATAAAAACATTACAGGCATTTCCTACTTAATGCCAATAATTTTCCTGAATATCAGACATTCTGTGTCTAACTAATGCTAACTGGAAGCCATTTTCCCTTTATTTTGATTAATTAAAAACTATAAGTCAGGGCTAGTAAGGTGCCTATGTGAAAAATTTAATAAGATACTCACTCTTAGGTTCAGCAACTGCCAGTTAGGTAAGGAAGAATCGTCGTTGTTGTTAGTTGCCAACAAGTCAGTTTCCACTCATGGCAACCCCATGTGTGCAGAGTAGAATTGCTCCATAGGGTTTTCAAGGTTGTGATCTTTTGGGAACAGATCACCAGGCCTGTTTTCTGAGGTGTCACTGGGTGGGTTCAAACTGCCAACCTTCAGGCTAGTAGTCAAATGCTCAACAATTTGCACCCCCCAGGGACTCTTAAGGAAGAATATATGTATGTGTGTGTGCGTGTGTGTATGTACATATATATTTGTATATGTACATCTCTCTATCTATCCATTTTTAAAGGCAAAAATCAAAACAATCATACAGAATCCACACTGATATATACTTACCTCCCCCCCACCTCATATCATTGACTATAATGTGGCCACTAAATGAATGAATAAAAGTTATGGTATTGACTTGGAGAAGTTTTCAAGCTGTACTTCTAGGTGACAAAAGTCACCAAAATACCTTTGGGGGTTGTCTCTGAATGTTGGGCACCTTACTTTTTTAGTGCTTATCCTGTATTTCTAAAAAATTGTTTACAAGGCCCGAGTAATATTTATAAAACCAAAAAAAGAAAATTTCACTTTTAAAAACCTGGGATTTTGTCCTCAATAAAATAGGTACAGAAGGGAAATTCCTCAAAACAATAAAACCACCTATACAAAACTAACAGCCAAAATCATTCTTAATGAAGAGAGGCTGAAAACATTCCCTTTGAGAACAGGAACAAGACAAGGTGCCATTTATCACCACTTTTATCTAATATTGTGCTGGAAGTCCTAGCTAGAGCAATAAGGCAAGAAAAAGAAATAAAGGGCATCCAAATTAGTAAGGAAAAAGTGAAACTGTCCCTATTCACAGATGATATGATAGTATACATGGAAAACCCAAAAGACTCAACAACAAAGCTGCTGGAACTAATGGAAAGATTCAGCAGAGTAACTAGATACAAGATAAACAGAAAAATCAGTTGAATTCCTACACACCAATAAAAAGAACTAAAAAGGGAAATCAGGAAACCAATATCATTTAAAACAACCCCTAAAAATAAAATACTTAGGAATAAATCTAACCAGGGAAGTAGAAGACCTATACAAAGAAAACTACAAAACACTACTGCAAAAAAACCACACTACATAATTGGAAAAATATACCATCCTCATGGATAGGTGGCATAGCTTCCAGCATCACGTGTGTTGCTGTAATGCTGGAAGCTATGCCACTGGTATTCAGATACCAGCAGAGTCACCCATGGAGGACAGGTTTCAGGTGAGCTTCCAGACTAAGACTGATTAGGAAGAAGGACCTGGCAGTCTACTTCTGAGAAGAATTAGCCAGTGAAAACCTTATGAATAGCAGTGGAATATTGTCTGATATAGTACTGGAAGATGAGCCCCCCAGGTTGGAAGGCATTCAAAAGACAACTGGGGAAAAGCTGCCACCTCAAAGTAGAGTCAACCTTAATGATGTGGAGTAAAGCTTTTGGGGCCTTCATTTGCTGATGTGGCACCACTCAAAATGAGAAGAAACAGCTGCAAATGTCCATTAATAATCGGAAACTGGGATGGATGAAGTATGAATCTAGGAAAATTGGAAATCATCAAAAATGAAATGGAATGCATAAACATTGATATCCTAGGCATTAGTGAGATGAAATGGACTGGTATTGGCTATTATGAATCAGACAACCAGATAGTCTACTATGCCAGCAATGACAACTTAAAGAGGAATGCTGTTGCATTCATCGTCAAAAAGAACATTTCAAGATCTATCCTGAAGTACATCTCTATCAGGGATAGGATAATATCCATATGCCTACAAGGAAGACCAGTTAATATGACTATTATTCAAATTTACACATCAACCACTAAGGCCAAAGATGAAGAAATTGAAGATTTTTATCAGCTTCTGCAATCTGGAATTGATCAAACATGCAATCAGGAATCATTGATAATTACTGGTGATTAGAATGTGAAAGTTGGAAACAAGAAGGGTGAGTAGTTGGAAAAATATGGCCTTGGTGATAGAAATGATGCTGGAGATCCAATGATAGAATTTTGCAAGACCAACGACTTCTTCATTGCAAATACCTTCTTTCACCAACATAAACGGCGACTATACACAGGGACCTCGCCAGATGGAACAAACAGGAATCAAATTGACTACAATTGTAGAAAGAGACAATGGAAAAGCTCAATACTGTCAGTCAGAACAAGGCCAGGGGTCGACTGTGGAACAGACCATCAATTGCTTGTAAGCAAGATCAAGCTGAAACTGAAGAAAATCAGAGCAAGATCACGGGAGCCAAAATATGACCTTGAGTATATCCCACCTGAATTTAGAGACCATCTCAAGAATAGATTTGATGCATTGAACACTAGTGACCAAAGGCCAGACAAATTGTTGAATGACATCAAGGACATCATCCATGAAGAAAGCAAGAGGTCACTGAAAAGACAGGGAAGAAAGAAAAGACCAAGATGGATGTCAGAGGAGACTCTGAAACTTGCTCTTGAACATTAACCAACTAAAGCAAAAGGAAGAATTGCTGAGGTAAAAGAACTGAACAGAAAATTTCAAAGGGTGGCTCGAGAAGACAAAGTAAAGTATTATAATGACATGTGCAAAGATCTGGAGATAGAAAACCAAAACGGAAGAACATGCTTGGTGTTTCTCAAGCTGAAAGAACTGTAGAAAAAATTCAAGCCTCGAGTTGTAATGGTGAAGGATTTTTTGGGGAAAATATTTAACAATGCAAGAAGCATCAAAAGAAGATGGAAGAAATACACAGAGTCATTACACTAAAAAGAATTAGTCGATGTTTAACCATTTCAAGACGTAGCATATGATCAGGAACCAATGGTACTGAAGAAAGAAGTCCAAGACGTTCTGAAGGCATTGGCGAAAAACAAGGCTCCAGGAATTGATGGAGTATCAATTGAGATGTTTCAAAAAACAGATACAGCGCTGGAGGTGCTCACTCATCTATGACAAGAAATACAGAAGACAGCTTCCTGGCCAACTGACTGGAAGAGATCCATATTTATGCCTAATCCCAAGAAAGGTGATCCAACCGAATGTAGAAGTTATAGAACAATATCATTAATATCACATGCAAGCAAAATTTTGCTGAAGACCACTCAAAAACGGCTGAAGCAGTATATTGACAGGGAACTGCCAGAAATTCAGGCTGGTTTCAGAAGAGGATGTGGAACCAGGGATTGTTGATGTGAGATGGATCCTGGCAGAAAGCAGAGAATAGCAGAAGGATGTTTACCTGTGTTTTATTGATTATGCAAAGGCATTCAACTCGGTGGTTCATAACAAATTATGGATAACATTGCAAAGAATGGGAATTCCAGAACACTTAATTGTGCTCATGAGGTACCTTCACATAGATCAAGAGGACAGAACAAGGTGATACTGAGTGGTTTAAAGTCAGGAAAGGTATGCATCAGGGTTGTATTCTTTCACCATACCTATTCAATCTGTATGCTGAACAAATAATCTGAGAAGCTGGACTGTATGAAGAAGAACGGGGCATCAGTATTGGACAAAGACTCATAAACAACCTGTGTTATGCAGATGACACAACCTTGCTTGCTGAAAGTGAAGAGGACTTGAAGCACTTACTAATGAAGATCAAAGACTACAGCTTTCAGTATGGATTACACCTCAACAGAAAACAAAAATCCTTACAACTGGGCCAATAAACAACATCATGATAAATGGAGAAAATATTAAATTTGTCAAGGATTTCATTTTACTTGGATCCATAATCAACAGCCATGGAAGCAGCAGTCAAGAAATAAAATGATGCGTTACATTGGGCAAATCTGCGGGAAAGGACCTCTTTAAAGTGTTGAAAAATAAACATGTCACCTTTAAGGTGCGCCTGACCCAAGCCATGGTACTTTCAATCACATCATATGCATGTGAAAGCTGGACAATGAATAAGGAAGACCGAAGAAGAACTGACGGCTTTGAATTGTGTCGGTGAAGAATATCGAATATACCATGGACTCCCAAAAGAATGGACAAATCTGTCTTGGAAGAAGTACAACCAGAAGGCTCCTTAGAAGCAAAGATGGTGAGACTGCATCTTACATACTTTGGATATGTTGTCAGGAGGGATCAGTCCCTGGAGAAGAACATCATGTTTGGCAAAGCACAGGAGTCAGCAGAAAAGAGGAAGACCCTCGAAGAGGTGAACTGACACAGTGGCTGCAAGAATGAGCTCAAGCATAACAATGATTGTAAGGATGGTGCACAACCCTGCAGTATTTCATGCTGTTGTGCATGGGGTTGCTATGAGTCGGGACCGATTTGACTGCACCTAACAACTACTATATACACGGAAATGGAGGCCCTGAGGATCTAGGTCATAAGTAGTGTCAGGTTAGAATTTGAATGTGGATCTTTGTGGCCCAACACCCACATAATCCCCACTTGGCCTCATAATCAACTCTTCCAATTCTCCCCAGGACACATGATCCATTGCTGAGGCCCAGTGGACTCACAGCCACAGAGCTGCTTAATTTTTTCTATGGCCCCCTTTGCCCAAGGAATAAAGTTCAATCTCCTGACCTTGTTCTGTAATGCCTTTCACAGGCAGTTCCAGGCCACCTTTCTAGCTTCATTCCCAATACTCCCACCTAAGTCTCTTCACTCGAGCCATAATGACCCATCCGCTCTCCCATGATGTGCCAGATCCTTCCACAGCTCTATGTCTTTCACACTCCATTTACACTCCCCAGAATCCTCTTCTCTACTACTCCAACAGAAAACTTCTACTCATCCTTTAAAACCCAGTTCAAATGTGCCCTCCATTTTTGAAAGCTGTATCCTCCTCTGTAACCTTGTATTCCAGAAGGAGAGAGTAGCTGGCTGAGAACAAACAGAAAGCCCCACCAGGCACAGGAGATGTAACTGCAAAGACAGAAGGCCAGACTCTGGTAGATCTTTAGAAACAACTCTTAATGAGGAACCATGAAATTATTTTCTGGAAAATGTGACATGATCTATTTGTGCTGTAGGAAGGTGACTCTGGTGACAGTGTAGACAGTATAGAGTCTACAATGTAGAGAAAGAAGAGGCTGGAGTGAGAAGACCAGTCACTCAGCCATTATGTCCTTAATGCCTGCCCAGTGTCAGGAAGACGAAGTGGAGGTGCTGGAGTCACATGGAGAAGAAAATGTAACTTCAGTAAAGCGTGGATCCCTCTGATTGGGCCCTGAATGCAGCCCATGGTCCATTCAAGATTCTTCCAGAGTGATTACTTTCTTTTACTCATCATAACTTACCTTATAACAGTTTTACCCAGGAAAAGAGCTTGAGATTTATGAGATAGTGGAAAAATACCCATGTGCTGTGCCATTCTGAGCTGGGCCCTTTATAGTGTTCTTCAGTGTCTACGACCCTGAATATACGAAGATGCTCTTGAAAAGAAAAGGTAAAAATAATGAGGTCTTCAGGGTGTCTGTAGCCCTAGGGAAGATAGGCTGAAGCATTTTTTTTTTTTTAATTGTTTTGTTGATATACTGAAGGAGAAGTTCTATGCCCTTCTGGACATCAAATTCAGAACTCCATTTGGGGCTGTTAAGAAGGAACCATTTCCAAGCAAATGTACACTTTTTTGTGTGAACATACGTTTTCAATTTTTTATGGTGTATACCTAAGAATGGAATGGTTGGGTCATATGGTAATTCTATGTTTGATCATTTGAGGCCTTGCTAGATTATTTCCCCAAGTGGCTGCACCATTTCAGTTTCCCATATGCAGTGTGTGAGAGTTCCAATTTCTCCACCTCCTCACCTACATCTGCATTCTTTTCATCTATCTAATTTATTTATTATAGCTATCCTACCCCAACCCCACTCCCGTCGAGTTGATTCCGACTCACAGTGACCCTATAAGACAGAGTAGAACTGCCCGATAGAGTTTCCAAGGAGCGCCTGGTGGATTCGAACTGCCAACCTCTTGGTTAGCAGCCATAGCACTTAACCTTGCTTTTTACTAATGACTAATGATGTTGAGCATCTTTTCATGTGCTTATTAGCCATATGAAACACTGGTGGCACGGTGGTTAAGAGCTTGACTGCTAACCAAAAGGTCAGCAGTTTGAATCGGCCAATAGCTCCTTGGAACAGTTCTACTCTGTCCTGTAGGGTCACTATGAGTTGGAATTGACTCGATGGCAACAGTTTTTTTTTGTTTTTGTTTTTCGCCATCTGTTTAACTTCTTTAGAGAAATGTCTACTCAAGTTCTTTGCTCATTTTTTAAAAAGTCAATTGTTTTTCTTTCTGCTGCTGAGTTTTAAATGAATTTTATGTAATCTGGATATGGACTCTTATCTGATATATGGTTTTCAAATATTCCATTCTGTGTGCTGTCTTTTCACTGTCCTGATAGTGTCCTTTGCTGAACAAAATTTTTAATTTTGATGAGGTCCAGCTTATTTAGTTTTTGTTTTATTTCTTATACTCTTGGTGTCATATATAAGAAACCATTGCAAATACGAGGTCATTAAGATTTTCCCTGTGTTTTCTTCTAAGAGTTTTATAGCTTTGGCTCCCAAGGTCTTTGATCCATTTTGACTTACTTTTTGTATATGGTGTGAAGGTCCAACTTAATTTTTTTTTTTTTTGTATACAGATATCCAGTTTTCCCAGCACCATTTGTTGAAGAATCTGTTTTTCTCCTATTGAATGGTCTTTGCACCCTTGTTGAAAATCATTTGACCAAAAAAGTGTGTGTTTATTTCTGGACTCTCAATCAATACCATTGATCTAAATGCCTATTATTATGCTGGTACCATACTGTTTTGATTACCGTTAGGTTTGTAGTAAGTTTCAAAATTGGGAAGTGTGAGTCCTCTAACTTTTTTCTTCTTTTTCAACATTATTTTGGCTATTCAGGATCCCTTGCAATTCCATATAAATTTTGGGATCGGCTGTTCCATTTCTGCAAAGAAGGCCATTAGGATTTTGACAGGGATCCACTGAATCTGTTGATAACTTTGGAAAGTTTTGACATCTTAACAATATTATGTCTTCCAGTCCAGAAGCACAGGATGTCTTTCCATTTATTTAGACCTGTAATTTCTTTCAACAATATTTTGTAGCTTTCAGAGTACAAGTCTGGCATCTGCATAAATTTATTCCTAAGTATTTTATTATTTTAGATGATATTGTAAATGGAATTGTTTTCTTAATTTTCTTTCTCAATGCTCATTGTTGGTGTATAGAAATACGACTGATTGGCAATGATTTTGTATTCTGCATCTTTGCAGAATTTGTTTATTAACTGTGTGTGTGTGTGACTTCTTTAGGATTTTCTACATATGAGATCATGCCATCTGTGAGTAAAGACAATTTTATTTCTTCCTTTTCAATTTGCATGTTATTCTTTCTTCTTCTTGCCTAAATACTCTTTCCAGAACTTCCAGTGCAATGTTGAATAGAAGTGGTGAAAACAAGCATCTTTGTCTTGATCCTGTTCTTAGGAAGAAAGGTTTCAGTCTTCCATGATTGAGTGTGATATTAGCTGTGGCTCTTTCATATATGGCCTTTATCATGTTGAGGAAGTTCCCTCCTAGTCCTAGTTTGTTGAGTGTTTTTATTACGAAAGGTTGTTGAATTTTGTCAAATTCTTTTCCTGCATCAGTTGAGATAATCATGTGGAGTTTTTTCTTTTCCTTCATTCTACTAATGTGGTGTATTACATTGATTTATTTTCATATGTTAAAACACCCTTGAATTCCTAGGATAAATCCCACCTGGTCATGATGTATAATTATTTTAATATTCTGATGGATTCTGTTTGCTAGTATTTTGTTGAGGATTTTTGCATCTATATTTATAAGGTATATCAGTCTGTAGTTTTCCATTCTTGTAATGTCTTTATATGTCTTTGGCATCAGAGTAATTCTGGCCTCATAGACTGAATTGGCAAATATTCCCTCCTCTTCCATTTTTGGAAGAGTTTGAGAAGGATCAGTGTTAATTTTTCTTTAAATGTTTGGTAGAATTCACCAATGAAACCATCTGGTCCTGGGCTTTTCTTTGTTGGTAGGTTTTTGACCGCTGATTCGATATCTTTATTTAGTAAAGATTTTCATATTTCCTCTTGAGTTAGTTTTAGCAGTTTATGTGCTTCTAAGGTTTGTCCATTCCATCTTGGTTCCCCAACTTATTGGCATACAATTATTTATAGTATTCTCTTGTAAAATTCATAATATTTTCATAGTATCCTCTTCTCTATGTAACTCCAGCACCTCCATTGCATCTTCCTGACACAAGACAGACTCTCAGAACATGTTGGCTGAGTAATCTTCTCTCCAGCCTTTCTTTCTCTACATTTTAGACTTTATACTGCCTTTTGTGTTTAATTGATTTTTTGTAGTGTACTTTTTGATTCTCTTCTCATTTCTGTTTATTTTAGTTACTTTCTTAGTGGTCATCTTGAGGATTACAATTAACATCTTAAACTTATGTCAACCTAGCTTGAATTAATACCAGCATAGCTTCAATAGTACCTAAAAAGAATAAAAAACAAAAAACTCTGCTCCTGTACGTCTCCATACCTCCCTCATTTTATTGTCCTTCTCACAGATTACATCTTTATACATTGTCTCCCCATTAACATAGATATATTATTATTTTTATACATTTGTCTTTTATCATATAGGGAAAAAGAGTTACAAACCAAAGATACAATATTACTGTCTTTTATATTTACCTATATAGTTATCTTCACCAGTGTTCTTCATTTCTTTGTATGGTTTCAAGTTTCTGCCTAATATCCTACACTTCAATCTGAAGGACTCCCTTTAGTATTTCTTGTAAGACGGGTCCAAACTTCCTCAGCTTTTGTTTATATAAGGAAAAAAAATGTCAACCAAGAATTCCATTTTTGGTAAAATTACCCCTTAAGAATGTCTTCATTTCTCCTTCATACTTTTTTTTTTTTAATTGTCATTTAGGTGAAAGTTTAGAGAGTGAATTAGTTTCTCATTAAACAGTTAATATACAAATTGTTTTGTGACATTGGTTGCCAACCCTATGATGTATCAACACCCTCCCTGTCTCCACCCTGGGTTTCCTGTTTCCATTCATCCAGTTTTCCTGTCCCTTTCTGCTTTCTTGTCTTTGCTTTTGGGCTGGTGTGCCCACTAGTCTCATATATATGATTGAACTATGAAGCACATCTCTTACATGTGTTACTGTTGTCTCAGGCAGGGATCACAATAGAGGATCCTGGACAGAGCAGGAGAAATATATAGAACAAAATTCAAATCACACACACACACACACACACACACAAAGACCAGGCTTGCTGGAGAAAGCCCGAGAGTACAGCCCCCAGACACCCTTTTAACTCAGTACTGAAATCATTCCTGAAGTTCACCCTTCAGCCAAAGATTAGACAGGTCTCTTTCATTCTTGAAGGATAGTTTTACCAGATATGAAATTCTTGGTTGACAGTCTTTTTTTTTTTTTCTTTCAACACTTCGAATATATCATTCTACTGCCTCTTCCATGGTTTCTGATGAGAAATCAACTATTAATCTTATTGAGAATCACTTGTACGTGATGAGTCACTTCTCTCCTGATGCTTTCAAGATTATCTGTCTTTGACATTCAACAATTCAACTATAATGTGTTTCAGTATGAATCTCTTTGAATGTATCCTGTTTGGGTTTCATTCATCTAAGAGATCTGTAGATTAGTGTTTTTCATCAAATTGTAACATTTTCAGCCATTTTTTCTTCAAATAATTTTGGTGTCCCTTTCCCTCTCATCTCTTTTGCTCGGACTCCCACCATCTGTGCGTTAGTATGCTTGATGGTGTCCCACAGGTATCTTAGGCTCTGTTCACCCTTTTTCATAATATTTCGCTTCTGCTCCTTAGATTAGATAATCTCAATTCACCTATCTTCATATTTGCTGATTTTTTCTTTTGCCTGCTCAAATCTGTTGTTGAACTCTTCTTGTAATTTTTTTATGTTATTGAATTTTTAGCTCTAGAATTTCTATTTGTTTCCTTTCTATAATTCCTATCTCTTTATTGGTGCTCTCTATTTGTTCTTATATTGTTGTCCTGGTTTCCTTTAATTCTTTGAGTATATATTTTCCTTTAGCTCTTTGAGTGTGTTTTAAGACGGTTGATTTAAAGTGTTTGTTCAGTTCATTCAGTGTTTGTGCTTGCTCAGGGACAGTCTCTGTTCATTTCTTTTTTGCTGTGAATGGGACATACTTTGCTGTTTCTTTACATACTTTGTAATTTTTCTGTTTAAAATGAATATTTTAAATATTATGATGTGATTTTTTAAAAGGAAGGAAGGAAAAGATAGAAAAAATGAAAAGAAAACCACTCACCATATCTTTACAGACTTATTCATTTCATATCTTTGGCTCTCTGCTGGGGCACTCAGTAAATAATTAGCCAGGCCATTTACAACTTTGTCTTAATTTTCTCTTCCAACTTGTACTGTTCTTAAGGATCAGCCAAAGATGAAAGCTTATAGCCTTCTCAGAACTTTTTGGAGCATGCCTTCCTCACCAGGCATGCAAATGTTCCCCATTATACATAGGACTTTTTCTAAGTTCTCATCCCCCCAAAATTCCAACTCCCCAGCTTTTGGTGTGTCTATTGTTTCCCTCAATCATTCTTTTTTTTTCACCCCAGGCAACAGTGCTTGTTCATTAGCCTCTCAATGTTTTTCAGGAATATCCTCAGTTTCACCTTTTCTTTGTTCTGAGAGGGTTTCAAGTTAGGCAAAACATAGGCAAGCCCTTTGCATCAGTCCTTCAGGGAAAGCACAAGCAGATCAAAACAGACAAGATTTTCTTGGGAACAAGATTTTCTCTGTTCCTTCTGGAGCCTGGTAATTACATATAATACAGTTCAGGAGAACTGCTGCATAAGAAATGGGGGCGAGGCAAGGCTAAGTTAAAATATCACAAAGCTTTTCCACTTTGTTTCAGTGGCATTTCTCCTGGTTAAGCATTTGCTTGATTGTTGTAAACCTTTGACCGTATACCAGGGTTTTGACAAAGTTTATTCCTACAGTTTCGGGCATTTTATTTATTTTTTATTGCTTAAAGGATGAAAGGCCTCCAACAGTTCCTACTCTGGCATTTTCACTGATGCTGCACCTAGACATTATCTTTTATTACCCTGGAATGTCTTCAGGGAGAGGAGAGAGATTCTTGCTTTATTTGCCTAGAATGTAAACAAATCTTTTATCATCCTGGAACAGTTTTGCAAACACCCTTGAAGAATGCTGTCATTCTCTTTCCTCAGAATATATGCAGAAATGCCATATTTATCCCCCAACAGGTAGACATCCATGAGGATTCCCCAGAATGAGGAAGAAAAAGCGGTTAATGAAGAGTCCCAGACTTTTGACAGGGAAAGTTGAAAATACAGTTGTGCTTCTAAGTTAATAGAAGAAGATGCTATCTGGTAGGGAAGGAATAGATCAGTTTTGACTGTGCCGAACTTGAGGTGCCTGTGAGATATGCAACTGGAGATGTTTAGGAGGCAGTGGCTTTATATTGCAGTATGTGTATTTAGATATAAACAGAGAAAGGGGGAGTCTGGTGGAGAGCTGAAGGGTAGATGCCCTAAAGATCTCTTCATACCCTCAGGTTTCACGACTGTGAACCCAAAATATTTTTCTAGTACATTTCACCTTGGCTTTTGTAGAAAACGAATTTCACGTAAACAGCTCTTCTTTTCTGCTTGATCATGTATCTCCTCCCAATTTTCATTTTTCCATCCATTTCATACGTGAGAACTTTGACAAAATGAATAAAAGGCACTAATTCCTGTTTTCCCAGATTAGTAAAATCAAGGGTATATCCCTTACTTTTCCTTCTGATTAATTTATGTCCATCCTTCTTAAATCCAAAAAAAGTATAACTTATGGAATGTTTCAAAAGCATGGGTCCTCAGGAATTCTACTCCTTGGAATATACCCTAAAGAAATAAGAGCCTTCACATGAACAGATATACACACACTCATGTTCATTGCAGCACTGTTTACAATAGCAAAAAGATGGAAGCAACCAAGGTGCCCATCAACAGATGAATGGATAAATAAATTATAGTATACTCAAACAATGGAATACTATACAATAATTAAGAACAATGATGAATCTCTGAAACATTTCATAACAGGGAGGAATCTGGAAAGCATTATGCTGAGTGAAATTAGTCGATTGCAAAGGGACAAATATTGTATGAGACCACTATTATAAAAACTCTAGATAAAGTTTGGAAACCCTGGTGGCGTAGTGGTTGAGTGCTATGGCTGTTAACCTAAAGGTCGGCAGTTCAATCCTTGGAAACTCTATGGGGCAGTTCTACTCTGTCCTATAGGGTCGCTGTGAGTCAGAATTGACTCAACGGAAACGGGTTTGGTTTTTTTTAATTTTTTGGTGGGTTTAGATAAAGTTTAAACACAGAAGAAAATATTCTTTGATGGTTACATGGGTGGGGAGGGAGACAGAGCGATATTCACTAGATAGTAGACAAAAATTTTTTCAGGTGAAGGGAACGGCAACACGCAACACAGGGATAGTCAGTACAACTGGACTAAACCAAAAGCAAAGAAGTTTCCTGAATATAACAACTTTGAAGGCCAGAGTAGCAGAGATAAGGGTCTGGGGACCATGGTTTCAGGGGACATCTAGGTCAACTGGCATAACAAAATGTATTAAGAAAATGTTCTGCATCCCACTTTGGTGAGAGGTGTCTGGGGTCTTAAACACTAGCAAATGGCAATCTAAGAGGCATAAATTCGTCTCAACCTACCTGGAGCAAAGGAGAATGAAGAACACCAAAGACATGTGGTAAAGATGAGCCCAAGAGACAGAAAAGGCCACATAAACCAGAGACTCCATCAGCCTGACACTGGAAGAACTAGATGGTGCCTGGCTGCCATCAATCACTGCCCTGACAGGGAACACAGCACAGAATCCCTGATGGAGCAGGAGAACGGTGGGATGCAGATCTCAAATTCTCACAAGAAGACCAGGCTTAACGGTCTGGCTGAGACCGGAGGGACCCTGACAGTCATGGTCCTTGCCCTTTGTTAGCCCAATATTGGAACCATTCCTGAAGTCAACTCTACAGACAGGGATTGGACTGGACTATAAGAGAGACAAAGATACTGGTGAGAAGTGAGCTTCTTGGCTCAAGTAGACACTTGAGACTGTATGGGAACTCCTGTCTGGTGATGAGATGAGAAGAAAGAGGGAGACAGGGGCTGGTTGAATGGACATGGGGAATACAGGGTGGAGAGGAGGAATGTGCTATATCATTAAGGAGAGCAGCTAGTACACAGCAAGGCGTGTATAACTTTTTGTGTGAGAGACTAACTTGATTTGTAAACTTTCACCTAAAGCACAATAAATAAATAAGCAAGCATGGGTCCTGATCTATCTTTACATATCTCTCTGTAAAGGAAGTAGAGCTTAAAAAGGTCTTCAGGAAGTCACCCCAAAATTTGATTTTTTCAAATTAAGTCCTGGGATCATTTCCAGTTCCCAAAAAGGAACTCAGGCTCTGCTTCCCTCTGATATTCCCAGTAGACTTGTAGCTTCAGGTTCTGTGGTTAGAAAAGAGTAAAAAAAGCTTCGTTATTTTAAGGTTGTGGGTTCACTGGCCTTGCTTGAGTCTCCAGGGACTGAATAACTAACTTCCAAATGCCTTGCACTCTGGCAATTTGTATTACCTTCTTGACAAATGAAAGCATTCAGAAAACCTCTCTCACTTTAACTAGTGACTTTCATCTCATGCCTTCTTTTATCTCCTTTGCTCTACCTTATAGATTCCAAAGACACCACTGGAAACGAGATCTTTGAAGCCTGGGTTGGCCTGTGTGTCTCCTCAGCCATTCTCATCAGATCCCAGGAGGAGGAGAACTTTCTCACAGACACCGAGTGCTCCTGCTTCCCCCCTCACCACCACCTACACTCATGTTTGCTTCAGAAACCTAAGCTTAATCTTTCATTGTCCTCCATGGTTTCATCTCTTACTCTGAACATTTGAAAAGTGGCTTTTTAATTGCTGGTGTGGATGGGAAAGTAAGAAATGGCCTTGTGAGCTATGTTCTGTCAACTTTCTCCTCATAACAGCTGCTGTAACTACCTCTAAGTAGTATACCTACACAAGGATCCCTGAAAGAGGGTGAACCCTTAACCTGCTATCATGGACCTTTTCATAAAAGTGCCCTGAGAGAGAATGCCTTTGTAAAAGTTGTTTGAGACTATTCTCTCCCCTCCCAAGCTCTACGTTCCCTCCCTTTCTTGGCCTGCCTGCCTTTGCAGCTGAGGGAGCTTACACTAAGGGCTCCAGCGCCTGAATGTTAGTCCCAGACTTGAGGATCAGATGTACACTGGCACCTTCTCTCCCTCTCCCAACACTGTCTGCCTGACACAGCTACTCAAAATATCATTTCCCATGGATTCCAGCATTCCACAACCTAATTTTCCCTGGAAATCTTGCCCTTAAGTGTATACTTGAAAGAACCTGTTCTCCTAAACTAAGATTTTTATGAGCTTAATTGAAAATTTTGTCCCCACTAGCCCAGCAAAATAAAAAAGAGAAGGCTCTTTAGGCCTCCACGCTTGATTCCTAACCTGAAGAGAAACATGAAGGTGACAGAAAGAGAGCAACACCTCTGATTCTGTGTGGGCTTTTGTGTCAGTCTAAGGCGTTGCATCTATCTAAGGCAGTATTTTTCTAAGTATGGACCAGAACCCATTTAGAATGGTCTTATCTTCCTAATTTATGATTTTATCATAAGGAAATTGCCCTCTTTCTCAATAGTGCTTTTGGTCTTAAAATCTACTTTATCAGATATTAGTATAATAACCCTACATTTCTTATTGTTAGTATTTTAAGTATATTTTCTATTCTTTTTTTAAATTTATTGTGTTTTAAGTGGAAGTTTACAATTCAAGTCAGCTTCTCATACAAAAACTTATACACACCTTGCTATGTACCCCTCGCTGCTTTCCCCCTAATGTGACAGCACACTCCTCCTCTCCACCTGGTATTCCCCACGTCCATTCAACCAGCTCCTGCCCCTCTCTGCCTTCTCATCTTGCTTCCAGACAGGAGCTGCCCACATAGTCTCATGTGTCTACTTAAACCAAGAAGCTCACTCCTCACCAGTATCATTTTCTGCTTTATAGTCCAGTCCAATCCCTGTCTGAAGAGTTGGCTTTGGGAATGGTTCCAGACTTGGGCTAACAGAGGGTGTGGGGGCCATGACCTCTGCGGTCCCTCCAGTCTCAGTCAAACCGTTAAGTCTGGTCTTTTAATGAGAATTTGAGGTCTACATCCCACTGTTCTCCTGCTCACTCAGGGGTTCTCTGTTGTCTTCCCTGTCAGGGCAGTCATCGCTGGTAGCCAGGTACCATCTAGTTCTTCCAGTCTCAGGCTGATGGAGTTCCCAGTTTGTGTGGCCCTTTCTGTCTCTTGGACTCATATTTACCTTGTGTCTTTAGTGTTCTTCATTCTCCTTTGCTCCAGGTGGGTTGAGACCAACTGATGCATCTTAGATGGCTGCTTGCTACTAAGACTCCAGATACCACTCACCAAAGTGGGATGCAGAAAGTTTTCTTAATACATTTTGTTATGCCAATTGACCTAGATGTCCCCTGAAACAATGGTCCCCAGACCCCAAACCCTGCTACTCTGCCTTCGAAGCATTTGGTTGTATTCAGGAAACTTCTTAGGTGTTTTTTTAGTCCGATCGTGCTGACTTCCCCTGTATTGTGTGTTGTCTTTCCATTCACCTAAAATAGCTTTTGTCTACTATCTAATTAGTGAATACCCCTCTCCCTCCCTCCCCACCCTCCTAACCATCAAAGAATAATCTTTTGTGGTTAAACTTTTTCTTGAGTTCTTATAATAATGGTTTCATATAATATTTTTCCTTTTGCAACTAATTTCACTTAGCATAATGCCTTCAGATTCCTCCACGTTATGAGATGCTTCACGGATTTATCTTGTTCTTAATCATTGCATAGTATCCCATTATGTGAATATACCATAATTTATTTATCCATTCATCTGTTGATGGGTACCTTGGTTGCTTCCATCTTTTTGCTATTGTAAATAGTGCTGCAATGAACATGGGTGTGCATGCATCTGTTCATGAGAGGGCTCTTACTTCTCTAGGATATATTCTAAGGAACGGTATTGCTCAATCATATGGTAGTTCCATTTCTAGGTTTTTAAGGAAGCACCACATTGATTTCCAAAGTGGTTGCACCATTTTACATTCCCATCAGCAGTGTATAAGTGTTCCAGTCTCTCCACAACCTCTCCAACATTTGTTATTTTGTGTTTTTTGGATTAATGCCAGCCTTGTTGGGGTGAGATAGTATGTCATTGTAGTTTTGATTTGCATTTCTCTAATGACTAATGATCCTGAGCATTTTCTCATGTATCCGTTAGCTGCCTGGATGTCATCTTTGGTGAAGAGCCTGTTCACATCCTTTGCCCATTTTTGAATTGGCTTAGTTGTCTTTTTGTAGTTGAGTTTTTGCAGTATCATGTAGATTTTAGAGATTAGATGCTGATTGGATTTGTCATAGCCAAAAACTTTTTCCCAGCCTGTAGGTAGTCTTTTTACTCTTTTGGTGAAGTCTTTGGATGGGCATAAGTGTTTGATTTTTAGGAGCTCCCGGTTACCTAGTTTCTCTTCTGGTGGTTTGTGCATTGTTAGTAATCCTTTGTATACTGTTTACACCATGTATTAGGGCTCCTAGTGTTGTCCTTATTTTTTTTCCATGATCTTAATTATTTTAGATTTTATATTTAGGTCTTTGATCCATTTTGAGTTAGTTTTTGTGCATGGTGTTAGGTATGGGTTTGTTTCATTTTTTTTTTTTGTAGGTGGATATGCAGTTATGCCAGCTCCATTTGTTAAAGAGACTCTCTTTCCCCCCATTTAATTGACTTTGGGCCTTTGTCAAATATAAGCTGCTTATAGGTGGCTGAATGGTCTATTTATCTGTTTTGTACCAGTGCTAGGCTGTTTTGACTACTGTGGCAGCATAATAGTTTCTAAAGTCAGGTAGTGTGAAGCCTCCCACTTTGTTCTTCTTTTTCAGTAATGTTTTACTTATCTGGGACCTCTTAACTTTCCATATGAAGTTGGTAATTTTTTCTCCATCTCATTAAAAAATGCCATTGGAATTTGGATTGGGATTGCATTGTACCTGTAGATCACTTTCAGTAGAATAGACATTTTTACAATGTTGAGTCTTCCTATCCATGATCAAGGTATGTTTTCCCGCTTATGTAGCTCTCTTTTGGTTTCTTGCAGTAGTGTCTTGTAGCTTTCTTTGTTTAGGTATTTTACGTCTCTGGTCAGATTTATTCCTAAGTATTTTATCTTCTTGGGGGCTATTTTAAATGGTGTCGATCTGGTGATTTCCTCTTCAAAGTTCTCTTTGTTGGTTTAGAGGAATCCAACTGATTTTTCTGTGTTTATCTTGTATCCTGATACTCCGCTGAACTCTTCTATTAGTTCCAGTAGTTTTCTCGTACATTCTTTGGAGTTTTTTGTGTATAAGATCATGTCATCTGCAAATAGAGATAGTTTTACTTCTTCCTTACCAATTTGGATGCCCTTTATTTCTTTATCTAGCCTAATTGCTCTGGCTAGGACCTCCAGAACAATGTTGAATAAGAGTGGTAATCAAGAGCATCCTTGTCTGGTTCCTGTTCTCAAAGGGAATGCTGTTAGATTCTCTCCATTTAGGATGATGATGGCTTTGTATAAATGCCCTTTATTATGTTGAGGAATTTCCCTTCTATTCCTATTTTGCTGAAAGTTCTTATCATGAATGGGTGTTGGACTTTGTCAAAAGCCTTTTTTGCATCAATTGATAAGATCATGTGGTTCTTGCCTTTTTTTTATGTGATGGATTACATTGATTGTTTTTCTAATGTTGAACCATCCCTGCATACCTGGTATGAATCCCGCTTGGTCATGGCAAATTATTTTTTTTGATACGTTGTTGAATTCTATTGGCTAGAATTTTGTTGAGGATTTTTGTGTCTAAGTTCATGAGAGATATTGGTCTGTAATTTTCTTTTTTTGGTGATGTCTTTCCCTGGTTTTGGTATCGGGGATATGCTGGCTTCATAGAATGAGTTTGGTAGTATTCCATCCTTTTCTATGCTCTGAAATACCTTTAGTAGTAGTGGTGCTAACTCTTCTCTGAAAGTTTGGTAGAACTCTCCACCCAACAGCAGCCAAGTATACTTTCTTCTCCAACACACATGGAACATTCTTCAGAATAGACCACATATTAGGTCATTAAGGAAGCCTTAACAGAATCCAAAACATCAAAATATTACGAAGTATCTTCTCTGACCATAAGGCCATAAAAGTAGAAATCAATAACAGAGAAAGCAGGGAAAAGAAATCAAACACATGGAAACTGAACAACACCTTGCTCAAAAAACTACTGGGTTATAGAAGACATTAAGGATGAGATAAAGAAATTCATAGAATCCAATGAGAATGAAAACACTTCCTACCAGAACCTTTGGGACACTGCTAAAGCAGTACTCAGAGGTCAATTTATAGCAATAAAGGTGTACATCCAAAAAGAAGACAGGGTCAAAATCAAAGACTTATCCCTACAACTTGAACAAATAGAAAGAGGGCAACAAAAGAAACCCTTGGGCATCAGAACAAAGCAAATAATAAAAAGTAGAGCAGAATTAAATGAAATAAAGAACAGAAAGACAATTGAAAGAATCAACAAGACCAAAAGCTCGTTCTTTGAAAAGATCAACAAAATTGATAAACCACTGGCCAAAGTGATAAAAGAAAAACACAAGAGGAAGCAAATAACCTAAATAAGAAATGAGATGGGTGATATCACAACCGACCCCACAGAAATGAAAATAATCATATCAGATTACTATGAAAAATTGTACTCTAACAAACTTGAAAACCTAGAAGAAATGGACAAATTTCTAGAAACACACTATCTACCTAAACTGACACAAACAGAGGTAGAACAACTAAATAAACCCATGACAAAAGGAGAGATTGAAAAGGTAATTTAAAAACTCCCAACAAAATAAGCCCTGGCCCTGAAGGCTTCACTGGAGAGTTCTACCAAACTTTCAGAGAAGAGTTAGCACCACTACTACTAAAGGTATTTCAGAGCATAGAAAAGGATGGAATACTACCAAACTCATTCTATGAAGCCAGCATATCCCCGATACCAAAACCAGGGAAAGACATCACCAAAAAAAGAAAATTACAGACCAATATCTCTCATGAACTTAGACACAAAAATCCTCAACAAAATTCTAGCCAATAGAATTCAACAACGTATCAAAAAAAATAATTTGCCATGACCAAGCGGGATTCATACCAGGTATGCAGGGATGGTTCAACATTAGAAAAACAATCAATGTAATCCATCACATAAAAAAAAAGGCAAGAACCACATGATCTTATCAATTGATGCAAAAAAGGCTTTTGTATCTGTTAGGTCAAGTTGGTTGATAGTGGCATTTAAATCTTCCATGTCTTTACTGAGCTTCTTTCTGGATGTGTGTCCTTCACCGAAAGTGAAGCCTCCAACTATTATTGTGGAGCTGTCTATTTCGCTTTTCAATGCTGTTAGAGTTCACTTTGTGTATTTTGGAGCCCTGCCGTTGGGTACCTAAGTGTTTATTATGGTTATATCCTCCTGGTATGCTGACTTTTTAATCATTCTACGGTGTCCTTCTTCTTCCTTTGTGGTGGATTTAACTTTAAAGTCTATTTTGTCAGAAGTTAATATTGCCACTCCTGTTCTTTTTTGATCGTTGTTTGCTTGATATATTTTTTTGCATCCTTTGAGTTTTAGTTTGTTTGTGTCTTTAAGTCTAAGGTGTGTCTCTTGTAGGCAGCATATAGGTGGATCATGTTTTTTAATCCATTCTGCCACTCTCTGTCTCTTTATTTGTGTATTTAGTTCATTTACTTTCAGCGTAATTATGGATAGGTATAAGTTTAGTGCTGTCATTTTGATGTCTTTTTTTGTGTGTTGTTGACAATTTTGTTTTTCCACTTAATGTTTTGTGCTGAGTAGTTTTTCTTTGTAAATTGTCTTTTCCTTTTTTGCTGCATCTTTATGTTTTTCTTGTATTCTATTTTGATGTGTATGACTGTTAGTCTCCTTTGTGGTTACCTTAATATTTACTCCTATTTTCCTAAGTTTAAGCCAAACTTTCATCTCTTTATATTGCCTTGACTTTCCATATGAAAGATCTATGATGACATTTTTTAGTTCCTCTTTATTGATTTCATGTTGTCATCTTTCATATAATGACATCTCTGTTTCCCTGTTTTGAGTGTTTTTTATCTTGATTTATTTTTGTGATTTCCCTGTCTGGGTTGATATCTGGTACTCTGTTCTGTGTTCCAGTCTTGGGTTGATATCTGACGTTATTGATTTTCTAACCAGAGGACTCCCTTTAGTATTTCTTGTAGTTTTGGTTTGGGTTTGCAAATTCCCTAAACTTCTGTTTATCTGAGAACGTCCTAATTTTGCCTTCATATTTGAGACACTTTTGCTGGATATATGATTCTTTGCTGTCAATTTTTTTCTTCAATGCTTTATATATGTCATCCCACTGCCTTCTTGCCTGCATGGTTTCTACTGAGTAGTCCAAGATAATTCTTATTGACTCTCCGTTGCAGGTGACTTTCCTTTTATTCCTAGCCACTCTTAAAATTCTCTCTTCATCTTTGGTTTTGGCAAGTTTGATTATAATATGACTAGATGATTTTCTTTTGGGATCTACCTTGTGTGGGGTTCAACGGGCATTTTGGATAGATATTGTCTCATCTTTCATGATATCAGGGAAGTTTTCTGCCAACAAATCTTCAACAATTCTCTCTGTATTTTGTATTCTCCCTCCTTGTTCTGGTAGTCCAATCACTCATAGGTTATTTCTCTTGATAGAGTCCGACATGATTCTTAGGGTTTCTTCATTTTTTTGAAATTCTTTTATCTGATTTTTCTTTGAATATATTGGTGCCAAGTGTTTTATCTTCAGTGTCACTAATTCTAACTTTCATATCCTCAATTCTGCTCTTCTGACTTTCTATTGAGTTGTCTAATTCTTAACTTTTATTGTTAATCTTCTGAATTTCTAATTGCTGTTTCTCTATGGATTCTTGCAGCCTATTAAATTTTTCATTATGTTCTTGAATAACCTTTTTAATTTCTGCAACTGCTTTATCTGTGTGTTTCTTGACTTGTTCTGCATTTTGCCTGATTTCTTAAAGAGTTCTGTATATTAATCTTTTGTATTCTACCTCTGGTAATTCCAGAAAGATCTCTTTATTTGGACGATTTCCTTGATTCTTTGTTTTGGAAGCTTGTTGAGGCAATTATGATCTGCTTCTTTATGTGATTTGATATTGACTATTGTCTCCAAGCCATCTATAGGTTATTTTATTAATTTATTTTATGTTTGCTTACTGTGTCCTAAGTTCTTGCTTTGTTTTGTTTTGATATGCCCACATAGGCTTCTGGAGTTAGCTATTTGATTATTGGTGCCTTTGAAGCAGGCTGTCACCTACAGTCTTAGAGCAGGAGGGTTGATTGATGTAGGCACAGGTATCTAGGCGCAGCAGGTGGTCATGCTCTGAGCAAGGCAGGGGTCTGACAACCATCCCCCAAATGTCTGTGAGGAAAACATGTCCCTGTTCCCTAGAGTGCACAGGTGGGTGCACCAAATGCTTTTGGCTGTAAGGGCTGGGAGGCACCACTTATCCCTGGACCTCTGTTGCAGGTGGCTAGGTGGCATGGGTGGAGGCGCCTGTCCTCAGGCCTCTGATGTGGGTAGGTGAGGACCCTGCTTAATAGGCAGAGTGGAGTCAAATGTCAAAACCCGCCTCTCATGACATAGCTGAAACAGTTGAAGTCAGACCTCAGGCAAATACACTGTTGCACTGTGCCAAAGAGGGCCTAAGCTGCTGAAATGGGCCCATACAGGTCCATGGAGGAATGAAAGGCATTCAAAGTCCATGGACCACTTGTGTCTGTGCCCAGGCAAAGGAGCTGCTTCTGCCCTGAGTTCCCAGCTTAGGGGAGCTGGCACATTATTTTTTCCCCATTTGTTAGTTTTATTCCTTCTCCAAGGCCTGGAGAATGGCTCAGGGCTGCAGCAGAACCTATCTTAGGCCTAGGAAAAGTGACCCCCCCCCCAAAGCTGGTTTAGGGGCTGGAGTAGAGAAAGGAGGGTTCAGACAAATGGGAGAGAGTTCTTTCAAAAGGGGTGCTTTTTGGTCCACATGGTAAATTAGATGCAAGTACTTATCTTTTGCTGAGAGCACAGTTCTTCACTGATTCCAGAGGCATGAGTAGACTCTGTGCCACTTGCTCTCAGCCACTGTGGAAAACACATCCCCAAGGCTACTGCCAGCCCTGACTCAGTCACATCAAGGGATCAGGACTGCGGGGTGCCGGTTCTTGCCAAGTTAGGTCCGGCAACTCTTTGCTGTTCTGAACCATCTGTTTCTTCCCCTGCCACTCAGTCTGATTTCTTAACTTCGCCTTTGATGTTCAGGACTCTCAGCATTTCACATAAGAGGGACTACTCTGCCATCTTGGCCCTGCCTCCTATTTTTCTATTCTTTTATGTTACATATTTGTGTCCATATATTTAAGGTTTGTCTCTTACATGCAGCAAATATTTAGGTTTTCTTTTTAAATCAGTCTGAAAATCTCCTTTGTTATAGTTGGTGCTTTTAATCCATTTATACTTAATGTAATCACTGATATATTTGGTTTTATTTTTTTTGTTGTTGTTGTTAGCTGCTTTCAAGTCAGCCCTTGACTCATGCACAATGGAACAAAGTGGTGTCCATTCCTGCACCAATCTCATGATTGGCTGCAGATAGAAAGGTTGTGATAGAGAAGATTTTCATTGGCTGATTTTCAAAAGTGCATGACCAGGACTTTCTTCCTAGTACATCTTAGTCTGGAAGCTCCAGTGAAACCTGTTTGGCAGCATAATAACACACAAGCCTCCACTGGCAGATGGGTGCTGGCTGCACATGAGGTACTTTGGCCAGAAATTGAGCCCAGATCTTCTGCACAGAAGGTGAGACTTCTACCACTGAAGTACCACTGCCACCTCATATTTGGGTTTATACCTACCATATTGACTATTTATTTTCTGTTTTACGCATATATTATCTTTTCAATCATTTCTTACCCACTTTTAAGTTACTAAATCATTTTATATTCTATTTTTTCTGTTTTAGCCTGTAAGTTTTACTTTCATTTAGCCTGTAAGTTTTATATTACATCATGCAGTGCTGATATAGTAGACACTAACACAAATTATTACATTAAACAATTCCCTGAAAATGCAATCATCATATAACACTTGAACACTATTAAATCTTTACCACCTTTTTAAATATTGTTGTTATGTATTTTAATTCTTTGAATGTTTTAAACCTGGAAGACATTATTATGGTTTTTTAATATAGTTGGTATTCATTGAGATTGATTTGCACATTGAGACTTTCTAATGCTGTTAATTCCTTTGTGACTGTCATTTTCTTTTTTTTCCTGGTACCAATTTCCTACTTCCTGGAACTTCTTATGGTATTTCATTTAATCAAGATCTGCTAGTGATGAATTTTCTTCTGCTTTTTGGTTCTCTGAAAGCAATTTTACTCACCTTCATTTTTATAAGGATATTTTCAGAGGGTGCCAAATCCTAGATTGCCAAGGACGTGTAGTCAGTTACTTATTCACTCCATTATTTTCCTAGTCAAATAGGCCTGACTTGACTTTCCTTAATGAAAAAACTTGATAATTACACCTAGTATCTATGTGAACTTGGGCAAGATAAATACTGTCTCTGAGCCTCTGTTTCCTCAGTTGTAATATGCAAACAATACCACCTACATTGCACAATTTATAATGTGGTAATGTATGTATATTCGTAGAACAGTCCTAGCATACAGCAGGTTCTCAATAAAAATTATTTCTCAACTTTTGCTCTGAGAGAGTTTACATAAACAGACAGACCTGTAATAAGACATAAGTCACTTCATTAAGATGCCAGCACACATAGAGAGTAAGATCAGGTAGGATCACTCACTGAGACTGAAATGAGTAAACATCTACAGTGAACCTATGAGATAGCCATGTGTGGGAGTAACAACCTCAAAGTGTTGGGTGTGTGCTTAGTTGTGATGCTTGGGGTAGGTATACTCCCGAACACAGTTAATTAGAACAAGAAGTTGATAAATCCATCATTTTCAGGAAATGATATTTAAGGGATGCAGAGCTGACACGTGGCTGAGGCAACAGAGTTGCCTATTCACCTGTATTTTGGTGTCTTCTAACAGAAGGAAGTGTCTGATTTCTCTGAAAGCTTCTCTCTGTTGTTTTTGCTTCCTCCTTCTCTCCCTTCACCTCATACAATTTGGTGCTACCTCTGAACCAGGCTCTACCAATAAAGATGGCACCTCATCTCTATCTTTAATCTTTCTTTAAAAACAAATCCGACTTGGTAGAAACTAAGCTTAGGGATTGGAAATCGTTCCCTACGGAGTGAACAAATATTACAATGTATGAACTCTATTTATGTGCCAAAACACCTTCAACCTTTACTACAACAACCCTGCATGTTGTTTATGAACACCTTTATTGAGAGAAAAGAAGTTGTGACTCAAAAGGTAAAGTACCTGTGTCTAGAAATGACCACTTTTAAAGAAAAGACATAGCTGATAGTGTTGTCCATCACCATCTCTAGAAGGTGGGGAAAGGCCAGAGGCTGTCCCTGAAACACCCATTTAAAACAAAAAAAACCTGTTGCTCTTGAGTTGACCCTATAGGACAAAATAGAACTGTCCCACAGGGTTTCCAAGGCTGTAATCTTTACAAAAGCACACTGCCACATCTTTCTTCCAAGGATTACCTGGTGGGTTTGAACCACCAGGTACTTAACCACTGCACCACCATGGAGTGTCAGTGTCTCTAAACTATGTTTTAGTCTTGGTTGGCTTTCTAGTCACCTTGACAATAAAAATATTATTTTTCTGCCTAGAGAACATAATCCAGAACTGGAAGGGGTATCTCAAGGATGAGCTAAAACAAGATACTACTCAGAAGAGATACTGGGATTTTCTGGACATTCTTTTGAGTGCCAGAGTAAGTCTCCCAAGCTTTAGAGTACAATCAGCTGAATAATCAAATGAAAAATATATAAAATAAAAAATAGCAAATAAATAAATTAGAAAAACATATTTGTTTCAACTGATGTGTACTGAACTTATCTTGCGAGCATAAACCTCCTTGTCCTCCCAAGAGCTTGTCCTCACGCCTCCAGTATCACTCTTAGCGCTTTTTAATTACTTGAGCACTTGCTTGTCTTTCTCCACAGTCACAAGTTAATTGAGAAAGAATAGTTTTCGTCAATGTGTGATCCATAGACAGGAAACATTGGTAAAACCTGGAAGTTTGTTGAAATGCATAATCTCAGGCCCTAACCCAGACCTGGTGGATTAGAATCTGCATTTTAACAATTCCAATGAGCTTCATTTGCATATTAAATTTTGAAAAACCCTGACCTAGAAGACTAGGGTTACATTTTATTCTTTTTTTTTTGGTGAGAATATACACAAATATAAACTGTGAAAGGTACACCATTTCAACAACTTCTACATATGCAATTCAATGACATGTGCACTTCAGTGACTGATTACATTCATTAAGTTGTGCCAACATTCTCGCTATCCTTTCCCAAATTATTCCACCACCATTAATATAAACTCACTACCCTTTAATCTTCTCGTCTAACCTTTCAAGTTGCTGTTGTCAATTTGGTCCCACATAGATACTTCTTTAAATGAACACAAAGATCAAGGCAGACATATTTTACTAATTAAGCTAAACTATTTTTTGTTTCAAAAAGTCTTCAGGGGATGATTTTGATTTGAATTTTAAAGATTTCCTTAGGGCAATAGTTTCAGGGGTTCATTCTGTCTGTATTCCATTGATAATTTGAAATTTCTGTTCCACATTTTTCCCATGAGACCAGAAGAACTGGAAGGTGCCCGACTACCATTACCGAATAGAGTACATTTTATTCTTACCCCCTGAGTTACTAGCACAGTGCTTGGTAACTGCTTCATAGAGTGTCAGTGTGGTATTAAGGAGAAAAGTGAGGGACTTTGGAATTAGGCAGACCTGTATTCAAATGCTGTGTCTGCCACCTCCTATGTGTGTAACTTTGGGCAAGGTACTTCAGTTCTCTGAATTCATTACTTCCACTGTAAAATGGGTAGTGGAGTAGTCATAATTTGGTTAGTGTTGTTTTTGTTAGGTGCCACTGAGTAGGTTCTGACTTATAGCCACCCTACGTACCACAGGGTGAAACACGGCCCAATCCTGTGCCATGCTCACAATCTTTGCTATGCTTGAGCCCATTGTTGCAGCCATTGTGTCAATCCAGCTCATCGAGGGTCTTCCTCTTTTATGTTGATCCTGTACCAGGTCCTTCTTCCTAGTCTGTCTTAGTCTGAAAGCTCAGCTGAAACCTGTCCGCCATAGATGACCCTGCTGGTATCTGAATACAGGTGGCATAGCTTCCAGTATCACAGCAACACACAAGCCCCCACAGTATGAGAAACTGACAGACACGTGGGAGATGAATTCGGCTAGTAATGGTGTGTTAAATGAGAATTCCTGTAATCTATAATCCTTGAAAAAAAAAATTTTTTTTCTTTTTTTATAATCCTTGATAGTCACTCAATATATGAAAACTATTATTGCTAGTGGGTTAGCAATCTTATAAAAGATCAAAATATGTGAACTATTTAAATACCTTGAGACATGTAATAAAAACAAGAGGAATAGGTAATAATAGGTAAAAACAATAGGTAAACCTAAAATAAGAATTATTGATTTTTGCACATGTGCCAAGCACTACAACAATTGCAGAACAGACCATCAATTGCTCATATGCAATTTCAAGTTGAAAGAAAATTGGAACAAGTCCATAAGAGCCAAGGGCCAACCTTGGATTTAGAGACCACGCCAAGAATAGATTTGAGGCATTGAACACTAATGACCAAAGAACAGATGAGTTGTGGAATGACATCAAGGACATCATACACAAAGAAAGAAAAAAGTCATTAAAAAGAAAAGAAGGCAAAGGCCAAAATGGATGTCAGAAGAGACTCTGAAACTTGCTCTTGAACATTGAGTAGCTAAAGCCAAAGGAAGAAACAATGAAGTAAAAATGCTGAACAGAAGATTTCGAGAAGACAAAGTAAAGTATTATAATGACATGTGCAAAGACCTGGAGATAGAAAATCAAAAGGGAAGAACACATTCGGCATTTTTCAAGCTGAAAGAACTGAGGAGAAAATGCAAACTTTGCGCTGCAATATTGATGAGTTCTATGAGGAAAATATTAAATGATGCAGGAAGCATCAAAAGAAGATGGAAAGTATATACAGAGTCACTATACCAAAAAGAATTGGTGGATGTTCAGCCATTTCAGGAGGTAGCATATGATCAGGACCCTATGGAAGAAGTCCAAGTTGCAATGAAGGAATTGGCAAAAAACAAGGCTCCAGGAATTGTCAGAGTATCAACTGAGATGTTTCAACAAACAGATGCAGCACTGGAAGTGGCTACCTGGGCAAGCGACTGGGAGAGATCCATATTTACGCCTTTTCTCAAGAAAGGTGATCCAACTGAATGTGGAAATTATCAATTTCATTAATATCACACACAAGTAAAATTTTGCTGAAGATCATTCAAAAGTGGTTGCAGCAGTATATCGACAGGGAACTGGCAGAAATTCAAGCTGGATTTAGAAGAGCACGTGGAAGCAGGGATATCATTGCTGATGTCAGATGGATACTGGTTGAAAGCTGAGAATACCAGAAAGCTATTTACCTGTGTTTTATTGACTACCAATGACATTCGACTGTGTGGATCATGACAAATTACATTTAACTTTGTGAAGAATGGCAATTCCAGAACACTTAATTGTGCTCCTGAGAAAACTGCACATAAATCAAAAGGCAGTCATTCAGACAGAACAAAGGAATGCTTCGTGGTTTAAAATCAGGAAAGTTGTGTGTCAGGGTTGTATCCTTTCACCATACCGATTCAGTCAGTATGCTGAGCAAATAAGGCAAGAAGCTGGACTATATGAAGAACAATGGGGCATCGGGATTAGACGAAGACTCAGGAACAATCTGGGTTATACTGATGACACAGCCTTGCTTGCTGAAAGTGAAAAGGAATTGAAGCACTTACTGATGAAGATCAAAGACTACATCCTTCAATATAGATGACACCTCAACATAAAGAAAACAAAAATCCCCACAACTGGACCAATAAGCAACATCATGATAAACAGAGAAAAGATTGAAGCTGTCAAGGATTTCATTTTACTTGGGTCCATAATCAACACCCGTGGAAACAGCCCTAAAGAAATCAAAGGATGCTTTGTATTGGGCAAATCTGCTGCAAAAGACCTCTTTAAAGTGTTAAAAAGCAAAGACATCACCTTGATGACTAAGGTGTGCCTGACCCAAGCCTTGGTGTTTTCAATTGCCTCATATGCATGCAAAAACTGGATGATGAATAAGGAAGACTAAAGAACAATTGATACCTTTGAATTGTGGTGTTGGCGAAGGATATTGAATATACCATGGACTGCCAAAAGAATGAACAAATCGGTCTTGGAAAAAGTACAACCAGAATGCCCCTTAGAAGAAAGGATGGCGTGACTATGTCTCACATAATTTGGATGTGTTATCAGGAGGGATCAGTCCCTGGAAAAGGACGTAATGCTTGGTATGCTAGAGGGTCAGTGAAAAAGAGGAAGACCCTTCACAAGGTGGATTGACACAGTGGCTGCAACAATGAGCTTAAGCCGAACAGTGATTGTGAGGATGGCGCAGGATCAGGCAGTGTTTTGTTCTGTTGTACATAGGGTGGCTATGAGTCAGAACCAACTTGACGGCACCTAACTACAACAATATTTTTTTTGTGTTAGTCTCATATAACATCTCTATTTAGCTATACCAGATTATTTGGTCAGCACGCAAATTGAATAAGTAAGGCGAAAGGATACAATACTGCCACATCCTTTTCCTGTTTTGAGCCTCACAACATCCTCTTGCTCTGTTTGAACAACTGCCTCTTTTTTTTTTAATTATTTTTATTGTGGTATAAGTGAAAGTTCACAAATCAAGTCAGTCTCTCACACAAAAACCCATATACACCTTGCTACACACTCCCAATTACTCTACCCCTAATGAGACAGCCCGCTCATTCCCTCCACTCTCTCTTTTCGTGTCCATTTAGCTAGCTTCTAACCCCCTCCACCCTTTCATCTCCTCTCCAGGCAGGAGATGCCAACATAGTGTCAAGTGTCCACCTGATCCAAGAAGCTCACTTTTCACCAGCATCCCTCTCCAACCCATTGTCCAGTCCAATCCCTGTCTGAAGAGTTGGCTTCGGGAATGACTCCTGTCCTGGGCCAACAGAAGGTCTGGGGACCATGACGACCAGGGTCCTTCTGGTCTCAGTCAGACCATTAAGTCTGGTATTATGAGAACTTGGGATCTGCATCCCACTGATGTTCTGCTCCCTCAGGGGTTCTCTGTTGTGTTCCCTGTCAGGGCAGTCATCGGTTGTAGCCTGGCACCATCTAGTTCTTCTGGTCTCAGGATGATGTAGTCTCTGGTTCACAAGCCCCTTTCTGTCTCTTGGGCTCATAATCGCCTTGTGTCCTTGGTGTTCTTCATTCTCCTTTGATCCAGGTGGGTTGAGACCAATTGATGCATCTTAGATGGCTGCTTGATAGCGTTGAAGACCCCAGATGCCACTCTTCAAAGTGGGATGCAGAATGTTTTCTTAATAGATTTTATTATGCCAATTGACTTAGATGTCCCCTGAAACCATGGTCCCTAGACCCCTGCCCCTGCTACGCTGGCATTTGAAGCATTCGGTTTATTCAGGAAACTTCTTTGCATTTGGTTTAGTTCAATTGTGCTGACCTCCCCTGTATTGTGCGCTGCCTTTCCCTTCACCTAAAGTAGTTCTTATCTACTATCTAATTAGTGAATGCCCCTCTCCTACCCTCCCTCCCCCCACTCATAACCACAAAAGAATGTTTTCTTCTCAGTTTAAACTATTTCTCAAGTTCTTAAAATAGTGGTCTTATACAGTATTTGTCCTTTTGCAACTGACTAATTTCGCTCAGCATAATGCCTTCCAGGTTCCTCCATGTTATGAAATGTTTCACAGATTCCTCACTTAAACAACTGCCTCTTGATTCATGTACAGGCCCCATAAGAGCACAATGAAGTGTTTTGTGAAATTTGCTTTCTTTGCAATGTTATCCATAATTTGTTATAATCCACAGAGTCAAATGCATTTTACTGAAACACATGTAAACATCTTTCTTGTATTCTTTGCTTTCAGCCAAGACTCATCTGACTACAGCAATGATATCCCTTGTTTCTTGTGCTCTTCTGAATCTAGCTTGAACTTCCGGCAGTTCTCTGTCAATGTATGGTTACAGTCATTTCTAAATTATCTTCAGGAGAATTTTGTTAACATGTGATATTAATGATGTTGCTTGATAATTTCTGCATTCCTAGTCATCACCTTTCTTTGAAATGAGTAAGAATATGGATCTCTTCCAATGAGTTGGCCAGATAGCTGTCTTTGAAATTTCTTGACATAGATGATGAATATGCCCTTCCGGCACTGCATTCACTTGTCGAAGCATCTCAATTGATCTTCTGTCAATTCCTGCAGACTTGGGTTTTGCCGATGTTCTCAGCACAGCTTGAAATTCTTCCTTCAGTAACAGTGGTTCTTGATCATATGCTATCTCCTGAAATGGTTGAATGTCGAATTACTTCAGCTCCATATTGACTCCATATCCCACATGATTCTATGCCTTCAAAGGATAATAAAATTTCCCAACTGACTGACTAGAAAAAAACAATACAAAATGAAAAAACAATACTCTTACTGCTTAAAATCTTTTAGTGATCCATATTGACTTCAACATAAAAATCTTAGTGTGGAAAAAAAAGAAATGCTATTTCATGGTTCATGCCCAGTCAGCCTCTCCAGGATCGTCTATTGATACTTTCCTTCCCAAATCCTCTTATACAAGCTCTCAGTCACCCATAGCCTCCATGCTTTCCCAAGTCTAAATATTTTGGTTCATGGTGCTTTGTCTGCCTCAAATTCCTTCTGGATTCTCTTTTTTTTACCTGGTTTGCTTCTACCAATTCCATGACATTGAAATCAGAAGGCCTTGCCTGGCCCCTTTCCCTGGCACACACTCAAAGGCTCTATAGATGAGGAAGCCCTGGGCTTCCCTCTTAGTACCTTAGTACCTTGTACTAAGAGGCTTTCCTTTTAGTACCCTCTTAGTTGCCCATCTATCTCTTCCAGTGGACTGTGAGCTCCTTGAGGACTGGAACAGGTCCAATTGATCTCCATATTGCCTACTTGTTATGGGTTAAACTTGTTATGGATAAAATACGTGTTGTAAATCCTAACCTCTTTGCCTGTGATTGGAGCCCTGGTGGCACAGTAGTTAAGTGTAAGTGGCTAACCAAAAGGTCAGCAGTTCAAATCCACCAGCCACTCCTTGGAAAGGCTATGGGGTAGTTCTACTCTGTCCTATAGGGTCACTATGAGTCAGGTTTGGTTTTTTTTTTTTTTTTTCTTAGCTGCCTGTGTTTATAATTCCCTTTGGGAATGGGTTGTCTTTTTTATGTTAAAGAGCCAGGATTAGTGTAGGGTGTGTCTTGAATCAATCTCTTACAAGATATAAAAACAGCAGATTTGACAAGCAGAGATAGGGTAAGATAGATTCCAAGACACATGGATATCTCCAATGAACCAGGAAGCAGAAGCTGAAGAGATTGAGAACTTCCTTTCCCTGCTAACAAAGAGAAAGCCTTCCCCTAGAACCAGCACCCTGAATTTGGACTTCCAGCCTCCTAAACTGTGAGAAAATAAATTTCTCTTTGTTAAAATCATCCATTTGTGGTATTTCTGTTATTGCAAACAGATAACCAAGACATTACTCGTTTCTCTATAATGAACGCTTCTTGAATGATTAAGTAAATATTAAATTAATGTAATTATTTTCCAAGAATAGGTAAGAAAGAATCTTAACTCATGCATTCTTCCTCTTTTTCTTCTGCTGAATCAGGAATAACTGTGTTTCTCAATATTTGGGCTCTTCACCACAACCCTGCTCTCTGGCAAGATCCTCCACCTAGTGGAATCTGAGATAGTGACAAGAGTGAATAGAAGCATATTCACAGTAGAGGGAGCATTTAGAATAATCGTCTATATATATCAGCAAAAAGCAAAAGAGAACAAGCACCCTATGCTCTTAAGAGAAAAGCATTGTTCTTTATTAAATCATTGCTGTATTCCATGATAATAATTCATCAACTGATGCATCTCACATTCTTTTGGGAAGCAGGAGAGATGTGATTAATAGATTGTCACTGCACTGATTAACCATCCTGTTCCCTACTTTCATTCATTTATGCAGTCAAACTAGTCCCATTGAAATGTGAAGTATATTGCTAGTAATTTGTTACTGGTAATAACTAAAGCACCAAGTTGTGAGTTATTTGTTTTTTAAAACAATTAGAGCGTATTGGATATGCCCTGTAGGAATACTGTTCTCTTTCACACACAATGCTAATCTGAGAGTAAAAGGGAAAGGTAGAGACTTGCAGGTGCTACGAGAGAAAAATCATGTTCCTTGGGTGCAGACCAACTCTCTAACCAACCAGCAGCCCCATGCCTATGGAATTACTAATGAGCAATCCCCATCAGACGATGCTCAGGCAGAATCTGGACAAGTTTAACACTTGAATTGTCACCCCTTCTATTTAGCACAAGTCACTAGCTCAGTTCATTTCAAAATCAAGGAAAAGGTAAAAAGATAATAATTTGGTTCTTTCTCAATTTCTAAATGATAAAGGTCCCCATTTACTGTGAAGGGAAAATAGTGGTGTCAGTACATTTGGTCAGGACTGATTGTGTTTCAATTGTCTTAAGACTGGGAAATTACCAATTTGAGCTGAAAAAATAATGAACTCCTTTATCGTCTTTATGTTCAAGAATATTCTCATCACTCTCTTATTATTTTAATTAATTGTTCAAAGGCTCACAGCTTCTTCTTATCACAAGGTCCAGAAACTCCTATTCCCGTTATCTCTGCATCCACCAACTCAGGCAAATACAGTCCAAGATTCCAGGTGCTTAATAAATTGATCAGGGTTCAATGGGTCCATTACTTCAACTGTAGTCACACTGGATCGTTGTTGAACATTGTTCTCCACAATTGAGTGGACATTTGTTGGCAGCTGCAAGAATGCAATTTCTGAATCCAATTCTAGTTCAGGCATCAGCAGAACTACAAGTTGGAAGCTCAGTTAATAAGTTCACTCTCATCAACATTGTCAGTGTTCCCAGTGGCAACACCAGTGTAACTGGGTCTTGACAGCTTCAGTCTGAGCTACACACTCTCCTGAAACCAGGTCTCTCCCAGGAACCTGAGGCCCCTGGGTGGAGCTCACTTCACCATCCCAGTCTTGCCCTTAGTTTTGGTGAGTTTGTTTGTTTCCTTGTTCATTTTCTTTAAAGGTTTTATAGATGCCAATAGATGCCAGAGCCATCTCCACTTATCCCATCCCATCATGTTACCCAATTTTAAATCTCAGAAGACGTATACAGAGTCTTGATCCCTTCCTTCTCAAAAAGCCTATGGGTCTTTATTCAAAACTGGCAGCTAGATTCCCACAGCTCTGTAAAACAAGGACTTTCCTCTGCAGCAGTGATAATTACATTTGCATAAACAGGAAAATCGAACAAAGATTGTTTTTCTGTACAAATATATTATGTAGGAATACCTTGAAAAATCACAGATTTAATATTCAGTTAATTTTGAGTACATGTGAACTATCCAAAGCTCCAGGATAAGGAACAGTCTAGAGTTTGCTTACCCTTGAGTGAGCCCCATTGTGTGCTCCTCAGACTTCCATGCACCCTTGCTGTTCTCTACTGGTCCTCTCTGGGTGAAAACCCTCATGACAAGTAGAAACTGTTTCTTTGCTAAAAATGGCCATCAAGTGAAACAGAAAACTTTGAATATTTGAAATAAAAATCTCATGCCTTTGAATGGAAATGTGAATGGTAGAAACCAGGAGCCCGTGCCCTTATTTCCATATCACCATATTGGAGATTCTAGAAGGATTTTGAAAGAATAGTATTAATGAGGCATCTCCATATGGTGAAATATGATTTCAAAAGTGATCTAGAGAGAATACAGTTGTAGGTGTTTCTCTAAAACTAGTGTTCAGGAAACACTCATGGGAGAATCTACCTATACCTGGGCAGGCCATAAGCCAACTTCAGTGTGAAAAGCGAACCAGTACATCAGGGTCTTAGTGAAAACACTCATCAGAAGGTCTATGCCTGCTTTTTACCGTAGAGGCTTCTTTAATCTCTCGTTACGTTATAGAGTCTCTGCTTTGCCCAGATACGTTTTCAGTGGCAGGCTGTTGAGGAGCACCGTGCAAGGCTTCTAGTATACCAAAACCAAACCAAACCAAACCCACTGCTGTCAAGTCGATTTCAACTCATAGCAACCCTATAGGACAGAGTAGAACTGCCCCATAGAGTTTCCAAGGAGTGCCTGGTGGATTCGAACTACCGACCTTTTGGTTAGCAGCTGTAGCACTTAACCACTACGCCACCAAGGTTTCCTTCTAGTATACAGGCATTCTAAATTCCTAAAGTTAGTTTTTAATGGTGTGTCTTTATTTTACTCCCAAATAAAGTGGGACTGGGACTTTCCCTCTCATAACAGGTCTTTAATCCCTTGAGATTCACCAAGGAAAATTCTGAAAAAAGGCACTCCCAAAACTTCATACCATTCTCAGCTGGACTAAGGTAAAGATTCAAGCCAATGAACTTGGCGAAAATGCAGAAGAGTGCTAACTTGAAAATGGCTTGCTTCCTTCATCCTCTCAGCTAATTGACACTGCTGTAGCTCCCCATCTCTTTACCTAGCTTGTCTTCTCTTGGTACCAATAAGTTAGATGGTGCCCTTCTGAGCTCCTGAAAAGGCCAGTTAATTTCACAAAGGACAACTCTGATCCTTGGCACATGGACATAAATTGATGCAGGCCGTCCTATGACAGGTCCAAAGACTACACTTACACTTGCAGTAAGCTGAGGAACGGCCACCTTATCATAGGTACAGAGAACATTGGCAGTTCACAGCTCTCATTCCCACAGGAGAAAGACTTGGACTAGAGAAGTTATTATTAAGTACACTATAATGCCATCCTCAATGCTGCAATGAATATTTTGAACAAATTACCTGTGCTCTTGTTTGCTATTTTGTAAAATAAATTTTTAAAAGTAGAATTTCTTAATTCAAAATATGTGGGCTCTTACCTGACTCTTCAATTTAGGAATATGAGGATATGAAATTTCTCGTATACAGGAGGACTTCTCTGTGTTCCAAGCGTAGATCAAACTTACCTGCCCTCCCTTTAACACACAAACATTTCATCAGATAAGTCCCCTTGCAGGGAACAAAGAGAGAGGGAGTCAAGAAGCCTGTGTTTAGGTTGCCATTTAATCAAACACTCCAAAATAATTATCATTAGTGACGACATTAATAATGGTTACAAGCTGTATCTGGGCGCAGGGATTAGCACTTTGCCTTTGTGATTACCACAACACACAAATAATTATTTAATTATTCATTAAAATAATACAAGTAACTAAGAGTATCCTATCTTACCACATGTTGTTGAACATTGTCTTTTCAATATTTTGTTTTATGTCTTTTCGACTGTAATTACAGATGTGGATTACTATAGGCCAATGTACAGATTTTATTTGTGGATACAAACATATAATCACACACACACACAAAAATTAGTAAAAAGGTTTTATCCTAGGAATGCAAAGATTATTCAGCATGAATTGGCAGATTATGTGTAAAAAACAAATGATGATATTAATACAGGCTGAAATAAATTTGGTAAGAATCAATATTCAATCTTGATTTCAAAACACTTTAGGAGTGAGTGATGGCAGAAATCTTTCGAAATAGTATGATGATACGCCAGACACCTATTGTGTTGTTGTTAGATTCAGGTGAATCGGCCCCTGACTCATGGCAACCCCGTAAGTTGAAACGAAATGAAACTCTGCCTAGTCCTGCACCTATCCCATGATCTGTTGCAGATTGGACCATTGTGATCTATAGGGCTTTCATTGGCTAATTTTTAGAAGTTTATTGCCAGGCCTTTTCTCCTAGTCTATCTTAATCTAGAATCTCTACTGAAACCTGTTTAATGTCATAGCAGAACGCAAGGCTTTATTGACGGGGAATCAAACCCTGGTCTCCCCACATGGAAGGTGAGAATTCTACCCCTGAACCACCATTGTCCTCGTAAGACACCTGTAACAATCTATTTATCAGTGACTCCTACAAAGCATCCACTCCATAGTCAGGACTGTGAGGGTGTTCTGGAAGCCAAACCAAGGCATTAAGAAAATAAAATGAAGAAGCATACATACTTTTTAAAGAAAGAGCAGAAACCATCATTATTCTATTTTATACAAATAACACTCACCTTCTGCATTTGTTTGCTGGCCACGCCTCCTTTCACCAGACACCCTTACAAGCACTGCCATGCAAATCCTCTTTCACCTGTTGCTGTAAAAAAAAATTAGCATAGCGCGCTTACGAAAATACCTTGCCGGAGTCAGTGTTATTTGCATTAAAATATGGTATTAAGTCATGGAGGCCAATGGGTTTCATAACAAAATTCATTTGGGAAATTCTGGATTAAGCAAAGTTAAACAGTTAAGTGATTGAAATTAAAGTGTTCTAAAGACTATGTAGAAGCCCCTGGGTGGTACAAACTGTTAACCATGCTTGGCTGCTAACCAGAATGTTGGAGGTTCAAATCCACCCAGAGGCATCTCAGAACAAAGATCTGGCGATCTACTTCCAAAAAATCATGGAAAACCCTGTGAAGCACAGTTCTACTCTGACACACATGGGTTGCCATGAATTCATACTGATTCAGTGGCAACTGGTTTGGTTGTCTTTGTTTTTTAAAACACTATGTTTTTTTTTTTTATGTATCTTTTGAAGGGTAAGTGGGTAAAGACACTAATTAACTTTAGACTTTGTAAGCCTGCAAAAGAAATTTCAAGGAAAAAAAGAGGCATATAAAAGGCAGGACAAACTCAAAGCATAAAGTAAGGTGATAGAAACATATGTAAATATATCAATAATCAAAGAGTGTGAATAGAATAAACTCACAAATTAAGATTCAGAAATTATCAGGTTGTATTTTTTAAATATCAGTTACAGGCTACCTACAAAAAGACATTCCTAAAACACAAGAGGGAGTCCTGGTGGCACAATAGTTAAGTGCTCGGCTGCTAACCAAAATGTTGGTGGCCCAAACCCACCCAGAGGCTCTGCTAAAGAAAGACCTGGCAATCTGCTTCCATAAAGATTAGAGCTGAGAAAACCCTATGGGGCAGTTCTACTCTGTCACATGGGGTTGCCAGAGTCAGAAATTGACTTGATGACACTTAACAACAACAACAACAATAAAACTGAAGGCCACAGCATTACTGGAAAAAAAAAATTTTTTCCACTGAGTCAATTCCAACTCATAGTGTTAACCTCATGTGTGTCACTGTAGAGCTGTGCTCCATAGGATTTTCAATGGCTGATTTTTCAGAAGTAGATCACCAGGTGTTTCTTTTGAAGGCACCTCTGGGTGGACTTGAACTGCCAATCTTTCATTTAACAGCCGAGTGCTTAACCAATCGTGTCATCCCTGGAATTCATTGAAAGTAAAATGACGATAAATATATGCCAGGAAAATACTAAAGGCCATCAGAGTGGCTATATTAATATTACACAAACTAATATCTGTGATAAAAAGAGTCGTTACCTTTAAAAATAAATAAATGAAAGATTCAACTCACCAGGAAGATATAACAAGTCTAAACATGTAAGCACATAAGAATAACCTCAAAATATAAAGCAAAAACTGATAAAACTACAGAAATAAATCCACCGTTTCATTGCATCTTGCTCAGATATTGTTAGGCCTGTGACTAGTAAAGATACAGAAGATTTGAACTACAAAATTAACAGCTTTGACTTAATGACATAAATAGAACAAAGTATCCAAAAATTTGAAATAATTCATTCTTATCAAAGTACAAGTAACATTTACAAAAGTTGAGCACACCCTATATCATCAAGTAATTTTCAAAATATCTCAAAAATTGATTTAACACAGATTAAAAAAAAAAACTTTTTTTTTCCATGGCTTCAGACAACAATACAATTAAGTCAGGTATCAATTGCAAAAAGGTAATACATGCCTAGCTATCATTCTTTCATGCATCTGTAGGTCTTAAATTACAGTTTATACAATGAACAGTCCTAACAACCTGGTCCAGCACGACAGCATCATCCTTAGATTAGCAATCAGCTATATGGCAGCCCCTCAAAGACCCTCATTTATCTACAGTGGACATCTTCTCTCAGTTAATATTTCAAGGAGCTGTACTAAGGGTCAAAATTTCCTCATGCATCCCAGAAGTTGAAGGAAAATTTAAAATCCAGTTGTTAAACCAAACATCAAAAAGTATAATGACTGCAAATTACTAAGAAAGAATTAAGATCAGCATTGTGAGACACACTCCAGAAAAACAATATCGAATTGGCAAAATGTCCCCATTACAGAACTTCAGGTTTTGGGCAATCACCGCAAGAATAACATGTCCAAAAACACACCACACAAGTTTATGGCTGTATAATTAAAACAGAGAAACCTGAGAAGAAATCATGAGTGTCTCAAGGTGCACCTACTTATATTGATAGAGACATTTGGAGATACTACAAGGAGAAGGGACACTGGATTAGGGAATGTCCCACTCTTAAGAAAAGGGAAGAAAGAAAGAGGCTAAATGCCAAGAAAGAACAATAACTCCCCTCCAAGGAAGTTGTTTTCCTGTGTTCTCAAGTTTTCAGGGATAAATTACCCTTAAAAGACGTCCAGCCACCTTTTTAATTGACACGGAAGCAACCCGCTCCATTATTAATGCAACATCCTTTCTCATCCCCCTCCTCAGAGTGATATAACTTGCCAGTGGTAGAATCTGATAATTTACCACAAGCTTTGCCCCTTTCAGAAGCCCTTGGCTTTCCCCTAGGACTTCTGACTGCTCCTCACACTTTCCTTCCCAGCTATATGAATGGAGGCATTCACATGCAGTGCGCCACTGAGGGCTTTACGCTTGAAGTTTCTGATTCTTCTTCCTCTAATCTCTGTCCACTCTGTGTTCATTGGCTATTCTGAATTTTTATGTTCCCTTATTGGGTGTGATAACATCCAAGATTACTCTCTCTATGGCCTTGTAGCAAAGATTCCAAACTTCGCTATGGGTAAGAAATTCTACAGATGTGGGGCACACTTGAGGTGCAGAACCTTTAAAAGTAAAAATAGATCCTCCTACACCTCTTAGTAAATTACCCCCAATGTCCCCTCAAGCCTAAGGCCCTTCAGGGTCTACAACTCATTATCCAGGGACTTTTATATAACAGGTTCCTCATCCCAACTTTCAGTCCCCATAATATACAAATTGTAGCAGTAAAGAAGACAAATGGCAAAAAGGTAGACTAGCCCAAGACTTATAGGTCACAAACAAGATTGTCAAAAATTGATTCCTACCAGTGCCAAACCACAATACTACACTGTCTACCGTTCCCCTGATTTTACTCACTTTACAGTAATAAACTTAAGCTCCACATTCATTAGTATCACGCTACTATAGGATGTGGGTTCCAAATTTCTCCTCCAAAATGTCACCTCTTTACCAACTGACTAAAGAATCCACAACTGAGCCCTTTCAAAGGAAACTGGAAGATGTAAAAGCCTTTAGATCTCTTGAGAATTCCCTAATTTCACCTCTAAATCTTGGTCTCCCTAATTATTTTGTACTCTGCTCATATGCAAATGAGCGGGACATGCTCTCAGAGTCTTAACACCGAAACATGACAGTCACCAACAAGCCCTAGGATACTTTACCCTCTCACTAGACCCTGTAGCCAAGACATTTCATCCTTGTCTTCAAGCCAGCACCACAACTGCCAAACTGCTACAGGCCAATGTCAACTTAGTGTTAGAACAGCTTCCTAACCTATATGTCCCACACACTGTCCAAACACTTCTGCTCACTGAAAATGCCCAACACTTCTCACATCTTGGCTTACCGCTGATAAACTATTGCTCTTATTTACCTCTCATACCATGATTCACCACTGCCAGAACTTTAGCCCTGTGGAGTTACTCACCCTTCCTTCTTAAGGCACCCCACATGATTGTACCCCATTAGTTTCTCTGTCTGTCTCTCTCTTTCTCTCCCTCTCCCTCTCTCTCTCCCCCTGCACAGACTTCTCTGAAACTCCCCTCTCCCAATCTATCTCATTCTGTTTGTAGAAAGGTCAGACTTCCAACAAGAGAATGGAACCTTTCAAGCAGGATATGTTATTAGTGATTATTTCCACCCCCTTGAATATCAGGTCAAATCCAGAGGCAGAACTGATTGTCCTCACTAGAGCTTGTCAATGGGGAGAAAAGGAAAAGAGTGACCATATATACTGATAGTAGATATGTACTTTCAGTAGTTGATGGTTGTGGAATGCTATAGAAATACAGAGAATTTATGACGGCTGCTGGAAATCCCATTAAAAATGGAACTCAAGTAGCAAAATTCCTCGAAACACTCCTTTTCCCTCATCAGGTTACAGTAATTAAAACTGAATTCATAGCTCAAAAAAAATCAAAAAGGGACAAAAGGAAACTAGCGGATAAATATGTAAAAAAATACCCATATCCTCAGCACTCCCTCTCCAAGTGATAATCAAGTCCTGTGGACCCCCAGGCCTCTGGTATGACTAGACTCCAAATGTAATTTCTTTAACTACCCCCTAAGGATTTATTTGGGTAAGGATTTATTGGAGGAAGTCCACATGGCCCAGATAAGGATCTCCAATAAGGAAAAGTTAGACTGAGAGAGACAAGGATTTTTTAATTCACTCAGATAGTCTTTGGAGACACCCAAATGACTGCATGGTGTTTCCTAAATCTGTTGCCCAAGTCATTGTATATAAACTCCATAATATGACCTGCCATGGGAAAGACAAAATGATAGCCATATTAGATAAACACTGGTTTGAACCTTTTTACTTTTACCTGGACTAAGCAGTTCCTTTTTGCCTCATCTGCCAGAAACATAACTTTGGCAAAACTCTAAAGTTGGGGCTAGGCAGAGAAGCAGCTCTTCTTGGACCATTCCTATACTGGAAATTAAATTAACAGAACATCTTCACACTTATTTGTATGTTCCTCAAAGGTTTTTAGATTTTTCCTTATATAACTGCCTACACCATCGAAAGTAGCTAAACTTTTGCTACACAGAATTTTTCCAGTTTAGGGAATCTCCATCACTCTGTACAGTGGCAAAGAGGCCCATTATACTGGAAAAATAATTCCAGAAGTTGAATGGGTACTTTCAATTAGTTAAATATTGCATGCCCTTATCACCCTCAGTCCTCAGGAACAATCAATAAGCAAACGGACTTCTCAAATAAAAAAAATGGCATATGGTCAATTGATTTTTGACAAGTGTACTAAGCCCATCCAATAGGAAAGAATAATCTGCTTGGAAAACGGTACTGTAACATCTGGATTTCCACAAAAGAATATACCTGAACCCATACCTCACACTACATAAGAAAACTAACTCAAAATGAATCAAATAAGTAAATGTAAAAAAGTCATAAAACTCTTAGAAGAAAACATACAGGTAATGATTCTTTAGAACCCAGTTTTTTTTTTTTTAATGGATTCTTAGATATGACAACAAAAGAATAAGCAACAAAAGACAAAATAGATAAATGCGGCCTCATCTAATGTAAAAAAAATTTGTTTGTCAAAGAACATAATCAACAAAGTAAATAGACAACCTACAGATTAGGAGAAAATTTAGGGGAACCATATATCTGACATTCAAAATACATAAAGAATTCCTACAACTTACAAGAAAAAGACAACCAATCAAAAAAAGGGGGGGGGGGGGCAAAGGACTTGGATAGACATTTTACCAAAGAAGGAATACAGGCGGCCAACAAGCACATGAAAAGATGCACAACATCATTGTTGTTGTTATTGTTAGGCACTATTGAGTTGGTTCTGACTCATAGTGACTCTATGTACAACAGAACGAAACACCGTTCAGACCTGTGCCAGCCTCACAATCATTGTTATGCTTGAACCCATTGTTGCAGCCACTGTGTCACTCCATCTCATTGAAGGTCTTCATATTTTTTGCTGACCCTCTACCAAACATGATGTCCTTCTCCGGGCACTGCTCTCTCCTGATAACATGTCCAAAGCATGTGAGACTAAGTCTTGCCGTCCTTGCTTCTAAGGAGCGTTCTGGCTGTACTTCTCCCAAGACAAATTTGTTAATTCCCTGGCAGTCCATGGTATATTCAATATTCTTCAACAACACTATTAATTCAAAGGAATCAGTTTTTCTTTGGTCTTCCTTATTCATTGTCCAGCTTTCACATGCATATGAGGTGACTGAAAACACCATGGCTTGAGTCAGGCACGCCTTAGTCTTCAAGGCGATGTCTCTGCTTTTCAACACTTTAAACAGGTCTTTTGCAGCAGATTTGTTTGAATTCTTGACTGCTGCTTCCATGGGTGTTGATTGTGGGTCCAAGTAAAATGTAATCCTTGACAACTTCAATCTTTTCTCCATTTATCATAATGTTGCTTACTGGTCCAGTCGTGAGGATTTTTGTTTTCTTTATGTTCGTGTGTAATACATATTAAAGGCTGTAGATTTTAATCTTCATAGTAAGTGCTCCAAGTCCTCTTCACTTTCAGCAAGCAAGGTTGTGTCATCTGCATAACTCAGGTTGTTTATTAGTCTTCCTCCAATCCTGATGCCATATTCTTCTTCATACAGTCCAGCTTCTTGGATTATTTGCTCGGCATACAGACTGAATAAGCTTGGTGAAAGGATACAACCCTGATGCACACCTTTCCTGATTTTAAATCATGTTGTGTTCACTTGTTCTCCATGAAGAAATAAATATCTTTGGTATATGTAATTTCATAGGCAAATATAAAGGACAGCTTAACATTATTTCTGGTTTGTAGGTCTAATTCTTATGTCCTATGTGATACAACAAGCAAATTCATAAAAATAATTATGAATATATGTTAGGCACACACTGTATAAAGATGGTAGTTGGGAACACAGCCACATAAAGGAGGGTGATATGCTGTATAGGAACAGGACTTTTGTATGTTATTAAAGTTAAATTGTTATCTACTCTAGCCAGATTGCTATTAATTTAGTATGATAAGTTTAATACGCATTGCAGCCACAATGGGAATATGTAAAAATTTGCATAAAGGAAATGTAAGGGAATCAAAATGGTTTACTACAAAAAATCAACTAAACACAAAAGAAGACAGTAGGGGAGAAAATGAGGAACAAAAACGGATAAGGCATACAGAAAAAAAATAGCAAATTAGATGTAAGTTCTTACTTATCCATAATTATTTTAAAAGTAAATGGAGTAAACTCTCCAATCAAAAGGCACAAGAGACTCACTTCAGACCCAAAGACAAAAACGGGCTGAAAGTAAAAGGATGGAAAAAATATTCTGTGAAATAGTAACAAATAAAGGGTTTGGGTGGTTACATTGATAAGAGACAAAATAGACTTTAAGTAAAAACTGTTAAAAGAGACAAACAAAGGTAATTGATAAATATGTCAATTCATCAAAAAGATGTAGCAATTATAAATATATATGAACCTAACAACAGAGTCCTAAAATGTATGAAGCAAACATTGCCAGGATCCAAGATCGAAAGACAGTTCTACCAATAATGATTGGATACTTCAATAAGCCACTTTCAATAATGGATAGAATATATAGGCAGAAAATTATTAAGGGAATAGAGGACTTGAACAACACTGTAAATAAAGACATTTATAGAACCATTCACTCAACAACCACAGAATACACATTTGTCTCCAGTGCACATAGGTCATTCTTCAGAATACACCACATGTTAGGTTATAAAACAAATTTCAATAATTTGTAAAGATTGAAATAATACAAAGTATCTTCTCTGACCACAATGGAACAAAACTAGAAATCAATAATGCAACAAAAAATGTTAAATTCACAAATATGTGGAAATTAAACAACACACTATTAAACCACCAATGAATCAAAGGTGAAATTACAAAGGAAATTAGAAAATATTTAGAGATGAGTGAAAATAAGAACACAACATACCATTCTTATGGGATGGAGCACAGGCAGTGTTCAAAGGAAAATGTATAACCAACATTAAGGAGAAACATCTAAAATCAATAACTTAAATTTATACCTAGTGGAACTAGAAAAAGAGGGGGAAACATGCTCAAAGCTACCAGAAGAAAGGAAATAATTTGAATTAGAATGGAGATAAATGAAATAGAGAACAGAAAAATAATACAGAGAATCAATGGAACCAAAGTTCTCTGAAAACCTCAACAAAATTGCCAAACTTTAAGCTACACTGAAAAAGAAGCAAAGAGAGAAAACACAACAAAAAACAGAAATGAAGGGGGTGGGGAGGTATTACTACTGACCTTAGAGAAATTAAAAGGGATTATAAGAGAATACTATGACCAACTGTGCACCAACAAATTAGATAACTGCAATGTCACTATATTCACAAATTCTTAGTGAAAGACTGTTTGGAGCAGAGCACAGACCAGACACTTCTAATGGTGTGATCAACAGCAGTTTATTACTTACAGAATAGACAGGACAGGGATGAGTAGTACAGGATACATCATCATTAGCCTTCTTTTTTTTTTTTTTTCATTAGCCTAGGTTCCCCAAATTTAGGCTCCCATCCTTAGGGTTACATCGCATCAACTATACACCAGTTCACATCTTGGGAGGAGAATGCCTCAGTTCTTCCCTCCCAGTATTAAACATGACCAGGACAACCATGGCTATGTGTCAAATAGCATGTACAGAGAATAGGTAGGGGGAGAGGTGTCTTTTATAGCATCTAGTGGTGCTATAAAAGAAATACCACAAGTCGATGGCTTTAACGAAGAGAAATTTGTTTTCTCACAGTCTAGTAGTCTAGAAGTCCAAATTCAGGGAGTCAGCTCCAAGGGAAGGCTTTCTCAGTCTGTCAGCTCTGGAGGAAGGTCCTTCTCGTCAATCTTCCCCTGGACTAGGAGCTTCTCTGCCCAGGAACCCCAGGTCCAAAAGACCCACTCTGCTCCCGGTGCTTCTTTCTTGCTGGTATGAGGTCCCCAATTCTCTGCTTGCTTCCCTTTCCTTTTATCTCTTCTAAGTAAAAGGTGGTTCAGGCCACACCCCAGAGAAACTCCCTTTACATTGGAGCAGGGATGTGACCTGAGCAAGGGTGTTACAATCCCACCCTAATCCTCTTTAACATAAAATTACAATCACAAAATGGAGGACAACTACACAATACTGAGAATCATGGGTTAACCAAGTAGACACATATTTTGGGGGGACATAATTCAATCCATGACAAGGGGCAATAAAAGGGCAGTAATAAAAGGTAAAAAGTGCTGTCTTGGTTATCTAGTGCTGCTATAACACAAATACCAGCGTAACAAACAGAAGTTTATTCACTCACAGTCTAGCAGGCTAGAAGTCTGAATTCAGGGTGCCAGCTCCAAGAGAAGCCTTTCTCTCTGTGTTGACTCTGGAGGAAAGTCCTTGACATCAATCTTCTATTGGTCTAGGAACTTCTCTGTGCAGGGACCCCAGATCCAAAGGACACACTCTGCTCCTGGCACTACTTTCTTGGTGGTATGAGGTCCTTCTGTCTCTCTGTTCACTTCCCTCTTTTATATCTCAAAAGAGACTGACTCAAGATATAACCTGTCTTGTAGATTGAGTCCTAACTCTTTAACATAACTGCTTCTAGTCCTGCCTCATTAACATCATAGGGTAAGATCTGTAACACATGGGAAAATCACATCAGATGACAAAATGGTGGCAAATCACACAGTACTGGGAATCAAAGCCTAGCCAAGTTGACAAATATTTTTAGGGGACACAATTCAACCTGTAACAAGTGGTAAAGAAAGTAGAAAGCCCCCTGCAGGCAGTGGACATGGCACTTTGCCGTTGTTCAGAGTAGGCTAGAATTACTGGCACCAGAGAACAGCCCTTCCTCCTTTACCCCACTGAGATAGCTTAACAGAATTCTGGATTTCTTCAGCAAGCAAACCTCTCCCCCTAAAGCACATAATTTCCTTACTTCCATTAGTAGCTATTACGTCCATTAGCAGCTAGGCTGATGGCAAATGGGCAATTATAACATAGAGCATCTGTGCATCTAACAATAACTCAGATGAAAAGGATAAATTCCTAGAAACACACAAACTACCCAAATTGACTCAAGAAAAAACAAAAACTTTCAACAGAGCTATAACAAAAGATTGAATCAGTAATACAAATCTCCCAACAAAAAAAGTCCAGAACTGGATGGCTTCACTGATTAATTCTACCAAATATTTAAAGAAGAATTAACACCAATCCATCTCAAATTATTCCAAAAAATAGAAGAGCAGGGGACACTTCCTAACTCATCATATGGGGCCAGCATTACCTTGACACAAACCCAGCAAAGACAGCACGAGAAAACTAAAGGGCAATATCACCTATAAATATAGACAAAAAATATTTTTACATACTAACAAAATGAATTCAAAGGCATATTAAAAGGATTATACAACAAAACAAAGTGGGTTTTACCCCAGAAATAAAAGGGTGGTTCAACATAAGAAAAATCAATCAATGGAATGCACCACATTAAGAGAATAAAAGAACCACATGATCATCTCAATTGATGGAAAAAAAATAATAAAAGGCATTTGATAAAATTCGATGCACTTTCATGCTTAAAAACACTCAGCAAACTAGGAGTAAAAGGAATATTCCTCAGCATGGTGAAGAGCATTTATGGAAAAGCCACAACTAACATGATACTGAAAGGTGAAAGACTGAAAGCTTTCCTTCTAGAATCAGGAAAAAGACATGGATGTCCACTTTCACCGCTCCTACTCAACATTGTACTGGAAGTTCCAGCCAGAGTAATTAGGCAAGAAAAAGGAATAAATAGGGCCCAAAATGGAAAGGAAAAAGTAAAACTCTATTCACAGATGGTATGACCTTCTATATAAAAAATCCCAAAGAATCCATAAGAAAAAGCTAATTCCAAGATTGTTGTTGTTGTTGCTAGGTGTCACCTAGTGAGTTCCAACTCATAGTGACCCTATGTACAATAGAATGAAACACTGCTCTGTCCTGCACCATCCTCACAATCATTGTTATGCTTGAGCCCATGGTTGCAGCCACTGTCAATACATCTGGTAGAGGGTCTTCCTTTTTGTCGCTGACCTTCCACTTTACCAAGCATGAGGTCCTTCTCCAAGAACTGACCCCTCCTGATAACATGTCCAAAGTATGTGAGACATAGTCTTGCCATCTGTCTTAGTCATCTAGTGCTACTATAACAGAAATACCACAAGTGGATGGCTTCAACAAAGAGAAATTTATTTTCTCACAGTCTAGTAGGTTACGAGTCCAAATTTTAGGGTGTTGGCTCCAAGGGGAAGCCTTTCTTTCTCTGTCAGCTCTGGAGAAAGGTTCTTGGCCTCAATCTTTCCCTGGTGGAGGACCTTCTCAGGTGCAGGGACCCCATGTCCAAAGGATGCACTCTGTTTCTGGTACTGCTTTCTTAGTGGTATGAGGTCCCCAACTCTCTGCTTGCTTCCCTTTCCTTTTACCTCTTGAGAGAGAAAAGGTGGTACAGGCCACACCCCAGGGAAACTTCCTTTACCTTGGATCAGGGATGTGACATGAGTGAGGAAGGGTGATATTACAATCCCACCCTAATGCTCTCAGCATAAAATTACAGTCACAAAATGGAGGACAACCACACAATACTGGTAATCATGGCCTAACCAAGTTGTGACACATATTTGGGGGGGGGACACGATTCAATCTATGACACCATCAGTGATTCTAAGGTGCATTCTTGTTATACTTCTTCCAAGACAGATTTGTTCCTTCTTTTGGCAGTCCGTGGTATATTCAATATTCTTCTCCAACACCACAATTTAAAGGTGTCAATTCTTCTTCAGTCTTCCTTATTCATTGCCCAGCTTTTGCATGCATGTGAGCTGATCAAAAACACCATGGCTTGGGTCAGGTACACCTTAGTCTTCAAGGTGACATCTTCACTTTTCAACACTTTAAACAGGTCTTTTGCAATAGATTGGCCCAATGCAATGCATCTTTTGATTTCCTGACTGCTGCTTCCATGCGTGTCGATTGTGGATCCAAGTAAAATGAAATTCTTGACGACTTCAATCTTTTCTCTGTTTATCATAATGTTGCTTATTGGTTCAGTTGTGAGGATTTTTCTTTTCTTTATGTTGAGGTGCAATCCATATTGAAGGCTGTGGTCTTTGATCTTTGTCAGTAAGTGTGTCAAGTCCTCTTCACTTTCAGCAAGCAAGATTGTGTCATCTGCATAATGCAGGTTGTTAATGAGTTGTCCTCCAATCCTGATGCCCTGCTTTTCTTCATATAGTCCAGCTTCATGGGTTATTTGCTCAGCATACAGAATGAACAGGTACAGTGAAAGGATACAACCCAGACACACACCTTTCCTGACTCTAAACCACGCAGTATCGCCTTGTTCTGCTCAGACAACTACCTCTTGATCTGTGTACAGATTTCTCACGAGCAAAATTAAGTGTTCTGAAATTCCCATTCTTCACAACATTATCCGTAATTTGTTGTGATCCACACAATTTAAAGACTTCTCATAGACAATAAAACACAGGTAAACATTTTTCTAGTGTTCTCTTCTTTCAGCCAGGATCCATCTGACATCAGCAATGATATCCTTGGTTCCACATCCTCTTCTGAATCCAGTTTGAATTTCTGGCAGTTCCCTGTGGAAATACTGCTGCAGCCACTTTTGAATGATCTTCAGCAAAATTTTGCTTGTGTGTGATATTAATGATATTGTTCATAATTTCCACATTCTGTTGGATAACCTTTCTTGGGAATAGGCAAAAATATGGATCTCTTCCAGTCAGTTGGCCAGGTAGCTGTCTTCCAAATTTCTTAGCATAGATGAGTGAGCACTTCCAACGCTGCATCCATTTGCTGAAACATCTCAGTTGGTATTCCACCAATTCCTGGAACCTTGTTTTTCACCAATGCCTTCAGTGCAGTTTGGACTTCTTCCTTCAGTACCAGCGATTCCTGATCATATGATACCTCCCGAAATAGCTAAATGTCAACCAATTCTTTTTGTATAATGACTCTGTGTATTCCTTCCATCTTCTTTTGATGCTTCCCTTTTTGTTTAATATTTTCCCTGTAGAATCTTTCAATATTGCAACTCGGAGTTTGAATTTTTTTCTTCAGTTCTTTCAGCTTGAGAAATGCAGAGCGTGTTCTTCCCTTTTGGTTTTCTAGCTCCAATTATTTGCACAAGTCGTTATAATACTATACTTTGTCTTCTTGAGCCAACGTTTGAAATTTTCTGTTCAGCTCTTTTACATCATCATTTCTTCCTTTCTCTTTAACTACTCAATCTTCAACAGCAAGTTTCAGAGTTCTTTTGGAATCCATCTTGGTCTTTTCTTTCTTTTCTGTCTTTTTAATGACCTCTTGTTTTCTTCAAGTATGATGTCTTTGATGCCATTCCACAACTCGCCTGGTATTCAGTCATTAGTGTTCAACGTGTCAAATCAATTCTTGTGATGCTTTCTAAATTCAGGTGGGATATACTCATGGTCGTACTCTGGCTGTTGCGGACTTGTTTTAATATTCCTCAGTTTCAACTTGTCCTTGCATATGAGCAGTTGTTAATCTGTTCTGCAGTCAGCCCCTGGCCTTGTTTTGACTGATGATATTGAGCTTTTCCATCATCTCTTCCCACAGATGTAGCTGATTCAATTCCTGTGTATTTCATCTGGTGAAGTCCACATGTAGACTTACCAGTTATGTCAGTGAAAAAAGTGTTTGCAGTGAAGAAGTCACTGGTCTTGCAAAATTCTATCATGTGATCCCTAGCATTGTTTCTATCACCAAGGCCATATTTTCCAACTTCCAATCCTTCTTCTTTGTCTCCAACTTTGTATTCCTATCACCAGTAATTATCAGTGCCTCCTGATCGCATGTTCAATCAATTTCAGACTGCAGAAATTGGTAAAAACTTCAATTTCTTCATCTTTGGCCTTAGTGGTTGGTACATAAATTTGGATAATAGTCATAGTAACTGGTCTTCCTTGAAGAAGTATGGATATTATGCTATCACTGACAGCACTGTACTTCAGGATATATCTTGAAATGTTCTTTTTGATGATGAATCCAATACCATTCCTCTTCAAGTTACGATTCCTGGCATAATAGACCATACGATTGTTCAATTCAAAATGGCCAATACCAGTCCATTTCAACTCACTAATGCCTAGGATATTGATGTTTATGCATTCTTTTTCATTTTTGTTGATTTCCATTCACTGGCTAATTCTTTTCAGATGTAGACCACTGGGTCCTTCTTCCTAGTCTGTCTTAGTCTGGTGACCCTGCTGGTGTTTGAATACCAGTTGCAAAGCTTCCAGCAGCACAGCAACATGTAAGCCCCCACAGTATGACAAACTGACAGACACGTGGGGGAATTCCAAGATTACAAGAGCTAATTAATGAATTCGGTAAAGTGCATTGTACAAGATCAACACACAAAAATCAGTTATGGTTTTTATACACTAGCGATGATGAATAATTTGAAAAGAAAATTAGGAAAACCATTCTATTTTTTATATCATCTAAAGGTATAAAATACCTTGGAATAAATTTACCAGGGAGGTGAAACACTTGTACACTGAAAAATTTAAAACATTGCCGAAATAAATTAAAGAAAATCTAAATAAGTGGAAAGACATGTTATGTTCATGGATTGAAAGACTTAATAGTATTGCTGAGATGCAATACTATCCAAAGCAATCTACAGATTCAACACAATCCCTATCAAAATTCCAATGACCTACTTTAGAAGAAATAGCAAATCCAATCCTGAATTTCATATGGAATTGCAAGGGGCCTTGGATAACCAAATATTCTTGAAGAAGAACAAAGAAGGAAGACACACACTTCCTGATTTCAAAACATACTACAAAGCTACAATAATCAAAACTGTGTGGTATGGGTATAAGGATAGACATATAAACCAATGGAACACAATTAAGATTACAGAAATAAACTCATACATCTATGGGCAACCGATTTTTGACTAGAGTGCCAAGGCCATTCAATGCAGGAAAAATAATCTCTTCAACAAATAGTGCTAGGACAAGTGGAACTCCACATGTAAAAGAATAAAGATATGCCCATACCTTACACCATACATGAAAATCAGCTCAAAATGGATCAAACACTAAAACCATAAAACTCTTAAAGGTTCAGAACCTTGTTCTTGGCAATGAGTTCTTAGATAAGTACCAAAACCATGAGTAAAATAAATAAATAAATAGGACTTAATCAAAACTAAAATCTTTTGTGCATCAAGGGATATGATCAAGAAAGTAAAAAGACAACCTATAGAATAGGAGAAAATATTTGGAACCACTTATCGCATCACAGTTCAATATCCAGAATATATAAACAGCTCTTACACCTCAACAACAAAAAGACAGAAAATCCAGTTAAACATTGGGCAAGTTGCCTGAATAGACATTTCTCCAAAGAAGATCTACAAATGACCAATAAATGTATGAAAAGATGCTCAACATCATTAGTCATTTAATAAGATAGCTGCCTTAGAGATGACTCCACGTCATGGCAACCTTATGGACAACAGAATAAAATGTTGCCCAGTCCTGTGTCATCCTCACAACCATTGCCATGTTTGAGTCGATCATTGTAGCTATTATGCCAATCCATCTTATTGAGTGTCTCCCTTACTGTCACTGGCCCTCTACTTCACCAAATATAATGTCCTCCTCCAGCAACTGATCCCAAAGTAAGAGAATCAACCAATGTTCTGTTGTCATTCATAAGGTTTTCACTGGCTAATTATTGGAAGTATATCACCAGGCCTTTCTTCCTACTCTATCTTAGTCTGGAAGCTCTGCTGAAACCCGGCAACCATACGTGACCCTGCTGGTATTTGAAATATTGGTGGCATAGCTTCCAGTATCACAGCAAACTGCAAGCCACCAGTATGACAAACTGATAGATGTGTGATGGCATTCGTTATTAGGAAAACACAAATAAGGATCACAATGAGATACCACTTCATGCCCACTAGGGTGGCTATTGGAGCCTCTGGGTAGTGCAAATGGTTAACACACTCAGATGCTAATAAAAAAGGTTGATATAGTGCTGAAAGATGAGCCCTTCAGATTGGAAGGCACTCAAAATACGACTGGGAAAGAGCTGCCTCCTCAAAGTAGAGTCAACCTTAACAACATGGATAGAATAAAGTGTTCGGAGCCTTCATTAGCTGATATGGCCCAACTCAAAATGAGAAATAATAGCTGCAAACATCTATTAGTAATCAAATGTACGAAGTATAAATCAAGGTAAATTAGAACTCGTCAAAAATGAAATGGAATGCTTGATGATCATTATCCTGGGCATTAGTTAGCTGAAATGGACCAGGATCAGTCATTCTGAAACTGCCAATCATATGGTCTACTATTCTAGGAATAAGAAATTGAAGAGGAATGACTTGGCACTCACTGTTAAAAAGAATATTTCAAGATCCTTCCTTAAGTAGAACGGTCCCAGTGATAGGTTAATATTCACACTCATACGAGGAAGGTCAGTTAATATGTCTATTATTCAAATTTTTGCACCAACTATGAACACTAAAGATGAAGAAAATAAGTCTGATATCCCTGGGGAAGGACATCATGCTTAGTAAAGTAGAAAGTTAGTGAAAAAGAGGAAGACCTTCAATAAGATGAATTGACACAGTGCCATAATGGACTCAAGCAGTAAAGATTGTGAGGATGGTGCAGGGCAGGCAGTGTTTCATTCTGTTATATACGGGGTCACTATGAGTCATAACTGACCTAATAGCACCTAACGACAATTGATCGAATGTGCAATCAAGACGCATTGATAATTACTGGTAATCAGAATGTAAAAGTTTTTGAAAACAAAGAAGAAGTTGGAGAAAATGGCCCTGGTGATAGGATCAATATGGGAGATTGTATGATAGAACTCCACAAAACCAATGACTTATTCATCAGAAATGTCTTTTTTTTTTTTTTTAACAACACAATTGACACTTATGCATGTGGACTTTGCCAGATAGATTACACAGGATTTCAGTCAACTACATCTATGGAAAGAGATGATGGAGATGCTCAATATCATCAGTTAAGACAAAACCAAGGGCTGACTGTGGAGCAGACCATCAATTGCTCAGGTGCAAGTTCAAGTTGAAGCTGAAGGTAATCAATGCAATTTCACGAGATCTAAAGCACCACAGTGAATACATCCCACCTGAATTTAGAGACTATTTCAAGAATAGATTTGACTCACTGAACATGAATGACTAAAGACCAGAAGAGCTGTGGAAAGACATCAATGACATCATATATGAATAAAGTGAAAGGTCATTAACAGTAAAGAAGGAAAAGACCAAAATGGACGTCAGAAGAGACCTTGAAACTTGCTCTTCAGCACAGAGTAGCTAAAGCAAATGGAAGAAATGATGAAGTAAAAGAGCTGAACAGAAGGTTTTAAATGGTGGCTCAAGAAGGTAAGGTGATGAAATGTGTAAACCAAAAGGGAAGAATACAATCAGTGTTTCTCAAACAGAATGAACTGAAGAGAAAATTCAAGACTCGAGTTGCATTACTGGAATCCATGGACAAAAACTGCAATAATGTGGGAAGCATCAAAAGAAGATGGAAGAAATACACCGAGTCGTTGTACCAAAAAGAATTGGTTGATGTGCAACCGTTTCAGGAGGTAGCACATGACCAAGAACCACTGATATGGAAGGAAGAAGTTCAAGCTGAAGGAAAGGCATTGGCAAAAAACAAGACTCCAGGAACTAACGGAATATCAATTAAGATGTTCCAATAAGTGGTTGCAACACTGGAAGCTCTTACTTGTCTACATAAAGAAATTTGGAAGATAACTACTTGGCCAACTAACTGTAAAAGATCCATATTTGTACCCATTCCAAAGAGAGATAATCAAATGGAATGTGGAAATTATTGAACAATATCATTAATATCACATGCTAGAAAAATTCTGCTGAAGATAATTCAAAAACAACTGCAGCTGTACAGGGAAATAACAGGAAAAGTCAAGCTGGATTCAGAAGAGGACATGGAAAGAGGAATGTCCCTGTTGATGTCAGATGCATTTTGGCCCAAAGCAGAGAATACCAGAAAGATGTTTACCTGTGTTTTATCAACTACATGAAGGCATTCTTCTGTTTGGATCATAAAAAAAAAAAAAAAAAAACTACAGCTAAGGTTATGAAGAATGGGAATTCCAGAACACTTCATTGTGCTCATGTGAAATATATACATGGATCAAGAGGCGGTCGTTCAAACAAAACAAGGGGATACTGCATGGTTTAAAACTGGAAAGGGTGTGTGGCAAAGTTATATCCTTTCACCATATATATTTAATCCTTATGCTAAATAAATAATCCCAGAAACCGGACTATGTGAAGAAAAATGGGGCACCAGGATTGCAGGAAGACTCATTAACCACCTTTAATATACAAATGACACTATGTAGCTTACCCAAAATGAATATGACTTGAAACAATGATGAAGGTCAAAGACTACAGCCTTCAGTAGAGATTATGCCTGAACATGAAGAAAACAAAAGCCCTCACAACTGGACCAATAAATAACATCATCAACAGTGGAGAAAAAATTGAACTTGTTAATAATATCATTCTACTTGGATCAATAATTAATGTCCACGGAAGCAGCAGTCAGGAAATTAAACAATGCACAGTCGTTCCTTGGCAACGGAAGGGGACTGTTTCCAGGACCCCTGTGGATAATAAAATCCGAGGATGCTCAAGTCTCTTGTATAAAACGGTGCATTCTTGGCATATAAGCTAAGTACATCCTCCGCTACACTTAAAATCATCTCTAGATTACTTATAATACCTAATACAATGTAAGTGCTATATAAATAGTTGTTACACTGTATTGTTTAGAGATTAATGACAAGAAAAAAAGTGTGTACATGTTCAGAACTGATGCAACCATCATAGGCCTAACCGCATAGTATACATCAGCAACTGCATTACATTTTTTTTCCCAAATATTTTTGATGCTCGGTTTGTTGAATCCATGGATGCAGAGCCTGAGGCTATGGAGAACCAACTGTATTGCATTGAGCAAATCTGCTGCAAGATCCCTTTTTAAGGTTTTAAAAAGCTAAGATGTCACTTTGAGGACTAACCTCTGCCTGATCCAAGCCACACAGTCTTTTCAACTGCCTCATACGCATGTGAATGCTGGAGAATAAAAAAGCAAGAGAGAATTGATGCATTCAAGTTGTGGTATTGGCAACGAATATTGAATATGCTGCCAGAAGAACAAACAAATCAATGTTGGAAGAAATATAAACAGAATGCTCCTTAGCAGGGAAATGGCTAGACTTTGGCTCACTTTGGACATGTCATCAGGAAAGAACAATTGCTGGAAAAGAACATCATGTTTGGTAAAGCAGAGGTTCAGCAAAAATGAGGAAAACCCTCTGTAAGATGGATTGACCAAATAGCCACAACAATGGACTCAAACATACTAACAATCATGAAGATGGCACAGGACCAGGCAGTCTTGCATTCTGTTTTACATACGGTCACCATGAGTGGGAGCAGACTCAACAGCAACTAACCACAAATCCCCATACCATAAAGGAAAAAACTAAGGCACCAAGAGGTTACCACCTGGCAAGTGGAGAACCCAGGATTCAAAATCAGGCAATCTGGCACCAGAGACTTTGCTATTAAGCATTAAGATAAAGGAGATGAGGATGTGGTTGAGCTTCCAGTCATACATGGCAGCCCCAAAACTTTCCAGGAGGCATGTTATGTTTGCTATGCTATCCACTGTTCCTAAGTGTTTTGTAGCAAGAGGGTGTTTCAGATTATCAGTCTCACTTATTGGTGTAAATGCAAGGCTCAGTATCCAGGGAAGCATTTATTAGAAAGCATGTATGGGACAAACAATGGGAGTAGATATAGTGAAGTGGTTCAAAACAATGTCTATGGAGAATTCTTAAGGATATGAGAAAAGCTTATAACAAAGTGATAAAAGCAGAATTTAGAACTGTAAATACAGTATGAGCTCAACTCTTAGGAAAAAACATGCTTGACATCATTAAGATTTATTAACAGGTAAATCTCTTTCCCATTAATTTAGTATCCAGACACCCCAAAAAGAGAATCCTTGAGGGCTGCAGCTAGGTCTTCTCCGTCTTATGCTCTCATGACACTGAACAGAGACTATGCCTATAGATGATACCCAGTGAGTACTTGCTGATTTGATGAATGAATGACTAAGAGAAGGAGTGAAATTTGGGACTGCTTAGATCGCCATCTTGAACAGACTAGGTTCAGTTTTGGGTGCACCATTTTAAAAAGGGAATTAATATTTTATTCTGGAAGCTTCCTGTATCAGTTCAAGGACAAAAGAAAAAGCAGATGAGAAGCAGCCAAGTAACAGCAGCAACTTGAAGTAGTTAGTCCTATGGGTAGGCCACCCCAGGTACTTCTTTGTTTTCTGGGTCTTAGTTTGATGCCAATGTAATTTGTCATATCTTGTTTACTTTTCCTTCTTTACCAAGACTACATCTCCCAGGGAGAGGCCTTTAAACCCAAATGTTTTCTTGTTTTCCCATCTGAGGGAAGGGACAGGACTATGGAGTTTCTCTTCAGCATTGTATGTCACCACCTCCTTACTGGAATGAAAAGCAGAGGCAAGTTCTAAGAAAGTGTGGTTTCCTTCCCTCAGTACCTAGCACAGTGCCAGCAAGTAGTAGAGTCTCCACAAATGTCTACTCTACATTTGTGTCGTAGAGTAGACATTTGTGGAGACTCTACTACTTCCAAAGCACAATCACAGCTACATCTCAATTTAAAAACCAAACCAGTTGCCATTGAGTCAATTCCAACTCATGGCCACCCTGTGTGTTTCAGAATAGAACTGTACTCTGTAGGGTTTTCAAAGGCTGTTGTCTTTCAGGAGCAGGTTGTCAGGATGTTTATGACTTCTTCCTCCGATAGATTGGTGAGTGGGACACACCTGCCTTCCCTGTCCTTCCCATCCCAACCCCTTGGTACTGGGTGGCCAGAATCTTGTCCTGCCCACCTTCTCCCTGCCCTTCCCCTACTCAGGCAGTTATTCCATCAACAGGACTTCCTGGCCCCATGCTCCTGTCTAAACTCTGTGCATGAGGAGACAAGGGGCAGGCAGAAGATCTTCTGGCTGACAAGGGAAACAGGATGCCCACACGCTCTAGTTGGACCTTTTTCCCTGGACAAGCAAGACAAGGACTGTGGATAATAAGTGAGTGTGAAGAACCACTTCCTGGGGGGGTGGGGGAGGGGAGGGGAGCCTGTTTCTACAGGAAGTTTCAGTGGGTGGCACTGGCCAGGGAAAGGGCCTGGGAAAAGATGAGGTGATACTACCAAGGTGGGTGTCACCAGAGGCTGTCAGAGTAGCTGGAAGGCAGAGCCTGGTGGGGAGATGTGGCTGGGCAGGGAGGATGGTATGATGAGGGGAGAGGAATCAGAAGGGGAGGGGCTTGAGTTGGATCTCTAAGGAGGGGGACACTTAAACAAGGACAAGAAGAGGACACTCCAGAAAGAATACCAATGTGAGCAAAGCAGGGAGACAGGGAGTTAAAATAACTATTTATTTTTCACCACTTTCCATCTAGTTAAAGCAGCTTAGAGGACACATGTTCAATAAAACGGTAAAAGAAAAATCAGGATGAGGGGATAAAAAGATCCCAGGTATAGGATTGTAATAAGATGGTGTACAGGAGCTATAGCTGAAACTTCCGTTTGGTTCTGAGCCTCCTGGTAGCCAAAGAAAAAGAGAAAATCTCTTGCCCAAGCCCATCATTGTTCTGGAAACCCTGGTAGCGTAGTGGTGAAGTGCTACGCCTGCTAACCGAAAGGCGCTCCTTGGAAACCCTATGGGGAGCTCTACTCTGTCCTACAGAGTCGCTGTGAGTTGGAATCGATTCGACAGCAACGGGCTTGGGCTTGGGCTTGGCTTCATTGTTCATGCATTTATTACTTCATTCAACAATGTTTATTTGCCCCTGCTCTGTGCTATTCCAGATCAGTAGGGGAAACCAAGCAGAACCTAAAGAACCATCCATGTGGGGTTTCCTGTGGGGCCCTGAGTGACACAGGAGTGACCTTGCCTTTGATGACTTCCCTGTGCCTTCCCTACATGGTGGTGAAGATGAGGAGGGGGTGGAGAAAAGTGGAGCCAGAAGCCCTGGGTCAGAGTGACCACCCAGTAACCTCTCTGACCTGGATACTTGGAACCTTTGAGCCTTTCTGCCCCTGTGGGTATTTTGGTGAGACGGGGTGTGAGTTGTGATTGGGGGCTTGAATGAGGTGGGTTCGTTTCTCCCTTCTTTCTTTCACAAATGTCTGTATCAGGTTTGAACTTGGTGCTGAGGCTACAGGAGCTGGGCACCTTGATGATTCTAGTGTGACAGTGAACTCTCAGTCACTGTTAGTGTTCAAGCAGGGGTTGGAGACCCATGTGAGGAGCTCTGACAAACATTGTCTTTTTACTCCTGACAATAACCCCAGGACTACCTGGTCTCCAGGCATCTGCTGTGCTCACAGGCAGCCTAATTACATCCATACCCTTCATAGGAACAGCAACCTTGTGGCATGACTCTGATTTACCCTAGGCCCAGAGGTCGGCACGGGTGAGGGGGGTTGGAAGTCACACTCGCCCAGGACCTGGCAGGTGTTTAAGCAAGGTCTCACCCACTCAGGTCTTTGAGCCCCTATGTTTTTCCCCTGAGAATGTGGCAAGAGCCAACCCTTTGCCTCCATGTCCTCCTCTGCAGGGACTTGGAAGGGAGAGGCTCAGCATGCCTTGGTCCTCAGAATTGCATAGGGGAGAGTGGAGAGCTTCATGGAGAAGGCATAATTCGGGGGCTCTCTGTGAATGAGAGAGATGTTACCCAAAGGGGTAACATCTAGATTCCTTCTTTCTTCCCTTATTATACCTCCATCCCTCCCTGGGAGGTGAGTGGACTGGTGAGTTGTTACAGGAAAGACTCCCAAACCAGACTAGCCAATGTGAATCTCCTCAGTCTGAACTCTCAGCACACTCCCAAAATCTGTTTTTTAAGCCCAGATCAATCAATCAATCAGCCAATTATTCTTCTAAAAATAATTATTGATTTATGTTGGCCACTAAGAATGCCAGGTTTTACCAGATCTGCTGCCTGTTTGGGGGCGGGCCTGGATTTCTCTGGACACCCCAGAGCCTGAGGGCTCTTTGTGTGCTCAACGCAGGAACTATACCCAGCAGCAGTTTGCCATGAACAAATTGAAAGCAGTTTTGGTCATCTGCTTGCTGCTTATAGTTGAATGTCACTAATTCATTCGACAAGCATTTAGTGAGCACCTTCTCTCTTCTAGAAACTTTATTTATACCCGGAAAATGGCAATGTTTTTACAACGTAGTTTACACATCCGGCCTTAACAAACACAAGGAAACCCATGGCGATGATCAGGCATATCACTCACCCCATGGCCTATGATCGAGGGATGGTGTCAGGGCCTTGCCCCTTCATTGATATGTGTTTATTGATGTGTGTTTAACTTTGTTGTGTGTGTTTGGAATATAACAGACATGCAGAAAGTGCATAAAACTATAATATACAAAATAACAAATAACTCTAAAGCATACTCCCTTGTAATCACTGTAAAGGTAAAAAAAAAAAATGGAATATGGTTTCACGCATGTGTCTTCTGCCCCTCTGACATGGCTCCCTGCACCTACCTTGTCATTCTCAGCATCTGTGTCTCCCAGTCCCAGGTGCTCCAGGCATTCTGGGTACAGTGAGGAAGGTGACAGAGGGCCATTAAAGGGGATGTTCAGCAAGAGATGGTGCTTGAACTGGGCCTTGAGGTTTGGATCAGGTTTGAAGTGGGAGAAAAAATTTGGGAGGCCTCCAGGGTAGGCCACATGGTGGATTAGAGATCCATCCCTTCAGTCCCTAGAGTAGTGCCTGATGGCTGGGGACACACACATCTCTAGGGTCTAAGTTCTGAAGCCACTAAACTAGTTGCTGTTGAGTCTATTCTGACTCATGATGACCCCATGTGTGTCAGAGTAGAACTGTGCTCCACTGGATTTTCAATGGGTGATTTTTCAAAAGTAGATCACCAGGCCTTTATTCCAAAGCATCTGGGTAGATTCAAACCTCCAACTTTTTGGTTAGCAGGTGAGCGCGTAAACTGTTTGTACTAGCCAGGGACTCCTAAAGCCATTAACCCATTGAACTCATTGCCATCAAGTCGATTCCCACTCATAGTGACCCTGTAGGACAGAGTAGAACTGCCCCATAGGGTTTCCAAGGAGCACCTGGTAGATTTGAACTGCCGAACTTTTGGTTAGCAGCCAAACTCTTAACCACTACACCACCAGGTTTTCCAGAAAAGTAACCCTTTTGCCTGCATTGGCCAGTAATCGAACTCCAGTCAACTGCTTGGAAGGCAGCCTTGCTAACCACTATACCACCAACGCTTTGGCATAAAGCCATTAGTGGGCTCCAATTCAGGATCCAAACAGGTGCAGAAGAGAGGGTGATGAAGACTAAGAGTACAGGTAGGGGAGGCCAAAGAGGGGAATTCCCATCACTGGGCTCAAGATTTGTCTCTGCTACCTTGGGAATGTGCCATGAGATCTCCCCTTCTGCCTTGATGCTTCACTTCTCAGAAGAAGGTAACAGACTGGCAGGTCTGTCATTTAGCACCTATTCACTCTTGCAAAGTCCTCCCAGGACCCAGACCACTCACCCATCTGCATCTAGGGTGCAGAGGCCCCAGCCAGATGGGCCTCCTGCCTCTATGCTCCACATCTTATCCCCCAACTTTTGCCTTTGTTCCCTGGCACTTGTACAGACCTTTCTGTGCACAAAGGAAGATAAGCTTTCAACAGCCATCACCTGGGACCAAACCCGGAGGTTATAACCACCTTTTGCCCATGGATGGCACCTCAACCTAAACCTCACCCATTTCCCATGTCTCTTTGGATGTCAGGAAGTCCTATGGCAGGATGGGCAGAGGACATGCTCTCAATTCAATATCAATGGAGGGACCTGCCAGGACTCCCATCTGGAGTCTTGGCAGTGGTCTTAAAGATGGCAGCCTGCACTGGTTCCTGTTTCCAGAGGGAGCAAAACAGACCTTATTCTCAAAGAATTGTGTTAGCTTGCTCTAGCCTGTTTGAGGGCAAACTGAAAGACTGATACAAGGCATTTCCCTTTGTTTCACCTAACTTTGAACTCACTCGGGGCAGAAAAGCCACTGGTGTTCTTTGAAAACATTGTAAAGCAAGCAAATACCACGGAGATGTCTGGGGGAAAAGATGACAATTAAAGCAAACAATAGAGCACCAAAAGCCTAGGAGGAAAAGCGGGGGATAGAGTTTCTTTGTGAAATTAGGGCATTCAAACTTGCCAATGTATACTGAGGAATTTAGAAAGCTACACGCATACCCAGGGCAGGATGCATGCTCAGATGATTTGTAGACCCATTAATTAAATAGCTTCTATTAATGTAAATATTGACATCTTTTTTTTTTACTTCTGGACCATCTACGGGCTCAGCACGAGCAGGAATTGAAGGCCAAGGTAGGCTCATAAATAGCCGAAGCATAGGAGAAATGTCCCAACACAGTCAATCTGCAAAGATAAAACTAAAAACCAAACCCATTGCTATTAAGTTGATTTCAACTCACAGCTACCCCACAGGACAGAGTAGAACTGCCCCCATAGGGTTTCCAAGGCTGAAATCTCTACAGGTAAGGAGCCCTGGTGGTACAGTGGATAAACGCTTGGGTACTAACTGAAAGGTTGACGGTTCAAATCCACCAGCCACTCTATGGGAGAATGATATGGCAGTCACCTTCTGTAAAGATTTACAGCCTAGGAAACAGTGTGGGCCAGTTCTACTCTGTCCTATTGGGTTACTGTGAGTCAGAATCAACTAGAAAGCAACAGGTTTTGTTTGGTTTGGTTTGGCTTTGTCTTTTGACATTGGCTGCAGATCCTGTTGCCACCATGAGATACCAGTAGAAACATGAGTAGCTGAATTTAAAATACCAAACCCGTTGCCATTCAGTCAATTCTGACTCACAGTGACCCTATAGGACAGAGTGGAACTGCCCCATAGGGTTTCCAAGGCTATAAATATTTATGGAAGCAGACTGCCACATCTTTCTCCCAAGGAGCAGCTGGTGGGCTTAAATCCTCGACCTTTCGTTTAGCAGCCAAGCATTTAACCACTGCACCACCAGGGCTCATAGCTAAACTAGTAGATCAGAACTAATATTTTCTTTGATTCCTTCCTACTTTATTCAATTAAAATAATTCAATTATAAATGTATTTATTAAGCTTTTACTCTGTGTGCCAGTTCCTATGCTGGGAGATAGGAACACAGATATAAGACAGTAGAAATCGACTCGATGGCAATGAGTTTTTTATCCCTACCATCAAGAGTTTTCAGTCAAGGACAAAAAAGTACTCTACAGAAATAAATTAATTAATTCAGTCACTCATTCACTTGTTGAGCAGTTTATTGAATGTTACCGTGTTCCTGGGTGTGTCCTAGGCACTGGACTGGGACGTGTCCTTGAATAAAACATTAATAATGCCTTTGGGGGCCAGGAGAGGGAGAGAAACAACTGGGAGAGGGGATGTGGGAAGGCTGTTTATTTCAACTGAGCCTTGAGGATGTGAGCAGGCAGAGGTGGGGGGAGGGCATTCTCAGTGATGCCAAGAAGAACTTCATCTAGGAAGTGGAGCTAAACAGGTAAAGGTGGGTGAGGCAACAGACTATAGAGGGATTTAAAGGCCAGTGGAAGCACTTGGGTGCTGTTCTTCCTGTGACAGAGGGCATAGGAGCATCTCAGCAGGACCATGACTATAGTGTGGAGGGAGCAGAGGCAGGGAGACCAGAAAAGTCCAGGTAAGGAGACTGAGGGATGTCAAAAAGGGGGCATTTCTGAAGTAGATATGAAGGCTACAGAAGCTGACCATTAATTACAAGTCTGAGGGTGCAACAAGGAGTGGAGGGGAAGAGCCTTCCAGCTCCCTACCTCCTGTCTCCCTCCAAGAAGCTTGCCTACTGCCTCTCTGACACCCCCACACCACCCCATCCTGTCCTCCCTCTGATCTGGACACCAGCGTGTTCCCATAGGTGGTGAGGGCCTGAGACTGTGGCCCACCTCCCCCTGCATTGCCCAGAACAGTGGTCTTCCCATTGTGGAACCACACATTGTTAGTGCAGTGAGTGCACAAACCAGTGATTCACTTTTTGAAGCTATCACTAGCCTTCTCCCAACAGATTTCAAGCTACTTCTTAACGCAGACCTTATAAAATTAGGCATTTTCCTTCTCCTCCAAATATTTGTTCACTCATTCAGCAAGCATAAATGAGCCCCTACATGAGTCATTCTGGATTTACCACAGAAAAATGTTGCCTTTACACTATGGCTGAAGTGTCCTGGGGGGAAATAGAAGACTCTGTCCTAACATAAAATATTTCCATGGAGTACAGTACAGTCCTTTTCAACCAGGTTCCATGAGAGAATTAAACCCTAATGCTCTAAGGTATCTGTCAAATGCAATGAATTAACTTCTCTCTTAAGCATCTAGAACGGTCTAGCTTGTACCACCCTCAAAATTAAGAAACTGTTCACTCAAATCATTTTCTGCAGTGCATAATTCTCTCAGAGAACACAGTTGAGAAAGGCTCTCAGGCACTCTTGCACTTCCACCCTTTCTTCATGCCCCTCTCTTTGCCTAGGCTGGCTTCCACTGCTAGAGAACACCTACATATCCTTTAAAGCCCAGACCAAATGTCCCTTCCTTAGCAAAACTTCCCTTCTCAACCACCCATCCCATCGTGACTAACCAGGTTAGAAGACCGCTCTAAGCCCTAAGCCCCTTACTTCCTTGTAGCAAGACTCAGCACAGAATAGGAAAAAAGAAAAAGTGAATTATAGGACTCAGTGGTGTGTTTTCTGAAGCAGATCAGCAAGGCGAAGTGTTTTGGGGAGCACAAGTAGGAATTAAGAGCAAGGCCTTGAAAAGTGGTAGAATTTGTGAAAGGCCAGGGGAAGACTGTGACCAAGGCTTGGGAATAGAGGTGTGTGTGACCTATAAGGAGAAGACTAGGGGCTGGGCCCCATCAAGAAGGGCCCTAAATGTTCAGTTCCAAGAGGGACGCAGGGGCCAATGCCTGCTCAGCTCAGAACCATGCCTAAGCCTGCTTCCCCTTGGCTGTGCCACCCTGGCCCAGGAACTGTATTGGGAAACATTTTACTATAAACGAGTTGCAGATGGCTATAGCCCTGACTCCACTCTACTTTGAACTGTCACTGGACTTCACCAAGGTCCCTTATCCCATGGCAGAAATTGTTTTAAAGTCCAGTAATAGGATTCACCTGCACCGAAAGACGATTCTCTAACCCTGGTGGAGACAAGGGCAGGCTCGTTACATCTATTCGGCTCTGTGAATCTCCTGCCTTTCATCTTGTCTTCCTGTCCCCACATCCCTGTATCATGCTTGTCTTCCCATCATCAGGTTTCCTATCTGGCACCTGCCTGATCTCCTGCCTCTTGTCCACCAGAATGCCTGCTCTTCTGTCTATGAACCTTCGCTGGGTTCCCTCCCTGTCTCTCTGTCTTCCTTTCTCCACCCACCTGCATGTCCAACTAGCCAACTAACTCCTGATCATCTGCCTGCCCTCCAGCCTGCCTCCCCATGTTCAGGTCTTTATTCTTCTGCCACTTCGTCTGTCCCTGTGTGAGTTTCCTGTTGCTGCTATAACAAATTGCCACTAACTTAGTGACTTAAAACAACAAAAATGTATTCTTTTAATACATTTTTTTTTTTTTTTTAGTGACTTAAAACAACAAAAATGTATTCTTTTACGGTGCTGGAGGCCAGAGTCTGAAACAGGTTCCACCAGATGAAAACTACAGTGTGCCATGTCAGTCTCCCTCTTGAGGTTCTGGGGAGAACCCCCTTCCTTGCCTTTTCCAGCATCTGGAGCTACTATCCTCTCATCTTTTACTGATGTCTCCTTCCTCCATTTTCAAAGCCAGCAGCATCTTCAAATCTCTCTCTTCTTCTGACTTCATGCTCTCCTCTCCTTTAAAGACTCTCTGATTACTTGGCTCCACTCAGATAATCCAAGATAAACTCTCAGTCTCAAACTTCTTAATGTAATCACGCCTCCAAAAACCTTTTACCACATAAAATACTCAGTTTCCGGGAATTTGAGTGTACATGTTTGGGGATCATTACTCTGCCTGCCACAGTGCCCATATGACTGTCATTTGGTCTGTCACACATGAACGTCACCTCTTTACCCACTTGTTATTAACACAACCATGTGCTTCTCTCTCTCCCCCTCACCAACCCAATCTGCAATTAAGTTCACAGTGCTCTGGTAGAACCTGTTCTTCTTGCAATGGAGGTGGATGGCAAGGAAGGGGGCTGGGGAACAGAGAGAGAAATCCATTCTGAGGAAGGAGAGGGAGTTACACTCTGCTCTATGGTGCCCTGGACTCTGTGAGCTTCCTCAAACTGATCTCAGCCTGGAATCGATTGACTGGTCTGCCCACCTCCTCACAAGAAGATACAGATTCCGGGAGTGCGGTGAGGGTCCTAGACTGAGGAGATTCACATTGGGTAGTCTGGCTTGGGGATCTCTCCTATAACAACTCACACATCTCTTACCTCCCAGAGAGGGACGGGAATATGATAATGGAACATGGAAGATCCCTGGAGCTCTTTCCGGTGTTAGGATCACACCATTCCCTGCCAGGGCATGCTGGGCCTTTCCCTACCTGGGTCCTGCAGAACCAAAAATCCAAACCTATCGCCATCAAGATGATTTCAACTCATAGCGACTCTATAGGACAGAGTAGAACTTCCCCATAGAGCTTCCGAGCAGTGGCTGGTGCATTCAAACTGCTGACCTTTTGGTTAGCAGCGGAGCTCTTAAGCAGGACATTACCAGGGCGCTCATAAAGGTGAAGGGGTGCAAAGTACGAGGGCTCAAAGACGTGAGTGGGTGAGACATTGCTTAAACACCTGTCAGTCCTGGGAGGTGGGTCCTAGGACTCATCTTCCATAGCTCCCACAGCTTCTGCCCATACCTGCTCTCGAATTCCAGGGATGGGGATACCTGGGAGACAGGCCATGTAGCACCATTCCTATGAAGAGCAGAGATGTGCAGAGACACCAGGCTGCCTGTGGGCACAGCAGAGGCTGGTGATCAGGGGTACTGCTGGGCCATGCTCACCTCCTCACAATAACGGAATCCCATGTGTCACCTAACTAGATTCACAGTACCTGCCTGAACGCTAACAATGACAGAGAGCTCACTACCACACTCAACTCATCAAAGTGCATTCAGTCCTCATCATGCTCAGTATGCAGTCCCTTATAGTTCCATGTAGTTCCTTGCTGCCTTTTCCCTGACTTATCACAAGCCCAGATGTCCTCTTCCCATCATGCCCTGAGCCTATTGCTCTCAGGATGGCCTGCCCACTCCAAAGTTCTCACTGCTGAGGCTGTGCACAGCTTCAGTATAGTCAGGCACATGGGTATTTATGAAGTCAACAAACTGAAACAAGTGAACAAACATAAAAGAACTGGTAGGACCAGGACAGGACCTTGTCCAGACTTCCCATCTGCTGGACCTGATCTGGTGACATGAACCTGGCATCACCAGCTGGGTCCAAAGTACCAGGGCAGGAAGAGAGGAGGTCACTCAGTGGATCTGGGAGCTTCTTTCCCTCCTTCTGTCTCCTGACTCCAACCAGCCACCCAGTCCTCAACATCTCAGTGCTGTGTCCCCTCTGTGGCCCCAGAGCCGCTTCTGTAACCCTAAGCTACCCTCTTCTTGCACCTGAGTTAGCCCTACAAGCCTGTAACAATCCACCATGCTCCCATGAGGTACTTCTATAAGCCTTCTGCATTGTACCCAGGCAGAGTTTTCTTTTAAACATTAAATTTCTTTCATTATAAAGGAAACACCTACTTGTTGTCCAATATGAGTCACCTGCATTCCACCCCTTTTGAGTCAATCAACACATTTTTATTGAGGACCTACTATGTGCAGGGCCCTGTTCCAGACATCTCAAGGGAGTGAGACAGACATGGCCTTGCCTTTTCATTCTATGGGGCAAACAATAAACAAGTAAAAAAATAGGTAAAATATTGATGGACAGTAATAAGTGCTAAGAAGGAAATGCAGGTAGTCCCCGAATAATAGTGGGTTCCATTCCTACAACTCCTTTGTAAGTCAGCTCTGATATAAGTTGAATACCTCTTTTTTTTTTTTTTTTTTTAGTTTTCATTATTATTGCCTTTTATAATCAGTTTATTTATAAATCTGATCTTCATCTGTCTGGGGATTGGAAACATTACAAATAAACTTACTGATATATTTTAATACAGAAATCATTAAAAAAAGATGGTTGTAAGTGCAGCTCATCATAACTAGAATATGTCTTAAGTCAGAGACTACCTGTAAACATAGTACTATGATTCAGATTAAAAGTGAGGACCTGCTTAGATAGGTGGTCAGGAAAGCCTCTTGTTGGAGGTGGCATTAAGGGGAAACCCAAAGGCTGATCAAGAGCTGGCCAAGTAAAGAGTAAGGGAAGGGTATTTCAGGTGATCCTTCGAATACAAAGGCCCTGGGGTAGGAAAAAGCATGGTGTATCCCAAAAGCTGCCAAGTGGTAGGACAGTGCCATGAGATAAGGCTGGAGAGGTCATGTGGAGGATGGTTGTGTGCTCTACAACAAAGCATTATAAGGATGAAGGAAGATTAGACGTGAAAGCTCTTATCATCATGCCCAACACATATTATTTGCCGAATAAACAGCAGGCAGGTAGTAACAAAACTGGAATTAGAAATCTGACGTAATGGTTCTGACTCTAATGCTTTCTTTGTGACCTTGAGAAAGTCAGTTAACATCTCTGATTAGTCGGTAGATGTACAGACCACCTCTTCAGTTCACTTTCCTGACTCAGACACAGCTGGGTTCTGTCCCTGGTTATTCTCGGAACCCATCATGAACTCTGTCCCCAGGACAGCCTGACTCTGACTGCCAGGAATTTGTGTTGCTGTCAAGAATTGGTGATGGGGGTAGAATTTGAGAGCATAATGATTTTTCTTGGAGTAGATCTGAGACCCTAGTGTTTTTTGTTTTTGTTAATAATATTTTATTGCATTTTTGGTCAAAGTGTACATAGCAAAAGAAGTTCCCGTTCAACAATTTCTACACATACCATTCAATGACATTGGTTACGTTCACATTGTGTCAGCATTCTCGTTATTTCCGTTCTAGTTGTTCAGTTAATTTGCTGATTTTGGCATTGTACTATAGTTACGTAAGAAGTAATCATTAGGGAACACTGCGTGATGGGTACACAGGACCTCTCTGTACTCTTTTTGCAACTTCCTATGAATCTATAATCATTTCAAAATAAAAAAATTAGTATAAAAAGAAATTAAGAATGGATGATCAGAAGATTGAGGATGATTGTCTTGCTTAAGAAAAAAAAAGTTATGTTCCTTTGCCTGGTTTTCAGGATATGTCAGTTTTCAGACCCAGAGCCAATTGCCTGAAACAGAGACTGAGTACCCTGGAGTAAGAAAAGAAGGAAGGAGTATGTTGCAATACCATGGCAAGTATATACCATAAAGACTCCTCAGTCCTTTCCCAAATAGATCTTTGGCCACTTACACTGAGAAAAAGAAATATTCAGATATTTCTGGGACTATTGTACACAAGGTCTTTGCTGACATTGATACCCAGAAACCCAAAGCATCATCATAGCCCCCTGTTTCAATGAGGGAATATGGAGACCACAAATGTATGGAGTAATGGCCCATTTCTGGATCACAGTGGATTCACTGGGTTCTGGACTAACCTAGAGGTCATTTCTCTCATTTCTAAATGTGTAATTGAAATGGATAGCCTTGGTAGTTGGCAGAAATTTCACATTGATTCTATGGTAGGAGCTGCCACGTGGGAAGGTTCAAGTGGAAGCCTCTGAAACAACTTCTCCTCTCCCGGCCACAGTCAAAACAGTATATTTACGTCCTGATTCTGACTCTTGCTACCTTGAGAAAGTTAGTTAACCTCTCTGGGCCTTTGTTTCCCTTGTCTGTTAAAAAAAAAAAATTTAAATGACACCTGGTAAATTGAGGCATAGCTGTGATTGCACTTTGGAAAGCTAAGAAGTGCTTCAGGACGAAGACAGGGTTCCTGCCCTGACAGTGTAGGTGGGAGCAATGTCTACATGAGTAAACCATTCCCACCAGGCGAACACTGAGGCTCCAGAGGAGGAACTGAGGCTGCATTACAGCATGTATAGCTTGGGCTGAGGTTGAAGGTAAGTGGTTTACCAGGCCAAAGGGTTGGAGCAGCCCAAACAGAGGCAATAACACGTGTGAAAGCGTGGGATGTGAGCCAGACTGAAGGTGGGGATTTTACTTGCTCATTCTAAAGCCCAAGGTAGGTATTCAGTATGCAGAATAGGTAACATATTACTAATGGAAAATGAAGTTGAGTTGGCGGAATTTGAATGGCAAGGCTGGGAGAGAATTTTGCAGGCAGTATACCTCTATGCTCAATACATTAAGCATTCGAAGTCTATATTTTTCTGTAATTTTAAATTCATACTATCTATATTTATTCATTGAAAAATTAGAAATTTTTGTTGTTGCTGTTTTGAGGCTCTACTATGTGCTGGCCCTGTGCTAGGTGCTGAGGTAAGGAAACTTCACTTTCTCAGAATTAGCCTCTTCCTCTTATTCCAGGTATGAAGTGGTAAAATACAACACCCTTGGCAGAAGAGAAACTCAACAGGCTGTGTCTTCCCTCAGATGAGGAAAGCAAGAAAATATTTGGGTTTAAAAGCCTCTCCCTGGGAGATAGTCTTGTAGAGGAGAAAAAGTAAACAAGATATGGAAAATACATCAGCATCGAACTCAACTTTATTAAGATCTAGAAAACAAGAAGTGCTGGGGTGATCGACCCTCAGGAGTAACTGCCTAAGCTGCTGAAATGGGGGTCGGCTGCTCACCATCTGCCTTTCTTTTGCCTCTAAACTGATGGAGGAAGAATCTGGAGTAAAAGGTTAATTTCATTTTTAAAATGAGTCACCCAAAATTGAACTTAATCTCTTCAAGATAGTGATCTAACCAGACGAAGTTTCCCTCCTCCTCTCACTCATTCATTTGTCAAATCATTAAGTACTTACTAGGCATCATCTGTTGACACAGTCTCTTTTGATGTTATGGGAGCATAAAGACAGAGAAGGCCTAGATGCAACCCCCTAGTAATGTCCGTTTGGGGTGTCTGGATACCAAATGAATGCAAATGAGATTTACTTGTTCATGAATCTTGATGATATCAAGACCTTTTTTCTAAGAATTGAGCTCATAGTGTATATACAGTTCTATATTCTGCTTCTATCACTTTGTTATAGTTATCTCATATCCTTAAAAATTCTCCATAAACATCATTTTCAATGACTTTGCTCTTCTTAGCCATAAGATTTGATTAACAATTTCTAACAAGAGTTGTCCTGGATACTGAATTTATACCAATACATGAAGTTGATAATTTGAAACATTCTCCTGCCACAATTCACTTGGAAACCCTGACTAAACATAGCAAACATAAGTTGCCCCTTGTAAAGAAGGGGGCTACGATGTATGGACTAGAGGCTTAACCACTTCATTGTCTCCATTATCTTAAGGGTTAGTAGCAAAGCCTCTGGAGCCGACTGCTTGGGTTTGAATAGTAAATTCACCACTCAGCAACTTGGTGATCCGGTGTAAGCATATAAAATCTTTGTGCCTTAGTTTTCACATCGGTAGCATAAGAATTTAAAAAAAATGCTGTTTTGTAGGGTGTCATGATCAACATCATGTAAAGTTATTTGCCCAGTGCTTAGAACATAGTAAATACACAATAAGTTTTAGATATCATCAAGAATTTCAAGTCCAGTAACAAAGGATAAAACAGAGGACCCAGCAAGGGGAAGGAGTCACAACACGAATTTAATCCCGTGACTCTGAATGCTAAACTCCTTCCACTACCACCTCTAGTGCTGTGGGTAAAAAGCAGGTGATGAGCCAAGTAAGAGAAAGAGTCAGTTTTCAAAGTCCCTTTGTGGGCCTAGGGAGAGGGGGGATCTGAGAAAACTACAGAGATGAGGGCAGATTGAGGATCAGAGGAAGGACAGAGAGCTGGAGGAAGCTGGACAGGTCACAGTGGATGTGTGCAAGTAATTACATATCCTCTGCCCTACCATCTGGATGTACCCGCCGTCCTAGGAGCTTAACAAAGGCCCAGGATTAATGGGGGAAAGATCCCTGGCCACATTGCTTGTGTAATGAATTACCTGGCACTGGGAAGGACAAGGACAAGAGCGTTAGGTGTAAAATACACCTGGGTGTGGGGCAGGTCAGAAGGAAAATTGGGCCCCTCAGAGAACTGCTTTCCAGGAATTCTTCTTGAAATGTTTTAATTTCTGAATTTTAGGCCTTAGAATTGACCATGGGGGAGTTAATCATTAAAAAGAGAGGAAGAAGTGAAGATTAACATGTCCCCATTGCTTGCTCTTTCACATATGATCATCACAGCTTTGCCAATGCCAGTCCCTGTTTCTAACACTCTTCACTTGGGGGAAGTCCTCAGCCTTCAAGCCCCATTCTTTGTTTGTTTTTCTCCTTCCCTGAGTGGTCCCAGCCTGCCTAACATTCCTCCAGTACAGCTTTTATTGTATTTTAGTGCACTAATTTATTTTTTTGCCTTTACCCACTAGACTGTGAGCTCAAGAAATATTTGTGGAGTGAATGAATGAATGAATAATCCTACATAGGATTTCCTACCCTACAAAGGAAGATAATGAGTTTCAGAAGTTTTAGGTTGCTGGCTTCATGAGCAGTGAGGCTGGACCTGGGGCTTGGGCCTCCTGAGTCCAAGTCCAGTGCTCTGTCTACCCAGCACAGTCATTCCAAGTCGGGAATGACTCATGAAATGGGATAGGCTGGGGAACATTTCAAAGGCAGCTGGTGTGGGCAGGATTGGAGTTGAACAGAGATAGTTCTAATCCCTACTCAGATTCTCAGTAGCTGTTTTACTCTGGCAATAGCACTTGATCTCTCTGACTCTCAATTTCTAACCTTTTAAATTGGGTTAATAATAAAGCAACAGGTCTACCAAAGCTTTGATAAACTAGACTGTGAATCACTGAAGTCAAGTATCATGACTGTTTTGCTTGCGGCCTTGTCCCAGCACCTAACATACTGGCTGGCACATAGTAGGTGCTCATTAAGTATCTGTTGAGGAAACTGAACAGGGAAAAGTGGGTTTGTACATGCGTTATCACAGTGAGCTGATAAAATTTTATTCCCACTTTGTCCCAAGGTGGATCCTCCACTGTTAGTCAATACTAAAGGCTGAACTACAAGCTTTGCCCTTACCAATCCCCCTTCCCAGAGGTGGGTGGGACAGTCCTCCCTGAACTTTAGCAGGGGCAGTTAAAGAAAGTCAGGTGTGGTCAGCGGATGTCAGTGATACAGAAATAGCTGCCAATGAGTGTCTCTGCACCAAGCCCCACCAGACCCCTGGGCTATATCTCTGGGCTCCTCCAAGTGGCCTCCCTGCTCAGCCTGGTTGTGCTGATGCTCAAGGCAGCCCGGCTTTACCTGCGCAGGCAGTGGCTACTCAAAGCCCTCCAGCAATTCCTGTCGCCTCCCTCCCACTGGATCTTCGGACACAAGAAGGAGGTAGGAAGGTGATGAGGACAGAGGGATAACAGTGAGGGCCTGGGCTGGGAGCAAGGTCAAGCAGTCATTAGACAAAGCCTTGTTATATGAGCCAGCACCTGTCTCCCCAGGTAAACCCGGCTCACCTCTCAGGTGTCAGCTTCTCACTCCCAGCAACAGGGAGCTTACTGTCTCACAAGAAGCCTGTCCTAGATTTGCTCAGCTATCTCAAATATTCCTTCTTGTGTAGACCTAAGGTCAGTCCAAATCACTCTGCAGAGCTGGTGGACAATGGTCCTTTTTCCTGAGTCTCTTCCTCTCCAGGTTGAGCAGCACCACTGACCTTACCTGTTCTCAGTTACTCTATCCTATGTCGTGGTCACCTAGTGCTGCCATAACAAAAAATACTACAAATGGGAGGCTTTAAAGAACAGGAATTTATTGTACCACAGTTTTGAATTCAGGGCATTGGCAGATCTAGAAGCTCTTTGTCTTTTTTCTCTCTCTCTGGGCTCCAGAGGAAGATTCTTGGCTGTTTCAGCTTCTCTAGCTCTGGGTCATTCTTAGCCTTCCTTGGCTGCTTGTAGATTGTCTTAGTTATCTAGTTCTGGTATAACATAAAATATACAAGTAGATGGCTTTAACAAACAGAAGTTTGTTTTCTCACAGTTTAGGAGGCTAGAAGACTGAATTCAGGGCACCAGCTCTAGGGGAAGTCTTTCTCTCTGTGTCAGCTCTGCAGGAAGGTCTTTGTCATCAATCTCTCCTGGTCTAGGAGCTTCTCTGCACAAGGATCCCCAGGTCCAAAGGATGTGCTCTGCTCCCAGCACTGCTTTCTTGGTGGTCAGAGATCTCTCTCCTCTCTGCTTGATTCTCTTTTTCATATCTCAAAAGAATTGACTCAAGATACAACCTAATCCTGTAGATTAAGCCCTGCCTCATTAACATAATTACTTCTAATCTGTCTCATTAACATCATAGAGGTTAGAATTTACAACACATAGGATAATCACATCAGATCACAAAACGATGGACAACCACACCATACAGGAAATCATGGCCTAGCCAGGATGACACTTAATTTTGGGGGATACGATTCAATCCATAACATAGGTGTATCTTTGCCTGTCATCTGTCCACCCCCTCTGTGTGTACGTCTCTCTTTTCCCTTTATGTAACAGACCCTCAGAAGGGATTGAGTTTAAAACTCGTCATACTCTTGTAAGGAGTCCCTGGGCAGTGCAAACAGTTAAGCACTGGGATACTAACTGAAAAGTTGCCAGTATGAACCTACTCAGAGGTGCTTTGGAGGAAAGGAATGGTGTTCTTCTGAAAAACTATAGCCATGAAAATCCTTTGGAGCTTAGTTCTACTCTGCAACACATGGGATCACCAAGGGCCAGAAGGGACAATATGGCAACTAGTATTCTTGAATGGCCTCATTAACATAACAAAATATAACCCCTATTCATAATCTTTAACAACCTGCAATATGCAGATGACACAAACTTGCTCGCTGAAAGCAAAGAAGACTTGAAGCACTTACGGATGAGAATCAAAGACCACAGCCTTCGGTGTGGATTACACCCCAACATAAAGAAAACAAAAATCCTCACAACTGGACCAATAAGTAACATCATGATAAATGGAGAAAAGATTGAAGTTGTCAAGGATTTCATTTTACTTGGATTAACAAACAACACCCAGGAAGCAGCAGTCAGGAAATCAAATGATTCATTGCACTGGGCAAATCTGCTATAAAGGACCTCTTTAAAGTGCTGAAAAGCAAAGATACCACCCTGAAGACTAAAGTGTGCCTGACCCAAACCATGGTATTTTCAATCACCTCATATGCATATGAAAGCTGGACAATGAATAAGGAAGGCCAAAGAAGAATTGACGCCTTTGAATTGCAGTGTTGGCAAAGAATGCTGAATATACCATGGACTACCAAAAGAATGAACAAACTGTCTTGGAGGAAGTACAATCAGAATGCTCCTTAGAAGCAGGGATGGCAAGACTACGTCTCATATACTTTAGACATGTTATCAGGAGGGATCAGTCCCCGGAGAAGGACATAATGCTTGTAAAGTAGAGGGCCAGAGAAAAAGAGGAAGACCCTTAACAAGATGGATTGACACAGTGGCTGCAACAATGCGCTCAAGCATAACAATGATTGTGAGGGTAGCACAGGACCAGGCTGTGTTTCTTTCTGTTGTACATAGGGTCGCCATGAGTCAGAACCGACTGGACTGCACCTGACAATAATAACACTCATAATCAGGGTCACATTCAAGTTAAAGGGGTTAGGACTTCAATATCTTTTGAGGGGACATAATTTAATTCATAATATGATCTCCACCTGGGCCGGAGTGCACTTGAGAACACACAAATTGGTCTGAGGGAATCTCTGCCCTGGGAATTCACAGACTATGGAGGAGAAGACAGGAAATCTAGGAAGATATCAGAGCAGAGGAAAAGGCTCATTCTGCTGGGTAGGGAGAGGATGATGTCAGGTGTAGAGGATCAAATGTCTTGGTTTGCCCAGGACTGAGGGGTTAGTGGAATGCAAAATTTTTATTGCTTAATTAAACCATGACAACTCCAGGCTAATATGAGAGGAAAGAGCTCTAGGATGGTCCCCAGGTGAAGGCTCTTGACTTTTGAGTTGTGCCATTAACCAGAGTCTGTTTACTTGCATGCTCTGCTCTCCTCCTCCCACAGTCCTAGGCTTTGAGCACCTTGGAATTGAGCATATCAGGGTTCTCCCTGTACCCCAATGCCCAACATTAAACCCAGCTCAGAGGGGATGCTCAGCCCCAGTGTGTGGCATGAAAGGAGGGTGGAGGAACATGGAGAGGAGTTCACCAAGGGCTTGTGACTAGACAAACGTCAGGAGGAAGTGAGGGTTGCAGACAGCTGAGGTCTCTCTTTTCTCCATGAAGGAGTCAGGGGAATTATGAACAGAGTGGAGCTAAAGACAGAAACTGTTCAATTTGGCCACAGGGAAATATTCAAAGCCCAGTTTGTTCATAAGAATTGTGGTGCTAATGACTTCCAGATTTTTTGACGATTTTGGGATATTACGTTTTTTTCGTTTTTTTTTTGATGCAGTTGTCACTAGTAGCCATTGGTTTTCTTCTTGGACCCAAGTGGGCTAACCTGTGTTCTCTCTGCCCAGCTCCCTCTCTGGACTTCTCTGGTGCCCACTGGCCGGTCAGTCCACCTGCTGGGGCTGCCATGGGCTGCCTCCTGTCCTTGAGCAGGCATGGCTGAAGCAGACCAGGCTGCCCCTTTCTAAGCTATGATCTGACATAAGAAACCACTGAAAATTCTTCCAGTGACTTGCCCTCTACGCTAATGGCCATAAGGTTTGTAGACTCAATAATTAGGTAATTCTTGTTAACATAAATATTAGTGATATTGAATAATCTCTCTGCTTCTGCTGACTTAATAGCAATTACAGTAAAATTCTTTTTTAAATTCAGTTCTTATAATACCATCTGAGATTTTTGTTTATTTAATACTTCTATTATTAGCTAGGAGCCTTGGTGGCACAGTGGTTAAGAGCTCAGCTGCTAACTGAAAGGTCAACAGTTCAAATCCACCAGCTGTTCCTTAGAAACCCTATGGGCAGGTCTGCTGTGTCCTATAGCGTTGCTACGTGTTGGAATAGACTTGAAGATAATAGGTATGGGTATTATTGGCTAACTCATGAATTCAAATGCCACAGATAATTAAGTTAAACCTAATCTTTCAGGACACATGTCAGGTGACGAGGCATGGCAGCTAAGCATGTAGGCTCTATTGCCAAGCTACATAGGTTCCCATCCCAGCTCTCCTGCTTAACTTTAAATACCCTGTCTATGCCTCAGTTTACTCATCTCTAAAAGGGGGATAACACTAATTCTAGTTTACTCAAGTGATTTATTATAATTTGAGGATGATGCCTGGCACAGCAAGGGCAACAGTCACACTCACTATGATTTGTATAAATGAGAATAACATCGATGCCTGTAAAAATGAGCATTAGGTAAGTTTAACAAACTCACTCATTAATAGGGGTGAAATCCAACAGGGAATATGGAAGGAGGAACCCACAACTTCAGGGTTCAAATAGCTCCAAACAGCCCCCAAAACCTCATCTTTCCCTCTGACCTCCCTCCTATCCTAGGTGTGCCTGCTATGTCAGCAGAGCCCATAACACCTGACCAGTACCTGTAGTGGCCCCATTATTACCTGTCCACGTGCTTGCCCTATGTCTCCTTTGGGCCTGCAGCTCCCAAAAGCAGTTGAGTGAGGACAACTCTGGTAAAGCACTGCCTGGCTCATGTGGCCACTCCAGCAGGGCAGGACCGTTATTTGCCTGCAAGGTTACTACCACTGCCACCCTGGGCACCATCTACTCCACAACTGCACTGACCCTTTCTGGCCAGAGAGGAACAGGAGCCAGCCTGTAGAAGCCCCAGCAAGAAGACTGGCAGGCCAGGTGGCACCAGGTGGTCCAAAGTTGGGAATAAGCAGACAGCATGCAGGTTATACTCCCTGGGTTCTCCAAAGGGAACCAATGGCAATGCCCAGGGGGCAGGATTTGGGGGCAGGTGGCTGTTCTGGACACTAAGCAATCAGAAAGGAGGCATTCCACAGTGCTGGAACATAGTCCTACAGGCTCCTACGGGCCTGTGCAGTCCTAGAGGTAAAGCCAAGGTAACTGGTATGATGAGAGGTTCTGACTGGCCAGAACTGCGCTGGATCAAAGGAGAAAGAAGCTCCTCTGATGGACATGATCTAGCAGCACAAAGCAGCTTCATAATGTAATTAAAGCAGGACACCTAACTTAGGGCAGAATTGCCTGCCTCCCCCACTACAACCTTAGCTCCCTGATAGCAAGGATTTTATTTGTTCACCTGCTTCCAGGGTGATACTTGACAGAGAGTAGGTGCTCAATAAATATTTATCAAATAAATGGATGAATCCATCCAAATTCATCCATCCGTCCTTCTACTCACTCATGTAGTCACTCATTCACTGATGTGGAAACATTCTGAGATGTCTGTCAAGATAACTGCGATGAGCCAAAAATGAAAGATGAAACTGTAATTGGCTTTGATTGGGTCTACCACAGGACATTAGAAAGAGATCCAAATCCTTAATCTCTGCTAGCAGATCCAGAACAACCCACTCTGTGGCTATTCTACGCTTCATCCATACTCCAAGTACTGGACCTAAAATAAAGTTTTTATCGGTTTGTTTCTACCCTTGGTTACAGTTTCAGAAGGATCAGGAGCTGCAACAGTTGATGAAATTGGTAGAGAAATTCCCATGTGCCTGTCCTCACTGGCTGTGGGGAGCAAGGTTGTCATACTGGTCTATGACCCTGACTACATGAAGGTGATTATGGGGAGATCAGGTGAGAGCCAAATCCAGATGGAGCAGCTCTTTCCTCTTGGATACATGTCCTGGGTCTGTAAAATTCCAGGAGAGCATAGTACAACCATCAGTATCTAAACACTCTACCAGTCATGCTCCCAGCCTAACACCCAGCCTAATGACAACAATAATTTCTTAGTACTGGACATTTAAAATATCTCTGTGTGAGGCTGGATTTCTCCTCTGTCCCCTCTCTCACTCCATCCCTCCTTGCCTTCCTCCCTCCCTCCTTTCATTTTTTATTTCCTTCCTCTCTCCCTTCACTCCTCCCTCCCTCTCTCCCTTACTTCTTTCTTTTCTTCAATCCTTTTTCTTTTCCTTCTATCTTCCTACCTCCAAATTGAGATACTCTGTTATGTTCAATGTCCCATATCTGAAAGACAAATTTCCAATCCACAGTGGGGTCTAGTTGCTCTCATTTCTGTCTGTTGATTTTTGTCTGCTGTGGGTCATGGGATGGCAAAGCCACCACAAATTCTAGAAAAGCTACAAGGCTTCTGTCTTACTTTTTGGCACTGATAATGTAGCCTATGTTTCTGGCAAATTCCACATCCCAGCCTATGGGTTGCTGCTGGAGGTACACTGAGTCTGTCTCCATGACTCACACTGACTACTGGGACAGTGATAGTCAGGGCTGGGGGTAAGCGAGAGGTAGACTGGTATAGATTTCCAGCTGACAATCATCAAGAACTGATGGCAGCTAATGATCTGGGCAACAACTACCTCCTGGGTGCTGCCTTATCTACTCCCATCCTAATGCCCTCCCTTATCTTTCAGACCCAAAGGCTATTGATGCCTACAGATTCCTGGCTCCCTGGATTGGTACACGCATTTAAACTAGGACATCGTTCCACTCAACAGCTAGGTTTGCCACCAGTGATCCTTTTGACTCACAGAGAATAGGGGCCCAAAACCCACTGTCACCTTTCCTATACAGTTAGTCCCCAACTTATGACAGGGTTCTGTTCCAACAACCCTGTTGTCGGTCGGCTCTGGCATAAATCAAATATCTCATTTTTTTTTTTTAGTTTTCATTATTATTAGCTTTTATTACCGGTATCTTTATTTGTCTTTGGGAGTGGCATGAGCAAATTACATGCTACAACATCAGTGAATTACATGCTACAACATTATGTGTTGTACATATTACTAACAATAAGATGTACAAAAAAAAAAAAAAAGGCAGTGGTATGTCTTGAATATGTCGTAAGTATGGGACTACCTGTACCTGAATCAAGCTTCCTCTCTCTTCTTCTATCAGACCCTCTTGGTGATGAGAGCCTTCCAAGAGCTCAGCTCCTTCCACATCTCTTCTCAGTTCTTTCCAAACATCAGAGCCTGACACTTATTTAAGACCTATTCTCAACTTGTTTTCAACCTTTATCTCACAGCTATTATAATCACATCCTATGTACCAGCCAAACTGGAAATTCACATTCCTGAAAAGTGCCAATCTTTTCCAGACTTTGCCCATGATATGCCTTCAGCTGGGTTTCTTCCCCCAAGCCAACCTTGATCCCTCAAACTTGTCTCCAATAGTCCCTCTGATCCTGTCTTCCCAACACATAGACACATACCTATCTCTGGACCAGGATACAGTTTGCTTCTGTTGAATGGGCAGACGTGGCTCCAGCACCAGAGGATGCTGACTCCAGCCTTCCACTTCAACATCCTGAAGCCCTACGTGAGCTCATGGCTGACTCTGTCCGAGTGATGCTGGTAAATCTCTGTCTCTCTTACTTTCACACACTCCCTCACTCACAGATTCCCACACTCACTCATGGTATACACTCATACAATCCACTCTCAAACAAATGTGTCCCAAGGGACTTTCATCAGACACAGCCATATACAATGACTTTCTCAAATCCACACATACAGATCAACCCCTGTTAGTACACATATCTATTGTCAGTCACTTTGATAACTTGTAAGGCCAGGACCTTGTGTTCTTACAGACTGTTGCATGCCCTATCACCCAACCTAAAGTGAGTCCCACACTCCAACACACATGTGCTGACTGCCATGCAGAGACACGGGTTCGGGCACACTCACTGACTCACATACATACATATTTAGACACATCAAGACATACCTGGCTGTTATGGACAGGCATGCACTCCTACACACACTTGTACATATGCCCAAATATGCTTGCTATCCAGCACTTAGAAAAAGCCTTCCTTCTCATACTAAAAGTCAAAAAACAAACCCATTGCCATCAAATAGATTCCTACCCATAGGTATAAATAAATTCCTCTCCTGATTGACTGAAACCTCCTCCAGGATTTAAGAAAAAACAGAGTCTCAGACCACTACTGTTAGACCACTGTTCCCCAAATTAGATGTGATGGGTAAGAACCCAGCCACCGACTTGAATCTATACTTTGCTCGTCTGACAAGGAAGAGAGGATTATGGTCTATAAAAGGGCCCACCTATTCCCACCTCTGTGTCTTCAGCACCATGAGCTATGGAATGGTTAATGCCCATTGGCCAGCAGGAAAAGCTGACCCTGTCTGGCCTGAGTGAAGCTAGCTTCAGTGGCAGGGATGATTTTCCAAGATATTTCTCAGATGCTCTCGTCTCAGCACGGGGTTTCTGAATAGATTGGAACCGTTCCATGGATCAAAATATACACTGAGTACACATTCTCATAGCCTCCCATTGGGATTCTGATTTGTTACCCAACTTAGGCTCAGTAAAGAAAAAAAAAATGCTGAATGAAAAGGAATTGAAATTCATGATGTTCTTTCCTTAAAAGACTCCTCTATTCCTTGCCCCTTAGACTTTTTCTTGTCTTGGCATATTTGCTCCCTAAAATTGTGGTGCTACCTGTCCTTCACCTCTACCTCAGCTCTCAGAACACCAGTGAGTCCCCCTGCTCTTAGTCCCCTGAAAAACATTTGTTCTGGTCAACCAAAAGGTGGTTATCATCAAAAATTTTTCATATAATTCAAAACTTGATTTAGACTCTTCTGAGAGCATATATTTAATTTATGATAAAAACCTGTGAGGAAATAGGTATCGGTACACAAATATGTGCTTTACAGTCTTACTTGTTCACAATACCTCTCCTTTAGAAAGTGAGGAATTCCCAGCAGGACATCTGAGGAGACAGAAAGGAGAGTATGGCCTTTTTAGCACAGGCCATCCGGAAGAGTTTGAGTAAAGTTAAGGTCCCCTTCCTGCCCAGGACAAGTGGGAGAAACTCATCACCCAGAATTCACTTCTGGAAGTCTGTGAGCATGTCTCCCTGATGACCCTGGACACCATCATGAAGTGTGCCCTCAGCCGCCAGGGTAGCCTCCAGCTGGACAAGTCAGCAATGACTCTTCATCATCATGACACTTGTTCTTGACAACTTTCAGTGGATTTACCTGAGAGGCAGGTGGGGCATCTTGGATGCTCACCTCCCAAAAAGCAAGATTCTATGCCTGGATCCAGATAAATAAGTTGAAGACTGGGTGCTCATGACATCTTATCAAGGGCTGGGGACCACAAGGGCTGTAAGACTAGAAGACATGGATGCCTCCATGGTACCTGTCCCCACTGTTTGGAGCTCTCTCTGCCCAGACCACCACTCCACCACTTGGTCAGAGGCCTTTCTCACCTTTAATCTCTTCTGCATCCTCTGCCTTCAGGAGCTCCCACTCCTACATTCAGAGCATTGGGTACCTGAGCAGCCTGGTGGTTTCCCGTATGAGGAATGTCTTTTACCAGAACGACATCATCTACAGGCTGACTCCTGATGGCCTCTTGACCCACCGTGCCTGCCAACTTACCCATCAGCACACAGGTCTTAGGTTACCCTCACAGGCAGCCCCCCATCTCCACCAAGGCCCAGGCTAAAGGAACCTGCCCTGACAACTCTGGCAGAGCTAGACCCTGGTGCCCCTGCAGGACCTGGCACACACTCAGGGTGGGTACATCTATATCACACAGAGGATGCTCACCAAGATGTTGTGTGCCAAGCACTGTGCCAGACATTTACATGTGTCAGAATGTTTGGTGATGGTTGATGAGACCTCATCCCAGGAAACATTCAGGCAGAGGCTCCATGGGCTCTGCTAGTAAGGGGATTCTGACCTACAATCCACTAGTGCTGGAGCTCTTACCTCTGACCCACACTCATCTCCAGCTCCACCTCAGTCAGGCCTGACACCCAGATTGATACCAGATGGGGCCAATGGTGTTACAGTGGGTACCCTTGGCTGCTGTGCCCAAAGCCTCACCTTCTACCAATAACCACTATCCTTGGACAGACCGAGTCGTCAGAATGAGGGAGGCTAGAATGCAGGAAGAGGGAGATCTAGAAGAGATCAGAAAGAAGAGACACTTGGATTTCCTGGACATCCTCCTATGTGCCAAGGTGAGTGTGGAAGAGGCCTGAGGCTTTGCCCAAAAGACTGGGCCTGGGGGCAAACCCTACATTCTCCCTGTGGCTTCTCCCAGATGGAGAATGGGAGCAGCTTGTCTGATGAGGACCTTTGAGCAGACTGGACACGTTCATGTTTGAAGGCCATGACACCACAGCCAGCAGCATCTCCCGGACCGTCTATGCCCTGGTTGCACACCCCAAACATCAGCAGAGGTGCCAGGAGGAGATCCAGAGCCTACTGGGGGATGCAGCCTCTGTCACATGGTGAGTGCTCAAGAGGTTGGAGGTCCCTGCCTCTCTGTTAGAGGAGAAGTCCCTGGGCCTGTCCACCTCTTGGTCTGGGCTTTGTCTCAGGAACCACCTGGACCAGATGCCCTATACTACCGTGTGCATCAGGGAGACTCTGTGACTCTACCCTCCTGTGCCAAGCATTAGCAGAATGTTCAGCAAGCCCATCACCTTCCCTGATGGACGCTTCTTACCCAAAGGTATGAACTTCACCATCCTCACTCAACTAACTTCTAGGAACTATAGCCACCACCACCATCAGTTGCCAGCAAGTTGATCCTGATTATGGCCGCTCCATGAGTGTCAGAATAGAACTGTACTCCATAGGGTTTTCAATGGCTGGTTTTTCAGAAGTAGGCTACTAGGCCTATTTCATGAGATACCTCTGGGTGGACTTTAACCTCCAACCTTTCAGTTAGCAGCTGAACCCGTTAAGTGTTTGTACCGCCCGGCGATTCCATGAACTATGAAACACATAGCCTTCAAGGCTATTCTGACTCATTGTGACACTTTAGGAAAGAGTAGAACTGCCCCATATATTTTCAAAAGCTGTAAATATTTGCTGAAGCAGACATTTTTCTCCCGTGGAGCAGCTAGTGGATTCTAACCACTGACCTGTCCTTTAGCAGCTGAGCACTTAACCACTGAGCCACCTTCAGTCTTCTCTCTGTCTCTGAATCGGAGTCTTCCTGAGTATTTATGCACTTCACCACAACCCAGCAGGGTGGCCAGACCCAGAGGTATGAAGTCCTGGGAAGAAGAGATGGGTTGATCTATCTAGTTCATACCTCCTCAACCTCCCACCTTTGGAAGTCCTGCTCTCTCATGGGTTGGAAGGAGGAGCCTGACCCCTAGGTTCCCTGGCCCTGTGCTCTCTCTGCAGGTGTTTGATCCTTCCTGGTTTGCGCTGGGCTCTACTCAACATAGCCATGCTTTCCTGCCTTTCTCAGGAGGACCCAGGTGAGTTGTCCTATGTCTGGTGATGGGGTGGTTACTGGGCATGTGCCCTAATGGTGGTGTTCACCTATGTGCATAGGTGGCAGCCACAGGTATGCCTGGTAGTATCTGCATTTCTAGGCCACATTTTCAGGCCCTCGCCATCTAGGTGGAACACAGGTGCCCAGGTCCTCAGAGAGAAGATAAGATAGGGTGATGTGGGGGAGTCAGAGAGGAAACAAGAAAGCTTCCTGGAGAGGGTGAAGGGGAAAGGAACTGTGTGTATGTGTCCTTTGTGTGTATATCTGTACAAAAGAAAGGCAGATTTTTAGGCAATCCATGGAGTTGTTGCTCCCACTACCCTTTCCCAATGACAGCCAACATTCAGCATGAGTGGGTTTTCCAAAGTTTAGTGTATTGTAGTGTTTTCCTCATTTTTTGACTTTGACTTTTCAGATAGACTATCTTGTGCCTTTTAAATTTCTGATGTTGTGCTATTAATTGTGAGAATTTTTAAGAGTGGATTTCTCTCTTCCTAATCATTTTTAATTGAGCCATTGCCTTTCCTACTTAATTCAATACTCTGCCTTCCCACTGCATGACACCTGCATTTTGCCTGAGTTTCTAATTCCAGATGCCTTGCATGTCTCAAGGGTTCAACCCACATACTTGAAAGGCTATGATTGCCTTCTGTAGGAATTGTTACACCAATTTGTCTTTTCTATTTCAGGGTCTACTCCAATAAAAATGTTCACTACCTATTAATGCTCACGTTCCCATGACAACATTATCAGTTGGTAAAGTTTGTCACATGAAGTACAATTTATACACCATAAATTAAAATTACCTATCGCCATCCATTCGATTCCAACTGTAGCAACCCTATACAACAGAGTAGAATTTCTCCATAGGGTTTGCAAGGAGCAGCTGATGGATTTGAACTGCTGACCTTTTGGTTAGTAGCCGAGTTCTTAACCATTTCACCACCAGGGCTCCGTAGGGTCCACATAGTTCAAAGCTGGAGGGAAAAAAAAAAGAAAGAGAAAAAATGAAAGAAATTAAGAAAAGAATAGAGAAAGAAAGAAAAAAAAATGAGGACAATAAACTGTTTTTAACAGAATATCCACAATATTGTATATGAAATTTAGAATTTGAAAGATTCCTGGTGTGTAACTTATAAAACACACTTGAAATGGCTATTCAGTTGAGACAAAGACACTTTGAAATGGTTGCTGTGACAGTCCTCAAAGACTGCTGAAATCATCCTCTGAAATACAAATCGCCATAAACTTTTTAAGTGTTTAGCAGAGAAAGGTTTTGATGAGTCCATAATTCCATGAATTCTTCAAATGGGTGAGTCATATTTCAGGTATTGGGTCTTAAGCACATTGTCCTCGCGCAAATGGTTTTCCAGGATTTAATTTCCCCTGAACTCACGTCCCCTTCTAAAGACTGGCTGGAAACCATGCTGCTGCCACTGCAAGGCAGTAGAGACTTGGGTACTGAATTATAAGGTCAGAACTAATATCTTAATTGATTTGATTTGATTTGACTTGATCCCATTTTACTTTATTTCACTCAAATCAATTATTTTAACTCAATTTTAAAAGCATTTATTAAGCGTATACACTGTGTGACAAGTCTCATTTTAGGAGATGGTAACACACATGAAAAATACTGTCTGAACCTCCAAGAGTTTTCAGCCGAGGACAGAAATGTACAGAAATAGCTGTAGGTAAAAAAAGACATCATTAATTTGTTCATCCACTCTTTCACTTATTGAGGAGTTTTTTAACGTTCCTGGCACTGCCCTAAGAACTGGACTAGGATGTGTCTTTAAATGAAACACTAATGATGACTTGGAGCCCTGGTGGCACAGTGGTTAAGAGCTTGGCTGCTAACCAAAAGGTCAGCAGTTTGAACCTACCAGCCTTTCCTTGGTAATACCATGGGGCAGCTCCACTCTGTCCTATAGAGTCACTGTGAGTCGGTATCAAATCAACAGCAATTTCTTTTTTTTAAATGGTGACTTAAAAAAAAACCCACTGCCGTCAAGTCAATTCTGATTCATAGTGACCCTATGGGATGGAGTAGAACTGCACCATAGAGTTTCCAAGGAGCACCTGGAGGATTCAAACTGCCAACCTCTTGGTTAGCAGCCGTAGCACTTAACCACTACGCCACCAGGGTTTCCCTTAATGGTGACTTAGGGGCCAGAAAATGGAGAGAGACACCTAGAATAGGGGGTGCAGGAAGGCTGTTCATTGCAACAGAGGCTCAAGGTTATGGGCAGGCAGAGGAGGGGAAGGGCATTCTCAGTGACCTCAAGGACAGGAGCTTGAGCCAGGATTGGAGCTGGACAGGTAAAGCTGGGTGAGGCTCCCACTGATACAGGGGTTTAAATGGCAGTGGAGGTATTTGGATGCTCCACCTGCCACAAGGAGCACAGGAGAGCCTGAGCTGGGCTATGGCTACAGTGTGGAGGGAGACAGAGCAGGAAGACCAGAAAAATCCAGGTAAGGAGACTGAGGGATGTCAAGGAAGGGACATTTCTGGAATAGTTATGAAGACTACAGAAGCTAGTTGAGTAAGGAGATGAGGGGGCAGGAGTCTGGACTATTAATCAGAAGTCTGATGGTGTAACAGGGAGAGGAGGGGAGTTCCCTACATGATCTTCCTTTCCAGAAAGCTTCACTATTACCCTTCTGACTTCCCCAAACCACTCTAACCTGCCCTGCCTCTATTGGCAAGCCAACATCCCCCTAAATGGTTAGGTCCTGAGAGCGTGGCTCACCCTGCCCCTCCAGTGAACGGAACAGTATCCTCCACACTGTGGGAAAAGTCACTGTTTGTGCAGTGAGTGAAAAAACCAATGTTCAATTTTTGAAGAGATTCATTTGGTTAGACTCTGAAGCTTAGAGCACTGGCCTTCTCCTAACAGAGGATTTCAAGCTCCTTCTTAACACATACCTTTCTTCTAAGATCAGATCTATTATTCCTTTCCCTCCAAATATTCGCTCACTCATTCAGCAAACATAACTGAGCCCCTACATGTGCCAGGTAGGATTTACCACAGAGAAGACTTGCCCTTACACCACAGCTGGGGTGGCCTGGAGGGAAAGAGAAGCTTCTGTGCAAACCTTAAATGACTCCATAATAATATCTAGCCCAGTCCTTCTCAACCATATTCCGTGAGAGAATTAAGCCCTGACAGTCTAAGATATTCATTAAATGTAATGAATTAACTTCTCTCTTCTGCCTCTGGAATGTCTGGCTGTACCTTCCTCAGAATTAAGGATTTGGTCACTCAAATAATAATCTATAGAGCTTAATGCTCTCTGAGAACCCAGCTTAGAAAGGCTGTTAGATGCTCACGCTTGTACCTCTGCCATTTCTTCATGTTCCTCTCTTTGCCTAGGTTGGCTTTCCCTATTAGAGAACACCTACATGTCCTTCAAAGCTCAGATCAAATGTTCCCTCATTAGCAAAACTTCTCCTTCTCCACCACCCATCCCACCATTACAAACCAGGTTAATAGCCTATTCTAAGCCCCAAAACCCCTGTCTTCCCCGTGGCAAGGCTCAGCACAGAATAGGAAAAAATTCAGTTACAGGACTCAGACCTGTATTTGCTGAGGGACCTCAGAAAGAGAAATGTTCCCAGGTGCAGGAGAAGTTAAGAGCTAAGCTTTGAAGAGTCGTCAGATTTGTCAAAGGTCAGGGGAAGACTGTGACCAAGGCTTGGGAGTAGAGATGTGTGTGACCTGTAAGGAGAGGACTAGGGGCTAAGCTCCATCAAGGAGAACCCTAAATGTCCAGTTCAGAGGGGCACAAAGTGGCCAATGCCTGCCCAGCTCAGAACTGGGCCTCAGGCCGATTCTCCTTGGCTGTCTCACCCTGGCCCAGAAACTGCATTGGGAAGCAGTTTGCCATGAATGAGCTGAAGGTGGCCGTGGCCCTGACCCTGCTCCACTTTGAGCTCTCACCGGAACCCAGGTCCCCTACCCCATGTCGGGAGTTATACTGAAATCCAGGAATGGGATCCACCTGCACCTGAAGAAGTTCCTCTAACCTGGATGGGGACAAGGGCAGGCTTATACCATCTATTTGGCTCTGTCCCCTATCTGCCCATCCCCAGGCTTTCTATCTGGAACCTGCCTGATCTCTTGCCTCCTGTCCACCAGAAATTCTGTCTTCCTCTCTGGCAACCTTCCTCCAGGTTCCCTCCCTGTTTTTCTGTCTACCTTTCTCTACCCACCTATACTTCAAAGTGGCCAACTAACACTTGATCTGCCCTTCAGCTCGTCTGCCCACCTGTAGGTCTACATTCTTGTACCAGCTTGTCTGTCTCTGTATGAGCTTCCTATTCCTGCTATAACAAATTACCACTAATTTGGTGGCTTAAAACAACACAATTTTATTCTCTTACAGTTCTGAATGTCAGAGCCCAGCGCAGGTTCTACCAGACAAAAATCACAGTGGTACCAGGCCAGTCTCCCTCCAGAGGCTGTAGAGGAGAACTTTTCCTGGCCTTTTCCAGCTTCTTTTCCTGCTCACCTTGCATCCTTCACTCATGGCTCCTTCCTCCATTTTCAGAGCCAGCAGCATCTTCAAATCTTTCTCTGCTTCTGTCTTCATATTGCCTCCTCTCTTTTAAAGATCTTGTGACTATTGGTCCCACTCAGATAATCTAGGATAGTCTCCCAATCTCAAAATCCTCAATGTAATTATTTTTTTGTCATGTAAAATATTCACAGTTTCTGGGGATTTGAGTAATGACATTTGGAGGCCATTATTTATCCTACTACAGTACCCATATGATCGTCATCTGGTCTGTCATAGCTGAATATTACCCTCTACCCAAATGTCATTCACACAACTCAGTACTTCTTTCCCAACTCCCACCACCAATATGAACTAGACTAAAGTTCACAGTGCTTCACATAGTATCTGTTCTCCTGGGGATGGAGGTGGATGACAGGAAAAGTGGGGTGGGGGGGGGGCGGGGGTGGGGAGAGACAGATGAGAGAAATCCCTTCTGAGGAAGTAGAAGGGAGTTAAAATTCCCTTTACAATGCCCAGGATACTGTGTGCTCCCTAAAGCTGACCCTAGCCCAACCTGATCCCTCCCACCCCCTTCATGCAGGCCCCGCTCTGTTGGTCTGTGGTGCTCACACCTTGCCACGCTCCTGAAGGCTCCATGCTAGCTAGGTTTAGAGACGGGGCCCTTCTTCAGGTGCATTGGTGGAGAGCTTGCCTGTGTCAGGTAAGGGACCCTGCCCCTATTCTACTCAGGGGTTCGGTATTTCTCACACTAGATTTTATAGCATCAACCATCTAGAGCCCACCTTGCTCTTAGCAGAAGACCTTACAATCCTGGTCCAGCATGAGGACCTTGGAGAACCAGCACTTCACAGCCCAGAAATGTTTGGGATATCTGCAATGTTGCCATGCACCTGTCAGTGCTTCTCAGCACGAAAAGATCTGCATGTTCATCAGAAGCCTCAAGGAATGGGTGGTAGCTCAGCAGGGACCTGCTCAGGTGGACAAATGGGGTGGGCTGTGGGGTGAGGATGTCAGACCCCAGCAGTTAACAGCCCCTTCCTCTTCACCACAGAACAGTCTCACAGCAGTTACCTGTACCTCAGCCTACTGCCTCACTTGTGAAGGAGGGGCTTCTTCAACTTTATAACACTTGGTGATCACCTGGGTGCTGGTCTTACTGAGCATGATCCCAGTTCCCCACACCAGCCCCCCTTTGTAAGCCTGCCAGACTCCTTGGGCCAATTATTCCTGCTTCCACTATATTCTCTCAGCTCCAGGGTTTTGCCTTCTGCTGATCATGGGCACAGACCTCTTCCCTCATTTCTAGCCCAAGGCACTGGCTGCCCCAGGTAGATCTCACTGGTGCTCTCTGCCATGTTCTGCTTCCAGGAAGGGGCTTCTTCCTCAGCCCGTGCCTGCAGCCAGGACAACCCTCCCAGTTCCCTGGCCCCCCTGTCCACAACAGTTTCAGGGCCAGTACCGCCCTGCCTTGAGGTGAGGCTGGACAGGAGGGTAGCTGGCCACTCAGGGCTTAACCTGGGATTGGGGCAAGAGGGTGAGTCTGGGAGCATTTTGGATAGAAGCTTCAGTAGGTTCCCTGATACCAGATGGTACAGAGGGGCTCAGGTTGGCCCTGGCTCAGAGAGAACAGCATAGTGGTGGCCTGAATTCTGGGATGAGGGCCATGGACACATGCTCTAACCACAGGATTCAAAGGGTGTGGAGAATGTGATGGAGAAGTGACTATGCTGGCTCCAGGAAGTGGCCAAGGCCCATATGAATTCACACCACTTGCTCCCCCCACCACCATGACACACACACATAGAGACACTCACTGCAGCTCACTTTTGCACGTGCCTAGGCCCACACCCCATACTCTACCCCACACATAAAAACCAAACCAAACCCATTGCTGTTGAGTCGATTCCAACTCATAATGACCCTATAGGACAGGGTAGAACTGCCCCTTTGAGTTTCCAAGGAGCACTTGGTGGGTTTGAACTGCCAACCTTTTGGTTAGCAGATGTAACACTTAACCACTACGCCACCAGGGTTTCCATATATGTACACAAATGCCCAAGTTAACAGGGTGCAGCAGGGAGTGTTTGAAAACTGGACTGAGGGAGCTGGAAAGCACTGAGGATGCCTTCAGGTCCCCACCTACTATCCACTCCACCCACAGGGTGCTCATCTTCCCCATTTGATACCAGTGTTTTTGGCTCTTTTCCCACCTAAACTTGCTCTCAGGGCGACTTTCAGTATTAATTGCGTAGTCTTGGTCAAAAAAGGCAAGAATCAGAGGTCCTCGAGTTAAGCCTCCACATAAGAGAGCCTTGTCAGGTTCTTCTGTTGATGTTGAGGTGAAGTATGTCCCCTGCCCATTCTGCCATCAGGTCTCCTGACATCCACAGAGACACAAGACGTGGATAAGGTTTAGGCTTATGTTCCACTAATGGGCATAAGGTGGTTATAGCTGTATAGCTCCCAGATGATGCCTGTTGAAATCTTATCTTCACTTGTGTACAGAAAGGTGTGGCCAGGAGCCAGGACACAAAGAAGAAAGTTGGTACAACGGGGTGCAGAAGAGACAGCTGGGAGGCACACATTTCCCCATATTTTATTTTCAGCCTCAGTGAGATGAGTATTCTGGGTCTTGGTAGGGCATTGAAGGAGTGAGTAAGGGGACTTCTTCTGAGAGGGAAGCATTAGGGGCAGGAGGGGGATCTCAAGATGCCACATCCCCACGGTTGCAAAGAGACATCCGAATCCCAGTACTAGGAATTCCCTTCTCCAGTCTCCCTTACCTTCACCAACAGTCTCCATCACCCTCTCTTCTGCTCCTGTTTGGATCCTGAATTGGAGCCTACCAGTGGCTTGAGACCTTAGGTGCGTGTGCCCCAGCCATGAGGTACTGCTACAGGGAGCCCTCCCCAAGTTTCTTCTCCACTTTCAAACCCCATCCAAAACAAGGCTCAAATCAAGAATCATCTCTTGCCGAAATCCCCCATTTAGTGCCACTCTGATACCTTCATCCACCAACCCAAAAAGCACAGAGCCCCTTGTAACTGGGAGACACAGATGCTGACAATGACAAGGACAGCCTCTTATGGACTGAACTGTGTCCCGCAAAATATGTGTTGAATTCCTGGCCCCTGTACCTGTGAATGGTATGGTAATCATACACCAGCATCAAATTTAACTCTAAGACCTAGAAAACAAGAAGTGACTATGGTGATCTACTCACAGGATTGAACACTTACAAGCTGCTGCTGTGGGAATCAACTGCTCTCCTCTCCCTTTCCCCACGTTTTATTTTTGGCTAGAAACTAAACCAGGAAGTATCCAGTAACAACAACAAAAAAAATTTCCCCATGACACTATTCATTCTGCCAGTATACCCTTTATTAGACTTTAATGTACTAATTGATTTTATACCTTAACCCCCTAGAATGTAAGCACAAAAAATATTTGTTGAATGAATATACAAATGAACAAAGAACAACTCCATGCAGTGTTTAAGGGCAGGGTTATTATCTACATTAATTTCCTAGGGTTGCTGTAAAAAATTATCATAAACATGGTGGCTAAAACAACAGAAATTTATTCCCTCCCTGTGATAGAGGTCAGATATCCAAAATTGGTGTCATTGGGCTGAAATCAAGGTGTCAGAAGGGCCATGCTATCTCTGAAAGCTCTAGGAGAAACCATTCCCTGCCTGTTATGTATTGAATTATGCCCCCCAAAATTATGTATTATAAATCTTACCCTCTATAACTGTGGTTTTAATCTCATTTGGGAATGGGTTGCCTTTGTTATGTTAATGAGATCAGATTAGGGTAGGCTGTGTTTTTTGAGTCAATCTCTTGAGATTAAAAAAGATAAAATAAGCAAGCAGAGGAGATATGGGGTAAGAAAGATGCCAAGATACATGGAGATTTCCAAGGAACCAGGAAGCAGAAGCTGAAGAGACAAGGACATTCTTCCAGAACTGACAGAGAAAGCCTTCCTCTAAGGCCAGCATTCTATATTTAGACTTCTAGCCTTCTAACTGTCAGAAAATAAATTTCTGCTTGTTAAAACTATCTACTTGTGGTATTCTGTTATATCAGCACTAGGTAACTAAGACACTGCTTCTTCCAGCTTCTGGCGGCTGCTGGCATTTCTTGGCTTCTTGTTGCATCACTCCAACCTTTAAGGCCAGCATCTTTAGCACTCTCTCAGCTCTGACTTCACATGGCCTTCTTTTCTGTGTATGTCAAATCTTCCTCTCCTTCCTTTTATTAGAATACATGTGATTGTATTAAAGCCACTTGAATAATCCAGGGTAATCTCCATCTACATAATCACATCTGGAAAAGCACATTTTCAAATAAGGTAACATTTACAGTTTCCAGAGATTTAGATCTTATACCATTGTTGACTCATTATTCATCCTACTACAGTCTGCCCTCTTGCAGTGAAAGCTTTATGTTCATCCCATATGTAAAGTACATTCACCGTATCCCAACATCAGCTCAAAGCTATGTAACGTTTTTATCAGACATATTTATTGTATTTGTGGTGGGATATGTCAAAGAGTAAAAAATAAGAATTCTGTAAGGAGAGAAGTGATACAGTTTTATTACTGGATGTGTTACAGCTGAAGCTGGGCAAACACTTGGTAAAATACCAAGTGCAGTAAAATTCAAAAGGGGAGAGGAATTTTTATAGGGAGGGCTGGGGGTTGTACATGAATCACAAGCAAACCTTTCACAATGTCAGTTAGTCACAGACTTTCTGGAGGCAAACTTCATAGCAATTTCCTGAGAACAATTTTACAGAAACAGCTTTTGGGGGGAACATTTTCATCATTTTCTTTTCAGAACATTCCTACCGCTTGCCTAACTATAAACTACAACTTTGTCCTACGTTAATTACAAGTATTCTTTCTGAGAACAGAACATTTTTATCACATTTTTAAGGGAGTGCACATATTTTTGTTAGTAGAAAGGGATTAGGGCAAAAGGAAGATTGATTCAGATCTGTGTCAGTCCCTTAGTCATGCCAGGTGCCTCGGTTTTAAGGTGTTCTTACACATTTCCTCCTTCTGATCATGAATCTCCTAGAGATTCCTTGATCATAATTGTAAGAGTGCTTTCTTCTACATGGACTGCTCTATAGGTGCTTTCATTCTATACTTATTGTATCATAGACAGACATCCTACTTCACCGTGCCATAGCTCAGACACTCTTCTGGCTGAGGCAGTGTAGGGGAAGGCCACATCTGGAGGAAAAACTTGGCATTTCCAAAAGACTAACTCAAAGTGTAAAATCAATGTTCTTTATAAATTTTCTTCCTTTAAAATATATAATTTTATGCATTGCTGGGGAAACGGTAGTTTGATTACATTACAGAAACAATTCATGTAATATTTGATTAGTCTAAAGATAATTATTATACTAATTAAGATAATTAATTTAGTCTGTGAGATAATTAGTTTAGTCTTGTAAGTAACTAAAATTGTCAAGCAAATTATTGGGCTAATTTAACAAAAATATTTTCTTTCCAAGTTTTAGAAGTGATCACAAAAATAAAAATCATAAAACTTAAATAGACTTTCATTATGAATTAAATTACCAGTGAAGGAGACCACAATAATGGAGCAAGGCTAACAACATAAAAACAGCTGCAATTACAAAGCAAAGGCCAAAATTTTCAGCAGGCTACATGGAATCTTGTTGTGTGATGATCTTGGTATCAGCTATCTACTGTAGATGTCATCTGCTTCTGGCCATTAGGGTGTTTTGAAATGATTTTTAGTTCTCCAGAAGGCTGACTAGTCCATAGAGGTGTTTTTGCTTTCTTAAGTTAGAAAATTTGGCACTTCTCTTGATTTGACAACATACTTCATGTAATTCATGACACAATAAATAAATTAAAAAAAAAATTTTTTTAGCATTTTTCTCTTATAAAACAGAAACAAATCTTTTTTTGGCTTTCTACAAAATTTCAAAATTGTCAGGAGTTTATCGTAAGAACAATCTCTGAGTTATTTAACCAGAGATCTTAAAGGTAAAAACCTGAGCTTTTACTAAAGCCATGTGGCTTGGTTTTTGATTCAGGAATTTATCTTGTCAAACCCTTGCCTTCAAGGCAGACTGAATAAAAAATAAACTTTTCAACCCAGTAGTTAAGGAAAAATTTGTTATCTTAACAGCAAGAAACCCAATTCTTTTTTTTATATGCTTTCACATTGCAGCTTTTTAAAATCCTCATGAATTAACCTATAAAACCTTCAGTTGCAATGAACAAGAATCTCGATCATATCACACAAAAATCTTTAACAAGCTTCCCAGATTTCTTGTCTTTGTTATGAGAAATATACAACAGTTAGAAAATTTATATATTTCTCACAGCGTAATCCTTCAAGAGGCAAACACATCCATCATTAGACCCAGATACACATACAAATATCTTTTCTCTGTGGCATAAGTTTAGCCTTCTATTCAACCTTCCTCTAGCCCTCTACAACTTACCATATCCCCTCAAGTTTAGCTTTTATTATCTTTCATATTCTGGCATAACCAGACATTTTGTTTTAAAACAAAACTACTTTCTTTTTCCCTCTTAAAATTTTAACCTTCCCTTCTTAACATTCTATTTAACTTGCCTCTAACCTTCTACGACTTTCCTCTAGCCTTCTACAACTTTCCTCTAGCCTTCTACAACTTTCCAAATCCATCTGAATTCTTCTTTTCTCTTTCTCATCTTGGTTCTATGTTTTTCTCTTTCTTATACTGGAACAAGAAGTCTCTTTCATTTTAGGACAAAATTACTATTTTTTCATATATTTAATTTAGCTTACCAAAAAACAAAACCCAGTGCCGTAGAGTCGGTTCCGACTCATAGCGACCCTATAGGACAGAGTAGAACTGCCCCATAGAGTTTCCAAGAAGAGCCTGGCGGATTCAAACTGCTGACCCTTTGGTTGGCAGCCGTAGCACTTAACCACTACGCCACCAGGGTTTCCTTAACTTAGCTTACCCAGAAAAAAAGTTACTTAAAAAGATAAACTGCTTTTAAGTTGACATATTACAAAACATAAAAAGTTTATCAGAACAAACTCACTTTCGTAATTCCTGGAATGTTGGAATATTAGGACTATTCAATTTATACAAGTTCTTATTTATTATTAAACTAATTAAAGTTCTTTTACTAATATCATCCAGAGCTTATAAATTATTGTATTTTCATAATCTAGTCTTTTGCATGTTTCACAGGATTCTGTAGAGAAACAATTTAGAATAATTTGTCTTTTTTTAAGACTTAGTTATATTAATCAAAATAAGTCATCCTTTTTTAGTGCATTTTTCAAAGAGATTGACTTACATCAAAGTTTCTTAGAGTAACTACTAAAATTCCAGATAATAAGCAAGAAGCAGTTTTTCTTGGAAGAGAAAAGAACTGAGATTTTTAAACAGCTTTATAAATATGTATTTAGTACAAATATATATACGTATGTACAAAAGCAGAAACAAACAGCAAGCTCTCAGAACAAAGTGAAACAGAAAAATCATGTAAACTCATCGGTGAGGCCAGCTTAAAAACTAAGTTTATACAGTACCATGTAACACAAACATATGGGGAACCCAGTTTCTTAAAATGTGTACAACAATTCTTCGGTAAAATCAATCCAAATTAGCAGAAAAAATAGGTTATAGATGAAATTAATTTGCTGTAGTCTCAGATGGAATGATTTTACTTAGATTTTTTGACTAAAGCTGAGCATTAAACAGAAGTTCTCTAAGAAAGACAACGTGAATGGGAGCTCCTTTTCTTAAAGTATAAGGAAAAGGAGCAGATGGAAACTGATTTTTCCCAAAGTGATCACTGAAATTCCAAATTACTTTTAGCGTATTCAGCTTATAATGTTTTTGAACATGAACTCTAAACCAGTGTCTTGGTGGGGGTGTAGGGGAGGATCTAGATTTATTTACCAGGGGTGTTTTAAAAATATTTTTGTATGAGTGTGTGTGTGTGTGTGTGTGTGTGTGTATGCTTTAGGTGAAGGTTTAGAGAGCAAATATGTTTCTCATTAAACAATTAATACACATATTGTTTTGTGACATTGGTTGTCAACCCCACAATGTGTCAACATTCTCCCATTCTCAACTTTGGGTTCCCCATTTCCATTTGTCCAGCTTTCCTGTCCTCTCCTGCTTTCTTGTCCTTGCTCCTGGGCTGGTATGCCCATTTAGTCTCATATACATGGTTGAGCTACATGTATTATTGTTTTATGGACCTGTCTAATCTTTGGCTGCAGGGTCAGCTTCAGGAATGACTTTGGTACCGAGTTAAAGGGGTGTCCTGGGGCCATACTCTTGGGTTTTCTCCAGCCTTTGTCAGACCAGTAAGTCTGGTCTTTTTTTGTGTGAATTTGAATTTTGTTCTACATTTTCCTCTGACTCTCTCCAAGATCCTCTAACATGATCCTTGTCAGAGCAATCAGTGGTGGTAACCGGGCACCATCTAGCTGTGCTGGACTCAGTCTAGTGGAGGCTGTGGTAGTTGTGTTTCATTAGCCCTTTGGACTAATCTTTCCCTTGTGTATTTGTTTGTTTTTTTTTTTTTTTTTCATTCTCCTTTGCTCCAGATGGGGTGGGGCCAGTAGACATATCTTAGATGGCTGCTCACAAGCTTTTAAGACCCCAGACAATACTCACAATATAGGAAGTAGAGCATTTTCCTTATAAACTATACTATGCCAGTTGAGCTAGATGTCCCCTGAGACCATGGTCCCCAGTCCTCAGCTCAGTAACTTGATCCCTATGGGAGTTTGAATATGTCTATGAAGCTTCTGCGACTTTGCCTTGGTCAAGTTGTGCTGTCTTCCCCACCCTTCCCCTTCCTCGTAACCATCAAAGATTGTTTCTTTTTGTGTTAAAGCACAGACTGCAGGAAGCAGTGCAGTAAAGGCTTCTAAGCAGAGTATAAAATTTGAATTATAAAGTGAATTAGCAAAAATACTCCAGCTGCAGCTATAGTACTTGAGTCAAGTAGGGCTGAATCCCATGTATGACCTCCTATGGCTGATGGAGTTGAGCAGATTTCCTATTACAGGTAAAGGTAGACCTATTAATGGGAAAAGATCATAACTAAGTTTAAGTATAAAGATTTGCTAAAATTCTCATGTATTTTTGAGAAGGAATCGTGCTATTGATTTTATGAAACCATTGTCTCCAAGGCAATTATATAAAAATAATGAAGGGCAACTGTTTGTCCATCCCATCATCAATTAATAGAAATGATTTAATTTCTACTCTTCACCCAATAAATAGTTGAAATAGGTTATTAGAGGTATCTAAAATTAATTTTGTAATAAGAAATAAAGTAAATATTTAAAGAATGGGTTGCTTCAGGTTCTGAATGTATATAAAAACCCAACTCACTGCCATTGATTCAATGCCCCTTAAGCAGGAGAACAAGCTGTCCCTATCTGGACTGGGCAGTGGCAACCTCAGTGGCAGGGACGTACGCCACACGATGGGCTCAGGCTTTGGGCCAATGGCTTCTGCATATATTTGAGCCACCTGTGGACTGAAATGGAAATCCTGGTGGCACAGTGGTTAAGTGCTATGGCTGCTAACCAAAAGGTTGGCAGTCCAAATCCACCAGGCACTCCCCGGAAACTCTACGGGGCAGTTCTACTCTGTCCTATAGGGTCACTATGAATCGGAACTGACTTGACGACAACGGGTTTGATTTTTGGGTGTGGTGGACTGAAACGGACACAGGATGTACATTCTCATGGCTTGGACCCTGTCATACTATGACTTCCCATCAGGACTCTAATTTGTTACCAAACCTGGCCTCAGAAAAAGTTTGCTCAACTCAATGAAAAGGAATTGAAGTCTTGATGTCCTTCCTTTAGAAGCCCCCTTCTGGTCCCTTTGGTTTTATCTTTTCTTGGTATGTATGCTCCCCAAACTTGGGACCCTACCTGTCCCTCAGTTTTATCTCAGTAATTAAGACACCAAAGAGTCCCCCAGGTCTTTGCCACTAGAAAAATAATGTTTCATGGCCAACCTAAAGTTGGTTTTCATCACAAATTGTTGCTAAAATTAAAAACTTGATTCAGATTATTATGAAAGTATATGTTAAAATTTACAATTAAAACCTGTAAGAAAAATAGACATTACTTTACAAATATTTGCATTGGAACCTTAATATCTGCTTAGAAAGTAAGGAATTCTCAACAGGCCATGTGGGGAGACAGAGAAGAGAGCCAGGCCTTTTTAGCACTAACATTCTGGGAAAGTTTGAGTAGGATCAGTGTCCCCCTCCTGCCCAGGACAAGTGGGATAAGCTCATCACCCAGGACTCATATCTGGAGCTCTTTGAATACATCTTCTTGATGACCGTGAACACCATTATGAAGTACACATTTAGCCACCAAGACAGCACCCAATTCAGCAGGGCAGTGATGATCCTCAATATCAGGGTCCTTGTTCTTACTAACTGGCCATGGACTTACTTGATAGACAAGTTGGGTACCTTGGATACTCACCTCCACACAAAGTAAAATTCTTCTCCCAGACCGAGGCACATTGGTAGAAGGCTGGCTGCTCATGTCGTCTTATCAAGGGCTGTGGGCCAGAAGGGCTATAAGACCAGAAGATATGGGTGTCTCCATGTTGATTATCCCCACTGTTTAAGGTAGACTTCTGGTAAGAGGATTTCTTCCTCTCCAGTATCTTTTGCATCCTCTCCCTTAGGAAGTCCCAATCCTACACCCAGGCCTTTGGGGACCTGAACAATCTGTTGTATTCTCATAAGAGACATACCTTTGCAATGTCACTATATTCGCAAGTTCTTACTGAATGACTGTTTGGATCAGAGCACAGAGCATACCCTACTAATGGTGTGATCAACAGGTATTTATTACTTACAGAATAAATAGGACAAGGATGAGTAGAACAGCACACATCACCATCAGCCTAGGTTCCCTGAAGGCAGACTCCTGTCCACAGAGTTAGATTGCATCAAGCATGCCCCAATTCATGTCTTAGGAGGATAAGGCCTTAGTTCCTCTCTCCTAGGAGTAAAAACTAGTCAGACAGCCATGTCTACATGCCAAATAGCGTGTACAGAGAACAGGTAGGGGAAGGAGCTATGAAAGAGGGCAATAAAAGGTAAAAAACAGTAATAAAAGTGGAAGGCCCCATGTGGGCAATGGAAGCATGTATTATCCATGTTCAGGATATTCTAGATTTACTGATGCCAGAGAGCAGCCCTTCCTCTTTAACCCCACTAAGATAGGTTAACCAAGTTCCGGGTTCTTCAAAGGGCAACCATCTTCTCATAAAGCACATATTGTACTTAATGTTCATTAACAAAAAATAGTAGTTATTATTCCCATTAGAAGCTAGGAAGATGATGAAGAGGCAACACCTGTGCATCCAGCAGCCTTAAACCAGAAAGATATCATCTACAAGTTGAACCCTGATGGCCACTGGACCCACTGTGTGTGCCGGCTCACCCATCAGCACACATCCCCTGGGGCATCCTCCCAGGCAGCTTCCCACCTTCACCAAGGCACTGCCCAAAGGAATGTCATGACCCTTTTGGCAGAGCCAGACCCCTTAGTACTCCTGCAGGGCCTGGTATACACCCAGGCTGAGTACATCTCTGGGGCAGAATACAGGCACCAAGAAAAGTGCCAGACACTGTGCCAGAGGTTTATATGTGTCATCACATTTGTTGATGGTTAATGAGATATCATCTCAACATTCAAGGAAACATGCAAGCAGAGGCTCCAAGAGCTCTACCTGTGAGGGGGTCCCAACCCGCAACCAAATATGCTAGTGCTCTTATCTCTGACTCACATCCAACTCCATACTCATCCTGAGATCCACCTCAGTCAGGCCTGGCACCAAATTGGGTCCAGTGCACAGATAGGGCTACTGTGTACGTCTGTGGTTGGTGTGTCCACAGCCTCACCTCCCATTGGTAACCACCGTCCTTGGGCAGACTGAGTGATCAAGTGGAGAAAAGCTTACTTAAAGGAGGAAGGAGAATTGTACAAGATCAGGAGGAAGAGGCACTTGGATTTCCTGGACACCTTCCTGTGTACAAAAATGAGTATGGAAGGTGCCTGAGGCTTTGCCCAGAAAAGCAAAGCCTGGGAGCAAAACTCTGCATTCTCCCTGTAGCTTCCCAAAGATGGAGAACAGAGCAGCTTGTCCAACCAGGACCTTCCAACTGAAGTGGCCACGTTCATGTTCGAAGGCCATGACACCACAACCAGCAGTATATCCTGGATCCTCTATGCCTTGGCCATGCACCCCAAGAATCAGCAGAGGTGCTGGAAGGAGATGCAGAGCGTCCTGGGGGATGGAGCCTCCATCATGTGGTCTGTGCTCAAGAGATAAGAGAGCTCTGTTTCTCTGTTAGGGGAGAAGCCCCTGCTCTGTCCAGGGCCTGCCACCCCTCAGACTGGGCTTCATCTTGAGGACGAACTGGACTAGATACTCTACACCACCGTGTGCATCGATGAGGCTTTGCAACTCTACTTACCAGTGCCAAGTGTTTGCAGAAACTCATTCAGCAAGCCCCTCACCTTATCTAAAATTAAGAACTTCACCTAGCCTAACCACTTAGCTAACTTAAACTAACCTATCAACAAGCACACACAGAAAATGCAGGAAATCCATCCATCCTTGGCAGATTTTCATTTTCTCATTAATAAAATCGATACTTGCTTTATAGTTTGGAAGAGGTATATGAAATGCCTGCCATAGAACAGAGTGCAGCAAAAGTTCAATGAATATCATTTCACTTACCTACCACAAAGAGTATTTTCCTTTGTGGGAGGCTGGCCTAAATGATTAGTAAGATCCCTTTCAATTCTGGTATTCAACGAGAATAGGATCCTAATCTTCTATCGTATTCCAGGGTGAACATTCTATCATCTTTCTGGAAATTCATAGTTTTATGATGCTATGTTTCATTCTAATTTGGTGACGACATTCTTTGATTCTAACTTTCCATGTTCCATTTCCTGACTCCAAGGTTACAGGACTCAGATGTCAATCGTGTCTTCATTTTTGCATCTCTTCTAATGTCCCACATGTTTGATGAAATCTTTCAGAAACTTCATTGTATTCAACGGACTATATACATTCTATTCAATGCAAAGTTAGCAAGATGGTGGCTCAGTCCATGCAATTTTTTCTACAAGGAGACATGAGCCTCTGGATGTGGTCTATGGGTAATCCTGGAAGTTAAATTTCTACTTTTGGGAATCCTGAACTTTCATGGGTTGGAAGGATGGGCTTGACCGCTTGGTGCCCTGGCCCTGGTGCTCTCCCCGCGGGTGTTTGATCCTTCCCTATTTGCACTGGGCTTTGTACAACATAGGCATTCTTTCCTGCCCTTCTTGGGAGGATTAAGGTGAGGCATCATGTGCATGGGATGAGGGGAGGATGAACTGCTTGCATGCCTAGTGTTGGTGATCTCCTATGTGCATAGGTGGCACCCTCAGCTAAGCTGGTATGTGTAGGTGCTTGTGGGAAGAGGGCGTTGTGTGCGTGTCTCTGTATTAAAAAAAAGGCAGAATTTTAGGGCAAACCATGGAGACTTTGCTCCCACTGCTCTTTTCCAATGGCTAGCAACATTCAGCAAGGATTGATTTCCCAAAGTTCAGCGTATTCTGGTGTTTTCCTCACTTCATGACTCTGACTTTTCAGAATTAGAGTTTCTCATGCATTTCACATTTCTGGTGTTGTGCTTTTCTTAGCTGTCAGGATTCTTCTATAACCCAGTCTTTTTTTCAGGAGGGTATTGTTCAGTTTCCAAGTATTTGATTTCTTTTCCCTAGTTTTTCTGTTATTGATCTCTAGTTTCATTGCCTTGTGGTCTGAGAAGATGCTTTGTAATATTTCGATGTTTTGGATTCTGCAAAGGTTTGTTTTATGACCTAATATGTGGTCTGTTCTAGAGAATGTTCCATGTGCGCTAGAAAAAAAAGTATACTTTGCAGCAGTTGGGTGGAGAGTTCTGTATAAGTCAATGAGGTCAAGTTGGTTGATTGTTGTAATTAGGTCTTCCGTGTCTCTATTGAGCTTCTTACCGGATGTCCTGTCCTTCTCCGAAAGTGGTGTGTTGAAGTCTCCTACTATAATTGTGGAGGTGTCTATCTCACTTTTCAGTTCTGTTAAAATTTGATTTATGTATCTTGCAGCCCTGTCATTGGGTGCACAAATATTTAATATGGTTATGTCTTCCTGATCAATTGTCCCTTTTATCATTATGTACTGTCCTTCTTTATCCTTTGTGGTGGATTTAAGTCTAAAGTCTATTTTGTCAGAAATTAATATTGCTACTCCTCTTCTTTTTTGCTTATTGTTTGCTTGATATATTTTTTTCCATCCTTTGAGTTTTAGTTTGTTTGTGTCTCTAAGTCTAAGGTGTGTCTCTTGTAGGCAGCATATAGACGGATCGTGTTTCTTTATCCAGTCCGAGACTTTCTGTCTCTTTATTGGTGCATTTAGTCCATTTACATTCTGCGTAATTACAGATAAATGTTTAGTGTTGTTATTTTGATGCCTTTTTATGTGTGTTGTTGACAATTTCATTTTTCCACATACTTTTTTGTGCTGAGACGTTTTTCTTAGTAAATTGTGAGATCCTCATTTTCGTAGTGTTTGACTTTATGTTTGTTGAGTTGTTACGTTTTTCTTGGCTTTTATCTTGAGTTATGGAGTTGTTATACCTCTTTGTGGTTACCTTAGTATTTACCCCTATTTTTCTAAGTAAAAACCTAACTTGTAATGTTCTATATCGCCTTGTATCACTCTCCACATGGCAGTTCTATGCCACCTGTATTTAGTCCCTCTTTTTGATTATTGTGATCTTTTACATTTTGACTTCAGTGATTCCCTGTTATGAGCATTTTTTTTTAATTAATCTTAATTTGTTTTTGTGATTTCCCTATTGGAGTTGTTATCAGGATGTTCTGTTTTGTGACCTCGTGTTGTGCTGGTATCTGATATTATTGGTTTTCTGACCAAACAATATCCTTTAGTATTTCTTGTAGCTTTGGTTTGGTTTTTGCAAATTCTCTAAACTTGTGTTTATCTGTAAATATCTTAATTTTGCCTTCATATTTCAGAGAGAGTTTTGCTGGACATATGATCCTTGGCTGGCAGTTTTTCTCCTTCAGTGCTCTGTATATGTCTTCCCATTCCCTTCTTGCCTGCGTGGTTTCTGCTGAGTAGTCTGAACTTATTGATTCTCCCTTGAAGGTGACCTTTCTTTTCTCCCTGGCTGTTTTTAAAATTTTCTCTTTATCTTTGGTTTTAGTAAGTTTGATGATAATGTGTCTTGGCATTTTTCTTTTTGGATCAATCTTAAATGGGGTTCAATGAGCATCTTGGATAGATATCCTTTCATCTTTCATGATGTCAGGGAAGTTTTCTGTCAGGAGATCTTCAACTATTTTCTCTGTGTTTTCTGTCCTCCCTCCCTGTTCTGGGACTCCAATCACATGCAAGTTATCCTTCTTGATAGAGTCTCACATGATTCTTAGGGTTTCTTCATTTTTTTTAATTCTTTTATCCGTTTTTTTTTTTCAGCTATGTTGGTGTTGATTCCCTGGTCCTCCAGATTTCCCAGTCTGCATTCTAATTGCTCGAGTCTGCTCCTCTGACTTCCTATTGCGTTGTCTAATTCTGTAATTTTATTGTTAATCTTTTGGATTTCTACATGCTGTCTCTCTATGGATTCTTGCAACTTGTTAATTTTTCCACTATGTTCTTGAATAATCTTTTTGAGTTCTTCAACTGTTTTATCAGTGTGTTCCTTGGCTTTTTCTGCAGTTTGCCTTATTTCGTTTCTGATGTCTTGAAGCATTCTGTAAATTAGTTTTTTATATTCTGTATCTGATAATTCCAGGATTGTATCTTCATTTGGGAAAGATTTTGATTCTTTTGTTTGGGGGGTTGTAGAAGCTGTCATGGTCTGCTTCTTTATGTGGTTTGATATCGACTGTTGTCTCCGAGCCATCACTGGGAAACTTGTTTTTCCAGAAATTCCGCTAAAAAAAAAAATGCAGTCAGATCCCTATCAGAACTGGCTTTGGATTATAACTGCCACCTTGTTCCCTGTAAGGATGAAAGTCTGAGATTTGGATCATATATGCCTGGCTATAGCTGGTGCTGTGTTTTTAGACCAATTAGGGATGGATTTTTGGTCCCTGGGTTTTTTGTGGTTCCTTTTCTCAGGCCGGAAGAGTGGGTTAGGAAAAGACCAGAAGAAAAAAAAGGGGGGGGGAGGAAGCAAAGCCACCGCAGAGCCGGAGCTGTTCTCCCTCTGTCTCAGGAAATTCCAATGTTAATGAAGCCGACTGGGGAGGGTGGGGGAGGGATCAGAGAGATAGGGGAGTAGCACCTCGGAATATAGCCAGAGTTGCTTGTCTTGCTTGGAATGACTATTATATCTGAGATTCCCACGGGGCGTGTCGCCTATGTGTGTTGGCTGTGTGGAGATTGCCCCTGGGGGTCTGGCCCACTGAAGCCACGGTCAGATCCTCCGCTGCCAGTCCAAATCCTAGCGTCAAGGTTCCCCTGCTGGGACGCTTTACTCCCGGCTCCAAAATCAGTCGCTGCCTCCCGGGGATTTCTCATCCTGCCAGCTGCGTCGCCGCGCCGCATCCACGGACCGGCTGGGACCCCTCCCGAGGTTAGTTCAGGGGAGTAGGGTTGCACCCCGTGCTTGCGCCGTGAAAGCGCCCAGTCAAATGCCCGGGGCCAGGGTTCCCCGGCTGGGACGCAGCACTCCCAGCTCCAAAACCAGTCACTGCCTCCCGGGGAGTTCTCCCACCAGCCGCATTGCCATGCCGCCCGCGCAGACCGGCTGGGCCCCCTCCTGGGTTCAGTTCAGGGGAGTAGGGCTGCGCCCCTTGTTTGCGCCATCACAAGATTTATGAGTTCAGCTCCCCTGGACCCAGATGCCCGGCGCCAAGGTTACCTGACTGGGACGCTGGCTCCAGGCTCCGAAAACAGTCGCTGCTTCCCCGTATTTGTTCGTTTTCTGGCTCTAAGTCTGTGTTTGTTGTTCAGGGTTCATAGATTGTTACGTATGTGATCGATTCACTTGTTTTTCCGAGTCTTTGTTGCAAGAGGGATCCGGGGTAGCGTCTACCTAGTCCGCCATCTTCGCTGTCAGGATTCTTAAAGAATGTATTTCTGTCTTCCTAGGCCTTCTCAGTCAAGCTCACTCCATTTTCTACTGCATTTAACAATCTGCCTTCCCACTGCATGGAACAAAATAGCTTGCATGGTTTCTGTCTTAGGCTGCATTATCTAGAGAAGCAAAACCAGTGAGGGAGATTTATCTCAAGGAAATTGTCCGTGTGGTTCTGGGGGCTAGCAATTCCCTATCCATGGGTCAGGCATCAGACTGGAAACTTCACCTGACTCACATGGCTGCAGAGGTTGACAAACCCACCGTAGAATGTTGGCTCACAGGGCTGTGGAAGTTGGTGAATCCCAAAATCAGCAGGTCAGATGGCAGGCAACTAGCTCAATGGGATGCAGAAACTGATGAATCCCAGAATCGGCAGGTTAGACAACAGGCTCAAGTCCCAGGAATCAGAGGTCAGATGAAGATGAGCCAGATGAAGGATTCAAAGCAACTTTTACCAAAACATCCATATATATTGAATGCAGGTCATACCCTCAAGGAAACTCCCTTTAAATCAGACAAGGGCTTGACTTCAGTAAGGCTGTGACTTTTGTCATATCCTTTTTTTTTTTTTTTTAGTAAGGTTGTGACTCAAAATATACTCCACACTAATCCTGCCTCATTAACATATAGAGGTTTAGGATTTACAACACATAAAATGGAAGATAATTACACAATACCACAAAATAGAAGACAATTACATCAGATCACAAAATGGAGGATAACTGTACAGCACTGGGAAATGTGACCTACCCAAGTTGACACATAACATTAATCATCCCAGTTTCAAATTCCTGATACCTTGTGTATCTCAAACTGTTCAAGCCATGTACCTGAAAGGTTACATTTGCGCTTTGAAGGAAGTTTTAAACCATTTGTATCTTCTCTATTTTTAGTCTTTGCAAACAAAGGTTTTCACTGAAGATATATGCACACCCACGTTCATTGCAGCACTGTTTAAAATAGCAAAAAGATGGAAGCAACCAAGGTACCCATCAACAGATGAATGGATAAATAAACTATGGTATATTATGTGTCGATAAAGAACAATGATGAATCCATGAAACATTTCATAACATGTAGGAATCTGGAAGGCATTATGCTGAGTCAGCAGCAAAAGGACAAATATTGTATGAGACCACTATTATAAGAACTCAAGAAATAGTTTAGACAGAGAAGAGAATATTCTTTGATGCTTACAAGAAGGGGGAGAAAGGGAGAAGGGTTTTCACTGATTAGATAGCACATAAGAACTATTTTAGGTGAAGGGAAAGACAGCACACAATACAGGAGAGGTCAGCACAATTGGACTAAACCAAAAGCAAAGAAGTTTCCTAAATAAACTGAATGCTTCAAAGGCCAGCGTAGCAGGGGCAGGGGTTTGGGGACCATGGTTTCAGGGGACATCTAAGTCAATTGGCATCATAAAATCTATTAAGAAAACATTCTGCATCCCACTTTGGAGAGTGGCGTCTGAGGTCTTAAATGCTATTAAGCGGCCACCTAAGATGCTTCAATTGGTCTCAACCCACCTGGACAAAAGGAGAATGAAGAACACTGAATACATAAGGTAATTATTAGCCTAAGAGGCAGAAAGGGCCACATAAAGCAGACACTACATTAGCCTGAGACCAGAAGAACTAGATGGTGCCCAGCTAGAACCGATGACTGCCCTGACAGGGAACACAACAGAGAACCCCTGAGGGAGCAGGAACACAGCAGGATGCAGACTCCACAATCTCTTAAAAAGACCAGACTTAATGGTCTGAGACTAGAAGTACCCCAGTGGTCATGGTGCCTAGACCTTCTGTTAGCCCAAGATAGGAACCATACCCAAAGCCAACTCTTCAGACAGGGATTGCACTGGACTATGTGATAGACAATGATACCGGTGAAGAATGGGCTTTTTGGATCAAGTAGACGCATGAGACTATGCTGGCATCTCCTGTCTGAAGGGGAGGTAAGAGGGTAAAGGGGTTCAGAAGCTGGCTGAATGGACACAAAAAGAGAGAGGGGAGGGAGGGAATGTGCTGTCTTATTAGGGGGAGAGCAATTAGGGGTATATAGCAAGCTGTTTATTAATTTTTGTATGAGAGCCCTACCTGATTTGTAAACTTTCACTTAGAGCCAATAAAAATTAAAAAAAAAAAAAAAAAGAAGTTTCCACTGGATGGTAATGTTCACATATCTGCGACCACTCTCCCAGCTTGCAAATTTCTTTATATGAAGTGGGATCTATCCACCCTGAATTTACACATCGATCAAATATTGGCACAAAACATTAAAATGAAGACAATAAACTCCTTTTAAGAGAAATCCTAGAATATTGTATTTAAATCATAGCATTTGAGAACTTCCTGGTGTCTAAAATAAAAAAAAAAAACACACTTGAAACGGTTATTCAGTGGAACTGGACGTGGGTACTCCAAAATGTATACTTTGAAAATCTTCAAAAGCTTCTGAAATCACCCTGTGAAATACAAATGGCCATAAACTTGTAAGTATTTACAAGAAATAAATAAATGATGAATCCATAATTCAGTGAAATCATCAATTGACGAATCAACTTTCACAGAACTGGCTTGAAGCAAATTGTCTTTCTATGATTTGGTTTCCCCTGAATTCTTTTTTTTTTTTTAATTCTTTACTTCCACCTTGACATTGGCTGCAAGTCATATTTTCACCACAAGATGGCAGTAGAAACATGAGCAGCTAAATTACTAAACCGAAATTCAAACCTACTGGCTTTGAGTAAATTTGGACTCATATGGATCCTATAGGACAGTGGAAACCCTGGTGGTGTACTGGTTAAGTGCTACAGCTGCTAACCAAAGGGTTGGCAGTTTGAATCCGCCAGGCGCTCCTTGGAAACTCCATGGGGCAGTTCTACTCTGTCCTACAGGGTCGCTATGGGTCAGAATGGACTCCATGGCACTGGGTTCTTTTTTGTACAGGACAGTAGAACTGCCCCATCAGGTTTCCAAGGCTGTAATCTTTACAGAAGCAAACTGCCACATCTTTCTCCCATAGAGCAGCTGGTAGGTTTAACCTGCCAAACTTTGGTTAGCAACTTTGGTTAGTTAGCTTTGGTTTGACTAAACTACTAGATCAGAACTAAGATTTTATTTCATTCCATTCCCTTTATTCAATTAAATTAACATAATTAAGTTATGAAACTATTGAGCTTGTAATCTGTATTCCAGTTCAGATCTGGAAGATGGGAATACAGATAAAAGATATCGTCCCTACCACCACGATTTCAGACAAGAGTAGAAATGTATTCTTCAGAAATAAAGAGCTTTAGGTCAAGACAAAAAACATTCATTAATTCACTCTTCGACACATTGAGCAGTTTTTGAAAGTCCCAACATTCCTGGCACCGTCCTAGGCACTGGACTGGAATGTGTACTTGAATAAAACATTAATGAAGCCTTTGGTGGGGCAGGAGAAGAAGAGAGACTGCTGAGCCAGGGGAAGGGGGTAGGTTGTTCATGGAAACTGAGCACTGAAGATGTGGGCAGGCAAAGGATGGGAGAGGGCATTCTCAGTGGTGCCAACAACAGGAACCTCAGCTAGGAAGTGGAGCTAGACAGGTAAAGATGGGCAAGGCATACTCCCATACCAAAACCAAAACCAAACCCAGTGCCGTCAAGTCGATTCCGACTCATAGCGGCCCTATAGGACAGAGTAGAACTGCCCCATAGGGTTTCCAAGGAGTGCCTGGCAGATTCAAACTGCCAACCCTTTGGTTAGCAGCCATAGCACTTAACCACTACGCCACCACGGTTTCCTACAGGGGTTTGAATGCCAGCAAAGGCATTTGGAAGGCGTCCGACCTGTGATAGACAAGTAAGAGGGCCTAAGCAGAGTCATGGCTGGCAAGACGAGGAAGCAGAGGCAAGCAGACCAGAAAAGTCCAGGTAAGCAGACTGAGGGATGTCCAGGAAGGGACATATCTAAAGTAGGTAAGAAGGCTACAGGCGCTGATTGAATAAGGGGATGAGTCTGGATCATTAATTAGAAGGCTGATGGTGCAACAGGTAGAGGAGGGAGGAGTCTTCCAGTTCCCTACACTCTCCCTCTTCTCCAAGAAGTTTTCCTGTTGCCACTCTGGCTCCCTCACAGCACCCCATCTTTTTCTCCCTCTGAGGATCTGGACACCTCTGTGTCGTCCTGGATTATGAGGGCCTGAGAGTATGGCCAAGCCTCCTCTGCAATGCCCATTATGGAACCTGAAAATGTGCAGTGAGTGAACAAACCAGTGATTTCACTGCAGGTGGTGTTCTAAAATGCTACAACCACTATGGAAAATAGTATAGCGCTTCTGCAAAAAGCTAAAAATAGAAGTATCATATGATCCAGCTATCCTACTCATAGGTATGTGACCTAGAGAAATGAGAGCAGTGACACAAATAGACATAAGTAAACCCGTGTTCATCGCAGCATTATTCACAAAAGCAAAGAGACGGTGACAACCTAAGAGTCCATCAATAGACGAATGAATAAACAAAATGTGGTGCATACGTACAATGGAATACTACACAACAATAAAGAATACTGATGAGTCCAAGAAACATCTTAATCTGGAGGATATTATCCTGAGTGAAATAAGGACAAATATTGTACAATATCACTTTTACAAAAAGTCAGGAATAGGTTTACACACAGAAAGCAATATTATTTGATGGTTACCAGGGGTGGGAAGCTCAGCTGAAACCTGTCCTCCATGGGTGACCCTGCTGGTATCTGAATATCAGTGGCATAGCTTCCAGCATCACAGCAACACACAAGTTTGTTGTACTGTGGGGGCTTGTGTGTTGGTGTGATGCTGGAAGCTATGCCACTGATATTCAGATACCAGCAGGGTCACCCATGGAGGACAGGTTTCAGCTGAGCTTCCAGACTAAGACAGACTAGGAAGAAAGACCCCGCAGTCTACTTCTGAAAAGCATTAGCCAGTAAAAACCTTATGAATAGCAGCAGAATGTTGTCTGATGTAGTGCTGGAAGATGAGCCCCCCAGGTTGGAAGGCACTCAAAAGATGACTGGGGAAGAGCTGCCTCCTCAAAGTAGAGTCGACCTTAATGACGTGGATGGAGTAAAGCTTCTGGGACCTTCATTTGCTGATGTGGCACTATTCAAAATGAGAAGAAACAGCTGCAAACATCCATTAATAATCGGAACCTGGAATGTACAAAGTATGAATCTAGGAAAATTGGAAATTGTCAAAAATGAAATGGAATGCATAAACATCGACATCCTAGGCATTGATGAGCTGAAATGGACTGATATTGGCCATTTTGAATCAGACAAACATATAGTCTACTATGCTGGGAATGACAACTTGAAGAGGAATGGTGTTGCATTCATCGTCAAAAAGAACGTTTCAAAATCTATCCTGAGGATGCCCTTTAACACCACTCTTATTCAACATTGTGCTAGAGGTCCTAGCCAGAGCAATTAGGCTAGACAAAGAAATAAAGGGCATCAGGATTGGCAAGGAGGAAGTAAAATTATCTCTATTTGCAGATGACATGATCTTATACACAGAAAACCCTAAGGAATCCTCCAGAAAACTACTGAAACTAATAGAAGAGTTTGGCAGAGTCTCAGGTTATAAGATAAACATACAAAAATCACTTGGATTCCTCTACATCAACAAAAAGAACATCAAAGAGGAAATCACCAAATCAATACCATTCACAGTAGCCCCCAACAAGATAAAATACTTAGGAATAAATCTTACCAAAGATGTAAAAGACCTATACAAAGAAAACTACAAAGTACTACTACAAGAAACTAAAAAGGACATACTTAAGTGGAAAAACATATCTTGCTCATGGATAGGAAGACTTAACATAGTAAAAATGTCTATTCTACCAAAAGCCATCTATACATACGATGCACTTCCGATCCAAATTCCAATATCATTTTTTAATGTGATAGAGAAACAAATCACCAACTTCATATGGAAGGGGAAGAAGCCTTGGATAAGCAAAGCATTACTGAAAAAGAAGAAGAAAGTGGGAGGTCTCACTCTACCTGATTTCAGAACCTATTATACAGCCACAGTAGTCAAAACAGCCTGGTACTGGTACAACAACAGGCACATAGACCAATGGAACAGAAGTGAGAACCCAAATATAAATCCATCCACATATGAGCAGCTGATATTTGACAAAGGCCCAGTGTCAGTTAATTGGGGAAAAGATAGTCTTTTTAACAAATGGTGCTGGCATAACTGGATATCCATTTGCAAAAAAATGAAACAGGACCCATACCTCACACCATGCACAAAAACTAACTCCAAGTGGATCAAAGACCTAAACATAAAGACTAAAACGATAAAGATCATGGAAGAAAAAATAGGGACAACCTTAGGAGCCCTAATACAAGGCATAAACAGAATACAAAACATTACCAAAAATGACGAAGAGAAACCAGATAACTGGGAGCTCCTAAAAATCAAACACATATGCTCATCTAAAGACTTCACCAAGAGTAAAAAGACCACCTACAGACTGGGAAAGAATTTTCAGCTATGACATCTCCGACCAGCGCCTGATCTCTAAAATCTATATGATTCTGTCAAAACTCGACCACAAAAAGACAAACAACCCAATCAAGAAGTGGGCAAAGGATATGAACACACACTTCACTAAAGAAGATATTCAGGCAGCTAACAGATACATGAGAAAATGCTCTCGATCATTAGCCATTAGAGGAATGCAAATTCAAACTACGATGAGATTCCATTTCACTCCAACAAGGCTGGCATTAATCCAAAAAACACAAAATAATAAATGTTGGAGAGACTGCGGAGAGATTGGAACTCTTATACACTGCTGGTGGGAATGTAAAATGGTACAACCACTTTGGAAATCTATCTGGCGTTATCTTAGAGTTAGAAATAGAACTACCATACAACCCAGAAATCCCACTCCTCGGAATATACCCTAGAGAAATAAGAGCCTTCACACAAACAGATATATGCACACCCACGTTTATTGCAGCTCTGTTTACAATAGCAAAAAGCTGGAAGCAACCAAGGTGTCCATCAACGGATGAATGGCTAAATAAATTGTGGTATATTCACACAATGGAATACTACACATCGATAAAGAACAGTGACGAATCTGTGAAACATTTCATAACATGGAGGAACCTGGAAGGCATTATGCTGAGCGAAATTAGTCAGAGGCAAAAGGACAAATATTGTATAAGACCACTATTATAAGATCTTGAGAAATAGTATAAACTGAGAAGAACACTTACTTTTGTGGTTACGAGGAGGGGAGGGAGGGAGAGTGGGAGAGGGTTTTTTACTGATTAGTTAGTAGACAAGAACTGCCTTAGGTGAAGGGGAGGACAATACTCAATACATGGAAGGTCAGCTCAACTGGACTGGACCAAAAGCAAAGAAGGTTCCAGGATAAACTGAATGCTTCAAAGGCCAGTGGAGCAAGGGCGGGGGTTTGGGAACCATGGTTTAAGGGGACTTCTAAGTCAATTGGCAAAATAATTCTATTATGAAAACATTCTGCATCCCACTTTGAAATGTGGCATCTGGGGTCTTAAATGCTAACGAGCGGCTATCTAAGATGCATCAATTGGTCTCAACCCACCTGGATCAAAGGAGAATGAAGAACACCAAGGTCACACGATAACTAAGAGCCCAAGAGACAGAAAGGGCCACATGAACCAGAGACCTACATCATCCTGAGACCAGAAGAAATAGTTGGTGCCCGGACACAATCGATGACTGCCCTGACAGGGAGCACAACAGAGAACCCCTGAGGGAGCAGGAGATCAGTGGGGTGCAGACCCCAAATTCTCACAAAAAGACCATACTTAATGGTCTGACTGAGACTAGAGAAATCCCAGGGGCCATGGTCCCCAAACCTTCTGTTGGCCCAGGACAGGAACCATTCCCGAAAACAACTCATCAGACATGAAAGGTGTAGGAGAGAGACGCTGATGAAGAGTGAGCTATTTGTATCAGGTGGACACTTGAGACTGTGTTGGCATCTCCTGTCTGGAGGGAAACTGTTGGAAACTGGCAAAATTGTCACGAAAGGAGAGACTGGAAGGGCTGACTCATTCAGGGGAGAGCAAGTGGGAGTACAGAGTAAGGTGTATATAAACTTATATGTGACAGTTTGACTTGATTTGTAAACGTTCACTTGAAGCTCGATAAAAGTTAAAAAAAAAAAAAAAACTATCCTGAAGTACAACGCTGTCAGTGATAGGATAATATCCATATGCCTACAAGGAAGACCAGTTAATACGACTATTATTCAAATTTACACAACAGCCGCTAGGGCCAAAAATGAAGAAATAGAAGATTTTTATCAGCTACCACAGCCTGAAATTGATCGAACATGCAATCAAGATGCATTGATAATTACTGGCGATTGGAATGCAAAAGTTGGAAACAAAGAAGAAGGATCAGCAATTGGAAAATATGGCCTTGGGGATAGAAACAATGCCGGAGATTGAATGATAGAATTTTGCAAGAACAACGACTTCTTCATTGCAAATACTTTCTTTCACCAACATAAACGGCAACTATACACATGGTCCTCGCCAGATGGAACACACAGAAATCAAATTGACTACAGCTGTGGAAAAAGACGATGGAAAAGCTCAATATCATCAGTCAGAACAATGCCAGGGGCCAACTGTGGAACAGACCATCAGTTGCTAATATGCAAGTTCCAGCTGAAACTGAAGAAAATCAAAGCAAGTCTGCTAGAGCCAAAGTATGACCTTGAGTATATCCCACCTGAATTTAGAGACCATCTCAAGAATAGATTTGATGCATTGAACACTAATGACCACAGACTAGACAAGTTGTGGAATGACATCAAGGACATCATCCATGAAGAAAGCAAGTGGTCACTGAAAAGACAGGAAAGAAAGAAAAGACCAGAATGGATGTCAGAGGAGACTCTGAAACTTGCTCTTGAGCATCAAGCAGCTAAAAAGCAAAAGGAAGAATTGATGAAGTAAAAGAATTGAACAGAAGATTTCGGAGAGCCTCTCGAGAAGACAAAGTAAAGTATTATAATGACATGTGCAAAGAGCTGGAGATGGAAACCCAAAAGGGAAGAACACGCTCGACGTTTCTCAAGCTGAAAGAACTGAAGAAAAAATTCAAGCCTCGAGTTGCAATAGTGAAGGATTCTATGGGGAAAATATTAAATGACACAGAAAGCATCAAAAGAAGATGGAAGGAATACACAGAGTCATTATACCAAAAAGAATTAGTCAATATTCAACCATTTCAAGAGGTGGCATATGATCAGGAACCAATGGTACTGAAGGAAGAAGTCCAAGCTGCTCTGAAGGCATTGGTGAAAAACAAGGCTACAGGAATCGATGGAATATCAATTGAGATGTTTCAGCAAACAGATGCATTGCTGGAGGTGCTCACTCGTCTATGCTAAGAAATATGGAAGAGAGCTTCCTGGCCAACTGACTGGAAGAGATCTGTATTTATGCCTATTCCCAAGAAAGGTGATTCAACTGAATGTGGAAATTATAGAACAATATCATTAATATCATAAGTAAGCAAAATTTTGCTGAAGATCACTCAAAAACGGCTGCAGCAGTATATCGACAGGGAACTGTCAGTATGGATTACACCTCACAACTGGACGAATGAGCAACATCATGATAAACAGAGAAAAGATTGAAGTTGTCAAGGATTTCATTTTACTTGGATCCACAATCAACAGCCATGGAAGCAGCAGTCAAGAAATCAAGAGACGCATTGCGTTGGGCAAATCTGCTGCAAAGGACCTCTTCAAAGTGTTGAAGAGCAAAGATGTCACCCTGAAAACTAAGGTGCGCCTGACCCAAGCCATGGTATTTTCAATCACATCATATGCATGTGAAAGCTGAACAATGAATAAGGAAGACCGAAGAAGAGTTGATGCCTTTGAATTGTGATGTTGGCGAAGAATGTTGAATATACAATGAACTGCCAAAAGGACGAACAAATCTGTCCTGGAATAAGTGCGGCCAGAATGCTCCTTAAAGGCAAGGATGGTGAGACTGTGTCTTACATACTTTGGACATGTCAGGAGGGACCAGTCACTGGAGAAGGACATCATGTTTGGCAGAGTACAGGGTCAGCGGAAAAGAAGACCCTCAAGAAGGTGGATTGACACAGTGGCTGCAACAATGAGCTGAAGCATAACAATGATTGTAAGGATGGTACAGGACCGGGCAGTGTTTCGTTCTGTTGTGCATAGGGTCGCTGTGAGTCGGAACCGACTCGACAGCTCCCAACAACAACAACAACAGATAGTACAAAAAAAAAAATTTTTTTTTTCAGGTGTTAATTCTGTTAAAGGGAAAGGCAATACACAATATGGAGAAAGTCAGAACGCCATGACCAAGGTAAATGAAGACACTGAGAGGTACACAAGAATAAAGGACAGCAACTCTGGTGGCCTAGTGGTTAAGTGCTACGGCTGCTAACCTAAAGTTTGGCAGTTCAAATCAGCCAGGCGCTCCTTGGAAACTCTATGGGGTGTTTCTACTCTGTCCTATAGGGTCACTATGCGTTGGAACCGACTCGACGGCAATGGGTTTGGTTTTTTTTTTTTGGACAGTAAATGCTATAACATACACTTCTGCAACAATAGTAATGTTATTAGGTGCTGTCCATTCAGTTCCAACTCAGAGCAACCCTGTGTACAAGAAAACAAGACACTGGCTGCTTCTGCACCATCCTACAATCATTGCAATGTCAATCCATCTTTTTGAGGGTTTCCTCTTTTTCTCTGACCCTCGACTTTACCAAGCATGATGTCGTTCTCCAGGAACTGATCTCTCCTGATAAAATGTCCAAAGTATGTGAGACAAAATCTCACCATCCTTGCTTCTAAAGAGCATTCTGCTGCACTTCTTCCAAGACAGATTTGTTTGTTTTTCTGGCAGTCCATGGTATATTCAATATTCTTTGCCAACACCACAATCCAAGAGTATCATTTCGATTTGGACTTCTTTATTCATTGCCCAGCTTTCCTGTGCATATGAGGTGATTGAAAATACCCTGGCTTGGGTCAGGTGCACCTTAGCGCTCAAAGTGACATCTTTGCTTCTTAACACTTTAAAGAGGTCTTTTGTAGCACATTTGCCTAATGCAGCAGATTCGCCAAATGTAATACATTGTTCGATTTCTTGACTGCTGCTTCCATGGGTGTTAACTGCAGATCCAAGTAAAATGAAACCTTGACAGCTTCAATCTTTTCTCCATTTATCATGATGTTGTTTATCGGTCCAGTTGTGAGGATTTTTGTTTTCTTCGTGTTGAAGCGTAATCCATACTGAAGGCTGTACGCTTTGATTTCTTCAGTATGTGCTTCAAGTCCTCTTTGCCTTCAGCAAGCAAGGTTGTGTTATCTGCACGTCTCAGATTGTTAGTGATTCTTCCTCAAACCTTGATGCCATCTTCTTTTTCATGTAGTTTGGCTTCTCAGATTATTTGTTCAGCATGCAGACTAGGTATGGTGAAGGAATACAACCTTGACAAACACCTGTCCTGATTTTAAACCACTCAGTATTCCCTTGTTGTGTTCCAATGACTGCCTCTTGGTCTATATACAGTCCCACACAAGCACAATTAAGTGTTCTGGAATTCCCATTCTTCACAATGTTATCCATAATTTGTTATGATCCACACAGTCGAATGCCTCTGCACAGTCAAGAAAATACAAGTAAACATCTTTCTGGTATTCTCTGCTGTCAGCCAAGATCCATCTGACATCAGCAATGATATCCCTCACTTCACGTTCTCTTCTGAATCCAGCCAGAATCTCTGGCAGTTTGCTGTCAATGTAGTTTTGCAACTGCTTCTGAATTATCTTCATCAAAATTTTACTCGAGTGTGATATTGATGATATTGTTCAATAATTTCAGCATTCTGTTGGATCACTTTTCTTTGCAATGGGCATAAATATAGGTCTCTTCCAGCTGATTGACCAGGTAAATGTCTTCCAAATCTATTGACGTAGTTGATTGAGCACTTCCATTTCGTTCGTTTATTGACACATCTCAGTTGGTATTCAGTCAATTCCTGGAGCCTTGTTTTTCACCAGTGCCTTCATTGCAGCTTGGATTTCTTCCTTCAGTACCTTTCATTCTTAATCATATGCTACCTCCTGAAACGGTTGAACTGTTTTTGAACTGGACCAACTATTTTTGGTACAGTAACTCTGAGTATTCTTTCCATCTTCTTTTGATGCTTCCTGCATCACTGAATGTTTTGCCCATAGAATTCTTCAATTTGTAACTAGAAACTTGAATTTTTATTCAGTTCCTTCAGTTTGAGAAATGCTGAGGAGCATGTTCTTCCTTTTTGGGTTTCTAACTCCAGGTCTTTACACATTTCATCAAAAGACTTACTTTTGTCTTCTCAAGCTGCCCTTTGAAATCTTCTGTTCTGCTCTTTTTTGTGATCGTTTCTTCTGTTCTCTTTAGCCACTCTATGTTCAAGAGCAAGTTACAGAAGGTCTTCTGATATTCATTTTGGTGTTTTCTTTCTTTCCTGTCTTTTCAATGACCTCTTGCTTTCTTCATGTATGATGCCCTTGATGTCATTCCACAACTCATCTGGTCTTTGATTGTTAGTGTTCAGTGTGTCATATCTACTCTTGAAATGGTCTCCAAATTCAGGTAGGATATACTTGGGTCATATGTGGGCTCTTATGGACTTGTTTTAATTTTCTTTAGCTTCAACTTGAAAATGCATATGAGCAATTGATGGTCTGTTCCGCAGTTGGCTCCTGGCCTTGTTCTGACTGATAATATGGAGCTTTTCCATCATCTCTTTCCACAGATTTAGGTGATTTGATTCCTGTGTATTCCATCTGGCAAGGTCCAGGTGTATAGTCACTATTTATGTTGGTGAGAAAAGGTATTTGCAATGAAGGAGTCATTGGTCTTGGAAAATTCTATCATGCTTTCTCCAGCGTCATTTCCATCACCAAAACCATGCTTTCCAATGACCGATCCTTCTCCTTTGTTTCCAACTTTCACATTCCAATCGCCAGTAATTATCAATGCACCCTGATTGAGTGCTTGATCAACTTGAGACTGCAGAAGCTGGTAAAAACTTCAGTTTCTTCATCTTTGGCATTAACGGTTGGTGAGTAAATTTGAATAATAGTCATATTAACTGGTCTTCCTTGTAGGAGTATGCATATTAACCTATCACTGACAGAGTTGTACTTTAGGAAAGCCTTTGTAATGTTCTTTTGGACGATGAATGTGACACCGTTCCTCTTCAATTTGCCATTCCCAGCATAGTAGGCCATATATGGTAGTCCGATTCAAAATGGCTCATACCAGTCCATTTCAGCTCTCTAATGCCTAGGATATTGATCTTTATTCACTTTATTTCATTTTTGATGACTTCCAATTTTCCTAGATTCATACTTCATACATTCCATGTTCCTATTATTAATGGATGTTTGCAGCTATTTCTTCTCATTTTGAGTCATGCTACATCAGAAATGAAGGTCCCAAAAGCTTGACTCCATCCATGTCATTAAGGTCGACTCGACTTTGAGGAGGCAGCTCTTTCCCAGTCATCTTTTGAGTGCCTTCCAACCCGGGGGACTCATCTTCCAGCACTATATCAGACAGGGTTTCGCTGCTATTCATCAGGTTTTCACTGGTCAATTTTGTTCAGAAGTAGACTGCCATGGCTTTCTTCCTTGTGTGTCTTAGTCTGGAAGCTCAGTTGAAATCTGTCACCAAGTGTGACCCTACTACTATTTGAAATACCAGTGGCATAGCTTCCAGCATCACAGCAACATACAAGCTACCACAGTATAACAAACTGACAGACGATAGTAAAAACAACCAAAAATTTGTAAGTGGTTACACAAGTAGATATGTATGTATAGAGACGTAGGAGGGCATGTGGGTGTCCATGCACATGCACATATAGTTATAGCTGTGGGAATTTGTATAGACACATTTGTATACGCTACAGATATATTCATATATGTAATAGAGCACAAAGGGGGCACAGTTATGGAGACTTCTTAGAAATATCCACACACCTTGTGGGACTGAGTTACTGGGCTTGAAGGCTAAGGACCATAGTCTCAGGAGACATCTAGGTCTATTTGCATAATATAGTTCATAAAGATATTGTTCTTCATCCTAGTTTGGTGAGTAGTGTCTGGGGTCTTAAAAGCTTGTGAGAAGCGGCCATCTAAGACACAGCAATTTGTCTTTTCTGATCTGGAGCAAATGAGAGTGAAGGAAACCAAAGACTCAAGGCAGTAATTAGTCCACAGGACTAATGGGCCATACCAACCACAGCTTCCTCTGGTCTGCAACCGGAAGAATTGGATGGCGCCCAGCTACCACTACCAATGCTCTGACCAGGAACATAATAGAAGGCCCCGGTTAGAAAGGGAGAAAAATGTAAAACAAAACTCAGATTCATAAAAAATACCAGACTTACTGAACTGATAGAGACTGGAGTTACCCCCAAGACTATCCCCCTAAGACACCCTTTTAACATGAAACTGAGGTCACTCTCAGCAGTCACCTTTTAGCCAAATAATTGACTGGTCTATAAAATAAACAATAATACCCATGGGGAACGCGTTCCTTAGAAAAATCAGCTATAGGAGACCAAGCAGGCAACATTTGCCCAAAATCAAAGATGAGAAGACAAGGAGGATCAGGGAAACTGGACAGAAGGAAATGGGGAAGGCAGGGTGGAAATAGGGAGAGTGCTGACACATTTCTGGGATAGCAGTCAAAGTCATGCAACAATTTGTGTATGAATTGTTAAATGGTAAATTAATTTACTGTGTAAACTTTCACCTAAAACACAATAGAAGTCTTCAAAACAAAAAGCCAGTGATTAAATCTTTAAAGCCATTCGTTTGGTTAGATATGTGACTTAGAGCCCTGGCCCTCTACAAATGGAGGATTTCAAGCTGCATCTTAACACAAACCTATTTTTCTAAGATCAGATATTTCCCTTTTCCTCTGAACATTCGTTCATTCATTCAGCAAACATAACTGAGCACCTAGCATGTGTCAGGAGAATGTACTGAGACATAGAAGAGTTCCCCTTACTCCACAGTTGAGATGTCTTGGAGGAAAAGAGAAGACTCTGTCCTAACTAAAAATGTCCCCACGGAAATAGTCTAGGCCTGTCTTTCTCAACCAGATTCCATGAGAGAATTAAGCACTAATGATCTAAGGAATCCTTCAAATGTAATGCATTAACTTCTCTCCTCTGCATCTAGAATGGTCTAGCTTATACCATCCTCAGAATTAAGAAACTGGTCACTCAAATCAATATCTGTAGATCTTAATTCTCTCACAGAACACCGATGAGAATGGTTGTTAGGCACTCAGTCTAGTTCCTCCACCATTTCTTTGTGTTCCTCCCTTTGCCCAGAACGGCCTTCCCTCCTGGAGAACACCATCAAAGCCCAGATCAAATGTCCCCTCCTTAGCAAAAAGTTTGTTCTCAACCATCTGTCCCATAATTATTAATGAATTTAATAGCCTGCTCTAAACCCACAACAGCTGACTTCCCAAGACTCAGCACAGAACAGGAAAAAAATGTCACTTTGTAGGAGTCAGACCTGTATTTGCTGAGGGAGCAAGGGGAATATTGATAAGAGCACAAGTAGGAGTTAGTAGCTCAGCCTGAAGGAGTGGTAGGATTTGCCAAAGGTCAAGGGGAGAATGTGAGCAAAGCTTGGGAGTAGAGGTGTGTGTGACCTGTAAGGAGAGGGCTGGGGGATGGGCCACATCACGGAGGGGCCTAAATGCCGAAATATAAGGAGGCGTCAGTGGCCAATACCTGCCCAGTTCAGAACAGGGCCTGAGGCTGCTTCCCCTTGGCTGTGTGTGCCACACCGGTCCAGAAACTGCACTGGGTAGAATTTTACCATGACTGAGCTGAAGATGACCAAGGCTCTGACCTTGCTCTGTTTTGAGCAGGCACTGGACCCCATCAGGGTTCCCATCCCTGTTCTAGGAATTCTGTTGAAGTCCAGGAATGAGATCCACCTATACCTGCAGAAGATCCTCTAACACCAGTGGGGACAACGGCAGGTTCATTCCATCTATTTCCCTCAGACAGCCTCCTGCCTTCCATCCCGTCTTTCTGTCCATCTACCCCTGCCTGTCTGCCTATCTTCTAGTTTCCTATCTTCTCACCTGCCTAACCTCATGCCTCCAGTCCACCAGCCTATGTGCCCTCTACTCTCTCCACCATTCCCTAGATTTTCTCCCTATTTCGCTACCTTTCCCTACCACCTGCATCTTTGACTGTCCACCTAACTCCTGATCACCTGATTGCCCTCCAGCCTATCTGCCCATGTTCAGGCCTTTCTTTCTCTGCTAGCTTCTCTGTCCCTGTATGAGTTTTCTGTTGCTGCTATAAGAAATTTCAATAAATCTAGTGGCTTAAAACAACACAAATGTATTCTCTTACAGTTCTCGAGGTTAGAGTATGAAATGGATTTCACCAGACATAAACCATGGTGGTACCAGGCCAGTGTCCTGCCAGAAGATGCAGGGAGGAACCTCTATCCTTGTTTTTTCCAGCTTCTAGAGCTGCTATCCTCCCATTCATCTCTCATGGCTCCTTCCTCCATCTTCAAAGCCAGCAGTGTTTCCGAATCTCTCTGATTCTACTTCCATATCCTACTCCTTAAAAGACCCTGTGATTACTTGGTCCCACTCAGATAATCCAGGATAATGTCCCCATCTTGAGATCCTTAATGTAATCACAACTGAGAAGTCCTTTTTGCACTATAACATATTCACTGTCACAGTCCCCATTATGACTATCATCTGGTCTGTCACACCTGAATGTCATCTTTCTACCCATTTGTCATTCACACAACCCTCTGCTTTTCCTTCTCCCCCCAACACAACCCAAACAACAATACAACTACAATAAACATACAACTACAATAAACGTAGTGTTTATTCTCCTTTTGATGGAGGTAAACGGCAGGGAAAGGGGTTGGGGGGCAACAGATGAGAGAAATCCTTTCTGAGAAAGGAGGAGGAGTTAAACTCTGCTTTGTGATTCCCAGGACTCTGTGTGCTCCCTCAAGCTGACCCCAGCCTGACCTGAGTCCTACCCCTTCCATGCAGGCCTCACCCTGTATGATCCCTAACACCCACACCCTGCCCAGTTCTGAAGGATTCCGTGTTAGCTGGGTTTAGAGACAGGGCTCCTTTCTCAGGAGTGCCGGGGGAGGGCTCATACTGTCAGGTAAGGGACCTTGCCTCCATTCTGTTCAGGGGTACAAAGTTTCTCACACTAGGTTTTAAGAGGGGGAAACATCTAGAATCCATCTTGCCCTGAGCAGGAGGCCTTACAGTGCTCCTGGGGCATGAAGGCCTTAGGGACACAGCCCTTCATGGCAAAGAAATGTTTGAAAAGCCTGAGCTGTCTCCAGGTACCTGTCAGCACAGAAAGGTCTACGAGCTCCTCAGGAGGCTCAAGGAGTCTATGACTGCTCAGAAGGGACCAGTCCAGTTGGGCAGATATAACATTTTTTTCAAAGGGCAAACATAAACATTATTTTCAATGATCTCATGATTCCTGGCTGTGTGGTTTCACCTACATCTTCTAACAAAATTTGTCCTGGATACTGAATCTTGCGTTTATGCCAATACATGAGGTTGATAATCCGCAACATCCACCTGCTACAAAACTTGGAAACCCTGGGTAAAACAGAAAATATGAAATGCCCCCTGGAAAGCTTGGGGACTGCCATGTATGGACTAGAGGCCTGACCACAACCTCATCTCACCTTAATGGTTAGAGGCAAAGTCTCTGGAGTTGACTGCTTGGGTTTGAATTCTGGCTTCACCACTTACCAGCTTGTGATTCTATGTAAGTAGGTAATCTCTTTGTACCTTCGTTTTCTCAATAACGTGGGCGTTTGTTTTTTTAAGTTTATTTTGTAGCAACAACATGTAAAATTCTTTGCCCAGTTCCTAGAACATAGTAAAGCCTCATTGAATTTTAAATATTACCAAGCATTTGAGTCCAATTACAAAGAAACAGAGGACTCAGCAAGCCCTCACAACCCCATCTTTTTCCCGTGTCCTCCCTCATATCGCATGCATGCCTGCCATGCCAGCAAAGCCCAGGAAACCTGAGCACTACCTGTGTTGGCCCCATTTTTCCTGTCCATGTGCTTGCCCTGTGTCTCCTTTGGAGCAGCAGCTCCCAGAACAGAAATGTGAGGACAAGTCTGTCATGGGTGGCCAGATGTGCCATGATTATTTGCCTACAGTGTTATCACCACTGCCTTCCATGGGCATCATCTCCTCCACAAGAGTCTTGACCTGCTCCAGCCAGAACGGCTCAGGGATGGGGCCAGATCATGGCAGCCTCAGCAGGGGGGCTAGCAAGGCAGTGGGCACCAGAATGTCCCAGAGAGAGTACAGGCAGACAGAACATGACTTAACACCCTTGGTTCCTTGAAGGGAACCAATGGAAGTACCTAGGAGGCAGGATTTGGGACAGGTGACTGCTTTGGGCAGCAAGCAATCAGAAAGTATACACTCTACTGTGCTGGGTAGACATGTGAAGGGTACTATATGTCAGGACAAGGAAGCTGGCATGGTAAAAGGCTCTCACTGGTCAGTTCCTGCACAAAATTCAAAGATGAGGGAAGCACGTCTAAGGGACATGACCCAGCAACACAGAGCAGCCTCACTGTACAATCAAGTAGGACACCTAGCTCGGGGCAAAATTGTCTGCCTCTCCCCACTAGAACCTAAGCTCCCTGATAACAAGGACTTTACTTGTTCACTGCTTATCTTAGCCTGGGTTCTCTGGGGAACCAAAACCAGTGAAATGTATAGATATATATAGAGAGAGAGAGGTTTATATGAAGGAAACAGCTGTGGAGGCTGGAACGTCCAAAGTCCATGGATCAGGTTAGAGGCTTCTCCTCATTCACGTAGCTGCAGGGGCTGGCGAACCCAAGACTGGCAGGTGGGAGAGCAGGGCTCTTGCTTACAGGCTGTGAAGATCAACAAATCCCAAGATTGGCAGACAAGACCCCAAGGTTTCTCCTGATTCACGTAGCGGCAGGGGCTGGAAGACCCAAGAGTGGCAGATGGGAGAGCAGGACTCTTGCTCACAGGCTGTGGAGATTGACAAATCCCAAGATTGGCAGGTAAGCTGCTAGCTCAAGTCCCAAGAACTGGAGGTCAGACAAACAGGAGGCAGCTGCAGGATCCAGAGTGGGCAAAAGCCAGAACGACCACTTACATTCAGATGCAGCCTACAAGCCCAAGCAAACTCCCTTTCAACTGATTGGCTACTCACAGCAGATCCTATCTCGGGCGTGACCACATATAAACACTGAGAATCACGGCCCAGCCAGGTTGACACACCGTCTTAACCATCACAGTCCACCCCTTGTCAACTTGGCATCTGTACACCTCTACCCAAACCATACACAATCTCTGAATAAGGACAATTACAAAGTCATACTTGCACCTAACATGATGCAACTAACAGGCATACAACCAAAAACGTACTAGCCCCACTTACATCTTATGTTTTATAAGTGAAGAAAACAAAAATATTTGATGCACACATGGAAAGCAGAAATACTCATAACAATTACAGTCCCCGTTTCTGCAACTGGTCACATGGCCGTAACTCGTATTTAGAACTACCTTGGTCCACCACCCATTCTGTATTCCCTTTGCCCGCAGCAAGCACCTCAGCTGGTCCTAGTTCTTTGCCTGGTGAGGCGACCCAAACCTTCATTCTTGACGGGCCTGGGCCATTAGTAGTCACATGGAATTGGGTTGCTATAGTTTTCCATTGACTTTAATCGCAGTGCGTCGTAGTACTAAGAGAGGCCCTGAGGGATCTCCTGCATTCCAGACATACCCTTCTTTACCTTAATTATGTAATATCAATCTTATTTCCTCTTGGTAATCAGGATCAATCACAGCAGCCAGTATAGTAACTCCCTTCTTTGTCTGTTGATTCAGAGGCATAAGGAACCCAAAATGGCCAGATGGCACTCTTAGTAACGTGCCTCCAGGTGGGAGCATTCCTCCCTTTGGAACTAAGACCTCTAGACCTGCAGAGCATAAGGTCTCATGGACAGGAAGCAAATATCTCGCGAGTGGAACACTAGGAGTAATAGTAAGTGGTGCCACTCCCATTTCCACCCCTTGATCCCTGGACCCATGAATCCTGGCTATGGGAGAAACAGCACCATATATTGGATGCTAGTTTAGAACATATATAACCTCCTAGAGAACATTGCCCCAACCCTACAAGGTATTGCCATCTAGCTGGTGCTGTAATTGTGTCTTTAGGAGCCCATTCCATCGTTCTACCAAGCCAGCTGCTTCAGGATGATGGGAAACATGGTAAGACCAGTGAATTCCATGAGCATGGGCCCATCGCTACACTTCATTTGCTGTGAAGTGAGTCCCGTGATCAGAGGCAGTGCTGTGTGGGATACCATGATGGTGGATAAGACATTCTGTAAGTTCACAGATGGCAGTTTTGGCAGAAGCGTTTCATGCAGGGAAGGCAAATCCATATCCAGAGTAAGTGCCTATCCCAGTAAGGACAAAATGCTGCCCTTCCCATGATGGACGTGGCCCAATGTAATCAACTTGCCACCAGGTTGCTGGCTGATCACCTCAAGGGATGGTGCCATATCGGGGACTCAGTGTTGGTCTCTGTTGCTGGCAGATTGGGTACTCAGCAGTAGCTATAGCCAAGTCAGCCTTGGTGAGTGGAAGTCCCTGTTGCTGGGCACGTGTAAAACCTCCATCCTTGCCACCATGGTCACTTTGTTCATGAGCCCGTTGGGCAATGTTGGGAGTATCTGGGGAAAGAGGATGCGTGGTTTCCACAGAACAACATGTCATCCTATCCACTTGATTTTTAAAATCATCCTCTGCTTAGGTCACCCTTTGGTAAGCATTTACATGAGACACAAATATCTTCACTTCTTTGGCTCATTCAGAGAGTTGTATCCATATACCCGTTTCCAGTAAACCCTTTTCTCCAGTTTTCCAGTCATGTTCCTTCGAAGTCCCTGACCATCCAGCCGAACCATTAGCCACAGTCCAAGAATGAGTATACAATTGCACATTTGGCCATTTCTCCTTCCAAGTAAAGTGTAGAATCAGCTGCACTGATTTATGTTCTGACCATTGGGAGGATTTCCCTTCGCTATTGTCCTTCAGGGAGGTCTCAGAAAGGGGTTGTAGTGCTGCCACTGTCCACTTTTGAGTGGTGTCTGTACACCAGGAAAAAGCTTTCTCTTTTTCAGTCAACTGATTATAAAGAACTCCCCATAAGGCCATAGGTACAGACTGGGAGATGGAAGGTAATGTGACAGGAGTAGAGATGGTAAGTATTTGTGCTACTTCCTCATGCAACTTATTTATGCCTTCAGGTCCTGCTCGGGCCCCATCTCATGTATACTACTTCCATTTAATGATGGAGTGCTGCTGTGCACACCCACCTTTATGACTCTGTGGGTCAGACAACAACCAGTACATGCTGGGCAGCTCAGGCCGCATGGTGACTTGGTATGCCATGGTTAAGTGTTCAGTCTCTACTAGGGCCCAGTAACAAGCTACAAGCTGTTTATCAAAAGAAGAATAGTTATCTGCAGAGGATGTCAGGGCTTTGCTCCAAAATCCTAAGGGTCTGCACTGTGATTCACCAATAGAGTCCTGCCAAAGACTCCAAACAGCATCTCTATCTGGCACAGACACTTCAAGCACCATTGGATCAGCTGGATCATTTGGCCCAAGTGGCAGAGTGGCTTGCTGGCACCCTGAACCTATTGCAGAGCCTTCTTTATTCTAGGCCCCAGTCAAAACTAGCAGCTTTTCGAGTCACTTGATAAATAGGCAAGTGTATCAAACTGAAACGAGGAATATGTTGCCTCCAAAATCCAAAGAGGCCCACTAGCCCCTGTGCCTCCTTTTTAGTTGTGGGAGCAGCCAGATGCAATAACTTATCCTTCACTTTACAAGGAATATCTCAACATCAGTAGAACCCCACTGTAACCCCAAGGAAATTCACTGAGGTGGAAGGTGCCTGAATTTTTTGAAGGATTAATTTCCCACTCTCTAGCTCACAAATGTTTTACGAATTAGTCTGGAGTCATTGACATTTCTTCCTTACTAGGTCCAATCAGCATAATGTCATCAGTGTAATAGACCAGTGTGATGTCTTGTGGAAGGGAAAGACAATCAAATTTCCTGCAAACTAAATTATGACATAGGGCTGAAGAGTTGATGTAGCCCTTAAGGCAACTGAAGGTGTATTGCTGGCCTTGCCAGCTGAAGAAAAACAGCTTCTGGTGGTTCTTTGAAACAGGTATGGAGAAAAAGGCATTAGCTAGATAAATAGCTGCATACCAGGTATCAGGAGATATATTAACTTGATCAAGCAATGCAACTACCTCTGGAATAGCAGCTGAAATTGGAGTCATCACCTGCTTAAGTTTTCAATAATCTACTGTCTTTCTCTGAGATCCATCTGTTTTTTGCACAGGTCAAATAGGCAAGATGAATGGGGATGTGGTGGTAATCACCTCATCTGCATCCATCATCATGTCCTTGATGGTGGCAGTTATCTCCGCAATCCTTCTAGGAAAGCAATATTGCTTTTGACTTACTATTTTCCTAGGTGGGGGCAGTTCTAATGGCTTCCACTTGGCCTTTCCTACCATAATAGCCCTTACTTCATTTGTCAAGGATGCAGTGTGGGGGTTATGCCGGTTGCTGAGTGTATCTACTCCAATTATGCATTCTGGAACTGAGGAAATCACTACAGGATGGATTCAGGGAACCACCGGACCTACTGTGAGACGGACATTAGCCAAGACTCAATTAATAATTTGACCATCATATACCCACATTCTGACTGGTGGGCCACAGTGATGTTTTGGGTCTCCTGGAATTAGTGTCAGTTCAGAGCCAGTATCCAGTAATCCCTGAAAAGTCTGATCATTTCGTTTTCCCCAATGAACAGTCACTCTCGTAGAAGGCCATAGATTCCTTTGGGGAAGCCTGGGAGGGAGATTACCAGTATAAATTTTTGGCAGTGTATTGGAGTCCTTCCTCATGGGGACCCAGCCTCCCCTTCATTCAAGTGGTTGTGGGTCTCTAAACTTGCTCCAGCCTGGAAAGTCATTGAGGGACCGTGACTGTATTCTGGCATTTCAAATCAGACTGCTGTTCACCTGACCTACAATTCATCCGTTTGCACAGATCAGGTAAATATTTAGTAGATTTTCTATCTATTTCACTCCTAGGGACACCATGACTAAGCAGCCACTGCCGTAAGTCCATATAAGTCAGACTATTCTGATTACAGCTTTGACTTCACTGTCCATTACTGTAACCATACCCACCTTGTCTTTGTTGTTTTTTTTTTTTTTAATTTTTATTGTGCTTTAAGTGAAAGTTTACAAATCAAGTAGGACTCTCATACAAAAATTTATAAACACCTTACTATATACTCCTAATTGCTCTCCCCCAATGAGACAGGACACTCCTTCCCTCCACTGTCCTTTTCATATCCATTGGGCCAGCTTCTCACCCCCTCTACCATCTCATCTCCCCTTCAGACAGGAGATGCCAACATAGTCTCCTGTGTCTACTTGATCCAAGAAGATTATTCTTCCCCGGTATCATTTTCTATCCCATAGTCCAGTCCAATCCCTGTCTGAAGAGTTGGCTTTGGGAATGGTTTCTGTCTTGGACTAAGAGAAGGTCTGGCAACCATGACATCTGGGGTCGTTCTAGACGTAGTCAGGCCATTAAGTCTGGTCTTTTTATGAGAATTTGAGGTCTGCATCCTGCTGCTCTCCTGCTTCCTCAGGGGTTGTCTGTTGTGTTCCCTGTCAGGGCAGTCATCGGTTGTAGCCGGGCACCATCTAGCTCTTCTGATCTCAGGCTAATGTAGTCTCCACTTTATGTGGCCCTTTTTGCCTCTTGGGCTCATAATTACCTTGTGTCTTTGGTGTTCTTCATTCTTCTTTGCTCTAAAAAAAAAAAAAAAAAGCTCTAGGTGGGCTGAAACCAATTGATGCATCTTAGATGGCTGCTTGCTAGTGTTTAAGACCCCAGATGCCACTCTCCAAAGCGGGATGCAGAATGTTTTCTTAATAGATTTTATTATGCCAATTGACTTAGATGTCCCCTGAAACCATGGTCCCCAAACCCCTGCCCCTGCTTCGCTAGCCTTCAAAGCGTTCAGTTTATCCAGGAACCTTCTTTGCTTTCGGTTTACTCCAGTTGTGCTGACCTCTCCTGTATTGTGTGTTCTCTTTCCCTTCACCGAAAATAGTTCTTATCTACTAACTAATTAGTAAAAACCCTCTCCCTCCCTCCCCCTTCTCATAACCATCAAAGAATATTCTCTTCTTTGTTTAAACTATTTCTCGAGTTCTTATAATAGCGGTCTTTTACAATATTTGTCCTTTTACAATTGACTAATTTCACTCAGCATAATGCCTTCCAGGTCCCTCCATGTTATGAAACGTTTCCTGGATTCATCACTGTTCTTTATCGATGACTAATATGCCATTCTGTGAATATACTTTAATTTATTTATCCATTCATCCGTTGATGGGCACCTTGGTTGCTTCCAACTTTTTGTTATTCTAAACAGTGCTGCAGTGGACATGGGTGTGCATGTATCTGTTTGTGTAAAGGCTCTTATTTCTCTAGGATATATTCCGAGGAGTGGGAGTGCTGGGCCATATGGTAGTTCTATTTCTAGTTTTTTAAGGAAGCGCCAGATCAATTCCCAAAGTGGTTGTACCATTTTATATTCCCACCAGCAGTGTATAAGTGTTCCAGTCTCTCCACAACCTCTCCAACATTTATTATTTTGTGTTTTTTGGATTAATGCCAGCCTTGTTGGAGTGAGATGGCATCTCATTGTAGTTTTGATTTGTATTTCTCTAATGGCTTATGATCGTGAGCATTTCCTCATCTATTTGTTAGGTACCTGAATGTCTTCTTTAATGAAATGTCTGTTTATATCCTTTGCTCATTTTTTAATTGGGTTACTTGTCTTTTTGTAGTTGAGTTTTTGCAGTATTATATAGATTTTAGAGATCAGACGCTGATTGGAAATGTCATAGTTAAAAATGTTTTCCCAGTCTGTAGGTAATTTTTTCCTCTTTTAGTGAAGTCTTTGGATGAGCATAGGTGTTTGGTTTTTAGGAGCTCCCAGTTATCTGGTTTCCACATAGTTAGTAATGTTTTGTATACTGTTTATGCCATGTATTAGGGCTCCTAACATTGTCCCTATTTTTTCTTCCATGATCTGTATCATTGTAGATTTTCTGTTTAGGTCTTTGATCCACTTGGAGTTAGTTTTTGTGCTTGGTGTGAGGTATGGGTCCTGTTTCATTTTTTTGCAAATGGATATCCAGTTATGCCAGCACCATTTGTTAAAAAGACTGTCGTTTCTCCATTTTACTGACTTTAGGCCTTTGTCAAATATCAGCTGCTCATGGATGGATTTATGTCTGGTTTCTCAATTCTGTTCCATTGGTCTATGTATCCGTTATTATACCTGTACCAGGCTGTTTTGACTACTGTGGCAGTATAATACTTTCTAAAATCAGGTAGAGTGAGGCTTCCCAATTTGCTTTTCTTTTTCAGTAGTGCTTTACTTATCTGGGGCCTCTTTCCCTTCCATGTGAAGTTAATGATTTGTTTCTCCATCTCATTAAAAAATGTCATTGGAATTTGGATGGGAATTGCATTGTATCTATAGATCGCTTTGGGTAGAATAGACTTTTTTTACAACGTTAAGTCTTCCTATCCGTAAGCAAGGATATGTTTTTCCACTTATGTAGGTCTCTTTTGGTTTCTTGCAGTAGCGTCTTGTAGTTTTCTATGTATAGGTCTTTTATATCTCTGGTAAGATTTATTCCTAAGTATTTTTTTTTTTTTTAATCTCTTGGGGGCTACTGTAAATGGTATTGATTTGGTGATTTCCTCTTCAGTTTTCTTTTTGTTGATGTAGAGGAATCCAACTGAATTTTGTATGTTTACCTTGTATCCTGATACTCTGCTGAACTCTTCTATTGTTTTCAGTAGTTTTCTTGAGGATTTCATAGGGTTTTCTGTGTACAAGATCATGTCATCTCCAAATAGAGATACCATTACTTCTTCTGGATGTCCTTTATTTCTTCATCTAGCCTAACTGCTCTGGCTAGGACCTCCAGCACAATGTTGAATAAGGGTGGTGATAAAGGGCATCCTTGTTTGGTTCCCGATCTCAGTGGCAATGCTTTCAGACTCTCTTCATTTAGGATGATGTTGGCTGTTGGCTTTGTATAAATGCCCTTTATTATGTTGAGGAATTTTCCCTCTATTCCTATTTTGCTGAGAGTTTTTATCATGAATGGGTGTTGAACTTTGTCAAATGCCTTTTCGTCATCGATTGACAAATTCATGTGGTTTTTGTCTTTTGTTTTATTTATATGATGAATTACATTAATTGTTTTCCTAATGTTGAACCATCCCTGCATACCTTGTATGAATCCCACTTGGTCATGGTGAGTTATTTTTTTTGATATGTTGTTGAATTCTATTGGCTAGAATTTTGTTGAGGATTTTTGCATCTATGTTCATGGGGGATACAGGCCTATAATTTTCTTGTGGTGTCTTTACCTGGTTTTGGTATCAGGGATATGGTGGCTTCATAGAACGAGTTTGGTAGTATTCCGTCCTTTTCTATGCTCTGAAATACCTTTAGTAGTAGTGGTGTTAAATCTTCTCTGAAAGTTTGGTAGAACTCTGCAGTGAAGCCATCCAGACCAGTGCTTTTCTGGGAGGAGGGTTTTTTGATTACCTTTTCAATCTCTTTTATTATGGGTCTGTTTAGTTGTTCTACCTCTGTGTTAGTTTAGATAGTAGTGTGCTTCTAGGAATTCATCCATTTCTTCTAGGTTTTCAAATTTGTTAGAGTACAATTTTTCATAGTAATCTGAAATGATCCTTTTAATTTCAGTTGGGTCTGTTGTAATATCACCCATCTCATTTCTTATTCTGGTTATTTGCTTCCTCTCCTGTTTTTCTTTTGTCGGTTTGGGCAATGGTTTATCAATTTTGTTAAGTTTTCCAAAGAACTAACTTTTGGTCTTGTTAACTCTTCCAGTTGTTTTTCTGTTCTCTATTTCATTTAGTTCCTCTCTAATTTTTATTATTTCCTTTCTTCTAGTGCCTGAGGGTTTCTTTTGTTGCTCTCTTTCTATTTGTTCAAACTGTAGGGATAATTCTTTGATTTTTGCCCTTTCTTCTTTCTGTATGTATGCATTTATTAAAATAAATTGACTTTTGAACACAGTCTTTGCTGTGTCGCAAAGGTTCTGATAGGAACTGCTTTCATTCTCATTGGACTCTATGAATTTCTTTATTCCACCCTTAATGTCTTCTATAATCCAGTCTTTTCCAAGCAGGGTATTGTCCAGTTTCAAAGGGTTTGAGTTCGTTTCCCTGCTTTTTCTGTTATTGATTTCTACTTTTATGGCCCTATGGTCTGAGAAGATGCTTTGTAATATTTCGATGTTTTGGATTCTGCTAAGGCTTGCTTTATGATCTAATATGTGGTCTAGTCTAGAGAATGTTCCATATGCACTAGAAAAGAAAGTATACTTGGCTGCTGTTGGGTGGAGTGTTCTGCATATGTCTATGAGGTTGAGTTGGATGATTGTGGCATTTAGATCTTCTGTGTCTTTATTGAGCTTCTTTCTGGATGTCCTGTCCTTCACCGAAAGTGGTCTGTTGAAGTCTCCTGCTATAATTGTGGAGTTGTCTATCTCACTTTTCAATGCTGATAGAGTTTGTTTTATGTATCTTGCGTCCCTGCCATTGGGAGCATAAATATTTAACATGGTTAAAGACCAAAGAAGAATTGACTCCTTTGAATTGTGGTGTTGGCGAAGAATGTTGAATATACCATGGACTCCCCAAGGAATGGACAAGTCTGTCTTAGAAGAAGTACAACCAGAATGCTCCTTAGAAGCAAGGATGGTGAGACTGCATCTTACATACTTTGGACATGCTGTCAGGAGGGATCAGTCCCTGGAGAAGGACATCATGCTTGGCAAAATATAGGGTCACTGGAAAAAAGGAACACCCTCAACGAGGTGGATTGACACAGTGGCTGCAACAATGAGCTCAAGCATAACAATTGTAAGGATGGTGCAGGAAAGGGCAGTGTTTTGTTCTGTTGTGCATAGGGTCGCTATGAGTCAGAACCGACTCAACGGCACCTAACAACAACAACAACATATCCTCCTGGTATATTGTCCCTTTAATCATAATATAGTGTCCTTCCTTACCCTTTGTGGTGGATTTAATTTTTAAGTCTATTTTGTCAGAAATCAATATTGCCACTCCTGCTCTTTTTTCCATTGCTGTTTACTTGATATATTTTTTTCCATCCTTTGAGTTTTAGTTTGTTTTTGTCTCTAAGTCTTAGATGTGACTCTTGTAGGCAGCATATAGACAGATCGTGTTTTTTTATCCATTCTGCCACTCTGTCTCTTAATTGGTACATTTAGTCCATTTACATTCAAAGCAATTACGGATAGGTATGAGTTTAGCGCTATCATTTTGAGGTCTTTTTTTGTGTGTTGTTCCCAGTTTCTTCTTCCCACTTAATTTTTTTGTGCTGAGTAGTTTATCTTTATATATTGTCTTTTCCTCTTATTTGTTGTTGTTGATTTTGTTTATACTAAGTCTCTATTTTTTTCTTGTATTTTATCTTGATGAGTAGGATAATTAGTCTCCTTTGTGGTTACCTTAATATTTACCCCTATTTTTCTAAGTTTAAACCTACCTTTTATTTCTTTATATTGCCTTGTCTTCCTCGCCATATGAAAGATCTATGACTACATTTCTTAGTCCCTCTTTATTATTTCAATATTGTCTTCTTTTACATAATGACATTGCTGTTTCCCTGTTTTGCACGTTTTTCAATCTTGATTTATTTTTGTGGTTTCCCTATCTGGGTTGACATCTGATTGCTCTGTCCAGTGTTCTAGTCTTTGGTTGATACCTGATATCACTGATTTTCTAACCAAAGAACTCCCTTTGGTATTTCTTGTAATTTTGGTTTGGTTTTTACAAATTCCCTAAACTCCTATTTATCTGGAAATGTCCTAATTTCACCTTCATATTTAAGAGACAGTTTTGCTGGGTATGATTCTTGGCAGGCAATTTTTTTCCTTCAGTTTTTTTATATAAGTCATCCCATTGCCTTCTTGCCTGCATTGTTTCTGCTGAGTAGTCCGAACTTACTCTTATTGACTCTCCTTTGTAGGGGGCTTTTTGTTTATTCCTAGCAGCTCTTAAAATTCTCTCTTTATCTTTGGTTTTGGCAAGTTTAATTATAATATGTCTTGGTGACTTTCTTTTAAAATCTACCTAACGTGTTCAATGAGCATCATGGATAGATATCTTCTCATCTTTCATGATATCAGGGAAGTTTTGTGCCAACAAATCTTCAACAGTTCTCTCTGTATTTTCTGTTATCCCTCCCTGCTCTGGTACTTCGGTCATTCATAGGTTATTTCTCTTGATAGAATCCCACATGATTCTTAGGGTTTCTTCTTCTTTTTTTTTTTTTTTAATTCTTTTATCGGATTTTTCTTCAAATATATTGGTGCCAAGTGCTTTATCTTCAAGGTTACTAACTCTGCCTTCCACTTGCTCGATTCTGCTCCTCTGACTTTCTATTGAGTTGTCTAATTCTGTAATTTTACTGTTAATCTTCTAAATTTCTGATTGCTGTCTCTCTATGGATTCTTGCAGCTTATTAAATATTTCCTTATGTTCTTGAATAATCTTTTTAATTCCTTCAACTGTTTTATCTGTCTGTTCATTGGCTTGTTCTGAATATTGCCTGATCTCCCTCTTGATGTCCTGAAGAGTTCTGTATATTAATCTTTTGTATTCTTCATCTGGTAATTCCAGGAAGGCATCTTCATCCAGAAGATCCTTTGATTCTCTGTTCTGAGAGCTTGTTGAAGCAATCATGGTCTGTTTCTTTATGTGGTTTGATATTGACTGTTGTCTCTGAGCCATTTATAAGTTGTTGTATTAGTTTATTTTATGTTTGCTTACTGTATCCTAGTTTCTTGCATTGTTTTGTTTTGATTTGCCCAAATGGGTTGCTTGAGTGAGCTAGCTTGATTATTTTCACCTTTGGAGCTTGGACATCCTGTCACCAGATGGCTATAGCTGTTATCAGTTATATGAGCTCATGAGTCTATTCAATTTTCTTGTGCAGATTCAGCTTAGGTGTAGCTGATCATCAAGTGTGTGGTACAGTCTCTGTTGTATAGTCTTAGAGGGGCAGGGGAGTTTGGTGTAGGTACCGGTATCTGGTTGCAGCAGGGGCCACACTCTGAACAAGGCAGGGGGCTGACAACCACCACCTGAGTGTATCTGAGGAAAGTGTGTCCCTGTTCCCTATGGGGTACAGGTGGGTGGGTTCTGCAGACGGACCATGGGCACCCAATGCTTTTAGTTGTAAGGGTTGAGAGGTACCAGTTATCCTTGGACCCCTGTCACAGGTGGCTGAGTAACCTGAATAGAGCCACCTGTTCTTAGGCCCCTGATGTGGGTAGGTGTGGGTTTAATAGGCAAAGCAGCGTGAAACATCAAACACCTACGTCTCCACCGCACAGCTGAAGCAGTTGTAGTCTGCCAACAAGAGCCTATTCTCCTGAAATAGGCCCACACAGGTCCACGCAGGGGGAAAGGTATTCAAAGTCCACAGATAGTTTATGCCTAGACAGGAGCCATTTCTGTCCTGAGCTACCCATGTTAGTGGAGCTGGCAAATTATCTTTTCCCCCTGACGTGATTTTATTCCTTCTCCAAGGCGCAGAGCATGGCTCAGGGCCCTCAAATGGGTGTACCTCAGGCCCAGGGAAACCAACAGCCACTGAAGCCAGCTCAGGGGCTGGGAGTGCAGTAAAATACACGCAAGTACTTAGCTTTTGCCAAGAGTGCCGTTCTTCTCTGGTTCTGGAGGTGTGAGCAGGCTGTGTAGCTGGCTGCTTCTCCCTGAGTAAACTGTAGCTGAAAGCTACCACCAGTCAGCCACAGCTGCTCCCGGAAATGATGCCTGAGGCGATTCAGGTCCAGTAACTCCTCTCCGCTTCTAGACCGCCTCTCTCTCCGTCTGCCACTCAGTCCATTTTCTAACTTTGCCTTTGATGTCCAGGGCTCCTAAAAAAAGAAAAAAAAAATTTTTTTTTTTTTTTTTTTTCTTTTAGCTTGCCATAAATATAATTGTTTCACTTGATTTTTTGGGTTTTTGTTGTAAGAGGGATTGCTGGAAGCATCTGGCTATTCCACCATCTTGGCTTCGCCTCCCACCTTGACTTTGTTGATTGAGTGCTGCCACTTGGCCCCTACTACCACAGAGTCCAATCAGCCCTATTGTAGTTAAAAAATAAATAAATAAATAAAGCATTGCCGTTGAGTTGATTCTAGCACATAGCAACCCTCTAGGACAGAAAACCCATAGCTTTTCCATGGAGTGCCTGGTGAATTAAAACTGCTGACGTTTTGGCTAGCAGCCATAGCATTTAACCACTACACCACCAGGGTTTCCCCTTTGTAGTTAGGTGTCTTAATTCAGTTAGGTTAGTTCCCACAGTCTAATATGATTTACATTAAATCACAGCAGTCTTCAAGGACACTGGAGCTTCCTTCACAAATTTGTTCCTTACAGTCATAGTAAAAGGCGTGTCCTCTGGGCATTCCATGTGTGGGTCTGTGGGTCTAACCTGATAAATCCACTCTAGCATGCCAATTTCCCTAAGCCTGTGGATAAATTCTTGTACAGTATACCAAGGCAGGCCTGCTATTTCAACTTGATTTAGTGTAGGCCACTGCATAATCCATGCTTCAGCAACCCAACCAAATAAACTATTAGATCCTTTCCTAACTTCTCAAGCTGAAACATTGAACGAAGATTCTGTGCTTATTGGACCCATATCAACAAACTCAGACTGATCCATCTTTATGTTCCTTGCACTATTATCCCACACCCTTAATAGCCATTCCCACACATATTTCCCAGGTTTCTGTTTGTACATATTAGAAAAGTCAAGCAGTTCTTTTGGAACATAGAGTACCTTCTCCTAGGTCACACTTTGTATCTTGCCTTTTGGGAATCATAGGACTTAAGTCTAGTTATAGGTCTAGAAGCCAGAATCAGCAGCATGGAATTGTTTTGAAAATATTCAGCATTGTCTTGTAAAGCATCTGCCTCAGGTGATGCCCCAGGCAAAGGCTCTTTAGAGGCATCTGGGCTAGGGTTAATCTCATTAGATGGGAGTGCAGGGGCTAACGGTTTTTCTGGGCAGGGTGGAGTAGCAGACAAGCATGAAGTAATTTCTTCAGATGGAAGTGGTTCTATTGGCAGGAGTGCTTCAAAGGAATTTAGGTTCTCAGTGTCTCCAGCTTCCTGATTATCTGCCCATATTTCCTCATCCCAAGTTTCAGGATCCCATTTTTTTCCCAAACAATGCCCTCACTTTAACTTCAAACACCTCTTGAGGTTGACAATTGGTCTAGAATTGTAATTCAGCCACTTTTACAATAAAACTTCAAGTCTGGTTTTCGGCAATATCAGCTCTGTTACTACAAGAAATAAAACTTTCTTTCAAAGCAAAAGTGGAAATTTTGAGGTCATTTATGTGGCACTTAAGCTTTGACTCTGAAGTCCTGAGCTCAACTCTTTCTTTCACCAGTTTGTGTAGTGAAAGTAGGACCAATGAACCAGCTTCATTATATTTCTCATTATGACAAAATTGTAGAAAGTTATCTTATATGCAATCTCCCAGAGCCTCCCCTTTCACCAATACCTGATCTATTGGTGGTGACATTTTGCATATTTGAATTGCCACCTCAAGCCATGGGTTAACAATGCCCTTTTTACTACTGGAAGCAGAGTCATCAACATCTTTAAGACTACCCAGACTTAAGAACAAATTTAGAAAACTCATCCTAACAAATTTTTCCTCCAGAACCACCCTCGGTATCAAATGTCTTAGGCTGGATTCTCTAGAGAAGCAAATCTCATAAAAAGTATAAATATATATATATACACAAAACCCAGTGCCATCGAGTCGATGCCAACTCATAGCGACCCTATAGGACAGAGCAGAACTGCCTCATAGAGTTTCCAAGGAGCACCTGGAGGATTTGAACTCCCACCCCTTTGGTTAGCAGCCATAGCACTTAACCACTATGCCACCAGGGTTTCCAAATATATAGAGAGAGAGAAAAAAAATTATATCGTAGAAACAGCTCACGTGATTGTAGAGGCTGGAACGTACAAAGCCCATGGGCCAGGATACAGGATTCTCCTGATTTCACCTAGATACAGGGGCTGGCAAACCCAAGATCAGCTGTTCAGAGAGCAGGACTCTTGCTCACTGGCTGTGAAGATCGACGAATCCCAAGATAGGCAGGTACGCTGTTAGCTCAAGTCCCAAGAACCGGAGGTCAAATGAACAGGAGGGAGCTGCAGAATCCAAAGTGGGCAAAAGCCAGAAAGTCCACTTATGTTTGTGTACAGGCTACACGCCCAAGGAAAATCCCTTTCAACTGATTGGCTACTCACAGCAGATCCCATCACGAGGGTGATCACATAAAAACACTGAGAATCATGGCCCAGCCAAGTTGACACATAATCTTAACCATCACACTGCTGAATCCCCAGCTCCTAGGATGACACTTGCATAAAGTTAAGTGCTCAGTTGTGCTGTTGATGAAGAATGTTGACTATACCATAAACTGTCAGCAGAACAAACAAATCTGTCTTGGAGGAAGTTCAGCCAGAATGCTCCTTAGAAGCAAGGGTGGCAAGACTTGTCTCTCTTACTTTGGACATGTCATCAGAAGGGCCCAATTGCAGGAGAAAAGCATGCTTGTAAAGCAGAGGGTCAGTGAAAAAGAGGGAGACCCCTAATGAGATAGATTGACACAGTGGCAGCAACAATGGGCTCAAACACAGCAGTTGTGAAGATGGAGGGCAACCGGGCAACGTTTCATTTTGTTATACTTCAGGTCACTGAGTCACCTAATAACAAGAAGTACTCAATAAATATTTATCTAATAAATTAATGAATCCATCCATCCATCTTCTCATACATGTAGTCCCTCATTCACTGAAGTGGAATCACTTTGAGATATCTGTCAAGATAACGGAGCCCTGATTACACAGTGGCTAAGAGCTCAGTTGCTAACCAAAAGGTTGGCAGGTTTGAATACACCAGCAGCTTCTTAGAAAACATATGCGATAGTTCTACTCTGTCCTATAGAGTCTTTATGAGTCAGAATCCACTCAATGACAACAGGTTTCATTTTTGGTATTTTGGTCAAGGTAACCTTCTGTGAAATCTACCCTCCGTCTATTAGGGTGGTACTCTGAATAACCCATTTAATCTTATGCCACAATTGATTGTACCGGGAAGACCCCTCAACCATGATACTCAAACAAGGTTCTTGGAATAGGACTCAGCAGAGCCAAGCAGACATTGGTAGAATGGAAGTGTGTCAGCATAGTAAGGGTAGAACTGCTCTTTTCTACCACATGAACCTAAGCTATTTACGGACAAGAATTGTTTGTTCATAGCTGTATCCCCAGCTTCTAGAAAAGTGCCTGGTATATAATAGGTCCTCAATAAATGTTTGTAGAATGAATTAATGCCTACGTATAAAGAACCAGAGACTCAGAGTCCCAGCAGTTCCCCAGTCCCTATTTCTGCCGTTTCCAGAATTCTGGATGCCCTCTGCCCTTGGGCTCCTTGGAACACCCCTGTGCCCCCAGCTTTTTTTTTTTCTTTTTATCTGTTAAATTGCTCAAGATTTTATCTGTCACTTGCAACAAAAATTTTAATAAAGACTCACTCATTCACTTTCCTGTATGGATTCCTCTCTCTCTCTCTCCTTCCCTTCCTTTCCTTTCCTTCCTTCCTTTCTTCCTTCCTCCTTTTCTCGCTCCCTTCACTCCTTCCTCTGTCTTTCCTTCTCTCCATCTTTCCCTTCCCACTCCCTCCTTCCCTACCTTCCTCCTTTCTTTTTTCTTTCTTCCCTTCCCTTTCCTTCCCTCATTCTTTCCTTCTTTTCTTCCTCCCTCCCGTCCCCCCTCTCCATTTCTCTCTCCATCTTTCCCTCCTTTAATTATTTCTTTCCTTCAAAAAAAAAAAGTCATATTTCCTGTGAGCTATACCCTATGCTGTAGCTCTGGTGGCATAGTGGTTAAGAGCTTGGCTGCTAACCAAAAAGGTCAGAAGTTTGAATCCATCAGCCACTCCTTGGAAATCCTATGGGGGTAATTCTACTCTGTCCTATCGGGTTAATATGAGTTGGAATCAACTCAAGGACAACTGATTTGAGGTTTTTTTGTTTTCTTTTCTTTTCTTTTCTTTTTTGGTTATACCCTATTCTGGGCTCTAAGAAAACAAGGTTAACCAGTATTGAAAGTGAATTTGCTAACAGGGTAACCAACGACTGGAACATATTGAGATTAGTATGATAATACAGGAACACCAAGGGGCTGTGGTAGCCCAGGGGAAGGACACCTTGGGGTCAGCAGGCTTGAGCTTAAATCCAGATCACCTGGTGATATCATTAATCTTGATTTCCTCATTCTTCTGTAAAACAGGATGAAGTAATAATCCCTACCTCACCACAGATTTACTGTGAGCATTACATAATACAAGCCTATGAAAATGATTTGTACACTTTGGAGTCTGTCTCTGAACAACATTTATCAAATGCCTATAATGTGTAAGGTTCTGGAAGCAGTTCTGATTGAGGGTCCAAAGCTTAGCCCAACAATGCACAGATCTGCCCATATGATACGTCATAGATCAATAACAAGAGTGAATCAAAGACCAGGTCATCAGAAACAGTTCCAAACCTTTAATTTCTGCTGGTAGACATACAACTACCATTCCTGTGGCTGTCCTATCCTTCATCCCCACTCCAAGTACTAGACCTCAAATAAAGTTTTAGTTGGTTTGTCTCTCCCTCAATTACAGTTTCAAAAGGATCAGGAGCCATAAGTTTCTGAAATGAGTAAAGAAACTCCTATGTGCCAGTCCTCGCTGGCTGTGGGGGAGCACAGTTGTCTTCCAGGTCTATGATCCTGACTATATCAGGTAAGAGCAAAACTTGGATCTGGCTGGACCAGCTCCTCCTTCTTGGGTAAAATTCCAAGAGAGCTCAGTTCAACCATAAATATCTAAACACTGGTTCTGGGTAGCAACCATTCTATCAACTCACAACCCAGCCTCAGGCCAACAATAGCTTCTTAGTGCTCGACATTTAAAACATCTGTTTGGGCCTGAGTTTCCTTCCTTTCTCCCTCCTCTCCTTCCTTCCTTCAATCTATTTCTTTCCTTCCCTTCTTCCCTACCTTCCTTCCATTTCCTTCCTGCAATTACTTTCCTTCTTTCCAACCATCCCTCCTTCCTTCCTTCCTTCTTGATTTCCTTCATTCTATTTTATTCCATTCCATTCAATTCTTGCCCCCGCCCCATCCCACCCCACCTCTGCCCCACCCCCTTCTGACCCAGGAACTGCATTGGGAAGCAGTTTGCCATGAACGAGCTGAAGGTGGCCATGTCCTGACCTTACTCCACTTTGAGCTGTCATTGAACCCCACCAGAGTTCCCATCCCTGTTCCTGGAATTTTGTTGAAGTCCAAGAATGGGATCCACCTTCACCTGAAGACACTCCTCTAACACCAGTGGGGACAATGGTGTGTTTGTCCCAACTATTTCCCTCAGACAGCCTCCTGCCTTCCACCTGTAAGGGGGAGGGGGAGAGCTTGCACTCAGGAAGAAGAGGCAATGGGGTGGTGACATTCCTCAATAAGACAATCTCAACAAAGGAAGAGACAGGGTGGTGACATTCCTCAATAAGATGGTCCCTACATAGTTAAACTTTAAGCCAAGGAAATTATATTTACAGAGGTCTTTAATTTAATAAAGCCCTTAACTTGATAAGATCTCTAACTTGGTAATTAAACCTTAAGCCAAGGAAATAGTCTTCGTAGGGGGGTCTTGTCCTGGCTTTTAAATGTAAATAGAGACAGATCAAGAGAAAAAAGGAGTATAAAACCCCAAGAAAACGACTATGGGGCACTCAGATTCTTTCTCTGCCTGAGTAGCCCACTTGATGCTTCCTAGTCAAGTGTACTTTTACTACTAACCCTCTGCTTGCTAACAAACTTCTGCTCACTTGGCACTATTTGTCTCAGTATTTGAATTCTTTCCTACACTGAAGACAAGAACCTAGGCAATTCTCCAGTAACACATCTAGTCTTTCTTTTGCCCTGCCACTGTCCCTTGTGTGTCTGCCCATCCTTCTGCTTACCAGCTTTCACCTGCCTCACCTCCTGCCTCTTGTCCCCCAGACTGTCTGCCCTTCTCTCTGCCAACCTTCCTCCAGGTTCCCTCCCTGTTTGTCTGTCTTCCTTTCTCCACCTGCATCTCTGACCCTCTGCCCTCCAGCCTATCTACTTATCTACTGGTCTTTTCCCTCTGTCCACTTGCCTGGCTCTGCATGAGTTTCCTAATGCTGTTATAACAAATTACCATAAACATAGTGGCTAAAAACAACACAAATTTATTCTCTCACAGTTTTGAAGGTCAGAAGAAATGGATTCCACCAGACAAAAACCACAGTGGTGCCAGGCCAGTATTTCTCCTGAAGCTCTTGGAGAGAATCCATTTCCCTGCCTTTTCCAGCTTCTAGAGCTGCTGTCATCTACAAGGTCACTATGAGTCAGAATCTACTCGACAGCAAGGGGTTCAGAGCTGCTGTCCTACAATTTCTTCATTCATGGCTCTCCCCTCCATCTTCAAAGGCTGCAGCATTTCAAATCTCTCTCCTCTTCTAACTTCATATTGCCTTCTCTCTTGTAAAGAACTTTGTGATAAATTGGTCTCACCCAGATAATCCAGAAAAATCTCTCCATTTCAAAATCTTTAATATAATCACAACTGCAAAGTCCTTTTTGGCATGTAATGTAACCTACTCACAGATGTGATTGCAGTCTTTTGGGGGCCATTGTTCAGCATGCCACAGCCCACTTATGACTGCCTTCTGGCCTGTCACACCTGAATCTCACCTCTCTACACAATTTGTCATTCACAGAATCCTCTGCTTCTTTCCCTCCTCCCCAATTCTGCTCAAGTAGAATAAACTACACAGTGCTTCAAGTAGTGTCTGTTCTTGGGATGGAGAAGGAAGGCAGGGAAGAGAGGGAGTGAGGGAAGACAAAGAGAGAAGCCTCTGCTGAGGAAGGAGAGGAGAGCTGACACTTTCTATGTGGTGTCCGGGACCCTTTGTGCTACCTCAAGTGACCTCAGCCCAACCTGATGCTTCCCAGCCCCTCTACACAGTCCCTACTCTGTATAGTCCTCTTTGCCCACACCCCACCCTGCTCCTGAAGGCTGCCATGTTAGCTGAATTTAAGACAGGGCTCCTCCTTCAGGTGCACTGGGGAAGGGCTCATTCCTTTCAGGTAAAGGGACTTTGTTTCCATTTTATTCAGATGTTCAGTGTTTCTCACACTAGATTTTTGGAGAAGAAAACTTCTAGAGTCCTTGCCTGAGCAGGATTGCTTGCAGTCCTAGTCCGACATGAGGGCTTTGGAAACCCAACTCTTCACAGCCCAGAAATATGCGAAAATAGCCCCCAGCTTTCCCCTGTCACCAGGCACCTGTCGGCACTTCCTAGCACAGAAAGATCAGAAGTCTCCTCAGGAAGCTCATGGGCTGGATGATATAGCTCAGTGGGGACTTTCCCAGGTGGGCAAATGCGCTGGGCTGGTTGGAGAGGAGGTCATACCCCTGCCTACAGTCCCTACCTCTTCTCCACAGGACAACCTTGAAGCAGTCACCTGTAGCTCATCCTGTCACCCCACCCACCCCACCCTGGTAGAAGTGGGGCTTCATTAACCCTGCCATACTTGCAGATTATCTGGGTGTTTGTCCTCCTGACACTGCATTGTTCTCCCAGCAACAGACACCTTTGTAAACATGATAGATTCTCTGGGCTGGTGGGTGTCCCTGCATCCACCAGTCTCCCTGAACTCCAACTTTCTGTGTCCTCCTGCTGATCCTGGGAACAGGTTGCCACCATTTCTAGCCCAACGCACTTGCTGCCATAGACAAATCTCCCTGCTACCCTCTTCCTGTTGTCTGAGGCAGTGTACTACTCCCTGGAAGTGGCTTCTCACTCAGGCTGTGCCTCCAGCCAGGACATCCCTCCTAGTCCACTGGCCTCCCTTTCCACTGCAGTTCTCAGTACTAGTTCAGCCCTGCCTTGAGAGGTTGCTGAAGAGCACGGTGGCTGGTCACTTAGTGCTTGAGCCTAGGCCTGGGGAAAGGGAATGAGACCGAAGCTTCCTAGACAGGAGATTCATAAGTTCCCCTGGCATCAGATGGTACAGAAGGGTTCAAGCTGGCCCAGGCTCAGGAAGCACAGGACAGCAGTGGCCAGAATTCTGTGAGGAGGGCCAAGGAAATATACTCTAACTACAGGATTCCAAGGGTGTAAAAAAAATTTTTTTTTTTTTAGGGAAAGTGACCAAGAAGTGACCCTGCTGGCTCCAGGAAGTAAGCAGAGCCCAGACTGAGTTCACACCACTTGCATCTCCCCATGACACACACACATAGAGACCCTCATTACAGCTCATACCCCCACATACATCTGTGCGCCCCCCACACTCCCTCACACCCATGCACACAAACACCTGGGATCACACAAGGCAACAGGGAGTGTTTGAAGCAGGACTGAGGGAAATGGAAAGCATTGAAAGTGCTCGAAGGTACCCCTATTTTCTGTTCCCACAGGGTGCTCCCCCTCTCCTTCTAGCACCAGTACACTTAGCTTTTTCTCTCCTAAACCTGCTCTCAGGTGAGTTTCAGCACTAATTATGGAGCTTTGGTCAAAAGAGACCAGAGTCAGAGATCCACAGGTCCAGATAAGAGTCTTGGTAGGTTCCTTCATTGATATTGAAGTGGGAGCATGTCCTTCTCCCATCCTGCTTCTCAGTCCTCCTAGCTTCCAAAGAGTCATGAACAGTGGATTCATTTTAAGCTCAGGAGCCACCCACAGAAAGGGGTTACTTATGACTTCAAAGCTCATCTCCCAGGTGATGACTGTTGAAACTATCTTCTTCTGTGAAAAGCAAGGTGTGACAAAGTGCCAGGAAAGAGGAGAATTGGGGGTGACAGAGTGGAACAGACAGGTGGGAGGCACACCTGGCTGGAGCCTCTGCTTCCTGGCCTCCAGTGAGTAGAGCATTCTGGGCCTCGGGAGGGCTTTGCAGGAGTTTGTAGATGGCCTTCTTCTGCAACGGAAATCACCAGGGGCAGGAGATATCCAGAAGGCATATCCCCAGGGCTACAGAGAGAAATCTGAGTCCTAGTGCTAGGAATTCCCCACTCTAGTCTCCACCTACCTGCACTCACAGTCTCCATTACCTTTTCTTCTGTTCCTGTTTGGATCCTGAATTGGAGCCTAGTGGCTTGAGACCTTGGACCCTAGAGGTGCATGTACCCCAGCCATCAGGCACTCTTGCAGGGTCAGTGGGGAAGGATCTCTCATCCACCATGTGGTTCTACCCTGGAGTCCTCCCCAAATTTCTTCTCACACTGTAAAACCCCACCCAAATCAATGCTTAAATCAAGAACCATCTCTTGCCAAAATTCCCCTTTTAATGCCACTCTGATTCCTTCAGCCATCAACCCAGAAAGCCCAGAGTCCCTTGTAACTGGGAGACAAAAAGGCTGACAATGACAAGGACAGCAACTTATGGACTGAATTGTGTTCACCAAAATATGTGTTGAATTCCTGACTCCATACCTGTGAAAGTGATCCTGCTTAGAAATAAGTAATAGTAAACCTTGACAGAAATCTGAGGTGATGGTCCTGACTCTGACCCTTGCTTCCTTTATGACCATAAGACAGTCAGTTAACAACTCCAGGTGTTAGTTTCCTTGACTATAAAATAAGGTTAATAATACCTGGCAAATCAAGACATAGCTGTGGTTGTGCTTAAGTATGACACAAATGTAGACTAGACATATGTTGAGGCTCTACTATGTGCTGGCACTGTGCTAGGTACTGAGGTAAGAAGACCACTCTTTCTCGGAACTCACTTCTGCCTCTCATTCTGGGTAGGAACGAGTGACATGCAATAGCTCCAGCCAAAGAGAAATACAACAGTCCCATACTTTCCCTCAGATGGGGAAAGCAAGCTAGTGTTTGGGTCTAAAGGGCCCCTTCCTGGGAGATGCAGCCTTTGCAGCAGTGGAAAAGTAAACAAGATACGGGATATTACACCAGCATCAAACTCAACTTTATTAAGACTCAGAAAAAAGAAGTGACTGGGATCATCTACTCACAGGAGTAAATGCATCAAGCTGCTGTCATGGGGATAGACTGCTTGTCATCTGCTTTGCTTTTGCCCTTAAACTGATCCAGAAAGGGCTCAGAATAAAAAACATTTCCTTTTTAAAATGGAGAACGCAAAACTGAACCTAGCCTCCTCAAGGTGGTGGCCTAACCAGTCCAAAGCTTCACCCTTTATCCCTCTCATTTGTTGATCAACGAAAGTGTTTATCAGGCATCATCTATAGGCATAGTCTCTGTTTGCTGCTATGGGAGCGTAAAGACAGGGAAGACCTAGTTGCTCCCCTCAAGGAGTCTCTGTTTTCGGTGTCTAGGTACCAAATGAATGGGAAAGAGATTTACTTGTTAATAAATCTTGATGATGGCAGGCACATTTTTTTTCTTAGAGTTGAGCTCATACTGTAGATACAGTTCTATATTCTGCTTTTACCAGTTTGTTATAAGCTTTTCAGATAGGCTTAAAAATTCTCCATAAATGCTATTTTTTAATTACTTCACAAGGCCCAGATGCACTGTTTACCCTACACTTTCTAATAAAAAACTTCCTTGGATACTGAAACTTTCATTTACACCAATCAGTGAGGTTGATACTTTAAAACACCCTCCTGCTACACAACTCTTGGAAACCCTGGAGAAAACTGCAAACATGATATGCCCCCTGGAATGTTTTGGGGGTCCCACGCATGGACTGAAGACTCAACCATATCATTATCTCCTTTACCTTAATGGATTAGTGGCAAAGTCTCTGGAGCCAGACTCCCTGAAGTTGAATCATGTCAACACCATTTATCAACTGATAACATTTAGTGCCTTTCTTTTCTCAGTTATAATTTGGAGATCTAAAAAAAAGTGTGTTTTGTAGACTCCTGTGAAGGACATGTAGAGGTCTTTGTCCAGCGTTTAGAACATAGTAAGTGCTCAGTAAATGCTAGCTATTATCTAGTATTATAAGCCCAATTATAACTAAGAAACTAAGGTCTCATGGAGGGAAAGAAGTCACAAGAATGATTTAACCAAGGACTCTCTGACTGTAATCTTTTCACAACTATACCTAGGGCCGTGATTAAAAAGCAAGGGTGAGCCAAGTCAGGGAAACAGCTTGGGTCTAAGAGTCCCTAGGGGGTGTGTCCTAGAGGGTGCCCACAAAGCTGGTGAAAGTTTGGGTGAGCTGGAGAAAAGCAAGCCTCTGTATAAAGAGTTGCATGTCTTTCTGCCCTTGGGTTTGCAGGAGTCCCAGATTTAAGGAAGAAAGAAAAGAGTCTGGCCAGTAGATTGTATAATGAATCACCTAGAAACAGGGAAGGCAAGAGAGGAGAATTTCAGTCTAAGAGTTTAGATGGGTGGGAGAGTAGGTCAGGAGGATATGGGGCCCCTTGGAAAGCTGACTTCAAAGGAATTCTTCCAGAAATATTTTTCATGTATTACTTTGTGAATTGTGGGCCTTGGATTTGACCAAAGGAGGGGAAAAGAAAAAAAACAGATGGAGGAAGAGTTAAAGATAAATGTGTCCCCATTCCTTGCTCTTATGGGTATGTGCTGGTCACTCATTCTAGCACTCTCCACTGGTTGAACTCCTATTCATCTTTCAAACTCCCATTCTTTGTTTATATTTCTCTTTGCCTCAGTGGTGCCAGGACATTATGCATTCTGCCCGTAATTTCTTATTAAGTTTTAATGTACTAATTAATTTTTCTACTTTTGCCCCCCAGAAAGTAAGCTCAAGAAATATTTGTTGAGTGAATGTATAAATGAAGAAAGAGCAACTCTATGCAGTGTTCAGGGATGGGATTATTATCCCAACTGTATTCATTTCCTAGGGCTGCTGTAATAAATTCCACAAATGTGATAGTTAGAAAGCACAGATTTATTCTCTCACTCTTATAGAGACCAAAATCAAACCAAAACCCACCGCCATTGAGTTGATTCTGACTCATAGCAACCTCATAGTGTTTCCAAGGTGTAATTCCTTATGGAAGCAGACTATCACATCTTTCCCTGGCAGAGCCACTGGTGGTTTTAAACCTCCAGTCTTTCAGTTAGCAGTCAATCACTTCAACGGCTGTGCCACCAGAGCTCCTTGTTATGGGGACCAGATATTCAAATAAATATCATTGAGCTGACATCCAGGTGTCATCAGGACTGCGCTATCTCTGAAAGCTCTACAAAAGAATCCATTCCCTACCTCTTCCAGCTTCTGGCCACTGCTGGCATTCCTTGTCTTGTGGCTGTATCACTCCTATTTCAAGGCCAGCATCTTCAACACTCTCTCAGCTCTGACTTCACATGGCCTTCTTTTCTGTGTACATCAAATATATGTGACTGTATTAGGCCCACCTGAATAATCCCAGATAATCTACATTTTCCAAGCATTAATTTAATCACATTGGCAAAAACACATTTTCCAAATCAGATAACATTTTCCAGTTTCCAGTTTCTCAGAAACTCAGGCCTAGTATCATTATTCTGCCCACAACACTCTGTCCTGTGGCCATCAAAGCTTCATGTTCATTCCACATGCAAAATACATTTACCTTATCCCAACATCGGCACAAAGCTATGTAACATTTTTACCACGCATATTTATTGTATTTGTGATGGGGTATTTGATAATATAATGGGGATTTAAACAAATCACATACGTAAGGCTAAGGTTAAGTGTGAGAAATTTTTTCATAGGAGATGTATGTGTTGCTCAGAGCAAAATTGTGCATATGATGGTAGCACTTAAAGAAATAAAATTGTTTGCAGTAAAGTCTTAATAATGCATTTAATTGTGTAAATTTCTGGAGTGTAGGGGTAATAATATACTCCTTAATGTAAAACTATTGTATAAGTATTGTTAAGCAATTATTTTACATTTAGGATTATGTTGTAAAGAATTATTGTAGGAGTATTGTTATGCCATCATGTGTCTGTCAGTTTGTTGTATTGTGCTGGCTTATATGTTGCTGTGATACTGGAAGCTTTGCCATTGGTATTTCAAAAACAAGCAGGGTCACCCTTAGTGGATATGTTTCAGCTTCCAGACTAAGACGTACTGGGTAGAAGGACCTAGCAGCCTACTTCTGAAAAGCTTGACCAGTGAAAACCTTATGAATAGCAGCAGAACATTGTCTGATGCAGTGCCAGAAGATGAGTCCCTCAGGTTGGAAGACACTCAAGATGCAACTGGGAAAGAACTGCCTCCTCTAGGTAGAATCAACCTTAATTATCTGGATGGAATCAAGCTTTTGGGACCTTCATTTGCTAATGTGGCATGACTCAAAAAAACTCAACTAAGACACAGAAGACCTATTTGCCACAGTCAAGCAACTGGACCTCTTGGACATATACTGAACACTCCCCCCAACAGTAGCAAAGTATACATTGTCTTCCAATGCACATGCATCATTCTCCAGGACAGGTCACATTTTAGGCCACAAAGAAAACCTCAATAAAATCCGAAGCATTGAAATAATACAAAGTATTTTCTGTGATCACAATGCTATAAAAATTGAAATTAATAACAAGAAGAGCAAGGAAAAAAAAAATCAAATACATAGAAACTGAATGACACCTTACTTAAAAACCAAAGAGTAATAGAAGAAATCAAAGACGAAATTTTAAAAATTCCTAGAATCACAGAAAGGGCCACATAAAACCAGAGACTACATCATCCTGAGACCAGAAGAACTAGATGGTGCCCGGCTACAACCAATGACTGCCCTGACAGGGAACAGAGCAGAGAACCCCTGAGGGAGCAGGAGAGCAGTGGGATGCTCATAAAAAGGCCAGACTTAATGGTCTGACTGAGACTAGAAGGACCCCGGTGGTCATGGGCCCCAGACCTTCTGTTGGCCCAGGACAGGAACCATTTCTGAAGCCAACTCTTTAGACAGGGATTGGGCTGACAATGGGTTGGAGAGGGATGCTGGTAAGGAGTGAGCTTCTTGGATCAGGTGGACACTTGAGACTATGTTGGCATCTCCTGCCTGGAGGGTAGATGAGAGGGTAGAGGGGTTAGAAGCTGGCAAAATGGACACAAAAAGAGAATGGAGGGAGAAAGCTGGCTGTCTCATTAGGGGGAGAGCAACTGGGGGTATGTAGCAAGGTATATATAAGTTTTTGTGTGAGAGACTGACTTCATTTATAAACTTTCACTTAAAGCACAATAAAAATGAAAAACATATACTAAAAAAAAAAATTCCTAGAATCAAATGAGAATGAAAACATGTCTTACCAAAACATTTAGGACACACCAAAAGCAGTGCTCAAAGGAAAATTTATTTCAAGAGACACATACATCAAAAAAGAGAATAGGGCTTGTCTTAGGTTGGGTTCTCTACAGAAGCAAAACCAATAAGGGTATAAATATATATATGTAGAGAGAGAGAGATTTGTATCTAGAAAATGGCTCACACAACTGCTGAGGATGTAACATCCCAAGTTCATGGATCAGGATAGAGGCTTCTCTTGATTCACGTAGCCGCAGGGGCTAGTGAACCCAAGATTGGCAGGTCGGTGAGCCGGGCTCTTGCTCACAGGATGGGAAGATTGACGAATTCCAAGATTGGCAGGCAAGACTGCAAGGCTTCTCCTGATTCACATGGCTGCAGGGGTTGGTGAACCCAAGATCAGCAGGTCGGACAGCAGGGCTTCTGCTCACAGGCTGTGAAGATTGACAAACCCCAACATGAGCAAATAAGCTGATAGCTCAAGTCCCAACAACTGGAGGTCAGATGAACAGGAGACAGCCATAGGATCCAGAGTAAACAAAAAAGCCAGAAAGTCTGCTTATGTTCAGATGCAGGCCACACCCCCAAGGAAAATTCATTTCAACTGATTGGCTACTCATGGCAGATTCGATTATGGGAATGATCACATATAAACACTGGGAATCATGTCCAAGCCAAATTGACACACAATCTTAACCATTATGGGGCTAAAATAAAAACATTAACTGTACAAATTGAACAAATAGAAAGAGAGCAAGAAAAGAAGCCCACTGTCACCAGAAGAAAGGAACTAACAAATAATGGAGCATAAATAAATGAAAAAGAGAACAGAAAAGAATCAACAAGACCAGAAGCTGGTTCTTTGAAAGGATCAACAAAATCAGCAAACCACTAGCCAAACTGACAAAATAAAAATAGGAGAGGAAACAAATAACCCAAATAAGAAATGAGATGGGTGACATTACAATGAAACCAGCTGAAATAAAAAGTGTCACAACAGAATACTATGAAAAATTGTACTGTAACAAATTTGAAAACCTAGAAGAAATGGACAAATTTCTAGAAACACACTACCTACCTGTCATGGATTGAATTGTGTACCCCCAAAATATGTGTCAACTTGGTTAGGCCATGATTCCCAGTATTGTGTGGTTGTCCTCCATTTTGTGATTTTCCTATGTGTTATAAATCATAATCTCTGTCTGTGAATAAAGAGGATTAAGGTGAGGTGTAACACCGTTGTTCAGGTAACACCCCTGATCCAATGTAAAAGGAGTTTCCCTGGCGGTTGGCCTGCACCACCTTTTATCTTACAAGAGATAAAAGGAAAGGGAAGCAAGCAGAGAGTTGGGGACCTCATACCACCAAGAAAGAAACACCGGGAGCAGAGCGCATCCTTTGGACCCAGGGCTCCTGTGCAGAGAAGCTTCTTGTCCAGGTGAATATTGATGACAAAGACCTTCCTCCAGAGCTGACTGAGAAAGCCTTCCCCTGGAGCTGACGCCCTGAATTTGGACTTCTAGTGTACTAGACTGTAAGAAAATAAATTTCTCTTTTTTAAAACCATCCACTTGTGGTATTTATGTTATAACGACAGTAAATAACTAAGACACTACCTAAATAAACAAAAACTGAGATAGAAAATCTGAACAGACCCACAACAAAAGAAGAGATTGCAGAGGTAATTAAAAAAAGAAAAAAATTCTCTCAACAAAAAAAGCACTCTGAACCTGATGGCTTCAGTGGAAAATTCTACCAAACATTCAGAGAAGAGCTCACACCAATACTATTCAAACTATTTCAGAGCACAGAAAAGGAAGAAATACTCAAATTCATTCTATGAAGGCAGCATAATCCTGATACCAAAGGCAAGCAAGGACTCCACACAAAAAGAAAGAAAGAAAATTACAGGCCAATGTCCCTCATGAACATAAACACAAAAATTCTGAACAAAATTCTAATCAATACAATTCAACAGCATATCAAAAAATAATACATCATGACCAAGTGGGATTCATACCAGGTATGCAAGGATGGTTCAACATTAGAAAGTCAATCAACATAATCCACCACATAAATAAAATAAAGGAAAAAAATCACATGATCATCTCAATCAATGCAAAAAAAGCATTTGTTAAAGTTCAACACCCATGCCTCTAAAAAAACCCTCAGCAAAATAGGAATAGGAGGGCAATTCCTCAACGTAACAGAGGGCACTTATACAAAACCAACAGCCAACATTATTCTCAGTGAAGGGAGACTGAAAATTTCTTCTTGAGAATGGGAACCAGACAAAGACACCCTTTAGCACTACTCTTATTCAGCATTGTACTGGAAGTCCTAGCAAGAGCAATAAGGCAAGAAAAGGAAATAAAAGGCATTCAAGTTGGTAAGGATGAAGTAAAACTATCCCGATTCACAGACAACATAATCCTATACACAGAAAATCCCGAGAATTCCACAAGAAAGCTACTGGAACTAATACAAGGATTCAGTAAAGTAGCAGGATACAATATCAGCACACAAAAGTCAGTTGGATTCCTAAACAGCCATAAAGAGAACTTCGAAAAGGACATCAGGAAAGCAATATCACTTGCAATAGCCCCCTGTGATCATTAAGGCTGTGTGTCTACTTGGCTGGGCCATAATTCTCAGTAGTTTTAGAGTTATTATGTAGTTTGGCAGTTGTATGATGATGTGATCACTTCCATGATGAGATCTGATGTAATCTGATCACCTCCATGATGAGATCTGCTGTGAGTAGCCAGTCATTAGAAAGAGAGTTTTCCTGGAGATGCGGCTTGCATTGAACTTAAGTGAACTCTCTGACAAGGCTCCTGGGCTTCATCTCACTCTGGATCCTGCAGCTGGCTTCTGTTCATGTCACCTTCAATTCATGGGACTTGAACTAGCAGTTTACCTACCGTCTTACCTGCAGTTCTTGGCATTTGTTAGTCTTTGCAGCCTGTAAGCAAGAGACCTGCTGTCTGACCTGCTGATCTTGGGTTTGCAAGCTGTTGTGGCTACCTGAATCAAGAGGACCCCCCAGCCTGACCCACAGATTTGGTATGTTCCAGCCTCTAAACCACATAAGACACTTACTTGATATAAATCTCTCTGTAAAAATATTTATAAGCTTTACTGGTTTTGCTCACCTAGAGAACCCAGCCTAAGACATTCAGTAAATGAGTGGTTCTAGAGAAACAAAATTGTAAGGATGAGTTTTCTTAATTGGTTCTCAAGTCTGGTTAGTCTTAAAGATGTTGATGATTCTCCTTCCAGTAGTAAAGAGGGCACTGCTAATCCATGGCCTGAGGTGACAATAAAAATACACAAAATATCACCACCAAAAGATCAGGTATCAGTAAAAGACCAGGCTGTGGGTGATTGCATGTGTGATACCTTTCTACAATTTTTGAAAAATGAGAAGTATAAGGAAGTTGGTTGGTTGGTCCTACTTTCTCTGGACAAACTGGTGCAAGAAAGAGTTGAGCTCAGGACTTCAGAGTCAAAGCTCAAGCATCACGTAAATGACCTCAAAGTTTCCACTTGTGCTTAAGCCTTATTTCTTGTAGTAACGGAGCTGACGTTAAGGAAAACCAAACCCAGAGTGGTTGAATTACAATGCCAACTCAATTAACAAACTCAAGTGGCACTGACGTTAAAGTGAGGACGTTGATTGGGAAGAAATCATATCCTGAAACTTGAGGAGGGACATATGACAGATAATCAGGAATCTGGGGACAGTGAGCACCTAAATTCCATTGAATGACTCCTGCCTACAGAACCAGCCCTCTCATCCCATATGAAGAGATTACTCCATCTTTGTCTGCGAAACCACCCTCCTCTGTAAAACAATTAGCCCTCTACCCCATCTAATGAGATTAACCCAGCAGAGTCTAAAGAGCTCTGGTCTGAGTCATTGCCTGGGGCATCACCTGAGGCAGATGCTTTACAAGACAATGCTGAATGCTCTCAAAACACATCCCCATCACTGACTTTGGCTTCTGGGCCTATTACTAGACTTAAGTCCCAGTGAACCCCAACAGGTGAAGTATAAAGTGTGACACAGGAGGAGGTAGACTACACTCCAAAAGAGCTGCTTCGCTTTTCTAATATGTACAAACAGAAACCCAGGGAATATGTGTGAGAATGGCTATTACGGGTGTGGAATAATGGTGCAAGGAACATAAAGATAGATCAGTCTGAGTTTATTGATATGGGCCCAGAAAGCACAGAACCTTCATTCATTGTTTCAGCTCAAGAAGTTAAGAAAGGAACTAATAGTTCATTTGTGTGGCTGAAGAATGGATTACATGGTGGCCTACACTAAATCAAGTGAAGCACCAGACCTGCTTTGGTAGAATGTAGAAGGTATCCAAAGGCAAAGGGAAATTGGCAAGCTAGGGTGGTTTTATGAGGTTAGACCCACCTACCCACACATGGAGTGCCCAGAGGACACACATTTTACACAACAATGAGGAAAAAAATTGTCTTGGGAGCCCCAGCATGCTTGAAGACTGCTGTGATTGCTGTTTTATGTAAGTCAAATATGACAGTGGGAGCTACCCAAACTCAGTTATGACACCGAACTACAATGGAGCTGATTCAACAAAGACTAGATGGGAGTGATTACCATAATGGACAGTGGAGTCAAAGCAATAATCAGAATATTATGATTTGTAAGGATTTATGGTATTGGCTACTTAGTCATGGTGTCCCCAGGAGTGAAATACATAGGAAATCTACTAAATATTTAGTTGATCTGTACAAGGTCAAGTGAACAGAAATCTAAATCGAATTGCCAGAATAGAAAGTCATGGTCCCTCAATGGATTCCCAGACTTGAGCAGTTTAAAGGCCCACAACTCCTTGAATGAAGGGAAAGCAGCACCCACTTTGGGGAGGACTCCAATACACTGCCAAAGGCTTATACTGTTTATCTTTCTCCCAGGCTTCCCCCAAAGAAATCTATGGCCTTTTATGAGAATGACTGTTCATTGGGGAAAAGGAAATAATCAGACTTTTTGGGAATTACTAGATACTGGCTCTGAACTGACACTAATTCCAAGAGACCCAAAATGTCACTGCGGCCCACCAGTCAGAGTAGGGGCATATGGAGATTGGTATTTTAATGAAGTCTTAGCTCATATCCATCTTGCATTAGGCCCAGTGGGTCCCCAAACCTATCCTGCAGCGATTTCTCCAGTTCAGGAATGCATAACTGGAATAGATATACTCAGCAACTGACAGAACCCCCACAATGGATCCCTGACAAATGAAGTAATGGCTCTTATGGTAGGAAAAGCCAAGTGGAAGCCATTAGAACTGTCCCTATCTAGGAAAATAGTAAACCAAAAGCAATACCACTTTCCTGGAGGGATTCCAGAGATTACTGTCACCATCAAAGACTTGAAGGATGCAAGGGTGGTGATTCTCACCATATTTGCATTCAACTCACCTATTTGGCCTGTGAAGAAAACAGAAGGATCCTGCAGAATGACAGTGGATTATCAAAAACTTAACCAGATGGCAACTGCAATTGCATCTGTCTTTCTAGATGTAGTTTCATTGCTTGAACAAATGAATACATCTCCTGGTACCTGGTATGCAGGTATTGATCTGGCTAATGCCTTTTCCTCCAAGCCTGTTTCGAAGAACTGCCAGAAGCAGTTCCCCTTCAGCTGGCAAGGCCAGCAATAGACCTTCACTTGCCTACTTCAGAGCTACATCAACTCTCCAGCTTTATGTCATAATTTAATCCACAGGGACCTTAATCACCTTTCCCTTCCACAAGATGTCACTCTGTCCATTACATTGATAACATTGTGCTGATTGGATCTAGAAAGGAAGAAGTGTCAATGACCTTGGGATTCTTGGTGAAACATTTGCTTGCTAAAGGGTAAGAAATTAATTCCACAAAAATTCAGGCACCTTCCACCTCAGTGAAATTTCTAGGAAACCAGTGGTGTGTGGCATGTCAAGATATTCCTTCTAAAGTGAAGGATAACTTACTGAATATGGCCCTTCCCACAACTAAAAAGGAAGCCACAACACCAAGTGAGCTTCTTTGGATTTTGGAGGCAACATATTCCTCATTTGAGTGTGCTACTCCAGCCTATTTAACAAGTGACTCAAAAAAGCTGCTAGTTTTGAGTGGGGCCCAGAACAAGAGAAGGCTTTTCAACAGGTTCCTGTTGTGCAAGTTGCTCTACCACTTAAGCCATTTGATCCAGCCAATCCAATTGCAAATGAAGCGTCAGTGGCAGATAGAGATGCTGTTTGGAGTCTTTGCCAGGACCCTACTGGTGAAACACAGCACAGACCCTTAGAATTTTGGAGCAAAGCCCTGCCATTCTCTGCAGATAGCTAGTTTCCTTTTTAGAAACATCTTTTGGTTTGTTACTCAGCCTTAGTAAAGACTGAACACTTAACCATGGGCCACTAAGTCACCATGCAGCCTGAACTGCACGTCATGAACCAGATTTTTCCTGACCCACAGAGCCATAAAGTTGGACTTGCACAGCACCACTTCATCACTAAATGGAAGTGGTATATACGAAATCAGGCCTGAGCAAGACTTGAAGGCACAAGCAAATTTTATGAGGAAGCAGCCCAAATGCACATGATCTCCACTCCTATCACATGACCTTCCATCTCCCAGTGTGCACCTATGACCTCATGGAGAAGTCCTTTGATTGGAAGGAGAAATGGCCAGATGTGCAACTGTATAGTGATTCATGGGCTGTGGCCAATGGTTTGGCTGAATGGTCAGGGACTTGGAAGGAACATGATTGGAAAATTGGAAACAAGGATTTATGGGGAAGAGGTATGTGGATAGAACTCTCTGAATGGGCCAAAGAAGTGAAGATATTTGTGTCTCATGTGAATGCGCCCCAAAGGGTGGCCTCAGCAGAGGAGGATTTTAACAATCAGGTGGGTAGGATGACGCATTCTGTGGAAACCACTCATCTTTCCCCAGATACTCCCAGCATTGCTCAATGGGCTCATGAACAAAGTGACCATTGTGGCAGAGATGGAGGTTATGCATGGGCCTAGCAACATGGACTTATACTCACCAAGGCTAATGCAGCAACAGCCACTGCTGAGTACCCAATCTGCCAGCAACAGAGACAACTACTGATTCCCAGATATGGCACCATCCCTCAAGGAGATCAGCCAGCAATCTGGTGACAAATTGATTACATTGGACCACTTCCATCATGGGAAGAGCAGCGTTTTGTTATTATTGGAGTAGACACTTATTCTGGATTTGGATTTGGCTCCCCTGCATGCAATGCTTCTGTCAAAACTACCATCTGTGGACTTACAGAATGCCTTATCCACCAGCATGGTATCCCACACAGCATTGCCTCTGATCAAGGGACTCACTTCACAGCAAATGAAGTGCAGCAATGGGCCTATGCTCATGGAATTCACTGGCCTTACCATGTTCCCCATTATCCTCAAGCAGGTGACTTGATAGAAAAATGCAAAGACCTTCTAAAGACACAATTACAGCACCATCTAGGTGTCAATACCTTGTAGGGTTGGGACAATGTTCTCCAGGAGGCTGTATATGCTCTCAACCAGTGTCCAATATATGGTGCCATTTCTCCCATAGTCGGGATTCATGGGTCCAGGAATCAAGGAGTGGAAATGATTCACTCACTATTACTTCTAGTGACCCACTTGCAAAATTTTTGCTTCCTGTCCCCACAACCTTATGCTCTGCAGGTCTAGATTTCTTAGTTTCAAAAAGAGGAATGCTTTCACCTGGAGACACATCACTGATTCCATTGAACTAGAAGCTAAGAATGCCACCTGGCCCCTTTGGGCTCCTTATGCCTCTGGATCAAGAGGCAAAGATGGGAGTTACCATACGGGCTTGTTTGATTGACCCTGATTACCAAGAGGAAATCAGATTGATATTACATAATGGAGGTATAGTATGTCTAGAATGAAGGATATCCCTTACAGTGTCTCTTAATACTACCATGCCCTGTGATTAAAGTCAATGGAAAACTACAGTAACCCAATTCTGACATGACTACTAATGGCCCAGACCTTTCAGGGGTGGAAGTTTGGGTCACCCCACGAGCTGAGGTGCTTGCTGAGGGCAAAGGGAATATGGAATGGGCGGTGGAAAAAGGTAGCTCTAAATACCAGTTACAACCACATGACCAGTTGCAGAAATGAGGACTGTAATAGTTTTGAGTATTTCTGCTTTTTTTTTTTATGTGTACATCAAATATTTGTATTTTCTTTACTTATAAGGTATAAGATGTAAAGAGGGCTAGTGCATATTTGGTTGTATATGTGTTCATTTTATCATGTTCAGCACAAGTATGACTATTGTGTTTATTCAGAGATTATGTAGGTTTAAGGATATGTGTACAGGTTCCACAATGACAAGGTGTGGACTGTGATTGTTAAGGTTGTATGCCAACTTGGCAGAGCCATGATTCTCAGTGGTTTGACAGTTATGATGTAGTTCAGCAGTCATATGATGATGTGATCACTTCCATGATGAGATTTGATATGATGTGATCACCTCCATAATGGGATCTGTAGTGAATAGTCAATCAGTTGAAAGGGAGTTTCCCTCAGTGTGTGGTCTCCATTGAATATAAGTGGACTCTCTGGTAAGACTCGGATTATTGCTTGTTCTGGATCCTGCAGTTGGCTCCTGTTCATCTGACCCCCAGCTCTTGGGACTTGCCCTAGCAGCTTTCCTGCTGTCTTGCCTGATGATCTTAGGATTCATGGATCTTCACAGCATGTGAGCAACAGCCCTGCTGCCTGATACACCATTCTTGGGCCCGCCAGCCCTTGTGGCTGATCAGGAGAAGCCTCCAGCATAACTCATGGATTTGGAATGTTCCAGTCTCTACAACAGCATGAGCCATTTCCTTGATATAAATCTCTCTATAGAAATTTTGTATATATCTCTATTATAGATATTTACTGGTTTGCCCCTCTTGAGAACCTGGCCCAAGACACCCCCCACAAGATAATGTACTTAGGAATAAATTTAACCAGGGATGTAAAAGACCTATATAAAGAAAACTACAAAACACTAATGCAAGAAACCAAAAGAGACCTACATACATGGAAAAACATATCATGCTCATGTATAAGATGATTCAACATTATGAAAACATCAGTACTACCCAAAGCAATCTATGAATATAAAGCAATCCCAGTCCAAATTCCAGCAACATTCTTTACAAAGATAGAAAAATTAATCCCCAAATTTATATGGAAAGGAAAGAGGCCCCAGATAAGTAAAGCAGTATTGCAGAAGAAGAACAAAGTAGGAGGCCTCGCAATACCTGATCTTAGAATATACTATATGTCACGGTAGTCAAAACAGCTTGGCACTGGTACAATGACAGACACAGAGACCAATACAACAGGATTGAGAACTCAGATGTAAACCCATCCATCCATGGTCAGCTGCCCCCAAGCCTCTCTCAGTTTGTCATACTGTGGAGGCTTGCAAATTGGTGTGATGCTGGAAGCTATGCCATTGGTATTCATATACCAGCAGGGTCATCCAAAGCAGACGGTTCAGTTGAGCTTCCAGACTAAGACAGACTAGGAAGAAGGACCCAGAGGTCTACTTCTGAAAAGAACTTGTCAGTGGAAACTTTATGAATAACATTGGAACATTGTCTGAAATAGTGCCAGAGGATGAGCCCCTCAGGTTGGGAGGCACTCAAAAGATGATTGGAGAAGAGCTGCCTCTTCAAAGTAGAGTACACCTTGATGATGTGGATGGAGTAAAGCTTTCGGGACCCTCATTTGCTGATGTGGCATGACTCAAGATGAGAAGAAACAACTGCAAAATCCATTAATATTTGAAATGTGGAATGTATGAAGTATGAATCTACAAAAACTGGAAATCATCAAAAATGAAATGGAATGCATAAACATGGATATCCTAGGCATTAGTAAGCTGAAATGGACTGATATTGGCCATTTCAAATCAAGCAATCATATGCAGGGAATGAAAACTTGAAGAGGAATGGTGTTGCATTCATCATCAAAAAGAACATTCCAAAACTATCCTGAAGTACAATGCTGTCAGTGATAGAATAATATCCATACACCTAAAAGGAAGACCAGGTAATGTGACTATTATTCACATTTATGCACCACCACTAAGGCCAAAGATGAAGAAATTGAAGATTTTTACCAACTTCTGCAGTCTGAAATCAATCAAACATGCAATCAAGATGCATTGATAATTACTGATGATAGGGATGTGAAAGTTGGAAACAAAGAAGGATCAGTGCTGGAAAATATGGCCTTGGTGGTGGAAATGATGCTGGAGATGGCATGATAGAATTTTCCAAGACCAAGGACTTCTTCATTGCAAATACCTTTTTTCACCAACAAAAACAGTGACTGTACAAGTGGATCTCACCAGATGGAATACACAGAAATGAAATCGACTACATCTATGGAAAGAGAAATGGGAAAGCTCGATATCATCAGTCAAAACCAAGCCAGGGGCTGACTGCGGAACAGACCGTCAGTTGCTCCTATGGAAGTTTAAGTTAAAACTGAAAAAAATTAGAACAAGTCCTTGAGATCCAAATTATGATCTTGAATATATCCCACCTGAATTTAGAGATCCTCTCAAGAATAGATTTGACACACTGAACACTAATGACTGAAGGCCAGATGAGTTCTGGTGTAACATCAAGGGCATCATACATTAAGAAAGCAAGAGTTCTTTAAAAAGAAAAGAAAGAAAAGACCAAAATGGATGACAGAAGAGACTCTGAAACAGAAGAGACTCAAATGTCCAGTAGCTAAAACAAAAGGAAGATGTGATGAAGTAAAAGAGCTGAACAGAAGATTTCAAAGGGTGGCTCAGGAAGACAAAGTAAAGTATTATAATGATACGTGCAAAGAGCTTGAGATACAAAACTAAAAGGCAAGAACACGCTCAGCATTTCTCAAGCTGAAAGAACTGAAGAAAAATTCAAGCCTCAAGCTGAAATATTGAAGGATTCTACAGGGAAAATGTTAAATGATAGAGAAAAAGCCACTGAACAAGCAGTTACAGCCCATATCAAACACCAAAAAAAACTCTGAAGAGAGGAAAACATCTGATTTCCAGAGTTACCACTTTATAATATTCAAAATGTCATTTTCAAAAACAAAAAAGTTACAAAGCATGAAAAACAAAGTTCTGCATCCTACTTTGGTGAGTAGTGTCTGAGGTCATAAAAGGTTGAGAATGGCCGTCTAAGACACAGCTATTGGTCCCTTGCTGTCCAGAGAAAAGGAAAGTGAAGAAAACCACAGACTCAAGGGAAAAGTTGGTCCAAAGGACTAACACAACCTTGAGACCAGAAGAACTAGATGGTGGCTGGCTACCAATATTGGCCACTCTGACTGGGTTCACCACAGAGGGTCCTGGACAAAGCAGGAGGAAAACTGTAGAACAATCAAATTCACAAAAAAGACAGATTTACTGATCTGACAGAGACTGGAGGAACCCCTGAGACTATGGCCCTAAGACACCCTTCTTTACTGGAATTGAAGCCATTCCCAGAGACCACCTTTGAGCCAACCCATAAATGGGCCCATAAAATAAACAATAACACCTGAGAGGAATGTGTTCCTCAGAACAATCAATTATATCAGACCAAAAGAGCAATAATTGCTCAAAAGCAAAGAAGAAAATTCAAAAGGGGTAGAAAATCAGGAGAAAAGGAACGGGAATCTAGGGCAGAAATGGTGAGAGTGCTGACACATTGTAGGGAATGAAATAAATGTCATGGAAGACTTTACGTACAAACTATTGAATGGGAAACTAATCTGCTCTGTAAACTTTCACCTACTGCATAATAAAAAAAAAATTTTTTTAATTACAAAGCATGAAAAGAAACCAAAAAATATGGTCGGTTCATAGAAAAAATTAACAAAAACTATCTTCAAGGAAGCACAGACATTGCATGTAGTAGACAAAGACTTTAAATCAACTGTATTAAATATTGTCTTGGTTATCTAGTGCTGCTATAACAAAAATACCACAAGTAGATGGCTTTAACAAAGAGAAGTTTATTTTCCCATCGTAAAGTAGGCTAAAAGTCCAAATTCAGGGTGTTAGCTCCAGGGGAAGTCTTTTTCTCTCTATTGGCCTTCTCATCAACCTTCCCCCAGACTAGGAGCTTCTCTCCTCCAGGACCCTGGGTCCAAAGGACGCGCTCTGCTCCTGGCACTGCTTTCTCAGTGGTATTAGGTCCTGCTGTCTCTCTGCTCGCTTCTTTCTTTTATATCTTAAGAGATTGCCTCAAGACACAATCCAATCTTGTAGACTGAGTGCTGACTCACTAACACACCTGCCACACTTTCTCCATCATTAACATCATAGAGGCAGGATTTACAACATATAGGAAAATCACACAATACCAGGAATCATGGCCTAACCAAGTGATACATACACTTTTGGGGGGACATAATTCAATTCAAGACATATATGCTCAAAGTGCTAAAGGAAACCAAGAGAGCATTTCATGACCAAAAGAGATAATCAAATAGAGATAACCTATCAATAAGAAGGCAAAAATTATGAAAAGACAACAGAAATTCTGGAGCAAAACGTATAACTGAAATGAAAATCTCATCAAAGGTTTTCAATAACAGATCTGAGTAGGCAGAAGAAAGAATCAGTGAGCTTGAAGATAAATCCATTGAAATTGCTGTGAGGATTACATAATGTAAATCTATAAAAAGATTTGTACAATACGGATGGAGTCAATCTCTGAACAACAGTTATCAAACATCTACTATGCATAAGGTTCTACAGGCAGTTCTTAGTGCAGGCTCATAGCTCAAACAAATACGGGGACAGATCTGACCATCTGACAAGTTACGGAGAGACAGCAAGAGTCTGAATCAGAGACCAGGTCATCAGCAAGAGTCTGAATCAGAGACCAGGTCATCAGAAAGAGTCTCAAATTCTTAAATCTCTACTGATAAATCCAGAACTACTAACCCTGAAGCTGTCTTACCCTTGACCTCCAGTCCAAGCACTGGGCCAAAAAAGAAAGTTTTTGTTGGTTTGTCTCTCCTTTGGTTACAGTTCCAAAAAGAACAGGAGCTGCAACAGCTTCTGAAATGGTAGGTAAATTCCATGTGCGTACCCTCGCTGGCTATGGGAGAACAAGGTATTCATTCCAGCTCCGTGATCCCAACAACATGAAGGTGATTCTTGGGAGATCAGGTGAGAAAAAAACCCATGTCCCAACTCGAGCAGCTCCCTCTTCTGTACATGCCCCTGGTTCTCTAAAATTCCAGAAGAGCGCAGTTCAACCATCAATAACTAAGCCCTTCACCAACCATCCCCCAGCTCAAAATCCTGCCTCAGGAAAACAATAATTTCTCAGTGCTAGACATTAAAACAGCTGTGTGGACCTGGATTTTTCTTTCCTTTCTTCTCCTTTTTTTTTTTTTAACCAAATTGAGATGCTCTGTTTAGTACATTGCACCAGACAGAAGAACAAACTTTCCAGTCCACACTGGAGTGGGTCTGATAGCTTTCATTTGGCCTCTCATGGGTCATGGAATAAAAAAGCTAACACAAATTGTATAAAAGCCACAAGGCTTTTGTCTTACTGTTTGACATTTAGGGTATTGTCTATGTTTCTGGATTCTAAATACAGGGTAGCTAAAAATTCAGCATCCTACTCCTGTGGGTTTCTGCTGAAGGTACACTGGGTCTGTCTCCCTGAACCCACACTGACTATTGGGACAGAGGTAGTAGACGACAGCAGGTAAGTGGGAGGGAGCTTTGCATAGATTTACAACTGACAGTCATCAAGAAATGATGGTAGACAATGGTCTGGAACACAGTTGTCTCCTGGTGGCTGCCTTGTCCAGTCCTCTCCTCTCCACTTTCTTCCTAATGCTTGTCGCTACATTTCAAACTCAAACTCTCATGGTAGCTACAGATTCCTGGCTCCCTAGATGGTGTGTGTGTGTAACTAGGACTGTGATTCCCTCTCCAGTTAGGTTTGCCATGAGTTATTTGTTTCGCTCAGAGAACAAAAGATGCCTAGTCACCACCCCCATTCTGGAATCAAGCTTCATTTTTCTTCTTCTAACCAGACCCCATCCTCTTGATGGTGAGAGAAGCCTTCCTGAAGCGCAGCTCCTTCCACTTCACTTCTCAATTCTCCCCAAATGTTTTGCCCTGACATTTATTTAAGGCCTGTTCCCTAATTCTCCTTTTCTACCTTTATCTTGCAGCTATCATAATTGCATCCTATGTATCAGCCAAACAGAACATTCACATTCCTAAAATGTGACAAGCGTCCCCAGCCTTTACACGTGATGTGCCTTCAGCTGGGTTTTGTCCCCACCATGACCATTTTTGCTCCCTCCCAAAATTGTCTCTGGTAGTCCCTCTGATCCTGTCTCCCCGAACACACCTATGTATTCATCCATGGCCCAGGGTACATTTTGCTCCTGTGGAGTGCGCAGACATGGTTCTAGCACCAGAAGATGCTGACTTCAGCCTTCCACTATGACATCCTGGAGCCCCAAGTGGGGCTCATGGCTGACTGACTCTGTGTGAATGATGCTGGTAAGTCTCTCTCTCTCTCACCTCCATACACCCTCTCACTCACAGACCCTGCCACTCATTCACAGCATGCCCTTACACAATCCAAACACAAACATTGTGTCCCAGGGACATCCATCAGACACAACCACGCAATAACACTCTCAACTCACACATGCACATCACCTGCATTGAATACACATACCTATTGTCAGCCACCTACGCTGGGCCAGGGCCCATTTGCTTTCACAGACACTTACATGCATTACCACTCAACCCGAAGTGAGTATTATGCTCAAACACACATGTGCTCACTGCCGTGCAAAGTCATGGATTCAGACAAACCCACTGACTCACATACACACATGTTTAGATGCGTTAAGACATACCTGGAAGATATACACAGCCAGGCATTCCTGTACACACTGGCATATATGCCCAAATACACTGGCTTTCCAGCAATTAGAAAGAAGCTTCCTCCTCGTATTGGTATTAATAAACCCCTCTCCTGATTGATTGAAACCCCCTCTAGCACTTATCAAAAAGCAGAGTCTCAGACCACTACTATGGCAACAGGGTTCCCCCAAAAAATCAGTGGGATGGGAGAAGACTTAGCACCATTCCGATCCACAGTTTGCTCACTGCCCAAAATAGAAAGTGTTATAGTCTATCCAGGGATCCTGTCTCCACCACCTCCATGTCTTCAACAAAGGCCTTTTTAGCATGGCCAGTGCCCCTTAAACAGGAGGACAAGTTTTCCCTGGCTGGCCTGGGCAGTGGCAGCTTCAGTTGCCGAGAGGATATCCCAGTATGTTACTGAGATGGGCTCAGGCTTGGGGTTCATGGCTTCTGCATGAATTTGAGCCACTCTGTGGACTAAAATGGACGCAGGGTCTACATTCTCATGGCTCAGACCCTACCATACCATTGTCTCCCATCAGAACTCTGATTTGTTACCAAACTTGGCCTCAGGAAAAGTTTGCTCAGTGAAAAGGCATTGAAGTGCTTGATGTACTTTCCTTAGGAGCCTCATCTGGTCCCTTGGGCATTATCTTGCATTGACATGGTTGCTCCCTAAACTTGGGGCCCTACCTGTCCCTCACTTCTCTCTCAGCAATTAGGACACCAAAGAGTCCCCCAGGTTTTTGTCACTAGAAAAACAATGTTTTCTAGTCAACAAAAAGCTGGTTTTCATCACACGTTGTTGCTAAAATTCAAAACTTGAATCTGATTATTAGGACAGTAAATGTTTAAATTTATAATTAAAACCTTTGAGAAAAACACATCATTTTACAAACGTTTGCATTAGAAACTTAGTTTGCCATAATGCATCTGCTTTAAGGGAGTGAGGAATTCTCAACGGGACACCTGGGGAGACAGAGAGGAGAGCCAGACCTTTTAAGCAAAGGCCTTCTGGGAAAATTTGAGTAGGGTAAATGTCCTCCTCCTGTCCAGGACAAGTGGGAGAAGCTCATCGCCCAGGACCCATATCTGGAGCTCTTTGAACATGTCTCGGTGATGACCCTAGACACAACCTTGAAGTGTGCCTTTAGTCACCAGGGCAGCATTCAGTTTGACAGGGCAGTGATAATCCTCAGTATCAGAGTCCTTGTTCTTACTAACTGGCCATGGACTCACTTGAGAGGCAGGTAGGGCATCTTGGCTGCTCACTTCCACACAAAGTAAGATTCTTCTTCCAGACCCAGATCCATTTGTAGAAGCCTGGCTGCTCATGCCATCTTATCAAGGGCTGTGGACCAGAAGGGCTTTAAGACCAGGCGACATGGATGCCTCCCTGTTGACTATCCCTACTGTTTAAGGTGGATTCCAGGTAAGAGACCTCTTTCCTCTCCAGTCTCCTCTACATCCTCTCCCTTAGGAAATCCCAATCCTATATCCAATCCATTGAGGACCTGAACAATCTGTTGTATTCTCATATGAGAAACGCCTTTGCAATGTCACTATATTCACGAGTTCTTAGTTCAAGACTATTTGAAGCAGACATTTCTAATGGCGTGATCAACAGGCATTTATTACTTACAAAATAAATAGGATAGGGATGAGTAAAACAGCACACATCATCATCAGCCTAGGTATCCCTAAGTTAGACTTGTGTCCACAGAGTTAGATCATGTCCAAGCATGCCCTAGTTCACATCTTGGGAGGAGAACACATTAGTTGCTCTGTCCTGGGATTAAATACTAGTTGGACAGCCATGTCTACCTGCCAGATAGCATGTGCAGAGAGCAGGTAGGGGACAGAATTATGAAAGAGGAAATTAAAAGGTAAAAGGGAGTAATAAAAGTGGAAGGCCCCATGTGGGCAATGGATATCATGCATTGCCCATGTTCAGGCTATTCTAGATTTACTAATGCCAGAGAACAGCCCGTCCTCTTTAACCCCACTAAGATAGCTTAACAGAATTCTGGGTTCTTCAGAAGGCAATCCTCTTCTCATAAAGCACATACTTTACATCCATTAGTAGTTATTATGTACATGAGAAGCCAGGGAAATTATGAGGTGGCAACTATAATATAGCACACCTGTGCATCCAGCAGCCTTCAACCAGAATGACATCATCTCCAAGTTGAAACCTGATGGCCAATGAACCCACCATGCTTGCCAGCTTACCCAACAGCACACAGCTCCTGAGTCCTCCTCCCAGACAGCTTCCCTCCTTCACCAAGCACAGCTCAAAAGAATATCATAACCCTTCTGGCAGAGCCAGACCCCTTAGTACTCCTGCAAACACGGTATACAACCAGGTTGAGTACATCTCCAGGGCAGGGGACAGGTACCTAGATATATGTCAGGCCCTGTGCCAGGGGTTTATATGTGGCATCATGTTTGGTGATAGTTGATGAAACACCATCTCAACATTCAAGGAAACATTCAAGTAGAGGCTCTAAAATATCTCCTATTGAGGCAGTCTCAACCTGCAGTTAAATACGCTAGTGCTCTAATCTCTGACCCACACTCATCTCAAGATCCACCTCAGTCAGGCCTGGCAACCAATTAGGTCCAGGTGGGCAGATGCGGCTACTGTGGGTGTCTGGGACTGGTGCACCCGCAGCTTTACCTCCCATTGGTAACCCCTGTCTTTGGACAGCCTGAGTGATCAAGCTGAGGAAAGCTCGCCTAAAGGAGGAAGGAGAACTGTATGAGATCAGAAGGAAGAGGCACTTAGATTTCCTAGACATCCTCCTGTGTGTAAAAGAGAGTGTGGGATGGGCCTGAGACTTTGCCCAGAAAAGCAAAGCCTGGGAGCAAACCTTGTGTTTTCCCCATAGCTTCCCCCAGATAGAGAGCAGGAGTAACTTGCCTGAACAGGATCTTCCAGCTGAAGTGGACACATTCAAGTTTGAGGGCCATGACACCACAACTAGCGGCTTCTCCTGAATCCTCTATGCCCTGGATGTGCACTCCAGCATCAGTAGAGATGCTTGCAGGAGATCCAGAGCCTCCTGTGGGATGGACCCTTCATCATGTGGTGCGTGCTCAAGGGATAGGGGAGCTCTGCCTCTCTGTTAGAGAAGAAGTCTCTAGCCTATCCAGGGTCTGCCACCCTTCAGACTAGGCTTCATCTCAACGATGACCTGGACCAGATACCCTACATCACCATGTACATCAATGAGGTTCTCTGACTCTATCTACCAGTGCCAAGTGTTGGCACAGAGCTCAGCAAGCCTATCACCTTACCCAAAAGAATGAACTTCACCTAGCCTAACCACTCAAATAACTAACTTCTCAACAAACACACAAATTCAGGAAATTCATCTATCCTTGATGGATTTCCATTTTCTCATCAATAAAATTGATGTTTACTTTATAGTTTGGATGAGGTATAGGAAATGCCTGACACAGAGCCGGCTGCACAGGTTCAATAAATATCATTGTACTTCCCTATCATAAAGAGCATTTTCCATTGCAGGAGGCTGGCCTAAATGATCAGTAAGGTCCCTTTCACTTCTGATACTCCCGAATAGGATCCTAATCTGTCATTTTCCAGGGCCAACGTTCTATCATCTTTCTAATCCATAGTTTTATTACGCTACAGATCATTCCAATTTGGTGACCCTGACATTCTTTGATTCTAACCTTCTATGCTTTATCTCCGGACTTCAAAATTACAGGACTCAATCATGTCTTCACTGTTGCATCTCTTCTAACTCCCCACGTTTGATGAAATCTTCCAGAAACTTCATCGTATTCAAGGCAAAATCAACATGATGATGACTCAGTCCAGCAATCTTTTCTGCAAAGAGATGTTATCCTCTTGATGTGGTCTCTGAGTGTTATCCTTAAAGTTAAATTCCCACTTCTTGGAGTCCTCCACCTTTATGGGTTGGAAGAATGGGCTTGACAGCTAGGTGCCCTGGACCTGGTGCTCTCTCTGCAAGTGTTTGATCCTTCCCCATTTGCACGGGGCTTTGTACAGCACAGGTATGCCTCCCTACCCTAACTCCAGAGAACCAAAGTGAGGCATCTTGTGGGGGTGGGAGGTGGGGAGGATAAACTGTCTGCATGTCAAATGTTGGTGATCTCCTATGTGCATGGGTGGCAGCCTCAGCTAAGCTGGTATGTGTAGGTGCTTTGGGAAAGGGACCTTGTGTCTGTGACTCTGTACAAAAGAAAATGGGATTTTAGGGCAAGACATCGAGATTTTGCTCCCACGGCTCTTTCCTAATGGCTAGCGACATTCAGAAAGGGTGGATTGTCCAAAGTTCAGTGTATTCTAGTGTGTTTTTCTCACTTCATGACTACGACTTTTCAGAATTAGAGTTTCTTGTGCATTTTACATTTCTGGTGGTGTGCTTTTCTCAGTTGTCAGGATTCTTAAAGAATAGATTTCTGTCTTCCTAATCCTTCTTGGTCAAGTCCTCTGAATTTTCTACTTCACTTAGCAATCTGCCTGCCCACTGCATGGAAGAAATACTTTGCATGGTTTCAAATTCCAGATGCCTTGTGTGTCTCAGCCACACCAGCCACGTACCTGGAAGGTGACATTTGTGCTTTGAAGAAAGTTTCACAGCATTTGTGTCTTCTCTATTTTTACAGTCTTTGCAAACAACAGCTTTCACTGAATGTTAATGTTTACATATCCGCAACCTCTTTCCCAGTTTGCAAATTTCTTTATATGAAGTGGGATCTATCCACCATGAATTTACACAGAGAGTCCACATGGTCCAACACTGGCACAAAAGCATAAAAAAGAAGACAATAAACTGTTTTTAAGAGAAAACACAGAATATTGTATTTAAGATATAGCATTTGAAAGCTTCCTGGTGTCTAAAATATAAAACACTCTTGAAATGGCTATTCAGTGGAACTGGACATGTATACTCCCAATGAGTGCTGTGAAAATCTTCAAAAGCTGCTGAAATTACTCTGTGCAAAGCAAATGGCCATAAACTTTGAAGTGTTTCGGAGAAATGAACATGCGATGAATGCATAGTTCTGTGAAATTATCAATTGCTAAATCAACTCTCACAGATTTGGCCTTAAGCAAATTGTCTTTCTATAATTTGTTATATGGAAACCCTGGTGGCGTAATGCTTAATTGCTACAGCTGCTGACCAAGAGGTCCGCAGTTCAAGTCCACCAGGCGCTGCTTGGAAACTCTATGGGGCAGTTCTACTCTGTCCTATAGGGTCGATGTGAGTCGGAATCAACTCGAAGGCAGCGGGTTGTTTTTTTTTAAGTGCATTACTTCCTTCTTGACATTGGCTGCAAGTCATATTTTTGCCACAAGATGGCAGTAGAAACATGAGTAGCTAAATGAAACCCACTGCCATGGAGTGGATTCCGACTCTTAGAGACCGTGTAGGTCACAGTAGAACTGCCCCATAGGGTTTCCAAAGAGTGGCTGGTGCATTTGAGCCCGAACCTTTTGGTTAGCAGCTGAACACTTCACCACTAAGCCACCAGGGCTCCAAAACTCAAACCCATTGCCATCGAGCGAATTCTGACTCACAGCGACCCTATAGGAAAGAGCAGAACTTCCCCATAGGGTTTCCTAGGCTGTAATCTTTCCTGGACTGCCACATCTTCCCCTGCAGAGCTGCTGGTGGGTTTCAACCGCTGACCCTTTGGTTAGCAGCTGAGTGCTTAACCACTGTACCACCAAGTGGTTTCTTAGCTAAATGGCTAGATCAGAACTAATATTTGATTTCATTTCATTCCACTTTATTCAATTAATATAATTCAATTTCAGAAGTATTAAGCTTGTAATCTGTGTCCCAATTCAGATCTTGGAGATGAAAGATACTGTCCATACGGCCAGAAGTTTTCAGTCAAGGAAAGAAATGTATTCTACAGAAAACAGGAGCTTTAGGCCAAGATAGAAAGCATTCATTAATTCATTCATGAATTAACTCTTCCACACACTGAGCAGTTTTTTAATATTCCCATATTCCTGGCACTGTCCTAGGCACTGGATGGAATGTGTCCTTGAATAAAACACTAATGATGCTTTGCAGGGGGTGGGTACAGGGGAAGAAGAGAGACAGCTGAGTGAGCGGATGGGGATAGGCTGTTCACTGCAATTGAGTCTTGCGGATGTGGGCAGGCAGAGGTGGGCAGAGGGCATTCTCAGTGATGCCAATGACAGGAACCAGCTAGGAAGTGGAGCTGGACAGGTAAATATGGGGAAGGCAACCTCCCACACAGCGGTTTAAATGTCAGCCAGGGCACTTGGGCAATATTCTACCTGTGACATATAGATAGCAGGGTCTAAGCAGGGCCATGGCTGCAGTGTGGAGGGAAGAGAGGCAAGCAGACCAGAAAAGCCCAGGCAAGGAGACTGAGAGATGTCAAGGAAGGGACATTTATGAAGTAGGTATAAGGCTACAGATGCTGGTTGGAATGGGGATAGAGGATGTACAGGAGTCTGGAACATTAATTAGAAGGCTGATGGTACAACAGGTTAAAGAGGGGAGGAGCCTTTCAGTTCCCTACACCTTCCAACCTCTCCAGGAGGCTTCCTTGTTGTCACTCTGACTTCCCACACCACCCCATCATCTTCACTGTCTTAGGATTGGTCACATGTGTGTCCTCCTAGATGGTGAGAGCCTGAGAGTGTGGCCGAGCCTCCTCTGCAATGCGCAGGGCAGTGACCACCCTATTGTGGAACTTGAAACTGATTGTGCAGTATGTGAACAAACCAATAATTTCACTGATGGTAGGATTGTAAAATGGTACAAGCACTATCAAAAATGGTATGGCACGTCCTCAAAAAACTAGAAACGGAAATACCATAAGCCCAGAAAACCCAGTGCCGTCAAGTCGATTCCGACTCATAGCAACCCTGTAGGACAGAGTAGAACTGCCCAATAGAGTTTCCAAGGAGCACCTGGTGGATTCGAACTGCAGACCTTTTGATTAGCAACCATAGCACTTAACCTCTATGCCACCAGTGTTTCCGGAAATACCATACGATGCAGCAATTCCACTCCAGGTACATATCCTAGAGAAATAAGAGCTGTGACACAAATAGACATATGCACACCCATGTTCATTGCAGCATTATTCACAATAGCAAAATGATGAAAACTACCTAAGTGTCCATCAACGGGTAAGTGGATAAACAAAATGCGGTACATACATACCATGGAATACTAACCAACAGTAAAGAATGATGATGAGTCCTTGAAACATAACATGAATAAATCTGGAAGACATTATGCTCAGTGAAATAAGCCAATCACAAAAGACAAATATTGTATGATACCACATTTATAAAAAGTCAAGAATAGGCTGACACACAGAAAGCAACATTCTGTGATTGTTACCATGGATGGGAGGGGAAGGAAGGGAGAATCATTTACTAGATAGTAAACAAAAAAAAAAACCCTTTGCCGTTGAGTCAATTCTGACTCAAAGCAACCCTATAGGACAGAATAGAACTACCCATAGAGTTTTCAAGGAGCACCTGATGGATTCAAACTGCCAACCTTTTTGTTAGCAGCCATAGCTCTTAACAACTACTCCACCAGCGTTTCCCACTAGATAGTAGAAGACGTGTTAATTCTGGTGAAGGTTAAAGCCATACTTAATATGGGGAAGTAAGCACAACATGGCCAAGGTAAATGAAGTCACTGAGAGGTACCCGAGAATACCCAAGACATACCCAATAAATAAAGGATAAACAACTGTGGAAAATGCTATAACATATACAATTCTGCAACAACAGTAATAACAACCAAAAATTTGTGACTGGTTACATAGGTAGGTATGTATGCTATACAGATGTGGGAGGGCATATGGGAGTACGTGCGTGTGCATATATAGATATATTTGTAGGCATTTGTATACACATATTTGTATGTACTGCATATACATTCATATATGTAATAGAGCACATGGGGGAACAGTTACGGAAACTTCTTAGACATATCCAAGCACCTTGTGGGACTGCATTACTGAACTGAAAGGCTAAGGACCATAGTTTTAAGAGACATCTAGGTCAATTGGCATAACAGTTCATAAAGATAATGTTCTACATTCTAGATTGATGAGTAGTGTCTGGGATCTTAAAAGCTTGTAAATGGCTACCTAAGATACAACAATTGGTCTCTCCCCATCAGGAGCAAAGGAGAATGAAGGAAACCAAAGACTCAAGGAAGCAATTAGTCCGCAAGACTAATGACCCACATAAACCATAGCCTTCTCTAAGCTAAAATCAGAAGAGCTAGATGTGGCCCAACTACTACTACCAACTGCTCTGAGCAGGTACACAATAGGAGGTCCCAGTTAATGGGAAAAGAATGTAGAACAAAACTTGACTTCATAAAAAGACCAGACTTACCGAACTGATAGAGACCGGAGGAACCCCTGAGACTATCATCCTAAGACACACTTTTAACCTGGAACTGAAGCCACTCTCAGAGGACACCTTTCAGCCAATAATAGATTGGCCTATAAAATAAACAATAACACCAGTGAGGAATGTGCCCTTTAGAATAATCAACTATAGGAGATCAAATGGGCAACATTTACCCAAAAGCAAAAATGAGAAGGCAAGGAGGGGCAGAAAAACTGGACAGAAGGAAACGGGGACGGCAGGGCGGAAATGGGGAGAGTGCTAACACATTGAGGAAATAGCAACCGAAGTTACGGAACAATTTGTGTGTGAATGTGTTGAATGGGAAACTAATTTGCTGTGTACACTTTCGCCTAAAACACAATAAAATGTTAAAAAATAAAAACTCCAGTGATAAAATGTTTAAACCCAATCGTTTGGTTAGACTCTATGGCTTAGAATACTGGCCTTCTACTAACAGAATTTCAAGCTGTGTCTTAACACAAGCCTTTATTTCTAAGATCAGGTATCTTCTTTTTCCTCCAAACATTCATTCACTCATTCAACAAACATAACTGAGCACCTAGCATGTGTCAGGCAGAATGTACTGAGACAGAGACGAATTGCCCTTATCCCATGGCTGAGATGTCCTGCAAGGAAAGAGAAGACTCAGTTCTAACCCAAAATGCCCCCATGGAAACAGTCTAGCCCAGCCTTTCTCAACCAGATTCCATGACAGAATTAAGCCCTAATACTTCAAGGAATCCTTTGAATGTAATGAATTAACTTCTTTCACCTGCATCTAGAATGGTCTAGCTTGTACCAACCATCTTCAGAATTAAGAAAAATAATCACTCAAATCATTTTCTGTCTCCCAGAATCCAGTTGAGAAAGGCTGTTAGGCACTAACTCTTGTACCTCCACCCTTTCTTCATGGTCCTCCGTTTGCCTAGAATGGCCGTCCCTCCTGGGGAACACCTACGTATCTTTCAAAGCCCAGACCAAATGATCCCTCCTTAACAAAACTTTCCTTCTCAATCATCTGTCCCATAGTTATTAACGGGTTTAGTGTTGTTGTTGTTGTTGTTAGTTGCTGTCAAGTCAGTTCCAACTCATAGTAACCCTATGTACTACAGAACGAAACACTGCCCAGTCCTGCACCATCCTCACAATCATTATGCTTGAGCACATTGTTGCGGCCACTATGTCAATCCATCTTGTTGAGGATCTTCCTCTTTTTTTTCAGTAGCCTTCCACCTTACCAAGCATGATATCCTTCTCTAGGACTCATTCCTCCTGATAACATGTCCAAAGTATGTGAGATATAGTCTCGCCATCCTTGCTTCTAAGGAGCATTCTGGTTGTACTTCTTCCAAGATAGATTTGTTCGGTTTTTTTGGCAGTCCATGGATTTAGTAGCCTGCTCTAAATTTACAACAACTGACTTCCTGGTGGCAAGACTGAGCACAGAACAGGAAATAAATGTCGTTTTATAGGACTCAGACCTGTATTTGCTGAGGGAGCAATGGGAATATTGCTGAGAGAACAAATAGAAGTTAAGAGCTAGGACTGGAAGAATGGTAGGATTTGTCAAAAGTCAGGGCGAAAACCTGACCAAGGCTTGGGAGTAGAAATGTGTGTGACCTGTGAGGACAGGGATTGGAGTTGGGCCACATCAAGAAGGGCCATGAATGCTCAGATCTGAGGGCACAGTGACCAATGCCTGCCCAGTTCAGAACCTGAGGTCACTCCCCTTTTACTCTCCCACTCTGACTCAGGAAATGCATGGAGAAGCAGTTTGCCATAAATTAGCTAAAGATGGCTGTGGCTGTGGCCCTGACCCTGTTCCACGTTGAGCTGTCACTGGAACCCACCAGGGTTCCCATCCCTGCTCCAGGAATTGTGTTGAAGTCCAGGAATGGAACCCACCTTCACCTTGTGGTAGGGGGAAAAGATCCCAGACTCAAATTTAATTGTAAGAGATTTTTATTAAGCCAAGACAAAAAAATTAGTGCAATGTAGAATCTGTCAGCATTCACCAGGAACCAGAGGGTAGCAGAATCCACTGAATCACAGCCTGGAAGCCTCTGACATACCATCATAGAAGGACGTAAGAATATTTCATGGTCAACAGTGGGATAACAAAGTGGGTTGGTTTACAGAGCTTTTGTTGACTAGTTACCCACTTAGTGACATTACATCGATTGGTGGCTTAGAGTTTTATTTTCCGGCTCCTTGGGAACAAACCCTAGAGATAAGTTGTTTGTGTTAAGGCTCCTTTGAGATAAGCTAGCAAAATTCTGATTGGTGCTTGGTGAGGTAAGATAGCTACTATTGGTGTTATTGGTACTTTGTAGGTTATTTACCACGTAACAACCATAGGGGTTCACAGAGCAGTCGTAGGACATTTTTCTCTGAACATGTAGAAATTACATAAAAGCTTCTTGGCTTTGTTACAAGGAAAAAAACATATTCTCTTAGCTACCAGGTACAGACAGAACTGCCCTAGCCAGTTTAGTTTTCTGGCTCTACAGATTTTCCGCATAGCATGAATTTCAACCCTGGATCCTTCAGCTTCTCTTACTCAGGCCAGATACCTTATAATAATTTTTTTTAATAGTTTTTATTGTGCTTTAAGTGAAAGTTTACAAATCAAGTCAGTCTCTCACACAAAAACCCATATACACCTTGCTACACACTCCCAATTACTATCCCCCAATGAGACAGCCCTCTCTCTCCCTCCACTCTCTCTTTTTGTGTCCATTTCACCAGCTTCTAACCCCTTCCACCCTCTCATCTCCCCTCCAGGCAGGAGATGTCAACATAGTCTCAAGTGTCCACCTGATCCAAGAAGCTCAGTCCTCACTAGCATCCCTCTCCAAAACATTGTCCACTCCAATCCCTGTCTGAAGAGTTGGCTTCGTGAATGGCTCCTGTCCTGGGCCAACAGACGGTCTGGGGGCCATGACCACCAGAGTCCTTCTGGTCTCCGTCAGACCATTAAGTCTGGTCTTATGAGAATTTGGGGTCTGCATCCCACTGCTCTCCTGCTCCCTCAGGGGTTCTCTGTTGTGTTCCCTGTCAGGGCAGTCATTGGTTGTAGCCTGGCACCATCTAGTTCTTCTGGTCTCAGGATGATGTAGTCGCTGGTTCATGTGGCCCTTTCTGTCTCTTGGGCTCGTAATTGCCTTGTGTCCTTGGTGTTCTTCATTCTCCTTTGATCCAGGTGGGTTGAGACCAATTGATGCATCTTAGATGGCTGCTTGCTAGCATTGAAGACCCCAGATGCCACTCTTCAAAGTGAGATGCAGAATGTTTTCTTAATAGATTTTATAATGCCAATTGACTTAGATGTCCCCTGAAATCATGGTCCCCAGATCCCTGTCCCTGCTACATTGGCCTACGAAGCATTCAGTTTATTCAGGAAACTTCTTTGCTTTTGGTTTAGTCCAATTGTGCTGACCTTCCCTGTATTGTATGCTGTATTTCCCTTCACCTAAAGTAGTTCCTATCTACTATCTAATTAGTGAATGCCCCTCTCCCACCCTACCTCCCTCCCCGCTCTCATAACCACAAAAGAATGTTTTCTTCTCAGTTTAAACTACTTCTCAAGTTCTTTTAATAGTGGTCTTATACAATATTTGTCCTTTTGCAACTGACTAATTTCACTCGACATAATACCTTCTAGGTTCCTCCATGTTATGAAATGTTTCACAGATTCCTCACTGTTCTTTTTTTCGATCCGTAGTATTACGTTGTGTGAATATACCATAATTTATTTATCCATTTGTCTGTCGATGGGCACCTTGGTTGCTTCCATCTTTTTGCTATTGTAAACAGTGCTGCAGTAAACATGGGTGTGCATATATCTGTTCATGTAAAGGCTCTTATTTCTCTAGGATATATTCCAAGGAGTGGGATTGCTGGATCGTACGGTAGTTCTATTTTAAGGAAGCACCAAATTGATTTCTGAAGTGGTTGTACCATTTTACATTCCCACCAGCAGTGTATAAGTTTTCCAATCTCTCCACAACCTCTCCAACATTTATTATTTTGTGTTTTTTGGATTAATGCCAGCCTTGTTGGAGTGAGATGAAATCTCATTGTAGTTTTGATCTGCATTTCTCTAATGGCTAATGATTGTGAACATTTCCTCATATATCTGTTAGCTACCCGAATGTCTTCTTTAGTGAAGTGTCTATTCGTATCTTTTGCCAATTTTATAATTGGGTTGTTTGTCTTTTTGTAGTTGAGTTTTTGCAGTTATCATTTAGATTTTGGAGATCAGGAGCTGATCAGAAATGTCATAGCTAAAAACTTTTTCCCAGTCTGTAGGTAGTCTTTTTACTCTTTTGGTGAAGTCTTTGGATGAGCATAGGTGTTTGATTTTTAGGAGCTCCCAGTTATCTAGTTTTTCTTCAGCATTGTTAGTAATGTTTTGTATTCTGTTTATGCCGTGTATTAGGGCTCCTAACATTGTCCCTATTTTTTCTTTGGTGATCTTTATCGTTTTAGATTTTATATTTAGATCTTTGACTCATTTTGAGCTCTTTTTGTGCATGGAGAGAGGTTTGGGTCGTGTTTCATTTTTTTGCAAATGGATATCCAGTTATGCCAGCACCATTTGTTAAAAAGACTGTCTTTTCCCCATTTAACTCTTTTGGGGCCTTTGTCAAATATCAACTGCTCATATGTGGATGGATTTATGTCTGGATTCTTAATTCTGTTCCATTGGTCCATGTATCTGTTGTTGTACCAGTACCAGGCTGTTCTGACTACTGTGGTGGTATAATAGGTTCTAAAATCAGGTAAAGTAAGGTCTCCCACTTTGTTCTTTTTCAGTAATGCCTTATTTATCCAGGGCCTCTTCCGCTTCCATATGAAGTTGGTGATTTGTTTCTCCATCTCATTAAAGAATGTCATTGGGCTTTGGATCAGAATTGCATTAAATGTGTAGATTGATTTTGGTAGAATAGGCATTTTTATAATGTTAAGTCTTCCTATCCATGAGCAAGGTATGTTTTTCCACTTACGTAAGTCTTTTCTGGTTTCTTGCAGAAGTGTACTGTAGTTTTCTTTGTGTAAGTCTTTTACATCTCTGGTAAGATTTATTCCTAAGTATTTTATCTTCTTGGGGGGCTACTGTAAATGGCATTGATTTGGTGATTTCCTCTTCGATGTTCTTTTTGTTGGTGTAGAGGAATCCAACTCATTTTTGTATGTTTATCTTGTATCCTTGAGGATTCCTTGGGGTTTTCTCTGTATAAGATCATGTCATCTGCAAATAGAGATACTTTTACTTCTTCCTTGCCAATCTGGATGCCCTTTATTTCTTTATCTAGCCTAATTGCTCTGGCTAGGACTTCCAGCACAATGCTGAATAAGAGTGGTGATAAAGGGCATCTTTGTCTGGTTCCCGATCTCAGTGGGAATGTTTTCATGCTCTCTACCTTTAGGGTGATGTTGGTTGTTGGCTTTGTATAAACGCCTTTTATTATGTTGACGAATTTTCCTTCTATTCCTATTTTGCTGAGAGTTTTTTATCATGAATGAGTGTTGAACTTTGTCAAATGCCTTTTCTGCATCAATTGATAAAATCATGTGATTCTTGTCTTTTGTTTTATTTATGTGGTGGATTACTTTAATTGTTTTTCTAATGTTGAATGATCCCTGCATACCTGGTATGAATCTCACTTGGTCATGGTGAATTATTTTTTTGATATGTTGTTGAATTCTATTGGCTAGAATTTTGTTGAGGATTTTTGCATCTATGTTCATGGGGGATACAGGTCTATAATTTTCTTGTGGTGTCTTTACCTGGTTTTGGTATCAGGGATATGGTGGCTTCATAGAATGAGTTTGGTAGTATGCCATCCTTTTCTATGCTCTGAAATACCTTTAGTAGTAGTGGTGTTAACACTTCTCTGAAAGTTTGGTAGAACTCTGCAGTGAAGCCGTCTGGACCAGGGCCTTTTTTTGGGGCGGGGGGGAGTTTTTTGATTACCTTTTCAATCTCTTCTTTTGTTATGGGTCTACTTAGTTGTTCTACAACTGTTTGTGTTAGTTTAGGTAGGTAGTGTGTTTCTAGGAATTCATCCATTTCTTCTAGGTTTTCAAATTTGTTTGTGCAGTTTTTCATAATAATCTGATATGATTGTTTTAATTTCAGTTGGGTCTGTTGTAATATTGTCCATCTCATTTCTTATTTGGGTTATTTGCTTCCTCTCCTGTTTTTCTTTTATCAGTTTGGCCAGTGGTTTATCAATTTTGTTGATTTTTTCAAAAAAACAGCTTTTGGTCTTGTTAATTCTTTCAATTCTTTTTCTGTTTTCTATGTCATTTAGTTCTGCTCTAATATTTATTATTTGTTTTCTTCTAGTGCCTGTGGGTTTCTTTTGTTGCTCTCTTTCTATTTTTTCAAGTTGTAGGGGTAATTCTTTGATTTTGGCCCTTCTTTTTGGATGTGTGCATTTACTGATATGAATTGACCTCTGAGCACTGCTTTTGCTGTGTCCCAAAGGTTCTGATAGGAAGTGTTTTCATTCTCATTGGGTTCTCTGAATTTCTTTATTCCATCCTTAATGTCTTCTATAATCCAGGCTTTTTTGAGCAGGGTATTGTTCAGTTCCCAAGTGTTTGATTTCTTTTCCCTGCTTTTCCTGTTATTGATTTCCACTTTTATGGCCTTATGGTCAGAGAAGATGCTTTGTAATATTTCAATGTTTTGGATTCTGCTAAGGCTTCTTTATGACCTAATATGTGGTCTATTCTAAAGAATGTTCCACATGTACTAGAAAAGAAAGCATACTTGGTTGCTGTTGGGTGGAATGTTCTGTATATGTCTACAAGGTCAAGTTGATTGATTGTGGCATTTAGATCTTCAGTGTCTTTATTGAGCTTCTTTCTGGATGTCCTGTCATTCACCAAAAATGGTGTGTTGAAGTCTCCTACTATTATTGTGGAGCTGTCTATCGCACTTTTCAATGCTGATAGAGTTTGTTTTATGTATCTTGCAGCCCTGTCATTGGGTGCATAAATATTTAATATGGTTATATCTTCTTGGTGTATTGTCCCTTTAATCATTATATAGTGTCCTTCCTTATCCTTTCTGATGGATTTAACTTTAAAGTCTATTTTATTAGAAATTAATATTGCCACGCCTGTTCTTTTTTGATTGATGTATTTTTTTGCATCCTTTGAGTTTTAGTTTGTTTGTGTCTCTAAATCTAAGGTGTGTCTCTTGTAGGTAGCATATAGACGGAAGTTGTTTTTTAATCCATTCTGCCACTCTCTGTCTCTTTATTGGTGCATTTAGTCCATTTACATTCAAGGTAATTATGGATAGGTATGAATTTAGTGCTATCATTTTGATGTCTTTTTTGTGTGTGTTGTTGACTGTTTTTTTTCCCACTTAATTTCATGTGCTGTGTAGATTTTCTTTATATATTGTCCTTTCCTCACATTTGTTGTTGTTGATTTTTTTTCTGCTGAGTCTGTATTTTTCCCTGTATTTTATTTTGATGAGTGGGATAGTTTGTCTCCTTTGTGGTTACCTTATTATTTACCCCTATTTTTCTAAATTTAAACCTAAATTGTATCACCATATCTCCCTTTCCATATGGAAGGTGTATGATTTCATTTCTTAGTCCCTCTTTATTATTTTAATGTTGTCTTCTTTTATATAATAACATTGCTGTTACCCTGTTTGTGGGCTTTTTTTATATATATAATCTTGCTTTCTTTTTTTGGATTTCTCTGTCTGGGTTGACTTCTGGTTGCTGTGCCCAGTGTTCTAGTCTTGGGTTGATACCTGATATTATTGATTTTCTAACCAAAAAAACTCCCTTTAGTATTTCTTGTAGTTTTGGTTTCATTTTTACAAATTCCCTAAACTTGTGTTTATCTGGAAATGTCTTAATTTCACCTTCATTTTTAAGAGACAGTTTTGCTGGATATATGATTCTTGGCAGGCAATTTTTTTCCTTCAGTTTTTCAAATATGTCATCCCATTGCCTTCTTGCCTGCATGGTTTCTACCGAGTAGTCCAAGCTTATTCTTATTGGCTCTCCTTTGTAGGTGACTTTTCTTTTATCCCTCACTGCTCTTATAATTCTCCCTTTGTCTTTGGTTTTGGCAAGATTGATTATAATATGTCTTGGTGACTTTCTTTTAACATCTACCTTATGTGGAGTTCGATGAGCATCTTGGATAGATATCTTCTCATCTTTCACAATATCAGGGAAGTTTTGTGCCAACAAATCTTCAAAAATTCTCTCTGTATTTTCTCTTATCCCTCCCTGTTCTGGTACTCCAATCACTCACAGGTTATTTCTCTTGATAGAGTCCCACTTGATTCTTAAGGTTTCTTCATTTTTTAAAATTCTTTTATCTGATTTTTCTTCAAATATATTAGTGCCAAGTGATTTATCTTCGAGTTCAGAAATTCTAGCTTCTGCTTGCTCATTTCTGCTCCTCTGACTTTCTACTGAGTTATCTAATTCTGTAATTTTATTGTTAATCTTCTGAATTTCTAATTGCTGTCTGTCTATGGATTTTTCCAGCTTATTAAACTTTTCATTATGTTCCTGAATAATCGTTCTAATTTCTTCAATTGCTTTATCTGTATGTTCCTTGACTTGTTCTGCCTATTGCCTCATTTCCTTCCTGATATCTTGAAGGGTTCTGTATATTAAACTTTTGTATCCTGTATCTGGTAATTCCAGGAATGCACTTTCATCTAGAGGATCCCTGGATTCTTTGTTTTGAGAGCTTGTTGAGGTGATCATGGTCTGTTTCTTTATGTGACTTGATATTGACCTTTGTCTCTGAGCCATCTATAAGTTATTGTATTAGTTTATGCTTGCTTACTGTGTTGTAGCTGCTTGCTTTGTTTTGTTTTGGTATACCCCTATGGGTTGCTTGAGTGAGCTAGCTTGATTATTTTCACGTTTGGAGCTCTGGTGTGCTGTCCCCAGCTGGCTAGAGCTGTTATCAGGTATATCAGTCTAGGAGTCCATTCAGTTTCCTTGTATGAATTCAGCTCAGGTTTCCAGGTAGCTGATCATCAAGTGTGTGGTACAGGCTCTATCCTACAGTCTTAGAGGGGCAGGGGTGATTGGCGTATATACCAGTATCCTGTCACAGCAGGGGGTCACGCTCTGAACAAGGCAGGGGGCTGAGAACCCACCGCCAAGTGTCTCTGAAGAAAGCGAGTCCCTGTTTCCTAGGGTGTGCAGGTGGGTGGGCTCTGCAGATGGACCATGGGCACCCAATGTTTTTGGTTGTAAGGACTGGGAGGTACCAGTTATCTTTGGACCCCTGTTGTGAGTGGCTTGATGTCCTGAGTGGAGCTACTAGTCCTCAGGTCCCTAATGTGGGTAGGTGAGGACCTTGTTTAATAGGCAAAGCAATGTCAAACATCAAACACCCACCTCTCCTCCACACAGCTGGAAAGGTTGGCGTCTGGCAACAAGGGTCTGTTCTGAAATAGGCCCACACAGGTCCATGCAGAAGGGAAAGGTGCTCAAAGTCCATGGACGGTTTATGCCTGGACAAAGCCGCTTCTGTCCTGAGCTCCCCTGGTTAGTAGAGCTTGCAAATTATCTTTTCCCCCAATTGAACATTTTTTCCTTCCCCAAGGCCGGGAGGATGGCTCTAGGTGCTCAACAGGGCCCATCTCAGGCCCAGGGATTTAGCCACTGAAGCCGGCTAGGGGGTGGAGGGGCACGGTAAAATATGCACAAGTACTTAACTTTTGCCGAGAGCACCGTTCTTCTCAGGTTCCGGAGGTGTAAGTAGGCTGTGTGGCTGGCTGCTTCTCCGCTGCTCTGGGAATGGTGCCTGAGGGCTTCCAGCAATTCAGGTTTGGTAACTCCTCTCCACTTCTGAACAGTCTCTTCCTCCCCCTGGCCCTCAGTTTGTTGTCTAAGCTTGCCTTTGATGCTCAGGGCTCCCAGCCTGTGTCACAAATATATTCCTTTCACTTGTTTTTTTGGGTCTTTGTTGTAAAGAGGGCTGTCCAGAAGCATCTGTCTATTCTGCCATCTTGGCCCCACCCCCTTATAATAATTTTTAGGGTCTCCTTATCAACAAAAAAAGCTCCTCTAACCCTGGTGGGAACAGGGGTGGACTCATCTATTTTCCTTGGACACCTTCCTGCCTTCTGTCCTGTCTTTCTGTCTTATTGCACCCGCCCCCTGCCTGTCTACCTATCTTCTTATACGCCCACCTGCCAGGACTTCTGCCTCCAGTCCATCAGCCTATCTGCCCTTCTCTCTGCCCACCACCTGCATCTCTAAAATCCACATAACTCCTGATCAACTGCATGCCCTCAAGTCTCTCTGCCCATCTTCAGGCCTTTCTTCCTCTGCCAACATCTCTGTCCCTGTATGAGTTTCTGTTGCTGCCATAAGAAATTAAAACAAACTTAGTGGCTTAAAGCTACACAAATGTAGTCTCTTACAGTTCTGGAGGCCAGAGTCTGAAACAGGTTTCACCATACATGAACCACAGTTGTGCCATGTGAGTCTCACTTTGGGGGCTGTAGAGAAGAAACTTTTCCTGCTTTTCCAGCTTCCAAAGCTGCTGTCCTTTCATCCTTTGCTCATGGCTTCTTCCTTCATCTTCAAAGCCAGCAGCATCTTCAAATCTCTCTGCTTCTATCTTCATATCCTCCTCTCTCTAAAAAAACCAAAACCATTGCCATTGAATCGATTCTGATTCATAACGACCCTATAGGACAGAGTAGAACTGCCTGAAACAGTTTCCAAAGAGCAACTGGTGGATTTGAACTGCTGATCTTTTGGTTAGCAGCCGTAGCTCTTAACCACTATACCACCAGGGTTTCCATAAAGACCTTGTGATTATTTGGTCCCACTCAGACTGTCCCTGACCACTCCTTCCCAAGTCTAGGGAGGATTGTCCCTCATACCTGTGGGGAGGGGAAAGAATGAGGGTAAAGCTTAGAGCTTGACCACTACGATTGACTAATGTGGAGGATCCACCTTGGGAAACAGTGGGAAAAAAGTGTTACCAGCTCACTGTGATACACATGTACACATTTACTTCCCCCTCACCCCTCCAGTTTCCTCAACAAATACTTAATAAGTATCTACCATCTGCTAGCCGGCATGCTAGATGCCGGGACAAGGCTGCAAGCAAAAGGGTCACGATCCCTGACTTCAAGGAATTCACAATCTAGTTTATCAAACGTTTAACAGATGTGCTAGTTTATTACTACCCCAACTTAAAAGGTGAGAAACTGAGAGTCAGCAAGATCAAGTGATATTGCCAGAATAAAACAGCTGCTGAGAATCTGAGTTGAAGATAGAACCATGATAATCCTTCATCTCAAAATTCTTAATGTAATCACAACTGAAAAGCCTTTTTGCCTTCTAAGAAAACATTTTCACAGTTGCAGAGGATTTGGGTGTAGACATTTGGGGGACATTTTTCAGCCTGCTAGAGTCCCCATACGACTGTCATCTGCTCTGTCACACCTGAATATCACCTTTTAACTGATTTGTCATTCATGCAACCCTCTGCTTCTTTCCTTCTTCTCTCGAGCCCCCACTCTCAGTAAAGTTCATAGTGCTTCAACTACTGTCTGTTCTTCTTTTCATGGAGGTGGATGGGAGGTGGATGGCAGGGAAGGAGAGTGACAAATGAAAGAAATCCTTTCTGAGGAAGGAGAGGGGGTTAAACTCTGCTCTATGATTCTGTGTTCTTTCTCAAGCTGACCCGAGTCAGGCCTGATGTGTCCCACCCCTCCATGCAGGCCCCACTCTTGTGGTCCCTGACACCCACACCCTGTCTAGTTCTAAAGGAGCCCGTATTAGGTGGATTTAGAAACAGGGCTCCTTTCTCAGGAGTGCTGGAGGGGGCTCACACTGTCAGGCAAGGAACCCTGCCTCCATTCTGTTCAGGGGTACAAAGTTTCTCACACTAGATTTTAAGAGCAGGAACTATCTAGAGTCAATCTTGCCTTGAGCAGGAGGCCTTACAGTAATTGTGGGGCATGAGGGTCTTGGGGACACAGCCCTTCATGGCAGAGAGATGTTTGGGAAGCATGAGATGTCACCAGGTACCTGTCAGCACTGCCTTCTGAAGTTCTTCAGGCACCTCAGAAGGCTCAAGGAGTTGGTGGCTGCTCAGCAGGGACCCAGCCAGGTGGGCAAACATGACATCATTTTCAATGGGCAAACATAAACATCACTTTCAATGACTTCCTGATTCCCAGTTGCATGGTTTCACCTACACTTTCTAACAAAAGCTGCCCTGGATGCTGAATCTTGCATTTATACCAATACATGAGGCTACTCATCTGAAACATTCACCTGCTACAAAACACTTGGAAACCCTGGATAAAACATAGAAAATATGAAATGCCCCTTCAAAAGTTTGGGGGCTGCCATGTATGGACTAGAGACCCAACCACACCCTCATCTCCTTTTTCTTACTGATTAGAGGCAGTCTCTGGAGTAAACTGCTTAGGTTTGAATTCTGGCTTCACCACTTAACAGCTTGGTGATTCTGTGTAAGCAGCTAATTTCTTTGTACCTTCATTTTCTCATCAATAGCATGGCAATTTTTAAAATTTACTTTGTGGAGTATTGTGAGCAGCAACAGGTAAAGTTATTTGTCCAGTTTCTGGAACATAGTAAAGGCTCCTTAAATTTTGAATATTATCAAGGATTTTGAGTCCAATTAAAAAGAAGAAACAGAGGACTCAGCAAGGGCAAGAAGAAGTCCCAAAAAGAGTTCAATCCCATGACTCTAAATCCAAAGCTCCTTCTACTACTACCTCTAGTCCTGTGGGTAAACAACAGGTGCTGAGCCAAGTAAGAGAAAGAGTAAGGTTTCAAAGTCCCTCTGGGGTACTGGGGTAGAGGGGACCTGAGATAACCATAGAGCTGGAGGCAGGTTGGGGATCAGAAGAGGGGGACAGAGAGCTAGGAGAAGAGTGGACAGGTCACAGTGGACTGTGTAAATAGTTACATGCCCCATGGCCACTGGGTTTGGACAGGGTCCCTGGATTTATGGGAGAAAGAAAAGAACTCTGGCCCCATGGGTTATGTAGGGAATCACCCCACATCAGGGAGAGCAAGCAGGATGGTGTTAGGTATAAGCATGTAGATGTGTGAGAGGCAGGTCAGGAGGAAATTGGACATCTTGGAAAGCAGCCTTTCAAGGAATTCTTCTTGAAATGTTTTTCATTTTTTAATTTCTGAATTCTAAGCCTTGAATATGATCATAGGTGACATAATAATTTTAAAAGGGGTGGGGGGAGAAGAATTGAAGATAAACGTGCCCTCGTTTCTTGGTCTTTCTCATATGATCATCATGACTTTGCCAATGCCATTGCCTCTTTCTAACACTCTGCACTTGGTGAACTACTCTTCCTTCAAGCCCCATTCTTTTTTTCCTTTTCTTATTCCGTGAGTGGCCCCAGCCTGCTGATCATTCCTCCAGTACAGCTCTTACGATATTTTATTGTGATGATTCATTTTCTGCCTTTACCCACTAGACTGTGAGCTCAGTAAATATTTGTGGAGTGAATAAATGAATGAGTAATCTTTTGTGGGATTTCCCACCTTACAAAGGAAAAAAGCAAGACTCATAGAGAATTTAAGATGCTGGTTTCATAAGCAGTAAGTGCTCTGTCCACACGGAATAGTCACCCCAGCTCAGGAGTAGATTTTCACAGGCCTGGAGAATATTTCAGAAGCAACTGGTGTGTGCAGGTTTGGAGTCAAACAGAGATGGTTCTAACTTCAACTCAGATTCTCAGCAGCTGTTTTATTCTGGCAATATCACTTGATCTTGCTGACTCTCAGTTTCTCACCTTTTAAGTTGGAGTAGTAATAAACTAGCACATCTGTTAAACGTTTGATAAACTAGATTGTGAATTCCTTGAAGTCAGGGATCGTGACCCTTTTGCTTGCAGCCTTGTCCCGGCATCTAGCATGCCGGCTAGCAGATGGTAGATACTTATTAAGTATTTGTTGAGGAAACTGGAGGGGTGAGGGGGAAGTAAATGTGTACATGTGTATCACAGTGAGCTGGTAACACTTTTTTCCCACTGTTTCCCAAGGTGGATCCTCCACATTAGTCAATCGTAGTGGTCAAGCTCTAAGCTTTATCCTCATTCTTTCCCCTCCCCACAGGTAGGAGGGACAATCCTCCCTAGACTTGGGAAGGAGTGGTCAGGGACAGTCAAGGACAGTCAGACAGTGACCCAGCGGCAGCTGCACCATGAGTGTCTCTGTGCTGAGCCCCACTGGACTCCGAGGCAGTACGTCTGGGCTCTTCAAAGCAGCCTCCCTGCTTGGCCTGGCTCTGCTACTTGCTCAAGGCAGCCCAGCTCTATCTGCGCAGGCGTTGGTTACTCAAAGCCCTACAGCATTTCCTGTCACCTCCCTCACACTGGCTGTGTGGGCACAAGCATGAGGTAGGAACTAGGGGGTGAGGGCTATGGGACAGCAGAGAGGGCCTGGGCTGAGGGCACAGTCAACAAGTCATTGGACAAAGCTTTGTTATGTAAACTCTCTCCTGCCTCTCTAGCTAAATTCAGCTCACCTTTGAAGTGCGGGCTCCTCACTCCCAGCAAAGGGGAACTCACTAACTCACAAGAAGCTTGCCCTAGTTTAGCTCTCTCAGATACTCCTTCCTGTGCAGACCTGAATTCTGTCCTGATCACTCTGCAGAGCTGGAGGACGATGGTTGTTCCTTCCTGAGTCTCCTCTTATCCAGGCTGAGCTACCCCAACGGCCTCAGCTCTTCTCAAAAAACAAAGCTTCTAGATGCTTCTGCACCCCAGTTTCTCCATCTCATGTCTTGGTTACCTAGTGCTGCCATAACATCCCTTCTTCTGGTTTTCCCTCTCTCCATCTTTCCCTCCCCACTCCCTCCCTCCTTTCTTTCTTCCCTTCCCTTTCCTCTCCTCATTCTTTCCTTTCTTCCTCCTTCCCTGACCTCTCCATTGCTCCCTCTCTCTTTCCCTCTCTTTATCTTTCCCTCCCTCCTTTCTTTCCTTTAAAAAAAAAGCAATATTTCTTATGAGCTATACCCTATGCTGGGCTCTAAGAAAATAGGGATAACCAGTATTGAAAGTGAGTTTGCCAACCGGGTACCCAACAACTAGGGCATATTGAGGTTAATATGATAATACAGGGCCATTAAGGGCTGCGGCAGCCCAGGGGAAGAACACCTTTGGGCCAGCAGGATTGAGTTTAAACCCAGGTCATCTGAGCATATCATTCATCTTGATTTCCTCCTTCTTCTGTAAAACAGGATAAAGTAATAATCCCTACCTGACCACAGATTTGCTGTGAACATTACAAGTTGAATCTGTGACGATGATTTGTGCACTTTTGAGTCAGTCCCCCAACAATATTCATTAAATACCTATTATATGTAAGGTTCTGGAAGCAGTTCTGAGTGAGGGCCCAAAGCTTAGCCCAACAAGGCACAGATCTGCCCATACAGCAAGTCCTAGTCAATAACCGGAGTCTGGATCAAAGACCAGGTCATCAGAAACTTTTCCAAACCCCTAATCTCTGCTGGTAGGTATGCAGTTACCATCCCTGTGGCTGTCCTATCCTTCGTTCCCACTCTAAGTAAAAGTACTAGACCTAAAATAAAGTTTTAATTGTTTTGCCTCTCCCTCGGTTACAGTTCCAAAAGGATCAGGAGCTACAACAGTTGCTGAAATGGGTAGAAAAATTTCCGTGCGCCTGTCCTCAATGGCTATGGGGGAGCATGGCTGTCTACGCTGACTAGATGAAGGTGATTCTGGGGAGATCAGGTGAGAGGCAGACCTACATCCAACTAGAACACCTTCTCCCTCTTGGGTACATGCCTCTGGTTCTCTAAAATTGCAAAAGAGCTCAGGCCAACCATAAACACCTAAACACTCCAACAACCATCTTCCCAACTCACAACCCAACCTCATGCCAACAATAATTTCTTAGTTCTGGACATTTAAAACCCCTGTTTGGGGCTGAATTTCCTTCCTTCCACCCTCCTTCCTTCTTTCTACTTCTTCCCTTCCTTCCATTCCCTTCCTTTCTTCCTTCCTACCTTCCTTCCTTCCATTTCCTTCCTTCACTTACCTTACCTTTTCCTTCCTTTCCTCCTTCCTTCCTCCTTTCCTTCATTGTATTCTATTCTTCTCTCCCTCTCTCTCTCATTCACTCCTTCCCTACTTCCTTCTCTGTCTGCCTCCTTCCTTCCACCAAATTGAAATGTTCTGTTATGTACATTGTCCCATATCTGAAAGAAATATTTTCTGTCCACACTGAATTGGTTTTGACAGTTCTTATTGCTGCCTGTCATGGAACTTGGGCTGGTAAAATAAATACAGCATTGTCCCCTATCTGAAAGAAAAATTTTCTGTCCCCACTGGATTGGTTTTATAGTTCTTATTGCTGCCTGTCATGGAACATGGGCTGGTAAAGCTACCATAAATCCTAGAAAAGCCAAAAGGCTTCTGTCTCGCTGATTTACATTTAAGACATTGCCTACGTTTCTAGCATATTCACCATTCATCTCCTGTGGGTTTCTGCTGAAGATACTCTGAGTCTGCTCACTGAGCCCACACTGGCCACTGAGATAGATATAGTAGATGACAGGAGGCAAGGGAGAGGTAGCTTTGCATAGATTTACAGATGACAATCATAAAGAAATGATGCCAGCCAGTGGTCTGGAACACAGCTGCCTCCTGCGGGATGCCTTGCCTGGTCCCTTCCACTATTATCCTAATGCCCTTCCTAAACTTTCAGACCCAAAGCTTCATGATGGCTACAGATACCTGGCCCCCTGGATTGGTACATATGTTTAAACAACGGCTGCTTTCCAATCACCAGGTAGGTTTGCCATGAGCAATTTCTTTGGATCACAGAGAACAACAAGTGTCCATCCATCACTGTCACCACCCCCATCCCTAAATCAACCCTCATTTCTCGTCTTTTCTCAGACCCTGACCCCATCCTTTTGATGGTAGGAGCTCTCCAATAGCTCTGCTCCTTCCACATCTCTTCTTAGTTCTCTCCAAACATCAAAACTTAACACTTACTTAAGGCCTACACCCTAAATGTCACTTTCAACTTCTATCTCATAGCTATCATAATCATATCCTATGTACCAGCCTAAATGGAAACTTACATTCCCGAAATGAGACAAGCTTTCCCAGCCTTTGCACATGGTGTGTCTTCAGATGGGTGTCTCCCCCGAGGATGGCATTGCTCCCTCCCAGGTTGTCTCTGGCAGTCCCTCTGATCCTGTCTCCTCCAACACACATGTACTCACTCATCTCTGGCCCAGGGTATGGTTTACTTCTGTTGAATGGGCAGACATGGCTCCAGCACCGGCGGATGTTGACTCCAGCCTTCCACTACGACATCCTGAAGCCCTACATTGGGCTCATGGCTGACTCAGTCCGAGTTATGCTGGTGAGTAGGTATCTGTCTCTCTGTCACCTCCACACACACGCTCACTCACAGACCCCTGCACACACAACACACCCTTACACAGTCCGCTGTCAAACACGTTGTCCCAGGGACATCCACTGGACAGTCACACAAAATGACACTATCAGATCCACAGACATGCACATCAGCCTTGTTAATGCACATACATATTGTCAAGCTCTTAGGCACACTTGAAACACAAGGACCTGTTGGCTCACACAAACACTTCCATGCACTATTGCTCACTCTGATGTGATCCCCATACTCCAACACACAAATGCTCACTGCCACGCTGAGACAAGGATTCAGGCTAACCTACTGACACACATACATACATATTTAGGCACATCAAGGCCTTCTTGGCAGATATACACAGACATGCACTCCTACACACACTTGCACATATGCCCAAATACACTGGCTTTCCAGCACATAGAAATAAGCTCCATTCTCATATTGGTATGAAGAAAATCCCTCTCCTAATTGACTGAAAACTCCTCCAGCATTTACCAAAAAGCAGGTTATCACACCACTACTGTGAGAGTAGTTTTCTCCAAAACCAGGTGGGATACGAGAGGAGCCAGCCACCATCTTGGACCCACACTTTGCTCATTGCCCAAAAAGAGACAGTTAGGGTCTACGCAGGGACCTACTCACCACTAACGTCCATGTGTTCAGCACTGTGGAAATAGGAATGGTCAATGTCCCTTGCACAGCAAGACAAGCTGCACCTGGCTGGCCTAGGCAATGCCACCTTCATTGGCAAGAAGGGCATCCAGAATGTCACTCACCTGGTATTTGACCTGAGGCCCAGGGCTTGTGCATGAATTTGAACCACCTCATAAAGAAATGGACACTGGGTCTATATTTTCATGGCCCAGACCCTGTTATGCCACCACCAAGCATCAGGACTCTGATTTGTCACTCAACTTGGGCTCCATAAAAAAAAAAAAATTGCTGAATGAAAAGGAATTGAAGTTCCTGATGTCCATTCCATGAAAGAACTTCCTGACCCTTTAGGCTTTATTTTGCATTGACACATTTGAGCCTTAAAAATTTGGTACAACCTGTCCCTCAGGTCTACCTTAGCTCTCAGGACACCAAAGAATCCCCATACTCTAAGAACCCTGAAAAAAAGTGTTTTCAGGTCAGCCAAAATGTGGTTATCATCATAAATCATTCCAAAATTAAAAACTTGATTGAGACAATTATGAGAAGATTTTTTAAGTACATAATAAAAACTGGTGAGAAAATGGACATCAGTCAATAAACATTGGCTTTACAGTCTTACTTTGGTATAATGCCGTCTGCTTTAGAAAGTGAGGAATTCCCAGTGGAACATCCAGGGAGACAGAGAAGAGAGTCTAGCCTGATTAACCAGGACCTCCTTGGGGGGTCTGAGGAGAGTCAATGTCCCCCTCCTCCCCAGGACAAGTGGGAAAAGCTTATAACCCAGGACCCCTATGTGGAGCTCTTTGAACATGTCTCCTTGATGACCCTGGACACCATTAGGAAGTGCGCCTTCAGCTATCAGGGCAGCTTCCAGTTGGACAGGTCAGTAACGACCCTCAGCATCAGGGTCCTTATTCACACCAACTGGCTATGGAATTAGCTGACAGACAGGTGGAGCACCTTGAATGCTCACCTCAACACAAAGCAAGATTCTAACCTCAGACCCAGACATGTAAGTGGAAACCTGGCTGCTCATGCCATTTTATCAAGGGCTGGGGACCACAAAGGCTATGAGACCAGAAGTAATGCCTCAGTTGTGCCTGTCCATGCTGTTTGAAGATGTCTCCACTCAGAATCCCACTTCACCTCTGGGTCAGAGGCCTCCCTTCCCTTTATCTCTTCTGCGTCTTCTCCCTTCAGGAACACCAGCTCCTACATCCAGGCTGTTGGGAACCTGAACAAGTTATTGTTTCCACGCTTGAGGAATGCCTTCTACCAGAGTGACTTCATCTGCAGGCTGACCCCTGATGGCCGCTTGACACTCCATGCCTGCCAGGTCGCACATCAGCACACAGGTCCTGGGCTCTCCTCCTGGGATGCCCTGCTCCTCTACCAAGGCCAACCCAAAGGAAACTATCCTGGCCCCTCTGGCCCCCTCAGTACCTCTGCAGGACCTGGTACACACCGAGGGTGGGTAGATCTCTGGAACAGGGGATGGGCAGTGAGATGTTGTGTAACAGGTGCTGTGCCAGGGTTTTACTTGTGTCATCACATTTGGTAATGGTTGATGACACCCCACCCCAGGAAACATCAAGCAGAAGGTCCATGGGTTCTGTTAGTGAGGGTGTCCTGATCTTCAATCCACTGGTGCTAGAGCTTTCACCTCTGACCCACAGGCAATCCCACACTCATCCCGAGTTCCACCTCAGTCAGGCCTGATGTCCACGTTGGTGCCAGTTGTAATTGAAGTGGCTGCTATAGGTGTTTATGGCTAGTGTGCCCAGAGTTCTTACCTCCCACTGCTAACCACTGTCTTGGGATAGATCAAGTGATCAAGCTGAGGAAGGCTGGTCTGCAGGAGGAAGGAGAGTTGGAAAAGATAAGGAGGAAGAGACACTTGGATTTCCTGGACACCCTCTTGTGTGCAAAAGTGAGTGCAGGAGAGGCTTGAGGCTTTGTCCTGAAGACCAGGGTCTGAGGGTAAACCCTGTACACTCCATGCAGCTTCCACCAGATGGAGAACAGAAACAGCCTGTCTGACCAGGACCTTCAAGCTGAAGTGAACATTCATGTTCAAGGGCCATGAGACCACAGCCAGTGGTATTTCCTGGATTCTCTTTGCCCTGGCCACGCACCCTAAACATCAGCAGAAATGTCGGGAGGAAATCCAGAGCTTCCTGAGGGATCGAGCCTTCATCACATGGTGAGTGCTCAAGAGATAATAGGAGGGTTCTGCCTGTCTGTTAGAGGAGAAGCCCCTGGTCCATCCAGGGCCTGCCCATCCTTCAGGCTGGGCTTCTTCTCAGGGACCACCTGGGCCATATGCCCTATACCACCATGTGTGTCAACGAGGCTCTGCGACTGTACCCTCCTGTGCCAAGCGTTGGCAGGGTTCTCAGCAAGCCCATCCCCTTCCCGGATGGATGTTCCTTACCCAAAGGTATGAACTTCACCACACTCACTCACCTAACTTCCAGGAAGTATATCTACCACTACTGCCAGCTGCCCGTGAGTTCCCACTGAATCAGAGATCCCGACTCATGGCGATCCCTTGTGTGTTAGAGTAGAACTGCATTCCATAGGGTTTTCAGTGGTTGGTTTTTGGAAGTAAATCACCAGACCTTTCTTCCAAGGCAACCCTGTGTGGACTTGATCCTCTAATCTTTTGGTTAGCAGCTGAACCAATTTACCTTTGCACCACCCAGGAACTCCAGGAACTATATATGTGCTGGTTAATATGGTTATGACTCAATCCATTGAGTCATCTCCACAAGGAGATTTTAGGTTTAGAATGTGGCCTCTTCAGCTCTAAAATCCTAATTCCCTGAGATGTGGAAGGGCTCAAGACGGAATCAGAGAAGGGCAGAGGTAGATGTGGTCTTTTCCTTATGAAGCTTCGAGGCAAATGAGGGAGATTAGGAATCCCATGTCATGGGTCAGGTGTGGGTCCAGGCTCTGAGGAACCCTCAGGATGATGGCAGAGATTAGCTGATGACCAGATGTGAGGCCATGCCCATGGTCACAGGCTATCCATTGGCTCATTTCCCATTGATCTGAATCTCAGCTCTGCTACATACTAGCTGTATGATACTTGGCAAGTCTCTCAGCCTCTCTAAGCATTAAAAAAAAAATAGGTACCTCATTTTAAAAACTAGGGAATGAGTGTGTTTTCCATGGAGGGTGGTTGTGAGGGTAGAATGAGTCAATGTATATTCCCCTCTGACACTTGAGTTACTAGTCAGCCTCCAATTCTCTTGCTTTTCTTGGTTTGTGGCACCCAGTCCTTTTGAGTATCTGCATCAGTTCTACTAGCTGAAATATCAGGGATACACTCCATAGGTATGTCAGACTTTTCAGTGTCTAACCTGCCCCACAGGAATCAGAGTCTCACTGAACTTTTATGCCCTTCACCACAGCCTGAAGGTGTGGTGGAACCCCGAGGTATGAGGTCCTGGGAAGCAGGAATAGGATGATTTCTCAAGAACAACCCCTCTTCAGATCCCTGCTTCTGGCAGTCCCACCCCCTCATGGGCTAGAAGGAAGGACTTAAGTCCTAGTTTTGGCTCTGATGCTCTTTTTGCAGGTGTTTGATCCTCCCAGGTTTGAGCCAGGCTCTGCTCAACATAGCCACTCCTTCCTGCCCTTCTCAGAAGGATCAAGGTGAGGAGACTTCCTTTGTCTGGTAATAGGGAGGGGTTTTCTGGGTGTGTGCCCTATGTGCATAGATGGCAGCCTTGGCTATGCCTGGTAGTGTTGGTGTTTGTGGGAAGGAGGCCTTGTGTTTGCCTCTGTACAAAAGGAAAGAGAGAATTTCTGGGCGGACCATGGAGACTGCTCCCACTGCCCTTTCCTAATGGCAGCCAACTTTCAACATGAGTGGATTTTCCAAAGTTCAGTGTGTTCTGGTGTTTTTCTCACTCTAGGACTATGGCTTTTCAGGGTAGAATATCTTGGGCTTTTCACATTTCTGGTGTTGTGCTTTCCTCAATTGTCACAATTTTTAGAGGTAGATTTCTCTATTCCTAATCATTCTCAGTGGAGCCCACTGCCTTTCCTACTTAATTCAACAATCTGCCTTCCCACTGAACAAACAGATTGTGTGGGTTTCAAATTCCATACGCATGTCTCAACCGTGCAACCCATATACTTGAAAGGTTATGATTGCCTTTTGAAAGAAGCGTTATACCAATTCGAGTCTTCTATTCCAACAAAAATTTTCACTGAATGTTAATTTTCACATTTCCATGACTACTTTCCTGATTAACAGAATTCTTCTATGAAGTGGGTGCTATACACCATGAATTAACAGACAGTCTGCGTAGTCTGGAGCCCTGGTGGCACAGTGGTTCAGAGCTACGGCTTCTACCCAAAGGTCAGCAGTTCCAATCCACCAGCCATTCCTTGGAAACTCTATGCGGCAGTTCTACTCTGTTCTGTAGGGTCATTATAAGTCAGAATAGACTCGACAGCAACGGGTTTGGTCTTTGATTCGGTTTTCTACACAGTTCAAAGCTGGCAAAAAAGAGAAAAAGAAAGCATAAAATTAAAACAATAAATGATTGTTAAGGGAAAACCCACAATATTATATATGAAACTTAGAATTTGGAAGTTTCCTAATGTGTAACTTATAAAACACACTTGAAACAGCTATTCAATTGAGAAAAGTGCGCTCAAAATGGCTGCTGTCAAAATATCAAAGGCTGCTGAAATTGTCCCGTGAAATACAAAATTGTCAGAAACGTTGTAAGTATTTAACATAGAAAGGTTTTGAAAAATCCATAATTCTCTTAGGTCTTCAATGGATGAGTCATATTTCAGACATCTGGCCTTAAGCATGTTGTTCTTGCACAAATTAGCTTTCCAGAATTTAGTTTCCCCTGAATTGATTCCTCCTTTTCCAAACATTGTCTGCAAAACATGTTGCCACCACTAGTTGGAAGTAGAGCCTTGGATAGCTGAATTTCTAGGTCAGAACTAATATTTGATTTGCTTCTATTCTATTTTATTGTATTTTACTCAATTCAATTAATATAATTCAACCATAAAAGTATTTAATAATCATATGCTCTGTGTGCCAACTCCTGTGTTGGAAGATGGTAACCCACACATGAAAGATACTGTCAGGGCCTCCAAGAGTTTTTAGTCAAGGACAGAATTCATAGAAATAAATACCTGTAGGGTGAAGACATCATTAATTTGTTCATTCACTCTTTCACTCATTGAGAAGTTTTTTATTCTCCCCATGTTCCTGGCACTGTCATAGGCACTGGACCAGAATGTGTCCTTGAATGAAACACTAATGGTGCCTTGGGGGACATGGGAGAGAGAACTAGAAGAGAGGATGAGGGCAGACTGTTCATTACAAACTGAGCCTTGAGAATGTGGGCAGGTAGAGGTAACGGGAGGGCATGCTCAGTGATGCCAATGACAGGAACCTCAGCTAGAAAGTAGAGCAGGACAGTTAAAGTTGGGTTACACAACCTCCCAAATGGGCCTTTAAATGCCAACAAAGGTATTTGGGCTCTGTTCTACCTGCCATGGAGAGAACGGGGCCTGAGCAGGGCCATGGCTATAGCATGGAGGGAGCAGAGACAGGGAGGCCAGAAATGTCCAGGTAAGAAGAATGAGGAATGCCAAAGAGGGGACATTTCTGGAGTAGGTATGAAGGCTACATAAGCTGGCTGAATAAGGGAGTAAAGGAGGGAAGGATCTAGACCATTAATTGGAAGTCTGAGGGTACAACAGGGAGAGGAAGGGAGGAGCCTTCCAGTTCCCTACATCCTCCTTTTTCTCCAGGAAGCTTCCTTGTTGCCCCGATGAGTCCCCCACAACACCTCATCTTGTTCTTCCTCTGAGTGACTGAGTACCAGGGTATCTTCCTAGGTGGTGAGGGCCTGAGAGTATGGCCCACCTCCCCCTGCAGTGCCCAGAACAGTGGCCTTCCCATTGCAGAACCAGACACTGTTAATGCAGTGAGTGAACAAACCAGTGATTCAGTTTTCGAAGCCATTTATTTGATTAACTCTGCACTGGCCGTCTCCTAACAAAGGATCTCAAGCTGCTTCTTAACATGGGCCTTTCTTTGTAATATCAGACCTATCCCTTTCCCTCCAAACACTCGCTCACTCATTCAGCAAACATAACTGAGCCCCTACACGTGCCAGGCAGGATCTACCACAGAAAAGAGTTGCCCTTACACCAAGGCTGAGGTGACCTGTAGGGAAAGAGAAGATACTGGCCAAACCTTAAATGTCCTGAGAAGAATATCTAGCCCAGTCCTTCTCAACCATATTCCATGAGAGAATTAAGGTTTAACGCTATAAGGTATTCATTAAATGTAATGAATTAATGTCTCTCCTCTGCATCCAGAAAAGTCTAGCTTGTACCACATTTAGAATTATGAAGCTGGCCACTCACATCAGTTTCTGGAGAGCTTAATTGTCTCACAGAACTCAGTTGAGAAAGGTTATTAGACACTTGCTCTTGTAACTCCACCCCTTCTCTTGCTCCTCCTTTTGCTTAGAATGGCCTTCCATCCTGGAATGGCCTTCCATGTTCAAAGTCTATATCAAAAGTCCCCTCCTTTGCAAAACTTTTCTTTTCTACTATCCATCCCATTGATGTTAGCAGGATTACTAGCCAGCTGTAAGCCCACAACTCCTGACTTCCCAGTGGCAAGAATCAGCAGAGAACAGGAAAAAGATGTCAGTTTGCATTACTCAGAGAGAGCTCAGCAAGGGGAAATATTGCTGAGAGCACAAATAGGAGTTGGAACTAGGCCTGGAAGAGTGGTTGGATCTGTCAAAAGTCAGGGTTTAAGTGACGAAGGCTTGGGGATAGAGGCATGTGTGGTCTGTAAGCAGAGGACAGGAGGTTGGGCCCCATCAAGGAGCCCCATCAAGGCCACATTAGTGCCTGCACAACTCAGAACCAGGACTGAGGCTGTTTCCTTTTGGCTGTTCCTCTCTGGCCCAGGAACTGCATTGGGAAGCAGTTTGCCATGAACAAGCTGAAGGTGGCCATAGCCCTGACCCTGCTCCATTTTGAGCTGTCACTGGATCCCACCAGGGTTCCGATCCCTGTTCCAGAAATTGTGTTGAAGTCCAAGAATGGGATCTACCTGCACCTGAAGAAGCTCCTCTAACACCGGTGGGGACAACAGCAGCCCCATCTCCACTATTTCCCTCAGACAGCCCCCTGCCTTCTATCCTGTCTTTCTGTCCCCCCGCCTCTGTCTCTGGTGTATCTGCCCATCCTCCTGCTTTCTACCTTCCAAGTGAGTCACCTCCTGCCTCCCGCCCACCAGACTGTCCACCCTGCTCTCTGCCAACCTTTCACCAGGTTCCCTCCATGTTTGTCTGTCTTCCTTTCTCCACCTGCATCTCTGACCTGCCTGCCCTCCAGCCTATCTACCCATGTACTGCTCTTTTCCCTCTGTCCTCTTGCCTGGCCCTGTATGAGTTTCCTGATCCTGCTACAACAAATTACCATAAACTTAGTGGCTAAAAACAACACAAATTTATTCTCTTACAGTTCGAAAGGTCAGAAAAAATGGATTCCACCAGAAGAAAACCATAGTGGAGCCAAGCCATTATCCCTCCAGAAGCTCTAGGAGAGAATCTATTTCTCTGCCTTTTCCAGCATCTAGAGCACTGTCATCTATCAGGTCACTATGAATCAGAATCTACTGCACAGCAACGAGTTTAGAGCTGCTTTCCTTCAATTCCTTCACTTACAACTCCTTCCTCTATCTTCAAAGCCTACAGCATCTCAAATCTCTCTCTTCTTCTGCCTTCATATTGCCTTCTTTCTTATAAAGAACTTTGAGACAACTTGTTCTCACTTAGATTATCCAGAAAAATCTCTCCATCTCAAAATCTTTAATGTAATCACATCTGCAAAGTCCTTCTTGCAGTATAAGGTATCATAGTTTCCACAGATTTGATTGTGGTCTTTTGGGGGCCATTGTTCAGCAAGCCACAGTCCTCTTATGACTGCCTTCTGGCCTTTCACACCTGAATCTCACCTCTGTACACAATTTGTCATTCACACAACCTTCTGTTTCTTTCCCCTTCCCAAACTCTGCCCGAGTAGAATAAACTATACAGTGCTTCATGTAGTTTCTGTTTTCCTTGGGATGGAGAAGGAAGGCAGGCAAGAGAGCAGGTAAGGAAAGACAGAAGAGAGAATTCCAGGCTGACGAAACAGAGGAGAGTTCTCTGTGGTGTCTGGGACTCTGTGCTACCTCAAGTGAACTCAGCCCATCCTGATGCTTCCCAGCCCCTCCACACAGTTCCCGCTCTGTATGGTCCTCCGTGCCCACACTCCACCTGGCTCCTGAAGGCTGCCATGTTAGCTGGTTTTAGAGACAGGGTTCCTCCCTCAGGTCACTGGGAGAGGTCTCATTCCTGTCAGGTAAAAGGGCCTTGCCTCCATTTTACTCAGGTGTTCAGCATTGCTCACACTAGCTTTTTAGAGAAGGAACAATCTAGAGTCCTTCTTACCTGAGAAGGAGTCCTTGCATCCTGGTCCAGCCTGAGGCCTGTGAAGACCCAGCCCCTCATGGCCCAGAAATGTTTGAGAAAATCACCCCCAGCTTTCCCTTGTCACCAGGCAGCTGTCGGGACCTCCTAGCACAGAAAGATCAGAAGTCTCCTCAGGAGGCTAATGGCCTGGATGGTAGCTCAGTGGGGACTTTCCCAGGTTGGCAAATGGGCTGGGCTTGTTGGAGAGGAGGTCAGACCCCAGCCTACAACCCCTACTGCCTCTCCACAGGACAACCTTGAAGCAGTCACCTGTATCTCATCCTGTCACTCCACCCACCCCACCCTGGTGGAAGTGGGGCTTCATACCCTGCAACACTTGGTGATTACCTGGATGTTGGTCATCCTGACACTCCTCTCTATTCCAAGCACCAGACCCTTTGCAAACCCAATAGGTTCTCTAAGCTGATGGGTGTCCCTGCTTCCACCAGTCTCTCTGAACTCCAACTTTCTGTGTCCTCCTGCTGATTCTGGGAACAGGTTACCACCATTTCTAGCCCAAGGCATTGGCTGCCATAGACAAACCTCCCTACTACCTTCTGCCTGCTGTGGGAGGCCCTATACTACTCCCTGGAAGTGGCTTCTCACTCAGCCTGTGCCTGTAGCCAGGACAGCCCTCTTAGTCCACTGGCCTCCCTTTCCACTGCAGTTTTCAGTATCAGTTCAGCTCTGCCTTGAGAGATTGCTGAAGAGAAGGGTGGCTGGTCACTTGGTGTTTGAGCCTAGGGCTGGGAAAAGGGAATGAGACTGGAGCTTCCTGGACAGGAAGTTCACCAGGTCCCCTGGCATCAGATGGTAAAGAACGGTTCAGGCTAGGCCAGGCTCAGGAAGCGTGGGACAACAGTGGCCAGAATCCTGGGAGGAGGGCTATCTTAGTTATCTAGTGCTGCTATAACAGAAATACCACAAGTGGATGGCTTTAACAAACAGAAGTTTATTCCTTCACAGTCTAGTAGGCTAGAAGTCCAAATTGAGGGCATCAGCTCCAGAGGAAAGCTTTCTCTTTGGGCTCTGGAGGAAGGTTCTTGACATCAAATTTCCCCTGGACTAGGAGCTTCTCTGTGCAGGAACCCTGGGTCCAAAGGACACACCGTGCTCCCGGCACTGCTTTCTTGGTGGTATGAAGTCCCCACTCTCTGCTTGCTTCCCTTTCCTTTTATCTCTTGTAAGGTAAATGTGGTGCTGCGGGGCACACTTCAGGGAAACTCCCTTTACATGGCTCAGGGATGTGACCTTAGTAAGGGTGTTACAATCCCACCCTAATCCTCTTTAACATAAAATTACAATCACAAAATGGAGGACAACCACACAATACTAGGAATCATGGCCTAACCAGGTTGACACATATTTTGGGGAGACACAATTCAATCCATGACAAAGTCCAAGGAAATGTGCTCTAACCACAGGATTCCAAGGGTATGGGGAGAGTGACAAAGAAATGACCCTGCTGGATCCAGGAAGTAGACAGAGCCCAGACTGAGTTCACACCATGTGCATCGGGCACTCTTGCAAGGTCTGCTGGGAAGGATCTCTAATCCTCCCCAAATTTCTACTCCCACTTCCAAACTTCATCCAAATCAAGGCTCAATCCAAGAATCATCTCTTGCCAAAATCCCACCTTTAATGCCACTCTGATACCTTCAGCCACCAACCCAGAAAGCCTAGAGCCGCTTGTAACTGGGAGACACAGATGCTGACAATGACAAAGAGAGCTTGTTATGGATTAAATTGTGTCCCCCAAAGCATGTGTTGAATTCCTGGCCCTGTACTTGTGATTGTGATCCTGCTTGGAAATAGGTAGTAGAAAAACTGGACTTAGAAATCTGAGTTGATGGCCCTGACTCTGACCCTTGCTTCTTTTATGACCATAAGAAAGTCAGTTAACAACTCCAGGCTTTGGTTTCCTTGACTGTAAAATAAGGTTAATAATGCTTGGGAAATGGAAACGTAGCTGTGATTGTACTTTAGAAGGTTAAGCACAGCACAAATGTAGAGTAGACATTTGTTGAGGATCTACTATGTGCTATCACTGCGCTAGGTACTGAGGTAAGGAGACCTCAATTTCTCAGAACTCTTCTCTGCCTCTTGTTCTGGGTAGAAATTGGTGATATACAATGCCTTCAGCCAAAGAGATACTCAACAGTCCTGTGCCTTCCCTCAGGTGGGGAAAGCAAGCCAATATTGTAGTCTAAGGGCCTCTCACTAGACGATGCAGCCTTTGTAGCAGGGAAAACTAAAAAAGATATGGCAAATTACATCAGCATCAAACTTAACTTTATTAAGACCCAGAAAAAAGAAGTGACTGATATGATCTACTCACAGGAGTAAATGTGTCAAGCTGCTGCCATGGGGATCGACTGCTTGTCATCTGCTTTGCTTTTGTTCTTAAACTGATCCAGGAAGTGTTCAGAATAAAACATTTCTTTTTTTAAAATGGAGAAAGCAAAACTGAACCTGGTCTGCTCAAGATGGTTCTCTAACCAGTTCAAAGTTTCACTCTTTATCCCACTCATTCATTCATCAGCAGAAAGTATTTATCAGGCATCATCTATAGGCATAGTCTCTGTTCGCTGCTATGGGAGCATAAAGACAGAGAAGACCTAGTTGCCATCCCCAAGGAGTCTCTGTTTTCAGTGTCTGGATACCATATGAATGGGAAAGAGATTTACTTGTTAATAAATCTTGATGACATCAAGCATTTTTTTCCCAGAGTTGAGCTCATACTGTACACACAGTTCTATATTCTGCTTTTACCATTCATGTTATAAGCTTTTCACATATCTTTAAAATTTATCCATAAACATTATTTTTTAATGCTTTCACTTGACCTAGCTGCATTTTTTCTTTATGCTTTCTAATAAAAACCTCCTTGAGGGAGGTGGAGCCAAGATGACGGAAGAGACAGATACTTCCGGGGAGCACTCTTACAACAAAGACCTGAAAAAACAAGTGAAATGAGTATATTTATGACAAGCTAGGAGCCCTGATCATCAAAAGCAAGGTTAGAAAACAAACTGAGGGGCAGGGGGAGGAAGAGGCAGTTCAAAAGCGGAGAGGAGTTACCAGACCTGAATTACCAGGAGCCTTCAAGCACCATTCCCGGGAGTGGCTGTGGTGGGCTGATACTAGCGTTTGGCCACAGTTTGCTCAGAGAGAAGCAGCCAGCCACATGACCTACTCATACCTCTAGAACCAGAGAAGAACAGAGCTCTCTGCAAAAGCTAAGTACTTGCATATATTCTACCATCCCCCCGCCCCCAAGCCAGCTTTAGTGGCTGTTGATTTCCCTGGGCCTGAGATAGGCCCTGTTGAGCACCCAGAGCCATCCCCCAGACCTTGGAGAAGGAATAAATTCACAACTGGGGGAAAAGATAATTTGCCAGCTCCACTAACCAGGGGGGCTCAGGACAGAAGCGGCTTCTGTCCAGGCATATATGGTCCGTGGACTTTGAGTTCCTTTCCCTTCCGCATGGACCTGCATGGGCCTGTTTCAGGAGAACAGGCTTTTGTTAGCAGACTACAACTTTTTCAGCTGTGCAGTGGAGAGATGAGTGTTCGATGTTTGACACCACTTTGCCTATTAAACACTTTGCCTATCAATTACCCACATCAGGGTCCTAAGGACTGGTGGCTCCACTCAGGTCACCCAGCCACCCGCGACAGGGGTCCAAGGATAACTGGTACCTCCTAGTCCTTACAATCAAAAACATTGGGTGCCCATGGCCCCTCTGCAGAACCCACCCACCTGTACGCTCTAGGGAAGAGGGACATGCTTTCCTCAGAGACACTTGGGGGACGAGTCTCAGCCCCTGCCTTGTTCAGAGCGTGACCCCCTGCTGCAACCAGATACCGATACCTACACCAATCACCCCTGCTCCTCTAAGACTGTTGGACAGAGCCTGTACCATACATTTGATAATCAGCTACCTGGAAACCTGAGCTGAATTCATACAAGAAAAGTGAATGGGCTCCTAGACTGATATACCTGATAACAGCTCTAGCAATCTGGGGACAGGATGTCAGAATTCCAAAGGCAAAAATAGTCAAGCTAGCTCACTCAAGCAACCCATTTGGGCAAATCAAAACAAAGCAAGAAGCTACGATACAGTAAGCAAACATAAAATAAACAAATACAACAAATTATAGATGGCTCGGAGATGACAGTCAGTATCAAGTCACATAAAGAAACAGCCATGATCACTTCAACAAGCTCTCAAAACAAAGAATCAAGAGATCTTCTAGATGAAAGTGCCTTTCTGGAATTACCAGAGGCAGAATACAAGAGATTAATATACAGAACCCTTCAAGGAAGGAAGTCAGGCAATACGTTGAACAAGCCAAGGAACACACAGATAAAGCAGTTGAAGAAATTAAAAAGGTTATTCAGGAACATAAGGAAAATTTAATAAGCTGGAAAAATCCATAGACAGACAGCAATCACAAATTTAGAAGACTAACAAAATTACAGAATTAGACAACTCAATAGAAAGTCAGAGGAGCAGTATTGAGCAAGTGGAATGCAGAACTTGTGAACTTGAAGATATAAGATGAAAGAATTTTAAAAAATGAAGAAATCTTAAGAATCACGTGAGACTCTATCAAGGGAAATAACCTACAAGTGATTAGAGTACCAGAACAGGGAGGGATAACAGAAAATACAGAGAGAATCATTGAAGATTTGTTGGCACAAAACTTTCCTTATATCATGAAAGATGAGAAGATATCTATACAAGATGCTCATCCAACTCCACATAAGGCAGATTTTTTTTAAAAAGTCACCAAAACATGTTATAATCAAATTTGCCAAAACCAAAACTAAACAGAGAACTTTAAGAGCCTGTAGAAATAAAGGGAAAGCCCCCTACAAAGGAGACAAAATAAGAATAAACTCAGACTACTCAGCAGAAACCATGCAGGCAAGAAGGCAATGGGATGAATTACATAAAAAACTGAAGGAAAAAAATTGCCAACCAAGAATCATATATCCAGCAAAACTGTCTCTCAAATATGAAGGTGAAATTAGGACATTTCCAGATAAACAGACGTTTAGGGAATTTGTAAAAACCAAATCAAAACTACAAGAAATACTAAAGGGAGTTCTTAGGTTAGAAAATCAATAGTATGAGGTATCAACCCAAGACTGGACCACTGGGCAGAGCAATCAGATGTCAACTCAGACAGGGAAATCACAAAAATAAATCAAGATTAAAAACACACACAAAACAGGGAAACAGAGGTGTTATTATGCAAAAGGAGACAATATTACAACAACAAAAAGGGACTAAGAAATGTACTCATAGGTCTTTCATATGGAGAAGAAGACAAGGATACAAAGAACTAAAAGTTAGGTTTAAATTTAGAAAAACAGGGGCAAATAATAAGGTAACCACAAAGGAGACAAACTAACCTACTCATCAAAATAAAATACAAGGAAAAAAGAGAGACTCAACAGAAAGAAAATCAACAATAACGAATATGAGGAAAAGACAATCTATAAAGATCATCTACTCAGCACAAAAAATTAAGTGGGAAAAAGAAATTGTCGACAACACACAAAAAAGACATCAAAATGACAGCACTAAACTCATACCTATCCATAATTACACTGAATATAAATGGACGAAATGCACCAATAAAGAGACAGAGAGTGGCAGAATGGATTAAAAAACACAATCCGTCTGTATGCTGCCTACAAGAGACACACCTTAGACTTAGAGACACAAACTAAAACTCCAAGGATGGAAAAAAATACATCAAGCAAACAACAATCAAAAAAGAACAGGAGTGGCAATATTAATTTCTGACAAAATACAGTTTAAAGTTAAATCCATCAGAAAGGATAAGGAAGGACACTATATAATGATTAAAGGGACAATACACCAAGAAGATATAACCATATTAAATATTTATGCACCCAATGACAGGGCTGCAAGATACATAAAACAAACTCTATCAGAACTGAAAAGTGAGATAGACAGCTCCAAAATAATACTAGGAGACTTCAACACACCACTTTCGGTGAAGGACAGGACATCCAGAAAGAAACTCAATAAAGACATGGAAGATCTAAATGCCACAATCAACCAACTTGACCTCATAGGCATATGCAGAACACTCCACCCAAGAGCAGCCAAGTGTACTTTCTTCTGCAACACACATGGAACATTCTCTAGAATAGACCACACATTAGGGTATAAAGCAAGCCTTAGCAGAATCCAAAACATTGAAATATTACAAAGCATCTTCTCGGACTATAAGACCATAAAATTGGAAATCAATAACAGAAAAAGCAGGGAAAAGAAATCAAACACTTGGAAATTGAACAATATCCTGCTCAAAAAAGACTGGATCATAGAAGACATTAAGGATGGAATAAAGAAATTCAGAGAACCCAATGAGAATGAAAACACTTCCTATCAGAACCTTGGGGACACAGCAAAAGCAGTGCTCAGAGGTCAATTTATATCAATAAACGCACACATCCAAAAAGAAGAAATGGCCAAAATCAAAGAATTATCCCTACAACTTGAACAAACAGAAAGAGAGCAACAAAAGAAACCCTCAGGCACCAGAAGAAACCAAATAATAAATATTAGAGCAGAACTAAATGAAATAGAAAAGAGAAAAACAATTGAAAGAGTTAACAAGACCAAAAGCTGGTTCTTTGAAAGAATCTACAAAATCGATAAATCATTGGCCAAACTGACAAAAAAGAAAAACAGGAAAGGAAGCAAATAACCCGAAAAAGAAATGAGAGGGGCGATATTACAACAGACCCAACTGAAATTAAAACAATCATATCAGATTATTATGAAAAATTATACTCTAACAAATTTGAAAACCTGGAGGAAATGGATGAATTCCTAGAAACACACTACCTACCTAAACTAACACAAACAGAGGTAGAACAACTAAATAGACCCATAACAAAAGAAGAAATTGAAAAGGTAATCAAAAAACTCCCAACCAAAAAAAGCCCTGGCCCAGATGGTTTCACTGTAGAGTTCTACCAAACTCTCAGAGAAGAGTTAACAGCACTACTACTAAAGGTATTTCAGAGCAGAGCAAAGGATGGAATACTCCCAAACTCATTCTATGAAGCCACCGTATCCCTGATACAAAAACCAGGTAAAAAAAGAAAAAAAGACACCACAAAAAAAGAAAATTACAGACCGATATCACTTATGAATTTAGATGCAAAAATCCTCAACAAAATTCTAGCCAATAGAATCCTACAACATATCAAAAAAATAATTCACCATGACCAAGTGGGATTCATACCAGGTATGCAGGGATCATTCAACATTAGAAAAACAATTAATGTAATCCACCACATAAATAAAACAAAAGACAAGAATCACATGATTTTATCAATTGATGCAGAAAAGGCATTTGACAAAGCTCAACACCCATTCATGATAAAAACCCTCAGCAAAATAGGAATAAAAGCAAAATTCCTCAACAAAATAAAGGACATTTATACAGCCAACATCACCCTAAGTGGAGAGAGCCTGAAAGAGATCGGGAACCAGACAAGGATGCCATTTAGCACCACTCTTATTCAACATTGTGCTGGAGGTCTTAGCCAGGGCAATTAGGCTAGATAAAGAAATAAAGGGCATCCAGATTGGCAAGGAAGAAGTAAAAATATTTCTATTTGCAGATGACATGATCTTATACACAGAAAACCCTAAGGAATCCTCAAGAAAACTACCGAAACTAATAGAAGAGTTCGGCAGAGTAACAGGATAGGATACAAGATAGGCATACAAAAATCAGTTGGATCCCTCTACACCAACAAAAAGAACATCGAAGAGGAAATCACCATATCAATGCCATTTGCAGTAGCCCCCAAGAAGATAAAATACTTAGGAATAAATCTTACCAGAGATGTAAAAGACTTATACAAAGAAAACTACAAAACACTTCTGCAAAAAACCTATGTAAGTGGAAAAACATACCTTGCTCATGGATAGGAAGACTTAACATTGTAAGAATGTCTATTCTTCCAATCCAAATTCCAATGACATTTTTTAATCAGATGGAGAAAATCACCAACTTCATACAGAAGGGAAAGAGGCCCCAGATAAGTAAAGCATTACTAAAAAAGAAGAATAAAGTGGGAGGCCTCACTCTACCTGATTTTAGAACCTACTATATCACCACAGTAGTCAAAACAGCCTGGTACTGGTACAAGAACAGATACATAGACCAATGGAACAGAATTGAGAATCCAGACATAAATCCATCCACATATGAGCACCTGATATTTGACAAAGGCCCCAAAAGAGTTAAAAGGGGAAAAGACAGTCTGTTCAACAAATGGTGCTGGCATAACTGGATATCCACCTGCAAAAAAATGAAACAAGACCCATACCTCACACCACACGCAACAACGAACTCAAAATGGACCAAAGACCTAAATATAAAATCTAAAATGATAAAGATCATGGAAGAAAAAATAGGGGCAATGCTAGGAGCCCTAATGCATAGTATAAACAGTATACAAAACATTACTAACAATGCAGAAGAAAAACTAGATAACTGGGAGCTCCTAAAAATCAAACACCTATGCACATCCAAAGACTTCACCAAAAGAGTAAAAAGATTACCTACAGACTGGGAAAAAGTTTTTAGCTATGACTTTTCCCATCAGTGCCTGATCTCTAAAATCTACATGATACTGCAAAAACTCAACTACAAAAAGACAAATAACCCAATTAAAAAATGGGCAAAAGATAAGAACAGGTACTTCACTAAAAAAGACATTCAGGCAGCTAACAGATGCATGAGGAAATGCTCACTGATCATTAGCCATTAGAGAAATGCAAATCAAAACTACAATGAGATTCCATCTCACTCCAACAAGGCTGGCATTAATTCAAAAAACACAAAGTAATAAATGTTGGAGAGGTTGTGGAGAGATTGGAACACTTATACACTGCTGGTGGGAATGTGAAATGGTACAACCTCTTTGGAAATCGATTTGGCGCTTCCTTAAAAACCTAGAAATAGAACTACCATATGATCCAGCAATCCCAGTCCTTGGAATATATCCTAGAGAAATAAGAGCCTTTACACAAACAGATATATGCACACCATGTTCATTGCAGTGCCGTTTACAACAGCAAAAAGATGGAAGCAACCAAGGTGTCCATCGACAGATGAACGGATAAATACATTATGGTATATTCACACAATGGAATACTATGCATCGATAAAGAATGGCGATGAATCTGTGAAACATTTCATAACATGGAGGAATCTGAAAGGCATTATGCTGAGTGAAATTAGTCAGTTGCAAAAGGACAAATATTGTATAAGACCAGTATAAAAAGAACTCAAGGAACAGTTTAAACAGAGAAGAAAACATTCTTTGATGGTGACGAGAGAGGGGAGGGAGGGAGGGTGGGAGAGGGGTATTCACTAATTAGATAGTAGATAAGAACTATTTTAGGTGAAGGGAAAGACAACACACAGTACAGGCAAGGTCACCACAACTGGGCTAAACCAAAAGCAAAGCAGTTTCCTGAATAAACTGAGTGCTTCGAAGGCCAGCGTAGCAGGGGCAGGGATCTGGGGACCATGCCTTCAGGGGACATCTAAGTCAATTGACATAATAAAATCTATTAAGAAAACATTCTGCATCCCACTTTGGAGAGTGGCATCTGTGGTCTTAAACGCTAGCAAGCAGCCATCTAAGATGCATCAATTGGTCTCAACCCACCTGGACCAAAGGAGAAAGAAGAACACCAAGGACACAAGGTAATTATGAGCCCAAGAGACAGAAAGGGCTACATAAACCAGAGACTACCTCATCCTGAGACCAGAAGAACTAGAGGGTGCCCAGCTACAGCCAATGACTGCTCTGACAGGGAACACAACAGAGAACCCCTGCGGGAGCAGGAGCACAGCATGATGCAGACCCCACATTCCCTTAAAAAGACCAGACTTAATGGTCTGACTGAGACTGGAAAGACCCCGGTGGTCATGGCCCCCAGACCTTCTGTCAGCCCAGGACAGGAACCATTCCCAAAGCCAACTCTTCAGACAGGGATTGGACTGGACAATGCGATAGAAAAAGGTGTTGGTGAAGAATGAGCTTCTTGGATCAAGTAGACGCTTGAGGCTGTGTTGGCATCTCCTATCTAGAGGGGAGATGAGAGGGCAGACAGGGTTAGAAGCTGGCGGAATGGACATGAAAAGAGAAAGTGGAGGGAAGGAGCAGCCTGTCTCATTAGCGGTAGAGCAATTAGAAGCATATAGCAAGGTGTATATAAATTTTTGTGTGAGAGACTGATTTGATTTGTAAACTTTCGCTTAAAGCACAATAAAAATTAAAAAAAAAAAACAAGTCTCCTTGAATGTTGAGATTTCATTTACACCAATAAGTGAGGCTGATACTCTAAAACACCCTCCTGCTACACAACTCTTGGAAACCCTGGAGAAAACACTGCAAACATGACAGTACCCCTGGAAAATTTTGGAGCTGCCATGCGTGGACTGGAGGCTGAACCATATAATCATTTCCTTTACCTTAATGGTTAGCAGCAAAGTGTCTGGAGCCAGATTACCTGAGGCTGAAACCTGTCAACACCATTTATCAACTGATAACTCCTAGTGCCTTTTCTTTCTCAGTTATAGTTTGGAGATCTAAAAAAAAAAAAAATCTGTTTTGTAGACTCTTGTGAAGGACATGTAGATGTCTTTGCTCAGTGTCTAGGACATAGTAAGTGCTCAATAAATATTAGCTTTTATCTAGCATTATGAGTCCAATTATAACAAAGAAACTGAGGTATCATGGAGGGAAAGAAGTCACAAGAATAATTCAACCTAGGACTCTCTTGTTCCAGTCTTTTCAGAACTATACCTAGTGCTATGGTTAAAAAGAAGGGGTGAGCCAAGTAAGAGAAAGAGCTTGGATCCAAGAGTCCCTAGGGGGTGTGTGCTGGAGGGTGACCACAGAGCTGGTGAAAGTTTGTGTGAGCTGGAGAAAAGTAAGCCTATGTGTAAAGAGTTACATGCCTCTCTGCCCTTGGTTTTCAGGAGTCCCAGATTTAAGGAAGAAAAAAAGAGCCTGGCCCCATAGATTGTGTTATGAATCACAGGCAACTGGGAGGCAAGAGAGAAGAGTGCTCAGTCTAAAAGTTTAGATAGGTGGGAGAGCAAGTCAGGAGGATTTCGGTCCCCTTGGAGAGGTGACTGCAAAGGAATTCTTCCAGAAATATTTTTCATGTTTTACTTCATGAATTCTGGGCCTTGAATTTGACCGTAGGAGAAATGGTCAAAACACACACACAGATGGAGGAAGAGTTGGAGATGAATGTGTCCTCATTCCTTGCTTTTACATGTATGTGCTGGTCCCTCTTTCTAGCACCCTCCACTGGTTGAACTCATATTTATCTTTCAAACTCCCATTATTTTGTTTACTTTTCTCTTTTCCTCAGTGGTTGCAGGACACCATACCTTATGCCACTAATTTCTAATTTTTCTTTAATGTAGTTGTTGTTTTTAGGTGCCATTGAGTTGATTCCGACTCATAGCAACCCTATGCACAACAGAACGAAAGACTGCCCAGTCCTGTGCCATCCTTACAATCCTTGTTCTGCTTGAAACCACTGTTGCAGCCACTGTGTCAATCCACCTTGTTGAGGGTCTTCCTCGTTTCCACAGACCCTGTACTTTACCAAGCATGATGTCTTTCTCCAGGAACTGATCTCTCCTGACAACATGTCCAAAGTACTTAAGACACAAGTAAAATGAAATCCTTGACAACGTCAATATTTTCTTCATTTATCATAGTGTTGTTTATTGGTCCAGTTGTGAGAATTTGTGTTTCCTTTATCTTGAGGTATAATCCGTATCGAAGGCTCTGGTCTTTGATCTTCATTAGTAAGTGCTTCAAGTCCTCTTCACTTTCAGCAAGCAAGGTTGTGTCATCTGCATAACGCAGGTTGTTAATGAGTCTTCCTCCAATCCTGATGCCCCGTTCTTTTTCATATTGTCCAGCTTCTCAGATTATTTGCTAAGCATGCAGATTGAATAGGTATGGTGAAAGGATACAACCTTGACGCACACCTTTCCTGACTTTAAACCAATCGGTATACCCTTGTTCTGTCCAAACGGCTGCCTCTTGATCTATGCAAAGGTTCCTCATGAGCACAATTAAAAAATTAAGTGCTCTGGAATTCCCATTCTTCTCAATATTATCCATAATTTGTTATGATCCACACAGTCGAATGCCTTTGCATAGTCAATAAAACACAGGTGAATATCCTTCTGGTATTCTCTGCTTTCAGCCAGGATCCATCTGACATCAGCAATGATATCCCTGGTTCCACGTCCTCCTCTGAAACCAGCCTGAATTTCTGGCAGTTCCCTGTCCATATACTGCTGCAGCCGTTTTTGAATGATCTTCAGCAAAATTTTGCTTGCGTGTTATATTAATGATATTGTTGGATAATTTCTGCATTTGGTTGGATCACCTTTCTTAAGAATAGACATAAATACAAATCTCTTCCAGTCATTTGGACAGGAAGTTGTCTTCCATATTTCTTGGCATAGACAAGTGAGCACCTCCAGTGCTGCATCAGTTTGTTGAAACATCTCAATTGATATTCCATCAATTCCTGGAGCCCTGTTTTTCGCCAATGCCTTCAGTGCAGCTTGAACTTCTTCCTTCAGCACCATCAGTTCCTGATCATATGCTACCTCGAAATGGTTGAGCAGCGAGGAATTCTTTTTGATATAATGACTCTGTGTATTCCTTCCATCTTCTTTTGATGCTTCCTGAGTCTTTTAATATTTTCCCCAAAGAATCCTTCACTATTGCACGAGGCTTGAATTTTTACTTCAGTTCTTTCAGCTTGAGAAACACTGAGCATGTTCTTCCCTTTTGGTTTTCTGTCTCCAGGCCTTTGCACATTATTACAACACTTTACTTTGTCTTCTCGAGCCGCCCTTTGAAATCTTCTGTTCAGTTCTTTTACTTCACCATTTCTTCCTTTTGCTTTAGCTGCTCGACTTTCGAGAGCAAGTTTCAGAGTCTCCTCTGACATCCATCTTGGACTTTTGTTTCTTTCCCCTCTTTTCAATGACCGCTTGCTTTCTTCATGGATAATGTCCTTGATGTCATTCCACAACTCGTCTGGTCTTAGGTTATTAATGTTCAATGCTTCAAATCTATTCTTGAGATGGTCTCTAAATTCAGGTGAGATACACTCAAGGTCATATTTTGGCTCTCGTGGACTTGCTCCGATTTTCTTCAGTTTCAGCTTAAACTTCCATGTGAGCAATTGATGGTCTGTTCCACAGCCGGCCCCTGGCCTTGTTCTGACTGATGATGTTGAGCTTTTCCATCATCTCTTTCCACAGATACAGTCGATTTGACTCCTGTATATTACATCTGGTGAGGTCCATGTATATAGTCACTGTTTATGTTGGTGAAAAAAGGCATGTGCAATGAAGAAGTCGTTGGTCTTGCAAAATTCAATCATGCAATCTCCAGCATTGTTTCTATCACCAAGGCCATATTTTCCAACTACCGATTCTTCTCTTTGTTTTCATCTTTCACATTCCAATCACCAGTAATTTTCAGTGTATCCTGATTGCATGTTCCATCAATTTCAGATTGCAGAAGCTGGTAAAAATCTTCAGTTTCTTCATCTTTGGCCTTAGCGGTTGGTACATAAATTTGAATAATAGTCATATTAACTGCTGTTCCTTGTAGGTGTATGGATATTATCCTATCACTGACAGTGTTGTGCTTCAGGATTGATCTTGAAATGTTCTTTTGGACGATGAATGCAATGCCATTCTTCCTCAAGTTTTCATTCCCGGCTTAGCAGACCATATGATTGATTCACAATGGCCAATACCAATCCATTTCAGCTCACTAATGCCTAGGATATTGATCTTTATGTGTTCCATTTTATTTTTGATGATTTCCAATTTTTCTAGATTCATACTTCTTACATTCCAGGTTCCTATTATTAATGGATGTTTTCAGCTGTTTCTTCTCATTTTGAGTCATGCCATATCCGTAGATGAAGGTTTGGAAGCTGAACCCCATCCACATCATTAAGGTTGACTCTACTTTGAGGAGGCAGCTTTTCCTCATTTGTCTTTCGAATGCCTTCCAACCCGAGGGGCTCATCTTCCAGTATTCTATCAGACAACGTTCCACTGCTGTTCATAAGATTTTCACTGGCTAATTCTTTTCAGTAGTAGACCTCCAGGCCCTTCTTTCTAGCCTGTCTTAGTCTGGAAGCTAAGCTGAAACCTGTCCACCATGGGTGACCCTGCTGGTATTTGAATATGGGTGGCATAGCTTCCAGAATCACAGCATCACACAAGTCCCCACAGTGCAACAAACTGACAGACGTGTGGGCTTGAAAAGACAAGAAAAATTATTATGATGACATGCACAAAGACCTGGAGCTAGAAAACCAAAATGGAAGAACACACTCAGCATTTCTCAAGCTGAAAGAACTGAAGAAAAAAATCAAGCCTCAAGTTGCAATACTGAAGACTTCTACTAGGGAAATATAAAATGATGCAGGAAGCATCAAAAGAAAATGGAAGGAATATACAGAGTCACTATACCGAAAAGAATTGGTCGATGTTCAAACATTTCAGGAGGTAACATATGATCAGGAGCTGATGGTACTGAAGGAAGAAGTCCAAGCTGCACTGAAGGCATTGGCAAAAAACAAGGCTCAGGGAATTGACAGAATACTAACTGAGATGTTTCAACAAATGGATGCAATGCTGGAAGTGCTCACTCATCTATGCTAAAAAATTTGGAAGACAGCTACCTGACCAACTGACTGGAAGACATCCATTTTTATGTCTATTCCCAAATGATCCAACTGAATGTGGAAATTATCTAACAATATAATTAATATCACTTGCAAGCAAAATTTTGCTGAAGATCATTCAAAAGCGGCTGCAGCAGTATGTCAACAGGAAACTGCCAGAAATTCAAGACGGATTTAGAAGAGGAGGTGGAACCAGGGATATCATTGCTGACGTCAGATGGATCCTGGCAGAAAGAGAGAGTACCAGAAAGATGTTTACGTGTGTTTTACTGACCATGCTAAGGCATTCAACTGTGTGGACCATAAGAAATTACGGATAACATTGTGGAGAATGGGAATTCCAAAACACTTAATTGTGTTCATAAAGAATCTGTACATGGATCAAGAGGCAGTCGTTCGAACAGAACAAGGGGATATTACACTGTTTAAAGTCAGGAAATGTGTCAGTCAGGTTGTATTCTTTCACCATACCTATTCAATCTATATGCTGAGCAAATAATCTGTGAAGCTGGACTATATGAAGAAGAGCGGGGCATCAGGATTGGAGAAAGACTCATTAATAACCTGGATTATGCAGATGACACAAACGTGCTTGCTGAAAGTGAAAAGGACTTGAAGCACTTCCTGATGAAGATCAAAGGCCACAGCCTTCAGTATGGATTACACCTCAACATAAAGAAAACGAAAATCCTCACAACTGGACCAATAAGCAACATCAAGATAAACAGAGAAAAGATTGCAGTTGTCAAGGATTTCATTTTACTTGGATCCACAATCAACAGCCATGGAAGCAGCAGTCAAAAAATCAAAAGATGCTTTGCATTGGACAAATCTGCTGCAAGAGATCTCTTTAAACTGTTGAAAGGCAAAGATGTCACCTAGAAGACTAAGGTGTGCCTGACCCAAGGTATGGTGCTTTCAATCACCTCAGACGCATGCAAAAGCTGGACAATGAATAAGGAAAATCAAAGAAGAATTGACATCTTTGAATTGTGGTGTTGGCAAAGAATATTGAATACATCACGGACTGCCAAAATTAAAAATCAAACCCATTGCCGTCGAGTCGATTCTGACTCATAGTGACCCTATAGGACAGAATAGAATTGCCCCATACAGTTTCCAAGGAGTGCCTGGTGGACTCAAACTGCCAACCTTTGGGTTAGCAGCCATAGCTCTTAATCACTATGCTACCAGGGTTTCCAGACTGCCAAAAGAATGAACAAATCTGTCTTGGAAGAAATACTACTAGAATGCTCCTTAGAAACAAGGATGGTGAGACTGCATCTCACATACTTTGGACATGTTGTCAGAAGGGGTCAGTCCCTGGAGAAGCACATCATGCTTGGTAAAGTAGAGGGTCAGTGAAAAAAGAGGAAGACCCTCAACAAGATGGATTGACACAGTGGCTGCAACAATGGGGTCAAGCATAACAACAATTGTGAGGATGGCGCAGGACCCAGCAGTGTTTCGTTCTGTTGTGCATAGGGTCACTATGGTTCAGAACAGACTTGATGGCACCTAACAACAACAACAACCTAAAACTATCAATAAAGCATGCAGTTCAACCATGTATATGAGCCTAATTGGGAACACCCACCAAAAAGCAAAAACAAGGCAGAAAGCGGCAGGAAAACTGGACAGAATGGAAATGGGGAAACTGAGTTCAAGAAGGGAGGAGTGTTTACATATCTCAGGGTTGTTAATTAACATCACAAAACAACTTGTGTGTTAATTTTTTAATGAGGAACTAATTTGCTCTGTTGACTTTCATCTACAGCACAATAAAAAAATAAAAAGCTTTGTACAATATGGAGTCAATTATGAACAATATTTATCGAACATCTACTATGTCTAAGTTTCTGCAAGCAGTTTTTAGTGGGGGCACATAGCTCAACCCAATAGAGGGAGACATCTGGCCATATGACAAGTTCTAGAAAGACAAAAAGAGTCTGGATTACAGAAAAGATCATCAAAAAGGATCCAAACTCCTAATCTCTGCTGATAGATTCAGAACTACAAACCCTAAGGCTGTCCTACCCTTGACCCCCATTCCAAGCACTGGACCTGAAAAGAAAGTTTGTCCCTTCCTTGGTTACAGTTCCAAAAAGGACAAGACCTGCAACAGTTTCTGAAATGGGTAGAGAAATTTCCATGTGCCTCTCCTCACTGTCTATGGGGGAGAAAGGTACTCATTCTGATCTATTATTCTGACTAAATTAAGGTGATCTTTTTTTTCTGGGGCGATCATGTGAGAGTGAAACCATGTCCAAGCTGGAGTAGCTCTTCTCTCTTGGATATATGACTCTGGTTCGCTAAAATTCCAGGACAGCACAATTCAAACATCAATAACTAAACACTCTACCCACTGTTTTCCCAGCTCACATCTCAGACTAAGGACAACAGTAATCGTGCTGAACCTTTAAACAGCTGTGTGGGGTTGAATTCCTTTTTTTTTGTTTTGTTTCATTTCCTTTTCTTTTTTTTAAGAAAATTGAGATGCTCTATTACATACAATGCCCCAGCCTGAAAGAAAAATTTTCTCAAGTCCCACTGTGGTGGGAATACTAGCTTTCATTTTAGCCTGTCATGGGATGGCAAATCCACCACAAATTGTAGAAAACACACAGGTTTTTGTCTTACTGTTTAGAATTGAAGATATTGCCTATGTTTTAGCCAATCCAGCATCCTACACCTATGGGTTTCTGCTGAAGGTACGCTTGGTCTGCCTCCCTGAGCCCACATTGACTAACGGGGCAGAGATAATACAGGATGGGAAGCAAGTGGTAGGTAGCTTGAATTAGATTGCCAGCTCACAATTATCAAGAAGACATGGCAGCCAATGGTCCGGAACACAGCTGCCTCATGGGGGGCTGTCTTATCCAGACACCTCCATTTTCTTACAAATGCCCTTCTTTATCTTTCAGACCCAAAGTCTCAAGATATCTACAGATTCTTTTACCCCTGGATTGGTATGTACATATAACTAGGACAGTGGTTAAGAGCTACAGCTGCTAGCCAAAAGGTCGGCAGTTTGAATCCACCAGGTACTTCTTGGAAACTCTATGGGGCAGTTCTACTCTATCCTATAGGGTTGCCATGAGTCAGAATCAACTCGACGGCAACGGGTTTGGGTTTTTTGGTAGTCCCCTCTCCAGTTAGGTTTGCCATGAGCAATTCTTTGGCTCACAGAGAATAACAGATGCCCAGCCACCACAGTTTTGATGGTTAAGGCTGTGTGTCAGCTTGGCTGGGCCATGATTCTCAGTGTATTGACAGTTGTATAATGTTGTGATCACTTCCCTGTTGAAGTTTGATATGCAGTTACCCCCATGATGGAATCTGCTGAATGATACTGGTGGCGGCAGGGCATTTGATGGCTCACCACTCCCTCAGCCTTTTTCTTCCCTTCCTCCTCTGCCTACTTCCTTCCTGCTCACCTTGCCAGGGCTTTTGCTTGTTCCAGACCCTACAGCTGGCTTCAGAGTCAAAGCTAAAGTGTCACGTAAAAGACCTCAAAGCTTCTACTTGTGCATTGGAAGAAAGCCTTATTTCTTACAGTAACAGAGTTGACATTGCCAAAAACCAAACCCAGGATCTTATCGTTAGAGTGGCTGAATTGCAGCACCAACTGAGTTCTCAATGTCTAATGGCGTCTGAAGTTAAAGCAACAGCACTGATGGGGAGAAAATAGGACTCCGAAATTTGGGATGTGGATATATGGGCATATAATCTGGAAGCTGGAGACACTGAGCCCCTAAATTCCATTGAATCACTCCTGCCAACAGAACAAGCCCTCTCACTCCCATATGAAGAGATTACTCCATCTTTGTCTGCTCAGGCACCCAACCCAGTAAAACCATTAGCTCCTCCAAGGCCATCTGATGAGATTAACCCATCTGTGTCTGAAGAGGCTTTGTCTGAGTCATTGTCTGGGGCATCTCCTGAGGCAGGTGCGTTACAAGACACTGCTGAATGTTCTCAGAACACATCTCCACCACGCATTTTTGCTTCTAGACCTATGTTGCTGTTGTTAGGTGCCATCGAGTCAACTCATAGTGACCCTATGTACAACAGAATGAAACACTACCTAGTCCTCTGCCATCCACAAAATCATTGCTATGTTTGAGCCCATTATTGCAACCACTATGTCAACAGATCTCTTCAAGCGTCTTCCAACTTTTTGCTGACCCTCCACTCTAGACCTATAACTAGACTTAAGTCCCAATGAACCCCAAAGATGAAGTACAAAGTGTGACCTAGGAGAAGGTACACTACACATCAGAAGAATTGCTTGGCTTTTCTAATATGTGCAAACAGAAACCTGCAGAATATGTATGGGTGTGGCTATTAAAGGTATGAGATAATCCTGCAAAGAACATAAAGTTGGATCAGTTTGAGTTTATTTACATGGGCCCACTAAGCACATATAACACATATTCAACGTTTCAGCCTGAGGTGTTAGGAAGGAAGCTAATAGTTTATTTGGTTAGTTCGCCGAAGCAAAGATTACGTGGTGGCCCACACTAAATCAGTTTGAAGTGTCAGACCTGCCTTGGTATACTGCAGAAGAAGGAATCCAAAGGCTTAGGGAAACTGGCATGTTAGAGTGAATTTACTAAGTTAGGCCCACACACCCAAACATAGAGTGCCCAGAGGACACACCTTTTACCACAATGGTGAGGAACAAATTTGTGAAGGAAGCCCCAACACCCTTGAAGACTGCTGAAATTGCTATTTTACGTAGGTCAGATTTGATAGTGGGAACTGCCCTAGCTGAATTAAGACGCTTAACCAGAATGGGGCTGACTGGATCCTGTGGTGGTAGGGGCCAAGTGGCAGCACTCACTTGACAAAGACAAGGTGGATCTGGTTACCATAATGGACAGCAGAGTCAAAGCAGTAATCAGAACAGTCTGACTCATATGGACTTACGGTGTTGGCTACTTAGTCATGGTGTCCCTAGGAATGGGACAGATAGGAAATCTACTATTTACTTGATCTGTACAAGCAGATGAATTTTAGGTGAACTGAATGGCAGTCTAACTCAAATTACCATAATAGAGGGGCCAGCCCCTCAGTCAAATTCCAGACTTCATCCAATTTACAGACCCACAACCCCTTGAATGAAGAGGAGGCTGGGCCCCCTTGAAGAAAGACCCCACTACATTGCCAAAAATGTGTACTGTTAGTCTTTTTCCTAGCCTACTCCAAAGGGATCTATGGCCTTTCATGACAGTGACAATTCATTGGGAAAAGGAAATAATCAGACTTTCAGGGGTTACTGCATACTGGCTCTGAACTGACACAAATTCTAGGAGACCCAAATTGTCACTGTGGCCCGCCAGTCAGAGTGGGAGAATATGGATGTTGGCTGATTAATGGAGTCTTAGCTCAGTTTCGGCTCACAGAGGGTTCAGTGGGTAACCAAACACAACCTGTAGTGATTTCCCCAGTTCCAGAATACGTAATTGGAATAAATATACTCAGCAACTGGCAAAACACCCACACTGGATTGCTGACAAGTGGAGTAAGGGCTATTATGGTAGGAAAAGCCAAGTGGAAGCCATTAGTACAGCCCCTACCTAGGAAGATAGTAAACCAAAAGCAATACTGCATTCCTGGAGAGGTTACAGAGATTACTTCCACCATCAAGGACTTGAAGGATGCAGGAGTGGTGATTCCCACCACATCCCCATTCAACTAGACTACTTGGCCTGTGCGAAAAACAGATGGATCTTGGAGAATGACAGTGGAATATTGAAAACTTAACCAAGTAGTAATTTCAATTACAGCTGTTGTTTCAGATGTGGTTTCATTGCTTGAGAAAATTAATAAATCTCCCGGTACCTGTTACGCAGCTATTGATCTGGCTAATGTCTTTTTCTCCATACCTGTTTTGAAGGACCACTAGAAGCAGTTTGCCTTCAGCTGGCGAGGCCAGGAACACATCTTTACTGTCCTTCCTCAAGGATATATCAACTCTCCAACACTATTTCATAATTTAATCTGTAAGGAACTTGATTGCCCTTGCCTTCCACAAGAGGTCACTTTGGTCCATTACATTGATGGCATTATGCTAATTGGACCTACTAAGGAAGAAGTGTCAATGACTCTGGGCTTTTTAGTAAAACTTTTGTGTGCAATTAATTCAACAAAAATTCAAGCATCTTCCACCTCAGTGAAATTCCCAAGACTCCGGTGGTATGGGGCATGTCAAGATATTCCTTCTAAAGTGAAGGAAAAGTTATTGTATCTGGCCTTTCCCACAACTAAAAAGGAAGCATAATGTCTAGTAGGCCTCTTTGGAATTTGGAAGAACATATCCCTCATTTGGGTGTGCTGCTCTGCCCTATTTATCAAGTGACTTGAAAAGCTGCCAGTTTTGATTGTGGCCCAGAACAAGAGAAGTCTCAACAACAAGTTCAGGTTGCTGTGCATGCTGATCTGCCACTTGGGCCATATGATCTGGCTGATCCAATGTTGCTTAACATTTCAGTGACAGAGAAGCTGTCTGGAGTCTTTGTCAGGCCCCTATTAGTGAATCACAGAGCAGATCCTTAGGATTTTGGAACAAAGCCCTGCCACCCTCTGCTGATAACTACTCTCCTTTTCAGGAACAGCTTTTGGCTTTGTTACTGGGCCTTGGTAGAGATAGAATGCTTAACCATGGGCCACTAAGTCACCATGCAGGCTGAGCTGCCCATCATGAACTGGGTGTTATCTTACCCACAAAGTCATAAATTCAGACATGCACAGCAGAATGCCATCATTAAATGTAAGTGGTACATACAAGACTGGTCCCAGGCAGGACCTGATGGCACAAGAAAGTCACATGAGGAAGTGGTCCAAATGCCCATGGTCTCCACTCCTGTCACATTATCTGCCCTTTCCCAGTCTGCACCTATGGCCTCATGGGGAGTTCCTTATGATCAGTTGACTGAGGAAGAGAACACTTGTGCCTGGTTAAAAGATGGTTCTGCATGATACGCAGGCACCTCTTGAAAGTGGACATCAGCAGCACTACAGCCTCTTGCTGGGACCTTCCTGAAGGACAGTGATGAAGGGAAATCCTCCCAAATGGCAGAACGTCAAACAGTGTACCTGGTTGTTCACTTTGCGTGGGAGGAGAAATGGCCAGATGTACAATTGTATACCAATTCATGGGCTGTGGCCTATGATTTAGCCGAATTGTCAGGAACTGGAAAATTGGTGAAACGAGGCATGGGAAAGAGGTATGTGAAAGGCCTCTCTGAATGGGCCAAAGAAAAGAAGATATTTGCATCTCATGTGAATGTTCACCAAAGGATAACCCCAGCAGAGTAGGATTTTAACAATCAAGTGGATAGGATGACACATTCTGTGGAAATCAGTCATCCTCTTTCCCAAGCCACTCCCATCATTGCCTGATGGGCTTACGAACAAAGTGGCCATGGTGGCTGGGATGGAGGTTATGTGGGGACTCAGCAACATGAACTCCCACTCACCAAGATTGAGTTGGCTATAGCCACTGCTGAGTGCCCAATCTGCCAACAGCAGAGACCAACATGGAGCTCTTGATACAGCACCATTCCTCAAGGTGATCAGTCAGCAACCTGGTGGCAGGTTGATTACATTGGACTGCTTCCATCATGGAAAGGGTGGTGTTTATTCTTACTTGAATAGACACTCACACTAGATACAAATTTGCCTTCCCTGCATGTAGTGCTTCTGCCAAAACTACCACCTGTGAAGTTACCGGATGCCTTATCCACCATCATGATACACCACACAGCTTCACCTTGGATCAAGGGATTCACTTCACAGAAAATCAAGTGCAGCAATGGGCCCACGTTTATGGAATCCACTGGTCTTACTATATTCTCCATCATCCTGAAGCAGCTGGCTTGATAGAAAGATGGAATGGCCTTCTAAAGACACAATTACAATGCTAGCTAGGTGGCAATACATTGCAAAGATAGGGCAATAGTCTCCAGGAGGCTGTATATGCTCTAAACCAGCATTCAATTTATGGTGCTTTTTCTCCCATTGGGCCCAGGAATCAAAGGGTGGATACAGAAGTGGCACCACTCATTATTACCCCTAGTGTCCCGCTCATAAAATTTTTGCATCCTGTCGCTGTGGCCCTATGCTCTGCGGGGCTTGAGATCTTAGTTCCAAAAGGAGGGATACTCCCACCAGGAGACACAACACTGATACCATCAAACTGGAAGTTAAGAATGTCACTCAGCCACTTTTGGTTCCTTATGTCTCTGGATCAACAGGCAAAGAGGAGGGTTACTCTATTGACTGTTGTGATTGATCATGATTATGAAGTGGAAATTGGATTGATATTACATAATGAAGATAAAGAAGAATATGTCTGGAATACAGGAGATCCCTTAGGATGTCTCTTAGTACTGCCATGCCCTGTGATTAAAGTCAATGGAAAACTACAGCAACCCAATTCCAACACGACTACTGATTGTCCAGATCCTTCAGGATAAAGGTTTGAGTCACGCCACCAGGAAAAGAACCAAGACCAGCTGAGGTGCATGCTGAAGGTAAAGGTAAAGGGAATATGGAATGGGTGGTGGAAGAAGGTAGTTCTAAATACCAGCTACAACCACGTGATCATTTGCAGAAATGAGGGCTTTAATTGTTATGAGTATTGCTTCCTTTTATGTGTGCATCAAATATTTCACTTATAAAAAATAAATTGTAAACAGGGCTAGTATATTTTCAGTTGTACACATGTTAGCTTTATCATGTTAGGCACAAATATGACTTTATAACTGTCTTTATTTAGAGATTGTGTATGGTTTAGGGAGATGTATATGTTTCGGAAGAAGTACAACCAGAATGCTCTTTAGAAGCAAGCACGGTGAGACTGCATCTTATATACTTTGAACATGTTGTCAGGAGGGATCAGTCCCTGGAGAAGGACATCATGCTTGGTAAAGTACAGGGTCAGCGGAAAAGAGGAAGACCCTCAATGAGGTGGATTGACACAGTGGCTACAATAATGGGCTCAAGCATAACAACAATTGTAAAGATGGCACAGGACTGGGCAGTGTTTCATTCTGTTGTGCCTAGGGTCGTTATGAGTCGGAACTGACTCGACAGCACCTAACAACAGCAACAATATATGGACGTCAAGTTGACAAGCAGTGCACTATGATGGCCAAGGTTGTGTATCAACTTGAATGGACCATGATTCTCAGTGATTTGGCAGTTACGATGTAGTTTGCAGCTATGTAATGATGTAATCTCCTCCATAATGAGATCTGATATAATGTAATCACCTCCGTGATGAAATCTGCTATAAGCAGCCAATCAATTGAAACAGAGTTTCATTTGGTGTGTGGCATGCATCTAATACATGTGGACTTTCTGGCAAAACTCATGGGCTTTTACATGCTATGAATCCTGCATCAGGTTCCTGTTCATCTGATCTCAAGTTCTTGAACTTGAGCTAGCAGCTTACTTGCTGATCTTGAGACTCTTCAGCCTCCACAGTCTGTGAGCCAGAGGCCCTGTCAGCTTACCTGCTGACCCTGGGGCATCAGCCCCTGCAACTACGTGAGCCATTTCCTTGATACATACTCAAGAAATCAAACAATGCATTGCATTGGGCAAATCTGCTGCAAATGACCTCTTTAAAGTGTTGAAAAGCAAAGATGTCACTTTAAGAACTAAGATGTGCCTGACCCAAGCCATGGTGTTTTCAATCGCTTCATAAGCATGTGAAAGCTGGACAATGAATAAGGAAGACCAAAGAAGAATTTATGCCTTTGAATTATGGTGTTATCAAATAATATTGAATACACTGTGGACTGGCAGAAAAATGAACAAATCTGTCTTGGAAAAAGTACAGCCAGCGTGCTCCTTAGAAGCAAGGATGGCAAGACTTTGTCTCTCATACTTTGGACATGTTATCAGGATGGACCAGCCCCTGGAGAAGGACATGATGCTTGGTAAAGTAGAGGCCAGAGAAAAAGAAGATGACCCTCAATTAGATGGATTGACACAGTGGCTGCAACAATGGGCTCAAGCATAACAATTGTGAGGATGAAGCAGGAGCAGACAGTGTTTCCTTCTATTGTACACAGGGTCGCTATGAGTCAGAACTAACTTGATGGCACCTAAAAACAACAACAACACACACACACACACATATATACACGCTTCACTGGTTTTGCTAGTTTCTAGAGACCCCCCTAAGACATTCCTAAACTTGGGGTTCTACCTGTCCCTCAAGTCTAGCTCAGCTCTTAGGACATCAAAGAGCACCCCACTTCTTTGTCCCAAGAAAAAGAATATTTTCTGTTTAACCAAAAGTTGGTTCTCATCGTAAATTGTCACTAATTGTTCTGTTGTGCATAGGGTCGCTATGAGTCAGAACCGACTCAACAACACCTAACAACAACAACAGCAGTCTTCAAAACTTGATTCAGATTATTACCAGTAGATGTTTAATTTTATAATAAAAACCTGCAGAAAAAATATATACCACTTTTCAAATATTTGCTTTAGAGCCTAATTTTGCTACAATGCATTTACTTTAGAAAGCAAAGGATTCCCAACAGGACGTCTGGGAAGAGAAAAAGGAGAGCCAGGACTTACTAACAGTGGCATTCTGAGAAGTTTGAGTAGGGTCAATGTCCTCCTCCTGCCCAGGACAAAGTAGGAAAAGCTCATCACCCAAGACTCACTTATGGAGCTCTTCGAACACATTTCTTTGATGACTGTGAGGGTTAAAGTTGTGCGTCAACTTGAATGGGCTGTGATTCTCAGTGGTTTGGCAGTTATGGTGTATACACATAAGTCCACATCATTCTACATTTGCACGAAAAGCACAAAATAGAGAAAATAAACTGATGTAAGGGAAAACCCAGAAAGTCTTATCTGCAGCATAGAATTTGAAAGGTTCCTGGTGTCTAGAATATAAACACGCTTGAAATAGCTCTTCTATTGAACTGGACAAGTGTACTCCAAAATGGGTGGTGTGAAAATCTTCAAAAGCTGCTGAAATCATCCTGTGAAATACAAATGGCCATAAACTTGTATTTGTTGATTTCGTTGTTAGGTATCCTCAAGTTGATTCCAACTCATAGCAATCATCACTATGCTTGAGCCCATTGTTGCAGGCACTGTGTCAGTACATCTTGTTGAGGATCTTCCTGTCTTTCACTGACTCTCTACTTTACCAAGCATGATGTCCTTCTCTAAGGACTGGTCCCTCCTGACAACATGTCCTAAGTACGTGAGACAAAGTCTCGTCATCCTCTCTTCTAAGGAATATTCTACCTATACTTCTTCGAAGACAAATTTGTTCGTTCTTCTACCAGTCCATCTTATATCCAGTATTATTCACAACAGCATAATTTAAAGGCATCAATTCTTCAGTTTCCTTATTCAAAGTCCAATTTGTGCATGCATATAAGGCAGCTGAAAAATACCATGGCTTGGGTCGGGTGCACCTTAGTCCACAAAGTGACATCTTTGCTTTTGAACACTTTAAAGAGGTATTTTGCAGCAGATTTAGCCGATGCAATAAATCGTTTGATTTCTTGACTGCTGCTACCATGGGCATTGATTGCGGATCCAAGTAAAATGATATCCTTGATAACTTCAATATTGGTTATTGGTAATGTTGCTTATTGGTCCAGTTGTGAGAATTTTTGTTTTCTTTATGTTGAAGTGTAATCCATACTGAAGGCTGTGGTCTTTGACCTTCATTAGTAAGTGCTTCAAGTCCTCTTTGCTTTCTGCAAGCAAGATTGTCATCTGCATATTGAAGGTTGTTAATGAGTCCTCCTCAAATCCTGATATAGTGCTATTCTTCATATAGTCCATCTTCTCAGATTATTTGCTCAACATTCAGATTAAGCATGGTGAAAGGATACAATACTGATGCACACCTTTCTTGATTTTAAACCACACAGTATCCCCTTGTTCTGTTCAATTCGACTGCCTCTTCATCTATGTACAGGTTCCTCATGAGCACAATTAAGTGTCCTGGAATTCCCACTCTTCTCAATGTTATCCATAATTCATTATGATCCACACAGTCAAATGGCTTTTCCTAGTCAATAAAACAGAGGTAAACATCTTTCTGGTATTCTCTGCTTTCAGCTAAGATCCATCTGACATCAGCAATGATATCCCTCATTCCACATTCTCTTCTGAATCCGACTTGAGTTACTGTCAGTTCCCTATTGATGTACTGCTGCAACTGCTTTTGAATTATCTTCAGCAAAATAATAGCGTTCAATAATTTCTTCATTCTGTTGCATCACTTTTCTTTGGAATGGGCACAAATATGGATCTCTTCCGGTCAGTTGGCCCTTTAGGAGAAACAAATATGTGATTAATCCATAATTCTGTGAAATCATCCATTGGTGAATAAACTCACAGAACTGGCTTTAAGCAAACTGCCTTTCCTTGATTTTGGTTTCCCCTAAATGTATTACTTCCTCCTTGACATTGGCTGCAAGTCATATTGTCGCCACAATATGGCAGAAGAAACATTAGTAGCTAAATTACTAGGTCAGAATATTCTGATTCCATTCCATTTTATTCAGCTAAATTAATGTAATTCAATTATTAAAATATTTATCAAACTTTTACTCTGTGTTCCAATTTCTGTTTGGGAGATGGGAACACATTGTTTTCAGTTAAGGACAGAAGTGTATTCTACAGAAACAAGGGGCTATAGGTCAAGATAGCAACCATAGAAACTATTCACTCATTCAAATTCTCATCCATTGAGTAGTTTTTTTATTGTTCCTATGTTCCTGGCACTGTCCTAGACAGTGGACTGGAATGTGTGCTTGAATGAAACACTAATGGTGCCTTAGGGGCCAGGAGAGGGAGAAAGACAGCTGGGCAAGGGGTGACAGCAGGCTGTTTGTTGCAACTTAGCCTTGAGGATGTGTGCAGGCGGAGATGGAGGGAGGGAATTCTCAGTGATGCCAACAGCAGGGGCCTTACCTAGGAAGTGGAGCTGGACAGGTAAAGGTGGATAAGGCCACCACTCATATAGGGCTTTAAAGGCCAGCTCAGGTATTTGGGTGCTGTCTTGTTGTGATAGAGAGATAGGAGGGTATGAGAAGAGTCATGGCTGCAGTGTGGAGGAAGCAGAGGCAGGGAGACCAGAAAAGACCAGGTAAGGAGACAGAGGGATGTCAAGGAGGGGACATTTCTGGAGTAGGAATGAAAGCTACATGTGCTGGTTGAGTAAGTAGATGAGGGAGGGACAGGAGTCTAGAACACTAATTAGAAGTCTGATGGTGCAACAGGAAGAGGTGAAGGGGAGCCTTCCAGTTCTCTACACCCTCCTTCCTCTCCAGGAAGCTTTCCTGTTTCCCCTCTGACCCTCAAAGCATTCAGTCTGTGAGGACCTGTGTGTCCCCCTAGATGGTGAGGGCATGAGAGAGTCTTCCTGCAAATACAGAACTGTGGCTTCCCTGCTGTGAAACCTGAAACTGCAGTGAGTGAAGGAGCGAATGATTAAAACTTTAAAGCCATTCATTTGGTTAAACTCTATGGCTTAGACCACTGGCACTCTCCTAACAAAGGATTTCAAGCTGTTTCTTAACACAGATCTTCCTTTCTAAGATCAGATATGTTCTTTCTCCTCTGAACATTCATTCACCTGTTCAGCAAACATAACTGAATGAGTATCTACCATGTGATGGGCAAGATAACTCACACAGAAAACAGTTGCCCTTATGTCATAGCTAAGTTGTCCTGGAGGGGAAGAAAAAACTCTCCTAACCTCAAATGTCTCCATAAAAATATCTAATCCAGTCTTTCCCAAAGAGATTCTGTGAATTAATCCCTAATTCTCTAAAAAAAAAAAAAAAATTTTTTTTTTTTTTTTTTAAAGTATCCATTAAATGTAATGAATTAACTTCTCTCCTCTGCATCTAGAATTGGTCTAGCTTGTACCATCCTCAGAAACCCTGGTGGTGTAGTGGTTAAGTGCTATGGCTGCTAACCATAAAGGTCAGCAGTTCAAATCTGGCAGGCGTTCCTTGGGAAACTCTATGGGGCAGTTTTACTGTCTTGTAGGGTCACTATGAGTCAGAATTGACTCAATGGCAATGGGTTTGATTTTTATTTTTGAACCATCCTCAGGATTAAGAAACTGATTCCTCAAATAATTTTCTGTAGAGCTTAATTCTCTCAGAGCACATGTATGAGGAAGGCCTTTAGGCAGTCAGCCACCTTTTCTTCATGCTTCTCCCTTCGCCTCGAATGGCCTTCCCTCCTAGAGAATACCTACACATCCTTCAAAGACCAGATCACGTGTCCCTTCATAAGCAAAACTTTCCTTCTCCACCACCCCTCCCATCATGACTAACCAGGTTAGTACCCTGCTCTAAGCCCTTCAGCTCCTGACTTCCTGGTGGCAAGACTCAGCACAGAAAAGGAAAAAAGTGTGAGTTTATAGACCTCAGTACTGTATGTGCTGTGGGAGCTCAGCAGGGGGAACTCTTGCCGGTAGCACAGGTAGGAGTTAAGAGCTAAGACTTGAAGAGTAGATGGATTTGTCAAAGATCAGGGGAAGACTGTGACCAAGACTTGGTAGTATAAGTGTGTGTGATTCATAAGGAGAAGACTAGGGGCTGAGCCCCATCAAGAAGGGCCCTAAATGTCCAGTTAAGAGGGGGTCACAGTCACCAATTCCTGCCCAGCTCAAAACCAGGCCTGAGGCTCCTTCTCCTTTGCTGCCCCACCCTCCCCAACTGTATTACCAAAAACCAAACCCACTGCTGTCAAGTCAATTCTGACTCATAGCAACCCTACAGGACAGAGTAGAACTGCCCCGTAGAGTTTCCAAGAAGCTCCTGGCAGATTTAAACAGCCAAGCTTTTGCTTAGCAGTCGTAGCACTTAACCACTACACCACAACTGTATTGGGAAGCATTTTATCATAAATGAGCTGAAGGTGGCTGTGGTCCTGACCCCGCTCTACTTTAAACTGTCACCAGATTTCACCAAGGTCCTCTGTGCCATGGCAGGAGTTGTTTTGAAGTCTGATAATGGTATTCACCTGCATCTGAAGAAGTTCCTCTAACCCTGGTAGGACAAGGACAGGCTCGTTTCATCTATTTGGCTCTGAGAACCTCCTGCCTTCCATCTTGTCTTCCTGTCCCCATGTCCCTGTCCCTTGCCTGTCTTCCCATCACTGGGCTTCCTATCTGCCACCTGGCTGATCTCCTGCCTTTGTCCATCAACCCCTCTGCCCTTCTCTCTGCCAATCTCTCTCTGAGTTCTCTCCCTGTCTCTCTCTCTCTACCTTTCTCTACCCACCTGCATGTCGAACTAGCTAACTAACTCCCGGTCACCTGCCTGCCCTCCAGCCTGTCTGCCCATGTTCAGGTCTTTATTCTTCTGCCAGCTTGTCTGTCCCTTGTGAGTTTCCTGTTGCTGCTATAACAGATTACCACTAACTTAGTGGCTTAGTGGCTGAAAACAACACAAACCTATAATCTGAAATGGGTTCCACAGTTGAAAACCACAGCGGAGCCAAGTGAGTCTCCCTCCTGAGGCTCTAGGGATAACCCTTTCCCTTGCCTTTTCCAGCTTCTAGAACTACTGTCCTTACATCTTTCACTCATGGCTCCTTCCTCCATCTTCAAAGTCAGCAGCAGTTTCAAATCTCTCTCTGCTCCTGTCTTCATATTGCCTCCTCTCCTTTAAAGACTCTGTGATTACTTGGTCCCATTCAGATAATCCAAGATAAGCCCCCAATCTCAAACTCCTTAAGGTAATCATGACGGCAACATCCTTTTACCACATAACATATTCACGGTTTCTGGGAATTTGAGTGTAGACATTCGGAGGTCATTACTCAGCCTGCCACAGTGACCATATGACCGTCATGTGGTCTGTCACACCTGAATATCACCTCCTTATCCACTTGCTATTAACACAACCGTGTTTTTCTCTCCCTCCCACTAGCCAACCCAATCAGCAATCAAGCTCCCACTACTTCAGGTAGTGTCTGTTCTCCTTGGGGTGGAAGTAGATGGCAAGGGATGGGGTTGCGGGGAGGACAGATGAGAGAAATCCATTCTGAGGAAGGAGAAAAAGTTAAACCTGCTCTACAGTGCCCGAGACTCTGTGCGCTCCCTCATGCTGACCAAAGCCCGGCCTAGTGCATTCCACGCCCTCCACACAGGCCCCACTCTGTGTGGTCCCAGGTGCCCACACCCTGCCTGGCTTTGAAAACCAAAACCAAATCACCCCATATTAGCTGGGTTTAGAAAAAAGGCTCCTCTCTCAGGAGCACGGAGGGTGGGCTCAGACTATCAGGTAAGGGATCCTGCCTCCATTCTACTCAGGGGTTCAACATTTTTCATACTAGATTTTTAAAGCAAGAACCATCTAGAGTCCATCTTGCCAAGAGCAGGAGAACTTACAGTACTGGTGGGGTATGAGGGACCTGGGAACTCAGCCATTCATGGCCCAGAAATGTTTGAGAAGTCTTTGATGTCACTAAGCACCTGTTAACACTTCCCAGCACAGAATGGTCTACAGGCTCCTCAGAAGGCTCAAGGAATCAGTGACTGTTCATCAGGGACCTGCCCAGATGGTCAAACAGGGTGGGAGTCTGGGAGAGGATTTCAGACCCAGCAGCTAGCAGCCCCTGCCTCTTCTCCACAGGACAGCCTGAAAGCAGTTACCCATAGCTCAGCATACCACCTCCCACCCCCCACTCCACCCTGGTAAAGAAAGGGTTTCAACAACCCTGCAACATTTGACAATTATGTGGGAACTAGCTCTCCTAAGTCAGGGCCCTGTTTCCAGCACTGGCCCCCATTGTACTCCTGCAAGTTTCCCTGGGCTTGTGTCCCTGCTTCCAGCAACCTCTCTTAACCCAGGTCGTTCCTTCTTCTTTGATCTTGGGCAGAGATTGCTCCCATTTCTAGCCCAAGGCCCTGGCTGCCATAGATACACTAGGACTTCCTGGTGCCATTTATCTGCTGTGTGAGGCCAGGTATTGCTATCTGCAAGAGATATCTCCCCCAGCTCTTGCCTAAAGCTAGTACTTCCCTCCCAGTTCCCCAGTCTCCCTATACACTGCAGATTCTTGGCCTACCTTAAAAGGGACCTGGAAAGTGGCTTGTCACTCAGCACTTGATCTGGGGATTAAGGAAAGAGAATGATCCTGGGAGCTTCCTGGACAGAAGGTTCATCAGGTCCCCTGGCATTAGATGTGCAATAGGGCTCAGGCTAGTCCAGCCTCAGGGAGCACAAGTCAGTGTTGGCCAGGATTCTGGGACCAAAACCATGGATATATGCTCAAACCAAGGAAAATATCAAACGACACAGGAAACATCAAAAGAAGACCGAAGGAATACACAGAATTACTGTACCAAAAAGAATTGGTAGACGTTCAGCCATTTCAGGAGATAGCATATGATCAAGACCTGACTGTACTGAAGGAAGAAGTCCAAGCTGCACTGAAACCTTGTTTGGCAAAAAACAAGACTCCAGGGATTGACAGAATACCAATTGAGACGTTTTAACAAATAGATGCTACGCTGGAAGCTCTCACTCATCTATGCGAAGAAATTTGGAAGAAGGCTACCTGACCAACCAACTGAAAGAGATTCATATTTGTATACATGCCAAAGAAAGGTGACCCAACAGAATGTGGAAATTATAGAACAACATCATTAATATCACACTCAAGTAAAAATTTTGCAGAAGATAATTCAAAAATGGTTGTAGCAGTACATCAACAGGAAACTACCAGAAATTCAAGCCAGATTCAGAAGAGAATGTCGAATGAGGAAAATCATTGCTGACGTCAGATGAATATTGGCTGAAGTATAGAATACCAGAAAGATGTTCATCTGTGTTTTATTGACTATGCAAAGGCATTCGACTACGGGGGTCATAACAAATTACGGCTAACATTACGAAGAATGGGAATTGCAGAACACTTGATTGTGCTCGTAAGGAACGTGTACATACACTAAGAGGCAGTCAATTGAACAGGATAAGGGGATACTGTTTGATTTAATGTCAGGAATGGTTACATCAGGGTTGTACCCTTTCATCATACTTATTCAACTTGAATGCTGAGCAAATAACTGGAGAAGTTGGACATTATGAAGAAGGTGGCATCACGATTGGAGGAAGACTGATTAACAACCTACATTATGCAGATGACACAACCTTGCTTACTGAAAGTGAAGAGTACCTGAAACACTTACTGATAATCAAAGACTACAGTTTTCAGTATGGATTACACCTCAACATAAGGAAAACAAAAGCCCTCAAACTGGACTAATAAGCAACATCATGATAAATAGAGAAAATATTGAAGTTGTCAAGGATTTCATTTCACTTGGCTCCACAATCAATGCCCACGGAGGCAGCAGTTAAGAAATCAAATGACCTATTGCATTTGGGCAAATCTGCTGCAAAAGACCCCTTTAAAATGTTAAAAAGCGAAGACGTGATTTTGAGGACTAAGGTGCGTTTGACCCAAGCCATGGTATTTTCAATCACCTCATATGCATGAGAAACATGGACAATGAATAAGGAAGACCAAAGAAGAAATTACACCTTCGAATCATGGTGTTGTCTAAGAATACTGAGTACCATGGACTGCCAGAAGAATGAACAAATCTGTCTTGGAAATGTACAACCAGAAAGCTCCCTGGATTCAAGGATGGCGAGACTTCATCTCATGTACTTTGAACATGGTATCAGGAGAGACCAGTCCCTGGAGAAGGAGATTGAGACCCCAATACTCCCCAGCCTGTTTTCTCTTTTTCAAAATGGGCGACTGAGAGTTTAACATAACTAAGGCCATGATAAACCTATAAATTGTTCCTCCTCTGCCTGCCTCCTTCACATACCTCTGTTAATGACTTTGTTTTGACCAAATGTTAACAACTTTGTTCTTTGTTTTAAACTGATGCAAATAACCTTTTGTTCTGTCCAGACTACCTGTGGCCTACAACCCCCACAGGAAAATCAGAGCCCAGGTATCTGATATGTATATCTTTAGCCTAATAAAGAAAAGTCTGGCAAGGGACTACAAAGACACTTGTAACCCTTGTAATATTCTATATAAGCTCAAATGTAAAACTGCTCTTTGGGATTCCATAGAGACAGCCTGTGTTGCTGCTGGGTCCCCGGTGACAGCTCCTTAATAAACTTTCTCACTCTTCCTGACTTGGAGTATGTTTCATTGGCTGGGCTGCTCCAGGGCACGGACCCTAATCAGGTAACAAGATCATGCTTGGTAAAGTAGAAGGTCAACAAAAAAGAGGAAGACCCTCAACAAGATGGATTGACACAGTGGCTGCAACAATGGGCTCAAACATAGCAACAATTGTGAGGATGGCACAAGAAAAAAGCATTATTTCCTTCTTTTGTATTTTTTTTTGTACATAGTGTCGCTATGAGTTGGAACTGACTGGGCAGCTCCTAACAACACCTTACCCCAGCCACACAGTCTCAAAGATTAATTGACTCCTGGATTGGAGCTCATTAAGCCTTAAAGAGGTGTGTGTGCACCCCCTCAATGGGCACAGCTGCAGAGACTACCTGGGAAGAATCTCTAATCCATCATGTGGCTTCACCTCTCAGCTGTCCACTAAGGTCCTTCTCTGCACTTTCAAACCCCACCTATGCCTCAAGACCCCATTCATGTATCATCTGTTGCCTGAAGCCCCCTTTAACCCCACTCTGCAACCTTCTTCCAGCCAACCCAGAATCCCAGAGCACCTGTGACTGGGAGACACTGATGCTGTCGATGACAAGGAGGGCTAAAGGGACCCATCTCAGAGGGGCAGACAGCACACAAATGAAGTCATATTCCATGGTGGTTACAAGGGACTGTGCTTTAGAATTATTCATTGTTCCAGTCATTGTTGTCTTATACACTTTTTGAATGTCTGTTATATTTTAAACACAAAGAACAAAATTAAATAAACACGCCAGTAAAGGAGTAAGGCCCTGAAGCCATCCCTCTATCATGTGCTATGGGGTGAGGGATGTGCCTGGTCATCATTACAAGTCACGAGGCAAAGTTTCCACTGGATTCCCTTGTGTTTACGAAGACTGAGTGTAAGTGTGTGCTACACTGTAAAAATATTGCTAATTTTGGGGGTGTTATAGATTGAATTGTGTCCCCAAAAAATGTGTGTCAACTTGGCTAGTCCATGATTCCCAGTATTGTATAACTGTCCACCATGTTGTCATCCGACATGATTTTCCTACATGTTGTAAATCCTATCTCTATGATGTTAATGTGGCAGGATTAGAGGCAGTTATGTTAATGAGGCAGGACTCAATCTACAAGATTAGACTGTACCTTGAATAGATCTCTTTTGAGATATAAAAGTTAGAATCAAGCAAAAAGACAGGCAGACCTCATACCACCAAGAAAATAGTGCCAGGAGCAGAGTGTGTCCTTTAGACTCAGGTTCCCTGCACTGAGAAGCTCCTAGACCAGGGGAAGATTGATAACGAGGACCTTCTCCCAGAGCCGACAAAGAAAGAAAGTCTTCCCCTGGAGCTGGCACCCTGAATTTGGACTTCCACCCTTCTAGACTGTGAGAAAATGAATTTCTCTTTGTTAAAACCATCCACTTGTGATATTTCTGTTATAGCAGCACTAGATAATCAAGACTGGGGGATAGATGAAATTTCTAGAAAAGGATAGATGCTCACTAATATTTGGTTGAATAAATGAGTGAGTTCTAGACAGTGGTGTCACTAGGGTTGGTGTCGCCCAGTGCAGAAACTCATGGTGTCACCCCCACCCCCAGCCTCCTCCAATAACGGACCATATAGATCCTTTGTAGTGTTTTTGTACTGTTACTCGTAAATTGTGAACATTGGCAGCAACAACAACAGTGCATGACTGTAGCACAGCAGACAAAACCAAGTGATTCAAAGAGACATTGTAATTGGGTAATAATGACACCTCTGCCTGGAGCACGTTAAAAGGTTCAAAAAGTAAATTTTCATACAGTTTTAACCTTGTAGGTATTTTGATACACGTAAACTGAGTTCACAAAAAGACGTTTTTGTTGTTGCAACTAATTATAGGGATATTTTTATACAAAATAGTAAATTTCTACTGAAACAGTGCTCAAAAATATACAGACAGTCACCCCCTCTGACAGTGTCACCTGGTATGATCCACCCTTCCTCCACCTCCCACCCCCCGCCCAAAGTGATGCCACTGGCTCTAGAATATGTGCATAATAAACATTTATAGACACACAGGTCTACAAGGCACTGCTCTTTAGTGAATGTCTATGTTGGTCCCACTCACCTTCTAACCAAGGCTTCAAACCAATTCTCCTTCATTCAGTCACAAAAGACAAAGCAAAACTGGAACAGATTCGAATTTTTAAAATTTGGGTGAAGCAGAACAATAACTGGAATAAGAAAAATTACCAGTTGAGACCCCGCAAGAAACTCAATCTCCGCTCTTAGAAAACAAGGGCAGCGTATGTGTTGCATAACAACCAAATCTCTTCCCGTTTGGATTTTGAACAGAGTCAGAAGCGACTGTGCACCATTCAAAGATGGCGGCTGTGCACCACCGTGTATCCGTGTCACTCTCCACAGTCCTTCCAATAATCCAGTCTCCCTCATCAGTTCCTGAAAGAATTCACAAAGCCTCTTCTGAGTCTCCCATTCTAGAGGTTCGACCTGTAATTTTTACCATTCCTGTTATTTTTCCAGTTCACCCACATTTTGTAAATTTGTGTCTGTTCTGGTTTCACTTGGTTGGCCATGACTGAACTGACTCAAGCTAGTTTGAAGCCCTGGTGGTAACCTATAAGCCTCCCCAGGGTAGGGAGTCATAGTAACTCCTCAGTTCAGCCTGAGAAGGGTAGTGCCGTTCCCATTCTAGACTGGCTGGAGATACTACTCTCTATGAAACGGCATTTTGGACCACAGGGCCGGCTGCCTCATCCTGCCATCCTCGAGTGCAGAATCAGCTGGGGCATCCTGACGGGCAGCCAAGAGGGGTCCAGGGAGGACTCAAGGCACAGCAAGCAGAGGTACGTGACTGCCTTCATGGTATTCATGGCAAACTGCTGCCCAGTGCAGTTCCTGTGGTGAGCATAGAAAGGGTCCTCTGGCTCTGGGATATCCAGAGAATACCAGACCTGTCCCAAAGAACAGGCAACAGATCTGATGTTCTTAGTTGTCAGCCAAAATTGATAACTAGTTTTGTATCAATCATTGGCTGGTAAATTGATTGATCTGGGCTTAATAAACAGATCCTTGGAGTTTGGTGAGGGTTTCAGACTGAGGAGATTTGCATTTAGTGGTCTGGCTTGGGGGCCTCTCCTGTAATGACTCACCCATTCCTTGCCTCCAAGAGAGGAATGGGAATAAGATAAGGGAACATAGAAGGTCTCTGGAGCTCTTCCCTATGTTAGGATCACACCATTCCCTGCCAGAGCATTATGGGCCTCTCCCTTCCTGGGCCCTGCAGAGAAGGGCATGAAGGCAAAGCAGTGGCTTTGGCCAAATTCTCAGGGGGAAAGTGCGGGAGCTGAAAGACCTGAGTGGGCAGGACCTTGCTGAAATACCTGCCATGTCCCACAATCCCTGACTCCAAGCCCAGGGATGAGGATACCTCAGTGACAGGCCATACAGCACCATCCCTATGGAGGGCACAGATGTGCAGAGAGATCAGGCTGCCTGTGGACACAGTAGAAACTGATGTCCAGGGGTACTGCTGGGCCATGCCTACTTCCTCACAATGACAGAATCCCATATGTCACCTAACTAGGTCCTCTGTCCCTGCCTGAACACTGACAGTGACAGAGCACTCACTACCATGCTCAGCTCGTGAAAGTACTTTTGGTCCTCATCACACTCAATTCCTGCAGTCCCTTGTTGCCCTTTCCCAAACTTATCACAGGCCCAGGCTTCCTTTCCCTATTGTGCCCTGAGCCTGTTGCACTCAGGATGGCCTGCCCTCTCCAAGGAGTGTTTACTCCCTTGGCTGTACACAGCTTTGGTATCATCAGGCACATAGATGTTTAGGAAGTCAACAAACTGAACCAAGTAGGTAGACATAAAGGAGCTGGTGGGACCAGGACATGACCTTGCCCATACTTCCCATCTGCTGAACCTGAAATGGTGACAGATAGCCAGGGCCATTCATGAACCTAGCATCACCAGCTAGGTCCCAATTCCCAGAGCAGGGAAGGGAGGAAGCCACCCGGTGGATCTGGGAACTTTCTTTCCTCCTCCTGCCTCCCAACTTTAACCAGTCACTCAATCCTCAACATTTATGTGTTCTGTCCCCTCTGCAGTGCCAGAGCCACTGCTGTAAGGCCAAGTCTCCCTCTTCTTGCACCTGAGTTAGCTCTACAAGCTCCTAACAGTCCACTGAGCTTCCATGAGGTACCCCCAAAAACCATCTACGCTCTGGCCAGACAGAACATTCTTTTAAACATTAAAGTTCCTTTATTGTAAAGGAAACACCTACATGTTATACAATACAGAAGCCACCTGCATTCCACCCCTGCTGAGTCAATCAACACATTTTTATTGAGGACCCACTATGTGCAGAGCCCTTTTCCAGACATCTCGGGAGAATGAGACAGACATGGCCCTGCCCTTTCATTCTATGGGGCAGACAAACAATTAACAAGTAAATCATAGGTAAAATATGGATGGACAGTAGTAAGTGCTAAGAAGGAAATACAGGCTGTCCATGACTTACAACAGGGTTCCATTCTGATGGTCCTGTCGTAAGTCGTTTCTGACATAAGTTGAATATCTTTTTTTTTTTTTAGTTTTCATTATTATTGCATTTTATTATCAGTGTCTTTATGGATCCAATCTTTATTCGTGTATGGGAATTGGAAATATTACATGTAAACTTACAGGGTTTTTTTAATACATAAAAAAAAAACTAAACCAAACCCAGTGCCGTTGAGTCGATTCCAACTCATAGCGACCCTATCGGAAAGAGTAGAACTGCCCCGTAGAGTTTCTAAGGAGCACCTGGCGGATTTGAACTGCCAACCCTTTGGTTAGCAGCCGTAGCACTTAACCACTATGCCACATACATACGTAAAAAAATACACAAATCATAAGAAAAAGGATAGTTGTAAGAGCAGTTCATTTTAACTAGAATATGTTGTAAATTGGGGACTACCAGTAAACACAGTGCTATGATGCAGAATATCAGGGAGGACCTGCTTAGACAGGCAGTCAAGGAAGGCCTGTTGTTGGAGATGACATTAAGGTGAAACCCTAAGGCTGATCAGGAGCTAGCCAAGTGAAGAGTAAGGAAAGGGCATATCAGGCATGGCAACAGTAAGTACAAAGGCCCTGGAGTAGGAAAAAGCTTGGTGTATCCCAGAAGCTGCCATGTGGTGGGACAGTGTCTTAGGCTGGGTTCCCTAGAGAAGCAAATCCAGTGAAGTGTACATATATAGAAAGAGAGAGATTTGTCTCAAGGAAATGGCTCACCCTCTTGTTGAGGATAGCAAGTCCCAAAGTCCATGGATCAGGCATTGGCTGGAGGTTTCTCCTGACTCCCATGGCCCCAGGGGCTGACAAACCCAGAATCAGCAGGTCAGACAGCAGGCTGCGGCTTACAGGTCTGTGGAAGACAGCAAATCCAAAAGTTGGCAGATCAGATGACAGGCTTCTACCTCTAGTCTCAAGAGCTAGAGGTCAGATGATGATGAGCCAGAAACAGGATCTAGACCAATCAAGTGATCTTTGCCAGAACATCTGTCATGGATTGAATTATGTCCCCCCCAAAATGTGTGTATCAACTTGGTTAGGCCATGATTCCCAGTATTCTGTGGTGGTCCTCCATTTTGTGATTGTATACTATGTTAAAAGGATTAGGGTGGGATTGTAACACCCTTACTAGGTCACATGCCTGATCCAATGTAAAGGGAATTTCCCTGGGGTGTGGCCTGCACCACCTTTTATCTCTCAAGAGATAAAAGGAAAGGGAAGCAAGCAGAAAGTTGGGGACCTCATACCACCAAGAAAGAAGCACTGGGAGCAGAGCATGGCCTTTGGACCCAAGGTCCCTGTGCCTGAGAAGTTCCTGAACCAGGGAAAGATTGAGGACAAGGACCTTCCTCTAGAGTCAACAGAGAGAGAAAGCCTTCCTCTGGAGCAGAAGCCCTGAATTTGGACTTTTAGCTTATTTTACTGTGAGAAAATAAACTTCCTTTTGTTAAAGCCATCCACTTGTGGTATTTCTGTTATAGCAGCACTAGATGACTAAGACAACATCTGTATATATGTATTGGGGTCAGTCCACACCATGAGGGAAACTCCTCTTACAACTAATTGGTTGATCTCATCAGATCACATCATGGAAGAGATTACATACAGCACAAAATGGAGGATAATTACATCAGATCAGAAAATGGAGGATAATTACATAATGCCGAAAGTCATTACCTAGCCAAGTTGACATGTAACATTAACTACCACAATCCAACCCTTGTCAAGTTGGCACCTGCACTCATCTCCTTAAATCATACATATTTTTTAAATAAAAACAATTATAAAGTCATACTTGGGCCTAACAAGATGCAACTAACAAGCGTACAACCAAAAGCACACTAGTCCCATTTACATTTTATAAATGATGGGATAAGGGAGGGAAGAAAACAAAAATATTTGCTATATATGTGTATATATATAAAATACATGGAAACCCTGGTGGTGTAGTGGTTAAGTGCTATGGCTGCTAACCAAAAGGTCAGCAGTTCGAATCCACCAGGTGCTCCTTGAAAACTCTACAGGGCAGTTCTACTCTGTCCTATAGGGTAGCTATGAGTTGGAATCGACTCGACAGCAGTGAGTTATATAAAATACATATACACACACATATATACATACATAAAAAAAAAAAACATAGATACACCTATATACATATAGAGAGAATTGATAGGAAACCAATTGAAATATTTCAACAAATGGATGCAACTCTGGAAGCGCCCACTCACCTATGCCAAGAAATTTGGAAGACAGCTACCTGGCCAACTGACTGGAAGAGACCCATATTTGTGCCCATTCCAAAGGAAGGTGATTCAACAAAATGTGGAAATTATCGAGCAATATCATTAATATCACACACAAGTAAAATTTTTCTGAAGATTATTCAAAAGAAGTTGCAGCAGTACATTAACAGAAAACTGCCAGATATTTAAGCTGGATACAGAAGAGGACATGCAACAAGGGATATGGCTGTCAGATGGGTTTTGGCTGAACAGAGAATATCAGAAAGATGTTTACCTGTGTTTTATTGACTATGCAAGGGATTTGACTCTATGGATCATAATATATTATGGATACCGTTGGGAAGAATGGGAATTCCATAACACTTAATTGTGTTCATGAGGAACCTGTACATAGACCAAGAGGTAGTCGTTCAAACAGAATAAGGAGATACTGAGTGTTTTAAAATCAGGAAAGGTGTGCGTCAAGGTTGTATCCTTTCACTATACTTATTCAATCTGTATGCTGAGCAAATAATCAGAGACGCTAGATGATATGAAGAAGAACAAGGCTTCAGGATTGGAGGAAGGCTCATTAACTACCTGCCTTATGCACATGACACAACCTAGTTTACTGAAAGGGGGGAGGACCTGAAGCACTTACTGATGATCAAAGACTATAGCCTTCAGTATGGATTACACCTCAACATTAAAAAAAAAAAAAAAACCTCACAACTGGACCAATAAGTAACATCATGATAAACAAAGAAAATATTGCAGATGTCAAGAATTTCGTTTTACCTGAATTCATAATTAGCACCCGTGGAAACAGCTGTCAAGAAATCAAATGACGCGTTGCATTGGGCCAATCTGCTGCAAAAGATCTCTTTAAAGTGTTGAAAAGCAAAGATGTCACTTTAAGGACTAAGGAGTGCCTGACACAAGCCATGGCATTTTCAATAGCCTCGTATGCATGCGAAAGCTGGACAATGCATAAGGAAGACCAAAGAAGAATTTATGCCTTTGAATTGTGGTGTTGGTGAAGAATATTGAATACCATGGACTGGCAAAAGAACGAACAAATCCGTCTTGGAAAAAGTACAGCCAGAATGCTCCTTAGAAGTGAGGATGGTGGGACTTCATCTCACATACTTTGGACATGTTATCAGGAGGGACCAATCCCTAGAGAAGGACATCATGCTTAGTAAAGTAGACCATCAGCAAAGACAAAAGAAAGATCGTCAATTGACACAGTGGCTGCAACAATGGGCTCAAGCATAAGAACAATTGTGAGACTGGCGCAGGACTGGGCAGTGTTTTGTTCTATTGTACATAGGATCACTATGTGTCGGAACCGACTCAACAGCACCTAACAGCAACAACATGTATATGCACAATACACATAATAAAACAAGAAAGAAATACTGATAACAATTACAGTCCTCCATTCTGCAACTGATCACTTGGTCGTAACTGGGATTTAGAAAAACCTTCTTCCACTACCCATTCTGTATTCCCTTTACCCTAAGCAAGCACCTCAGCTGGTCGTGGTTCTTTGTCAGGTGGAGTGACCTAATCCTTCATTCCTGTAGGGTATGGTCCATTTGTAGTCATGTCAGAATTGGGTTGCTGTAGTTTTCGACTGACTTTAATTACGGGGCATGGTAGTACTAAGAGATGTCCTAAGGGATCTCCTGTATTCCAGACATATTCTTTATCTCCATTATGTAATATCAATTCAATTTCCCCTTGGTAATCAGGATCAATCACATGAGCTGACATGGTAATACCCGTCTTTGCCTGTTAATCCAGAGGCATGAGGAGACCAAAGGAGCCAGGTGGCATTTTTAACTTCCATTACAATGGAATCAATGTTACATCTCCAGGTGGGAGCATTCTTCCCTTTGGAAATAAGACATCTAGAGTTGCAGACATAGGATGTCCGGATGGGTGAATCCTGGCTATGGGAGAAAAAGCACCATATATTGGACACAGTTTTAGAGCATATACAGCCTCCTGGAGAACATTTCCCCAATACTGCAAGGTATTGCCACTTTGCTGGCTCCATAATTGTGACTTTAGAAGGCCATTCCATCATTCTATCAAGCTAGCTGCATCAGGATGATGGGAATCATGTTACGTGAATTCCGTGAGCGTGGGCCCATTGTCACACTTCATTTGCTGTGAAGTAAGTTTCTTGAACCGAGGCGATGCTGTGGATAAGGCATTCTGTAAGTCTGTTGCTGGTAGTTTTGGCAGAAGCATTGAATACAGGGAAGACAAATCTGTATCCAGAGTGTCTATTCCCAGTGGCAGAGTGGCTTGCACAGAAGCCTGAATCTGTCGTAGAGCCTTCTCTTGTTCTAGGAACCATTCAAAACTGGCAGCTTTTCGAGTCACTTGATGAATAAGCTGGAGTAGCACACTCAAATGAGGAATATGCTGCCTCCAAAATCCAGAGGCCCACCAAGTGTTGAGCCTCCTTTTTAGTTGTGGGAGAAACCAGATGTAATAACTTATCCTTCACTTTAGAAAAAAATACCTCTTCATGACCCACACCCACCAGACTCCTAGAAATGTCAGTGGGGTGAAGGTGCCTGAATTTTTGTCAGATTAACGACCCACCCTCTAGCACACAAATGTTTTCCAATAAGTCCGAGTCACTAACATTTCTTCTTTAGTAGGTCCAGTGATCATAATGTCATCAATATAATGGAGCAGCGTGATGTCTTGTGGAAGGGAGAGGCAGTCAAGGTCCCCGCAGACTAAATTATGACATAGGGCTGGAGGGTTGATATACCCCCTCAGGTAGGAGAATGAAGGTGTATTTCTGGCCTTGCCATCTGAATCCAAACTGCTTCTGTTGATCCTTCAAAACCGGAATGGAGAAAAAGGCATTAGCCAGATCAATAGCTACATGCCAGGTACCAGGAGATGTACGAATTTGTTCGAGCAATGAAACAACATCTGGAACAGCAGCTGCATTTGGAGTCACCACCTGGTTAAGTTTTTGATAAACCTCTGTCAGTCTCCAAGATCCATCTGCTTTTTGCACAGGCCAGAAAGGTTAGTTGAATGGGGATGTGGTGGGAATCACCACCCCTGCATCCTTCAAGTCCTTGATGGTGGCAGTAATCTCTGCAGTTCCTAAAGGAATACAGTATTGCTTTTGGTTTCGTATTTTCCTAGGTAGAGGCTTTTCTAGTGGCTTCCACTTGGCTTTTCCTGCCATAATAGTCCTTATTCCACATGTCAGCAATCCAGTACGTGGATTCTGCCAGTTGCTGAGTATGTCTATTCCAATTATGCAATATGGAACTGGGGAAATCACTACAGGATGAGTTTGGTGACCCACTGTGACAGAGACCTGAGTAAAGACTCCATGAACAACTTGACCTCTATATGCCCCAACTCTGACTTGTGGGCTTCAGTGATGTTTTGGATCTCCTGGAATTAGTGTCAGTTTTTAGAGTCAGTATCCAGTAATCTCTGAAAAGTCTGATCACTTCCCTTTCCCCAATGAATAATCATTTTCATAAAAGGCCATACATCATTTGGGGACAGCTGGGAGAAAGATCAACAGTATAAATTTTTGGCAGTGCAGTGGGGTCCTTCCTCGAGGGGATCTAGCCTCCCCTTCATTCAAGATGTTTTGGGTCTGTAAACACACTCAAGTCTGGGAATTGATTGAGGGGCCGTGCCTCTCTATCCTGGCAATTCAAGTTAGACTGCCATTTAGTTGATCTAGAATTCTTCCACTTGTACAGGTCAAGTAAATATTTAGTAGGTTTCCCATCTATTTCACTCCTAGGGGCATCATGACTAAGTACTCAAGGCCTTAAGTCCATACAAGTCAGAATGTTCTGATTACTGCTTTGACTCCACTATCCATTATGGTAACAATGCCTTTGTCTTTGTCTATCAAGTGCTGCCAACTGGCCCCTACCACCATGGGGTCCAATCAGCCCCATTGCAGATAGGTGTCTTAATTCAATTAGGGCAATTCTGGCTGTCATATCTGACTTACATAAAATAGCAATCACAATGAACTCAAGGATCACGACTCTTTTGCTTGCAGCCTTGTCCCAGCACATAGCACACTAGCTGGCCCACAGTAGGTGCTCATTAAGTATTTGTTGAGGAAACTGAAGGGGGAAAAGTGTGTTTGTACATGTGTATCACAATGAGTTGATAAAGTTTTTTCCCACTTTGTCCCAAGGTAGATCCTCCACGGTTAGTTAATACTAGAGGCTAAGCTATAAGCTCTGCCCTCACCATTTCCTCTCCCCAGAAGTGGGTGGGACAATCCTCCCTGAACTCTAGCAGAGGTGGTCAAAGGCAGTCAGCGATGGTTAGGGGTGGTCAGTGATCCAGAAGTAGCTGTACAATGAGTATCTCACTGCAGAGCCCCCCTGGACCTCTGGGCTCCTCCAAGAGGCCTCCATGCTCAGCCTGGTTCTGCTCCTGCTCAAGGTAGCCGAGCTCTACCTGCTCAGGCAATGGTTACTCAAAGCCCTCCAGCAACTCCCATCACCTCCCTCCCACTGGTTCTTCTGGCACAAGCAGGAGGTAGGAAGGAGGGGGTGAGAGCAGTGGGACAGGAGTGAGGGCCCAGGCTAAGAGCATGATCAGCAAGTCCATGAGACAAAGCCTTGTTATGTGAACCTGCTCCTGCCTCCCCAGGTAAGCCTGGCTCACCTCTTAGGTGTCAGCTCTTCACTCCCAGCAACAGGGAGCTCACTGCCTCACAAGAAGCCTGTCCTAGCCTTGCTCAGCTCTTTCAGATACTCCTTCTTGTGTAGAACTGAGGTCAGTCCTGGCCACTCTAAAGAGCTGGTAGACAATGGTCCTTCCTGAATATCCTCTTCTCTGGGCTGAGCAACACCATCAACCTCGGAGTATGCTGATCATGTTCTCAGTTACACAGTTCCATGTCTCATTTACCTAGTGCTGCCATAACAAAAAATACCAAAAATGGGTGGCATTAAAGAACAGTAATCTATTGTATAGCAGTTTTGGAGGCTTGGAGTCTGAATTCAGGGCATTGGTAGGTCTAGGTGTTCTTTCTCTTTCTCTCTCTCTGGGCTGTAGGGAAAGGTTCTTGTCTCTATCAGCTTCTGTAGCTCCTGGTTGTTCTTAGCATTCCTTGGCTGCTTGTAGATGTATCTTCACCTGGCATCTGTCCACCCCCTCTGTGTGTGTGTCTCTCTCTCTTTTCCCTTTTTATAAGAGCCACTCCAAAGGGATTAGTTTTAAAACTAATCATGCCCTTATAAGGAGTCCCTGGGTGGTGCAAACAGCTAAGCACTGGGCTACTAATTAAAAGACTGGCAATCTGAACCCACTCAGAGTGTCTTGGAAGAAAGCTCTGGAGATCTGCTTCTGAAAGGTCATAGCCATGAAAACCCTTTGGAGTTTAGTTCTACTCTGCAACACTTGGGTTCACAAATTGTCAGAATCAACAATATAGCAACTGGTACTCAAGTAAGGTCTCATTAACATAACAAAAGAAAACCCTATTCATAATCAGGGTCACATTCACTAATACAGGGGTTAGGACTTCAACATCTTTTGAGGAGACATAATTCAATCCATAATATCATCCTCTGTGCCTGGCCCAGAGCTCATTCAGGAGCACAGAAACTGGTCTGAGGGAATCCCTAGCCTGGGGATTCACAGACTGTGAAGGAGCAGACAGGAAACCTAAGAAGGTGTCAGGGCAGAGAAAAAGGCCCACTCTGCTGGCTGGGAGTGGGGATGATATCAGGTGTAGAGGACCAAACATCTTGGTTTGCCTGGGACTGAGAAATTACTGGAATGCAAAATGTTTAGTGCTTAAACCATGACAACTGCAGGCAAACATGAGAGGGAAGAGCTCTAGAATGGTCCCCAGGTGAGGGCTACTGATTTTGAGTTTCACCGTGAAACAGGGTCTGTTTACCTGCCCTCTTTCCTCTCCTCCTCCCACAGTCCAGGGCTTTGAGCACCTTGAGGACGAGCATCTCGGGGTTTTCACTGTACCTCAATGCCCAGCATTAAGCCCAGCTCAGCGGGGATGCTCAGCCCAGGTGTGTACAGTGATAAAAGGTAGGAGGAACATGGAGAGGAGCTCTCTGAGGGTTTGTGGCTGAACAAACGTCAGGAGGAGGTAAGGGTCTCAGACAGCTGAGACTTCTCTTTTCTCCATGAAGGCAACAACAGGATAATCAGCAGAGTGGAGCCAAAGATGGAGACTGTTAATATGGCCACAAGAAAACACGCAAAGCCCAGTTTGTTCATGCAAATTGTGGTATTAATGACGTCTAGATTATCTGATGATTTTTGGATATTGTGTTGTTTTGTTTTTGTTTTTGATGCAGTCGTCACTAGCTTCCATTGGTTCCCTTCTTGGACCCAAGTGGGCTAACCCATGTTCCTTTGCCATCCACCCCCCAACTCCCCAAGGACTTTCTGGTGCCACTGGCCTCTCAGCCCACCTGCTGGGACTGCTTTGAGCTGCCTCCTGTCCCTGAGCAGACCTGGCTGGAGCAGACCAGGCTGCCCCTTTCTGAGCTATTATCTGACATAAGGAACCACTGGAAATTCTTTCAGTGACTTGCCCCCTACACTAATGGCCATTAGGTTTGTAGACTCAACAATGAGGTAATTGTTGTAAGCATAAATAATAATAGTCATGGTATTGAATAATCTCTCTGCTTCTGTTGGCCTCATAGCAATTACAGTAAAAAAAAAAAAAATTCAGCAGTTATAATACTGTCTAAGGTTTTTATTTATTCAATACCTCTATTATTAGCTAAGTTATGAATTTGAATGCCACAGATAATTAAGTTGAACCTAATCTTTCAGGACACATATCAAATGACAAGGCACAGCAGCTAATAGGGCCTGTTACCTAGCTAACTGTGTTCAAATCTCAGCTCTACCACTTAAGTTTAAATGCCCTGTCTATGCCTCAGTTTACTCATCTATAAAATGAAGATAACACTAATTCTAGTATACTCAAATAATTTGTTATAACTTGAGCATGGTGCCTGGTAGAAGGCAAAGGCCACAGTCACACTCACTAAGCTTTGTATAAGAATAATGTTAATGCCTGTGGAAAATGAGCATTGGATAAGTTTAACAACTCACCCATTAATCAGAGTGAAATCCAACAGGGACTATGAAAAGAGGAACCCACAACTTCAGGATTTAAATAGCTCCAAACAGCCCCCCAAAGCCTCGTCTTTTCTCCATGGCCTCCCTCCTATCCTAGGTGTGCCTGCTGTGTCGACAGAGTCCACAACACCTGACCAGTGCCTGTGCTGGCCCCACTATTACCTGTCCACGTGCTTTCCAGGTTTCCTTTGGGGCTGCAGCTCCCAGAAGTAGCCAAATGAGGACAGCTCTGGTGGCGCACTGCCTGGTATGTACGACCACTCTAGCAGGGCCCAAGGGTTATTTGCCTACAGGGTTACCACCACTGCCACCATGGGCACTATCTCCTCTACAAGAGTCTTTACCCTCTTTGGCCTCACTTACTCAGGAACAAGAGCCAGCATGTGGAAGCCCCAGCAGGAAGGCTGGTAGGACAGGGGGCACCAGGATGGTCCAGAGATGGGAATGGACAGACAGAATGCAGGTTACACCCCCTGGGCTCTCCAAAAGGAACCAATGGTGATGCCCAGGAGTCAGGATTTTAGGGCAGTTGGCTGTCTTGGACACTAAGCAATCAGAAGGTTGGCACTCTATAGTGCTGGAACATAGTCCCTGTCATGGATTGAATTCTGTCCCCCCAAAATATCTGTCAACTTGTATAGGCCATAATTCCCAATATTGTGTGATTGTCCACCATTTTGTCACCTGTTGTGATTTTCCTGCATGTTGTAATTCCATTCTGTACGATATTGATGAGGTGGGATTAGCAGCAGTTATGGTAATGAGGCAGGACTTAATCTACAAGATTAGGTTGTGTCTTAAACCAATCTCTTTTGGGGTACAAAAGAGAGAAGCAAGCAGAGAGACAGGAGGATCTCATACCACCAAGAAAGCAGCACTAGGAACAGAGCACATCCTTTGGACCTGAGGTTCCTGTGATGAGAAGCTCCTAGACCAGGGGAAGTTTGATGACAAGGACCTTCCTCCAGAGCCAATAGAGAGAAACCTTCCCCTGGAGCTGATGCCCTGAATTTGGACTTGTAGCCTACTAGGCCGTGAGAGAATAAACTTCTGTTTGCTGAAGCCATCCTCTTGTGGCATTTCTGTTAAAGCAGCACTAGATAACTAAGATAGTCCCCCAGGCTCCTGCTGATCTATGTAGTCCTAGAGGATAAGCCAAGGTAACTGGTATGATGAAAGGTTCCCACTGGCCAGACCTCCAACAGATCAAAGGAGAAAGAAGCCCCTCTGATGGGCATGATCTAGCAGCACAAAGCACCCTCGTTATGTAGATCAAGCAAGACATTTAGCTCAGGGCAGAGTTGTCTGCCTCCCCTACTAGAACCCAAGCTCCCTAATAAACCCACTAAATCCACTGCTGTCGATAATAGCAGGGTCTTTATTTGTTCACCAGCTTCCAGGATAACACTTGACAGAGAGTAAATGTTCAATAAATATTTCTCAGGTAAATGGATGAATCCATCCATCCATCTGCTCACTCTTGTAGTCACTCATTCATTGAAGTGGGAACATTTGGAGAAGTCTGTCAAGGTAACTGCAGTGAGCTGAGAATGAAAAACGAAACTATAATCGGCTCGTGTTGAGTCAACCATAGATCATCAGAAAGGGAACCAAATCCCTAATCTCTGCTGGCAGATTCAGAACAACCCATTTCGTGGCTATCCTACACTTCATCCATACTCCAAGTACTGGACCTAAAATAAAGTTTTTATTGGTTTGTTTCTACCCTTGGATACAGTTTCAGAAGGATCAGAAGCTGCAACAGTTGATGAAATGGGTAGAGAAATTCCCATGTGCCTGTCCTCTCTGGCTGTGGGGAGCAAGGTTGTCATACTGGTCTATGACCCTGACTACATGAAGGTGGTTATGGAGAGATCAGGTGAGAGCCATATCCAGCTAGAGCAGCTCTTCCCTCTTTGATACACATCCTAGGTCTGTAAAATTCAGGAGAGCATAGCTCAACAGTCGATATCTAAACACTCTACCAACCCAGCCTAATACCCCACCTCAGGACAACAATAATTTCTCAGTAATGAACACTTAAAACATCTGTGTGGGGCTGGATTGCTTTCCTCTCTCCCTTTCTTCACCCCCTCACTCCATTCCTTTCCTCTTTTCTTGCTTCTTTTCTTCCTTCCTCCCTTCTTTCCTTTTTTCCTTCCTTCCTTCCATCAAATTGAGATTCTCTGTTATGCAGAATGCCTCCTCTCTGAAAGACAAGTTTCCAATCCAAAATGGGGTCTAGTAGCTCTCATTTTTGTCTGTTGTGTGTCATGGAATGGCAAAGCCACCACAAATTCTAGAAAAGCCACAGGGGTTCTGTCTTATTGTTTGGCATTGAGGACATAGTCTGTGTTTCTGGAAAATCCAGTATCCAAGCTTATGGGTTGCTGCTGAAGGTACACTGAGTCCATCTCCATGATTCACACTGACTATTTTATTGGGACAGAGATAGTTGGAGCTGGGGGCAAGTGGGAGGCAGCTTGATGGAGATTTCCAGCTAACAATCAAGAACTGATGGTAGCCAATGGTCTGGATAAAACTACCTCCCGTCTTTGTTGTTGTTGGTAGGTGCCATTGGGTCATAGCAACCCTATATACTACAGAACGAAACACTGACTAGTTCTGCACCATGCTCACAATCGTTGTTATGCTTGAGCCCATTGTTGTAGCCATTGTGTCAATCCATCTCATTGAGGGTCTTCCTCTTTTTCACTAACCCTGTACTTTACCAAGCATGATGTCCTTCTCCAGGGACTGATCCCTCCTAATAATGTGTCCAAAGTGTGTAAGACGTAGTTCTTGCCATCCTTTCTTCTAAGGAGCGTTCTGGTTGTACTTCTTCCAAGACAGATTTGTTCATTCTTTTGACAGTCCATGGTATATTCAATATTCTTCGCCAACACCACAATTCAAAGACGTCAATTCTTCGGTCTTCCTTATTCATTGTCCAGCTTTTGCATGCATATGAGGTGATTGAAAATACCATGGCTTGGATCAGGTGAATTTTAGTCTTCAAGGTGACATCTTTGCTTTTCAACGCTTTATAGAGGCCTTTTGGAGCAGATTTGCCCAATACGACACGTCTTTTCATTTCTTGACTGCTTCTTCCATGGGTGTTGATTGTGGATCCAAGGGAAATGAAATCCTTGACAACCTCAGTCTTTTTTCCATTTATCATGATGTTATTTATTCGCCCAGTTGTGAGGATTTTTGTTTTCCTTATGTTGAGGCATAATACATACTGAAGGCTGTGGTCTTTGATCTTCACCAGTAAGTGCTTCAAGTCCTCTTCACTTTCAGCAAACAAGGTTGTGTCATCTGCATCACACAGGTTGTTAATGAGCCTTCCTCCAATCCTGGTGCCCTGTTCTTCTTCATATAGTCCAGCTTCTCAGATTTTTGCTCAGCATACAAAACTACGTCTTGGGGGCTGCCTTATTCGCTCCAAGCCTAATGTTCTTCCTTATCTTTCAGACACAAAGGCTAACGATGCCTACGGATTCCTAGATCCCTGTTTTGATACATGCATATAAACTAGGACTGCGTTCTACTCAAAAGCTAAGTTTGTCACCAGTGTTCCCTTTGACTCACAGAGAAGATGCCCAAAACCCCCTGTCACCACTCCTATACAGGTAGTCACCAACTTAAGACAGCGTTTAGTTCTGAGGACTGCATCGTAAGTCAGTTCTGATGTCATTTTTTCTCATTTTTTATTATTATTGCCTTTTATTATCAGTATCTTTATAAATCCGGTCTTTATTTGTCATTAGGGGTTGGCATGAAAATGATAACATCAGCAAATTACTCACTGCAACATCGTATGTAGTACACACTACTAACAATAAAATGTACAAAAAAAAATACAGTGTAAGTTCAGTTCCTCATAACTGGAATACATCATAAGTCAGGGACTACCAGTACCTGAATCAAGATTCCTTTCTCTTATTCTACCAGACCCCAACTCCATTTTCTTGGTGATTAAAAAAAAAAAAAAATTTTTTTTTTTAAAGCCCTCTGAAATCTCAGTTTCTTCCAGGTCTCTACTCGATTCTTTTCAAACATCAGAGCCTGACACTTATTTAAGACCTCTTCCCAACTTGTTTCCAGCCTATATCTCAAAGCTCTCTTAATCACATCCTATATACCACCCAAATTGGAAATTCACATTCCTGAAAAGTGCCAGTCTTTTCTAGCCTTTGCACATGATGTTTCTCCCACCAAGCCCACCTTTGCTCCTTCCCAAATTATCTCCAGTAGTCCCTCTGATCCTGTCTCCCCAACGCACATACACACACACCCATCTCTGGACCAGGGTATGGTTTGCTCCTGTTGAATGGGCAGATGTAGTTTGAGCACTGCCAAATGCTGACTCCAGCCTTCCACTATGACATCCTGAAGCCCTACGTGGGGCTCACAGCTGACTCCATCCAATTGATGCTGGGAAATCTGTGTCTCTGTCACCTATACACCCTCTCACGCACACATCACCACACTCACTCACAGCACACACTCATATACTCCACTCTCAAACACATATGTCCCAGGGACATTTATCAGACACAGCCACACACAATGGCACTCTCAAATCCATATGTGCATGTCACCATCTGTTAATGTACATACCTGTTGTCAATCACTTTGACATACTTGTAAGGTCAGAACCTGTGTGCCCTCACAGATGCTTACCTGCGCTGTCACCCACCCTAAAATGAGTCCCACACTCCAGCACATATGTGCTGACTGCCATGCAGAGACACGGATTCAGACACACTCACTGACTCACATACACCCATATTTAGACACATTGAGACATACCTGGCTGATATACACAGGTGTGCACTCCTACACACGCTTGCACATATGCCCAAGTATGCTTGCTATCCAGCACTTAGAAAGAAGCTTTCTTCTCATGTTGGTAGAAATAAACCCCTCTCCTGATGGACTGAAACCTCCTCCAGAGCTTAAGTAAAAGCAAAGTCTTAGACCACTACTGTGCGACCAGCATTCCTGAAAAGTGTGTGGAATGGGCAAGGACCCAGCTACCGTCTCGGATTCATACTTGGCTCTTCAGTCAAAAAAAAGAGGATTATGGTCTATCCAAGGGCCCCCCTCCTTCAACCTCCATGTCTTCAACACCATGAACGGAGGAATAGTTAATGCCCATTGGCCAGTAGGACAAGCTAATCCTGGCTGGCCTGGGTGAAGCTAGCTTCAGCGGTGGGGATGATTTCCCAAGATATTTCTCAGAAGCTCTCATCTGGGCACAGGGCTTCTGTATGGATTTGAGCCACTTCATGGATCAAAATGTACACATTAGGACCCTGATTTGTCACCCAACTTGGGCACAGTTAAAAAAAAAAAAAAATTGCTCAATGAAAAGGAGTTTAAATCTGTGGTGTTTTTTCCTTAAAAGACTCTAAACTGAAGCCTTAGACTTTATCTTGTCTTAACATGTTTGCTTCCTAAAATTTGATGCGACATGTCCCTCAGCTCTGCTTCAGCTCTCAGAACACCAAAGAGTCCCCCTACTGCTGTTGTTGTTGTTAGGTGCTGTTGAGTCAGTTCCGACTCATAGCAACCCCATGTACAACAGAACAAAACACTGCCTGGTCCTGTACCATCCTCACAACCATTGTTATGCTTGATCCCACTGTTGCAGCCACTACGTCTGTCAATCCATCTCATTGAGGATCTTCCTCTTTTTCAATGACCCTCTAATTTACCAAGAATGATATCCTTCTCCAGGGACTGGCCTCTCCTGATAACATATCCAAAGTATGTGAGAAGTCTCGCCCTCACTTCCAAGGAACATTCCAGCTGCACTTCTTCCAAGACAGATTTGTTTGTTCTTCTGGCAGTCCATGGTATATTCAATATTCTTTGCCAACACCTTAATTCACAGGCATCAATTTTTCTTCAGTGTTCTTTATTCACTATCCTGCTTTCACATGCATATGAAGAGATTGAAAATGCCATGGCTTGGGTCAGGGGCACCTTATTCCTTAAAGTAACATCTTTGTTTTTCAACACTTTAAAGAGATTTTTTTGCCACAGATTTGCCCAGTACAATACGTTGTTTTATTTTTTGACTACTGCTTGCATCGGTGTCGATTGTGAATCCAAGTAAAATGAAATCCCTGACAATTTCAATCTTTTCTTTGTTTATCATGATGTTGCTTATTGGTCCAGTTATGAGGATTTTTGTTTTCTTTATGTTGAGGTGCAATCCATATTAAAGGCTGTAGCCTTTGATCTTCATCAATAAGTGCTTCAAGTCCTTTTCACTTTCAGGAAATAAGGTTGTGTCATCTTCATATCATAGGTGTTTATGAGTCTTCCTCCAATCCTGATGCCTTGTTCTTCTTCATATAGTCCGGTTTCTCGGATTATTTGCTCAACATACAGATTGAATAGTTATGGTGAAAGGATGCAACCCTCACACACACCTTTCCTAACTTTAAACCATGCAGTATCCTCTTGTTCTGTTGAAACAACTTCCTCTTGATCTATGTACAGGTTCCTCACAAGCACAAATAAGTGTTCTGGAATTCCCATTCTTCACAATGTTATCCATAAAATGTTATGATCTGCACAGTGAAATGTCTTTGCAGAGTCAATAAAACACAGGTAAACATCTTTCGATATTCTCTGCTTTCAGCCAGGATCCGTCCGACATCGGCAATGATATCCCTGGTTCCACATCCTCTTCTGAATCTGGCTTGAATTTCTGGCAGTTTCCTGTCAATACACTGCTGCAGCCGCTTTTGAATGGTTTTCAGCATAATTTTACTTGTATGTGACATTAATGATATTGTTCAGTAACTTCCACATTCCCTGCCCTTTGTCCCATAAAAAACATTAGTTTTCTCATCAACCAAAAGGTGATTATCATCAAAAATTGTTCATATAAGTCAAAACTTGATTGCGTTGGAATCAACTAGACAGCAACAGGTTTTGGAGCCCTGGTGGTTAAGAGCTCAGCTGCTAACCAAAAGATCAGCAGTTCGAATCCACCAGACACTCCTTGGAAACCCTATGGGGCAGTTCTACTCTGTCTTACAGGGTCACTATGAGTCAGAATCCACTTGACGGCAATGAGCTTAGTTTTTTGGAGAGGATATGTTTAATTTAATACAAAACCCAGGAGAAAATAGGTATCAGTTTACAAATTATGTGCTTAAACTCTTACTTTGCAACAATACATCTGCTTTAGAAAGTGAGGGATTCCTGATGGGCCACTTGAGGAGACAGAAAGGAGTCTGGCCTTTTTAGCATGAGCTTCTGGGGGAGTTTGAGTAAAGTCAATGTCCCCCTCTTGCCCAGGACAAGTGGGAGAAGCTCATCACCCAGAATTCATCTGGAACTCTGTAAAAGTGTCTCCTTGACCCTGGACACCTTCCTGAAGTGTGCCCTCAGCCACCAGGGTAGTAGCCAGTTGGACAGGTCAATGATGACTCTTCTTCATCATGACACTTGTTCTTAACAACTTTCAGTGGATTTACAGACTGGCAGATGGAGCAACTTAGATGTTCACTTCCCAACAAAGCAAGATTCTGTGCTCAGACCCAGATAAATAAGTAAAGCCTGGATGCTCATGCTATCTTGTCTAGGGGTGGGAACCACAAGGGCTGTAAGACCAGAAGACATGGATGCCTCAGTGGAGCCTGTCCCCACAGTTTGAAGATGTCTCTACCCAGACTCCCACTCCACCACTTGGTCAGAGGCCTCTCTCCTCTTTAGCCTCTTCTGCATCCCCTGCCTTCTGGAACTCTCACTCCTACATCCAGGGCATTGGGTACCTGAACAACCTGGTGTTTTCCTGTGTGAGGAATGCCTTCTACCAGAACGATATCATCTACAGGCTGATTCCTGGGCAGCTTGACCCACCGTGCCTGGCAACTCGCCCATCGGCACTCAGATCCTGGGCTCCATTCCCAGGGATCCCCCCCTCCTTCACCAAGGCCCAGGCAAATTGAACCCGTTCTGACCCCTGTGACAGAGCCAGACCCCTTGGTGCCCCTGCAGGACCTGGTATGCACCTATGGCGGGTACGTTTCTGGAGCAGAGAATGAGCATCATGATGTTGTGTGCCAGGCACTGTCTCAGAAGTTTACATGTGTCAAAACATTTGGTGATATTTGATGAGACCCGATCTCAGGAAACGTTCAAGCAGAGGCTCCATGGGCTCTGCTAGCTAGGGGGTTCTGACCTGCAATCCACTGGTGCTAGAGTTCCCACCTCTGACACACACTAATTCTGAGCTACACTTCAGTCAGGCCTGACACCCAGATTGGTGCCAGGTGAGGCCAGTGGTGTTACACTGCTTGTCATTGCCTGGTGTGCCCGCAGCCTCACATCCCACTGTTAACTACTGTCTTTGGACAGACCAAGTTAACAAGTTGAGAAAGGCTAGCCTTCCGGAGGAGGGAGAGCTGGACAAGATCAGGAGGAAGAGACGCTTGGATTTCCTGGACATCCTTCTATGTGCCAAAGCGAGTGTTGGAGGGGTCTGAGGCTTTGTCCTGGTGGCAAATTCTACACTGTCCCTGAGGCTTCTCCCAGACTGAGAATAGGGGCAGCTTGTCAGACAAGTACCTTCAAGCCAAAGTGGATATGTTCGTATTCCAGGACCACAATGCCACAGGCAGCAGCATCTCCTGGATTCTGTATGTTCTGGCTGCACATCCCAAGCATCAGCAGAGGTGCCAGGAGCAGATCCAGAGCCCACTGGGGGCGGAGCCTCCATCAGGTGGTGAGTGCTCAAGAAATTGGAGGGTCCTGCCTCTCTGTTAGAGGAGAAGCCCCTGGTCTATCCTGGGCCTGTCCACCCCTTAGGCTGGGCTTTGTCTCAGAAACAGCTGGACCAGATGCCCTATACCACCACGTGCATCAAGGAGGCTCTGCAACCCTACTCACCGCTGCCAAGCATTAGCCGAATGCTCAGCAAGTCCATCACCTTCCCTGATGGACACTCCTTATTCAAATGTATGTGCTTCACTCACTCGCTCACCTGGCATCCAGGAACTATATCCACCACCACAACCAGTTACCAGAGAGTTGATCCTGACTGTTGTCACTCCATGAGTGTCTGAGTAGAACTGTGCTCCAAAGGATTTTCAATGGCTGGTTTTTCAGTAGACTACCAGGCCTTTCTTATGAGGCACCTCTGGGTGCACTTGTACCTCTAAACTTTCAGTGAACAGTTTAAACCATTAACTGTTTGCACTACCCAGGGACTCCTTAAGTGACATAACTCATTGCCATCAAGTTGATTCTGACTCATAGCAACTCTACAGGACTGAGTAGAACTGCCCCATGTATTTTCCAAGGCTGTAAATCTTTACTGAAGCAGACTGCCACATCTTTCTCCTACAGAGCAGCTGGTAGGTTCAAACCCCTGGCCTTTCGGTTAGTTGCTGAGCACTTAACCACAGAGCCACCAAGGCTCCTTCAGTCTTCTTTCTATCTCTTACCTGCCCTACAGGAATCAGAGTCTTCCTGAGCATTTATGCACTTCGCCACAACCCAACAGTGTGGCAGAACCCAGAGACTTGAGGTCCTGGGAGGAAAGGGATGCGTTGATCTGTCTAGTTTATATTTCACCAACCTTCCACCTTTGGGAGTCCTGCTCCCTCATGGGTTGGAAGGAGAGGCTCGACCCCTAGGTGTCCTGGCCCTATGCTCACTCCGCAGGTGTTTGCTCCTTCCCAGTTTGCACTGGGCTCTGCTCAACATAGCCATGCTTTCCTGCATTTCTCATGAGGATCAAGGTGAGTAGTCCTGTGTGTGGTGATGGGGCGGTTACTGGGCATGTGCCCTAATGGTGGTGTTCACCTAAGTGCATAGGTGGCAGCCACAGATATGCCTGGTAGTGTCGATATTTCCAAGCCACACTCTCAGTTCCTCACTATCTAGGAGAGCACATAGGCACCCAGGTCCTCAGAGAGAAGACAAGATGGGGTGAAGTGGGGGAGTCAGAGAGGCAACATGAAGGCTTTCTACAGAGTGGAAAGGGGAGGGAACTGTATGTATGTGTCTCTTGTGTGTACATTTGTACAAAAGAAAGGTAGATTTTCAGGGCAAGCCATGGAGTTTTTGCTCCCACTGCCCCTTCCCAATGGCAGCCAACATTCAGCATGAGTGGATTTCCCAAAGTTCAGAGTATTCTAGGGCTAAGACTTTTCAGAATAGAATATCTTGTGCATTTTGAATTTCTGATACTGTGGCATTCTCAATTGTCAGAATTGTTAGGGGTAGATTTCTGTCTTCCTAATCATTCTCAATTGAGCCACTGCCTTTCCTATTTAGTTCAATAATCTGCCTCCCCATTGCATGAAACAAGTAGTTCACATGGGTTTCAAATTCCAGATGCCTTGCTTGTCTCAAGTGTTCAATCCATGTATTTGAAAGGCTATGGTTGCCTTTTGCAGGAAGTGTCACACCAACTTGCATCTTTTCTATTTAGAGGCTATTCCAACAAAAATTTTCACTGCATGTTAGTGTTCACATTCCCATGACAACATTGCCATTTGGCAAAATTCTTCATATGAAGTGCAATCTATATACCATGAATTAACATGGAGTCCACATAGTACAAAATTGGAAGAAAGAGAGGAAGGAAGGAAGGAAGGGAGGGAGGGAGGGAGGGAGGAAGGAAGGAAGGAAGGAAGGAAGGAAGGAAGGAAGGAAGGAAGGAAGGAAGGAAGGAAGGAAGGAAGGAAGGAAGGAAGGAAGGAAGGAAGGAAGGAAGGAAGGAAGGAAGGGAGGGAGGGAGGGAGGGAGGGAGGGAGGGAGGGAGGGAGGGAGGGAGGGAGGGAGGAAGGGAGGGAGGGAGGAAGGAAGGAAGGAAAATGAGGACAAAAAACTGCTTTTAACTCAAAAAGAAAGACCAGACTTGCTGGCCTGACAGAGGCTGGAGAAACCCTAAGAGTATGGCCCCTGGACACCTTTCAGTTCAGTAATAAAGTCACTCCTGAGTTTCACCCTTCAGCCAAAAATTGGACAGGTTCATAAAACAAAACAAGACTGAAGGGTCACACCAGCCCTGGGGCAAGGACTAGATGGCAGGAGGGGACAGGAAAGCTGGTAATAGGGAACCCAAGGTTAAGAATGGAGAGTGTTGACATGTCGTGGGGTTGTTAACCCGTGTCATAAAACAAATGCGTACTAACTTTTAATGAGAAACTAGTTTGTCTGTAAAACTTCATCTAAAGTACAATAAAATAAATAAATACAATATTAAAAAAAGAACATAAGCATAATCCCTATTGTTTTTCTGTCTTTATCCTTTCATCACTTAGCCCAGGGAGTCTGATCAAGTCATAGAGAGTGTACCAAAGAGAAAAAATAGAAAAGTCCTAGCTTTCTAGCCAGAAGACCAAGATGGGGGATCCCTGAAAAGCAGGAAGTGTCAGGGAGAAAAAAAAAAAAAAAAACTTTTTAAGAGAAACCCACAATATTGCATATTGTAATAATTTGAATAATTTGAAAGATTCCTAGCATGGAACTTATAAAACATACTTGAAATGGCTATTCGGTTGAGACAACTATGCTTTGAAAAGGTTGCTGTGACAGTCCTCAAAGGCTTCTGAAATCATCCTGTGAAATACAAATCACCATAAACTTTGTAAACGTTTAACAGAGAAAGGTTTTGATGAATTCATAATTCTATGAATTCTTCAGTGGGTGCGCCATATTTCAGATATAGGGTCTTAAGCACATTGTCCTTGCACGATTCGCTTTCCAGGGTTTAGTTGCCCCTGAATTGATTCTTCCTTCTAAACTCAGGCTGCAAACCATGTTGCTGCCACTACAAGGCAGTACAGACTTGGGTGCTGAATTTCAGAGTCAGAACTAGTATTTGATTTGATTCCATTTTATTTTATTTTATTCAATTAATTTAATTGAGTTTTAAAAGCATTTATTAAGCATATACTGTGTGTGACAAATCCTGTGTTGAGAAATGGTAACACACACATGAAAGATACTGCCTCAGCCTCCAAGACTTTTCAGTCAAGGACAGAAACATATAGAAATAAATAGACGTAGGTGAAGATATCCTTAATTTGTTCCTCTACTCTTTCAGTTATTGAGGAGTTTTTTAATGTTCCTGTGTTTCTGTCACTGTCCTCAGAACTGGTTTGGGATGTATTCTTAACTAAATCACTAATAGTGACTTGGGGGCCAGGGAAGGGAGAGAGACACCTAGAAGAAGAGATGTAGGAAGGCTGCTCACTGCAACTGAGCCTTGAGGATGTGGGCAGGAAGAAGTGGGGGGAGGGCATTCTCAGTGATGCCAGTAACAGGAGCTTGAGCCAGGATTGGAGCCAAACAGGTAAAGTTGGATGAGGCAACCACCCATACAGAGCTTTAAATGCTGGTGGGGGTATTTGGATGCTGTCCTACCTGCCGCAGAGAGCACAGGAGGGTCTGAGCAGGGCCATGATTACATTGTGGAGGGAGATGGGGCAGAAAGTCCAGAAAAGTCCAGATAAAGAGAGTGAGAGATGTCAGGGAGAGGACATTTCTGGAGTAGGTATGACAGCTATAGAAGCTAGTTGAGTAAGGAGATGAGGGGCGCAGGAGTCTGGACCATTAATTGGAAGTCTAATGGTGCAACAGGGAGAGAAAGGGAGTCTTCCAGTTCCCTACATCATCCTTTCCAGGAAGCTTCCATGTTGTCGCTCTGGCTCTCCCAAACCACTCCATCCTGTCCTCCCTCTGAGGATCTGAGCACCTGTGTCCCCCAAGATGGTGAGGGCCTGAGAGTGTGGCCCACCCTCCACCTGCAGTGCCCAGAACAGTGACCTCCACACTGTGGAAACAGTCCCTATTTGAGCAGTGAGTGAAAAAAACAATTTTTAACTTTTTGAAGTGATTCGTTTGGTTAGACTCTAAGGCTTAGAGCACTGGCCTCTCCTAACAGAGGATTTCAAGCTGCTTCTTAACACAGACCTTTCTTCTAAGATCAGATCTATTCTTTTCCCTCCGAAAATCGCTCATTCATTCAGCAAACATAACTGAGCCTGTACGTGTGCCAGGCAGGATTTACCACAGAGAAGAGTTACCCTTATACCACAACTGAGGCAACCTGGAGGGAAAGAGAAGATTCTGTCCAAGCCATAAATGACCCCATAAGAATATCTAGCCTACTCCTTCTCTACCATATTCCAGGAGAGAATTAAGCCCTAACACTCTAAGGTATTCATTAAATGTAATGAATTAACTTCTCTCCTCTCCATCTAGAATGGTCTGGCTTGCACCATCCTTTGAACTAAGAAACTGGTCACTCAAATTATTTTCTATAATATAGAGCTTAATTTTCTCAGAGAACCCAGTTGAGAAAGGGTGTTACCTCCACCATTTCTTCATGTTCCTCTCTTTGCCTAGACTGGTTTTCCCTATTAGAGAAAACCTACATATCCTTCAAAACTCAAATCAAATGTCCCTTCATTAGCAAACCTGTCCTCCATCACCCATCCCATCATTACAAACCAGGTTAGTAGTCTGCTCTAAGCTTCAAAACCGCCATCTTCCCAGTAGAAACACTCAGCAAGGAATAAATATGACTTTATAGAACTTGGAACTGTATTTGCTGAGGGAGCCTGGCAAAGGAAAATGTTGCTGGGAGCTAAAGGAGGAGTTAAGAGCTGAGCCTTGAAGAGTAGTAGGATTTGTCAAAGGTCAGGGGAAGACTGTGACCAAGGCTTGGGAGTAGAGGTATGTGTGACCTGTACGGAGAAGACTAGGGGCTAAGCCCCACCAAAGAGAGCCCTAGAAGTCCAGTTCAGAAGGGGACAAAGTGGCCATTCCTGCCAATCTCAAAACCAGGCCTGAGGCTGATTCCCCTTGTCTGCCCCATCCTGGCCCAGGAACTTCATTGCGAAGCAGTTTGCCATAAACAAGCTGAAGGTGGCAGTAGTTCTGTTGAAATCCAGGGATGGGATCCACATGCATCTGAAGAAGTTCCTCTACCCCTGGTGGGGAAAAGGGCAGGCTTATTCCATCTCTTTGGCACTGTGAACATCCTGCCTCCCATCCTGTCTTCCTGTCCTTCTGTCAATGTCTCCTGTCTGTCTGTCCATCATCAGGCTTCCTATCTGGCACCTGCCTGATTGCCTGCCTCCTGTCGACCAGAATATCTGCCCTTCTCTCAGCCAACCTTCTTCCAGGTTCCCTCCCTATTTTTCTGTCTATTTTTATCCACCCACCTACACCTCTAAGTGGCCAACTAAATCCTGATCACCTATCTGCCCTCCAGCCTGTCTGCCCATCTTCAGGTCTGTGTTCTTGTGCTAGCTTATCTGTCTCTGTATGAGTTTCCTGTTGCTGCTGTAACAAATTACCACTAACTTAGTGGCTTAAAACAATACAGATTTATTCTCTTACAGTTCTGAAAGTCAGTCTAAAATAGGTTCCACCAGACAAAAACCATGGTGGTGTCATGCCAGTCTCCCTCCAGAGGCTCTAGGGAAGGACAACTTTCCTTGGTTTTTCTAAGGCTTCTAGAGCTGCTTACCCTGCACCCTCCACTCATGGCTCCTTCCTCCATCTTTAAAGTCAGCTGTATCTTCAAATCTCTCCCTGCTTCTGTCTTCATACTGCCTCCTCTCCTTTAAAGACCCTATGATTACTAGGTCCCACTCACATAATCTAGAATAATCTCCCAATCTCAAAATTCTTAATATAATCATTCTTTTTGCCATATAAAAAATTCAGTTTCTGGGGATTTGGATATTGACATTAGGTGCCATTATTTAGCCTGCTGCAATGCCCATATGACTGTCATGTGATCTTTGACTTCTGAATGTCACCTCTCTACACATTTGTCATCCATACAACTGTGTGTTTCTTCCCCACTCCCCACCCTCAATGTGAACTAGAATAAAGTTCACAGTGCTTCAGGGAGAATCTGTTCTCCATGGGATAGAGGTGGATGGCAGGGAAGCAGGTAGGTGGGATACAGATGAGAGAAATTCCTTCTGAGGAAGGAGAAGGGAGTTAAACTCCACTCTCTGACTCCCAGGACACTGTGTGCTCCCTCAAGCTGACCCCAGCCCTCAGGCTGACACCATCCCAGCCTGATGTGTCCCACCTCCTCCACACAGGCCCTACTCTGTTGGTCTGTGATGCCCAAGCTCTGCCAGGCTCCTGAAGGCTCCGTGCTAGCTGGGCTTAAAGACACAGCTCCTTCCTCAGGGGCACAGGTGGATGGCTCACACCTGTCAGGGAAGGGACCCTGCCTCCATTCTATTCAGGAGTTCAGCCTTTCTCACACTAGATTTTATAGAAAAAATACCTAGAGCCCTTCTTGCTCTTAGCAGGAGACTTAGAGTCCTGGTCCAGCATGAGGGCCTTGAAGTTTGTGATGCTTAAGATTGTGTGTCAACTTGGCTAGGCCATGATTCTCAGTGTTTTGGCAGTTGCATAGTGTTGTGATCACTTCCCTGTTGAAATCTGATATGTGATCACCCCTATGATGGAATCTGCTGAGCAATATCAGCAGGGGTGGGGCTCGTGGTGGCTCACCGCCCCCTCAGCCTTCATCTCTCTGCCTTAGGCTGCCTACTTCCTTCCTATTCAACTTGCAAAGGTTGTTGGCTTGTTCTGGATCCAGCAGCTGCCTCTTGCCTGACCTCTGGTTCTTGGGGCTTGAGCTAGCAGCTTACCTGTCCATCTCGGGTTTCGCCGATCTTCACTTCCTGTGAACAAGAGTCCTCCTCCCCAACCTGCCTATCTTAGATTCACCAGCCATCTGCCCAGGTGGAGAAATGGGGAGGCCTGCTGAGAGAGATGTCAGACTCTAGCAGCTAGCAGCCCCTGCCTCCTCACCACAGGACAGCTTCCCAGCAGTTACCTGTACCTCAGCCTGCTGCCTCACTTGTCCCATCCTGGTGAAGAAGGGGCTTCTTCAACTCTGCAACACTTGGCAATTACCTGTTGTTGGTCTTCCTGAGCCTGGTCGCAGTTCCCAGCACCAGCCCCCTTTTGCAAGCCTACCAGGATCCTTGGGCTAGGAGACCCTCTTCAACTAGCCTCTCTTAACTCCAGGGTTTTGTCTTCTGCTGATCATTGACACAAACCCTCCTCCATTTCCACCCTAAGGCACTGGCTGCCCTCGGGAGACCTAACTGGTCCTCTCTGCCATGTTCTGCTTCCAGGAAGGGGCTTCTCCCTCAGCCCGTGTCTGCAGCCATGACACCCCTCCCAGTACCCTGTCCTCCCTACCCACAGCAGTTTCAGGGACAGCATAGCCCTGCCTTGAGAGGGGGCTGGAGGGGAGGGTGGCTGATCACTCAGGGCTTGACCTGGAATTGGGGCAGGAGAGTGAGTCTAGGAGGATTTTGAACAGAAGCTTCAGCAGGTTCCCTGACACCAGATGGTGCAAAGGGGCTCAGGTTGGCCCTGGCTCAGACAGAACAGATAATAGTGGCCTGAATTCTGGGAAGAGGTCCATGGACACATGCTCTAACCACAGGATTCCAAGGGTGTGGGAAGAGTAACAAAGAAGTGACTCTGCTGGCTCCAGGAAGTGGGCAAGGCTCAGACTGAGTTTACACCACATGCCCCCCTCCATGACACACACATGTGGAGACAGGAGATACTCACTGCAGTCCACACTCGCATATTCCCAGGTATACACCCCATACTCCACCCAGCACATATGTGCCCTCAAATGCCCAGGGTAACAAAAGGCAGCAGGGAGTGTTTGAGAGCTGGTCTGAAGGAACTGGAACACGCTGGGGGTGTCCACAGGTCTTCAACCTCCATCCACTCCCCCTACATGGTGCTTAGTCTCCCTTTCTGGCACCAGTGCTTTCAGTTCTCTTCCTGCTTTCAGGGCTAGTTTCAGTACTAATTGTGGAATCGTGGTCAAAAGAGGCCAGAGTCAGAGGTCCTCGGGTCAAGCCTTCTCCAGGTGGGTCTTGGTAGGTTCCTCCACTGACATTGAAGTGGGAGTATGTTCTCTGCCTCTCCAACAATCAGGTCTCCCAACATCCAAAGAGACAAGGACATGGACGAGGTTTAGGCTTAGATTCCACTCATGGTCATGGGCTCAACTGCCAGGTGATGCCTGTTGAAGCCTTACCTTCCCTTGTACAGAGAAAAGTGGACAGGTGCCAGAACACAAAGAAGAAAGTTGGGAAAATGGGGTGTAGAACAGAGTTGGGAGGCACACCTGGCTGGGGCCTATGCTCCCTGGCCTCCAGTGGGCAGACTAATTAGGGCAGGAGGGGGATCTTCAGATGGCATATCTCCAGGGCTGCAGAGAGAAATCTGAGTTCCAGTGCTAGAAATTCCCCTCTCCGTTCTCCCCCCATCTTCCCCCACAGTCTCCATCACCGTCTCTTCTGCTCCTGTTAGGATTCTGAATTGGAGCCCACTAGAGGCTTGAGCTCTTAGACCCTAGAGGTACATGTGCCCCAGCCATCAGGCACTGCTGCAGGGTCTGCAGGAAAGGATCTCTAATCCACAATATAGCCCCACCGAGCCCTCCCCAAATTTCTTCTCCCTTCTTCAAACCCCATACAAATCAAGGCTGAAATCAAGAATCATCTCTTACCAAAATTCTCCCTTTAACGCCACTCTGACACCTTCAGCCACCAACCCAGAAAGCCCAGAGCCCCTTGTAACTAGGAGACCAGATGCTGACAACAATAAGGACAGCCTCTTATGGGTTGAACTGTGTCCTCCAAAATATATGTTGAATTTCTGGCCCCTGTTACCTGTGAATATGATCCTGCTCGAATATAGGTAATAGCAAACTGGACTTAGAAACCTGAAGTGATGTTCCTGCCTCTGACCTTTGCTTCCTTTATAACCGTAAGAAAGTCAGTTAACATTTTCAGGCCTTAGTTTCCTTGACTGTAAAATAAGGTAAATAACACACAGCAAACTGAGATGTAGCTGTGATTGTGCTTTTGAAGGCTAAGCATGACATAAATGTAGTGTAGACATTTGTTGAGGCTCTACTATGTGCTGGCACTGTGCTAGGCACTGAGGTAAGGAGACTTCACTTTCTCACAACTAGAAAGTGGTGATATACAGTACCCCTACCCAAAGAGAAACTCAACAGTCCTGTACCTTCCTTGGATGATGAACCAAAACCAAAAACCAAACCCAGTGCTGTAGAGTCGATTCCGACTCATAGCGACCCTATACGACTGAGTAGAACTGCCCCATGGAGTTTCCAAGAAGCACCTGGCAGATTCAAACTGCTGACCCTTTGGTTAGCAGCCATAGCACTTAACCACTACACCACCAGGCATAATGAAAGCAAGTAAATATTTGGGTTTAAAGGACCTCTGCCTTGAGATGAAGTCTTTGCAGTAGTGCAAAAGCAAACAAGGTATGGTAATCATACATTGGCATCAAACTCAACTTTAAGACCCAGAAGACAAGAAGTGACTAGGGTGATCTACCCACAGGAATAAACATAAAAGTAGGTTTGAAAGCTGTTGCTGTGGGAATTGACTGCTCTCCTCTCCCTTTCCCCACATCTTATTTTTGGCTATAAGCTAAACCAGGAGTTATCCAGTAATAAAAAAATAATTTTCACAGTACTCATTCTGGCAGTATATAACTTATTAGACTTGAATGTAAGCACAAAAAAATATTTGTTGAGTGAATGTATAAATGAACAAAGAACCACTCCATGCAGTGTTTACAGACAGGACTATTATCCCAACTATATTCATTTCTTAGGGATGCTGTAACAAATTACCACAAACATGGTGGCTAAAACAACAGAAATTTATTCTCCCCCTGTGATGAAGGTCAGATATCCAAAGTAAGTATCATTGGGCTGAAATCAAGGCATCAACAGGACAACCTCTGAAAGCTCTAGGAGAGAATCCATTCCCTTCCTCTCCCAGCTTCTGGTGGCTACTGGCATTCCTTGCCTTGTGGTTGTATCACTCCAATATTCAAGACCAGCATCTTCAACACTCTCTCGGCTCTGACTTCACATGGCCTTCTTTTCTGTGTGTGTCAAGTTTTCCTCTCCCTCCCTCTTAATAGGACTCATGTAATAGTATTAGGGCCACTTGAATAACCGAGGATAATCTCTACCTGCAGGACATTAACTTAATTACATTTGCAAAACCACATTTCCAAATTAGGTGACATTTACAGTCCAGAGATTCAGATCTGATGTTATTGTTGGGTCATTATTCTGCTTACTATCGTCTGCTCTGTGGCCACAAAAGCTTTGTGTTCATCCCACATGCAAAATACATTCAACTTATCCCAACATCAGCTCAAAGCTATGTAATTTTTTTATCAGACGTATGGATTGTATTTGTGGTGGTATACTTAATATAATGGGGATTTAAGCATGTCACATACATAGGGCTATGGTTACGGTTAATACATTTTTTCACAGGAATTGTATGTGTTGTTCACAGCAAAATCATGGAACTGATGGTAGTACTCAGAGAAATAAAATTGTTAGTACTAAGGTCTTAATAATACATTTAATTGTGTAAATTTCTGGAATGGAGGGGTTATAACATACTCCTAAATGCACTCAAAAGACGACTGGGGAAGAGATGCCTCCTCAAAGTAGAGTCGACCTTAATGACACGGATGGAGTCAAGCCTTTGGAACCATCATTTGCTGATGTGGTATGACTCAAAATGAGAAGAAATAGCCACAAATATCCCTTAATAATCAGAATGTGGACTTTACAAAGTATGAATCAAGGAAAATTGGAAATCATCCAAAATGAAATGGAACACACAAACATCGATATCCTAGGCATTAGTGATCTGAAATGGACTGGTATTGGCCATTTTGAATCGGATAATCATATGGTCTACTATGCCAGGAGTGACAACTTAAAGAGGAATGGCGTTGCATTCATCATCAAAAAGAACATTTCAAGATCTATCCTGAAGTACAATGCCATCAGTGATAGAATAATATTCGTACACCTACAAGGAAGACCAGTTAATATGACCATTATTAAAATTTAAGCACCAATCACTAAGGCCAAAGATGAAGAAATTGAAGATTTTTTTCAGCTTCTGCAGTCTAAAACTGATGGAACGTGTAATCAGGATGCATTGGTAATTACTGGTGATTGGAATGCGAAAGTTGGAAACGAAGAAGAAGGATCGGTAGTTAGAAAATACGGCCTTGGTGATAGGAACGATGCTAGAGATCACATGATAGAACTTTGCAAGACCAATGACTTCTTCATTGCACATGCCTTTTTTCACCAACATAAACAGAGACTATACACATGGACCTCGTCAGATGGAATACACAGGAATCAAATCAACTACATCTGTGGAAGAGACAATGGAAAAGCTCAGTATCATCAGTCAGAACAAGGCAGGGGCCAACTGCAGAACAAACCATCAATTGCTCATATGAAAGTTCAAGTTAAAACTGAAGAAAATTAGAACAACTCCAAGAGAGCCAAAGTAGGACTTCAAGTATATCCCACCTGAATTTAGAGACCATCTCAAGAATGGATCTGATGCATTGGACATTAATGACCAAAGACCAGATGAGATGTGGAATGACATCAAGGCCATCATACATGAAAAAAGTAAGAAGTCATTAAAAAGACGGGAAATAAAAAAAAAAATCAAAACAGATGTCAGAATAAACTCTGAAACTTGCTCTTGAACATTGAGTAGCTAAAGCAAACAGAAGAAATGATGAAGTAGAAGAGAAGATTTCAAAGAGTGGCTCAAGAAGACGAAGTAAAGTATTATAATGATGTGCAAAGACCTGGAGATAGAAAACCAAAAGGGAAGAACAAGCTCAGCATTTCTCAAGCTGAAAGAACTGAAGAAAAAATTCAAGCCTCAAGTTGCAATATTGAAGGATTCTGCGGGGGAGATATTAAATGACACAGGGAGGATCAAAAGAAGATGGAAGGAATACACAGTCACTATACCAAAAAGAATTGGTCGATGTTCAACCATTTAAAGAGGTAGCATATGATCAGGAACCAATGGTATCGAACGAAGAAGTTCGAACTGCACTGAAGGCATTGGCAAAAAAAAAAAAAAAAGGCTCCAATTGAAATACCAATTGAGATGTTTCAACAAACAGATGCAGCACTGGAAGTGCGCACTTGTCTCTGCAAAGAAACTTGGAAGACAGCTACCTGGCCAACTGACTGGAAGAGATTCATACTTATGCCTATTCCCAAGAAAGGTGATCCAACCGAACGCGGAAATTATCAAACAATATCATTAATATCACACGCAAGCAAAATTTTGCTGAAGAGCATTGAAACACTGCTGCAGCAGTATATCAACAAGGAACTGCCAGAAATTCAAGCCGGATTCAGAAGAGGAAGTGGAACCAGGGATATCGTTGCTGATGTCAGATGGATTCTGGCTAAAGGCAGAGAATACCAGAAAGATGTTTACGTGTGTTTTATTTACTATGCAAAGGCATTTGACTGTGTGAGTCATAACAAATTATGGATAACATCACAAGAATCAGAATTCCAGAACACTTAATTGTGCTCATGAGGAACCTTTACATAGATTGAGAGGCAGTTGTTCAGACAGAACAAGGGGATAGTACATGGTTTAAAGTCAGGAAAGGTGTGGGTCAGGGTTGTATCCTTTCACCATACCTATTCAATCTGTGTGCTGAGCAAATAATATGAGAAGCTGGACTATATGAAGAAGAATGGGGCATCAGGATTGGAGGAAGATTCATTAACAACCTGCATTATGCAGATGACACAACCTTGCTTGCTGAAAGTGAAGAGGACTTGAAGCACTTACTAATGAAGATCAAAGACCACAGGCTTCAGTATGGATTGCACCTCAACATGAAGAAAACAAAAATCCTCACAACTGGACCAATGAGCAACATCATGATAAATGGAGAAAAGATTGAAGTTGTCAAGGATTTCATTTTACTTGGATCCATAATCAACAGCAATGGAAGCAGCAGTCAAGAAATCAAAAGACGCATTGCATTGGGTAAATCTGCTGGAAAGGACCTCCTTAAAGTGCTGAAGGGCAAAGATGTCGCCTCGAGCCTGGCCCAAGCCATGGTATTTTCAATTGCATCACATGCATGTGAAAGCTGGACAATGAATAAGGAAGGCCGAAGAAGAACTGACGCCTTTGAATTATGGTGTTGGCAAAGAATATTGAATATACCATGTACTGCCAAAAGAACACACAACTCTGTCCTAGAAGAAGTACAGCCAGAATGCTCCTCAGAGGCAAGGATGGCGAGACTACGTCTTACATACTTTGGACATGTTGTCAGGAGGGATCAGTTCTTGGAGAAGGACATCATGCTTGGCAGAGTACAGGGTCAGCGGAAAAGAGAAAGACCTTCAACCAGGTGGGTTGACATGGTGGCTGCAACAATGAGCTCAAGCATAACAATGATTGGAAGGATGGCTCAGGACCAAGCAGTGTTTTGTTCTGTTGTGCATAGGGGGTCGCTATGAGTCAAAACTGACTCGACAGCACCTAACAACAACAACAACAATTGCAAGCGTATTGTTAAGAAGTGTTATACTCCTGATTATAAAGGTTTAAGTTTTACACAGTTGCTGGGCTCTGTCCAGGTTTAGTGCAAGGCTAGTGGTTAGATTAATTAGATTATTTCAACTATTTAGTATAAAACACTTTTGAAAAGTTGCTCTTATTTAATTTTTTATTGTGCTTTAGGGAAAAGTTTACAGAGCAAATTAGTTTCCCATTCGATAGTTTGTACATAAAGTTTTCCATGACATTGGTTTCATTCCCCATGATGTGTCGGCACTGTCCCCATTTCTGTCCCCATTTCCTTTCATCCTAATTTTCTACCCCTTTCTGCCCTCTCATCTTTGCTTTTAGGAGAATATTGCCCTTTCGATTTCATATAACTGACTGTTCTAAGAGCACATTCCTCTCAGGTGTTATTGTTTATTTTATGGGCCTGCTATGGTTTTTCTGAAAGGTGGTCTCCAGGTAGGGCTTCAGTTCCACTTCAGAAGGGTGTCATAGGGCCATAGTCTCAGGGGTTCCTCCGGTCTCTGTCAAACCAGTAAGTCTGGTCTTTTTTGTGAATTTGATTTTTTGTTCTACAATTTTTCTCGCACTTTGTTCGGGACCGTCTGTTGTGATCCCAGTCAGAACAGTCATCAGTGGTAGCCAGGTACCATCTAGTTCTTCTGGTCTCAAGGTCATGTAGGCTGTGGTTAATGTGCTCCATCGGTCCTTTAGACCGATCGCTCCCTTGAGTCTTTGGTTTTTCTTCACTCTCCTTTGCTTCAGATGGTAAAAGACCAATAGTTGTATGTTAAATGGCTGCTCACAAGCTTTTAAGACCCCAGATGCTACTCACCAAAGTAGGATGCAGAATTTTGTCTTTATGAACTATGTTGTGCCAATTGGCATAGATATCCCATGAGTCTATGGTCCTTTGTCTTAGAACTAGGAACTTTATCCTATGAGGTGTCTGGTTAAGTCTAAGAAGTTTCCCTGACTGTGACGCTTGTGTGCTTTATTGTCTATATTAATATATAAGCAGCACCTACAGTTATATGTACAGAAATATCCACTATCAAGCCTATATCTGCGGATGGATGTGTTCCCTTACAGCCTCCCACATCTTTTGGCATATCTATCTACCTATGTATTCATTCGTAAATTAGTGTTTGTTAATACTATATTGTTGCAGGATTGTCTATGCTATAGTAATTATCATTGCTGCCCTTTGTTCTTGCATCCCTCTTCGTGAGGAATGCAAGAATATTCCTAGTCACATTTTGCTGATTTTCCCCATATTGTATATTGCCTTTCACTTCACCAATATTAACATACATCTTCAATCTATTTGTTAATTTTCCTTCCCTCCTCTTCCCCTCCCTACTAACCATCAAAGATTTTTTTTTCTCTGTGCAAAGCTTTTTTTTTGTTTTTTCATAATAGTGGTCTACTATAGTTTTCTCGTGTAATAATTGTCCTTTTGTGACTGACTTACTGCATTCAGTATAATGTGCTCCAAATTCACCCACATTGTGAGATGTTTCGCAGACTTGTCATTATTCTTTATTACTGCATAGTATTCAATTATGTGTATCCACCGCAGTGTGTTAATCCATTCATCTGCTGATGGGCACTTAGGTTGTGTTCATATTTTTGCTATTGTGACTAATGTTGCAATGAAAATGGGTGTGCATATGTCTATTCATGTCACAACTCTTATTTCTTTAGAGTATATACCCAGAAGTAGATTTGCTGGGCCATATGGTAAGTCTATCTCTAGATTTCTAAGGAAGCATCACACTGGTTTCCATAGTGGTAATGCCATTTTGCATTTCCACCAACAGTGTATAAGAGTCCCAATCTCCCACAACCTCTCCAGTATTTACTATTTTACTAGTTTGTTATTAGTGCCAGTAATGTCTGGGTGAGAAGGTATCCCACCGTATTTTTTATTTGTGTCTCTCTAATGACTAGTGATTACAAGTATTTCTTCATGTGTTTGTTAGCCGTCTGAATGTCTTCTTTGGTGAAGTGTCTATTCACATCTTTTGCCCATTTTTAATTGGATTGTTTGTCTTTCCTTTGTTGGGGTGTTGAGGTTTTCTATGAATTTTAGAGATTAGACCATTGTAGGATATGTTGTGGCCAAACATTTTTCCCAGTCTGTAGGTCTTCTGTTTACCCTTTTGGTGGTCTTTTGATAAGCATAAGTGTTTAAATTTTAGGAGGTCCCATTAATCTAGTTCATCTTCTGCTGTTTATGCATTTTTAGTTGTGTTTGGTATTCTATTTATGTCATATATTAGGGCCCCTAGTGGTGTCCCTATTTTTTCTTCCATGGTCTTTATAGTTTTAGGTTTTATATTGAAGTCTTTGATCCATTTTGAATTAGTTTTTGTGTATGGTGTGAAGTGTAGGTCCTGTTTCATATTTTTACAAATGGACATCCAGCTTTCCCAGCATGATTTGTTAAAAAGGCTGTCTTTTCCCCATTTAGTGGACTTTCGCCCTTTGCCAAAGATCAGCTGGATGGATTTATGTCTGGGTTCTCAATTCTGTTCCATTGGTCTATGTGTCTGTCACTGTACCAGTACCAGGTTGCTTTGACTACCACGGCTGTATAGTAGGTTCTGAGATCAGGTGGTGTGAGGCCTCCTACTCTGTTGTTTTCCTTCAGTAATGCTTTGTCCGTCTGAGACCTCTTTCCTTCCACATGCAATTAGTGATTAGTTTTTCCATATAAAGTTGCTGATTAGTTTTTTCATCTCAGTAAAGAATGCTGTTGAAATTTGGATCAGATATGAAATTACTTTGGGTTAATAGACATTTTTACTATGTCGAGTCTTCCTATCCATGAGCATGGTACATTTTTCCATTTCTGTAGGTTTCTTTTGGTTTCTTGCAGTAATGTTTTGTAGTTTTCTTTGTATAATTCTTTTACATTCCTGATTAGATTTATTCCTAAGTATTTTATCTTTTGGAGGGCTTTCATAAATGGTCTTGTATTCCCAATTTCCTTTTCAAAGTTCTTTTTGTGGCGTAGAGGAATCCAACTGACTTTTGTATGTCAATTTTGTATCCTGCTACTTTGTTGAATCCTTCTATTAATTCCAGTAGCTTTCTTGTGGAATCTTTGGAATTTTCTATGTATAGGATCATATCATCTGCGAATAGGCGTAGTTTTACTTCTTACTTACCAATTTGGATGGCTTTTATTTTTCTTGCCTTATTGCTCTAGCTAGGACTTCCAGCACACCATTGAATAAGAGTGGTGAAAAATAGCATCCTTGTCTGGTTCCTGTTCTCAAGGGGAATGCTTTCAGTTGCTCTCTGCTGAGAATAATGTTGGCTGTTCATTTTGAATAAATGCCCTTTATTGTGTTGAGGAATTTCCATTCTATTCCTATTCTGCAGAGAATTTTTATCAGGAATGGTTGTTGGACTTTATCAAATGTGCTTTCAGCATTGATTGAAATAATCATGTGATTCTTTTCCTTTGTTTAATTTATGTGATGGAGTATGTTGATTGATTTTCTAATGTTGAATCACCCTTGCTTCCCTGGTATGAATCCCACTTGGTCGTGATTTTTTTGTTGTTGTCGTTTGCTTGTTCGTTTTTTGACATGACGTTGAATTCTATTGGCTAGAATTTTGTTGAGGATTTATGCCTCTGTGTTCATGAGGGATATTGGTCTGTAATTTTTTTTGTGTGTTGTGGTTGCTTTACATGGTTTTATGTATCAGAGTTGTGTTGGTTTCATAGAGCGAATTTAAGAGTATTCCTTCCTTTTCTATCTCTGACATAATTTAAGCAGTATTGATGTGAGCTCCTTCTCTGAATGTTTGGTTAAATTCTCCACTGAAGCCATTCAGGGCAGAGTTTTGTGTGTGTGATTGTTTTTGTTTTTGCTTGTTTGTTTGGGGGGAGACGAGAAGCTTTTTTATTACCTCTTCAATCTCTTTTTTTGTTATGAGTCTGTCCCATTTTTCTAACTCCGTTTGTGTTAGTCTAGGTAGGTAGTGTGTTTCTAGAAATGAGTCCATTTCCTCTAGATTTTCAAATTTGTTGTAGTGCAATTTTTTGTAGAATTCTGTTATGATTATTTTTATTTCCATTGTTTCTGTTGTATGTCACCCATCTCATTTCTTATTCAGGTTGTTTGCTTCCTCTTCTGCTTTTCTTCTGTCAGTTTGTTCAACAGTTTGTTGATTTTGTTGACCCTTTCAAAGAACCAACTTCTGGTCTTGTTGATTCTTTCTATTGTTTTTCTGTTGTCTTATTTATTTCTGCTCTAATTATTAGTTCCTTTTTTCTGGTGACTGTGGGCTTCTTTTGCTGCTCTCTTTCTATTTGATTGAGTTGTAGGGTTAATGTTTTGATTTTGGTCCCTTTTCCTTTTTTGATGTGTGTGTTTATTACTATAAATTGACCTCTTACTTTGCTTTTGCTGTGCCCCACAGGTTTTGGTAAGATGAATTTTCATTCTCATTTGACTGTAGGAAATTTTTTATTCCATCTTTTATTTCTTCTATTACCTAGTAGTTTTTAAGCAAGGAGTTATTCAGTTTCCATATATTTGGTTTTTTTTTTTTCTTTGCTATTCCTCATATTGATTTCTACTTTTATGGCATTGTGATCAGAGAAAATATTTTGTATTATTTCAATGTTTTGGATTTTGTTAAGGCTTTCTTTGTGGCCTAAAATGTGGTATATTCTGGAGAATGTTCCATGTGTGTTGAAAAAGAATGTGTCCATTGCTACTGTTAGGTGGAGTGTTCTGTATATGCTTATGAGGTCCAGTTGGTTGATTATGGCATTTAGATCTTCTGTGTCTTTGTCAAGTTTCTTTCTAAATGTTCTAGATGTTCTTTCCTCCACCAAATGTGGCATGTTGAAGTTTTCTACTATTATTTTGAAATGGTCTTTTTCTCTTTCCAATGCTGGTAGAGTTTGTTTTATGTATTTTGAATCTCTATCATTTCGGTCCATATGTATTTATTATGGTTATGTCCTACTGGTGGATTGACCCTTTAATCATATATAACATTCTTCTTTATCTTTTATGGTGGATTTTGCCTTAAAGACTATTTTAACAGGACTAATGTTGCCAATCCTGCTTTTTTTTTTTTTTTTTGGTTATTGTTTGCTTGATATATTTTTTTCCATCCTTTGAGTTTTAATTTATTTATGTCTTTAATGTCTAAGGTGTTTCTCTTATAGACAGCATATTGATGAGTTGTGGGGTTTTTTTATCATTATTTTTTTAATCCATTCTGCCACTCTGTTTCTTTACAGGTACATTTAAGCCATTTACATTCACTGTGATCAATGACAGATGTGGTTACTGCTGTCATTTTGTTGTACAGTTTTTGTGGTTTTGAAAATTTCTTTGTCCTGCTTAATTTTTTCTGCTGTTTGTGGATTTTCTTTTATTTCTTTGGTTCTTGTTGATTTTGTGTTTTCTGAGTCTTTATGTTTTTCTTCTTTTATATTTTTTTGAGTAGGTTTATTAACTTTCTTTGTGGTTATCTTGAAGTTTACCTTTATCTTCCCAAGTTTAAAGCAGCCTTTTATTTCTTGATATTGCCTTGACTTCCACTCCATATGAAAGTTCTGTAACTATACCACTTATTCCCTATTTTTTGTTTTGACATTGTTGTCATTTACAGATTGACATCTCTGGTTCCCTGTTTTCAGTCTTTTAGCTTTGTTTTATTTTTCAGAATTCTTTATCTAGGTTGGTGTCTGGCTGATGCTGTCCTGTGTCCTAATCTGAGGTTGCTGTCTGATGTTGTTTGTACCCTATCAGAAAGGCTCCCTTTAATATTTCTTTTAAGTTTGGTCTGGTTTTTACAAATTCCCTTAATTTCTATGTATTTGAAATGTTCTAATTTCACCATCATATTTGAGAAACAATTTTGCTGAATGCATAATTCTTAGTTGGCAATTTTTTTCTTTCAATGTTTTATGTATGTCATCCCATTGCCTTCTTGCCTGCATAATTTCTGCCGAGTAAATAGAGCTTAGTCTTATAGATTCTCCTTTGCAAATGACTTTTCATTTTTCCAAAGTTGCTCTCAGGATTCTTTCTTTGTCTTTGGTTTTGGCAAGTTTAATTATGATATGTGTTGGTGACTTTCTTTTGGGGTCTATCCTCTGTGGAGTTTATTGAGCATTTTGGGTGGATATCTTCTCATCTTTCATGATATTAGGGAAGTTTTCTGCTAGCAAATCTTTGACGACTCTCTCTGTTTTCCATTGCCTCCTCCCTGTTCTCAAACTCTGATCACATGCAAATTTTTCCCTTGATAGTGTCCCACATAATTCTTAGGTTTCTTCATTCTTCTGCCTTTTCCTCAAACAAATTGGTGTCAAGGGATTTGTCTTCAAATACACTGATTCTGTCATCCATTATTTCAATTCTGCTCCTATATCCTTTTATTGAGTTGTCTATTTCTGAAATTTTATTGTTAATCTTTTGGACTTCTAGTTGCTGTTTTAGTGTGGTTTCTATTTGTCTATTCATTTTGTCGTCTTATTCTTGTATTGTTTTCCTGAATTCTTCTATTGCTTTGTCTGTGTTTTCCTTGATGTTGTCTATGTTTTCCTTGGTTTTATCTGTGTTTTCCTTGATCTTTTTCTTGATGTCTTGGGAAGCCCTGTATATTAGTCCTTCGAATTCTTTATCAGGTAGTTCCATTACAATTTCTTCCTCTGGGAGGTTTTCTGGTTCTTTATTTTGATCACCTGCTGGACCGATTTTGTCCTGCTTCTTTATGTGATTTGATATTTTCTGTTGTGTCTGATGCATCAAGAAGTTATTATATTTATTTATTTAATGCTTGTTTGCCATGTGTTGAATTGTTTTTGTTTTGATATGTCCAAGTATACTGGGTGTGTGTGCTACTCTGGTCCTAATCTGGTTGCATTGACGCTTTCCCCTCCTGTCTCCAGGTGGATAGGGCAGCAACTGGGTGTGTGAGAGCAGGGCTCTGTTCACTGGCCTTGGAGGCTGCTGAGAATGTAGCTGGCATTTCTGGTGAGGTAATGTATCTGTCTGGCTGGTCACCTGACTGTGGGTGCAGGGGGTGTTCTCCCTGGTCCCTGGGTTGGATGTTGTGTGTGCACTCTGCTGATTGCCAGATGGTTGGGGTAAGGGTGCCTGGGTCATCAATTATTGGGTGAGTGGTGTAGAAACTCTCACTGATGGTCCTGGGTGAGCAGGACTATGTGTGGGTGTTCGGAATGGGCACAAACCTCCAGTTGTGTGTGGGGGTGTAAGGCAGAAGGATGTGGCCTGTCTGCAGGTGCTCAGCTGGAGGGTATGCCCCCATCTGCTACAGCACATCACGGGGGAAGTTGTGCAGCCAGTCCTAGGGCCCCCAGCACAGATGACTTTAGGGAATAGGAGGCAAACTGGTCCTTGGGTCCCTGATGCAGGTGGCTGGAAGGAGTGGGAGGAACCACCAGCCCTCAAGCCCCCAGCATGAGTGGCTGGATGGAATGGGAGGCACTGCCAGCCCTCAGGGCCCCAGCATGAGTGGCTGGAGGGAATAGGGGGTACTGCCAGTCTTCAGGGCCCTGACGTGGGTGGCCAAAGGGAGTGGGAGGCACCATCGGTCCTCAGGCCCTGGTCATGAGTGGCTGGAAGGAGTAGGAGGTGCTGCAGGTCCATGGGTCCCTGGTGCAAGTGGCTGAATGAATGGGCTGGTGCCTCCAGTCTGTGGGCTCCTGGCTTAAGGGGTGGGGTGGTGGTGGATGCCACCAGACTAAGATCATATTGTGGGAAGGGGAGATGGGTTAGAAAAGTGGGGGCCCCACAGGCCCTCAGGGGGCTGGGGTGGGAACCATGGGTGGAATGTATACATTTAACTTCTGCAGGGCGGGAAGCTCTCCTTCCTGGCTCTGGACGTGAGTGTAGAGTCGCTTCTGCTTGGCTGCACCAGGTGATAGAAGTTTCAGCTGGGAATGCTACTTGCTTTGTCTCAATATGGCCGCATTGTTCAGGTTTCGCTACCAGGGCATTAGCAAGCCATAATTAACCTTGTTCATTGTTTTTATACTGTCTCTTCTTCCACTCAACATTTGGTCCAATTCTTCAGCCTTGTCTTTGATGATCAAAGTTCCAAGATTGTCATCTATATCTGATTCACTTGTTTTCTCGGGTCTTTATTGTGAGAGACATTATGAAGCCTCTGACTACTCCATCCTCTTGGATCGCCTCTTCTTGTCCTTTCTTGAGAATAGAAGCCCATCAGTTATGTTATACCCACTAGTGATTTTGTCGTTGTGGTTGTTGTTGCCCTCAAGTCAGCTCTGCCCCTCATAGCCTTATGTTGCCAGGTCCTGCACCATCTTCGTGATCATTGGTATGTTTGAATCCATTGTTGCCTTCCAACCTAAGGGGCTCATCTTCCAGTGCTATATCAGACAATACTTTGTTGTGACCCATTATGCTTTTGTTGATTGATTTTCAAAAGTAGATTACAAGGACTTTCTCCCTCATCAGTTTTAGGCTCATGATTGGAAAGAGGGGCTTGACTTCTAGGTGCCTTGGCCCTGGTGCTGTCTCTGCAAGTGTTTGATCCTCCAGTCTGCACTGGGCCCTGCTCAACATGGCCATGCTTTCCTGCCTTTCTCAGGAAGATCAAGATGAGGTGATGGGGTAGAGGGTCACTGGGCATGCTGAAAGTGTCACCAAACTCACCTGCAGTTGGTGATCTTCTGTGTGCATAGGTGACAGCCAGAGCTATGCCTGGTATGTGTTGGTGTTTGTGGGAAGGGGTCTTGTGTGCATGTCTGTACGAAAGAAAGGCAAATTTCCAGGGAAGCCATGGAGACTCTGCCCCTACTGCTCTCTGCCAAACGCAGCTGATCTTCAGCACAAGTGGATTTTCCAAAGTTCAGTGTATTCTGGTGTTTTCCTCACTTTAAGACTATATCTCTTCAGAATTAGAGTTTCTTGTACACTGGTGATACAGTAGTTAAGAGCTCAACTGCTGACCAAAAGGTTGGCAGTTCGAATCCACCAGGTGCTCCTTGGAAACCCTGTGGTGCAGTTCTACTCTGTCCTATAGGGTCGCTATGAGTTGCAATCAACTTGACAGCAACGGGTTTCATTTGGTGTTGCGTGTTTCACACTTCTGGTGTTATGCTTTTGTCAGTTGTTAAGATTCTTCAGAAATGAATGTCTGTCTTCCCACACATTCTTTTCTACTTCATTCACCAATCTGTCTCCTTGCTGCATCAAGGAATAGCTTGCGTGGGTTTTGATTTCCAAATGTCTTACATGGTCTCAAGTGTTCAATCCATATACCTGAAATGTTATGGTTGTCTTTTAAAGGAAATTTTACACCAATTTATGTCTTCTCAATTTTTGCGGTTTATCCCAACAAAGGTTTTCACTGCGTGCTAAGGTTCACATTCCCGTGACAACTTTCCCTCTTGGCAAATTTCTATAGTGGAGTCTATAATCTATGAATTTACACACAGAGTCTACATAGTCCATTGTTGGCGGGAATAAAACCATTAAAAACTAAGCCAAATGGCTGCTTTTAAGTGAAGACCAACAATTTTTCGTTTAAAAAGTTCCTGGTGTGTAACTTATAAAACATACTTGAACTGGCTATTCAGTTGAGCTGGACAAGTATACTTCAAAATAGCTCTGTGAAAATATCAAGGCTGCTGAACTGCTACTGTGAAATATAAACTGCCATAAACTTTGTAAATGTTTAGAAGAAAAGGGCTTTGATGAATCCACAATTCTGTGAATTTTTCAATTGGTGAGTCATAGTCCAGAGAAATGGCCTTAAGCGTAGAGTGTTTCCACAGTTCTCTTTCCAGGATTTAGTTTCCCCTGAATTGATTGATTCCTCCTTCTAAACACTGGCTGCAAACCCTGTTGCTACCACTAGAAAGCAGTAGAGCCTTGGGTACTGAATTACTATTAAAAAAACTATTAAAAAAAAATTTTATTTGATTCCATTCCATCTTATTTTGTTTTATTCTATTAACTTAATTTAAATAAATTATGAAAATGTTAATTAAACCTGTATCTTGTGTCCTTAGTCCTGTGTTGGGAGATGGGAATACAGAGATGAAAGATACTGTCTCTACCTCCAAGAGCCTTCAAGGAAGGACAGGAATGTGTTGTACAGAAATAAAAACAAAAAACTGTAGCTCAAGAGACATCAATTATTCATTAATTCATTCATTCACTCACTCACTTGTTGAACAGCTTATTGAATATTCCCATGTTCCTGACACTGTCCTAGACACTGGACTGGGATGTGTTCTTGAATGAAACACTAGTGGTGTACTGGGGCCCGAGGAGGGAGAGAAACAACAGCTGGGCAAGGGGATGAGGGCAGGCTGTTCAATTGCAGCTGAGCTTTGAGGATGTGGGCAGGCAGAGGTAGGGGGAGGGCATTCTCAGTGATACCAACAACAGGACCCTCAGCTAGGAAGTGGAGCTGGACAGGTAAAGGTGGACAAAGCAACAGTCCGTTGTGTTGTTGTTAGGTACTGTCAAGTTGGTTCTGACTCATAGTGACCCTATATACAACAGAATGAAACACTGCCCAGTCCTGCTCCATCCTCATAATTTTTGCTATGTTTGAGCCCATTGTTGCAGCCACTGTGGCAATCCATCCCACTGAGGGTCTTTCTCTTTTTCTCTGGACCTCTACTTTATCAAACATGATGTCCTTCTCCGGGGACTGGTCCCTCTTGATAACATGTCCAGAGTATGTGAGACAAAGTCTTGCCATCCTTGCTTGTAAGGAGCATTCTGACTATACTTCTAAGATAGATATGTTTGTTCTCTGGCAGTCCAAGGTGTATTCAATATTCCTCACCAACAACATAATTCAAAGGCATGAATTCTTCTTCAGTCTTCCTTACTTATTGTCCAGTTTTTCATGCATATGAGGCCATTGAAAACACCATGGCTTGGGTCAGGCACATGTTAGTCCTTAAAGTGACATCTTTGCTTTTTCACTTTAAAGAGGTCTTTTGCAGCAGATATGCCCAATGAAATATGTCTTTTGATGCCTTAATATCAAGAAAACAAAAATCCTCACTACTGGACCGATAAGCAACAGCCCATAAAAAAAAATAATAATAATAAGGGCTTAAATGCCAAGGAAAGCATTTGTGCACAATTCCACCTGAGACAGAGAGGCCATGGCTACAAGACTGTGGCAAGAACAGGGGGAAAAAAGTCAGTATATGGGGCTCAGACCAGTACGTTCCGAAGAAGCTCAGTAGCGGCTAAGTGTTGCTGAGCATACAAGTAGGAGTTAGGAGCTAGGCCTGGAAGAGTGGGAGGATTTGTCAAAGGTCAAGGGATTATGTGACCAAGGCATGAGATTGGAGGTGTGTGACTTATAAGGATTGGGAGCTGACCCCCTAAAGAGGGCCTGAATGTCCAGTTCCAAGGGGGGCTCAGTGGCCAATGCCTGCTCAACTCAGAACATGGTCTGAGGCTTCTTTCCCTTGGCTTTTCCACCCTAGCCCTGGAACTGCTTTGGGAAGCACTTTGCCATGGAGAGCTGAAGGTGGCCATGGCCCTGACCCTGCTCCACTTTCAATGGTCACCAGACCCCACCAAGGTCCCCATGTTTGTGCCAGGAGTTGTGTTGAAGTCCAGAAATGGGATTCACATGCATCTGAGAAGCTTCTCTAATCTTGGTGGGGACGAGGACAGGCTCACCCCATCCATTTCCCTCAGAAAGCCTCCTGACTTCCATCTTGTCTTCCTGTTCCTCTGTCCCTCCCCTTCTTATTTATCTTCCCCTTATTTCTTTTTCCTTCTCTTTCTTTCCCTTCCCTCCCCTTACATATCTGCTACCTGCCTGACCTCCTACCTCCTGTCCACCAGCCTGCCTGCCCTTCTCTCTGTCAAACTTTCTCCAGGTTCCCTCCCTGTCTATCTACCTTTCCCCACTAGCCTATGTCTCTGACTGTCCACCTAATTCCTGCTCACCTGTCTGCCCTTCAGCCTGTCTGCCCACCTTAAGATCTATTTTCCTCTGCTGGCTTCACTACCTCTGTTTGCATTTCCTGTTGTTAAAAAACTACACAAATGTATTCTCTTGTAGTTATGGAGGTCAGAAGTCTGGAACGGGTTCCACCAGATGAAAACCACAGTGGTGACAGGCCAATCTCCCACCAGAGGCTCTAAGAAAGAACTCCATTTTTTGCCTCTTCCAGCTTCTAGAGCAGCTGTCCTTGCATCCTTCACTCATGACTCCTTCCTTCATCTTCAAAACCAATAGCATTTTCAAATCTCTCTCTGCTCCTGTCTTCTTCCTGTTACCTTTTGTCTTATAAAGGCCTTTGTGATAACTTGTTCACACTCAGATAATCTAAGATAATCTCCCCATGTCAAGATCCTTAATGTAATCACACCTGCAAAGCCCTTTTTGCCATATAATATATTCACAATTTCCAGGGACTTGATATCTTGAGTGTGTAGTTACCTTGAGGGGCTATCACCCAGCCTACCACAGTCCACATATGACTGTCCTCTGTTCTGTCATCACCACGAGTCCCGAGGCAAAGCTTCTGTTGAGTCCGCTTGCATTTAATAAGATTGGATGTGAGAGTGAGTATGGTGCAGTGAATTACTTGCTACATCCCTTCTAGCCATAGTCTTTGTGACTCCCACATAATTATTGGCTGGGACTATGCAAATAACGTGTTTGTGGCCCAACAAGGGGATTGGACAGCTTGCTGCTAATGCAAATAAGGTGCATGGTATCCTTGTGGGAGGGCAGTGGGACCATGTAAATAAGGTGTATGGAACCCTAACAAGGGAATTGTTCAGTTTTACCATCCCACCAAGCTTAAGGGGAGATTCAGAGAGAGAGAGAGGAGCTGTAACATAGAAGAGAGCAAGAGACAGAGGCCCAGGAGTAGCAAGAGCAATAGCAGCTCAAGACAGCTGCGGTGGGGCTTGCTGACCCACAGAGCTTGCCCAAGAAGGCCCATAGCACAGCCCAGTAGCAGAGGGTGAGAAGAAGCTGTCCTGATCAAGAACTGTATCCTGAGTTGTTCCTGTTACTTCTGAGTTCTTCCTGATCCCAAGTTGTACCCTGTTACTTCCCCCGATAAACCACTTAACTGTAAGTATGGTTCATGAGTTCTGTGAGATGTTGCAGTGAATTACCAAACCCAAAGACCAGAGGGAAAGTACTGAGGGGAGGGGCAATAGTTGATGTTAGAGATGATGGAGTGGTTTAGCAGTTTGGAAAAGCTGAACATTTGGGACATCTTTAACCTCCATCTCAGAGGAACTAGCTTTGTGCTGATCCTTATAAAAGAAATTATTCATTTAGTGAGGTACATTATGAAAATATTGCAAACCACAAGGGATAAATGAAATTTTAAAAGAAAGTAGGTGCTTACTAAGTGCTTGTTGAATCAGTGAATGAGCTCTACATATGTGCATAAACATTTGTAGGCTCACATAGTTACATGGCATGTCCTCAATGTGTATGTCTGTGTAGGTCCCACTCCCCTTCTAACCTACAAGCCTCCCCAGCGAAGGGAGCCACAGTGAATCCTAGTTCAGCATGGGGAGGGCAGTGTCCGGGAACAGGCCCCAGCCTCAGCTGACTGGAGATCCTACTCTCAGTGAAGCTGCATCCCAGACCCTGGGCCCAGTGGCTTCAGATGGAGGTGGAAGCCGTTCTTGGAACGAAGGATCAACTGGGGCATCTTGATGGGTGGCTGCAAGGGGTCCAGGGATAACTCAAAACGCAACAAGCAAAGGGCCGTGACCACCTTCACCTCGTTCATGGCAAACTGCTGTCCGATGCAATTCCTGCAGTGAGCACAAAAAGGGCCCTCAGGCTCTGGGGTGTCCGGAGAAAATCAGAGCTACCTCCAAAAATTAGGCAGCAGATCTGATGAAATAGGTGTTCTCAGTGGCCAACCAAAATCAGTAACTAGTTTTGTATGAATAATTAGCTGATTGATTGATCTGGCCTTAAGAAACAGCCCTGAGAATATGGTGAGTGTCCCAGACTGAGGAGATTAATATTGAGTGGTCCGGCGTGAGAGTCTCTCCTGTAACATCCGTCCACCTCCCAAGAAAAAGATGGGGAATGATAATGGAATGAAGAAGGGCGCTGGAACTCTCTCCTGTGTTAGGATCACCCCACTCCCTTCCTGGTTCCTCTCATTCACAGAGAGCCCCAAATGATGTCCCCTACAAAGCGGCCCACTTCCCCCACCCCTCACTTCTAAGTGCCAGAGCATGCTGGGCCTCTCCGTACCTGGGCCCTGCAGAGAAGGGTATGAAGGCGAAGGGGTGACGTCCAGCTGTATTCTCAGAGGTAAAACGCAGGGGGTCAAAGACCTAAGTAGACAGACTCTTGCTTAAACATCTGCTGGATGCTGGAGGAGAGTAACCTAGATACCCTGCCACCACCCCACCTTATCTCCAGGGCCAAGGATGGGGATACCTCTGGGTCGGACCACACGTTGCCATTCCTGTGGAGGGCATAGATGTGCAGAGAGATCAAGCTGCCTGTGGGTAGAGCAGAAGCCTGATGACCAGAGGTCCTAGGACAGCCAGACCCACCTCCTCACAAGGGTCACCAACCCTTGCCTGAGAGCTCACTGCCACATTCAGCTCGTCAAAATGCTTTTGGTGGCCACCACACTCAGTTCGTATAGCCCCGGCACTGGGCACAGACCAAGGCACAAACATTTGTGGAATGAAAAACAGGGAGGAATGAGCCCATCTCACTGCGAAGTAGGATGGGGAGAACCTATTACACTTTTTCTACTCTCAATTAACTGTCACTCAGGGAAGCGATTATTCATAACATGATACTATCAATAGTAACAGCATCCCTTCATTGGGTGCTAACTATGGACCGTGTACACGGCCAAGCACTCTTTAAGAAGCTGCCACATGCAGTTGTACAGATTGTTCACTGCACAGGATCATAGTCTAAACGGATGATACTTCCTGAGGTTGCTCAGTGCACAATCTGTATGGCCCTTTGTGACAACCCTGACAAGCATTATCTCTAACCCTAATAACAACCTTGTAAGGCCTGTCCTCTTCTTATTCCCAGTTAACAGATGATGGATTTACCCACACAGCCTAAAATTGTGGAGCTAGGATTTGGACCCAGGGTTCTCTGAACCCAAAGCCTGAGCTCTTCCCCATAGGGTGTAAAGATTTGGTCCAGTGCATAGAGGTGTCACAGGGCACACTAGAGGACTCTACTTCCACCCTCAATCTGCTGCAGCTCACCTGCAGGCAGAGAGCGGCCATCCACAAAGTTGACAGGCTTGCTGAGCTGGCGGTACACCTGGGGCACCGGTGGGTACAAGCGGAAGCTCTCCTTGATGCACATGGTCAGGTAGGTCATCTTGCCCAGATCATCCCTGCCAGTGACACAGCGAGGCCAATTTGGGCTTGGGGAGCAATGGGTTCCTGGGGCAAGACAGCCCACAGCCTTAATTTTGCCCCTTACTACCACACCCCCAGTGGGCAGAAAGGCACAAGGGCTCCAAGTGCCCAGGCCAGACCAGACACTGGGTGGTCACTCTGACCCAGGGCTTCTGGCTCCACTTCTCTCTACCCCCTCCTCATCTTCACCACCATGTTGGGAAAGCACAAAGAAGCCATCAAAGACAAGATCACTCCTGTGTCTCTCAGGGCCCCACGGGTAACCCCACAAGGGACAATTCTTCAGGTTCTGCTTGGATTCCCTGGCCAATCTGGAATGGCACAGAGCAGGGGCAAATAAACATCGCCGAATGAAGTACGGAAACACTGGTGGCGTAGTGGTTAAGTGCTACAGCTGCTAACCAAAGGGTCAGCAGTTCAAATCCACCAAGCGCTTCTTGGAAACTCTATGGGGAAGTTCTACTCTGCCCTATAGTGTCGCTATGAGTCAGAATCGACTTGACTGCACTGGGTTTGGTTTGTTTTGTTTTGAAAGAAGTAATAAATGTATGAACAAGTAAAGCTCAAGTAAAAGATTGTTTCTCTTTTCCTTTGGCCACCAGGAAGCTCAAAACCAAATGGGAGGTTCAGCCATAACCCCTGTGTAATACCTTATTACAGCGCCCCAAACTCAAAGTCTTTTTTTCTCCCAATCCTGATTTTCTGTTTGTGTTTTTACTGTTTTATTAAATATGTGTCTTCTAAGCTGCTTTATGTCATGTTATATGAAAGGAGAGAAGGTTAGCACTCCCCTTGACAAGGATGGAAGAAGCCCTCGGGCCTTACAACACACGTATGGTTAAGGCATTGCCACCTGCCTTGTGGCATCTAACCATAGTTCTTTGGATCCCTGGTGGCACAGTGGTGAGGCTCAGCTGCTAACCAAAAGATCATCAGTTTGAATCCACCAGCTGCTCCTTGGAAACTTTATGGGGCGGTTCTACTCTGTCCTACAGGGTTGTTTGAGTCGGAATTGACTCGACAGCAACAGTGTTGGTTTTTTTGTTTTTTTTAAGCTGCTTTAGGAGTCCTTAGGTTGAAAGTTCTAATTCACCCAGAGGTACCTCAGAAGAAAGCCTGGCAATCTACATCTGAAAAATTAGCCACGGAAAACCCTACGGAGCACAGTTCTACTCTGACACATGCAGGATCGCCACAAGTTGGAGTCGTCTCAATGGCAACTTGTTAAGCTGCTTTAATTTCTAGATGCAATGAAGTGAAAAAGATAAATATTTCATGCCCCTGCCTACATGCTTTGCTTACCTTGTTATTCTACCTGGAGCACCTGGTGCCCACTTTTTCTCCCTATCTGAGTTTCACCCTTCCTCTGCCCTCCACATCCAGGCCACTCAATCTTGTCCTTGAATATCCCACTCCATCTGCAGTTTTCTCTCACTTTTAGAGTTTGTGTTTAAATACTTCCCAAGGGCAGCATCTTGGCTCCTCCTCCTCTTTGCCCTACCCTCTTCTTTAACAGCACCTGGCTGGATATCCTGACAGGTTTCTCAATACCTAGCCAGCAAAAATGGATCATGGGGACTTTATCCTCCAAATCTGCAGACCCCGGAGTTATAGGTTCGGCTTCTCCCAAGTGAACCTATAGACTTCTCCGTGACTCAGCATCCCTCCACCTCTGCTGTGTGTCTAGCCTGAGCTGGGGGCAGTGCAGGAGCCCAGGGAGTAAGCTGATATGAGCCACTGATGCCCAGGCCCTGAGGGAAAGAGGCCAAAAGGAGAGTGTGAGAAGTGAGAGAGTAGGGGCGGTGGTAGGAGAGGAGCCTGTGAGCGATCCCCAAGGTCAAGAAGATGGAGCTGAAAGAGAGGCTGGGAGTCGATCCTATGTTAATGACTTCAGGCTTGAGCTAAGAAACAGGAAGGAATCACTGAAAGATTTTAAGGCAGGGTGTTTGGGCAACAGACTTTTCTCCTTCACCAGAAGAAGAGGCCAGAGTCTGGTAGGCTGTGCAGTGCCATCCAAAGGCAGGTGGTTAGGGATCAGCAGTCCTCACAGACCCAGTTTGGTTCATCCTGAGTTTCCACCTCTTTTTCTTTTAACTGTCTCTGCTCTATCCAGAATATCAGAACTGTAGTCAGGTTCTGCCGTCTGTTGGCAGTCTTCTCTGTTACTCACATCTGAAAAGGCTCCATTTTACCAGAATGTGCTGGGGGTGCATCTGTTCTTCCCCTCTCCCCACAAAACAAAACTACAGCATTGGGGGGGCCAAAGAGCTGTTGCCACCCCCACTGTTTGTAGGATGACCCTGGGTTGTCCATGGATGACGCAGGACAGAATGGCCTTTGCTGGAGCTGAGCAGGGCAGACTAGGCTCACCCTCAGTCTCACTCACCACTGTACGGTATCCCGGTCCCCTAAGATCTCACGAATCTCCTCCCTACAACGATCCTGGTGCTCGGGGTACCGGGCCATGCAGTAGAGAAACCAGCAGATGCCGCTGCTGATGGTGTCGTGTCCTGCAAACATGAACGTGTCCACCTCAGCCCGGAGGTCTTCGTCTGACAGCTTGCTCCCATTTTCATCCTGAGTTAGGGAAGGCATAGTGTGACCACTCAAGAAATCTGAGGTAGGTACCAAGAAGTACTCATAATAGTAGACTATCAAATGAAAGCCCAAGGGATGGTACAAAACCTCCTTTTCAGACTGGGGGGTTCCTATCTGTGAAAACCCATCTTGGATGCCTCCTACTCCAGGAAGCCTTCCTGGGTCCCTTTGTTGAGTGACCTATGACCTTACACAGCCTTGATGTCAGATCTGCTCACTTGGTGCATGGAAAGCCACCTGGTAGAAGAAGACATCTTTATCAATGTCCACCGTCTCCTCCACTAGCCAGTAAGCTTCTGGGAGGTACAGACAGGTCTTTCTCATCTCTATATCCCTAGCACAGGGCCTAGCCGAGGGTAGGAGCTCAATGGGTTTGTGGATGGGTAAAGAAACGAATGAATGAACTCTAAGATTCTAAGGTGCCAAGATCTTCAGGATCTTGTTGTTGTTGTTAGTTGCCATTGAATTGGTTCCACTTCACCGCAACCCCGTATAAAACAGAATTAAATGTTGCCCGGTCCTATGCCATGTTCATGATGGTTTGTATGTTCGAGTCCATTGTTGCAGTTATTCTATTAACCCATCTATCTCACTGAGGGTTTCCTTCGTTTTTGCTATCTAAAATTAGTCATCAGGGCCTTCTACCAACCAGATACCACGGCCCATCTGCACCCTGCACATTTCCTCCTCTGAGACTTTGCTGATGTGTCACAGGACAATGACAGGTCATTTTCGCTGGGAAAACAGATGGAAAATGCTTAACCACCTCTCTCCTGTACAGTGAGTCCTGCCTTAGGAGGTTGAGGGGAGGGGGTGAGTGCCAGAATGGTCTCTGGGGCCAGTTTAAGAGTGGGGATAGGCAACTCTACACTCACCCAGGCCCCGAGGAGAATGTCTAGGAAGTCCAGGTGTCTCCTTTTCTGGATCTTTTCCTGCTCTTTCTCGTCCTGGAGGGCTGCCTTCCGCTCCCTGATGACCTGGTCTGGGTCGGGAGCACAGAGTATCACTGCTGAGGAGCCCATCCTCTGCCCAAAGGGAAAGCTGGGGCCCAGCAAGGGAGTGGGATTCCAGAGGGTCCGGGGAGTGGCTGCCGTAGAACTCAGGCTTCCTGGGGTTGGACCCTGGGGGAAATGCCCACCTGTGTGGTCATGAGCCACCTGGCAGGCCCGCAGGAAGCGGCGGCCATGGGGGGTGAGCCAGTAGATGAAGTCATTGTGGTACTGGAAGGAGTCAATGCGTTGCTGCATGAGAAGGGTGAGGTCGCTGACTGCCAGGTAGTAGCTGTTGTCCCTGGACAGCAGAGGGAGGGAGTAGTGACTCAGACACTGATCCAGGAGAAAATCCAGAACAGCTCCCATTCCAGGAATCCAGCCCCAACCACAGCCCTCTCTGCCCTCCCTCTCCCCGCCCTTAAGCTCCACACTAAAGCCACAATGCGTCCCCCCACCATGGGCAAGTCTCCTGCTCCCCTAGAGCTGTAGCCCCCTAGGGCCAGATCCTATTTCCTCTCTGACCAGGGCTCCAGGAACCCTGCCAGCTCTCTCCTCTTAGCCAGCTTGGGCAGAAAGTATGGTCAGCCCTGAGGTGCCCCGTGACCTGTGGCTCAGGCCGCTATCTCCTCTGCCAAAGGTGCACTTCATGAGTGTGTCCAGCACCATGTGGCCCACATCACAGAAGATGTCAAAGCACTTATCCTCACGAGACTTTTTCTCCCACTTGTCCTGGAGCCAAAAAACAGAAGGAATGTGGGGCAGTGGGGAGGCAGCCTAGCTGGATGTCCCATCCCTGCCCTCCAGGATCCACATCTACCATTCCTCACCAAGTCCTGCCTCATACACACACACCCGGGCCCTGCCCTGCCCTCTATCCTACTGGAATGTAGGGTGCAGGCAGAGGCTTGGGGGGAGACAGGACCAGGTGGCTGGCCTTACAGAGCACACACAGACACTTTCTCCCAGCCAGAAGCAGCCTATAAGAACAAGAGGGCCAAGAAGAGGTGAGGATCTTCCTAGGACAGGTGGTGTGAGCCAGGCCTGCCAGCGGTGCTAAGGAGGAGTTTCCTGCCAAGGGAAAGACTAGCCTGGGTGAGCTTAGGGATCATGCAACCCTGAGACTCTGAGCCTGATCCCTGACACCTGAAATCCCTGTTAGAGATGAGTTGCTAATGACATTTTTTAGGCAGCTATAGCAAGCGGAGGATGAGGAGAAGACACTTTGGAGAGGTGAAAGGCCTTCCTGATATCCTCAGATATAGGCAACCCTCAAATCTGCTACATTTGGAGCCTTATTTAAGCCTTGCAAAGCCCCTTTGCCCTGAGAAGGGGGAGGGCTGAGTCTCTTGGTGGACAAGGACCAGTGGCTGCCTGGACACTTGGAGCTTCATCATCAGGTCAGTTCCTGGCTGCTGCAGGTGTCTGTCATAGCAGGGGTTTTGCATTGCTGTTGCCAAAAGAATGGGGCCTCAGGCCTCAGCGGTTCCTCACTGCCGTGAACCACCTGGCTTTCCCCAGTTCTTCAGGCCCCTACCAGTGGACATTGGGGGCTAGCCCAGAAGTTGATACTCTCCAGGAGCCTGGCACAGGGAGCTCACCAGCATAATGCATGTGGAGTCGACAAACACAGCCACGTAGGGCTTCAGTACATCATGATGAAAGGCAGGTATGAGCAGCTTGCGGTGCTGGAACCATTTGGGACCCTCGAGGAGCAGCAGGCCTTTTCCTGGGGAAGGAATGGAAGAGGGAGGGCAGTCCTGCCCAGCCCCTTGCAGCCTGGGACCAAGCAGATGGCTCGTGTTGGCATGCCAGCCCCAAGCCAGACCCATCGAGGCGTGGTTGCTAAGAGACACAGTATTGCCGTCTGTGCCCCCAACCCCAGGTAGCCAGGAATCTTTGGACAGAGCTAGTATTCACAACTTCCAGGACCTCAAGACACAGTGGGTGGCAGTGGCTCAGCTTCTGCCTCCTGGTTGCCCTCACGAAGCCTAGGCTCCAGGGACTTGTGTCAGATGAAACTGGATTCAGGCAAATGGGACGTAGCTTGGTGGGGACAAACAGACAGAGGTAAGGCTGCAGGGCCTTAACACTCAGCCACTGAGACTGTGGTCACAACCTCAGGTCTTAGGGAACAATCTATAGTGTGTGTGCCTCATGCACCCAGGCAGGACCTTATCCTACACACACACACATACACACACACACACGCACACACACCATGCACACACAGAGGAATAGAAATGCATTCCTATGTTCAAAATGCCTCTGTATTTCTCAAAGCATTTTTTGTCTGTCTTCTCATTTTATCCTCACTGTATCTCTTTAATAATTGACCAAACCAAAACCAAATTCATTGTGGCTGAGTCGATTCCAACTCATAGTGACCCTATAGTACAGAGTAGAACTGCCCCATAGGGTTTCCAAGGAGTGCCTAGTAGATTCAAACCGCCGTCCTTTTGGCTAGCAGCTGAACTCTTAACCATTATGCTACCAGGATTTCCTTGATAATTGAAGACAGGGTTAAAACACTGAAGTCCAAAAAAAGACTTCCTTATGTTACTGCATAAAAGGAGCCCTGGTGGCACAGTTGCTAAGTGCTTAGCTGCTAACCAAAAGTTGGTGGTTCGAAACCACCAGCTGCTCCAGGGGAGAAAAATGTAAAAACTCTGCTTCCCTAAAGATTACAGCCTTGGAAACCCTATGGGAAGTTCTACTCTGTCCTTTAGGGTTGCTATTTTTTTTTTTTTTTTTTTTTTATGAGTAGGGATCAACTCAATGGTAATGGGTTTGGTTTGGTTTCTCACTCTTTGGTTTCTTTGGGGGGCTTATGTTACCAGAAGAGTAAATAGGCCTGGGAATGTTTTCATCCTCTTTGTCCTGCCCTTCCTCAGCTCCCAAGAAGATATTGAGGATACCATGGGATCGTGAGTAAAAGGAGAAGCTTATAGCCCTGGCTCAAGAATACTCAATCACTCCCATCTATCAACATCAAGCCACAATCCTCAATCTAGCAGCCAAGACCAGCCAACCCTCCCCACCCAGCTCATCTCCCCACCACACTCTGTCTTCTAGCTGCTCTGACAGTCTCTGGTTACACCAGCCTTAGTGGTACCACTTCACCTTTTCTCAGGTCCTTCCCCTGGCTGGCACCACCCACTAAAAGTTCCTGTAAGACCCAATGCCATCTCTTCCAGGGAGCTATTCATCACACTCACACTTTCTCCAGAGCCCTTGCTCTGACTGTCTAGAGAAAAAGAAGGAACTGTCAATGAAAGGGGCCTCAGCCCTGCTTCCCTACCAGCCAGGACCTCTCCTGCCTGTCCCCTGTCTCCCCTCTGTGCAGAGCTTAGATGGGCACATGGAGACTAGGAGGTCTTGTTAATGGAATAACTGATTGAGTTGGGGCATGGCAGAGAGGAGGAGGGGCAGGGCAGCATCCTGGTCACCCAGCACCAAGAGACAGGAAAAGGAAGGGCAGGGAAGGCAGGTATATCCTACTCACCAATCCACTGGAGAAAGAAGTCATACACATCCGAAGCCTTAGGGTCTGTAGGAGGAGGAGGAGGCTCAGGTCAAGAGGAGACAGAGTGGTTCCCAGAGAAGGCTTCTTTGTAAAGTAGGATTGAATCCTTGCCGACTTTTCCCAGACTTAGGGCACAGACCCCCCTCCCCGCACTAGGCTGTCAGCATCTTTGCTCTTAGGAAGGACCGCCCTCTCCAGGAGTCCTCACCACCACGACTGTACACAGCTTTGACGTAGTCAGGCTCATAGATGTTCAGAAAGCCAAGGAACGGTCCAAGCCAGAGTGGATGGGCATAGGGGAACTGGTGGGCCCAGGACACGGCCTTGTCCAGACTACCCGTCTGCTGGATCTGAAATGGCAACAGAGGCCCAGAACCACTCAGAACCCAGCATCACCAGCCAGGTCCCAGTCCCAGAGCAGGGAAGGGAGGAGGCCACCCAGGCAGGTCCTAGAGGCTTCCTTCCTCCTCCTGTACCCCTACTTTCAGCCAGTGACCCAATCCTCAACATCTCTGGACTCTGTCCCCACCGCAGCCCCACAGCCACAGTTCAAAGTCTAAGCCACACTCTTCTTGCGCCTTCATTAGCTCATCAGGCCCCTAACTGGCCACCTGTTTCCATCAGGCACCCTCCACCAACCCTCTACATTGTACCCAGACAGAACTTTATTTTAAACATTAACACTCTTTTATTATAAAGGTAATACTTGGTTATTGTACAATATAGATGTCACCTGGATTCTACCCCTGTGAGTCATTCAACACATCTTTATTGAGGACCTACTAGGTGCAGGACCCTGTTCTAGACACCTCAGGGGAATGAGACAGACATGGCCATGCCCTTTCATTCTATGGGGCAAACGAACAATTAACAAGTAAACAAGTAAAATATTGATGGATAGTAGTGGGTGCTAAGAAGGAAATAAACACAAGGCTATGATAGAGAATAACAGGTAGGACCTCCTTAGATAGGTGGTCAGGGAAGGCTGCTTGTCAGAGATGACATTAAGTTGAAACCGGAAGGTTGATTACAAGCTGGATGAGTAAAGAGTAAGGGAAAGGCATTCCAGGTGAGGCAACAGCAAGCACAAAGGCTCTGGGATAGGAAAAAGCATGACGTCTTCCGGGAGCTGCCACTTGGTGAGACAGTGGTGTAAGGTAAGGTTGGAAAATTATCCAGAAGGTGTTGGGACTCTTTGGGGGGTTTTCTAGGCACATCCACTCACCTAAAGGTGTTTTCTGTAAATGGAATTATACATTAATACTGTTCTGAACCTGCTTTTTTTCATTTAACATATCTTGTCCTTCTTTGCAAATTAGTGCATTTAACTGTCCCCTCAGTAAATATTTTTACTTACAGGCATACCTCGTTTTATTGCACCTCGCTTTATTGTGCTTCACAGATACTGCATTTTTTTTACAAATTGCAAGTTTGTGGCAATCCTGCGTCAAGCAAGTCTGCCAGTGTCACTTTTCTAACAGCATGTGCTCACTTCATGTCTCTATGTCACATTTTGGTAATTCTCACAATATTTCAAACTTTTCGTTATTATTATATCTGCTATGGTGATCACCACCAGGGATCCCACCATCAAGTACTTGTAGTTCATTCATGGTTCTTCCCAATTCATATGTAATTTACCAACCAGAGATCATTTCTGCCATAAGCAACATTGACTATCAATACAGTTGACATTCTGCAGTATCAAGTTTCCAGGGGAAAAAGAGTTAGAGATTGTAACTCGAGTTCAGTTTTCCACGTGACAGAGAACAGGGATTGGTTAATCTTTTGCCCACAAGTTAAGTATCTAGGGCATGTACAGAGCACATTCTCTAGTGCAGTTTGGGGCATTTAGGGATAGGATGGGGCAGGAGATGTGGGGAAGAGGCTTGGAGGATGATGTACTGGGGAAAGGTAGGCTTTAAGAGGAGGGAACTATGAGCTGAGGGCTTACTTTGAGCAGGATCCAGTGTTAGATCCTTTCATGCATTATCCCAGTTAAGGGCCTTCAATGCCACACAGCCTCAGCTAATAACACCTATCACACACACTTCCTGTATGATTTACTTCAACGTCAAAGAAACCCAAAAAGTAGGTATAATTATAATCTATAAATTATGCCCAATTTATAGATTAGAAGATCAAGATTCAGAGACCTTAAGGAGTTTCCCCAAATTCATACAGCCAGAAAATGGGAAAATCAAGATTTAAACCCAGGTTTGTCAGACTTCAAAGACTGTGGGCAACACAGGCACACCTCAGAGATATTGTGGGTTTGGTTCCAGACCACCACAATAAAGAGAGTCACATGAATTATTTGGTTTCCTGGTGCATATAAAAGTTATGTTTATAGTATACTGTAGTCTATTAAGTGTGCAATAGCATTATGTCTGAAAAAACAATGTACGTACCTTAATTAAAAAATATTTGATTGCTAAAAAATGCTAACCATCGTTTGAGCCTTCAGTGAATTGTAATCTTTTTGCTGGTAGAGGGTCTTGCCTTGATGTTGATGGCTACTGACTGATCAGGGTAGGGTTGCTGAAGTTTAGGGTAGCTATGTATGGCATTTTCTTAAAATAATACAACACTGAAGTTTTCTGCATTGATTGCCTCTTCCTTTCATGAAAGATTTCTCTGTAGCATGTGATGCTGTTTGATAGCATTTTACTCACAGTAGAACTTCTTTCAAAATTGGAATCAACCCTCTCAAACCCTGCTGCTGCTTTATCAACTAAGTTTATGTAATATCCTAAATCCTTTGTTGTGATTTCAACATGTTCATAGTATTTTCATCAGAAGTAGATCCCATCTCAAGAAACTACTTTCTTTGCTTGTCCATAAGGAGCAACTCCTCATTCCTTAAAATTTTATCATGAGATTGCAGCAATTCAGGCACATCTTCAGGCTCCACTTTTAATTCTAATTGTCTTGCTATTTCCGCCATATCTGTAGTTACTGCCTCCCCTGAAGTTTTGAACCCCTCAAAGTCATCTTTGAGGGTTGGAATCAACTTCTTCCAAATTCCTGTTAACGATGATATTTCGACCTCCTCTCATGAATCATGAATATTCTTAATGGCAACTAGAATGGTGCATCCTTTCCAGAGATTTCCAATTTACTTTGCCCAGATCCATCAGAGAAATCACTATCTACGGCAGCTATAGCCTTATGAAATGTATTTCTTAAATAATCAGACTTGAAAGTAGAAATTACTCCTTGATCCATGGGCTGCAGAACGCGTGTTGTGCTAGCAGGAACGAAAACAACATTAATCTCCTCGTACATCTCCATAAGAGCTCTTGGGTCACCAGGTACATTGTCAACGAGCAGTAATATTTTGAAAGGAATCTTTTTTTCTGAGCCATAGGTCTCAACAGTGGGCTTGAAATATTCAGCAAACCATGTTGTAAACAAATGTGCTGTCATTCAGGCTTTGTTGTTCCATTGATAGAGCACAGGCAGCGTAAATTTAGCCTAATCCTTAAGGGTCCTAGGATTTTCAGAATGATGAGCATTAGGGCTTCAACTTAAATTCCCCAGCCGCATTATACCCTAACAAGAGAATCAGCACATCCTTTGAAGCTTCAAAGCTAAGCATTGACTTCTCTTTCCTAGCTATGAAAGTCCTGGATGGCATCTTCTTCCAATATAAGGCTGTTGCATTTACATTAAAACTCTGTTGTTTAGTGTAGCCGCCTTCATCAGTTGTCTCAGCCAGATTTTCTGGACAACTTGCTGCAACTTCTACATCAGCACTTGCTGCTTTACTTGGAACTTTTATGTTATGGAGGCGGCTTCTTTCCTTAACCTCATGCACCAACCCCTGCTAGCTTCAGGCTTTTCTTCTGTAGCTTCCTCACCTCTCTCAGGCTTCAGAGAATTGAAGAGAGTTAGGGCCTTGCTCTGGGTTAGGCTTTGGCTTAAGGGTATGTCATGACTGGTTTGATTTTCTATCCAGACTGCTAAAACTTTCTCCATATCGGCAACAAGGCTGTTTCGCTTTCTTATCATTTGTATGTTCACTGGAGCAGCACTTTTAATTTCCTTCAAGAACTTTTCCCCCTGGAAACCTGATACTGCAGAATGTCAACTGCATTGCTAGACAATGTTGCTTATGGCAGAAATGATCTCTGGTTGGTAAATTACATATGAATTGGCAAGAACCATGAATGAACTACAAGTACTTGATGGTGGGATCCCTGGTGGTGCAACAGTTAAGCATTCAGTTGCTAATCAAAAGATTCGTGGTTCAAATCCACCCAGTGGCTCCATGGGAGAAATACCTGGTGATCTGCTTCTGTAAAGATTACAGCCAAGAAAACCCTGTAGGGCAGTTCTGCTCTGTTACATGGGGTTGCTATGAGTTGGAATCAATTTGACAGCACCCAACAACAACCTGATAGGAACAACATGCTTTGGGCTTCCCTGAGTGCAATGACTCTTGTACTGTGCACGACTTTTGCAGGAACCTTGGGACTGTTAGTAGATATGAGGGTTCTGTGGGGTATGGTGATTCTTAGACAAGGTAGGCCCCATACCCACTGATGCCGATCTCATCTCCTTGCACTTGGCTGTTCCCCAAGAAGATGGATCACTGATGGCCAGGTGGACTGTTGCAAGGAACACCTTATGCAGCCTTGCTGGCAAGCTGTGGTTTCTGTCCATAACCTTCTGTGTAGACTAATGCTAATTAACTATGCTTTCTTTCTTTTCTTTTTTTTTTTATGGTAGTCTTGTGAGTCTGAATGCCTAGAACTGAGATGATCTCCTGGGGTGCGGCGCCATCTTTGTACTTTGGCTTATACCATTCCTTCTGTCTTAGTCATCTAGTGCTGCTATAACAAAAATACCACAAGTGGATGGCTTTAACAAACAGAAGTTTATTTCCTCACAATAAAGTAGGCTAAAAGTCCAAATTCAGGGTGTCAGCTCCAGGGGAAGGCTTTCTCTCCATCAGCCTTTTCATCAATATTTCCCTGACTAGGAACTTCTCCGCACAGGGACCCCAGGTTCAAAGGATGCGCTATGCTTCCTGCACTGCCTTTTTGGTGGTATGAGGTCTCCCCTCTCTGCTCACTTCCATTTCCTTTTTATCTCTTGAGAGATAAGAGGTGGTGCAGGCCACACTCCAAGGAAACTCCCTTTATATTGGATCAGGTATGTGGCCTGGGTAAGGGTATTACTACCCCACAGTCACAAAATGGAGGACAAACACACAATACTGGGAACCATGGCCTAACCAGGTTGACTCATATTTTGGGGGGACAGAATTCAACTCATGACACCTTCCTCTTGGCACAACCTATACCCAAGAATACTTGTCAGACACCTGTATAGTTGATAGTGGGATCCCTGGTGGTGCAACGGTTAAGCGTTCGGTTGCTAATCAAAAGATTCGTGGTTCAAATCCACCCAGTGGCTCCATGGGAGAAATACCTGGTGATCTGCTTCTGTAAAGATTACAGCCAAGAAAACCCTGTAGGGCAGTTCTACTCTGTTACATGGGGTTGCTATGAGTTGGAATCAACTTGATGGCACCCAACAACAACCTTGCAGAAACCTTGGGACTGTTAGTAGATACGAGGGTTCTGTGGGGTATGGCGATTCTTAGACAAGGTAGGCCCCATACCCACTGATATCGATCCGCCTTGAATGCCCCTATTTAGAAATCTAACTCCCCATCAGCTGAAATCTCTGTCTCTTCTGGGCCTCTCCAGCACTGTTAGTAATTCACTCAGATTCTGCTTTGTGTTAGAATTGCTTGTATTCATGATTAAAAGCAATATTATTACCATTGACATTCAGCGAGCATTTAATATGTACCTGACACTGCATTAAGAGGTCTTCATACATTCTTTGATTTAATCCTCAGGAAACCCTATAAGATAAGCACTGTCATAATTCCCACCTCATGTCGGGTTAGATGAGGAAACTGAGGCTCAGTAGCATGATTAGTTAGGAGCCCTGACTCCATCTCCAGGCGGTGAGTTTCCTGAGTGCAGCAACCACATCTGTGGCATCTCCAGGCCCCCCACAGAGCTCAGCACAGGGCTTCAGACACAGTACGTACTTGATTGTGTGTTGAATAAATAAAATGAATAAATGAGATGAAAAGGAAGGAGCTGAAGAAAGGAGGGGAGACAGGAATCCAAGGTCAAGAAGCAGAAAATGTTGACATGTTGGATTGGCAACCAATGTCACAAAACAATATGTGTATTAATTGTTTAATGAGAAACTAATTTGCTCTGTAAACCTTCATCTAAAGTACAATTTAATAAAAGAAGAAAGAAAGGAGGGGAGAAATCATACCAAGCATCTGGCTAATCTAAACATTGGCCAGAGACAGTCAATCTTATTAGGAACAAGCCCAAAGTCTTGCTCAATTTGGGGATTCATAGAAGGGCCACCACCAACACTTCCCTGTGTGGTAAATAATGTTACAAATTTCTATTTGTTCTTCTCAGCTGGTCCTAGCCTGCCTGCTCTGACTAATGTCCAGATTCACTACTCATTTTCAGATTCTGTCTCTCAACATATTGAACAGAAAGGAAAAGATATGTATTGAGTGCCTAGTATGTGCCGGGTACTACTATGTGAATGATTTCATAGATTGTCTCATGAACCTAATGCTGAAGGAATAATTTCTTCCATTTTACAGAGAGTACCATTCATGTTGAGGTCTACGCTGGCCCTGTTTTGTTTTGTTTTGTTTTGTTAGTATAATTTCCATTTTATTTTCTTCCAGGTTAATTTTTCTTCAGTCTTTAAGGACTCAAAGCCTTACATGGGCTTTGGATGAGGTCATGGGACAGCACCTGCAGGTCTAAATTGGGGTAAGAGGTGTTTGGTCCTTCCAGGCTTCATGAGTACAATTCCTGACCACCTTGTTGTGAATGGCACAATTCACGCAATAACATAGTTTCACGTAGGGCTTGGGAAGCACGTAGGCGTCAAAGACACTCACTTCAGAAATGTCCCTGGCAGCTGCAGCCTCTACTATGTTTGAAATGATAAACTTCTTAATGGCCTTGCCTGTGGGCATGCAGTGGGCACTGTTTGTACAGCACATAGGTTACACATGGCCATGGCCTTTTTTGGCGTGACCACTGTTCCTTCTTTTCTTTGTCATCTTGGAAGTGAGGACCCAAGAGCTGGCCAGGTTTTTTCTCTCTGGAAAGTTCCCTCCCATAGTCCCCACTTACTTATTTAGTCCATATTGTGTCCTCTAGAAGGAAGTCTTGAGAAGCACAGGGTGTCTGATAATACAGCCCCCTGGGCATCCTTCTCTGACCCAGGCCACTACCCTCAATGACCCTGGGGCTTGGACCTGGCTACTCTGGTCTCTAGCCAACCATCTTTGCCTTCTGTGGGGTTCATTTCCTCCCAGGTCCTCTGCAAAGTCCAGTGTAATCTCCCCAAAGACCCCTCCCTCACTGCCTCTGAACTCAGCATTCTAGTCTCCCTTCCCTCCCCAAGATGGCTTGTAAGAGTTTTCACTGCCATTGAGCACACAATGTCAAAAGAGCACAAAGTGATAAGCATCCTCCCCACCCAGTGGTAAGAGAGAACGTTCTGGTGTCCTTAACCCCTTCCCAGCCTCCTTCCTTGCTGGTGTCCCTGGAAGTGCCCCTTCTTCATGTGTCTTATTTTTCCATCTTCCTTCCTGAGCTTTCACCTCCATCCCTCTCATGTCCCAGGAGCCCAGTTGGATAAGGCATTAAGAGCCTAAGTCACAGAGAAACCAGATTAATATAAATTCAGGGTTGGAAGGAGCCTTTAGCTGATTTGGTCATCTGAGCCCCACTCCCTTTCTTGTCAACTATGCTTGGACCCCTCTGCCACATCCTACCAGGGACAGGAGACCCTAACCTCATGCTGACCATGTTCACAGTCTGAACCCACACTTGCCTCCTCACTCCCTTGATTGTCCAGAAAAACCTGATGAGAGTGTAGATGACTCCCCGCAGCCTAGCCCTACTGCTGAGCTGCAGCCTCTCTGAGTGGACTGGGGTGTCCGCTCTCTGGGATGCATGAGGCTTCCTGGCCAGCTCCTCTCTCCTCTGGGTGACAGAACTAAACATCTCAGACCTGTCCTCGGTGCTCTCAAGGTCCGGGTAGGTAATGTTGAAGTGAATCCTAAATGGTCTAATAGTAGCCAGTGGAAGTGGGGCAGCTGGGCAGGAAGGGTAGAAGATAATACCTGTGCAAAGGCACAGAGGCTGGAACGACCATTGTGTGTACAGGAAATTTATTTAACAAAATTTTTTTTTTGAGGTTGAGTATGTGCCAGGCCCTGTGTTATTTGCTTAGCACTTCTTCAGGGGTGAGAGAGGACAGAATGAGGCTGGAAATGGGTAGGGCAGATCATATAGGTTCTTGTAGGCCATGTCACAAGGCTTTACTTTATTCTGAGGGCAATGGAGAACCACTGAAGGAATTTAAGCAAGGGAGTGACAAAGTCAGATCTGTGTTTTAAAAAGATCACTTAGGCTTTAGGGCAGTAAGTAGATTGATTGAGGCCAAAATTGTGATGCTTTCAGGACATGGAAGTCTGGGCTGAGCTTGTTTTTCCTCAGAAGAAAAGAAACAGGGAAAGATTAGGGCATCAACCCTTGGCCTCACCCCCCTCATCCTCACATTTGCACTCCTTATTGACCTCGCCAAGAATAAGCAATAGGTGGCATTGAAAAAAGAAAGTCTTAAATCACCACTCTCTTCTCTGCTCCCCCAGAGTCCGTGTAAGGTCAACATTGCCTAGTTGCACCATACCCCGACTTTGTAGGTAGGAACACTACAACCCAAAGACCAAAGGGAACTGTCCCATGTGAGTCTAGGCAGACCAAGAGCCCTACTGAGACTCTTTCTCCTGCCCCTCCTGTTAAACTTGTCCAAACCATCAGCCAGTTGACCTGAAGCTCAGTTGGCCAGTTTTCAAGAAACCAAGTTCCTGTTTAGCCAGTCCACTGCAAGCCAAAGCTCTCACAGCAGGGGAGGGGAGAGCCCTGATGGAAACAAAAATAAATCTGTTTACAAAATGGTAGTGGGAGTTTATAAAAACAAATAGTTGGGGAGGGGCAAGAAAAGGGATTCCTCCTTCCCCAGCATGTTAGAGCTCCCTCGAGGCAGGTCATGTTGATGTCAAATTCAGAGTACTTGGGTTACCTGGTCTGGAACCTTTACAAAGTGAGAATCTCTTCCCTCAAGAGCCCAAACATCTCACATGAAAGGAAATTACTTTTCAAAACATCCCAACCCATCTTTGGACTGTTCTAACTCTTAAAAAGACTTCTTAGTCACTGAACTGAAAACAACCTGCATGTGACTGTCCCTTATGAGTTCCTGCTCTGCTCTAGGGAACCACACAGGCTCCCACTGCCCAGAGCAGTCATGCAGGGATTGGGAGTTGGGGGTCAGGTCCCTCTGGATCTATGTTGCTCCAGGGTGGCATCCTTAGTGGCCTTGGGTACCCTTATCCTAGTCATCTCCCTGCCCTGGGAACTCCCCATACACACTCAAGATTGTCAGAGCTCAGCATGTCTAGCCAGTGTCAAGGACAGCAAAGCTGTATATTTGAAGCAAAAGGTTTAGGAGCATTTGTCAAGAAAACTCATCCAAAGGTGAGAAGAGGCAGCATTTCTGAAATAACCATTGGTGAAAAAAAATGGATTCAATTTTAAACAATCCCCTTGGGTACTCAGTTATGGGATTGAGCAGCAAGCTATGAGAAGCCTGAAGGGAAGAGATCTAATGGTAAAGATCCCCAGGGAGCAGAGAAGTGACATCCCTGCCACTCTGGTGACAATGAAATGACCTCACTCTTCATCCTCCCTTTCAGAGACAAATGTATTTGCACGTGTACATGTGAACACATGCAAATACACAAGACAGAGAGAAGGCCCTGGGTTGGATTGACATGAGTCACCATGACTATCCTACTCACCAGGTATTGCTAGTTAAGTATATATGGGCCTTGCCTAAAGTCACACGACTAGAATTCATACCCAGGTCTTTTGATTCCAAAGCCCTTGCTCTGTCCCTAACACCTCTCCTATCTTCAACATTCAAAGGTGAACACCAGCCCCAGGAATGATCAAGCCTGAGGGGGAGAGTTGGAGAGCATCTAAACACCTAAGAAGACAAGACAGCAGGGGCCCAAAAGAATGCCCAAGCATCCAGGGAGATGCAGACATTGGTTTTCACCCCTTTTGAGTGGTTTTGCTGCCCAAGTTGGATCCCCAGGAATTCATCACTCATTTAACAAATAAGCATTGAGCACCCACTTTGTGCCAGGTATAGTGTAGTTTCTGGGGATACAATGGTGAACAAGACAAAGTCCTTGCTCTCCCCGAGCTTACATTCTAAGTGGGGAGAAAGGAAATAAACAAGAACCAAATACATCAATAATATAACTTCAGGTAGTGATAAGTCTAGGAAGAAGAACAAAGCAGGAAAAGGATTGGAGGCTGCTACTGTAGAAGGTGATTGAGTGGGTCAGGGAAGGCCTCTCTGAGGTGACTTTTACACAGAGATTGGCAGAAAAGACTTCTGGAAAGTTCTGTAGCACTGGCCACACTCCACTCCTCAAAAATTTTTCTTTCAGAGAGAAATTGACAGCTCCACAATAATGGTAGGAGACTTCAACACACCACACTTGGTAAAGGACAGAACATCTAGAAAGAAACTCAACAAAGATACAGAAGAGCTAAAGGGCACAATCAACCAACTTGACCTCATACACTTATATGGAGCACTTCACCCAACAGATGCAAAGTACACATTGTTTTCCAACACACATGGAATGTTCTCCAGAATAGACCACATCTTAGGCCACACAGCAACCCTCAACAAAATCCAAAACATTGAAATAATACAAAGTATCTTCTCTGACCACAACACCATCAAAGTAGAAATTAACAACAAGAAGAGCAAGAAAAAAAATTCAATTACAAGGAAACTGAATAACACTCTGCTTAAAAACCACTGGGTAATAGAAGAAAAAAAGACACGGAATCAAAAAATTCCTAGAATCAAAAGAGAAGGAAAATACATCATACCAAAATCTTTGGGACACAGCAAAAGCAGTCCTCAGAGGTCAATTTATAGCAATATTGCACACATCAAAAGAAGAAGGGACAAAATCAAAACATTAGCTATACAACTTGAACAAATAGAAAGAGAACAGCAAAAGAGGCCCACAGCCAAAAATAAAGATCAGAGGAGAAATAAATGAAATAAAGAACAGAAAAACAGTAGAAAGAATCAACAAAATCAAAACTTGGTTCTTTGAAAGGATCAACAAAATCGATAAACCCACTGGCCGAACTGACAAAAGAAATTTTGTCAAATTGACAAAAGCACACAAATAACTCAAATAAGAAATGAAATGGGGGACATTACAACAGAACCAACAAAAATAAAAAGAATCATAACAGAGTATTATGAAAAACTATACTCCAACAAATTTGAAAGCCTAGAGGAAATGGACAAATTCCTAGAAACACACTACCTACCCAAGCTAACACAAAATAATGTTGAAAATCTGGACAGACCCATTACAAGAGAAGAGATTGAAAAACTAAAAAGAAAAAAAAAAAAGCTTCCAACAACAACAAAAAAAAGCCCTGGCCCAGATGGCTTCACTGGAGAATTCTACCAAACATTCAGAGAAGAGCTTACACTAGTACTACTCAAACTGTTTCAGAACATAGAAAAGGGAGCAATATTTCTGAATGCATTCTATGAAGCTAGCATAACCCTGATAACAAAACCAGGCAAAGACACCACAAAAAAGAAAATTACAGACCAATATCTCTCGTGAATAAAGGCACAAAAATTCTCAACAAAATTCTAGCCAATAGAATTCAGCATCATATTTGAAAAATGCACCACAACCAAGTAGGATTCATACCAGGTATGCAAGGATTGTTCGACATTAGAAAATCAATCAACGTAATCCACCACATAAATAAAAGGAAAGTAAAGAATCACATGATCATCTCAATAGATGCAGAAGACATTCGACAAAGTCCAACACCCATTCCTGATAAAAAAAAAACTCTCAATAAAATAGGTTAAAAGGGAAATTTCTCAACATAATAAAGGGCATCAATGCAAAACCAATGATCAACATCATTCCCCTTCAGAACAGGAAGAAGACAAGGATGCCCTTTGTCACCACTCCTATTTAACATTGTGCTGGAAGTCCTAATTAGAGCAATAGGGCAAGAAAAAGAAATGAAAGGCATCCAAATTGGCAATGAAGAAGTTAAACTGTCCCTATTTGCAGATAATATGATGCTATGTAGAAAATCCAAAAAGCTCCATGAGAAAACTACTGGAATTAATAGAAAGATTCAACAGAGTAGCAGGATATAAGATAAACATTAAAAATCAGCTGGATTCCTATATACCAATAAATAGAACTATGAAAAGGAAATCAAGAAAACAGTGCCATTTATAACAGTCCCTAAAAAAATAAAATACTTAGGAATAAATCTAACGAAGGATGTAAAAGACCTATACAAAGAAAACTACAAAACACTACTGCAAGAAATCAAAAGAGATCTACATAAATGGAAAAACATACCATGCTCATGGATAGGTAGACTCAACATTCTGAAAATGACAATTCTACCCGAAGATATTTACAAATACAACGCAATCCCAATCCAAATAGCAACAACATTCTTTAAAGAGATGGAAAAACTAATCATTAACTTTATATGGAGAGGAAAGAGGCTCCGGATAAGTAAAGCACTATTGAAGAATAAATTAGACGGACTCGCACTACCTGACGTCAGAACCTACTATACAGCTACTGTAATCAAAACAGACTGGTACTGGTACAACAACAGATACATTGACCAATGGAACAGAATTGAGAACCCAGATGTAAATCCATGCACCTATGGTCACCTGATCTTCAACAACGGCCAAAAGTCCATCAAATGGGGAAAAGGCAGTCTTTTTAACAAATGGTGCTGACAAAACTGAATGTCCATCTGCAAAGAAATGAAACAGGACCTATACTTCACACCATATACAAAAACTAATTCAAAGACCTAAATATAAAGCCAAAAACTATGAAATTCATAGAAGAAAAAATAGGATCAATGCTAGAGGCCCTAATACACGGCACTAACAGGATACAAACCATAACCAGCAGCACATAAACTCCAGAAGATAAGCTAGATAATTAGGATCTTCTAAAAATTAAACACTTATGCTCATCAAAAGACTTCACCAAATGAGTAAAAAGAGAACCTACAGACTTGGGGGGGGGGGTGCAGAATTGGCTGTTACAAATCAGACAAAGCTCTAATCTCTAAAATCTACAAGAAAATCCAACACCTCTACAACAAAAAGACAAATAATCCAATTAAAAAATGGTCAAAGGAAATGAACAGACACTTCTCCAAAGAAGACACTCGAGCGGCCAACAGATACATGAGGAAATGCTTGTGATCACTAGCCATTAGAGAAATGCAAATCAAAATTACAATGAGATACCATCTTGCCCCAGCATTATGGGCACGAATGAAAAAAAACATGAAATAACAAATGTTGGAGAGGCTGCGGGGAGACTGGAATTCTTATGCACTGCTGGTGGGAATGCAAAATGATACAACCATTTTGGAAAATGATACGGCGCTTCCTTAGAAAGCTAGAGATCCAGCAATCCCACTCCTAGGAATATATCCTAGAGAAATAAGAGTCGTCACACTGACAGACATATGCACACCCATGTTCACGGCAGCATTGTTCACGATAGCAAAAATATGGAAACAACCTAGATGCCCATCAACAGATGAATGGATAAACAAACTGTGGTACATACACACAATGGAGTATTAACCAACGATAAAGAACAGCAATGAATCTGTGAAGCATATAACATGGATGAATCTGGAGGGCATTATGCTGAGTGAAATAAGTCAATCACGAAAGGACAAATATTGTATGAGACCGCTACTGTACTGAAAATGTTTACACACAAACAGAAGCAATCTTTGATGGTTACAAGGGATTGGAAAAACACTAAGTAGATGATAGATAAATGGTAACTTTGATGAAGGGTAAGACAGTACATAATACTGGGAAAGCCAGCACAATTTGTACAAGGCAAGGTCATGGAAGCTCCATAGACACATCCAAACTTCCTGAGGGACCGAAATGCTGGGCTGAGGGCTGTGGCGACCGTGGTCTCAGGGAACATCTAGCTCAATTGGCATAACATAGTTAATAAAGAAAATGTTTTAGATTCTACTTTAGTGAGTAATGTCTGGAGTCTTAAAAGCCTGTGTGCGGCCATCTAAGATACTCCACCTGTCTCACCCCTTCGGAAGCAAGGGAGAATGAAGAAAACTGAAGACACAACGCAAAAATTACTCCAAAATACTAAAGGACCACAACCCCCATGGCATCCACCAGACTGAGTCCAGTACAACAAAATGGTGCCCAGCTACCACCACTGACTGTTCTGACAGGAATCACAATAGAGGGTTCTGGACAGAGCTGAAGAAAAATGTAGAACAAACTCAAACTCACAAAAAAACAAGAAGACCATACTTACTGGCCTGACAGACACTAGAGAAACCCTGAGAGTATGGCCCCTGGACACCCTTTCAGTTCACTCCTGAGGTTTACCCTTCAGCCAAAGATTAGACAGGCCCATAAAACAAAAGGAGACTACAAGGGTACACCAGCCCAGGGGCAAAGACTAGGAGGTGTGGGGGGGTGGGAGGGGGGGCAGGGAGACAGGAAGGCTGGTAATAGGGAACTCAGGATCAAGAAGGGAGAGTGTTGACATGTTGTGGAGTTGTTAACCAATGTCATAAAACAATGTTTACTAACTTTATCGAGAAGCTAGTTTGTTCTGTAAACCTCCATCTAAAGTAAAATTTAAAAAAAATTCTCTTTCCTCAACCATTCCCCCCACCCAACACATGACACTCTGCTCAACTTCTCAGAGAAAATAGAGCCTCAGATAAGACATCCCTAAAAGTCAGCCACCAGATCTGAAGAACCACCTGTGCCCATGCCCCAACCTCTCCTGCTACAGTAGAGGAGGTGTCCTAGGCCTGTCCAAGGTTCCAACCTTCCCCTCGGGCGCCTCAATCAGCCCCTCTCCCATATCGCAAACCTCTCCATCCCAACTGGCTCCTCATCATCTGCATTTAAAACATGCTCAAGTCTCTCCTACTTAAAAAAAAAAAAAAAGGAAACAAAAGCTCCCTGGCTTTGCTGCCTCTTCCAGCTAACATCCTATTTTCCTGCTGTCTTCATAACTTAACTTCTTGAAAGAGTTGTCTTGACTGTTGCCACTTCTTCCCACTGTAGCCTTCACCTCTCAACATTGCTTTTGCTAAGGTGAAATCACCCTCCTTGATGTTAAGCTCAGAGACCTCCAGCTACTATGACACAATTGATTTCTCCCTCTTTCTTGAACTCACTCCTAGCTGTCTTGCCACCTGTCCTGATGTCCCCTCTCAGCAGCTCCTCCCCCACCATTTGTCTCAAAAACCTGGTCCTTTGCCTCTTATCATTCTGTACCTTCTCCCTGAAGGCTCTCCTCCACTCCTGTGACTTCCTTTGCCATCCTCCTGCCTGTGATTTCCAAATTCTCTGTTCATCCTTTTCTTGAGCTCCAGGAACATAATTGACCGCTTTCTGGACATTTCTACAGAATGTCCTCTACGCCACTCGGATTCGGTGTTTCCAAACATGAACACATTATATTTATCCCCAAAATCTACTCCTAGTCCTGTGCCTGGGAATGGAACCAACATGTGTCCCAATACCAGCCAGAGCCCTGAAATGGAGTTTTCCCAGTGGTTCATAGCAATACCAAGGAGGATGCCCTTCAAAGGCTGCTCGTCTCTCTGAAGGTCCACCAAGTGGCGTTTACAATGGAATCAGCAAAACAGAGCTAAGACAGCCAGATACAGCATCTCAGGGCAGGAAGTTCCTGCAATGCCTGAGGCCAGACACTCTCCAAATCCCACATCTGAGTTTCCCACATCCAGACACTAACAGGTGTTGCCAGTCCCTGGGCCTCTTCTTTCTGGGTCTCAGATTCCCACATTTTCGCTGTTTGTTTGTTTTGACATAGAAAACAAAGAAACTGATTACAATCCAGTCTTGTGGTTCAAGGGGTCTGTGATGGTTAAGGTTGTGTGTCAACTTGGCTGGGCCACGATTCTCAGTGGTTTGGTAGTCACGATGTAGCTTGGCAGTAGTATAGTATGTAAACACCTCCATGATGAAATCTAATATAATGTGGTCACCTCCATGATGGAACCTGTTGTGAGTAGCCAATCAGTGGAAAGGGAGTTTCCTTGGGAATGTGGCCTGCATCCAATATAGGTGGACCTTCTGGCAAAACACTCTGGATCCTGCAGCTGGTTCCTATTCATCTGACCCCTGGCTCTTGGAACTTGAGCTAGCAGCTTGCCTGCTGATCTCCAACCTTTTAGTTAGCAGCTGAACACATTAATTGTTTACACCACCCGGGGACTCTTTTGATCCTCTTCTAACCCAGCAAGGTAAATATTATTAACTCCATTTTGTTGACAAGGAAAACACAGAGAAGTGAAGTGACTTAAACAGGGCACAGAGAAGACACGTGATCAATATCTGCTAAATGAAAGTGAGGCAGAGTTCAGAACCAAGGCTCTTCACTACACAGCACAAGGCCATGAAGACTGTCCCAGCAATGGGTGGGGCAAGGGAAGAGGCCTCAGCAGTATCAGGATGGCTTTGGGCTCTTTCCTTGGGCTGGAAGATGGTATCCCTACCCCACCCACTCAAACACACTCAGATACATACACAGGTCAGATTTGTCAATCCCTGCAATATGGGCAAAGTGCTCCCTGGGCCTTAGAGTGAGAAGAGGGGAATCTTACAGAAATAGGATAGGCCCAGCCTCAGGGTGATAAATTCTGAAAACTGAGGAGGATTACAGGTAGTTGCTACCAGTTCTTACCCTCATCTGTACATTAGGAAAAATAATCTCCATCCTGCTCTCCCCATTTCTGAGGCTTAGGTGTGGATGAGATAGGGAGCAAAGGTGCCAAGCCCCTGAGGAATGCAGAGATGTTGTGATTGTGAGGGTTCCCCAGGAAACCTTAGTAGTGCCCAAGAGGAACCACCCTTCCAGCTCTTGCCTGCCCTTCCTAGTTCTGAGCAGAAGACCCTTCAGATACCTCTATTGATACCAAAAAGCCAGAGCTAAACGACATACCAGACCCTCTGCACACTCTCAAGATGTTGGGGATGGGGAGCAGTGGGAGAGAAGAGGGCAGCCAGTTCTGACATGATAGAGTGGGTGGAAGGTCTCTCTAAATGCCTTTCATACCACCATGAGGGCCAAACCTCAACCTTCCCATGACCCTCCTTCTGTACTTAGCAATTCTTCTTCCAGTTGCTGTCAAGTTGACTCCAACTCATGGTGACTCTGTATTTATCAGAGTAGAACTATATTTCATCAGATTTTCAGCAGCTGATTTCTCAGAAGTAGATCACCAGGCCTTTCTTTCAAGGTGCGTCTGGGTGGACTCAAACCTCCAACCAAGTGTGTTAAGTATATGCACCACCCAAAATGAAGGAAAAAAAAAAAAAAAAACACCAACTCATTGCCATCGAGTTGATTCTGACTCATAGCTACCCTATAGGACAGAGTTGAACTACCCCATAGGATTTCCAAGGAGCAGCCTGTGGATTCAAACTATTGACCTTTTGGTTAGCAGCCAAGTTCTTAACTACTATGCCATGAAGGCACCATCCAGAGACTCCCAAATCCCTCCTAGTCCCTCCAGTTGTTCACTTCAGTGATGCCTGCTCTGTGCCAAGCTTTGTGCAGGACCCTGAGGGTACAAGGATGAATCAGATCAGATCTCCACACTCCAGAGGTCACTGTCTAGTGGGAAAGATGAACAAGTAAGCAGAAGATGACAACTCAAGGGGACGAGTGCTGAGATAGATACAGAGAAGTAGCTGATACAGAATCCCGTGGTGGAACCCGACCCAGCAGGAAAGGCTATGGTGTCCGTTTTCTCCTTTAGGCCATAAGCTCTTTGAGAACAGGGCCTGGGTCTTATTCATCTCCCCAACCAACCTTTCTTTCCCGAGTGTCCCCAGGATGGGTATGGGTCACTGGACAATTCTGAGAGGGCAGTTATCTGTAAGGGTAAGTATAACCCTGGGCATGTCTCACATAAGGTCAAGCTCATTCCCAGTGTCAACCACGGAGGAGAAGGGATTTCACAGACTAAGAATGAAGAGGGCAGATGCAGCAGAAAGAAGAACAGACTCTCCCTCTCTCTGAGCCTTATCTCTGGCATCTATACCTGGGGTCCCAAACCTGGCTGCAGATCAAAACACTTGGGGAAGTTTTTTAGATTCAGACTCCTAGTTGCAGTCTGCTAAATTAGAATCTCCAGGGCTAGGGGTTCAGGAATCTACTTCGCCCAGTTGATTTCAACGCAGCTGTTCCTGCCCGCTGCTCTAGATCTCCATGATGGTACAGAGATAAGAAATGCCCTTGAGGGCAGTGCTAAGGTGGCCCCCACCACTCTGAGGTAACTGGAAGACAACAGAGCCAGGTTCTGAACCCAGGAAGATGAGTTAGCCCATAGGCATAGCAGGGAAAACCCCACCTTTAGGTGAATCAACAACTTGGACACTCTGGGAGGTCTCTCATGTGACAACACTCATCTCTGCCTTTGTTTACATTTTCTTCCCTGAAAACGGAAATTTTCACACTGCACAGAATAGGACTCTGATTAAGCCCTAAAGATTGCCTAATTCCATCATACAATCCAGATATGTTACCTTTGTGCTATCCTCAATCCTCTAGCAAAGCTTTGTCTGAATCTTGGGTTTCAGGATGATTGGAAGCAGCCTGTGGCCTGTTTGACCCTGTTCTGAAGTACCCCACCACCCTGAGACTAGCTTGGGAGGCAGAGTGAGGGAGAGATCATGCTGGGAAAGCTGAAGGGAAACCATGGCTCCCAGGACAATATTCCCTTCCCCAAGCATAAAGTCTCCCTCCATGGCCCCTGGGGGATAAGGCCTGATTCTCTGAAGGAAGGGAGGCTATTTTGAACAAACCTTCTCCAATCCTTCCTCTCCCCACTTACCTCGAGGGCATGTCCGAAAAGCCAGTGGGTAGTGGGGCCGGGGAAGCAGTCCATAGCCCTGGCCAGCTTCTGCCTCCTCAGCAGTAGGCAGGCAAGCTTGAAGAAGCCTAAGACCAAGATAAGGCCAGAAGCCCACAGGCCTAGGTGGAAGAGGCTCAGGGAGAGTAAGACAGGCACCATGGCTGCAGTGGCAGTCGCCTAGGCTCTGAGCTGGCTCCTGTTGCCCCTGGCTCACCCGTACTCTAGACCCAGCCACCCTGCCAAGCCCCACCCACAGCCACACCCTGTCACCAGCAACAGCTCAGGCTGGGCTGAGAGCCACTAGGTGGTGACACAAACAAAATCAAAGCCAAACTCACAGCAATCAAGTTGACCTTGACCCATAGTGACCCTATAGGACAGGGTAGAACTACCCCATAGGGTTTCTAAGGCTGTAATCTTTACAGAAGCAGGTTGCCACATCTTTCTTCTGCGAAGCCGCTGGTGGGTTCGAATCACTGACCTTTTGGATAGCAGCCAAGCACTTTAACTACTGCACCACCAGGGCTCTTTTGGGGCAGGGACAGTAGCCCCAAAATTGACAGACAACAAACAGAAGAGCCTGGCTGGCTTCTCCCAAAACTCAGGAAAGACAAATCAGGTGAGGGGTTTCAAGGAAACCAGGAATTGGGTGTTCTACCTTGATTCCTTACAGGGGCAAACAGAAGACAATTCTTCACTTAACCATCAACATAATAATGACTGCCTTTTTTTTTTTTAAGTGCCTTGTATGTTCTAGGCACTTTCTACATGCTATCTCATTTAACCCAGATGACAAACAGTTACTCACTCTTTATACCCATTTTCCAGACCATGAAACTAAGTTTCAGCTTGCCTGCGCTCTCTTTCAAGAAAGCTTCCACCTTCAGTGTGGACCCCTGGGAGGATTTGCACTCCTAGGCACAAGATGCTTTGGAATCCTTTGTGTGTGTGTATGTGTGTGTGTGTGTGAGAGAGAGAGAGAGCAATCTTCAGGTACAAGGTTTTAGCCCCAGAAGGGAAATTCTTGGTCAGAAAAGGGCCAACTCCATCCACAGGACCATTGTACAAACTTGACACTTAGGACATGACTTTCAGAGTAATAAGGATGAGATAATCAAACTCATTCTCCCTCCTGGGCTGATGGGGCCACTGAAAGCTCAGAGAGGGTCAGAGAATTGTCCAAAGTCACACAGCAAGGCAGCAGCAGCTCTTAATTCCCCATCCCAGGGCTCTGTTGAAGAAAAACTTGGCACCAGGCCCTAGCCTTGATTGGGGAGAGCCTCCTGTTTCTCCCTTCAGTCTTGGGGCATATCAGTCAGGGTCCCAGCAGGAAATAAAATTCACTGCAAATATTTCAGAGAGATTTGAATGCAAGGCTCCTTTCAGAGGGCTAGGCAGAGTTAAGAAATCAAACAAGGTATGGTGTGGCATTCAGAGACTAGCAACAGTGGGAAACCCATCAACATCCCTAGACTGAAAGGGCAAAAGAAGGCAATAGTGTTCCTGGATTCCCCAGGTGGGGGAGGGGGACAATGCATAGTGGAAGCTGTAGTTTTGGGGACGTAGCTGTTGCTGGAGAAGTACTGCCAGAGCAGGGAATGAGCAGTTAAGAAAAGTCCCAACTTCTCTCTTCTCCCACCCTCCAGTCTCCTACTGGCTTCTCTCAACAGCAAACCCCAGAAGAGGTGACATGACGAGGGAAGCCGGGAGAGTCAGCATACAGGAGAAGGCAGAGAAGAGTGAAGAATGAGTCTGGCATGGAGATGGCAGGGGGAAAATCAGCACACAGGTGGCCTGTAAACTGAGATTTCAGATGTTGACTCAGAGAATGGTAAGGTGCCAACTTGGCCTCCTCATCTTCCTCTGTTGGTGAGACACAATACCCAGCTCTAGACACAGGCAGAGAAGGCAAGAAGACAGTACAATAAAAGGAACTCCAAAAGTGTTCTCCATTGTCTGTCACCTTCCTGAAATTCTAATATTTGTGCTTTACTTCATTGGATCAAAGCGCTGAGGGCCCCATTTAAACTGCAAGTCACCTGGGCAGAGAGTAAAGAACATGATGATGTAGCAGACTTCCATGCTTTAGGGTGAATTTGTTTATCGGCATGGTCCCATTCTGGCAGTGTGATGAAGGGAGTGTTTGGGGAAGAACCTGAGGGAGGTTCCCAACTGATGAAGAAGCTTTGGCTTCTGGCAAAGACCATGTAAGATTCTCCTGGGAAGTAAAGGGGGCTAGCCTAGAAGGTGTTAATTTGGCATAGTGGACATTGGTTGAATGCCTTCCCAACATTCAGTCCCTGCTTCCCCCTTTCAATCAGTACCATGAGTTTCTTAGCTTTGGGGTTCAGTGGGATTGATCTCACCTCAATTTCCAAAATTGCCCCATATTTATTTCAGATAGCCTGCATTCACCTTGTCGAAAGTGATTGATTGTTCAAGAGTATGTACATAGCCAAAGTCAGCCAATCAGGACTGTTGCTGTTTGCCATCAAGTCGATTCCAACTCATGATGACCCATGTGTATCAGAGTAGAACTGTGCTCCATAGGGTTTCCAGTGGCTGATATTTCAGAAGTAGATCACTGGCCCTTTCTTCCAAGGTGCCTCTGAACTTGAACTGCCAATGTTTTACTCAACAGTCAAGCGTGTTACCTATTGCACCACCCAGGGACTGCAATCAGGGCTAATGAGACTCAATGTCCAGTCTTTAACTTAAACTACCTGGAAACAGACTCTCTTCAATATGTTATTTTAACCTGGAAGGATATAATCTCATGAAGAGCCTGACAAGAATGGACCCAACATTGGAACAACTGAACAGAGAAATATACAGAGAGAAATCAAATAGTAGTCATATGGTTTGAAGTCCTGTATCAAGCTTCACTTAAGCTAAGAGTACCTTTGGACATTTTAATTATGTGAACCAATATGAGGCATAGGTCCCCAGGCTGCGCAAAATTCCACTGCAGCTTAGCTCACTGCCTTAGAATCCTGTTTCCTTTGCTTGGTACTCCCCATAATTTTACATTAAAATCTTGGTGATGCAGGAAGTTATATGTAAACCCCTTTGCACCTATGTAGTATGATTAAGAATGTTGCTCATGTAACTCGTATGAACTTTCTACTTGTAAACCCCTTAAAAGTAGCTTTTCCCCTCACCCTCAATGAGTAGTCTTGGCAGCAGCAGCTCCAACTGATTCCTTTCCTTGCACAACAGGATAAAGTTACATCCCTGCCCTCCCGCCTTGGTCTCTCATTTACGGGCCAATATGAGTCATGCCGAACAGAACCTGGGGTTTCCACCGTGCAAAAAATAAATCCCCTTTATTGTTTAAATTCTGTTTAAATTGAGTTTTCTGTTGTTTGAAACTAAAGGACTCCTAACTGATATACTGGGAAAAGCCCAGGAAAGTGGGAAAAGCTTGGCGAAGGTGGGTTGAAACATATTTAAGGAGCTAACCTGGGACACATTGAATAGAATTAGCATGGGATGGGCCAAGTGGGATTAACCTGGTTTATTATGAACAATAATGATAGCCGGGAAGTACAGGAGGCATTCACAGATTAGTTCCACTTGGAATTATTGTCATTGTAGTTGTTAGGTCAGTTTGTAGCAACACTATGTGCAACAGAATGAAACACTGCCGGGTCCTGCACCATTCTCATGATTGTTGTTATGCTCCAGCCCATTGTTGCAGCCACTGTCAATCCATCTCATTGAAGATCTTCCTCTCTTTCACTGATCCTCTACTTTACCAAGTATGATGTCTTTCCCCAAAGTATGTGAGATGAAATCTTGCCACCCTTGCATCTAAGAAGCATTTTGGCTGGACTTTGTCCAAGACAGGTTTGTTCATTCTTTTGGCAGTCCGTGGTATATTTGACATTGTTTGCCAATACCGTAACTCAAAGGCATCAATTCTTCTTCAAGCTTCCTTATTCATTGCCCAGCTTTCCCATGGATATGAGGTGACTGAAAACACCTTGGCTTGGAGTAGGTGCACCTTAGTCCTTAAAGTGAAATCTTTGGTTTTTAACATTTGAAAGAGGTCTTTTGCAGCCATTTTGCCCAATGCAATGCATCTTTTGATTTCTTGACTGCTGCTTCCATGGGTGTTAATTGTGGATCCAAGTAAAATGAAATCCTTGACAACTTCAATCTTTTCTCCGTTTACCACAATGTTGGTTATTGGTCCAGTGGAACTAGCATGCGCAAAACTTCTGTAAGAGGGGAGCGAGCAATGATCTGAGTGCACAGAAAGTAAGGGGCATAGTTTGGGGGAGAAGCAAATATCTGAGATATTATGAAGCATAAACCACAAAAGGGAAGGACTTGTCAGAAAACTGTAGCACTGAAAGCGTGGTTAGCATAGGCCTTTAAGCAGAGGAGTAAGGAGACAACTTTGTCTACTAGGCTGAAGGGAGCCATGAAGGGACGGGGCATTAAGCAGAAGAAAAGAGTGGTCATAAATGTGTTCCAGAAATATTACCCCTTTTATGTGTGTTCAGTGATCCGAGTTGGTGGGGAAGGGGCCTGCCAAAGACCTGGAGACTGGAGAGGATGCCGATGTACTGTCCTGTTGGGAAGTGATAAACCTGGGCGAGAGATCTTAGAGGGAATGCCTCTGGGTTGGTCTGGTGTGGAAAGGAACTTACAGAGTTGGCGTCAGGGAGAGGAGGTCAGAGGGAGGAAAAGCATGATGGGTGTTGCTTGTGGCCTCAAAGTTCCTGCATACCTTCTGCCAGAAACATAGCCCAGGACTCATGGTCTATTGGCACACACTCTGCTCCATGCCCTGGCTGAAATCTGGCAATCATTCACTCTTATGGGGCAAAGAGTAGGTCATCGTGTGGACAGAATTGGAGGCTGGGCAGAAGCCACATCCCAGATCTTGATCCTATCCTACCCCCTCCAGTGACTACTGGAAGCAATACATGTCTCCCTAAAAGTTCCACCCACTGGTCTTAGTTCTACTATCAAGAGCCCAGTAAAAAACTCAACTATAAAGAAAAACCTAGTGCTAATCCCCAACTGTAAAAAATGGCATCAGGGCACATGACCTTCTTTAACTTCACAAGGGGAGGAGAAAATCACCATCGACATCACCAAGAGGTGGAGGTCAGACATGCCTCTTCTCTCCAATCTTTTTACAAAGTCTGACACCAATCATCCCTCCCATGACGGCCTCTCTACTTCTCTGCTGGTTTCAATAATTTATAGCAATTGCCACATAGAACCCACAGACCATACTTAAAATTATGGGGTTTATCAGGGAAGTAACAGGTTACAATTCAGGACCAGGAACAACTCAGGATATAGTTTCTCAGTCAGGACAGCTCCTTCGCCATGCCAGCAGGCAGGCCTCTACCTCGGTCCCTGGGCCCCTCAGGCTGGCCTCTGCCTGGCCTCTGCCCTGCTCAGGCAAGTGTTACAAAGCTTTTTATCTCCCTGATAAGTGCCAAGAGGCACTTCATCCCACCAGGAAGCCTCTTGCCTGAAGGTACTCAGCTCTCTGATTCTGTGGGTTGGCACACCCACTGTAGCTGCCTCGCTCCATGGGATGGGAAGTCCACCGCACCATCTTGTGCTGATCTCCTAGTTCTGGTGCTGCCATTTCTCTGCCACTGCTTCTCACTGACTCATGCCATCTCCAGTGTTACAGCTGTCTCTCTCTGTCTCCTGGATCTAGGAGGTTCTCAGTACAGGGACGCTGGGTCCAAAGGATGTGCTCCACTTCTAGCTCTTCTTCTTGGTGGAGCTCTTCTTCCCTTTGCTCTGGGATTGGCTCTCTCTGACACATAGCAGGATGGCAAACCTGACCAATCCCCTCAACAGAGTTCCATACAACTTATTTGCATAGTCCAACCCCGGCACAGGTTCCATGCACCTTATCTGCATTATTAGAAAACCGTCCAATCCCCTTGGTGGATCACAAGCACGTTATTTGCATAGTCCCACCCAATGATTTTGTAGAAGTCACAAGACCATGGTAAAAAAAGCTGTATAAAGGTGACTCATCCCATCTTTTCTAGCCATGGTTCTTTCATATTTGAAGGATAACTTCCCCCTCTCAATCATTTTACCAGTCTAAAACAATCATTAACAATTAGTCCTTCCATTGGACAAGGAGTCCTCAGGGTGAGGTTACTCAGGTACCAGCCATTCAGGTTTGCTACAGGTGTCAATCTGATCTGATCAGTTTTCTCTAAAAGTTTGTCTCCTCTTCACCCTTTCTGGCCTCTGATAAAATTTAACTGAGAGATTATTCACTTGCTCTGAGCCTCTCTCAAGGTATCAGCATAGCAAGACCTTTAAGAGATTTTGGTTCAACCACTCTATTCCAGTCCAACAGTGCCTCACCTTTAGTCCAGTCTTTCATAGTTACAGCTTCTACAATTACAGATTTTACAATCACAATTAAACCTGTTAACAATTAACAGCTGACTCATATAATCCTATCGGCATCTTTCCCCATCCTGCCTTTCCAGAAAGATAAGAGAGGAATCTCTTCAGCGAAGATGGTTTTCAAAAATGGTTGCAGCAGTACATTGAGAGGGATCTGCCAGAAACTCAAGCCAGATTCAGAAGAGGATGTAGAATGAGAGATATCATTGTTGGTGTCCAGTGATTCTTGGCTGAAAGCAGAGAACTCCAGAAAGATGTTTACCTGTGTTTTATTGATTATGCAAAGGCATTTGTGTGGATCATAACAAATTATGGATAACATTGCAAAGAATGGGAACTCCAGTACACTTAATTGTGCTCATATGGAACGTGTTCATAGACCAAGAGGCAGTCATTCAAACAGAACAAGTGGATACTGTTGATGTTGTTAGGTGCTGTTGAGTCAGTTCCGACTCACTGTCTGGTTTTGTGGCATCCTCACAATTATTGCTATGTTTGAGTCCGTTGTTGCATCCACTGTGTCAGTCCATCTCTTTGAGAGTCTTCCTTTTTTCTGCTGACCCTCTACTTTACCAAGCATGATGTCCTTCTCCAGGGACTGGTCCTTCCTGATAACATGTCCAAAGTACGTGAGATGAAGTCTCGCCATTTTTGGTTGTAAGGAGAATTCTGGCTATACTTCTTCCAAGACAGACTTGTTCTTTCTTCTGGCAGTCCATGGTATATTCAATGTTCTTCACCGCTGCCATAATTCACAGGCATCAATTCTTCTTTGATCTTCCTCATTCATTGTCCAGCTTTTGCATGCATATGAGGCAATTGAAAATACCGTGGCTTGGGTGAGGCACACCTTAGTCCTCAAAGTGACATCTTTGTTGTTTAACACTTTAAAGAGGTCTTTTGTGGCAGATTTGCCTGATGCAATGCATAGTTTGATTTCTTGACTGCTGCTTCCGTGGGCATTGATTGTGCATCCAAATAAAATGAAATCCTTGACTTCAAACTTTTCTCTGTTTATCATATTGTTTATTGGTCCAGTTGTGAGGATTTTTGTTTTCTTTACATTAAGGTGCAATCCATACTGAAGGCTGTAGTCTTTGATCTTCATCAGTAAATGCTTCAAGTCCTCTTCACTTTCAGCAGGCTAGGTTGTGTCACCTTCATATTGCAGGTTATTAATGAGTTTTCCTCCAATCTTGATGCCTTGTTTCTCTTCATATAGTCCAGCTTCTCAGATTATTTGCTCAGCATACAGATTGAATAGGTATGGTGAAAGGATACAATCCTGATGCACACCTTTCCTAATTTTAAACCACACCGTATCCTCTTGTTCTATTCAAATGACTGCCTGTTGGTCTAAACCCTAGGTTTATGGCCTGAGAATTGGATTACTCTGCATACAAAAACAATAAGAATTACTGTAACTAAAGAGAGAGAAGAGAGTAGAAAGTAGGGGGAGAAAGAGAGGCCCAAGAAGATGTCAGAAAGCTGCAGCCCCACTGTGGAGAGGAGTGCAAGAAATTCCCGGTGTTGCGGGGTACCTGTGGATTTTCACTAAAGCGTGTCTAATACTCAAATTTACGTTCTCATTTGTTCTGGTCTGTGCTGCAATCCCCCTTTGTGGCCTGAACCTTCAATACCACCTGCCACATACAAAAGCCTTGTGTTAATGATGCTTTGCAAGAATAAAGGAGGAGAGGAAATGGTGTATGTGGAAAGAAGCAGCAAAGAAAGATGGTGGCACTCCTAGACATACAGTGTCTAGTGGAGAAGAATAATTCAGCTGAAGGAAGAAATCAGACTATTACAGCTATCTACAGCTGCTTTACAAACTACTCTAAACTTAGTGACATAAAACAATAAAATTTATTCTCATCGTCATCATCATTATCTCTCTCAGTTCAGGAGACTGAGTGGAGTAAGTAAGGCTGTTCTGACTCAGGATCTGTCACGTGATTGCAGTCAGATGGTGGCTGGGCCAGAATATTCTCAAAGGTTTCCTTTGAGCTCACATGTAGACTCACATGTCCACTCGCACGTCGTCTGGGACTTCATTTGAAGCAGTTAGCAGGGACACCTATGTAGAGCCTCTCCATGTACCTGGGCTTCCTCACAACACAGCAGCCAGGTTCCAAAAGCAAGCATCCAAAGAGAGAGTGGGCCTGGCAGAAGCTAGCCTCAGATATCATGCAACATCACTTCTGCCTCATTCTGTTTATTAGAAGCAAGTCGCTAAAGCTAGCCCATATTTCAGGGAGAGGAATTAGACTTCACCTCTTGATAAGAATAGCAGCAAAGAATTTGTGGGTATGTTTAAAACCACCACAAAGATCAAGACAGCACCAGGGGAACCTCTGAAAATATGAATGTGAGGGTGGCGCTAATTTTCCCATCACGTGGAATTTCCTACCCAGGTGATTCTTAGAGCCACCCCAGAGGCTGGAGGACTCTGGGGACTCAAGACAGCCACCCCAGTTTGCATGTCTGACACCCCCAATTAGAACTCATTACCTTCTGCTCCACATAGTTGACTGCATTGGTGAATGCATAACCCAGGCTAACTGAAACTGTTCAGGGTTTCAATTTCTACATGGTACACACACTTTGGTTAAAATCTAATATATGTATTAAGATACAAAACACAAGAAAGCATAACCGTAAGAGAGGGTACTGTAACTGGCAGGTGTAGGAGTGAGCGCCTGGAATTGACCTTGAAACTGAACCAGAATTCTGCTTGGACACACCGAGGTGGGTGATGATTCCTTCAAGGGATCAAAACTCCAGAGCTAAAGACAATTAAAATCAGCATAAGAATATTGATAAGTGAATCTCCCCACAACATGGATAGTGACTAATAATAAAATGATGAGACTATACATATTGCAAACATGTCTGTGAGTGAGAGAGGACAAGGCAAGGGCAGAAAATGTGAATCAGTTCTGCCAAAAGATGAGATGAAATTAAAAAGCCTCTTCAGGAGAAGGTGCCCTGCCTCTTATGACATGCCTGGGGCTGGCAGGCTCCAGGTGCCTCTGAGGACCCTCGCAGGGGTGATGCTGAGGTTCCTGGCAGTAAATCATTGGTCCCCTTCCCTGCAGCAAGCACTAAAGAGGAAGAATTACTTCTGCTTAATCAGTGCTTGCCACTTTGCTGAGAAGGTGGAAGCCCTAGAACACAAAGGCATTATTTACCCTCACAACCTTCACTCTGTCCTGTCTCCAACCTCACCTTTTCCCGCTCCATCTCTCCTGATAAATGACAGCCACGGGGATGAGTAATGCAGGAAGCCAGGATCTGCCCAGAGATTTTCTAAAGACTTACAGGTGGACTTCTGAAGAGGGAAGTGGTTGAAGGAGAAAAGTGGGGGAGCGTGCCTCAAAGCGTGTGTCGAGGCAGAACTCAAATCCAGGATCTTCCTCTGGCCATGGTGGGGAATGTGGGAGGATGTGTGGAGGAAGGAGGAGCCTGACCATCAGGGACACTGAGGCCAGATCTTTCTCCAGGACTCTATGCAGTTTTTCCCATTACCTAGGAGGAGACTGAAGCAGCCGGACACTGAAGCCACAAACCTGAGGGGTGAAACCATCTGAGGTCAAGTTCATACATTCAACAGGCATCCACTAAGCTGCTACTGGGTGCTGGACCCAGTGCTGAGGTCTGGGAACACGGAGGTATTTCATACATTGTCCCTGCCTTCAAGGAGCTCAGATAAGGAGGAGAGAAAGACATACAACAAATCAGGGCTGTCGAGTGTTTCAAGTGCTGGAACCATGGGGTGGGGTGGGGGTGGGGGAGCAGACAGGGGAAGAATAGAGGAGGAGTTTGTTCCAGGTAGATACAAAGTATAGAGGCTACTGGAGCTGAGTCTGGAAAGCTAAAGGAGTATTCACAAAGTATTGTGAGTGGGCAAGGCCCCAGAGACTGGAGAAAGCTTGCCAGCTGTTAGATAAAGCTGGGGCAAAGTGAAAGACGAGGCTGCAGAGGTGGACCAGGCCCAGATTGTGCCCAGCCTTGCAGTCCAGGCTGAGCAGTTGGAGTTTACCCTAGAGGCCATGGGGAGCACTGGGAGATTTTAAGGGAATTGCAGCATTGTAAGCAAGGCTCACTCTATTATGTGGGATTAATGTAGTGTGGTGGAAAGGACAGAGGAGAGGGTGAGAGGTCAGTGAGGAGGACTGGCAAGAAATGATGGAGCCCTGTATTAAGCCAGCGGCCATAGAGGAGCATCAGGCTGCAGAGCTAGCAGCAGCAGGACCAGGACAACCAGCAAGGGCTGAGGCCAGACGTCAGGACTCAGACCAGTCCAGGGTCCCAGATTTTAGCTCCAAGCACCCGGCTCCTGTCTCAGCTTTGGGTGGAAAAGAAGGGTTGGAGACAACACTGGGGAAAAAAAGGAGGAAGGCATCATGGGAGATGAGGAACAGGGACAGAATCTGGAGGTAGGAGGCAGGCAGAGCATGATTTCCTCCTCAGGCTCCCACACTCAGCCCTGTTGTGCTGGCTTGGAGAAGTAGGAAGGCTGAAAGCGAGGAGAACCTTCCCCCGCCTTCAGTCCACAAGTTTATTTAACAAACACTTTTCCTGGGCCTGCTAAGTGAGACACACCTATCCTTTAGAACCGTAAGACCTGGTTCAAATTCCAGGCATGCCATTTACCAACTCCAAGACCTCAGGCAAGTGACTTAATCTCTGAGTCAGTTTCCCCGCCTGGAAAATGGAGACATTTCTCCCATGCAGAGTCGTTCTAACGATTATAAATAATACATATAACAATGATTTAATAATGACTCTGGCACATAGTAGGTGTTCAGTAAATTATTGTCGTTATTATTTTTTGCCTAGAAGTGTGTGAGGCTCTAATCACATAAAATGACAACTAGCCCACACCAAACCTGGGCTTTAGAAGGTTCACCCTGGTGGCGCAGTGATTAAGTGCTACGGCTGCTAACCAAAGGGTCAGCAGTTTGAATCCACCAGGCGCTTCTTGGAAACTCTATGGGGCAGTTCTACTCTGTCCTATAGGGTGGCTATGAGTCAGAATCCACTCGAGGGCACTGGGTTTAGTTTGCTTTTGTTTTGGTGTTTCAGTGCTTCCCTCTGCTGGCCAAAGGGTGCATAGGCCACTGGAGAGAGAATCACAGGATGCTGAGACCACAGACAGCTCCTCGTCTCCCTACCGGGGCTAGGAATCCCCCCACATCGAGCCTTCTCTGGTGAGGGGCACCATCCTCAGCCTAGATGCCTCTAGAGGCAGCAGACATGGTATAGCACACAAACTGCCAGACACTTACTAGCAATGCAAAGTTGGATACATCACTTTACCTATGTGAACTGAGGAGCTTCCGTCTGGTGGGATAGACAGTCATGCTTTAGGGCAGGTGGTGATAGGGGTTGGATGGAGACCAAGTACACTCAGAGGAGTCAAAGGCCTGATCTCCTATCAGCCTGTTCCAAGGCCCCCAGTTTTCCAGCCCTGAAAGGAAAGAGGCTGAAGCCAAGTCCACAACAACCACAGGTCTCCAAACATCACATAACTTGGCATAATGCTTCTTTCTGCTCCTCAAGTCCATTTGCCTTGAAGCAGTGAGCAGGGAAATGTGGAAGGGGGTCACCAGGGTCAACTGGCTAAAATCAGAGCTGTTTCCAAGTATAAGCCCACCTCATATTCAAATAAGGCTCTCATGACCCATTACACTTTAGTAATACCCTCTCACTGGAATTTCTGAGCCAACTCCTGAAGGGCTTCACAACTATCCTCACCTCCCAAGGTCTGTTTTAACTTCATCTGGCTAAACTTGTTAGATCACTGAATTCCCACCAGGGGAATTTATCCTGGTCCCAAAAACCTATAAAAATTTCTGAGGAAAATTTCTGGCAAAGAATCACAGAGAGAGCAGCCGAGGCAGATAGGGACAAAAGTGGCAAGGAAACAGATATATTTGACTCTTTAGAATATAGCATTGGGACAAAACCTTTTTTGTCTGAGGAAGAAAACTATATAAACAAGCATTTTCCAACTTGAAATTCTCAAAATCCTGGTATCCTGCAGGATACTAATAAATTTTTCATGAAATAAAGGGTTCCATGAACAATTAAATTTGGGAATCTCTGGGAAAAAGAGTTAAACTTTGCTGCAAGATGCCTCAGAGCCTCCAATATGTAATGCCATTAGGAATCTTTAAGCATGATGTGGGGCGTACAACGCAGTGTTTCTCAGGCTTCTGACTAAAAAACATCTCATTCAAGGCACACTTACTAACCTCTTGTGGGACACGGTGGGTTTCATGAAATGAAATGCTGATATCTGTTATGATTCTCTTTGTGCCTTGGCTTCCAGGAAGCTTGGTACTAACGGAATTTGTAATTGTAGAGGGCATGGGGCTTAGATCTGAGACATACCTATCTCCCCCAGTCATGTTTCAGAACTTCTGGACAAGACATAGCTGTTTTTCCATAGTAATATAGGACAGATGTTGCCAGAGATAGGGGAACATTTCCTCCCACCTAAACCACTCCTAGGCTCTAGACTTGGCCCATTAATGTGAGCCCCCGAATCTTATGTCTGGCTACTCCCAGCCCTGCAAACTGCACAGCCTGAGGCTGGGAGGCAGCTTCAACTGAATTTCCGAAGCCCAATGCTAGAAGCCAAGGACTGGTCTTTGAGGGGTTGCCCACTGGCAGTTGTCAGTCTGAGGGCTCACAGGTCATCCGCTACCAAATATGTGGAGGATAGATGGTGACCTCATAATCCCTGAGGAGCCATATGCTTTTTCCCTTTAATGACACTGACTAGGGTCTCCGTACAATGTTGAACAGGAATGGTGAGAGCAGACTTCTTCGCCTTGTTCCTGATGTTAAGCCAAACCAAAGCCATTGATGTCAAGTCGATTATGACTCACAGAGCTGCCCTCTAGTGTTTCCGAGGCTGTAATCTTTATGGAAGCCGACTGCCACACCTTTCTGTGGTGGATTAGAACTGCCAACCTTTTGTTTGGCTGCCATGTGTTCAAGCACTGTGCCTACAGGGCTACTTACCAACCTGAAACTGTAAACTTTTGTATAGATCCAGATTTCCATTTTATTTCAGTCTGAAGAATTTCTTTCAGCATTTCTTATAGTACAGGACTGTTGGCATCAAATTCTTTCAGCTTTCGTTTGTCTGAATATGTCTATTTTTGCCTTCATTTTGGAAGGCTATTTCACTAAATGTAGAATTCGAGTTTGGATTTTTTTTTTTTTCCTTTCAGCTCTTTAAAGATGTTATTTCATTGTTTTTTGGCTTGCATTGTTTGTGATGAAAGATCAATGATCATTCTTATCAATATTCCCCTGTGTAAGTGTATGTCTCCTTTTCCGGCTAATTTTAATATTTTCTCTTTATCACTAGTTTTTTTAGTAAATTGATTATTATGTGCCTTGGTATGGTTTTCTTTGCGTTTATCCTCCCTAAGGTTTATGGAGCTTCTTGAGTCATTGTTTGTAGTCTTCAACAAATTTGAAAAATCTTCAGCTATTATTTTATCAAATATTTTTCTGCCCCTTCCTCTTTTCTTGCTTTCTGAAGCTGAAGAGGACTTGAAGCACTTACTGATGAAGATCAAAGACCACAGCCTTCAGTATGGATTGCAACTCAACATAAAGAAAACAAAATTTCTCACAACTGGACCAATAAGCAACATCATGCTAAATGGAGAAAAGATTGAGGTTGTCAAGTATTTCATTTTACTTGGATCCACAATCAACACCCATGGCAGCAGCAGTCAAGAAATCAAAAAAATGGATTGCATTGGGCAAATCGGCTGCAAGAGATCTCTTTAAAGTGTAAAAAGCAAAGGTGTCACCTTGAAGACTAAGGTGTGTCTGACCCAAGCCATAGTGTTTTCAATCACCTCACATGCATGTGAAAACCGAACAATGAATAAGGAAGACTGAAAAATAATTGACAACTTTGAATTGTGGTGGTGGCGAAGAATATTGAATATACCATGGACTGCCAAAGGAACGAACAAATCTGTCTTGGAAGTACAACCAGAATGCTCCTTGGAAGCAATGATGACGAAACTTTGTCTCACGTACTTTGGGCATGTTGTCAGGAGGGATCGATCCCTGGAGAAGGACATCATGCTTGGCAAAGTAGAGGGTCAGCAAAAAAGAGGAAGACCACGAACGAGACGGATTGACACAGTGGCTGCAACAATGGGCTCGAGCATAGCAACAATTGTGAGGATGGCGCAGAACTGGGCAGTGTTTCATTCTGTTGTGCATAGGATTGCTATGAGTTGGAACTGACTCAACAGCACCTAACAACAGCAACAACTCCTCTTCCTGGGACTCTGGTTACACATATATTAGACCACTTGATAGTATCCCACAGATACTGAGACACTATTCTTTTTTTTTTTTAAGTCTTTTTTCTCTCTGCGCTACAGTTTAAATGTTTTCTATTGCTTTGTATTAAAGTTCACTGATTTTTTTTCTTTTTTAGTATCTAATCAGCTAGTAATCTATACAGTGCTTTTTTTGTTGTTGTTCGGATATTACATGTTTCAACTTTAGAAGTTCCATTTGGTAGTTCCCATTTCTTTCCTCATTATGTCCATCCTTTCCTTTAAGTCTTTTAACGTATATTCAGAATATCTGCTTCAAAGTCTATGTCTGCTAATTCCATCATACTGTTGTTTCTGGGTCTGTTTCTATAGAGTGATTTTTCTCCCAGTTACAGGTCATATTTTCCTAGTGCTTTCAATGTCTAAGCATTTTTATTGGATTCAGGACATTATAAAAGTTCCATTGTGGAGGAAATGAATTTTGTTTCCTTTCTTCAAAGAATGTGAAGTTTCTTTTGTTTTGGCAGGCAGTTAGGTTACTTGTAAATCAATTTTATCCCTTTGAGGGTTGTTTCTGAGCTTTATTAGGGTGACTCTAGAGTTGTCCTTGGCACAGCGGTTAAGAGCTCAGCTGCTAACCGAAAGGTCAGCAGTTCAAATCTATCAGCCACGCCTTGGAAACCCTATGGGACAGTTCTAATCTGCCCTACAGGGTCACTATGAATTGAAATTGACTCAATGGCAATGAGTTTGTTTTTGTTTGGTTTGGTTTGGTTTGGTTTGGTTTGGTTTGGTTTGGTTTGGTTTGGTTTGGTTTGGTTTGGTTTGGTTTGGTTTGGTTTGGTTAGAGTAATCTTTAAGGCTAGTTTAGTCCTACTACTATAGTACGTTTTCTTTTTGGTACAATGATTGTGTATTCCTTCCATCTTCTTTTGATGCATCCTGCATCATTCAGTTTTTTGCTTACCCATTGCCCATTGCCGTCAAGGTGGTTCTGACTCATAGAAACCATATAGGACAGAGTAGAACTACCCCATAGAGTTTCCAAGGAGCACCTGGTGTATTCGAACTGCCAACCTTTTGGTTAGCAGCCATAGCACTTAACCACTACCCGACCAGGGTTTCCTAAACCAAACCCATTGACGATTAGTCATTTATAACTCATAGCAACCCTACAGGACAGAGTAGAACTGCCCCATAGGGTTTCCTAGGAGCCCCTGGTAAATTCAAACTGCTGACCTTTTGGTTAGCAGCCATAGTTCTTAACCACTACGCCACCAGGGCTTCTGCTATAGCATTTTTCTCTTTGCTACAATGTCTCTGTATTCCTTCCATCTTCTTTCCATGCATCCTGCATCATTCAATTTTTTGCTTAGAGTCCTTCAATATTGGAATTTGAGGCTTGAATTTTCTTTTCAATTCTTTCAGCTTGAGAAATGCCTAGCGTGTTCTTCCCTTTGGTTTTCCAGCTCCAGGTCTTTCCATATTTCATTATTATACTTTACCTTGTCTTCTAAAGCCACCCTCTGAAATCTTCTATTCGGATCTTATATTTCATCATTTCTTCTGTTTGTTTTAGCTACTCTGCACTTAAGACAAGCTTCGAAGTCTCTTCTGAATTCATTTTGTCTTTTCCTTATTTTTTTTAATTATTGACTTCTTCCAAAAGCCCATTGCTGCCGAGTCAATTCAGACTCATAGCAACCCCATTGGAAGGGATAGAACTGATCCATAGGGTTTCCAAGGCTGTCATCTTTATGGAAGCAGACTGCTACGTTTGCCCCCTCTGAGTGGCTGGTGTTCGAACCACTGATCTTTCAGTTAGCAGCCAGGTGCTTAACCACTGAGTCACAAAGGCTCCCTGCTAAGAGGACAGTGGGCTGCATGGGCCAGGAATTGAGCCCGGGCCTCCCACGTGGCAGGAAAGAATTCTACCACTGATCCACTATGTGCTGCTGATCTCTTACTGTACCAAAAAGAATTGGTCAATGTTCAATCACTTCAGGATGTAGTACGTGATCAAGAACCACTGGTACTAAAGGAAGACATTCCAGCTGCACTGAAGGTAATGGCAAAAACAAGGCTCCAGAATTGGTGGAATACCAACTGAGATGCTTCAACAAGCAGATGCAATGCTAGAAGTGCTTACTTGTCTATGTCAAGAAATTTGGAAGGCAGCTTCCAGGGCAACTGACTGGGAGAGATCCATATTCATGCCTATTCCAAAAAAGGTGATCAAATGGAATGTGGAAATTATCAAACAATATCATTAATATTGCATGCTAATTCAAAAAGGCTGCAGCCATACATCCACAAGGAACTGCCAGAAGTTCAAGCTGGATTCAGAAGAGGGCACGGAACGAGGGACATCATTGCTGATGTCAGATGGATCTTGGAGAAAAGCAGAGAGTACTAGAAAGATGTTTTCCTGTGTTTTATCAACTACACAAAAGAATTTGACTGTTTGAATCATAACAAATTATGGAAAACGTTACGAAGAATGGGAATTCCACAACACTTAAATGCGCTAATGCAAAACCTGTACATGGATCAAGAGGCAGTCGTTTGAATGGAACAAGGGGAGACTGAGTGGTTTAAAATTGGAAAAGATGTGTGCCAGGGTTGTATCCTTTCACCTTATGTATTCTATCTGCTGAACAAATAATCCAAGAAGCTGGACTATATGAAGAAGAATGTGGCATCAGTATTAGAGGAAGGCTCAGTAACAACCTGTGATATGCAGATGATACCACCTTGCTTGCCAAAAGTGAAGATGACTTAAAGCACTTACTGATGAAAGTCAAAGACTACAGCCTCCAGTATGGATTACAGAAGAATATAAAGAAAACACAAATCCTCATAACTGGACCAACAAACAACATCATGATAGATGGCGAAGAAAATGAAGACTTTCATTCTACTTGGATCAACAATTAATGTACATGGAAGCAGCAGTCAAGAAATCAGACATATTGCATTCAAGAAATCTGTTGCAAGAGACCCAGTTAAAGTGTTAAAAAGCAAAGATGTCACTTTGAGGCCTAAGGTGCACCTGACTCACACCATTGTTTTTTTCAATTGTTTCATATGCATGTGAAAACTGGACAATGAAAAAGGAAGACGGAAGGAGAATAGACATGTTTGAATTGTGGTGCTAGCAAAAAATATTGACTATCAGAGGAATGAACAAATCTGTCTTGATGGAAGTACAGCTAGAATGTTCCTTGGATGCAAGGATGGTGAGATTTCTTCTTGCTTGCTTTGGACATATCGTCATGAAAGACCAATCACTAGAAAATGACATCATGTTTGGTAGAGGGTCAGTGAAAATGAGGGAAACCCTTCACGAGATGGATTGACACGATGGCTGCAACGATGGGCTCAAATATACCAAAGACTGTGAAGACACTTTGAATACTTAATGTATTCTAAGCCCTAATCTTTGTGCTGAATCTACAACAAGGTACAAAATAGACAAAATCCATCCCTGCTAATGGAGGGAAATAATTTGTAAATGAGATAAGCAAATATATATAGTGTTGGAAGATGAGTGCTAAGGAGAAAAATGAAGCAGGAAAGCAGGACATGAAATATTATTGGGAAGATTGCAACTTTTGAAAAGGTGACATTTAAATAAAGTCCCAAGGGAGAATTTAAGTTTCTAGACACGATTGAGTAACTGGTACTGGACTTGCTCTCTTGCATGAATAACTAGGAAACAACTGTCAGATACTGGACAACAGTTAACACAGGACTACGATCCTTGAGAGAAGAAAAGCAAACATGGTAAGCCTGATGATCACTCAGGCAATGTTTCATTCTGTTACATGTAATGTCACCAGGAGTCAGAGACAACCAGGATAGCAACTAACAGCAACACTATGTTGTTGTCAGGTACCATCAAGTTGGTTCCGACTCATAGCGACCCTATGTACAGATGCACACAAATGGAATTTCTAGAGTTGAAACACTATAGCATTATCCTTTTGAGGTCTCTACTAAATGCTCCAAGGGTTCAACGAGTTCTCTCCATTCTGGCTATCTAGAACTTGAATATTTCCCAGGCTCAAGTGAAACTCTGAGGATTTTTCAGCTTATAGTTCCTCAGTAGTTATTATTTTCCCAGGCTAATGGAGTTTCACCCTATGGGTGCACAATTTAGTATTTAGGCAAGACTGAAGGGGACCCCTATACAGATTTCTGGAGCTTTTCTTCTGAGTAGCTCCTCTCTCTGGTACCCATCCCTGAAAATGTTAGTGCCTCGACCTCCCTGAACTCCAATATTTTGCTCTTCAGCACAGAAAAGACCTTTGTGCTCTGCTTGGGTTTCTCCTCTCTGCTGTGCCAGAAAATGCTTTCCAGCAGAAAGGTAGGGTGATCATCGAGCTTACTATGTTTGCTTTTCTTCTTTCAAGGATCGTGGTCCTGTGTTAACTGTTGTCCAGTATCTGACAGTTGGTTCCTAGTTATTCATGCAGGAGAGCAAGTCCAGTACCAGTTACTCAATCATGTCTAGAAACTTAAATTCTCCCTTGGGTCTTTATTTAAATGTCACCTTCTCAAAAGTTGTAATCTCCCCAATAATATTCCATGTCCTCCATTCCTGCTTCATTTTTCTCCTTAGCACTCATCTTCCAACACTATATATATATTTGCTTATCTCATTTACAAATTATTTCCCTCCATTAGCAGGGATGGATTTTGTCTATTTTGTACCTTGTTGTAGATTCAGCACAAAGATTAGGACTTAGAATACCTTAAGTGCTCAATAAATACACAATGTATGGCTAGATGAATGAATGAATGATTACCTTCTTTCAAATACCTTCCCCGAAGCCATCCCAGCTCCTTCTATACCTTTTATCTTGGTACTAACTAATCTTGCTTTATTCTCATTCTCTCTGTCTCTCTCTCTCCCTCTCCTTCTCTAGCTCTTTATCTCTCTATCTCTATCTTTCTCACACACACACACACACACACATATCATAAGCCCAAAAACCCGCTGCCGTCAAGTTGATTTCGACTCATAGCTACCCTGTAGGACAGAGTAGAACTGCCCCATAGGGTTTCCAAGGAACGTCTGGTGGATTTGAGCTGCTGACCTTTTTGTTGGCAGCCGTAGCACTTAACCACTATGCCACCAGGGTTTCCACACATATCATAGGAGCTCTTAAATAGCAGGAATATAATCTGGTCCATCTGTGTATTTTCACCTTCCAACACAGGGCTGGACAGGGGAGTGTCATTGTGTATGAATGGATACTGTTCTTATCTAAGAAGTGCAGTTGTCCAGGAAACCAGCAGAGGGCAGCACAAGGCCATGCATGACTTGTTTTTTTTTTTTAGTTCAGTCTTCCCAGTTTAGGAGGGGTTGGCTGGTATTGTACAGGGTTGGAGCTGCAGCCTTAGGCTGACTTAGACACACAGAGCCAGTGCTGTCCCTTCAGAAAAAGACTCAGGCGGGACCAGGCAGCCTCTCCTAGGGACACACACGCGCGTGCGCGCGCACACACAAACACACACACACCCCCCAGAGTTGCTGACTAAGCATCTCCCACCATTTGCACCTTCATTCACAAACACCCAGCATTGATGATGGGAGCAGAGAGAACCCCCCCCACCGCCCCGGCCAAAACACACATACATGCCAGGCCTTTAGGCAGCCCTTCCTCAGTTAGAAGAGCCCTTCACCATCCCATCACCTTCTCTCCAAGGCCTGTGCTTCTTAAGGTCCTTGGTTCTAATGGGATTTCTTGGAGGTCCATTTCCAGGCCTCTCTGTCCACTCGTGTGATTAGCAACTCCCTTGAAGCCCTTTAATGCTCACCGTTTTAATTTAGTCCTTACCACTGGCAGATCAGGAAGTGACAATTTTTACTTTCAATTTACAGATAAGGAAACAGGCTCAAAGAGGAAAAGAAACTTCCCTAATATCACACAGCTAGTGAGTGAGTGAAGAGGCTGAGATTCAATCCCAGATGTGCTAGTCTAGGGCTCCTTTCACGGCCAGTTGCAGCCTCCTTCCCAGCTCAAGCCCCAGAAGAAGATAGGAGAGGAGGTGTCTTTGTCATCTAGTGCTGCCATAACAGAAATACCACAAGTGGATGGCTTTAACAAAGAGAAATGTATTCTCTCACAGTCTAGTAGGTTACAAGTCCAAATTCAGGGTGTTGGCTCCAGCGGAAGGCTTTCTCTCTGTGTCAGCTCTGGAGGAAGATTCCTGTCCTCAAACTTCCCCTGGTAGAGGAGCTTCTCAGGCGCAGGGACCCTGGGTCCAAAGGATACGCTCGACTCCTGGTGTTGCTCTCTTAGTGGTATGAGGTCCCCAACTCTCTGCTCTATTCTCTTTCCTTTTACCTCTTGACAGATAAAAGATGGAGCAGGCCACACCCCAAGGAAACTCCCTTTACCTTGGATAAGGGAGGTGACCTGAGTAAGGGTAGTGTTATAATCCCACCCTAATCCTCTCAACATAAATTACAATCACAAAATGGAGCACAACCACAGAATACTGGGAATCATGGCCTAACCAAGTTGATACACACATTTTTGTGGGGACATAATTCAATCTATGACAGGGGGCAAGGGCAGGTAGGCTGGAGGTCACAGCTCAAGATCTTTCCTCCCAGGATTATTATTTTCATCCTAAACTAAACCCGGTCACTCCAGGCTTGCTTTTTTCCAGGATAAACATCTTCTGTGGTATTTACCCGGGGGGAACAATTGCTTGCTCCCCAGGAGCTCTTGCAGGGCAGAGCCAGTGTGTTATTGGTGCACCAGGGCATTTTACAGGAACTTGCACACAGTAGGGACTCACCCAGAGCTGGTTTATTGGATGGATGGGTGGGTGAATGGATGGGTGGATGGATGAATGGAGTGAGTCATGAAAAGGAAGGGCAAGGCCTGGAAACTCTTCAGGGTCTCATCTACTCCAATAATTTAATTCAGCAAACAGCCCCTGTGGTCCTCTCAGCACTGGGCCCTGTTCTGGGTACTGGAGACACAGTTTACAGATGGGGAAACTGAGGCTACTACACAGCAGAGGCATAAAAGCTTTCAGCAACTCAGAGGAGGCTGTGCCTGGAATAGAAGAACCCCAGCAGGGGCAGCCCCCACCCCTACCCACAATAACACTGGGAACAAGTTGCTGTTTCTGGCTACTTGGGACCCACTGGGAGAGAGACCATTGTTCAGCTTGGTGCCTGGCCCCTTTCCTACCACGGATCTTTCCCCTTCCCATTGTCCGTAGGCCCATGGTCAGCGTACAGGATGCAGCTGCCGGCTGCTGAAAGAATGGGGAAGGAGCAGGGGGAAGCAGATGAGGGCATCTCAGGGGAGGTGAGACGCTTCAGCTGGTGGTCCCTTCCCAGATGGGTGGCAGACAAAGGCCTGGGCGCAGGCTCCAGCAGCATGACACCGGCCACTAGGTGCAGAGCTCAGGCTTAAAGCCACACAGACCCAGATGCCAGTCCCAGCATCTGCCACTCATTCGCTGTGTGTCTCTAGGCAAGCCTTTTTCACTCTGAACGTCAACTTCTTTTGCAGTTAGAAGAGGGATAAGATGCTTGCCTAGAAGATTGCAGTGAGGATTAACACAAAAATGTCTGATACCTAGGTGTCTAAAACTGTTAATTTCCATTCCCCCATCCCCCATTTAACCATAGCTAAGCACCAAGAAAGGAGCCCTGGTGGTTCCGTGGTTAAACACTTGGCTGTTAACCAAAAGGTCAGCAGTTTAAGCCTACCAGCTGCTCCACAGGAGAAAAAGATGGCAGTCTGTTCCACAAAGATTACAGCCTTGGAAACCCTATGAGGCAGTTCTCTTCTATCCTATAGGGTCACTATGAGTCAGATTTGACTCGACAGCAATGGGTTTAGCTTGGGTTTGGTTATGATGCTGAACAGGATTCAGCAGAACTTCCAGACAAAGAGAGACTAGGCTGTCTGGAGGGGGGATGGGAGGATAGAGGGAGTTGGAAGCTGGCAAAATTGTCATGAGAGACTGGAAGGGCTGACTCAGTAGGGGGAGAGCAAGTGGGAGTATGGAGTAAGGTGTATATAAACTTATATGTGACAGTTTGACCTGATTTGTAAACGTTCACTTGAAGCTCAATAAAAGTTAATAAAAAAAAAAAAAAAAATACAGTCCTAGCAGGAGAACAGTGGGATGCAGACCCCAAATTCTCATAAAAAGACCAGACTTAATGGTCAGAGATGCTGATGAGGAGTGAGCTACTTGCATCAGGTGTACACTTGAGACTATGTTGGCATCTCCTGTCTGGAAGGGAGATGGGAGAGTAGAGGGTGTTAGAAACTGGCAAAATGGTCACAAAAGGAGAGACTGGAAGGAGGGAGCGGGCTGACTCATTAGGGGGAGAGCAAATGGGAGTATGTAGTAAGGCGTATATAAGTTTACGTGTGAGACTGACTTGATTTGTAAACTTTCACTTAAAGCACAATAAAAATTATTTTTAAAAAAGAGACTAGGAAGAAAGGCCTGGTGATCTGCTTCCTAAAATCAGCCAATGAAAATCCTATGGATCACAATGGTTTGATCTGCAACGCATCATGGAGATAGAACAGGACTGGGCAGGGTTTGGCTACCTTGTGCATGAGGTCACCTGAGTCAGGCCCAACTCAAAGGCGGCTAACAACAACAAGCACCAAGAAGTTCATGCAAAGAAGTTTCCTGTGGCAAATGGAAGCGAGATTTTCTATTAGGTAAATGAGGATATATTCCCACGAGTATTGGGTCATCATCAAAGTCACATTTAATAAATCGGTAATAAGTCATACTGAATCCTTAACAAGCACATTTGATGGAATACCTGATATTTATTAAGTACTTATTACGGAACAGCTGACAGTTATTGAGTACTTACTATGTGTCAGGTACATTATTTCTTCAGCTACTCTGTGAGGCAGGTATTACTGTGGCCAGCTCATGGGCATGCAACCAGTATAGTCACACAGCACTCCCAATTCAGAAGGGGACCCCCATACTTGGGGTTTAATGCTCTATATTCACCATTTCAAATTCTTGATAATTTTGTACTTGAATTCGTGTTTCGTAAGTGAAGTTCGATGGAACAATGGAGAATGAACCACGGACTTGGCCTCATGCATGGTCCTGCCTCTTGTCACCTCCCCCCCATCCCTGGGATGGGTCCTTGGCTGCCTTTCCCAGGCCCTGCCCAAGGACTGCTGCCACCCTCTGTCCCAAGGGAGGACCTGGGGTCACAGGGAGGGTTGGAGTCAGGTGTGCATGCCAAGTCACATTGAGAAGTTGTCTTCTACTCTTAATAATTTGCTTAGAGTCTTTATTATGAATGGATGGTGATGTTGTCAAATATTGTGATGATCCTATTGTTTTTCTTTTTATTCCATAATATGATGAGTTACATGGATTTTCAAATGTTAAATCAATTTTGCATTTCTAAAGTGACTCCCACTCTAGGCGTCTATAAGGATCAGCACTCACCCACGAGCATCACCAGGCCCAAAGAGTACATCATTAAATGGTAAATAAAAAATATCATGACATGTTGAGAAATTATGAAAGAAAAAAGCTTTATTCTTGTTTTTTGAACAAGGGGCCCTGCATTTTCATTTGTACTGGGCCCCACAAATTATGTAGCTGACCCTAGATACTATCATTACAACCATTTCACAAAAGTGGAAACGGAAGTTCAGAGAGGTTTAGTAATTCGCCCAAGATCACACAGCTGCCAAGTGTCAGAGTTCAGACATGAACTTGGATCTCAGATGAGACAGGATCCCATGATCTCAAAAAAAGAGCTTCAGCCCAGGAATTAGAAGACCTGGATCAAATTTCTGACTATAGCCCTGGGCAAGTTTGCTCCCACTCTGTGCCTCGGTTTCCTGAACAAAAGTACTCTGTGATATCTTCCAAGGTAGCACACGGTCTCAAGATGTGGCTTTGCCACTTAGACAGGCTATGACTTTGAGCACAGGGAAATCACCTTTGCCCACCTTCCGCACAGAGCTGATTTGGCAGATAATAGCACCCACTCTGCAAGACACTCTACAACATACAAAGCACTTGCATGCCCCTCCTAAGCAACAGTGAGCAGAAGGCTAGGCAAGAATGTCATTATCCCCATTTTACCTACAGGAAAGTTGGAGCACCAGAACTGGGAAGTGACTTGCTCAAGCTCACATAGGCCCCTTCTCTCTCCCTGATATATTCCACTGCATTTCAGGCAAGTTTGGAAAGATTAAGAGGACTCCACTGGCATAAGGTCATAATAAGAACACCCCCATATGAACATATGAGAAGATGGGTCACACCCTTGGAGAGTCCTGGGGCAGGGGGAGGGAGGGCTGGGCAACATGGGCCTCTCAGTGCAGGACCCCCAGCTCTGAGGGGCTTGGCTCAATCCCTGACCTTGAGGGTTCCAGGTCTGAGGGAGGAGGCCAGAGAGGTAACCAAGATCTCCTAAAAAAAGAGGAGGAACACCTGCCTAGCAACTTTCAAAGGGTGACTCAGTATCCTGTGAGATGTTTACCCAAGACAGGGTGGGATGGTATCTACACACCGATAGACAAACAGGCAGGCTGAGGAACTGAGGGACAGAACCAGCAGAAGCATCCCCTTAACTCTCGACTCTAGTCCTCAGCCTCCCCACCCACCAATAGTCCACTGGCCAGTCCTGGGAGAGGTCTCTAGCTGTGGAGAGGGCAGAGTCTGGCTAACCAGAAGCCATTGCAGCTGGGTGATGCATCCTTGGCCCTGCCTGGCTGCCCCGGGTTCCTCAGCCCCTGGTTCCTTCGGGGAAGATGTGGCATCTACACACAAGAGAGCCACAAGCCCAACCCAAACCTGGGGTTTCTCTACCAGTGGGACTGGCTGCCCTGGGCAGCCACCTCTTTTGCCTGGGGCTTCTGGTGACCACAAGATGTGTTTATATAGTGGTTCCTGAAGTCAGGGAACCGGGCAGAACAATCTGACCCAAAGGTTCTAGGTCCTCAGTCTCATGGGTCTTTGCACAGTTCACTTCCTCAATTCCTTCAGGCCTCTGATCAAATATAACCTTAACACAGAGACCCCACCCCCTTTTCTTTAGCCATCTCCTATCTCTCACCTGACACCATCCTCTCTCCTGTCCGTGCCCCGTCCTTACCAGAAGCTCTAGTACAGAGCTACCCAATAACACTTTCTGTGATGATAGAAATGTTCTTTTCTGTGCTGCCAATACGGTAGCCACTGACCACATATGGCTCTAGAGCATTTGAAATATGGCCACTGAGGAACTAAATTTAAATTTCTATTTAATTTTAATTAAGTGTAAATGTAAATTACCATGTGTGGCCAGTGGCTACTGTATAGACAGTGCAGCTGTAGAGACAAAAGAAGACAACAAAAACAGGACTGCACCATAATTTGGGGCTTCGAAAGCACTTACACAAGCATCTTCTTATTTGTCTGCCTGTAGAAATAGGTGTGTTTACTCCACTTTACAGAGAAAAAATACTGAGGCTCAGGGCAGTGAAATGGCTTCCAAGTTGACAGAGGTAGTAGGTAGTAGAGGCATAATCTAACCCCAGACCTCTTGATTCCAAAATGCCACTCATACCTCCATAGCACTCTGCCCACTTCCGTGTTGTTGTGTGCTATCGAGTGGATTCTGACTCATAACGACCCCACAGGACAGAGTAGAACTGCCCTATAGGGTTTCCTAGGCTGTAATCTTTACAGGAGCAGATCGCCAGGTCTTTCGTCCTGCAGAGCCACTGAGTAGGTTTGAACCACCCACCTTTCCATGAGCAACTAAGCACTTAACCACTATGCCACCAAAGCTCCTTCCCACTTAAGTAGTCATCACATATTTATTGGGTCATTGACACTAAGTACCTGCTCTGGGCTAGACAAGGTGAATTGACAAAAAGACATCTTGTCTGGTTAACTACAAGTCATTGTATCCTTGGCTCTGCCCCACTGCCCTGGGTTCCTGGTTATACATGTAAATATTATTGAATTGGCAGATGTTTTGTTATATATATTTTTACTACAATAAAAAAAATGTTTTAAGACAAATAAGATACAGGCCCAGGCTTTGAGTGGGAATTCCTAGGACAAAGTATAATTGCCCCCGTAAGAATATGGTATAAAAATTGCTTTGATTTTTTTCCAAGTAGCTGAAAGCACTTTGCTTTAAATACCATCTACATTTGATGGTTCCCATATTTACATTTGAGGTTCCAACTTCTGCCCAGAACCCCCAGCGTACATACCCAACAGCCTACTCCACATCACCCCTTGATTATCAAATTGGCTTCTCAAGCTTAACTGTTCACGACGAACTTTTAATTTCTCCCCATCCATACCAAACCAAAAACCCATTGCCATCAAGTGGATTCCGACTCAAAATAACCCTATGGGACAGAGTAGAACTGCCCCATAGGGTTTCCAAGACTGTAATTTTTTACAGAAGCAGACAGCCACATCTTTCTCCGGAGGAGTGGCTGGTGGATTCAAATTGCCAACTTTTCTGTTAGCAGCACAGCGCTTAACCTCTGTACTTAACTTTAAACCTGCTCATCTCCATCTCAGCAAGTGGCAATGCCATTCTTCTAGTTGCTCCTCCCCAAAACTTAGGTGTCATCTGTGACTCCTCTGTTTTTCATGCCTTTCATCTGATTTATCAGCAAATATTGTTAGCTCTACCTTCGAAAAGCATCCAGATCACTCACTACTGCCACTCTAGACTGTCATCGTGTCTAAACGGACTGTTGCAATAGCCTCCAGACTACTCTCCTTTGCCAGCCTCTCCACATTCAGTTTTTCATACAATAGTGAGAATGATCTTTTTAAAAACTAAACCAGAGCATGTTCCCCCTCAGTTTAAGCCCCACAATGGGCTCTCAAAGTCCTAACAGTAGTTCATAAGGCCCTACAAGAGCTGGCCCCTGATACTTCTCTGACTTCCTTTCCTAACACTCGGCTCTTTCAGGTCCAGCCACACCAGGTCTTCCTGGTCACCCCTTCCTGAGGGTCATTGCACAGTTCACTCCCTCACTTCCTTTGGATTTCTGATCAAATGTCCCCTTATTACAGGGCAGTCCCCATCCCCTTATCATGTTTTGATTTTCCCCATAATTAATTTTTTTTTGTTTGTTTTTAACGTTTAATAGAGGCCCTGGTGGTGCAGTGGCTAACAGATGGGCTGCTAACCAAGAGTTCAAATCCACCAGCTGCTCCTTGGAAACCCTATGGGGCAGTTCTACTCTGTCCTATGTAGGGTTGCTCTGAGTAGGAATCCACCCCACCGCAACGTTTGTTTTTTTTGACATTTATTATGTTTGCTTGTAGTTGCTCTCCTCCCTCCAGAGTTTAAACTGCAGGGATAGGGTTGGTGGAGAAAATACAGGGCGCCCACTTAATTTAAATTTCAGATAAACAATAAATAACTTTTTAGTGTATGTCCCAAACGTTGCATGAGCCAAAAAAAAAAAAAAAAAACCCACTGCTGTCGAGTAGATTCCGACTCATAGCGACCCTACAGGACAGAGTAGAACTGCCCCATAGTTTCCAAGGAGCGCCTGGCGGATTCGAACTGCAGACCTCTTGGTTAGCAGCTGTAGCACTTAACCACTACGCCACCAGGGTTTCCATGATCCATATTTATGCTTAAAAAAAAAATTGTTCGTTGTTTACCTGAAATTCAAACTTTACTGGGTGTCCTGTATTTTTATTTGCTTAATCCGGTAACCCTATGCAGAAAGACAGGGACAATGGTTGTTTCGTTCATTGCTGTATCCCCAGCGCTAAAATAGCTCCTGGCACCCAGTAAGCTCTCAATAAACATTTACGGAATGAAATGAATGTGTACAGTGTTTCGTTAATCTGAAACACGTCTAAACTTTCGGTAATAGCGAATCAGAAGGGTGGAGCCTCTAGCCTGGGTTAGCCCAGTTCACTAGTGAAGCAGTTGAGGAACTTTCGAAGCCTGCCAAGCAGCTGGATGTTTTCTTTACCCCGCCGCAGCTCTCCAGCGAACAAAACTCCGCCTAAGCTCTGGTGAGCCAAAGGTCCCAGGTGGCCCTCCCGGGGGCGGGGCCTCCTCTAACCGGTGAGCGGGGCCCAGACCTCGGCAGAGCCAGGGCCCCTTTAACGCCCCGCCTCCCCGCCACCACTCGGGCCCACGGGTGACGTCACCCGGAGGGAGACCAATGGGAGCGTGGCTTATTGGCAGGCGGCCCCAGAGGCTGCTGCCAAGGGGGAAGTAAGCCGGGGCTGGAGCGATGGCCCGGGTCTGGAGCCCGCGGCCGCCGCTGCCGCCACCAGCGCGTCGGGAGCAGCCGCGGCCCGAGTCGGGGCGGGGGTATGAGTCGCGGCTGCAGTGGGAGCGGTGCGTGTGAGTTGCCGAGAGTTGCCTGAGCCAGAACATCTCAAACTCTGGGCAGGAGCGCTTCAGGTGGGCTGAGCTGGGGTCACCCCTCAGCGCTGCGCCCCCCGGGCCCAGGCAGCAGGACTGGGTCTTCTCAGGCGCGGGACTGGCCCTTCTCAGGCCGAATCCCGGAGCCGGGCTCTGGGTCTTCCTCTCGTGGGCTCCCTTCAAACTCGGGACGGGGGCCGGGGAACAGTGAACACCCTAGACCAGGGCTTCCTGGCCCAGGCATTTTTCCGGCGCTTTCCAGGGCTGTGTCGGGGTGGCAGCCTCTAGAAGCCCCCTCCTGCCAGTTGTCCAGCCAGAGAGGGGTTACGCGCTCCTACTGTCTTCCTCTGCACTCCCCTCTGTGCTCATCAAAAACAAGCTTCTTTTTTCTCTCTATTGGAAATCCTACACTGTAGCTCCAAAACACTACCGGTGTGCCCTTCCCCAGCTCCTAGAGCACCCTTAGAAATACTACGGGCTTATCAGGGCTGAGAATCAGTCTTGATTTAGCTTTTCCTCTCTTTGGGAGATAAAAAGTTACTCTCTTTCCAGCCTTTTAACTAATTGATCTAGGGCCTTAACCATTTGGATCACCAGCTTCCTGGCTTCCCCTATGTGACTTACCCCACCTATCTGAGTTCCAGTTTTCTCTGGGCTCCAACTTCCAGTCCCTAGCGGATCTAGTCAGTCCCACCCCTGGGTGGGAGTGACTAGGGGGCTCCAGCCCAGAGTTCCCCACCCTGGAAGGCAGCTCCAAGGCACCCAGAGAATTGGGCGTAGGGTACGAACCTGGCAGCTCAGGAGTGGGTGCTCCACTCACCCCCCACAAGAAGATGAAAAAGCGCAAAGAACTCAATGCATTGATCGGCCTAGCTGGGGACAGCCGAAGAAAGAAGCCCAAGAAAGGCTCGGGCCACCGCCTGCTTCGCACTGAGCCACCTGACTCAGACTCTGAGTCCAGTTCTGAGGAAGAAGAGGAATTCGGTGTAGTTGGAAATCGCTCTCGCTTTGTCAAGTGAGTGAGGGGTGGGATGGGAAGAAGACATCTTTGCACTACCAAGGGGCAAATTTAAGAGAAGAAAAAAGGATATAAACCTTAGAAGGCAAAGAGGGAGAAAAGGTGTTAGGTAGAAGACAAGTACAGATCCTGAATGAGGGATAGATTAGGGATCTGTCTGTAAGTGTGAAAAGCTCAGAATCTAGGGTGAATGTGTGGACTTGGGGGATATGCCAAGAGCACAGGAAGTGCACGGTGGGAGAAGACATGCTAAGAACAGAGACATAGGGACAGAGGAGCTTTGGGGATAGGGTCTCTAAAAAAGAATGCAGGAGAGACGGGGACATTCAGACTGCGTATTACTTATTTTTTGCACTCCTAATGAACCTGAATCTTGGTAATGGGGAAATAGGATGCAGGACATAGTGTAAGAAGTATGAGCCCTGAGAGTAGATGAAGCGTGGGGACAAAAAGAAGAGGCAGCTTTTTCCTAAAACACTTTTAGATGGAGTGGCCACTGGACAAATCAAGTAGTAGTGAGCTTTAAGGACATTGGGAATGGGGCTTAGGGTATGAAAGAGCTGAAGGGGAGCTTTGAAAGTACCCTTGGACCCTTTCAGGGAGCAAGCAAGGACTAGGCAGAAGCTTGAGGTGCTAAAATCTTTTGTTTGAGGTATTTTTTTTGTTTAGAATGTCTGTTCTTTTATTTTGTTAAACAAAGAATTTGCTTTCTAAAGAGTTCTGTCAAGTTAGGTAGTTAAGGACCATCCTGGGTTTGGAGTGTGAAAGGCTGAGGAAGCATTAATCCTGAAAGTCACCCTACTGGATTAGTTCAGACCCTGAGTGCGGGTTGAAGTTTGGTGTGAAATCCAGCCCCTTTCTATGTTTCCTCTTTCTGAGCCAATAAGCTAGAGTGTATCAGATGTCCACTTAAACCAATAGATCGTATTTCTTTCATTCCATTTGCAGTAAAACTTGCTCAAAAGTTTGTGTAGTTTCAGTAAACTGAAACAGGGTCCCCTGGAATAAAGGCATGTGTGTCTGAGAAAGTGAAACAAATGGATGTAGGTAAATTACAGTACAGAGAAGCAATAGTCTTTACACTTTTCTGACCTGAGCGTCTCTCCAAAGACCCCCCTCCTGAATTTATGATGATGGCCATGAGCTGCAGTGCCCACAGGTGCTTCCTGTGGCCCACAGGAACTCCTGTTCCATGTGCAGTTTGAAACCTTTGTACTCGATAGATGAACTCTTCGTAGGTCGTATTATTTAGTCACGTTCAACCTGCAGTTCAGACTTAAGTGCATTACCCTATGCCCCACAGTAAGATTTAAAAAAAAAAAAAGATTAGGGAAGATAATTGCACGGCAACACATGCATACTATTTCTAATAAAGCTGCACTCGGAATCACTTCTGTACTCATAGTTGTATCTGTTCTTACAATCAGGGGAGACTATTTACGATGCTGCAAGATCTGTTATCCCCTCTGTGCTTTTGTCATCCTCGCGGCCTGTGTCGTGGCCTGCGTTGGCTTGGTGTGGATGCAAGTTGCTCTCAAGGAGGATCTGGATGCCCTCAAGGAAAAATTTAGAACAAGTAAGTGGTTACTCTTGCAGAGTGTAATCTTGGAATCTTTTCCAGGTCCTAGGATAAAGTGGACCAAATTGAATTAAATAAGCATTTCACCTAGTCTGATGAAGCAATTATATGTTGCTTCCATGTTTTTATACACTTTCTTAGCTGCCAGTTTGAATGCTTAACAGTTATTTGTTTTTAAACCCTCTAACAAAAAACAGTGCTTACGCACCATCAGGACAAATCACATCTGAAATCATGGCATTGCAGGCAGTGCTTAGAGTGCAGGAAGGGAGAGCTACGGTCCTGGAGTCCAGAGCCTCGGTTAACCTCCACCTGTGGCCTGAACTTTCCCAAGTATGAAGTGGTAATGGCAACACTGGGCTGTTTACTTCCACCACCCAGGGCCACTTGAGAAAGAATGTGGGCATGTCTGGGACATAGGAATGGTTAATGATAATAAATAGCCAACATTTGTGGAGTGCTTACTGTGTGCCAAATCACAAATAAATTATTTTATCCCCAAAACAATCCTGTGAGACAGGTATTACTTTTATTATTATTGTGCTCTTAAGAAAACAGGCTTAGAATGATTGACTTATTTAGTGATTAAGTATGACAGAGCTGAGACTTGTACCTGGTCCTCTAATCCCTCCCCCACCAAATTCATGTTTATAGTCACTACTACAACTGTATCACTATTTTCAGTGGCTTTGTAAGCTTGCAAACATTTCCCCTAGTACCCACAGACCTCTTTGATATCCACTTGGGTTAGTAATGTAAAGTTGAGTAGTACTGGAGGGTAGGTTTTCTGAGTATTTATCAGTTTTTTAAGTTTAGGGCAAGAACTGATAGATTTCTCTCATATCGTTAGCTGTGCTTGTATTTGTGACAGTATCTGTTTTCAAGGAAAAAAACCTTTAAATACCATTAATGAGCACTTCATTTTAAAGTTTTAGGAAATCTTTGTGATTCTTTGTACTAAATTACATATTCATGACTGGCTTACAGTAGCCCTAATAGTGTTTACCTAATAGTGCACAGCTAGTAGAAATATTTGTTTCGTGGAGTTTTAAAGTTTAAGGGGCTTTTTTTAAAGTTAAAGAGTTTTATATATTCTAAATTGTAAAGTTGTATTTTACCATCCAATCTACTTTTTTCTGAAAGGTCTATTTGCTTAGTAGCTTCAGCCACATTTAATGTAAATAATCTTCCTTCAGCAATACTGTCATCTTTGATTCCATGTTTCAGGGGTTAATTTTTTAAGCTAAGGAACCATTTTCAACTTAATCACGAGTACCCTAACCTTAATAGCGTGAGCACACCAAGAAACCGACAGAAAGGCTCTCAAGGTTGTGAAGAAATCCGGCCCCAGAGTTCAAGTTAGAGTTGTTTCCTTCCTTCTCTTTTTAAGCTTGGGAAATCGCAGCATCCTAGCTTCCCTTCACCCCAGCTGCTTTTTGCTGCCCATAGTTATTCAAGTTCTGAACCTGACCTGGGGACAGCTAATCCTTAGTTAATGTGATAATGACATTCTCAGTGGTGTTGCTTGAAAAAAAATGTTGAAATACTAACTTTAGTTTTCTTTTCTGAGCTTCTGATTCAGGGGATGGGACTGGATGAGTCACAATTCTCTGCCAAAATCATCCTGACCTATATGTTCTGTCAACTGGTTAAATCAGAGCACAGAATAAGAAAGAATGATACTTGTACTCTAGTTATTTTTCCTCCTTGATGGTTGTCCTTAGCAGTATTGCAAGGTGTGTTTAAGGCTGGTGTTTTCTTTGTAACGTAAGTAGTGATCATAAGTTGGGAATGAGATTCTCAGAAACAATGTTTAACATATAAATAACCACTGAAGACCCCTGACCATGCCATCATCTCTCTGTAATTAGTTGGGCCTCCTGAGCTTGTGCTATTGCTTGTTTTGATCACATATAGCAATTATTTATAAATTTCAAAACAATGCTCAATTCTACCCTCCAGGGATTCCTTTTTCTAACTGCTCTGTGCTTGTGTTTACAGGACACTGATGTAATTTATACCTTTGCTGAGCTTTACAGAGAATTTTTGTTTAGAAATGTGTATTTAAAATGTGGTACATGGAAAAGACCTGGCAATCAATCAGTCAACGCATGTTCATTGAGCACCTGTTAATACCAGTCCCTGGAGGCACTATATTTAAAAGATGCCAGGCATTGCACCCTGGCCCATGAGACCTGCTCTCTACCACTAAGCAACATTCCCCTGGGAGTCTGAGTGCATCAGTCAGCCAGCTGCATGAAGCTGATTTGGAAGTATCAGTCCAGCTGCTTTGTTGGCTTTGGTTTGCTACAATAGAAATGCCAGCACCTGTAATGTCTATAAGTGGGACTTCGTGACGGAGGGAAGGGGATGTGCCTGGAGCATAGCCAGCCCATAGCCTGAACCATTGTGGGCCAGTTTCCCAAGAGTGTTTTGTACTAAATGGGGTCAATCTTATTAAGCTTAAATGATCTTTCTTTGAATTTTGCTTCTACTTTAAAGATATTTCTATAAGTTGATTTTCATTTCTTGATTTTCAAGAGGACGGTAGAAGTCACTGACTCAAATAAGACGACCTGCTTGTCCGACTTTAATACCTTTTTGAGAGATTCAGAACCCCTTGTTCTTCATTTCGGTAAATTTTCAAGACACTTTTGAGGAAAGGAAGGGAAATTGCTTAAATATCTGACACAGAAAGAGAAGTGGATAGGCTTGGTATTTTTCCTTGCAGTGAAGGAGTAACTTGATCCTTACACTAAAGGTAGTGACTGGTCTTGAGACTCTTAGCTCAGTATTCTTTTTCCAGAACCAGCTGTGTTAAAAGAACTCAAACACTATTCTTTTCCCAGCCATGCCTCTCTGTCACTCAACTATGAAATGCTAGTGTGAAGGAAAAGAATTTGGAAAAAAACAATAAATCAGGCATCTCCTTTTCTGGTCATCCAGACAGTGACTTAGTGAAAAACAATAGTTTAAAGAAAAAATAAAAGTAGCAGTTTGGTCACTTTGTACAAAACTTAAAAATGGTCTTGTGCTAATGAGGGCGTTAGGATGTAAGTATCTGTGACAGCTGGAGTGTACTAGAAAGAGTACAGGTCCTACAAGCAGAAGGCTTGAATCTGGGGTTGCTCATTACTAGCTGTAAAATTTAGAACAAGTGACTTACTCTTTCCAAGTATCTGTTTCCCATCCAAAAAATGTGAAGATGTATTTGTGCTACCAGAGCATTTTGCGCATTCCTCATCGTACCATCTGTCACACTGTATAGTAATTCTGTGACCATACTTCACCCCTCGTTTGACCTAGAACTACAGGGTCTTTTCTGTATACTAGTGCCTAAAGAGCAGGGCTGGGTACAGGGTAACCCATTGCCATAGAGTCAATTCTGATTCATAGCAACCCTATAAGACAGAGTAGAACTGCCCCATAGAGTTTCCAAGGAGCGCCTGGTGGATTTGAACTGCCGACCTTTTGGTTAGCAGCCATAACACTTAACCATTACACCATCAGGGTTTCCGGGCACAGGGTAGGGGCTCAATAACAAGTTGGTGAATGATAATTACATAAAAATGTATTGCAAACTGTGAAATCACTGCGTAAATATAAAATATTGCTATCAGCACTTTGGCATACACCATTTTTTCTGTCAAAAATGGTGTATGCCAAAATCTCCATTTCCTGATCTTAAAGATCAGGAAAAGAGCTAAGTAAGTTGTTCTGAGTATTAACATACTAAATTTTAAATGAGTTGCTTTCCATGTGAAAGAGCATGAATTAGTAATCATAAGTTGTTTGCTCCACTTCCTCCCATTTATGTAATAAAAATGCCTCTACTTGGCTTGTCTCTTAAAAAGCCCAAAATCAGATAATAATTCAGATCTTCTCTCAGCTCACACAATCCTTAGGATCCAGAGTGCCTTCAGGGCTTGTCAGCTTTATACATCTATTAGTTAATAACTGTACCTAGGTTATTTATGTGTTTGTCTTATTTCAAGGAGCCCTGGTGGCACCGTGGTTAAAGCGATTGACTGCTAACTGAAAGGTCACCAGTTTGAAACCATCGGCTGCTCCACGGGAGAAAGATATGGCAGTCTGCTTTCGTAGAGATTTACAACCTTGGAAACCCTGCAGGGTCACTATGAGTAGGAATCAACTTGATGACAGTAGTTTTGGGTGTTGAGTATCTTATTTCCTCTTCCACTTCTCCGTTCTACTTAATTGGTGTAGACTGCAGGAAGGAAAGAGATCCTTTCTCCCCATAAGATGTTTGACCACCTGAAAACCGCAGGTGTGGGATGAGTTTCTCTTTATAACACAGCTGAAAAGAAATGCAGGAAGTGCTGAGTGCTGCGTTAATTTAGACTGATGAATAAACATTCTCGCTGTATGATATGTGTGTTCCTGCATGTGTGTATCAAATGTCACATTAAAAGCACTCACAGAAATCTATTATTTACAAAGAAGTTCTTTGGTAGATATTTTTGAAAAATGAATAAAAAATTTCTGAATTTTCGTATAGCAGACTTGATTGAGGTAAAGATATTTTTATGTTTATTAACACCACCACCTCCAACTTTACGGGATTTTTTTGTTTTTTGTGTTGCTTTGTTTGTTTAGCTTAATAAGGCAACATTAATTCCATTTCATACCCTGTCATTATTTCACTGGACATGTATTTGAGTGCTTCTGTGTACCTGGCCCTGGCTGGACACTGGGAATATCTAATCAAGTAAAGACCTGGTCCCTGTCCTCAAGCAGTTCACTGTCAGACTGGTGGAAGAGACAGACAAGTCAAGAGTTGCAGGACAGTGCATTAAGTGCTTGCTAGAATTTGGAGCCCTGGTGGCGCAGTGGTTAAGTGCTTGGCTGCTAACCAGAAGGTCAGTGGTTCACACCACCAGCCACTCGGCTGAAGAAAGATGTGGCAGCCTGCTTCCATAAAGATTACAGCCTTGGAAACCTCATGGGGCAGTTCTGTTCTGTCCTGTAGGGTTGCTATGAATCAGAATCAACTCAGTGGCAACGGGTTTAGAGTTTGGAGTAGTGAGGCGGTAGTGGCCCAAGGTAGAGGCGCAGCTGTTTGAGCTGAATCTCGAAGGAAATTAACTAGGCTAAGGTGGTAGAAATGAAGAAAAGGTAGGCCACAGAAATCCAGGCAGAAAGAATAGCCTGTGCCGGGTCACTGTGGCTTAAAGAGCTTGATATGTTCAAGAGATCAGCTTGGCACAAAAGGAGATTGAAGAAGTAGGTGGAGTGGTGAGAAATGTGGTTGAGAGGTAAGCAAAGGTCAGATTTATTTAGTCAATAAATATTTATTCAGTACCTAAAGGCGTATTCTAAGTGCTGAGTATACAGAAGTGGACAAAACAAAGTTTTGCAGGTTGTATTTTAATAAATCATTTTATACTGGTCCTTTCTGCCAGTTTTTGTTTCTAAGAAAGTTGATTTAATAACTAATCAGGCAGTCTTTTTTTGCTTTTAGTGGAATCTAATCAGAAAAGTTCATTCCAAGAAATTCCCAAACTTAATGAAGAGCTACTCGGCAAACAAAAACAACTTGAGAAGATTGAATCTGGAGAGCTGGGCTTGAAGAAAGTCTGGATAAACATCACAGAAATGAATAAGCAGGTAGCAAAAGTGTGATATTTCTATGTAAACCATGAGTATTTACTTTTGTTTCCATTTTTTGTTTGTTTTTGGTATGATTTTGTGGGTATAGGGAAGTTGCTTCAGTTTTTTTTTTTTTAAATTGTGTCTTACACACTATGATCCCAACACATTCAAGTGAGGTAAAATAGGTAATAGTGTGTATTTACCAAATATTTAAAATGTTAATCCTTTTTACAAAGAAACAGAGTTTTACCAAGCAGAGGGAGTTGGAAATTTTTAAGTCAGCTTCTCCTAAGGAGCAGTTGAGGAATCAAATTTAAAAAGGAGCATCATCTAACCCTCAGGAAAAATGGGCACCAACAACCAAACCCACTGCCATCGAGTGGGTTCCAACTCAGCAATCCTATAGGACAGAGGAGAACTGCCCCATAGGCTTTTCAAGGCTGTAAATCCCTACGGAAGCAGACTGCCACATCTTTCTCCCATCGAGCAGTTGGTGGGTTTAAACTGCTGGCCTTTTGGTTAGCATCCAGACGCTTAGCCACTGTACCACCAAAGCTCCTTAGAAAAATGGACAGCCTGTTTTTAGTAGCTAATAAGAGCTTTTTTTGTTTAACGGAGTTAACAAACTTACCGAAGCAGCCTTGGAGTATAGTGCTATACAGTATCATTATCAGTTAATACTAGTTGTTCTAGACTACAATAGGAACAGGTGGCAGAGCTGGTTAAATACCTTGGCCAGACAAACAAGTCTACAGCAAAAACTTCTTCAATCCCTAAATTGGCTAGAGCTCAGCAGGCATAGATTCTAAAAGAGGAACTCTGCCACAGGAAAGAAGTTGTTCAAAGGATATTGATTGAGCATCTCCTATGTATACAGTGCTGTAGTTGCCACTGAGTAACTTAACCCCTGTCTTCAGTTTTTATAGTTACTTAGGACATACGCATTGGGAAAAAAAAAATTGGGATAAAGAGACAACCAAGTACCAAATGAATGATGCATTTGCAGAGTACTTAAAAATAGGTATGTCATCCTTCTTGGGGCTAAGAGAGTATTATAGAGTTTACAATCAGTCAGTGGCAAGAGAGCACTGCGCTGCTCGAAAGTGCTTGCAAATATTTCTGAAGCCAACTCCACCTTTTGATGGTGGTATGGGAGTGGGAGGCAGTTCAGCCCTGCAGACCAAAATTCGGGGAATGGTCTGGGGCAGTGGCTTTCAAACTTTTGCCTAGAACCCACAGTAAGCAGTGTTTTACATCTTTACCTGCTAAATACATACACATAGATAACTGAAACAAAAGTTTCTATGAACTGAAACAAAAGTTTCTATGAACTATAGCTTATCCTTAATATGTAATGATGCCTTATAAAATTTTCTATTCAGTTCTATGTAGTTTTTTTTTAATTATTCATGAAATAATTGATGGGTTGCAGCACATAGTATTTACTAGTTGTCATATATCCTTGGACTCTGAGTAATTAGAGGAAAACAGGCATTCACCCTTGTTTTCAAAAATAATACAGCCTTGCTTACATTCACAGAGAATATGAGCAGTTTGGCCATAGATTACATCCAGGTGAAAGTAGACCACATTGAAGCACTGAGAAATAATTAGCATCTTTCACTGGGGCAAAACATGGATTCCATATGGACTGCCAGTCATGGAGTTTACCATTCTGAGAAGAGCATGAAATCATTCAGGGTGAGGAGGCAAAGTCAGTTGTCTGTTTCCCATCTCCTTGTAAATGAACATATAGGAAGAGTCAGAGGGGAAATTGGTACCTAGGGTCAGAGGACACACAGATTTTCAAATCTTTAGTACATATTTTGGATTCTGGGTTCTTTTTAACCAGAAATCTGGAAACAAATGAATCATTTTCTTCTTGACCTATTGTCTTGAATGCAAGAAGTGCCTGGGAAGGCAGGCATACATGAAAGTTTACTTCAGTGCTAGGACTGCATATTTGAAACTGGGAGAGAATGAACTGGAAATGTTCTCCATTAACTTTAATAGATGTTCAAAGATGATGGAACGGACTGTTGAAACCAACCTGATGCAGAGAAACTCTCTGCAGCCGCCCAGGATGACGAGTGGTGATAAAGCAGAGCTTTAATATTGTTTCCAAAGAAAACTCATCAGTCTTTCAGTGATTTTCTAAAATTAATGTTACGTATCTCTGATGGTCTTTTCAAGTAAGCAGCATTGGCCCTAAACCAAAATAGGTATGAAAATAAAATTAATATTTAACCATGTTTGTATATCTAAGGGCAACTGTGTCAATTAAGATGCTTTTAGTGGCAAAAAAAAGAAAAACCTCAACATAGCTTAAACAAGAAAGTACATCGCTTAATGAGAACCGTCCTTATCACAGTGTGAGTTTAAATTAATGTGGCCTGGCAGGGGAGGAAAGCCATCAGTTTAAAGAGTCAAAATCAAATTTTGCTTTGAAAATCTTTAAATTACTATATTTTTACACAAATAATCGACACCTACATTTGTTTGCCAAGTGTACCCAACTGCACAGCTGTGCAATTTTTTTTTACATGTTGCTGTTAAAAAAATTAGCATAACACTTGTGAACAGGCAGGGGTACTGGGTTGGCAAACAAATGTAGAAGGCACACATTATTTGCAGAAAAATGCAGTAGTCATTAAAATCTCACTTTTCCATTTTATTCATGAAACCTCTCACTTTGTACCCATTCCCTTTCAATCACTATAGTGAGTCTCCTCATCTCTCTTTGGAGACCATTAATTCAACAAATGTTTACTGACCTGCTTTTATGTAGCTAGGCCTTGAATTTAAAACCAAAAAAATTATGATCCCTGCCCTCAAGGATCCTACAGTCAATTTGAGGAGACAGAAAAGTAAACAATTATACAACAGGCTGACAGACAATAAAAGCAGGTCCAAACGTGTGTGGTGACTTTTAGAAGTATGTATCTAACCCAGACTGGTTATAGCTGAGTCCTGAAAGGCAAACAGGAATTAGCCAGGTGAATTCTGCAGACAGAGAGAAAGGTGTTCTAGACAAAATATTAATATGTACAAAAGCATAGAGGGATGAAAACAGTGTATTCAGGGAATTTTAGTAGTTCGTGTATAGCTACAATGTGGTGGAAAGGGGCTAGAGATGACGATAAATCAGCAAGAGCCGTATCAAGAAGGAGCTTGAGTACACTTCTGCAGCACTCTCTGTATCTCTTTTCTGGCGCTCGTGCAAATGCCTTATGTGATAGTTATTTGTGTATGCATCTAATTATAGTAGAAGATTGAACATTGTACCCTGAGCCTTAAGCATGATGATGAAGATGATAATGATGGCAATGATGATGATGGTCGTGGCTTTGAAGATGTTAACTACTATTCATTAAATGACTTCTTTTGTGCAAGGCACTATTAGGTGCTCTATATATGTGATCTCCTTTCTTTTTTATAGCCCTATCAAGTAAGAGGCGGTATCCCCATTTTAGAAATAAGAAAACGTAGGCTCAAAGAAGTTAGGTGATGCATTAGTTATCTAGTGCAGCTATAACAGAAATGGTATAAGTGGATGGCTTTAACAAACTGAAATTTATTCTTTCACAGTATAGGAGGCTACAAGTCTGAACTGAGGGCGCCAGCTCTAGGGGGAGGTTTTCTTTCTGTGATTGTTCTAGGGGGAGGTCCTTGTCGCCTTTCAACATCTGTGGGCCCAGTGTTCCATGGAGATCTCCATGTGTCATGGCTAGGAGGTTCTGAGCGTAGGGACCACATGTCCAAAGGACTCACTCAGCTTCCAGCTCTTTTTTCTTTGTGGCAGTGAGGTCCCATCCCTCTCTACTCAACTTCTCTCTCCTTTTATCTCTTGTAAGATAAAAGGTGTGACTCAAGCAAAGGTGTGACTTTGAATAAGGGTATGACTTAAGTAAAGGTGTGACATGAGTCATACCCTCTTGTAAGAGGGTAGCTCAAGATACACCCACCCTAATCCTGCCTCATTAACATATAAAAACCTGTTGCCTTAGATTCTGACTCATAGGGACCCTATAGGACAGAGTAGAACTGACCCATAGGGTTTACAAGGAGCACTTGGTGGATTCGAACTGCCAACCTTTTGGTTAGCAGCCGTAGCTCTTAACCACTACGCCACCAGGGCTTCCCATTAACTATAGAGGTTAAAATTTATAACACATCACAAAATGGAGGGTAATTACATCAGATCACAAAAATGGAAGACAGCCACACAATACTGGATGGAAACCATGGCCTAGCCAAGTTGACATATATTTTGGGGGGACCCAATTCAATCTATAACAGGTAGTTTGCCCAGAGTCACTATTAACATTGTAGTAGTGCTAACATTAACATACTCAAGTGGTAGGAGCCTGGTTTCTTTCCGGTTTTCCATTCTGCTTCTCATCTGTATATCCCCTGTAGGATTTCGTAGGTGCTCAATAGATACATGTTGAAAGAATGTGATGCCAGGTTCCTACTAGGACCCAAATCGTTTATCATTGGTGATTATCTGTTTCAGTTACCTTTTCCTGACTGTTTAAAGAGTGCTTAATTTCAATCCCAAAGCAGAAAGCGGCATTTCAGACTTTATAGTATAAAATGATCTAGTAAGCAAATGGCCTACAGTAGCTATTTTTAATTTTGCTAATGAGAAGTCATATAATATGCATAAAAGTTATGACTCATCTTTTGGCTGGAATGTGGATTTTTTTTCTTAATGGCTTCTGTTTAATTCAACTTTTTAGACTCTTTGAATTGCAAAATGACTCAGAGATAAGTTCTGTAATGTTTTAATTCTATCTGGCATTCTAGAATTTGCCAGTCAGAGGCCAGAGCAGTAGCCAGTAATGGGAGGATACCCCTTATCTCTCCATTGCAGTTATACTTGTAGCTTTGCTGTAGTTTTCCATAGATTTTGGCATTATTCCACTGAAGAGAGGAGTGCTGGAAGGTGAAATTCAGCTTTGCAGTCTGTGACAATATAGCTGAGTCCTAGTGACCAGTATGTGATCCAAATCTTATAAGTGAACAAGAAGTCTTAAGTGATGTTTGGTAACTGGAGAGTTAATGGTCAGCTCTCCAGAGCGTACTGTTTTCAGTGAGGCAGCTGAGGGCTTAGGCTTAGAGTAGGGCAAGGGCGGAGGGAGTGGGGAACAGTACCTCACTCACCTAGTCCTGCTTGCATTGGCTTTCAGCTGCTTCTCTGGTTTGTGTGAAATGGGAACTGCTAGCTAGCCACACTGGGCTCTTAGTGACACAATTAGCCATTTTGAGATACTTCTGATTAGCAATGAGTTCTATCATAGCCCCAGGACATTGCAATACCTAGGAGAATAATTTCCACCCAGAGCACAGCTTTTTAAGATCTGCGCAGTTGTCAATGGAAGGAGTTTGTTGTTTCCTCAGGTAGCCAAAACCACATAATTAATAGAACATTTGGAATAACTGTACTCTTGCCCAGGAAACTGGTCTTGAGTCAACTGTGTACATACTTTTGGGCACTAAGTAAAACTTTATTCCTGGGGAAGGGACCTCTTCCTAGCACTTTATAATTGGGCATGTTAAGGTGGTCTTGGAAGGCCCGGTAGAGGGTATGGAGGAAAGGGCCACCCAAGGAAACCCATCAAACCCGTTCCAGAGTTACATGATATCTTTTTCCTAGGTGTATATTTCTTTCCCAACTTTTGTCTTTTTAAAAATACCACAAATAATACTTGAATGTATTCTCATTGTGTAAGATTTAAATAATAAAATACTTATAAAGCTACTATGAAAATTCCCTTTCAACCCCTTCTTTCTGTGTGCCCCCCATCTCTCTCACACACAGACACAGACACAGACACACACACACACACACGCACGCACTCATTCTCCCTGTCCCCATAGGTGTTCACTGTCAATAGTCAGGACTGCATCCTTCCTGTCCCCTTTCTATTTACAAAATCATAATAACTTTTAATATGAATTAACTTACAGGTATGTGTGTGTGTAAATAAATGGGGTCATTCGATACATGTTCTACAGCTTGCTTTATTCATTGGCTATATCTACACCTTTGATGATGGACATTTAGATTTTTTCTAGCATTTTTCTATTACAAATAAGGAAATGAATATCCTTGTGTATACATCTTTGTGCACATGAGCGGGTGATTTTAGAATAGATTTCTAGAAGTGAAATTGCTGCATTAAAGGATATAAACATTTCAAATTTTGACAGATACTGCTAGGTAGCCTTCTAACAAGGCTTCTCTAGTTTACACTCCTATGAGCAATGCATGAGAATGCTTGTTTCCTTATGTACTTTCCCAACCTTGGTATTATTCATGATATCTTTTTTACAGGCCTGGATGAAAGCCTCCTTAATATTATTGCTACTCTTAAGAGGTTGATAGTTTGCTGAGAGTATACCTGTGGGTTGATGTTTCTCACCCATTTTTTTTTTTTAATTGATAGAATTGGAATGTTAGTGATTATTAATCTGAATATGTTGGAACACTTACAGAGAATTGCACATTTAGGTCTTATCAAATTTCACTGTTAAAGCACTACTGCTTATTATTTCATTTGTGCCAGGTACTATGGTAAGAGCTTTAGTTTCATATCTCATTTAATCCTCAAAGCCTGTATTAGTCATCTGATGTGGTAGTACATATTATCCTAAAACTTAGTGGCTTAAAACAACAAACATAGCTCACAGTTTCTGTGGGTCAGGAATTCAAAAGCAACTTAGCTTGGTGGGTCTGGCTTAGAATCTCTAAAGTTGCAGTCAGGATGTTCACCAGGGCTGCATCATCTGACGCTTGATTGGGGCTTGGAGGACCTTTACTCACATGACTGTTGGCAGGAGGCCTCAGTTCCTCCCAACGTGGGCTTCTGCATGGGACTTCTTGAGTGTCCTTAGAGCATGAGAGTTATCTTCTCCAGAGTGAGTGATCCAAAAGAGCAAAGAGGAAGCTATGGTGCTGTTTATGACCAAGTCTCCAAAGTTGCATGTTGTCACTCCTACTTTATTCGATTTACTAGAATTTACTACAACCAGCCCCTACTCCAGGAGAAGAGAATTAGGCTCCACCTTTTGAAGGGAGGAGTATCAAAGAACCTGTGGATATATTTCAAAGCCATCACACATCCCTATAAAGTGGTAGTGGTTGTTCTTGTTGTTATACCCATTTTATTGCTAAGAAAAATGAAATTACTAATTACCTAGCCTTATCTTTTACGTCCTGGCCTCTACCCTCTACACGGACTAGCCTTCTCAGCACTCATCCCAGATACAGCCATTCATTCAGTAAATACTTAATGTGACTCTTGTCTTTGTACTGGCATATTGTCGAAAGTAAAACAGACATGGCCCTTGATCACATGGAGCTCATAGTCTTGTAGAGGAAACAAACCTTAATCAAATAATCACACAAATCTCACTTTGAGAAATGCTATTTATGTTCTTGATCTTCCTTATTCCCCAGTGCTACTCTCACCCTTCTAACCTAGAAAGACCACCTGCTTTATATTTATATATAAACTTCTACTTTTCCATCATAGTCTATTTTGAGTCCTACTTAAGTGAAGTCTGCTGTTTTCAGCCTGTACTAGTATCTTTTTTTCTCAACTTTGTTCAGTATCCCACTTAATGCTCATTTTTTTCCATGTTCTCTCAGCTTGATTGAAAACTTGAAGTCAGAGATGTAGGAGTTTTCTTTAGTTCCCGCCCCACCGCCCCCCGTCTTGTCTACCGCAATGCTAGGCGTGTAGCACGTGCCCAGAAACTTTGGTGGTTAATCTGTGAGGGCACTCTAAATACAAATGGTATTGGTAGATCCTGTGTTCTCAACCTAGAATTTGGAATAGAAAAGCCGTTTAGAACTAAGAATTTTCAAGAATGTTTTTAGCCATACTGCAAGCCTTGCTAGAATATGATCTCTACAGCTTAGTATTAGGTATTATATAGATTTCCCGTACTCTTCCTTCAAGGGAGATTAGAAATTAAAAGAACCAAGAAGAGTTCATGATTTCTGCCCAGCCACACAGTTATATTGCATTACTGTGAGATTTCCATATATTTGAATTAGGGAAGTTTTTTAGGATTTTTTTGTTTTGTTTTGTTTTCCAGATACATCACAACCTCCATTTCCCCATCCACATACCAAACATACAGTCTACACATTCTAACATTTTTCATTGCCCTAAGTCCAGCTATTTAGAATTCTACCCCTAAATAGCAGAAGAGAAGCCACATTTTATTTTGATTCAGTTTCTATTTTAATACATTTATTGCATCAGTCAGTGAGTCAATGGTATTTATTGAGCCCCTTCAGGGTACAAAGTAGTGCTTTGGTTGAGCTATTGAGTTTGAAATATTAATCACATTGTTAAACCGAAACTAAATCCCCAAGTAGTTGAAAGTGCTGTTCAGGTTGTCAGGATACAGTTCTTTTAGACTGTATTTTGTGATGATGGGCTTTTACTTTAGAACATATGTTCCCACTTGGGCAGGAACAGAAGTTCAGTAAATAACTGAGATGTTATTTGTTACCAAAATGAAATCTTTGAGAGGTACCTCGATCATTAGTTTCCTTCCTGTCCATTTGTTGAAGGATTGTATTGTAATCACTGCATCTTTTGGGTAATTTTAAATTTTTGGATCTTGTAGCTGCCAGGGCTAGGGAGAGGAAAAGTACTTACCTTTCGCTCTCTGGCACTAGTGTTTAAATTGAGCAGGGAAAGAAGGGATATTGTCGTTACCTCCCAAATCTCAAGCCTGTCCAAGGTACTATAGTTCCTCTCCTCTGAGCTGACAGGGCATAACATCTGGTTCACAGAAAGACGTAAAAGCCAAGGTTCCTTGACATCATCTTCAGCTGTGGAGTTTAAAAGGAAGCATGCCCTCTACAAATTCTATTTCCATTGTTTGTTACTCTTTTCCTTTCAGATTGCTCTGTTGACTTCTGCAGTAAACCACCTCAAAGCCAATGTTAAGTCAGCTTCCAACTTAATTAGCCTGCCTGCCACTGTAGAGGGACTTCAGAAGGTAAGCACTGTGTGTGGGCACTGAGATTAACCTACTGCTATAATTCTAGCTTCTTAAAAATTTTCTTGCAAAGCTTGGCATTTGAAGTCAGCTGTTCCAAGAGAGTAGTAATAGATGGAACGTATCACTGTGTTCCAGAAATTTTAGGACAGCTTTGTTTTGGTCTGGTTAGTTGGGGCTTCAATTTGCAACTTCCACCATGGTTTATATGGATTCACACCTTTTTATTTGGTTCTGTGAGTCCCAGGGAAACCCTGGTGGCATAGTGATTAAGTGCTATGGCTGCTGACCACAGGGTTGGCAGTTCGAATCCACCAGGTACTCCTTGGAAACCATATGGGGCAGTTCTGCTGTGTCCTATAGGGTTGCTATGAGTCCCAGAATTACTCTGCTCAGTAAGTATTTGTTAGCATATGATGGGTTTATTTTTCATCATATGCCTTTTCAATTCATCATTCATAATGTCTTCAGGAAAGCAGACCAGTTGTACCTGAGAGATGCTCTAAAACTCTTATTTTCCATGATTGGGAGAGTTTTCTTTAAAAAATGATCTGGGGAAATGCAAAAAATTATAAAAATTCAGTAAGTGATAAGGATGTGGAACAAATGAAACTTTCAGACCTTCCTGGCAGGAGTGTAAATTGATAAAAATCACTTTGGAAAATAATTTGATATTATTTTGTAAAGTTAAACATGCACATCCTCTAAGAAACTCACTCCTACTTATATACCCTAGACTCTAGGATCTAGTCAGGCCATAGTTCAGAGTTTCTGTATATTTAACCTCTAGGATTCAGACTTAGAACAAGAGGCAGGGACCAACCAGAAGACTATTACTCAGGGATTCTAGGAACTAGATGCGGAGAGTGGATGGGACTAGAAAGGGAGAAGGAGGTGCCTAATTGAAACATAAGAAACATTAGCCCCTGCAGCAGGAAATGGAAGAAGGGACTCAGGAACAAAGGAATCCCAAGCACAGGAGTATCAAATCTGGGCTCTTTTGATTTTTAGAAGTCAGTGTCTGATATGTTTGATTTGATTATATTCCAGGCACTTTAAAACATGTAAGTTGTTTCTACAAAGGAGTAAGAAATTGAGTGAAAGCAAAAACAAAACTTGCTCTTTTATAGCCACACCACCTGTGTGTGCTCAGTCTCCATAGTTTGTCACTTGTCCAATATGGTCATTTGCTTTCACCTTTAAAAAAAAAAAAACAGAAACAACTTTCATAAGGCAAAGTTCTTCTTGCCATTGTTCCGAAAGGCCAAGTGGGGAAAAGGTAGCTTGTAATGCAGACTGGCTGTCTTTCGTTAGAAAAGAAAATTTGTTTATTCTTACACTCGTTAATTCCGTAAACATTTGTGAAGCTTTCTCCAGTATGTGCCAGGCACTTTGCAGTTGATGGAAATACTAGATTCAGAGTTCTGTCAGCTGCTTCTTAAAAAAAATCCTTAAACAACAGCTCACTATCTTCTTGCACCCTGCTGGGCTCATACACCCAGCCCATGAGGATTCTCTAACAGTAGGTGTCTTTGAGTGCCTGTGGCTTTTGTAACAACAGCACTTACATAGATAGCATCCCAGCTTAGAGATTTTTACCCAGGGTGTTGTCTCTTTGCAAATCTATGTGTTTATAATGCCAGACACTGCTTTTATTACAAGTGGCTGAGTTTCAAAGTGGTAGGCCATGCCAAATACTTGGTTTCAGTGTATCTCATGCAATTTCTTTTTTTTTTAATTTTGAAAAATGTCATCTCTTGTTCTCTTAGATTCTTAGATACCAGTATAATAAAAATGACCTTGTTTAAAAATACTAATATGGCACCATAAAATTGTCAACATATCTTAATAAAAGGCTAAAACCCACCAAATAGTACCATTCTTTTGGATGTTCCCTTAGGACAAGACTTTTTTTTAAAAAATAGATTCTGAATCATATCTCCAACTCACCAACCCACTTGGCCTTCTTAAGCCTGATGTAAACAAAGTAAGCTACTGGCCATTTCTAATTCTAGTCTGTAGTTGCTGACAGGTTCCCCAGTAGGGGAACAACAAATGCTGTCAAATGGAACTTTTTCTTAATCTTTGCAATTCTGGGTTTCCCAGAGCCAAAAATGACTCCCACCCATTTTTGCCTAAAAGTTATCATTGGCTTCTGACACAAGTAGCAATCTACAGCGTTAATTCTGGCCATCTGCCTGTCTACAACAGGGCTTGACAAAGGTAATTTATGGGATAACCTTACCTGTGGGTCCCAGATATATAAGCTCATATCTTTTTCTTTAGGAAAGGAGAGTTTGTTTTCCACTAGGAAAAGCCCTTTAAATTGAAAAAATTGCTTGTTGTTTAGGTAGATCGATTGATTGATTGATTCCTATTAATCATGTCAGTATAAGCTACATGGAATTCATAGTTTGAAGATATTTAAAATAATTTAAAACCCTGACCTAAGGAAGTTTAATGCAAATTAAAACCACGACAGTATACCACTACCCTCCCACTAGAATGACTAAAATTAAAAAGACTGGCATACCAGCGTCGTTGAGGATATGGAACAACTGGGACTCTGCCTCATACACTGCTGGTGGGAACATAAAATGGTAACCATTTTGGAACACAGTTTGACAGTTTTTTAAAAAAAGCTAAGCATTATCACAATGATGAGAAAGCATACAGTGAAGAGAAATGAAAGCATGTGTCCACATAAATATTTGTACATGAGTACATGAATGTTTATAGCACCTTTGTTTATAATACACACTGAAAACAACCCGAATGCCCATCAGCCCTAATATGGCTATACAATGGACTGCTATTCAGCAATGTGCTAAGTAGCTGCTACATGGATGAATTTCAGAGTAATTGTACTGAGTGAGAGAAGTCACACCAAAAAAATAGAGAGAGTACATACTGGTTCTATTTATATAAAATTCTAGATAATACACACTTTGATGTTTAATGACAGAAAGCAGATCAATGGTTGCATGGGAATGGGGAGGGAGAAATTGCAAGGGGGCATGAGGAAACTTTTAGGGGTGATAGATGTTTATTATCTTGATTGTGTAATGGTTTCACAGGTGTATACATATGTCAAACTTAGCAAGTTACATATTTTAAATATGTGCAGTTTATCAGATATCCATTATGTCTCAATGAAGCTGTTAAAAATTTTAAAAGGAAAAAAACACCAAACTTACTCCATGTTTGTGTTCAGAGTGTAGCTTCGATTGGCAACACTTTAAACAGTGTCCATCTTGCTGTGGAGGCAATACAGAAAACTGTGGACGAACACAAGAAAACCATAGAAATACTGCAGAGTGATATGGTAAGCAAATCTACAAATGCTGCAGAAAGTCTTAGCATACTCCTATGTACCCTTTGCTATATAACAGTGGTGATACCAATTTTCCACTTATCTCAACAGACCCCACTATGAACCTTTCAAAAGATATAATTTATTGATTTTTCTACAATCTGCAAATTTAGCAATTAAGGTAGATTGAATTAAAAGCTGAGTTTCTCTGCTAATGTGACACTGGAGGAGATATAGGGTTGAGACACAGTTCCTGAGAATGGAGTGGTAGGAAGGAAAATGGAAAGGGAGAGGGAAGCAGGAAATTACGTGTTGCTGTATTACAAACCTCCACATAAAGAAAACAAAAATCCTTACAACTGGAGCAATAAGCAGCATGATAAATGGAGAAAAGATAGACGTTGTCAAGGATTTCATTTTACTTGGATCTACAATTAACGCCCGTGGAAGCAGCAGTCAAGAAATCAGATGACGCATTGCATTGGGCAAATCTGCTGCAAAAGATCTCTTTAAAGAGTTAAAAAAGATGTCACTTTAAGGACTAAGGTGTGCCTGACCCCAGCCATGATGTTTTCAGTTGCCTTATATGCATGTGAAAGCTGGACAATGAACAAGGAAGACTGAAGAAGAACTGATGTCTTTGAATTATGGTGTTGGCAAAGAGTATTAAATATACCATGGACTGCCAGAAGAATGAACAAATCTGTCTTGGAAGAAGTACAGCCAGAATGCTTGTTAGAAACAAGGATGGCAAGACTTTGTCTCACATATTTTGGACATGTTATCAGGAGGAATCAATCCCTGGAGAAGGACAGCATGCTTGGTAGAGTAGTGTCATTGAAAAAGAGGAAGACCCTCAAGAAGATACACTGATACAGTGGCTGCAACAGTGGGCTCAAACATAATAACGATTGTGAGGATGGCCCAGGACCAGACAGTGTTTTGTTCCGTTGTTCATAGGGTCGCTATGAGTCAGAATCGACTCAACGGCACCTAACAACATAACAAACCACCCCAAAATTCAGTGGCTTAAAACAACAAGTTATTATTTCTCACTATTCTGTAGGCCAGGAACTTGGGCAAGGCTCGTGGACTACCAAATGATGAGAGGCCATGTGGAGAAGAGTCCTAGAGGATGATAGGCCGTTTCGAATGCTCCAGGCTCAGCCAAACGCCCAGCTGTGTACAGCCATATATGTGACCTCAGCCTACATCAGGTAGAGCAAAAGAACCACCCATATGAGCCCAGTCAACCCACAGAGTCATGAGAAATACATTGTTATTTTAAGCTACAAAGTTTTGGGATGATTTCTTATGCAACAACAGATGATTGAGACAGGAAGCCGATCTCTGCAGCGCCCAGCATTTGTTGTCAGATGTCTCTGGGTCTCTAGATGCTGCTGCAAACGTAAGCCTCTACAGTCGTTCAGAAGCCTTAATAAATCACTTAATGGGTACTCAGCTCCATGAAGGGTTTATGGAGGGGAAAAAGGATGGTACTGCTCTCAACTGTCTTGCTAGAGAGATGAGTTAATATGTACGTGAAATAGGACCATTTAAGGCACACAAAAGTTCCCTGGCCTCTCCACTAATTTCTAGATCTGCCCCACATGTTCCTTTCAAGCTTTGGAGTTCCAAGTTTGAGTTGGACAATTTGTACATAGGAGACCTGGGCTATATTAGAGAGCTCTAGCAGAGAGAGGTTTTCCTTTTCTTCAGAACCCATCCTCCTCACTATTATTTAATGAAGCTGATACAGAAAAAAAACAGGATTGCTATAGGTGTCCAGACACCAGTATTCTAGTTCCAACTCTGCCACTGAGTAAGTGTATCACCCTGGGCAAAGCTGAACTTAGATAGTAATAAAGACCTCAGCATTTCTTTTATTATTATTATTTTAGTAACTTGAGCATTTTCTCAAGTAATTAAGTATTTACTATTTTTTCCTTACCCAAAAATTTCTGCTCTTTCTAGAACCATGATTTTTTTTCTCTTACCCACCTTTTCTCTTTATTGTCAACTTTCATTTCTTATAAAAGCAAAGTTTCATATTTCAAGAAAACAATTTCTTTCCACCTATTACATTGTGTTATAATTAAATCTGCCTCTTTTTCACTCCCATGGCTGCCAGTAATAATACCCCTACTGGCCCACTTTATACTGAATAAGTCCTAGTAACAGTCGCTAAAGGATTACTATAAGCCTTGCAAAGTTTTTCCCACCAAAGGGAAAAAGTGTATATAAGCATGTTATACTTTAGTCTCTGCAGAGAGAGACTTGAGCAATGGAGGGGGAATGGAAAAGAATGGTAACCCTCAAACATACATCTCAACAAGTACGTTGGGGAAGAAGTAATAGTGTGCATGATTGATTGTTGTTCTCAATGCCCAAAGCCAGTGGTTACATAGCTGGCTATGCTGTGAACGTCCAGACCTCTTTAGTCCTGGGAAAATGTTGACACTAACCCAGGTTCAGACTCAGTGGTGCCTGAAAAGCTATAGTGATTCTATAGTTTTTCTTGACTTGTAGGTGATGAGAAAAAGGAAGATTGTTATCTAGGAATTCCTTCCAGTAAGAGCCTAAGAAGCAGACTAAGAGGGCCTCAGTTCCCTGAGGCAGTCTGCCAGCTGCTGGTCCAGCCCATGCTTTAGGAAGCTGATGATCCAACCCATGCTTCAGGCAGGGCATCCCCAAAGGTGCATGTCTCCTCGGGGCCTAGCGCAGGACTGGTCACACTATAGATTACTGGGAAATACTTGTTGCTTAATCTGTGGATGCTCCTGGAGGTGACCAGTATGTTCCGGGACGGTTCCAGATGGTTAAGTATATCTGATAATTGTAGCCTATGCTAACCTCCATTCCTGTTTCAGAATCAACACCTCTTGGAGGATACAAGTGGAAGCAACCAGATCACTCCATCACCTTCAATTACATCAGAACTTGACAATAAAACCCACAGTGAGAATTTGAAACAGGTGCTTTTTGTCTCTGGCTTAACTCCCTATGGGCTATGGAGGCAGCCTAAGTAGTTCCGGCCCAGTGTTTGGTGGGTCAGCAGGCACCGGATGCATTTATTTGCCTGAGATCTGAACAGAGAGGGATGTGTGTTGGTATCCCAGGGATCCAAAATGCTGTCCTGTCTCCTTGGCACTTTTTTTTTTCTTTTCTTGCATGTCAATAAGTGGAGTAAATTCCTTTTCACATCTTGAAAGACAAAGAATAACCAGATTATCCTGAAGCTATGGAAAATAGCAATCTGGACAAGTTAAAGATCAATGGATAGCAGATTAACTCAGAGTGATGGCTATTTCGAGCCATAGTAAATTCTGAGAATGTTAGAAAGCATATTCTTGAAAATCAGGAAAACTGCAGGCAAGAGGTGGGAAAAAAGGACATCAGGTTCAGAATCACATTAACTAAAGAGAATAAAGGAAATCTTCACTGAGAAGAATTCCTGCCCTGAGTTTAATACCCTTTAAAACCTATAGTCATAATTCCTTTTTAAGTAGCAATCAGTACTAGTGCATGTCGATAAAAATAATTGAATCTTGCACTAAATAATGCACTACTTGTTATGGTTTTGTTATATGAGCCAATTCAGTAATTGGTATTGTTCCTAAGGTAGTTTTGTTCTGACAAATTAGGTTAATGGCCTTTTCAGTTAATAACCCAGCAAGCATTCCCGCCAGCAGGTGAGGTAAACATTGGCAAATCAATTTGCAAGTCTCAGCTTCCTGGGACCAGAGAGTGAATCATGTAGGTAGAACTCTTCCCTCTCTCCCCCTCATGTCTGGCTGAGGTCAAACAGTTCCAAAGGGAGTAAACTGAAAACAATTCAGAATAGGAGGGACAAAGCAGAGACAGAGCAATTGATGGTCAACCAGGAAAAGGAGTTTACTTCAATAACTTGACATATTAATGGTGGTTAGGTGCTGCTGGCCAGCTTGCCTGGTATAACATCTTTAGCTGGATTCCACAACTTGATTTATTTCCACTCCAGGATGTCCTGTACCTTCACAACTCTTTAGAGGAGGTAAACAGTGCCCTAGTGGGGTACCAGAAACAGAATGACCTTAAACTCGAGGGGATGAATGAGACAGTCATTAGCCTTACCCAGAGAGTCAACCTGATAGAAAGCAATCTGGTTGCTCTGAGCAAGGTAGAAAAGAGAGCGAACCTGTCCTTCAGCATGGTAAGCCTTTTCAGATCTTTTCTGACGTGTTCTGTGTTGCAATGTGTTTTGTCTGTACGTGGGTGACATTCCACAACTTTTTGAAAAGGAGTTTTCTTCTGGCATAATTGAGAGGCTATACATTTGTGTTGTGCTTAATCCTTGTCTCCTTTAATCCTTACACTAGCTCTTTGATGTGAATGGCATAGGCAGTGCTAGTCCTAATTTGGAAAGAGAGATGTGGAGAGGTTAAGTCGCCTACCAAGTCCTCACCACAAGTTGTTGGCAGAGATGACAAGCCTCCTATTGTGTTACCAATAGCCCATCTGGTAGGAAAGCTGTAGCACATATTTCCAAGTGTAGTCTTCTTGATCTTTTTGTTTTCAAGTTATGTGGGGCAGGAGCAATGACAATTGACAATAACTGAAGAGTCTTTTGCCATTCCTCTAAGCCGGAACTTGGCTTTCAGATTTATCCTGCTTCTGTCTACAAATTAGGGGAACTGTTTTGTATATAATGTCAGAAAAGCTATTTAAAAAGCATCAGGTAATACCAGCTCCTTCCTGCCGGTGAGGGTTGGCAGGAACTTAAGAGGTCATTGAATCCAACCCCTCACTATACAGATGAGGAAATTGAATGGCCTACTAAGTCACTGATGCTGGTAGGCTGTGTGGTTTACTGGTTTCCATGTTACCATGAATGAAATGTGAGTTTGTTTGTTTTTCACTTGTATATTGTGCTGAGATCCAGGTGGATTAGTTTTTAACAGCTGCAGGCTCCACCCTTCAACATATGTATATAAAGAAATGGAAACCAAATACAGGAAATTGTACTATAAACTCAAGTAACCACCAAACCTGGAAGCAAGCCCACAAATAAAGTTGAATTCTGGCACACAGAAAGCAGCGTTTGAACACAGTGGAGCTTTGGCAATTTGCCTCGACTTCCTTGGCTTTGAAGGATGGATAGGAAGACCTCTTCCCCCTCTTGATTTACAGGGGTGTGTAATTTACTACAAAGCTGTGAAGATTAAAGGAGCTTGATTTTAAAAAGACCTTTTGAACTCCGAGAAGCTAAGTAGGAGCTAGGAATTTTGGATGAGTTGATGAATATTATGCCTTGAAGGTTTTCAAGGCCTTATTGTGAAAACTTACCACCTCAAAACTCCCCTAGCTGCCCTGCCTCCTTTATTTTTCTCCAGCAAAGAAAACTGGTAATAGTATCCATCTGTCCTATTTCTTCCAACAGCATACCCAGCATGATTCTGGGTAAAAGCTCGCTCGCCTTTTATACTTCTCCCACTCCTCTGGTATTTCTGTTGAAAGTGTTTTAAGACCCTTTAATTAAGTTTGATCAATTTGTTTAAAAAGTGCTGGATGTTAAAGTTTTAGTATTTGCCTTTTATCTTCTCTTCTTGTTCTCTTCGCTTTACCTTTAAGATGAGTGATAGAGCTGCCACTCTAAAAAGAGAATCTTTGGATCAAGTGACCAACAGAACAGATTCACTAAAGACCCAAAACATAAAGGTAAATAACAGGAGGCTTAACCCCAGACACCAAACCTGTTGCCATTGAGTTGATTGCAACTCAAAGCAACCATATAGGATAGAGTAGACCTGCCACATAGGATCTCCTAGGCTGTAATCTTTACAGAAGCAGGCTACTACATCTTTCTCCCACAGAGCAAAGGTCGGTGGAGTCTAACCACTGACCTTTCGGTTAGCAACTGAGTGCTTAACCACTGTACCACCAGGGCTTCTTACAGGAAGCTTATCCTGAAGCAAAAATAAATACATCAGTATCTCAGTACTCTACTACTTTTTTCTCAAAAGAAGCACATTGGTCTCATTTACTGAAACTTCAAGACAAAGAAATTAGAAAATTAGATTGTTGCTGTGTGCCGTGGAGTTGATTCCTACTCATAGTGACCCTAATATGACAGAGTAGAACTGCCCCATAGGGTTTCGCAGGCTGATATCTTTACAAGAACAGATCACCAGGTCTGTTACTACTCTGTGCCAAGCACTTTGCTAGGAGCTGGAGTGACCACAGTGAGCAGGACAGACATATGACCCTTAGTCTGATGGTGCTCAGAGTCCATCAGTCTGAAAAATCATTAACACATAATTGAATACATAATCTCAAATATGATAAGTGCTGCAAAGAAACAGTATAGGGTATGATGAGGACATTAACAGAGATAGGAAGGCTTTCCTAAGGAGATGACTTTTAAGCTAAGACAGTAAGTTATCTGTACTAATGATGGGGAACAGAGGCATAGATAATCTAAAAATGATGGCTAACCTAAAATTATTTCTTATTTTTAGATTGCAGTCTCAATGTATACCCTGTCCGTTAAAACCTCAGTCAGGTCCCTCCGCGTTGTACCTTCTCCTTTTTTATTCTTCTCCAGACTAGCCAAGCAGTCTGTAATATGCCTTGATAACCCGGGAAAGAAAGTTTAATTGCAACATTCTTTGTGATTAGAGTGTTGTTTAATGGTATAAGCCCTGGGCTAAAATAAAGAAAAAGCCAGAAAGATTGTGACTGAAAAATATCTTCTCAGGTACACACTGCATTTGAGAAGTTCAGAGGATATGAGATTCAGAGGAAATGAACTTGGACTGTAATCATAAGTATAGACCACTTTGGATGTAACATGTTCCATCTTTATTTTTTGTTCTTTACAGTTTTATGTTATCTAGATAAAAATCACACATACATTACACTTATAACTCTTCATAAGCTAGGCTTTGTTTTTTGGTTGCTGCTGCATATATTTAAAAAAAAAAAACCTCACCTAGAAAATAACAATAAAAATTTAAGAGCCATATATAAATGTTAAGCACAAGAAAGTAACAGGTGGTTACTGTTGGAAAGTAGTGATTTCAGCGACAGTTCAGATTTTAACAAAACAAAATACAGCCAGTACACACCTTTGCCTGAGTTTCTTGGCTTTACTTTCGGACCCTTTGTGTTTTTAACTGTCATCCTGATGTATTAGTCCCTTCGTCCTACCTACTACCAACGGCAGCGGGTTTGGTTTGGTTTTTGGTTAACCAGTTGCAGTTTCTCCTTACCATTATTTCTTCGAGCGTTTAATATCTGAGTCACCTACATGATGTTTGTCATACCATACGTCAGTTTAGTTACATGTATCCATATTTTGGCTCCCTAACTAAGAGCAATCTACTGGTGGTTTCAAACTGCCGACCTTTTGGTTAAGAGTCAAGCGCTTTAACCACTGTGCCACCAGGGCTCCTTACAGTAACTGTTAAGGTAGAAATAAAGATAGGAGATAGATAAATACATGTTGAATAAGAGAAATGTGTAATGAGTTGTCTTCTGATTAAAGATAGGATCAGGACCTTTCCTACTTGCCTAAGCAGTTATGGTGGCCTCATAGAAACCAGACTTCTCTCTTTATATAGTTAAATGTATTTTTGTATGTCACTCTAAATCCACCTGGCACTCAAGCAGAGTGTAAGGGGGAAACTAAAAAAAAAAAAGTATAAGCAAGTAAGACTTTGAATTAGAAATGTTGCAGCTTCTTTATATTCTTTACAGCTCCTTCCACCAGTTGAATCACTACCATGGTAGGGAGAGGGACGATTGGAATAATACTTGTAGTTTGGTTTATTTCAGTTGCTTTTTTTTTTTTTCCTTTAAGGTTTATCACCTTAAAGTGATCTAGTGGTCTCGCCATAAGGTGAAATAAGATATTGAGGAAAGTTATTAGTACGGAATAGCTGCTAGAAAATGATATCCGACTCATTTGGGAAATGGGTGTCACATAGGCACCTGAGCAAGGGTACATTTCCTTTACTGCTGACACATGCATACCTTCCCCCATCAGCTGAACGTTCACAGTGAATCAGGTCATCTGTGGCATAATGTTCCTTTAATGGTCTAGCCTCAAATCCAGTGAGGCCCTCCCTCACCAACACTGAGTACCAAAGACATCTCTAGTGTTTGTCGATTCTTTCCGTCATTGCCTTTATAGAGAACTTACCTACTGGGGGTCAGGCACTACATACTAAATAGGCTCTGGGAAGATGGTGAAGAATCAGATGTGTTCTTACTTCTACCTTAAATCTCCTGTGATCTTTGTTTTGGGCAGAAAGAAGATACTTCAGCTTCTCAGGTATCCCAGGTAAAAGAAAAACTGCAGCTGATCAGTGCTCTCACAGACAAACCTGAGAGCGATAGGCCTCCAGAGACTGCCGATACAGGTGAGAGCAGGGCTGGTTTCTGAGTATTTCACGCAGGCTTGGGCAGCTTGCCTCCCACACAGGGAGTGGGCAAAGGTGTTCCAGCAGTATTGATCGAGTCATATGAATGTTGCCTGAGCGCACCGAGATGAAGCTGATACACTTTGCTTTCATTTAGAAAAAGCCCATTTTGTACATGATTTGTACTCCGGTCTATTAAGGGAAAAATGGGTAATGTTTAGCTGGAAATAGACTTTTCCATGCTGTCTGCATCCAATTATAGGCAAAAATGTTACTGTCATGGCATATATCAAACCAGCCCTAAATGTTGTTTATGGGAGTCTTTTCATTTCTGTAAGTGCATAAGAATTACTTAAAAATGAAAATGTTGGTCCTTCTGAAAATCACTAACAGATAATGATGGGATCATTGAGTTGGAAGGGCCCTTGGCTTTAGGTAGGGACATACCTAATCAATACTAGGAGGTGCCTCAACCTCTGCTCATTTAGGCCCTGTGAGGATATAACCAAGATGCTGGACTATGTTGGCCTTGACACCCCACCCCCCACCACCACCAAGTATTACTCATTTTAGGAAAAACAATACAGTGTCTCTTGAAATCTCTTTTGGGTGGGAGGTAGAACTGCAATGGGAGGCCTTGCCCTAACACTGTGCTATATAATCCAATGGAAGCATTCTTTCAGCACCAGCACATGACCATGACCTGGCTTATAACAAGGCTCCTAGGATGTTTAAAAGATCTTTCATATGCAACCACTATGTTGTTCTCACTTACAGCTTAAACCCTTAAATATACTATAAGATCTTCCAGTGGGACAGCTGCTTCAAACCTAATATAATAGTAATTGATCTTCACTTGCCACAAAACATATCTCAATCCAACCCTTTAACTTTACATAGTCACTGTCCTATTTAATTCACAGCTCTTTCTCTTAAAGTAGTTAAGTGCCTATGCAATCGCCCTAAAAGGTGACCTTCAATATTAGCTTAATTTAGTATCAGATTCTGTAATATAAAACCATGTATTTTTGTTACAGAGCAAGTACGGAGTTTTACATCAGAGCCATCGGCATTGCCAAAATTTTCACAATCTCTTGGAGACCAAATTGAGAAAGCTGCGCAGCTAAGACCTGTCTCCCTACCAGGAATTTCAAACGTTAAAGGTAAATTTTTATCCTGCAGGGGTAGTAGGGGAAGTGTTCAAAGTAATAACTTTTTAATGTTTTTTAACTTATATAAACATAAATACCTAACATTTATAGAGTTCTTTATTTGCATTAAATCATATAATCCTTTTAACAATTCTATGAACATAAATATCCTTACCCATTTTACTGATTGGCAAACTGCCTAAGTTCACACAGCAAATAATTGGTCAAGGTAGAATTCAAACTAAGGCAGCCTGACACCAAAGCTTGTACTCTTAACCAGTACACTATATTGCCTCTCTGTTAATGTTTTTAGAATCTTTATTCGTTCACTGTGTGTAATTAGACCCACTGCTAAGCAATAAAAATACAGTATAAGATATGGTCTCGCTTTCCACAAGGATATTACAGCCTAGTGGAGAAGGCATACAAGCAAACACAATACTGTGAGATTAGCAACATAAGCATTGACGCCGTTTGTCAGGGCTGTCCAAAAATGAGGGGTCCTTTTGCTGAAAAATCAGCAAGATGAACATTACTGGGAAGGATATGATTCACAGAAAATGGGTTTGCCTTGTTTCCAAGAGTGCATGTCCTTTCCCTCATTGTAATGTTTAGAGCCCCCTGATTTTGCATTTGCTAACTACCTGGAAAATCACCCCATTCCTGCCCACCCCCCTTTGCGGGCTCTTCACCTTACCACCTGGAAAATCACCCCATTCCTGCCCACCCCCCTTTGCGGGCTCTTCACCTTAGTTTAGATACCATTCCTCCAGGAAATAGATCGTTACTTCCCAGCCACTGGATTAGGTTCCTTCTGCATGCTCTCGTAATATTTTGTTTGCCCCTGCTTAGTATGTGTCTGTTCACAGTATCTGGGGAGATGTAAAATTTAACTTCTTGTGGGTAAGGACTATTTCTTGTTCATTCTGGTGCCCTCAATTAGCACACTGCCTGACACACCGGAGTATTTGTTAAATGAGTTATTTATAGGCTACAATTAATGCTTAAAGACTTAAATTTATATAGTCATTTAAATGTAGTTACTTTTTTTCCTCTATCCTGGTTTTTTTCTTTGTGTTTCCTGGGGAGAAGGATGAATATTGAGTATTGCCTCCTCCCACTTTCCATTATTATGTCAAGAATTGAAATCTGAATGGGGAAAAGACTATTGGAGAAGATTAAGAAATAGCCATCTTAACATTTATACTTTATTCCCAATGTAGACCTTACACACTTTGGAATGACTATACTTTTAAAATGACCTGAAGCAGTCAGCATAGGAGCCGTGGTCACACAATGGCTAAACGCTCCACTGCTAACCCAAGGTCGGCAGTTCAAACTCACCAGTTACTCTGAAGGAAAAAGATGTGGCAGTCTGCTTCCGTAAAGATTTACAACGTTAGAAACCATATGGGGCAGCTCTACTCTGTCGTATAGGGTCTCTGTGACTTGGAGTTGACAGCAGTAGGGTTTTTTTTTTTTTTTTGGGAAGCAGTAATCAGATTTTTATTTTAATATTGCTACCAAGTACATAGTGTATTGTATAAATTCACACTGCCAGCAAATAAATGAACAAAAACACACACAAATGAAGAAATAAATTTTAAGAAACCATTTTCCAGCTAGCCACTTGGTGGCAGGCATCAGGAACAAGCATCCCACCTGCTTTTCTGGCTTTCAGAGAGCTTTTGAGATTTTATTAGCTGTATTGCTGGGGCTAGCTTAGGAGTGAAACTAGTACCACGTTCAGAAGCTTGTCTATAAGAACCCCTTGATGGACTGGAACTTGTACTGCAACTGTTCCCTGAGCTTTGGGCCAGTTCCATTCTTCCTAAATAGCAAAACAGCAAGAGGCTGACTGAATCTAGGTGAGGAATTGAGTAAATGAAGAAAAGAAAGGAATTTGAGAGGATGTTTAAAGAAACATAAGCCACATTGACCTTCTGGTATTATAGACTACATCTTCTACTAAGATGTTCTGTGGAGACACAATCAAATCCTTTTAAAATGTTATGTAAATAATTGGCCCTCCTAAGTGTTTTATGGAGCCCTTGAGAAAATACCAGAAGAGACAATTGGTAGAAATTCTCCAATCCTCTTGGCTTAAATAAGTGTCTTAGAAATAAAAAAAGATACAGATCAACTGATGATATTGCTATCTTTCTTATCCCCCTGAGGAAGAAAAAAAAAAAGTGCTTTGAAAAGAAAAATTGTGCTCTGGTTTTTTTTGTTGTTTTTTGATTGAGATATAATTCACATACAATAATATTCACCCTTTTAAAGTGTGTAATTCAGTGGTTTTAGTATGTTCACAGAATTATGCAACCATCACCACTATCTAATTCCAGAACATTTTTATTTCTCCCAAAAGAAGCCTATACCCATTAAGCAGTTTTCTCCCTCCCACCAGCCTCTGGCAACCAAGGCTGCTGTCTCTTTCGATGGCTTTGCCTATTCTCGGTGGAATCATGCAACATGTGGCCATCTCTGTCTGACATCTTTCACATAGCATAATGTTTTCAAGGTCCATGTTGTGACATGTATCAGTACTTCATTCCTTTTATGGCTGAATAATACTTCATTGTGTAGATATCCACAGTTCGTTTATCCGTTCATGTTGATGGACATTTGGATTGTTTCCACTGTTTAGTTATTAGGAATCATGCCGCTCTGAACTTTCATGTGCAAGTTTTTGTGTGGACGTATGTTTTCATTTCTCTTGGACATGTACCTAGGAGTTGGATTGTTGGGTCTTATGGTAACTCTAAGTTTTTAAAGAACTGCCAAACTATTTACCAAAGTGGCTGCACCGTTTTACAGTCTCTCCAGCAATTTATGAGGGTTCCAATTTCTCCACATCCTCGCCAACACTTGTTATTTTCCATCTTTTTAATTATATTCATCCTAGTGGATATAAAGTGGTATCTCATTGTGGTCTTGAGTCCCTGGTTCCTAAGCTGCTTGATTTCTGGATCGAGGGAGACAATGTTGTGTAGTAAAACAAGCACCAAACTAGGTAATAAGAAAACCAGTATTCTGGTCCTTACTTATGCATTTACAAGCGTGTGACCTTGGGCAAGTTACTTTTCTGTTTGATTTTCACATCTAGATGGAGAAAGCGATATCATTGTTTGGGATTATTACTGCTTAAGGACTTCAAGACACTCCTCCAATCCTCACTGAGCCATCTAACAAGAAACCTGAGAAGATGCCACAGTCCATTGTACATGCTTAGCTCCTATCAAGTAGCTCTTTCAGTCAGTTCAGTTAGTTGCTGTTGAGTGAATTCCAACTCAGGGCGACCCCCTGTGTACAGAGTAGAACTGCATTTCATAGGGTTTTCGAGTCTGTGACCTTCCAGAAGCAGATCACCGGGCCAGACTTACAAGGAGCCTCTGGGTGGGTTTGATCCACCAGCCTTTTGGTTAGTAGAACAGCACTTAACCATTTGTACTACCCAGGAACTCCTAAGTAACTCTCTAGGCATCTGCAATTCTTTTCTCCCTCTTCAACATACGAAAAAATCTGGAAAATCTAAAGAGAAGTCCCTGGACAGAGAGAAAGCCAGTCCTTTCATGTCACCTGCAATTATCTGTCACTGCTTATATTTTCAGGAGGTAGTGCCATACAGTATTCCTCTCATTCTTAAAGGACCAAGAATTAATTAATCTTCCTGACTTGGTGAAATCCTAAACCTTACCTTTGGAAACAAAACCTGTGTAGTAGCTTTTTTTTTTTTTAGTGCTTTAAATTCAGTTAAGGCTACTTTTTAACTTAACTAAATTTAGCCGTATGTATAGACAGACATTTTTTGTAATTCCTTTTGACAGATCTTCAGGGTTTATTCCAAAAGACGGGCCGGGACGTGGATGGGAAGCTGACCTACCAGGAAATTTGGAACTCCCTAGGTTCTGCTGTGCCAGAACCAAAGAGCTTGAGAGTGTTTGATTCCGATGGAGATGGAAGATATTCATTCCTGGAGCTAAGAGCAGCTTTAGGTATCTAGCCTCATCAGGCATGTTTTGGAAATGGATATGTACGTTGAACTACCTAATATTTACTCACCTAACAAAAACAACCCTTTTACTTACCCCATCAATTCTCCAGTCCTCCAAACTACTGTAGCAGACACATTGCCACCTTTTGACTTGTTTAAAAAAGCTATATAAAAGTTATTTTTTTAAAAAAACAAAGATCATTTTACTTATAATATGATGTTCAGAAACCTCTGATTTCCTGAAACCAGTAAGATCTTACCTTTTAAGGTTGAGGGGAGAAGACCTTATCTTTTAAAACTGGAAAAATGTATAGAGAGAATAAGCCACCTTTTATATTTCACATAAATTTGCCTTAAATTAGCTGCACTTTATAGACTCAGAAAATGTCTTTTCTCTAAAAGATAGACCTTTTCTGTTTGTAAATAGTCAAAATGAGAATAAGAATTGTGCATATCTTGTAAGAATGGTTTTAACAAAATCTGAACAAATGGCTTGTTATTAAAACTCACTAATCTGATCTGAGTAGCAGCTGAAACTGTCCACATCTCCTTAAGGCATCCCTTGAAGGCCCAGGTGCTGCCATGGGGTTTAGCCTGGTGAATGGGGGAATGGACACTGTGGGAACAGTGCCAACTACAGGCCCTAGAGGGTAAGATTCTGGTTCTTCGTTCCCATTCCCTCAGCTAATCTCAATCTCTGAATCAGAAACAGCTCATTGAGATTTTTTTTTTTTTTTAAGTCCTCCTTCAGAGTTTATGAGCATAAAAAGTTATCCAGTGGGGAGCTACATTTCCCCCGAGTGATCTAGATTATCTGCCTCTACCCACCCACCCAAATCTGTCTTAAAGCTGAGTTTATGAGCATAAAAAGTTATCCAGTGGGGAGCTACATTTCCCCCGAGTGATCTAGATTATCTGCCTCTACCCACCCACCCAAATCTGTCTTAAAGCTGTAGCTGGCTCCTACCTCTGCTGCTATCTCCATTTTGAATGGCAGGGCTGACATCCCTCATTCACTGTCTCAGCCCGGCCAGCAGGAGATTTAGAGGAGAACTATGCCTCTAATTTTGACCCAGGAAACTCCACTCCAATATATTTCTGTGTGGACTGAAACAAAAAAGGTTGTGAAATGAAACAAAGCTAACCACACATGAAATCACATTCCTTTTCCTTATCATTTTCAGCTCTTAATTAACTAAAGGTTTTCTGTCCAATTGATGCCACAGGCTTTCTGTCCCAAAGCAGGCAGCCTGGAGCAAGGGGCTTCATGTGATGGTAACAAGTTTCCTCAAATCTAATATAAGCAAATGCAATACTTTTCCTCCTTTTGAATACTTATGTGGGCCTGACACTGAAGGTCCATGGACTGGAAGGAATAATGCTGTATATTGAGTCTGGATTTGTGTGTTATTCCTAGAAGCAGTCTTTGGGCAACACAAAAGGAGAGAAACTTTGCAAAACTTTACTTTGCTGTAGGCCAGGTCAGGGAGAATTTAGAGAAGCTTTCATGACCCATGCTCCTTGAGTAGAGCTCATCTTCATCCTAACTTTGTCGAAAGTGCCCTGTCAGCCATGGATGCAATCCAGATCTAAACCTATTGCCATCGAGTCGATTCCTACTCATAACGACCCTATAGGACAGAATAGATCTGCCCCATAGGGTTTCCAAGGAGCAGCTGGTGGATTCAAACTGTCAACCGTTTGGTTAGCAGCTCTTAACCACGGCACCACCAGGGCAAGTCCCTTAAAAGTTTAAGAGCTGGTTTTTGTTTTTGTTTTTTCTGGAAGTACTAAAAGTTAGTTAAAGCAAGGTGAAGTCTTTTCCCACAAGTGTGTCTGCTTGCTTCATTATGGCTTATGCGTCTCAGTTTTTTTAAAAAACATTTTTCTTGCCCATCTGAACTAGTTCACTTTCTTGGAAAGGTTAAAATATAGTATAAAATTAGCTTAACACTTTAAGTAACTTGAAGATAACTCTCTTTCTGGCTGCCTTCCATGCCTCCCCCCCCCCCCCCTTTTTTTTTAATATATGCACCCTTACAGATTTTGTTAACAACCAAATAAAATTCTAGCAATAAATTGAATTGCACTACTATATTTGTATATAAAAGAAAAAAAATACCGTACCATAAATAGTATACCTGTATCTGGAAGGTATTTTTTTTGAGAACTGATTTATATGAAATATACTTGAGGGTAATGTAGCTTGTCCTTTTTAGTTTCAAATTCTTATTCATAGATACTTTGAGGACACCTTAACTCTTTGTTGTATGTACTTTTGCATCAGATAGCTGTTAAGTGGAGAAGTCTTATTTAAAGCAGTTTTTTTTGTTGTTTTTTTTTTTGTTTTGTTTATCTTATGTTCTTCCCACCTTGACCTTGTCTGGCCAGCAGCATCCCTGAGCCAGCTGTGTAGTACCGTTCTCTCTCCGACCAAGTCTGGTAAGAAGTGTTCGTGCTGCACTCCCAGACCTGTGATGCCCTTGTCTTACTGCAAGTTGAGCAGGCTGACTGCCTTAAGAGCCCCATAAGCCTGTTACTTAGTGTTTAATTTGGGTTTTTTAGTTGTATGTCGTCTTAGCCTCACCTGCCACATGACTCAGCTCTCAGGGGAGAGTTGGGTAGTGGTGGTGAGTGTGGCTTGTGTTTATGTCTTTTTACCTTTTAACTCTAGCAGTTTGTACTGCTGCTTTTCTAAGTTACCCAAAGCCTGGCTTCTCAGTCCCTTTATTCTTTTGCCTTCTGCTATTTTGGTACAGGGCCAGTATGAGTCAGAATCAACTCGATGGCAGTGGGTTTGATTTTTTTTTGTTGTCTTTTATCTGGCATTTTATTTATTTAAAGAGCCTCCCTGTAAGGCAGAGAGAGTTAAAAAAGGTAGAGTACAAAGAGAAGAACCAAAAGAAGAGAGTGCCTGGCTTAAGGATGATGATAGTGTCGTCCTAAGGGCAGAGAGGCACCTGGCTGAGAGGGATGTGTCTGCTGTAACAGCTGGAGAGTGGACAGCCGTCACCTGCTACTGGTATTTTCCCTTTCATTGGAGTTTCCTTACTTGGCAGTTGCAGGACGTAACTTCTTTAGGCCCCCTTTCTGGTCCTGCTAGTTACAGTTGAGGATTTTGACTGCAATGGGCTCATACTCATGATGGCCTGCTGTTGAGTTGTTTTTAGTGACATTTTGTTTGCTGCACACCTCATTGGCTTGCTAACCCACACCAGCTAGATGTGGTCCCTTCTTTCATATCCAAACCAGAGCACATTGGGTATTCCTGAGGCTTTATAGAGTGTGTATTGTTTGTTACATGAACCTAGCCTACCTTGTTGTTTTCTCATATTAAGAAATATAAATCTACTCTGTTTTCGTGGAGCTATTCTGGTAATGTATAAGCAATTTCAGTTCTGTTTAGGGAGTGACTTCCATGACTTGATTTGAGCTCTGCTTATTTCATATCAGTAATACAGCCATTTTAATTTATCTAAATAAAACATTTCCCTTTTCTCTCTCACTGTGTCTATGACTAAAGCCCCCCAGATTACTAAGAAAAAAAAAAAAGTTCCCTATTTTCATGGATTCCTTCCTCATCTTGAAAGCCAAGTCTAACAGATGGCGGGTACAAAGTAATGTTCACGAATTTGCTTTTAGAATCGCAATATTTGGCCTGAAGAAGCAAAGGTTACAGGGCTCAGATGTGGGTGTCTGCAGGGCTGTGGGAGATGGGGTATGTGAGGGAAGAGTGAGCCCCTGGTCTTACATAAACCAGAGCAGCTTCACTTAGGCCTATTTTATATTTTGAGATTCACTATAAGAACATGTTTGCAAAAAATGTTCCACCTTCTTTTTAAAAGAAAAAAGCTTGAAATCCATTGCAAGAGGGGTTTTACAAGGGCTGGGGCTTTTTCTCACGTTTGTTAGATTATGGAATTCCCTCTCAGAAAAAACTGGATGGCCCTCCTCCCTTACGGAAGACTAGCGTAGCTCATTTATAAATATGGTAAGTGGGAAGCATTTGCTTATTTCCAAAGTGAAAGAGTGAAATATATATCCCAGAGCAGAACTGGATTTTCTTATCTTTAAACTGGGAACAATAGCCTGTGGTATTATCTCTGTCTCTCCTTTTAGGATCATCTCTAGAAGATGCATAAGTTAATTGCAGCCTACACACACGCACGCACACACACATGAAGCGTTGCCGGGTGTTCTCTAACAAGACGTTAGGGAAGGGGTACCTTGGTGTATGGCGGGAAGATCAGACAGACATAAGTTTAAGTCCTAGCTGTGAAATAAAAATAAAGATAGGCTTTTAGCAGATGCCCTTTGAACCTTAGTTTCATCTGTAAAAGGGACATTATGATATACATTTGGCAGTTTTCTTGTATTAGAAATAATGTATAGAGACAACCACATAAAAACCCAGTATATCATAGATGTTAACAAGGAATGCAGTTCACGCGGTAGTTTCATGACAACTTGGTTTGCCTGCAACATGGCCACTGTGAATTGCCATAGATTGTGCAACCTCAGCAGCTTGCACTTTTGTGGCAACTGTGCTTAAAATCCCACAGAAGAGCAGCTCTTTTGGGTACCTAGCCCAGAGCTTGGCTGATATTATTGGTCTTTAATAAATACTGGAGGGATATTGAGCCCACTCACCCACAGTGCTGGTTTAGTTCCCTTCTGGGTTGGTGAAACTCAGTGACCTTCAGTTTGGTTTGCAAAGAGCCCTTATCAAAGAGGGGAAGGATATTGCCCTTCTAATAGCAAATGAGACACAAATGAGCCTTGGACTTTTTTTTTTTAATCTTTCATTAACATGACATCCATATGAGCACTGACCTCTGTGATGATACTGCCCCCCTGAGGTTGGCTCCATTTCCTACTCTGCCCCAATGCCTGCAGCTTCCACTCTCAGTGAGAGGATCCTACAGTTCTGAAGCAAAAGGCTTGGCATTGGCACAGTGGTCACCATGGGCCAATGTGGGGAGGGAATGGAAGTGGATGTTCCTCTCAGGACAGATGGCCAAAGGGTAGGAGACAGAATGGTTCAGCATGGGGGGTAGGTTGCATAGGGACAGAGCAAAGGGCACCTCCTCAAAGATGGGAATTGAAAGTGGGGAGTTGGCCTGAGGCTGCGGTATTGGGGTGGTTAGGGGCTGTTGTGGCATCAGCTGCAGTGCAGGTTGCATGGGGACAGGGGCTCCCACTTTGGGGCTACTGTCTTGGACAGCATGGCTGCTACCCTTGGGGACATCCAACTCCCACAGAGGATCTGGATTCTGGGCCTCAGTCTCAGTCTTGCTGACAGCAGGAGGAGGCCCCATGTTGATGGCTGCATTCATGCCATACTGCCGTCGCTTGTTAATCCAATACAACAGTGGGCTGTAGGTGAACGTGGCAGCTCTCATCACATCCACCCACTCCTGGGCACGCTCTTCTCGCCGCAAGTTCTTCCTCCAGTGCAGGAAGAGGATGCAGCCGCCGGTTACCAAAGAACACAGCCCCAGGAATCCAAAGTACAATGAGACCCACACTAAGACAGTAAGAAAGAAAAAGAGGCAGGCTGGCTGATACCTCTGGCTTGGAGCCTGAATTGTTTCGCGTTCCTCTCCTTGACTTAACTCATTCATCAATCACTCCATCCTCTTAACCACCCTGTGCATTCCTTCCTTCCCTCATTGACTTAACCTCATCATTCTTTTATTTAATCACAGCTAGATTTCCAGGGAGCTTAGAGGCTACCTTTATCTCTCTATAGAAAGGAAAACTAGGTATAGAGGGGACATGGCCTACCTAGGCTTAGACAAGCAAACCTCTGGTTCCCAACTCAAGACCCAACCAATCCATCAAACAGAAATCTCACTAAGGGCAGGGTCCATCAAGGAGGTAAAAATTCACCAGTTTAAGGAGGCACCAATCTTTCATACCATTCCACCACACCCCTTTACTATTCAGCTGTGATGGGCCTGGAGTACTCATAGTACTCCCTCTGGTCGGGATGAGAAACATGGTCTCTGCCCTCAAGAAATCATTTGTTTTCTAGAGGAAACCATATCTTAACCGCTTATCACTCCTCCACGCAGGCAGCCATCACCCCATCCATGCAGAGGGTCTTCCCTAATTGCCCCCAAGCCCAAGGACACAAGGCAAGAGGCAGGAATTGGAGGGGCATTTACCGCCAGGGAGGCTCAGGTCCTCCCGTGGGGAATCCATAAGGTTGAGCCTTGATACCCAGCTGTTGACTCTGAGGAGACAGCGTTCACCCACCTGCCCTTGTCCAGCCAATGGGACTCCCCAGAATGTCCAGGCCCCATTGTTCCCTAAGGGAGAGGTCACTGGGTTCTGAGCATCGGGTATTCCAGGGGGCAGTGCTTATAGAGTGGCCCTGGTTTGGTGGAAAAAAAAGGAAGGAGCTTTATCCAGTAGGGTCTCATGGATATGGTATTTCTCTACTGCTTCTATCAGACTGACTCAGCCACTGAATTGTCTGCCCCCAACCCTTATGGTCAACCCACAAAGCAGTCCCCCAGGAAAGGGTCCTAGCTCCCTTAGGGGCTTATCTATATAGCTGGTCTTTAGGGAGGAATTAATGGATACTTATCCCCAGTGGGCAGTGGAATAGGGAACACACAGTGTTGGCAATTCCTGCCCTCAAGAAGTCTATGACCAAGTTGTCAGGAGACAACCTGCTCAAGGGAACCAAGCAGTCAATACCTCCTTCCTTGGCTCCAGTCTCTCTTTTGTTTGGTTACCTTCCTTCAACAAGTATTGGCAAGTGTTTCCTGCACATCAGGCCCTGTGGGAGATCTGCACCATCTGGCCATACATTCCTTTCCAGTCTCATCTCTTTCCCCATCCTTCACACGTCTTTCCCTTCTGGCCAGGCCAGACTCCTTTAGAAACCCCACTTACATCTGTGGAGTTTTACTCACGCTGCTCCCTCACCCAGGCGCTCCCCTCCCCACTGAATACCTGCTTATCCTTCAAGGCTCAGCTCAACCTTTACTCTGTGATAGTCACTTCAATTGACTTCCCAGAATCACATCATCTTCTAATTCGAAGGGACTTTGAGAGTTGTTTAGTCCAACTCCCATCAGATATTTGAGTCCTCGGGGTAGATCTACCCTACTCAGCAACTAATCCCTCCAGGACTTGCTTAAGTCAGGGACTTATTCACCTCCTGAGGCAGTCTGAACTATTTAGGGGCAGCTCAGTTAGAAATCCCTTCCCTAAAAAAAAAAAGCCCAAATTAACCTCCCTGTAGGATACATTACTGGTCCTAGCTTGGCCTCTTGGCACCATTTAATTACTGCCTCTTATAGTCACTGAGCATGTGACGTGGGGCAATATTCACAATAAATTTCTCTCCAGGTTCTGCTTACCCTTGGCTCACGTCCTACCTTGTGGTTCCTCTTCTCAGTCTCCTTTCCTGGTTTCTCCTTTTTTCTCTGATCTCTAAATGCTAGAGTGTCCTAGGGCTCAATCCTCCATCTACATTCATTCCCTCAGTGATCTCATCCAGACTCATGACTTCATATAAACACTGGCAACTCCCAACTTTGTATCTCCAGCCTGCTCAGGACCACTCTGAACTCTAGACTTACGTACCCGACAGTCTGCTTGACGTGCCTCCTTGCCAATCTATTAAATATGTCAAACTAACATGTCCAAAACCAAACTCCTGATCATCCTCTAAAACTCCAACTGCAGCCTTCCTCCTCTCCATAAATGTCAACTCAGTCCTCCCAGTTGTTCATGCTAAAATCTTTCAAGTTATCTTTGACTCTGTTCATTCTCTCACACCCACATTCACTCCATTAGCAAAATCTTTAGGCTCAGCTTTCAAAATATACTCAGAGTCTGACTACTTTTCCATCACTACCACTTTAGTCCAAGCACCACCATCTCTCATTTGGATTACTGGTCTCCGTGTAGGATGACTAATCATCCCAGTTTGCCTGGGACTGAGGAGGCTCCTAGGCATGAGATTTTCAATGCTAAAACCAGAGACGTCCCAGGTAAACTGGGACAAGTTGGTCACCCTAGGGAGAGCTACCATCCTTGCCCTCTGTGCCCTGTATTCCATCAGAGGCCGGAGTGATGTGATCCTTTTTAAAAGTAGATCGTCAAAGGAGAATGAAGAACACCAAGGTCACACAACAACTATAAGCCCAAGAGACAGAAAGGGCCACATGAACCAGAGACTTACATCATCCTGAGACCAGAAGAACTAGATGGTGTCCGGCCACAACTGATGACTGCCCTGACAGGGAGCACAACAGAGAACCCCTGAGGGAGCAGGAGATCAGTGGGATGCAGACCCCAAATTCTCATAAAAAGACCAGACTTAATGGTCTGACTGAGACTAGAGGAATCCCGGCAGTCCTGGTCCCCAAACCTTCTGTTGGCCCAGGACAGGAACCATTCCCGAAGACAACTCATCAGACATGGAAGGGACTGGACAATAGGTTGGAGAGAGATGTTGATGAAGAGTGAGCTACTTGTATCAGGTGGACACTTGAAACTGTGTTGGCATCTCCTGTCTGGAGGGGAGATGGGAGGGTAGAGAGGGTTAGAAACTGGCAAAATTGTTACGAAAGGAGAGACTGGAAGGGCTGACTCATTAGGGGGAGAGTAAGCGGGAGTATGGAGTAAGGTGTATATAAGCTTATACGTGACAGACTGACTTGATTTGTAAACATTCACTTAAAGCTCAATAAAAATTATTAAAAAAGTAGATCGTGTTACTCCTGCTCAAAACCTACAGTGACTTCCCTTCTGACTCAGATTAAAGCCCTAAATGATCTTACAGTGCCCCCCACCCCCCCATACACTGTTCATCTTATCTCTGTTCATCTCTTTCATTCCGGGAACAATAACCTCCTCGATGTTCCTCAGGCAGGGCTAGCACGCTCCTGCAATGGGAATTTTGCACTTATTATTCTTTTTTTATTCTTTCTACATGGAAGGCTCTCCCTCCAGATACCCAAACAGATCATTCCTCATTTCCTTCCCATCTCTGCTCTCGTCTCTCTTTCTCCTTCCCTCCGCCCCCTTCCTCTCAGCCTACTTTTTTTTCTGCACAGCATGTGTCATTCCTTAACATTATATATTTGTTTATTCTGTCTCACCCCGCTAGAATGTAAGATCCATGAGTTAATGTAAATAAGGAAATACCTAAGAATATCAGATAATGATAACTGCTTTGAAGAGAATAAAATGGTAATGGAATAAAGTATTTAAAAGGGTGAGGATGTATCAAGAAAGGTGTCTTTGAGGTACTGGTATGTGAACTGAGCCCTGAATGGTGAGGGACAACCATGTGCAGATCTAAGCAGAGTGAGCAGCAAGTGCAGGGACCCTGAGACAGGTGCAGGCTAGCACATTTGAAGGACTTATTAATCTTAGGGTCCAACACACTTTTCCCAGCTCAAGGCAAGTCCCAGTGCTGATCTTCCTGAGTCTGTAAGTTTGCTTGAACAGAGATGAAAGATCTGCCCATACCCTTGAGAAGTCTACAATTCCAGGGGATTTCTGCAGGGTAAGACCCAGACAGGGCTTCCATGCAAGGCAAACTGATCAGTGCCATTGCAGAAGGTCTGCTCCAGGCCTGACCCTGTCCTGGGAGCAGCTGAGACACGGAGATGTTGGTGTCACTATCCCCGACCCCAGGAGCTCACAGTGCCAGGAATTCATACCTGATTCAGGGAGTGAAGATGGTAGCATTTGAGCTGATGGAGAGAAAGGAGAGAGCATTCCAGAGATCAGAAGCAGTCTGAATACAGGCTTGTCAAAGACAAATCCTGGTGTCTAGGAGAGGAGAGGGGCAGTGGTGGTCCAGTTGCAGAAGTCTCGCCTTCCACGTGGGAGACCTAGGCTGAATTCCTGGCCAACGCGCTTCCTGCACAGCCACCAGCTGTCTATCAGTGTTGCTATGATGCTTAGCCACAATTCAGTGGAGCTTCCAGACTAAGAAGGGTTAGCAAGAAGGGCCTGGAGCTCTACTTTCAAAAATCAGCAAATGAAAACCCTATGGGTCACAAGGGTCCGATCCCATTGTGCATGGGGTCATGAGTCCACTCACCGGCAGGTAACGTTTAAGAGAGGTGAGTAGTTCAGTTTGGCTTAAGTTTAAGGTGGATGTCAGGGGGCTAAGAGAGACAAGGCTTGTAAAGGCAAGGTTTGGGAAGCAGCTGGCATCCTGAAAGAGTTCAGCACTTGGCTAGAACTTGGACTAGTCACTTAAATGACCCCCAGCCTCAGTTTCCTTCTCTGTAAAATGAGAATAATACCTTCCTCACAGGATACGAAGCAGATCAAGTGTCCTGCACGTCCTTGCTCAGTAGAGACAAGTTGCCGCTGCGATTACAGTTGTCGAAAGGGCCTGGTTGCTGATGGAAGGCTACAATAGCGAGAACGAGAGCCAAGACAATTTAAATCGGAGCAAGCTCCGTGAGGATCTGGAGGTCCGCACAGGCTTTCATGAGGAGAATTGGTGCGCAGAGGATGCTGGTCTCGAGCGGGAGGGCGTGAATCCAGGCAGGCTCCCCGGAGGGGGAGGGTCGTGGGAAATAGGGCGCCGTGAGCGCGTGGGGCGGGAGCCAAAGCGACTAGCCCCCTCCTCCCCTACGAACATCGCCTCGCCCTTCCCCCCCGGAACTTTGGGCGCGCGGAACCTCGGTGCCGGAGCGCGGGCGCAGCAGACCCGGAGGGCGATGGAGCGAGCGCGCGGGCCGCAGGGTGAGACTGACGCGCCCGCGGAGGAGGGGGCGGTCATGGCGGCTCTGCCGGCGGCGGCTGGGGGTGCGGGCCCGGCCGTCCTGCAGGTGGCCGGCCTCTACCGGGGTCTGTGTACCGTGCGCAGCCGCGCCCTGGGCCTGGGCCTCGTCTCACCCACGCAGTTGCGCGTATTCTCCGTGCGCCGCGGCTCGGGCCGGCCTGCGGGGGGCGCGGACGGCAACCGGGTGGAAGCCGAGCTGGAAGCCAACCCCTTCTACGACCGCTACCGCGACAAGATCCAGCAGCTGCGCAGGTGCGGACCAGGGCCCGGCTTGCGGGGTTGGGTCGAAGAGCGGCGCCTGGCGCGGCCGTCTCTCTGGCCTGGCTCCTTCAAGCCTTACAGCAGGCCAGCGAGATGGGCACTGTTAGTGTCCCCACTCTTCAGATGGTGTATATGAAGCTCAGAGAGGCTGAGTCACTTGCTTAAGATCACACAGCTAGTTAGTGTCAGAGCTGAGAGTCTCTACCAATCCTTGGCACTTTCCTCAGTTTCTGTCTTTGTGCTTTAGTTCTCAAAATGCTCAGATGGGCTCTTATGACAGCCCCGAGATGCAGGCAGCTCAGGGAGACCTGTCCCCATTATTGAAATGAGAAAATGGAGCCTTCTGGGATTAGAACTTGACTTGCTCGGGGTCACATACTGAGTCAGCTGTGGCCTGGCCCAGAACTAGGATTCCTAGGCTTCTAGCTGAGGGTCCTGACTGCAGGGAGTGGGGGTAGAGGGTCAAAGACTAACAGTATCACAATTGGATCATCACCTGAACCCTCTCCTTCAGATGAAGAAACTGATGTTGAGAGAGCAGGAGATTTACCAAAGGTCACACATCTGATCGAGGTGTAGAACGTAAATCTGACTCTGAATCCAGGGTTCTACCACTTCCCTCTGAGATTCCAGAGGGAAGGACCTGGAGAGTGGAGGGGGTTGAGGTGGGTGTGAGGGGGCTGTGGGAGGATCTGAAGAGGTCAAGTGGGAAAAGCTCAAGGAGATCAACGGTGAAATGAAAGGGGCTTAGGAGAGAATTTGGCAAGTTAGGCAGGCAGTTGTCTTAGGAGAGGAAACCAAAGACTGAGTAAACCAGTCTTTGAGTTCTGTCTCCCCTCTGCTCCTACTGCCTTAATTTACGCCTCTGTCATCTTCAGCCTGGACTATTGCAATCACCCTCTAACTAATCTTCCCCACTTCCAGTCTTGGGCCCCTTCACCCCAGTGCATCTCACTGTTACCGTAGTGATCTGACTCACTTTTTGGAAGAATGATGGAATAAATGAATGAATGTGTATTTTTGCTCTCCTTCCAATAACATTCAAATATGCTCAAGTATCTGTCATTTTAAAAACCTTACCTTAACCTGCATTCCCTTCCAACCTGCTCTCTTTGATCCCTTTCACAAACAAGTATCTCAGAATTGTCTACACACGCTATGAACACTGTATCAGTTCCCATTCGTTCATAAAATACTCATGAACAAATGAATGACTGGCTTTGCTCTCCTTCCCTACTAGATCATTCCCATCAGCATTCTTACATACCCTATTATCTCCTGAAGCACGAGCTTTCCAGGGCACCCCATTGGCCTCTAGATAATGTTCAGATCCCTTCGTGTTCCACACAAGGCCTTCACACCCTATCTCTAGCCTCACTTATTACCAGAATGTCCTTGGGGGCACTATGCTCTAACACAAAGGAATGAGGGTAGGGGGAGCGGCAGTGTAAGTGAAAGTATAGAGATACGAAACCATCTCAACCCTTTGGGGGAAGTTTTAGCAGATTTTCATCTTCATACCTACCTATAGCACTCTACTTATTTACATGTCTGTCTCTCTCAACAGATACTAAACTCCTTGAGTAGAGACTCTGTCTTACTTCTGTATCCCTAAAGCCCAGCAAGGTAACCAAAAGGCAATAGACACGAAGTGAAGTTTGTTGTATGAATGAAAAGGAGAAGGGAGAGAGTAAGTCATAAAAGACACTGAGTGAGACAAGAGCGGAAAAGATGGGAGTGCTCTCCAGATTCAAAAAGGACAGTACAAAGTTGAGGTGGAAGAAAAGCAGGGCCAAAAAAGGGTCACCAGAACCTGGGCCAGGTTCAGGAAGGGGCAAGACAGGACCTGGCCTTAGGTCCTAGACCAGATGGGTAGGGTATCATGAAATGTTTAAAAAGGAATTGCAGTCCTAATTGGTTACATATACTCACCAATTGGAGCATACTCACTAAAGCCAGGCTCTTCGAGGACCCAATACAAGCCTGTTGTAAGCCACTGGCAGGACTACACTGTGTACCCTCCTGCCCTGTTCCAGCCCAATATCTGGGTTTTTGCATCACACTCTTCTTTGGTGAGCTGAGAGAATTGGACCCAGCTCCAGGCACCCAACTATATTTAGGGTGTAGATAAATTGGAGGATGTCCAGAAAGCAGGTCCACAATGAGGAAAGATATACAAATCATATATGAGGAGGGGCTGAAAAAACTGAGGAATTTACCCTAGAGAAGAGGAACTTAGGAGGTCGCATAGAAGGAATGAAACATTTTCTCTTGCTCCTGAGGGTAAGAGTGACAGAGAGATAGATTTTGGTTCAGAATGTCTTCCTAATAAAAGATGTCTGAGAACTGGATGTGTTCAAGTAAAAGCTTGACACCTAAAAGGGATGCAGTAGGATTCCTGCCTGAGGAGGCGACCCAGCAACATTACTCAAAGTACCCTTTCTCACCCTAAGAATTCTAAGTACCTCTGAGGGATTAAGCCCTTTGTCACCCTAGGGAATAATCTGCAGGGGGAATATGCTACACAGGCCCCTTGAGGATTGATAGTAGTTCGAGAACTGGATTTCTGTTTTCACTTCCTTGATTTCTGTGCTCAGTCTTGAGGCTCAGTCCTAAGTAACTGAAGGCAAGTCCTTCAGCTCTGAATGCCTCTGTACTCTCTCTGTGGAGGTAGAATATGATGCTTCGTTATTTCAAAATCGGATAAGGCCCAGGTGGTTTAACCTTTGGTTTACCTTCCATCAGGTCTGACCCCGCTGCTTTTGAGTCTCGCCTGGAGAAGCGCGGTGAGCTTCAGAAGCAGCCAGTGGGGCACTCCAGGCAAGGTGACTTTATCAAATGTGTGGAGCAAAAGGTAAGACCTACCCCTTCTGTTTATATGGTTGGCTCACCAGAGCTCTACCCTACTCTCCACCCTCCCCCAACCCACAACCTTATCCTGGGAGTGGGCTCCTTGATAGGCCAGGTGGATGACATGAACATAGCCTTTCTACTGGGCTCAGTTTCCATCTACAAATGTGTTTCCTACTCTTTCTGGGCAAGGTGCTGTGGCCATGGTGGAGATGTAGAGGGATGAAAGGGGTAGTTCCTGCTCCCCAGGGGTGCAGCCTAGTGGACCGAAGCAAGGCACACATGCAGCAGGTGGTAGGGACCAAGAAGATTTCCCAGGGGAGGTGGGATCTGACCTAGGCTAGGAAGGATGGGCGGGATTTTGATGTAGAGCAGTGGTTGGCAAAATTTTTCTGTAAAGAGCCAGATAGTAAATATTTTAGGCTTTGTGGACCATTTGGTCTCTGTTGCTACTACTCAGCTTTACTGTTGTAGTATGAAAGCAACCATAGACAATAAGTAAGTGATTGACGTGGCTGTGTTCCAGTATAACTATTTACAAAAACAGGTGGAGGTTTAAAATAAATAAATAAATGGAAGGCTGGATTTAGTTTGCCAACTCCTGATGCAGAGGAATTGCCTTAAACAGAGGAAGAGCTTTGAAAGTAAAGGTGGGTTCAGGAGGCAATCGTGTAGCTTGCCCAGTTAAAATGGAGAGGAAAGCACTGGGGCTAAAGAAATAGGTTAGGCATTCACCTCCAAGCTGAGGCATTGGGGCTTAAGGAGTGGAGGCAGGATAGCTTACCTGCTAAGAGAATGCTCTCTGGAGTCAAATGCCAGGGACTGAATCCTAGCTCTTCCACTTACTAGCTGGGTGACTATGCGCATATTATATAAACCTCTCTGTGCCTCGGTTTGCTTATCTGTAAAATAGGTATAATAACAGTACCTATATCGTAGAATCGTGATGATGATTGAGTGAGATAACTACATGCAAAGTCCTTGGCACGTAATATGTACTTAATACATATTAACCATTGTTATCCTTAAGTAAGAATCAAAGCAGGAGTAGAACATGTTGAAAGCTGCGCATGGGAAGATTAATTCAGTGTTTTTCAAACATTTTGACCATGACCCATAATATGAAATATATTTTACATTACAACTCACTGCATACGTATGTGTAGGGTTGTATTGTTTTCAAAGCAATGCTTGCTTTTACTATGTGTAATGTACTCTTTATTTTCTCTTCTTTTAAAAAACTCTGACCTCCATCCACTAAGTTGATTCCACAGCCTATGATTTGAAACACTAACCTAGGGTGGTTCACAGAACAAACTGGATTGGGAGAGGCCAAAACCAGGGGGAATGTGCTGCAGTAAGCCAGACGTGGGCTGCTGAGAGCCGGAAATAAGGTAGTTGGAGTGGAAAACCAGGATTCTGTGTTAAAGTCAACTCAAAGATGTTTATTTTACTTGAAAAATAATTTTTTTTTTTTTTTTTGCCTTGGGCATCCTATTTTTAAGAGAACTCACTCATTCTTTTAATAACTGGTTGAGTTAATTAGAACAAGGTCAGTAGTCAGTGAGTTAATCATCGCAAGGTGGGTGAGCAAATTCAGCCTCCTGTGACAAACATCATTTACAGCTCTGTAAACAAACAACTCTCTACTACAAATATTTTAACAAATGCAATTTCCGATAATAAACATTTATTGTACCCAAGTTACGAGTCGATAACTCCTGGACATATTGCGGTATTATAAGCTTTCAATATTATATAGGAAAGCTTTGTCCGTTATTGTAAACAGACTTAGAAACTCAAATTAATGATAATAAGATTCAGAGTAAGTAAAGATTTCATTTAAATTATGGCAACTCTCAGGTAAATACTTGCTTACTATCTTTTTTATCTAGATAGACGAAGGCTAATGACTAGCCCTATACTCTTCATTTCCAAAGCCTTTTCTTTACTTTCAGTCATTGATTCCTACCACATTGGACTCAGCATCCCCCTTTTATAAAAAATTTTTCTTTTAATTCTCACTTTTCTACCCTGAAATTAAATCTAGACAATATAACCCACACATAATTTGGGGGATGGGAAGAATCAATATAATACCCTAACTATAATATCAGGAAAGTATTTTTAGATAAAATATGAATTTTAATATGTAAATTCTTATTTTTGGGCACAGCATTATTGTGAAAACTAATGTAGTCAGCTACATTTCAACTATGCTGACTGGTATAGGGATGTTGGTGACTTCAAAACCATGAGCTGTGTTATCAGTGACCTGAGATTCCACAATGTACAGTCTTCTCTCAGTTGTATACTAGTTGCATTTCTGGCAAACTCAGTGTTTATTAAAGCCAAGTTTTTTTGTTTTTTGTTTTTTTTTTTAAAAAGGCTAAATGGAGTTAGGTTCTAGGCCCGAAAAACCCCATTGCTGTCAAGGCGATTCCAACTCATAGTGACCCTATAGGACAGAGTAGAACTGTCCCATACAGTTCTACATCAGGAGCACCTGGTGGATTTGAACTGCTGACCTTTTGGTTAGCAGCTGCAGCTCTTAACCATGCCGCCAGGGTTTCCATTCAAGGCCCAGGTAATTATAAAAGGTTTTTTACTTGTAAGAATGCCTGGCGAGACATTGAAAAGTTGTGCAGGATGAGGGAAATATTCTTCATTATTTAGAACTCGTCTGCAGACTGTAGCTCATCTAGTATCTGGTGGTACCACTGCCCCTCCCATAAATGCAGGTATTACCATCCATTCAGTTGTTATGACAACAACAAAAAATTGCCCCCCAGATTTCCAAAGCATCTGTAGGGGGCAGTAATACACCCGTTTAAATGTTGTGTGAAGTGCTCGACACTTTTGGCTTATACTTTCAACTCTAATTTTAATTACCTTATTTCATCTATTCTGAAGCCTACATTTTTGTTTTTTTAGTTTCACATTTTAATATCTCTGAAATTGACATGAAAGTATTATGTTATTGTTTAACTGACATCATTTTCTGATACATAAAATAATGGTGCATCTTAAATCATTGGCATCTTAGCTTTGATAAAATGTAATACACTTATACTTGGTAAAGTACAGGGTCACTGGAAAAGAGGAAGACCCTCAATGAGATGGATTGACACAGTGGCTGCAACAGTGGGCTCAGGTATAACAACGATTATGAGCATGGCACAGGACTGGGCAGTGTTTCATTCTGTGGTACGAGGGTTGCTATGAATCGAAACCAACTGAATGACAGCTAACAACAACAACATACTTGGGGACTTAAATTTTTTATTTCTACAAGTGAAAATGAAACAAAGAATGGTTTGGAGGGACATTGTGGGGAAAGAATACATGGAGTTGGATGCTTGGTGATTAAAGGGTAAAGGCATCTGTGCAAATGGTGGCCTTTGTTTTGTTTTCCTGGTACACCAGAGCATCAGTGATATGAAGATGAGATGAAAATGATTCTTTCTCCTTTGGATGTTACATATAGTGATGAAGCTGCATTAGGATGCTGCCTGTGTATAGGGGTGTGGCCAAAAAGACTAGAGTGTATCCAACAGGTTTTCCTACACCAATTTGTTCTTACAGGTTCTGTGGGCATTGTTTCTGAAAGGTTTGGATTCATTAAAGCACAGAGCAACAAAAGGCAGACTTTTATGCCTTAAGAGTTTTTCAGCGTCAGAATCTCAGGTGTAGACTGTACTCCTTTGCTCTGAAAGACCTGATCTTGGACTGTGTTACTAAGACTTAGGACAACCCATCCCTACAATTAGAGACAATTCAAAATAGGACTTCCTGGCAGTGGCCTTTATCGGAGATAGTGGGCTAGGAGGGAAAATAATCACTTTCAGTTGTTCTTGGCCTTTTCTAGGCAGAGTCTAATTTGAGAAGAGAATATTAAGACTGAGTAGTGAAAAACACTATGTAGTCAGCTGAAGGACACCTGCCCTCAGAAGTGCTGTCAGAGATAAGAAGCAGCTGTGAGAAATACATCTAAGTTTCTCATCTGTGCTGTGGCTCAGTGTGGAGCACATCAGAGGGCAGAGCACAGGTAGCCCAAGCAGGTCTTACCCTGGGAAGGAGACCCTCAGATCCACAGTAGCAAGTATAGAATGGACTCTCGGTACTGTAGATGGAGCTTACTGACTGAGAGAAATCCCTTCTCATCTCTGCATCTCAGAATCTCAGTCACTGAGGGAAAATACTCCAGAGGAAAGTTGTCTCACAAACGACAACTCTTAGAAAAGTATGTACAAGATATTATATAGAGTGGAGAGAGCCGAGTTCTCAGGTATAAAATTACCTAATGGGAAGTTGGGTACCTCATCTAGTGTGGTGGTCTTTTTATTGTGAGTAAAGTAGAAATTAATACCCTTGTCTCATCATGTATTTCAGACAGACACCTTGGGGAAACAGCCTATGAGCAGAGGATTCACTAAGGACAAGGTAAGTTTTCAATTAGATAGAGAGACCCAATTCCGAAGTCATGTGGAACATCTGTAACAAGAGGCTGCAGATTTGAACATATTTACTGTAGTTTAGTAATTTTTCATGTAAGGTGATTTTCTAGCCATAGAGATGAAAAATTTTTCATAGTTTTTTTCGTGTCCTTGACATGACCCCTAGCATAGTGTGGGTCCTGGGAGTGCTAGAGGAAATGTGAAGAAAATGTAGTGATGCCCTTTTCTATGGGGAGTAGCTTTAAAGACAAAAAAAACATGTTTACGCTGTTAGTGATTTGCAAATAAGGAGCCACCCCTTGATAGAGTAGCAGTTAAATTAAAAGTAACATCCAAGCTTCCTGCTCTCATCAGCTACAAAGTGCTGCAGGGCTTACTGATAAGGGTGAAGCATTTGGGAAGTCGTGTAATGTTGTGTTGTGTTAGTTGCCATTGAGTCAGCTCTGACTCATGGAGACCCCATGTACAACAGAAGGAAATGTTGCCCTGTCCTGTGCCATCTTCACGATCATTGGTATGCTCAAGTTCATTGTTGTGGCCACTGTGTATTTCGATTGCCTTCTAACATAGGGGGCTCATCTTCCAGAACTATATTGAACAATATTCTGTTGTGATCCATAGGGTTTTCATTAGCTAACTTTCAGAAGTAGACCTCCAGGCCTTTTTTCCTAGTCTGTCTTAGTCTGGAAGCTCTGCTGAAACCTGTCCACTGTGGTGATCCTGCTGGTATTTGAAATACAGGTGTCATAGCTTCTGGCATCATAGCAACAGGAAAGCCACTACAGTACAACACACTGACAGATGGGTGGTGGTAGGAAGTACATTGTGACTTATAAATACTCCTCAGAAATAGAAAAGTAAAAATCTGCCTGGGCTGGAGGGCTTACTTCCTCTGAGCATGCAGGTTTTCTTATGCTTATTCTCTACTTACAGCAGATCTGCTTAACTCTCATGACACGTTGCTTCCCAAAAGCTGATAGAATTAAACGGTTTTTTTAATTCGGGATATTAATTGTCTTTTATTTTCTTTCAGACTCTCAGTTCAATCTTTAACATTGAGATGGTGAAAGACAAGACTGCAGAAGAAATAAAGCAGGTAATGGATGAAAATCAGTTGGTATACCTTATGAAAATGTGAACCAAATCTTTTTGTAGAGAGGACCATACACTTCCTGACACCTAGCCAAAATGTCGTAAAAGGCAAAGGTGAATTACATAAAGAACGGTGGCAAAAGAAAACTTGCCTTTTGTGATCTCACCCTGTATGTCTTATCAGCTCACATTCCCCCTTTATTTTTTCATTCCTATTGCCCATATCTTATTTTAAATCACCAGTACTCTCAACCTGGATTACTATACTACCTCCGGATAAATTTCCCCGCTCCCACTTCTCCCATTTCCACTTCACTTATCAGATCGTTACCAGTTGAGTCCTCTTAAAGCTTTGCTTTCATTATGGAGAAGCATAGTGTGTTGGGTAAGAACACAGACTCTAGAACCTGGCTGCGAATTTTAAATCATTGCTCTGCCACTTGCTAACTTACTAGATGAATGACTTGGACAAGCTTTTCTGTCTGTAAAGTATAGGCAGTAATACTGCTTTTTTCATAGAGTTATTGGAGAGATTTAAACTAGTTAGTATTTGTAAAGCACTTGAACAGTGCCTGGCACAGAATAAATGCTATATTTGTGTTTTTAAATACACGAATAAAAATAAATATGTTAGTACCCTGCTCACAAATGTTTAGTGACTCCTCAGATTCTTTTTCTTGGCATTTAGATCCTTCTATTATCATTGGACCTTCTGCAGGAAGCTTCCTGGACACCTTCCTTCAAAGCATTCACAATCTATCCTGCCTGTTTGGTCATTCCATACATCTTGTTTTACATTGCCCTTCACATTTTCATGTCTGTGATTCTTTTCTTTCTAACTAGCCTACAATAAGCTATTTACTGGCATTCCTTATAGCTCCATGAATTATATTTTAGGTATATTAAGAGGATCAAAATAATAACAATTTACTATATGTCAGGTACAGTGCCCAGTGCTTCATATGCATTATTTCGCTAAATTCTCATAACCACCTGGTAAAGTAAGTGCTATTATTCCCAATTTACGACTGAGGAAACTGTGACTTACAGGTATTAGTTAACGTAGTTAACGGCAGAGCTGAGACTCAACCCCATCTGTTTGACTTTGCATGATAGGCCCTTATAGAAAGTTGTTCCAGTTGCCATGAGTTTCCTTTGGATGCTATGTCATTCACTTCAAACATTTATTGAATACCTATTAAATGTCAGGCTCTGTGCTAACACAGACAAATGAGAGGATCCCCCATCCTCAAGGAGTTTTGCCTAGTGGAGGAACAGACACAAAAACAAATAAGAATAGCACAGGGTTCTAACTTCTCTTAATAGAAGCTTATACAGAGTCTCAAGAACTCAGACTGTGCCTTTGGGAAGAAGTGCCAGTGGAAGGTGAACCCCAAGCATATAATTTATGGGAGAGAGAGACCTGGTGTAGGAGTAGCCCAGGTTCATATTACAAGTATCATGGAGACTTATAAATTTAGATACAAATTTGTATTCATTGAAATAATTTTTGGGTAACTAAGGTCAACTACATTAGGAATAATGTATCAGTCTCATATATTTCAATGTTGGTTCATAAATTGCTAATATCACAAATTAAATCAAAGTAAGCAGAATATGCTATCCTTAAAATGAGAAGATAGTATTTTGACATGCTTAAAAAAAAAGAGCTAAGCAACCTTATAGGCTGGTTTTATAGAGCATTAATAGAGTGGTTTGCCCAAGTCTGGAAGATAATAGTCCTGTGCTCTGTTAGCCCACACCTTGATTGGTGTCTTTACATGGAGCCCTACATTTTAAAATGATAGTTGAAAAAGCAGAACAACTGTAAAGGAGGGTGACCCAGTCTTCAGCACCAGCTCACTCAGTTGTCACTTTGACTATGATGCCTTCCCTGACCTATGCCTTTGCTAATACTATCATTCCCTTCTTTGAACTTGTCTCTTATCTCCTACCTGTCCATCTTTCCAGCCTCCTGTTCACCTGGCTAACATCTGATCATTTTCCAGGATAGAACCCAAGTGTGTTCTCCTCTCTGGCACTCATTCTCTAACCTGGGCTAAAGGCCTCTTCTTTGCCCTCAGAGCATCCTGGGCTATGGGTGTGTTACATTATAATTCTCTGTTGCCTAACCATAAGCTAGACCATGCGCTTTTCAGGAGTACAGATGGTGTCTTTTATTTCTTTGCCCCCTGTGCCTGGCATATAGGGTAATATATGTTCAGTAAATCTCTTTAAAATTAATGAATGACTGCTGGAGCCCTTGACATGTAGGTGATAGTTGGAGCCATGGGAGAAAGTGAGAAAACAAGAATAATAGGCTACTAAGGCTGGAACCTGGGAAACTTTAACAACTAAGGCTTGAGAAAAGAAAAAGGAGCCAGTGAAGAAATCTAAGAAGGAATACTCAGAAAGGTAGGAGACAAGTTAAACCAACTGCTGTCAAGTTGATTTCAACTCCTGGCAACCCCCTGTGTGTCAGAGTAGAAGTATGTTCCACAGGGTTTTCAGTGACTAATTTTTCTGAAGTAGATCACCACGCATTTCTTCCGAGGCATCTGTGAGTGAACCCAAACTTCCAACTTTTCAGTTAGCAGCCAAGTGTGTTGACCAGAATAGAGTTATGGAAGTTAAGGGAGTGGTTGATGCTATGAGATGTTGTGCAGAGGCTAAGTAGGGTGCAGTAAATGACCACTGGGTATGTTATGGGGTGCAGTGCTATGAATTGCTTTTATATGGCCTTTCTCGCCATGGTCTTCTAACTCCCACCACATGATTGGGTGAAACTATGCAAAGAAGGTGCTGTGGCCCACCAAAAGGATTGGACAGCTTGCAATAATGCAGAGAAGATGCATGGTACCCTTGTGAGGGTGGGCCATGCAAATAAGGTATGTGGAACCCTAACAAGGGGATTGGTCACTTTTGCCATCCCACTAGGCTTAAATGAGCCATCCCACAGGCAGAAAAGGGGGACCTCACTACCACCAAGAAGAAGAGATGGGAGCAGAGTGCATCCTTTGGATCTGAGGTCCCTATGCCAAGAACCTCCTAGACCCAGGAAACAGAGAGAGAGAGAGCTGTAACACCAGAGATGGTGCAAGATGGCAAGAAGGAATGGCAGAGAAATGGCAACAGCAGAACCAGTAGACCAGCGTGAGATGGCGCAGCAAGCTTCCTGGCCCACAGAGTAAGGTGGTTATTGTGGGTGTGCCAACCCATAGAGTGAGAGCTGAGCACCTTTGAGCAGGAGGCTTCCTGGTGGAGTAGGGGTGCCTTTGGGCACTTGTCAGCAGAGCTAGGCTTGGTGTCCCACCGAGCAAACAAGCTGAGTGTCTTCAGGCTGAGGATTGCTGGCAGAATGGTGTGCCCTTGGGTACTTAACTGGTGGAGCTGAAGGGCTTTATAACACTTGCTCAAGCAGGGCAGAGGTAGGGCTGCAGGTCAGAGGGAGGCCTGCCTGCAGGCACGGCAGAGAAGAAGTTGTCCTAATTGAAGAACTGTATCCTGAGTCATTTCTCATCCTGAGTTGTAACTTGTTACTTCCTTAATAAAACCCATAATCATGAGTATTGTCTGCGAGCTCTGTGTGGCCATTACAGTAAGTTATAAAATCCAGCAGAGAAGTAGAGAGTGCCATGGAAGGGATGGCTGGTTCCAGAATTGGTAAAAAGATGGAGAGAGGAGGTATGTCTGACCTCTGCTTCATAGGACTCAGCCTTGGGCTGTTGATCTCGATTCTCCTTCCCCCTTTTCAATTTAGAGAAGGTCAGATGCCCTTGCTATACCGCCATTTTTATATGGGACCACCATCTGTCTGTCAGTTTGTTGTACGGTGGTGGCTTGCATGTTACTGCTGTGATGCTGGAAGCTATGCCATCAGTATTTCAAATAACAGTAGGGTCACCTTTGGTGGACAGGTTTCAGCAGAACTTCCAAACTAAGACAGTAGGAAGAAGGGCCTGGCAATCTACTTCCCCAAATTAAGCAATGTAAACCTTATGGATCACAAGAGAACATTGTTTGACTTGTTTTGCTTTGGACACAGCATCAAGAGGGTTCAGTTGCTAGAGGAGGACATCATTTTTGGTGAAGTACAGGTCCAGTGAGTGTGAAGGGGACCCTCAGTGAGATGGATTGGCACAATAGCCGCAACGATGGACTCGAACATGCTGGCGATCGCAAGGATGATGCAGGACCAGCATTGTTTTCTTCTGGTGTACATAAGGTTTCCATAAGTCAGAATTGACTTGATGGCAGCAATCTAAATGTTTTGGGAGGAACAGGGGAAGGGGTAAAGGTGAGATTTTCGTGGGTTGCTCAAATGAGTATAAACTTTTTTTTTAATTGTGCTTTAGGTGAAAGCTTAAAGCTCAACTTAATTTCTCATACAAAAATGTATACACGTATTGTTATGTGACAGTAGTTGCAATCCGTGTAATATGACAGCATACTCCCTCTTTCCACCCCAGTGTCTGTCTAGCCAGCTCCTGTCCCTTCCTACCTTCTCATCCTGCCTCTGGACAGGAGTTGCCCAGGAGTTGTGTATCTGCTTGAACTAAGAAGCACACTCTTCACGAGTATTATTTTGTGTTTTATAGTCCACTCTAATCTTTGCCTGAAGAGTGGGCTTCGGGAATGGTTTTAGCTGTGGATTAACAGAGCATCCCGGGGCCGAGGCTTCAAGGGTTCCTCCAGTCTCAGTCAGACCGTTAAGTTTGGCCTTTGAGTGTAAACTATTTCTAAAAATGTAGTATTTGATGGACAGGGGGAAGAAGGGAAATAAAATTCAAGGAGAGTCAGAGTTGAGAGAGGAATTTTTAAGTTGTAGAGAAATTTGGATATATGGAGAAGGCGCTGATGAAGGAGAGATTATAAGAAGAGAAAGGAACTATAGTTGATGGTACGAAATTCATGAAGAAATGAAAGGATAGAACTGATGGCCCAGATGGAAAACTTAGCTTTTGGAGTATGTGGGAAATAGCTAGTTTCTCAGTCTAGAGGTTTTCAAGCACTATGGTATCATTTTTTGTGGTACCATCTGTCAGACCAAATGAGTTCTGAGGTGATTTTTGACTGAATTTTGTGATTTTAGGACAAATCTTTTCACTTGTTTTCCCAGTAACGGGATATGTATTACGAGATGATTAGAAGGTCAGTTTGTAGCTAGGTTTTGACTTCTTTTTGTCTGTTATTAGGTTGGAGGGTAGGGAAGGGTACAAAATAGTGTAGTGGTAAAAAGGCTTTGGAGTCAGACAGATAGGAGTTGGAGTCCTGGCATCATTCCTTACTACTTTTGTATCCTTGGGAAAGTAATATCTCTAAGCTTCAGTTTTCTTATCTGGCATGGGGAAATATTAATACAGAGTTTACAGTGCTATAGAAGGTGAGATTTGATAATCCACATAAATTGATTAACATAGTACCAGGAACGTTGTTATTGTTGTTGTTAGGTGCCGTCAAGCCGGTTCCAACTCATAGGGACCCTGGCTTGGGTCAGACGCACCTTAATCCTTAAAGTGACATCTTTGCTTTTTAACATTTTAAAAGGTCTTTTGCAGTAGATTTGCCCAATACAATGTGTCTTGATTTCTTGAACGCTGTTTCCATGGGTGTTGATTGTGGATCCAAGTAAAATGAAATCCTTGACAACTTCAGCCTTTTCTCCGTTTATCATCATGCTGCTTATTGGTCCAGTTCTGAGGATTTTTGTTTTCTTTATGTTGAGATGTAATCCATACTGAAAACTGTAGTCTTTGATCTTCATCAGTAAGTGCTTCAAGTCCACTTTACTTTCAGCAAGCGAGGTTGTGTTATCTGCGTATCGCAGGCTGTTAATGAATTTTCTTCCAATCCTGACGCCACGTTCTTCGTATAATCCAGCTTCTCAGACTTGTTTTAAGACCTCTTTAAAGTGTTGAAAAGCAAAGATGTAACCTTGAAGACTAAGGTGTACCTGACCCAAGCTATGGTGTTTTCAGTTGCCTCATATGCACGCAAAAGCTGGACGATGAATAAGGAAGTCGGAAGAAGAATTGACACTTTTGAATTGTGGTGTTGGTGAAGAATATCGAATATACCCTGGACTGCCAGAAGAATTAACAAATCTGTCTTGGAAGAAGTGCAGCCAGAATGCTCCTTAGAAGCGAGGGTAGCAAGACTCGATCTCACATACTGTGGATATGTTATTAGGAAGAATCAGTCCCTGGAGAAGGACATCATGCTTGGTAGAATAGAGGGCCTCTGAAGAAGAGGAAGACCTTCAATGAGATGAATTGACACAGTGGCTGCAGCAAAGGGCTTGAGCATAACAATGATTGTGAGGATGTTGCAGGACCAGGCAGTGTTTCATTCTGTTGTATGTGGCATCACTATGGGTCAGAACTGACTCAGTGGAACCTAATAGCAATAACATCATCATCATAATCATTGATGGTGGTGATGGTAGTGGCCATCATCATAGTGATTCTGCAAAAATCTTCCAGCTGGTATCCCTGGCTGTAGTCTCCTACCTCTTATTCTGTTATGCAGAAAGCCACCAGTTAGCTCTTACCATGCTACACCTTGCTCAAAAGCTCCAGTGACTCTAAGTAATTTGGAACTCCTTACCCTGGTTCTGAAGGCCTCCAGTGATATGATGCTAAGTGATAAAAAGCAAGACACAATATCCCATATATATGCTATATACACTATGAAAGAAAAAATATTCTGAAGAGGACATACTAGAAATAATTATATAAAAATAGAAACTGATTTTGTTAGGGTGGTAGGACTATGGATATTTTCTCCCTTTTCCCTATTTTCTAATTTTAAAAATAATTTCATTAACTTCTATGATAAAAACATATTAAATAACAAAGGCAAAGAAGCAGAAACATACAAAATGTAGTAAGGAAATCATGAGTTGTTGGATTTAATCAGAGATTAGAAAATATATTGGGAAAGAGTAGAATGAGGCCAGAAATATAGATTGAGGCTGGATCATGGACACGCTCTGTGTTCATGTTTTTTCCTACTGTTATTTTGATTGTCCTTCGTGCTTTTGCACGTTATTGTCTCTGACTGAAAAGTCTTCCTCTCCTCATCTGTGACTCCCAAAATGCTTCCCGTCCTCTAAGGCTGAGCTTATATACAGCCTCCGTGTAGTCTCCCTTGATCATTTCAATCAAAAGTTATCCTATGAGATGCTTTTGTACTTTATACCTCTCATAAAGTGTCTAGGATATGCTGTGTCATAATAAGGTCATTTACTTATGGCTTTATCTCTGTCCCTAGTTAGCAACCCTCCTGTAAACAGAGTCTCTGGGTTGTATGCCTTGTAACCCAAAAGGTACTCAGAAAAATGTCTGCTGGATGATGAGTGATTGGGAATACACCTACTCCACACTTATTGACTATCTCATTATCCGACATTTCACGTTTACGACAGTAGTAAAAAATCTACTATCTATTTGTGCATTAACAATGTATGTCAGGCAGTAACAAACACAGAGGTGTGAGGCAATAGTGATGCTGACTGTGATGGTTATGGTTATGATTTTCGGTAGTTTGGCAGTTATGTAATGATGTACTTTGGCAGTTATGTAATGATGTAGTCATCCTCCATTTTCACAAAATGTTGATTTTCACATAATGACCTGGTCTTGGAACCTAACCATGTTGATAACTGAGGAGTGGGTATATTTTCTGCCTTTTGGTATTTGCGTGATGAAGGTCATCTGTGCCCTTCTCATTCTTTGATGCCATCCTGAGGTGGGACTTCTGATCCAACAGAGCCTATTTCTTCCTCACATGGAAGACTTTGTGGAAACAGGATTCCAAGAGCTGCGTATTAGAAGGCAGTGCTAGCTAATAAAAGCTGCCATTTATTTGTAGTGTTTACTCTGTGCCAAGCACAAATCTGTGTAATTTTAGTTAGTCCTCATAATAATCTTGTAAGGTTATTGTTGCCATTTTTATGGTGTTATTTAGAGATTTTTTTGAAATTTTCCCAAGGTAGCATGGCCAGTAAATGATTGGAGCTGGGTTCACACCCAGGTCCAAATGACTGCAGATCCTGGGCTCTGAGCATTTGCTGTCTTGGTCTCTGGAAGAGTCCACAACTGGCTAGGGAGGTGTGAGTTTGGGGAGGGAAGAGAAGATATGGAAAAAAAAAAAAATAGATTGTCATACACAAACCACATCTTGAGTGGAATGATTAACAAGGTTATTAGAGTCAAATTCTCTGACAGGAATTTGTTATTAAGGGTCACAGTTTAATCAGGTAGAAGAGAAGACGGTATTAAATCTTTTGTGTAATCATATACTAGTAATGAAAGCGTTATGTAGGATTTTTCCTCCCCATTATCAAATAGCATATTATGCTAAGAAATAAAAGCTGTCACCATTTCTTGGTGCAGGTTGTGAAGATTACCCACATGTCACAGACACTCTCTTTTTTTTTTTTGGTACAGATTTGGCAGCAGTATTTTGCAGCAAAAGATACAATCTACGCGGTTATTCCTGTAAGTAGTTTGGAGGGGAAAATGAAAGTGTTATAATAGGAAGGTCAATGCTCTAACCTTAGCAGGCAGTTGCCTTTACTTTTCCTATGTTTATTTCCTCTTGAGAACTTGTATATTACCGCTCTGAGGGTTTTTATTATGCCCTGAGCACCAGAGATTGGAAGCTCCATATGGTATATTTATGGTTCTTGTTTTCCCTCCTTCTGGTTTAGAAATGTCTCTTTGAGTCAAGGCTTGGACAAGGGAGCATGGTGTAAGTTCATGTTGCCAACCAATTTCCAAATGCCTTTTATTTCTTTTTGGTGTTTTCCAAAAGACAGGGCCTCTAGAGTAGCTTTCTTCCCTGCTGGTATGTAAGTGACTATGCCCGAGCTGACTCGAAGCCTCCTCGTAGGCTTTTTCTGGCATTTCCCTAAGCAAGTGGCATTTTCTTGGTTTTTCCCTTCCTGAAATTACTGTCTTAGATATTGTCACTCGCCACTGCTTGACCATTGAGATCTGTGACTGGGAAGGAGTGCCGCTGGCTTTCTCTGGTTTGGTGCCCTTCTGCTGACCTCCACTGTAAGAAAGCATTTGAAGTACTGGGTTGTCAGTCAGCTAGATCATCTTCTTCCCTGAAGAAGTAGCTTAAGTTATGTTTATATCAAGCACACAAATACATGCTAAGCTTACATGTGTAAGTGTAAGATTAAAGAGGAAACATTATAGGTGGAAGAGTAAAGCCAGGCCCTTTGCTTGTTAGAGGATATTGTTATCTCTTTTTCTCCCTCTTGCACATATATACCTTGGCTCTTCATGAGTTCAACAGCTAAAAGTTCATGATGCTTTGGATCTCTGATACTGACTCATTGTTTGGACAGGTTGTCTTAGCCTGGCTCACTGGCCTGATGTCAATGACATTTGTCAGAATCCCCTGGAGAGTTTGGAGCACATGGAGTATCCACTCTTCACACATAATTCTGACACTGAATAGCAAAGCATATATCTGGTTTTTCCTCCCTCTCATAAGAATGGCTCATAGCACAACAGAGAAACCCCTGAGGGTGCAGGAGATCAGTGGGATGCAGACGCCAAATTCTCATAAAAAGACCAGACTTAATGGTCTGACTGAGACTAGAGGAATCCTGGCGGTCATAATCCCCAAACCTTCTGTTGGCCCAGGACAGGAACCATTCCCGAAGACAACTCATCAGACATGGAAGGGACTGAACCTTCCATAGGAGAGAGATGCTGATGAAGAGTGAGCTACTTGTATCAGGTGGACACTTGAGACTGTGTTGGCATCTCCTGTCTGGAGGGGAGATAGGAGGGTAGAGAGGGTTAGAAACTGGCAAAATTGTCACGAAAGGAGAGACTGGAAGGGCTGACTCATTAGGGGGAGAGTAAGTGGGAGTATGGAGTAAGGTGTATATAAACTTATATGTGACAGACTGACTTGATTTGTAAACGTTCACTTAAAGCTCAATAAAAATTATTAAAAAAAAAAGAATGGCTCATAAATTATGGAACTTAAGGGATTGTGTTAGATATATTTTAGTTCTGGAGCTCAGTCTTGATGAATTTAAATGGGATTGAGACCTTTTGTTTTTGTTTGTGAGTTAATTTTTTTTTTAATTAACGTAATTTTTATTTTGTAAATCCTGTATTTTTTTTATTGTGCTTTAAGTGAAAGTTTACAAATCAAGTCAGTCTGTCGTACAAAAATTTATATACACTTTGCTATGTACTCCTAATTGCTCTCCCCCTAATGAGACAGCACATTCCTTCCCTCCGCTCTCCCTTCTAGTGTCCATTCCGCCAGCTTCTGACCCCCTCTGCCCTCTCATCTCCCCTCCAGACAAGAGATGCCAACGTAGCCTCAAGTGTCTACTTCATCCAAGAAGCTCATTCTTCACCAGCATCTTTTTCTAACCCATTGTCCAGTCCAGTCCCTGTCTGAAGAGTTGGCTTTGGGAATGGTTCCTATTCTGGGCTAACAGAAGGTCTGGGGCCTGTGACCACCAGGGTACTTCTAGTCTCAGTCTGACCATTAAGTCCGGTCTTTTTATGAGAATTTGGGGTCTGCATCCCACTGCTCTCCTGCTCCCTCAGGGGTTCTCTGTTGTGTTCCATGTCAGGGCAGTCATCAGTTTGTGAGTTAATTTTATTCCTTTCCAACCCACAGGAAGAAAAGTTTGATTTGATCTGGAACCGGGCTCAGTCATGTCCAACAGTAAGTCTCCAGTGACCATATGAAGATTGCTTATCAATACTGTCAAATAAGGGTGTTCCCTAACTGTCTTCGTAATCTAGTGTTGCAGTAACAGAAATACCACGAGTGGATGGCTCAAACAAACAGAAGTTCATTCTCTCACAGTCTGGTGGGCCAGAAGTCCAAATTCAGGGCGTTAGCTCCAGGGGGAGGCTTTCTCTGTCGGCTCTGGAGGAAGGTCCTTGTCATCAGTCTTCCCCTGGACTAAAGTTTCTCTGTGCAGGAACTCCGAGTCCAAAGGACACGCTCTGCTCCCAGCACTGCTTTCTTGGTGGTATGAGGTCCTCCGTCTCTTTGCTCACTTCTGTCTTTTATATCTCAAAAGAGATTGACTCAAGACACAATCCAGTCTTGTAGATTGAGTTCTGCCTTATTAACCTAACTGCCACCTGTCCCACCTCATCAATATCATAGAGGTAGGGTTTACAACACATAAGAAAATCACATCAGATGACAAAACAGTGGACAATCACACAATACTAGGAATCATGGCTTAGCCAAATTGATACACATATTTTGGGGGAGACACAATTCAATCCATGACACTAACCAGTTCCGTTATGCGCCGTGCTGTCTTACATGTTATAGTGCTCTGTTTCTCTGACAAAGATGCTCTAATGCTGATTATACTAATCAGCGAGATTTTCAGCCCCATGAAATCATATGGATTTGGCCCAGTACATCTCTGGCTATTTAGCTGTCTGACACATCTCAGCCCTTTCTGATCTGGACCTCAGCCTGTCACTGTAAGTGCATATTGGAATGCACCTGAGGCCTTAATCTTTCTATCCTCCTTAAAATATTGGCAGTTTTATTTGCAACTTTGGCCATGCTATCCTGGTAATATGCGCCTAAAAGCAATCATGAGGTTATTGCTAGGATAATGAGCTACCAGAAAGCCTAAAGGGAAGAGAATAGGTAGACCAGCTGACATGGCGTCAGTATGATTTCTAGGGTTCTCAAAAAAATTTCCAAATATGGCTGAGAGAAAATCAAACCTAAATAAGTGGAGAGATGTATCATGTTCATGAATTGGAAAAGTCAGTATTGTTCAGATGTTAGTAGTCCTCCCCAAGTTGATCTCTAGATTAAATACAATCCAAACCAAAATCGCAATAGACTTTCTTTTGTTCGTTTTTTAGAAATTGACATGCTGATTCTAGAAATTTATTTGGAAATCCAGAGGACCTAAAATAGCCAAAACTATTTTGAAAAAGAAAAAGCCTAGAGGACTTATATTTCCTGATTTCAAGACTTATTATAAAGCCAAGGTAATGAAGACAGTGTGGTACTGGCATAGAGATAGACACGTAGATCAATGGAACAGAACAGAGAGTCCAGATTTAAATCAGCATATATGTGCTAGTTGTTTTTGATAAAGGTCACAAGGTAATTAAATGAGGAAAAGATAATCATTTCAACAAATGGTGCTAAAACAATTGAATACCCATATGCCAAAACCAATGAACCTCTACTCTTACCTCGGAGTCCCTGGGTGGTACAAATGATGAATGCACTCTGCTGCTAACCAGAAGGCTGGCATTTAAAGTCTGCCCAGAGGTATCTCAGAAGAAAGACCTGGTGATATGCTTTCAAAAAACCAGCCATTGAAAACCCTATGGAGCACAGTTCTGCTCTGACACGCATGGGGTCACTGTGAGTCCAAACCAACTCGACAGAAACTGGTTCGTTTTTCACCCTTACCCGCCCTGTACAGATGTAGTCCCATTCCAATTATTTCACCGTAAGTTGGTTCTGATGTAAGTCAAATACCTCATTTGTTTTAGTTTTCATTATTATTGTCTTTTATTATTAGTATCTTTGTAAATCTAATCTTGATTTGTCCTTGAGGGTTAGAAACGTTACGTATAAACTTACAAATAAATTTTAATACATACATACCTAAAAAATATATAAATAGCATTTTGTCAGTTGCGGTAATAACTCCACTTGTGGAAGGCTCTGGATTACCTGGATTGTCCCTGGGAATGGGGATGGCATTTCTAGTCAGAAAACTAGTGAGAGTTGTCTATATGGTCCTTTTCTTTTTTTCATGTATTTTGCAGTAACATCTCACTGCTTCCCGAATCTGTCTGTCAACTTTAGCAAAGCAATCAGCCTTTGTGTCCATGTTTTCAAGCAACTGAAGCCCCTGATTTAGTTTAGAAAAAAACCTTAGCTAATCCTTTCACTGTAAAATTTTTTGACAACTTCTCCCCTTCCTCTTCCTCATTATTTCTTTCTTCATCATTTTTTTCCTCTGCTACATGGCCGTGTTTTGTATGAATTGTTGAAGGGGAAACTAATTTGCTATGTAAACTTTCACCTAAAGCACATTTTATTTGACAATAAGAAGACAATTTCATGACTAACGTATGTTAAACTGATTATACTTTGTTTTGTTTTGGCACTATTATCTTCACTGATCACCAATTTTAAACATCTCAATCGTAAAACTAATCATTTCTTGGTATTTAGTCTAGAGCCATGCTCCAGTGTCAGCCTCAGCTGATAGAATATAAAATGATTAAAGTAATCGGACCAAAAGTTAACTCAGCAGTATTAGAAAGTTTAGAAATTGGAAAAGATGCAAATATTCCTAAATAAATTGTGGTATATATCTGCAATAGCATTCCAGACAACAGTGAGAAGAAATGAATTAGAGTTATGTTTATCAACATGGATAAATCTCAAAAGCGTAATGTGAAGTGAAAAAATAAGTTGCAAAGGGATGCATACCTTTTGATAATATTTAGTTTTTAAACATTCAAACAGAACTATTTCTTACTTATGGATATACACATTTAAAAACATGAATGAGAATGACAGACATCAGGGGAAGCTTCAATTGTATCTCTAATGCTTTCTTGGGCAGGTTATAGGAAGTATATGAGTGTTTGTTATATTACCACTTATGAATTTCACAATTAAAAAAATATATATTTTTAAAACCAAACATTGAAGAAATGGAGGGAATGATACAGGTGATTGGGCGTAGACCAAATGACTTCAGTTATTTATCTCTTGTATTATGTATCTCCACAGTTTCTGTGTGCACTACCAAGAAGGGAAGGTTATGAGTTCTTTGTAGGACAATGGACAGGTACTGAACTCCACTTCACTGCACTTATAAATATTCAGGTAGGTAGCTTGTTCTCTTCCCCTAGAGGAAGGCCTTGATGAAGTTTTAGATCACAAAGTATCTACCAGCTCCAGCAAGACTTGCTGTGGCACTGATAAATTGGCATGTTCTGTGAGTTGGACTAGCTTTCTAGGTTTCTAAGTTCCCTGCTCAATAGCTAGAAATTGGAAAAGACCCAGAATCACCTGGCACTTTCTTGTCTCTTCCTCAGACACCTGTAGAACTTACTGCATGTGCCTTACTTAACAAACATGGGAGAGTTGTGGTGGTTATCTTTTTTAACCGTTAAGGAAGGCGCCATGTCTTACATGTTTTATTAACAAGTCCACACCTTCCAGGGTGCTAAGTACATAGGTTCTATTCAATAGGTGGTATTTTATTTGCGTCCTTTCTTTTTCTTTTTTTTATTCCAAATATTAGTTTAAGGAGTTAGATCTTTTTACCAAATGATACAATAAAATATTTTTTTTTAAAGTTAGATCCAAAATAGTCAAAGCTTTTAAAATAAGAGTCATTATTCAAAATCAGATCATGACTGGAATTGGCATTCTATATTAGGGAAGCAAATATGGCAAAAAAAACAACCATATATGACAATATTGGAAACCCTGGTGGCATAGTGGTTAAGTGCTACGACTGCAAACCAAAGGGTCAGCAGTTCGAATCCACCAGGTGCTCCTTGGAAACTTTGTGGGGCAGCTCTACTCTGTCCTATAGGGTCGCTATGAGTCGGAATCGACTCGATGGCACTGGGTTATAACAATATTGAAGTTCAGGGAAAGAGGGTGAAAGTAGAATGAGGGGACAGCTTTTCCCTTCATTATTTTTATAATTTAACGATGATTTATTGAGCACATACTATAATAACGAACATTTGATATACTTACTATATTGCATGCCAGATGTTTTACATATGTCATTTAATCCTCACAAATGTTTTATGAGGTAGTTAATGTTATTATTTCTATTTACAGAGAAGGAAGTGGGCTTGGAGAAGTTAGTTTATGCTGCTAATAAGTGCTAGAGTTTGAGCCCAGGTTATCTGACTCCAAACCCTGTGGGCATAATAACTATGCTGTTGCATTAGGAAACCTGCTAGGGCCTGAAGATCTATGAGACAAGGTCCCTGCCCTCATGAAGCTCATACACAAATACAGGAGAAAGATCCAGAAACATAATTGTGAGCAAAATGATGACTATAATTTTAGAAATAAGCTTGGGAAAACTGAAAAGTTGAAATATTAAGAATACCTTAGCTATAGTTAGGTATTGATAATTAAAGGAATTCTTGCTGAAATTTTAGAGATGAAACCCAGGAATCTTTTATTTGAATGTGTAGTTGTTCCCTCCTACACTGTGTGAGGGCTTTATCTTTGAACCCAGGCCTCCGACAGTAAACTCTTCCTAGTCTAGACTCGAGGTCTAGTAACGAGTCCATTCTTTATGAAATTCTTATCTCTGATTTTACACCTCCTCCCTCCCCAGATTGTATTTTAGAACTGCATATTACAAATCTGGCCCATGTGCAGACTCTTCAGCTGTATGCTACAGCTTGGAAGAGCTCAGTCTTCAGAGCCAGGCAAGGGGAGTCGATTTCAGCTGTGAAATGCACTAGTCCATAAAAGGGGCAATTATACAGGCACAGCGCTTTCTTTAGAACTCGATTTGGTAGCTTCTTGTGCTGTGTTGTTTTTAAATGTATGGCCACAATGAAGGATTCACTGCCTACTGTAAACATTTTCTGGGAAGAAAGCCAAACCTTTTCCAATTGAAGACACAAATAACACTATGCAAACTGTCAGTTTCATCGGGCCTCAGCAGGTGTGCCCTTCCTTCCACATTCCAGTCCTCCAACTCACTAGCCACCCAAGGGGCTGTTAAGAGCCAGCATTTTCTCTGGACCCTCTATTGCTCTGAAATTGCAGTTTGTTGTGGTACTGCCTTATTGAACCTTGATATGTGTTCCTCCTTGCAGACCCGAGGGGAGGCTGCAGCCAGCCAGCTCATTTTATACCACTACCTTGAACTTAAGGAACAAAAGGGAATAGTGTTGATGACAGCAGAAATGGACTCCACATTTCTGGTAAGAGTCAACTTTTACATCGTTGGATTTACCTGGTAGCCCTGAAGGTATTATTTTTCTACCAAAGCTCATGAGAGGTGAAATTCCAAAGACCTACATGTACCTTCTTACTTAATTTAAAGTTGACAGTAATTTTGTCTTGCGTAAGTTCTTCTATGTTGATATTAGTACAAATCCTCAGCCACCTTTTCGGAATTCTAAAATCAAAAAGGCCTGAAAACAAAGTTTTTTTGGCCACAAAACCTCATCTGACTTGAACTCATTTTACTGTCGTTGTTCTTAAACCCAAACCCCACTGCCGTCAAGTCGATTCCGACTCATAGTGATCCTATAGGACAGAGTAGAACTGCCCCACGGAGTTTCCAAGGAGTGCCTGGCAGATTGGAACTGCCGACCCCTTGGTTAGCAGCCGTAGCACTTAACCACCATGCCTCCAGGGTTTCTGTTGTTGTTCTTAAACCCACTGCCATCGAGTCGATTCCGACTCATAGTGACCCTATTGTTGTTCTTAGGTGCTGTTAAATCAGTTCTGATTCATAGCGACCCTATGTACAACAGAATGAAATGTTGCCATCCTCACAACTTGAGTTGTGAGGTATGTTAGAGCCCATTGTTGCAGCCACAGTGTCAGTCCATCTCATTGAGAGTCTTCCCCTTTTTCACTGACCCTCTGCTATACCAAGTGTGATGTCCTCCTCCAGGGATTGGTCCCTCCTCATAACATGTCCAAAGTATGTGAGACAAAGTCTCACCATCTTCACTTCCAAGGAGCATTCTGGCTGTACTTCTTCCAAGACAGATTTGTTTGTTCCTCTGGCAGTCCATATACTCCAAGAACATATTCAATATTTTTTGCCAACACTGCAATTGAGATACATCAGTTCTTCTTTGGTCTTCTTTATTCATTGTCCAGCTTTCCCACTCATATGAGGCAGTTGAAAACACCATGGCTTGGGTCATGCACACCTCAGTCTTGAAGAAGACGTTTTTGCTTTTTTAACACTTGAAAGAGGTCTTTTGCAGGAGATTTGCCCAGTGCAATACATCATTTGATTTCTTGAATGCTGCTTCCGTGGGCGTTGGTTGTGGATCCAAGTAAAATGAAATCCTTGACAACGTCAGTCTTTTCTCCATCCATCATGATGCTACTTATTGGTCCAGATCTGAGGATTTTTGTTTTCCTTATGTTGAGGTGTATCTGTACTGAAGTCTTTGATTTTCATCAATAAGTGCTTCAAGTCTTCTTCCCTTTCAGCACGCAAGGTTCTGTCATCTGCATAACGCAAGTTGTTAGTGAGTTTTCCTCCAATCCCGATGCCGCATTCCTCTTCATATAATCCAGCTTCTTTGATTAGCTGCTCAGCATACAGATTAAATAAGTATGGTGAAAAGATACAACCCTGACACACACCTTTCCTGACTTTAAACCACACAGCATTCCATCATTTTGTTCGAACAACTGCCTCTTGATCTATGTACAGGTTCCCCATGAGCACAATTAAGTGTTCTGGAATTTTAATTCTTTGCAGTGTTATCCATAATTTGTTGTAATCCACACAGTCAAATGCCTTTGCATAGTCAATAAAACACAGGTAAACATCTTTTGGTATTCTCTGCTTTCAGCCAGGATCCATCTGACATCAGCAGTGATATCTCTCGTTCCACATCCTCTTCTGAATCTGGCTCAAATTTCTGGCAGTTCCTGTTGATGTACTGATGTAACCGCTTTTGAATTACCTTCAGGAAAATTTTACTTGTGCGTGATATTAGTTATATTGTTCAGTAATTTCCACATTCTGTTTTATTCACGTTTCTTTGGAATGGGCACAAATATGAATCTGTTCCAGTCAGTTGGCCACGCAGCTGTTTTCCAAATTTCTTGCATAGATGAGTGAGTGCTTCCAACATTGCATCTGTTTGTCAAAACATCTCGGTTGATATTCCCTCAGTTCCTGGAGCCATGTTTTTCACAATGCTTTCAGTGCAGCTTGGACTTCTTCCTTCAGTACCATCTGTTCTTGATCATATGCTACCTCCTGAAATGGCTGAATGTTGTCCAGTTCTTTTTGGTACAGTGACTGTGTATATTTCTTTTATTTTCTTTTGATGCATCCTGTGTCATTCAGTATTTTGCCAGTAGAATTCTTAGTATTGTAACTGTAGGCTTGAATTTTTTTATTCAGTTCTTTCAGCTTGAGAAATGTCAAATGTGCTCTTCCATTTTGGTTTTCTAACTCTAGGTCTTTGCACATTTCATTATAATACTTTGTCTTCTCGATCCACCCTTTGAAATCTTCTATTCAGGTCTTTTACTTCATCATCAATTTGCCTTAGCTACTCTACATTCGAGAGCAAGTTTCAGAGTCTCTTCTGACAATCCATTTTGGTCATTTCTTCTTTCCTGTCATTTTAATGACCTTCTGCTTTCTTCGTGTATGATGTCCTTAATGCCATCCCACAACTTGTTTGGTCTTTGGTCAGTAGTGTTCAGTGTATCAAATCTGTTCTTAAGATGGTTTCTAAATTCAGCTGGGATATACTCCGGACTGTACTTTAGCTCTCATGGACTTGTTTTAATTTTTTTCAGCTTCAACTTGAATTTGCATTTGCTGTTGATGGTCTGTTGTATAGTCAGCTCCTGGCCTTGTTCTGACTGATGATATTGAGCTTCTTCATCAACTTTTTCCACAGGTTTTGTCGATTTCGATTCCTGTGCATTCCATCTGGTGAGGTCCATGTGTATAGTTACCTTTTATGTTGTTGAAAAAGGTATTTCCAATGAATAGGTTGTTAGTCTTGCAGAATTCTATCATGTGATCTCCAGCATTGTTTCTGTCACCAAGGCCATATTTTCCAACTACTGATCCTTCTTCTTTGTTTCTAATTTTTGCATTCCAATTGCCAGTAATTATCAATGCATCTTGATTTCATGTTTGACCAATTTTAGACTGCAGAAGTTGGTAAAAAAAAAATCTTCCATTTCTTCATCTTCGATCTTAGTGGTTGGTGTATAAATTTGAATAATATTGGTATTAACTGGTTGTCCTTATAGGGGTATGGATGTTATCCTATCACTGTTAGCATTGTACTTCAGAATAGATCTTGAAATTTAAGCATCAACTACTAAGGCCAAATATGAAGAAATCAAAGATTTTTACCAACTTCTGCAGTCTGAAATTGACCAAACATGCAATCAGGATGCACTGATAGTTACTGGTGGTTGGAATACAGAAGTTAGAAACAAAGAAGGACTGGAAAATATGGCCTTGGTGATAGAAACAATGCTGGAGATCGCATGATAAAATTTTGCAAGACTAATGAATTCTTCATTGCAAATACCTTTTTTCACCAACATAAACTGCGGCTGTATATGTGGACCTTGCCAGATGGAATACACAGGAATCAGATTGACTACATCTGTGGACAGAGACAATGGAAAAGCTCGATATCATCAGTCAGAACAAGGCCAGGGGCCAGCTGTGGAACAGATCATCAATTGCTTATATGCAAGTTCACGTTGAAACTGAAGAAAATTAGAACAAGCCCACAAGAGGCAAAGTACGACTTTGAGTATAGCCCACCTGAATTTAGAGACCATCTCAAGAATAGATTTGACATATTGAACAGTAATGACTAAAGACCAGAGGAGTTGTGCAAGGACATCATATATGAAGAAAGCAAGAGGTCATTAAAAAGACAGGAAAAAAAGAAAAGTCCAAAATGGATTGTCACAAGAGACTCTGAAACTTGGACTTGAACATTGAGTAGCTAAAGCAAATGGAAGAAATGAAGTAAAAGAGCTGAATAGTAGATTTCAAAGGGTGGCTGGAGAAGACATAGTAAAATATTATAACAACATGTGCAAAGACCTGGAGATAGAAAATCAAGAGGGAAGAACATGCTCAGCATTTCTCAAACTGAAAGATCTAAAGAAAAAATTCAAGCCTCAAGTTGTATAATTGAAGGATTCCATGGAGAAAATATTAAACGATTCAGGAAGCCTCAAAATAAGATGGAAGGAATACACAGAGTCACTATACCAAAAAGAATTGGTCGACATTCAGCCATTTCAGGAGGTAGCATATGACCAAGAACCAGTGGTACTGGAGGAAGAAGTCCAAGTTGCACTGAAGGCATTGGTGAAAAATAAGGGTCCAGGAATTGACAAAATACCACTTGAGATGTTTCGACAAACAGGTGCAGTGCCCGAAGTGCTCACTTACCTATGCCAAGAAATTTGGAAGACAGCTGCCTGGCCAGCTGACTGGAAGAGATCCATATTTATGCCTATTCCAAAGAAAGGTGATTCAACCAAATGCGGAAATTATCCAACAGTGTCATTAATATCACATGCAAATAAAACATGGCTGAAAATAATTCAAAAGTAGCTGTAGCAGTACATCAACAGGGAACTGCCAGAAATTTAAGCTGGATTCAAAAGAGGTTGTGGAACCAGAGATATCATTACTGAGGTCAGATGGGTCCTGGCTGAAAGCAGAGAATACTGAAAGATGTTTACCTGTGTGTTATTGACTATGCAAAGGCATTTGACTGTGTGGATTGTAACAAGTTATGGATAACATTGCAAGAATCAGAATTCCAGAACACTTCATTGTGCTCATGAGGAACCTTTACATAGATTGAGAGGCAGTCATGCGAACAGAACAGGGAATACCACGTGGTTTAAAGTCAGGAAAGGTGAGCATCAGGGTTGTATCCTTTCACCATACCTATGCTGAGCAAATAATTCAAGAAGCTGGACTATATGAAGAACAGGGCATCAGGATTGGAGGAAGACTCATTAACAATCTGTGTTATGCAGATGACAGAATCTTGCTTGCTGAAAGTGAAGAGGACTTGAAGCACTTACTGATGAAGATCAGAGACCACAACCTTCGGTCTGGATTACCCCTCAACATAAAGGAACCCAAAATCCTGACAACTGGACCATAAGTAACATCATGATAAACGGAAGAAAAATTGAAGTTGTCAAGGATTTCCTTTTACTTGAATTCACAGTCAACACCCATGGAAACAGCAGTCAGGAAATCAAAAGATGCATTATATTGGGCAAATCTGCAAAAGACCTCTTTAAAGTGTTGAAAAGCAAAGACATCACCTTGAAGACTAAGGTGCGCCTGACCCAGGCCATGGAGTTTTCATTCACCTCACATGCATGTGAAAGCTGGATGATGAATAAGGAAGACCGAAGAAGAATTAATTGATGCCTTTTAATTGTTGTGTTGGCGAAGAATATTGAATGTACCATCGACTGCCAAAAGAATGAACAAATCTGCCTTGGAAGAAGTACACTCAGAATGCTTTTTAGAAGCAAGGATGGTGAGACCAAATCTCACATACTTTGGACATGTTATCAGGACGGATCAGTCCCTAGAGAAGGTCATCATGCTTGGTAAAGTAGGGGGTCAGCAAAAAGAGGAGGACCCTCAACAAGGTGGGTTGGCACACTGGTTTTAGCAATGGGCTCAAACACAGCAAGAATTGCAAGGATGGTGCAGGACCAGGCAGTGTTTCCTTCTGTTGTACATGGGGTCGCTATGAGTCTGAACCAACTTGATGGCATCTGACAGCAACAACAGTTAGATAGTATCTGCAACTTTTTAAAATCCAATAACTCTGAATCCAAGACACAGCTGGCACTAGGGCTTTCCTTACCTTCTTTTCCAATCTCCAGGTGAGAATCATGGAATAGAGAAGTGACCACGTGCCCATAACTAATGATGTTGATCGTATTTGTTTTCTGTGCACATCAAGGTGCCAGAAACAGTTTTATGATTACTGTACAACCTTGTTTGTCTAGTCCTTGCTCATTTCAGTCTCACTTACCTGGCAGAGTTTAAGTTCAGGATGTCCTCAGAGTAGTAGGCACTTCAATGCCTCTTCCTCCTGAGATTCTTTATTATAATACTGACTTCTTTTTCCTCCCCTTCTTACTAGTTGCATAGAGGGAGGTAAAAGTGATGGCATTCAGCTAGTGTCCCACAGTAGGCCCCAAACTTAGGGCACAGTAGAGGCTCTCCTTCCCTGTTTACTATTCATAAAATTGTTCAGTCCCATTTCTCCCGTTCTCCTTTCTGCTTACACTTCTGCATACATCATACTCAACTGAAAGTCACCCAAAATCCTGTCCAGAAGAATGGAGTTGCCATTAATTGAGATAGAAAAGATAATAGGAGCATCAGGTTTGGAGGGGAAATTAGAAGTTCAGTTTTGGACGTATTAAGTCTGAGATGCCTATTAGATATCCAGGTAGTAGGCAGTTAAATATATGAACCCAGAGTTCAGGGGTGAAGTCTAAGCTGCAGATAAAATTATGGGAGTTGTCAGTGTAAGGATTGTATTTAAAACCATGGGACTAAATAAAGTCACTAAGGAAGTAACTGAAGGTAGAAAAGGTATGAGGTCCAAGAACTGAGTCTTGGAGAGATGGTAAAGAATCAGCAAAGGGTATTAAGAAGGAACAATCAGTAATGTAGAATGAAAACTAAGATGGTAGACTGCCTTAGAAGTTAAGAGAAGAAAATGTTTCAAGGAATGCTTAACTGGTCAGATTTCATTTGCCAATAGGGTGCCAAAAGCACTCAAAATACAACTGGGAAAGAGCTGCCTCAAAGTAAAGTTGACCAATAGGGCAAATGAGATGAGAATTGAAAATTTATTAGCTTTCCCAAGAAGTCCTTAAACCCATTGCCATCGATTCCAACTCATAGCGACCCTGTAGGACAGAGTAAAACTACCCAATAGGGTTTCCAAGGAGCACTTGGTGAATTCAAACTGCCGACCTTTTGGTTAGCAGCTGTAGCTGTTAACCACTATGCTACCAGGGTTTCCCGGAAGTCCTTGGGGGCCTTTATAAGAGCAGTTTTATGGGAGTGATGGGGTAAAAGCATGATTGGGGTAGATTTAAGAGAGAACGGAAAGGGAAATTAGAAGGAGTAAGCATAACTCTTTCAAGTGGCTTTTCTGTGAAGGGAAGGAGAAAATGAGGCATTAGCTAGAGGGGGAGAAGTAGGGACACCGGTGCCTTTTGTTTTGTATTAAATATGGGAGAAGTAACATCATATTTGTATGCTGATAGAAAGATATAATAAAAAGGGAAATATTGGTAATACAAGAGAAATGGGAGGGAATTGTTGAAGTAATAATTTTAAGTGAGCAAATCTAGGAATGACAAGAGTATAGATAGTTCATCCGTTAGAAGAGGAGAGAAATCAGGGTAAAAGGACATAAAAACATAGATACAGTTAAATGAAGAGAGGTAGTATTAGCTTGTCGAAGTTCTCTTCTGATTGCCATGGGAAAGAAAGCAAGGTCATCAGCTGAGAGTGAGGATGTAAGAATAGGTGTTGGACGTTTAAGTGAAAAAGAGTAAGTATGGAATTATTGTCTAGAACAGGGGTTGGCAAATTACAGCCCATGGGCCAAATCTAGCATATGGCCAGTTTTATATGGTTATGAGTTCAGAATGTTATCTACATTTTTAAATAGTTGAAAAAATTTAAAGAATAATATTTAATGATACATGAAAAGTGTATGAAATACAAATTGCAGTGTCTGTAAGTAAAGATTTATTGGAACACAGCCATGCTCATTCATTTACATATTGTCTCTGACTACTTCTACACTACAACAGCAGAATTGAGTAGTTGCAACAGAGACTGTATGGCCCAAAAAGCTTAAAACGTTTACTGTCTGGCGCTTTAGAGAAAATGTTTGCCAACCCATAGTATTAGAGAATGCGAGAGGAAAAGACTGTGCAGATACAGGCACATAGAGAGGAAAGAAAGTTGAATTTAACTAGAGTTATATTTTAGCCAAGTGGTCATTTTGAATTGGACAACCATATGGTCTACTATGCCACAAATGACAAATTGAAGAGGCGCAGCATTGCATTCATCATCAAAAAGAACATTTCAAGATCTATTCTGAAGTAAAATGCTGTCATTGGATAGGATAATATCCATATACCTACAAGGAAAACCAGTTAATACCGATATTATTCAAACTTACGCACCAACCACTAATGCCAAAGATGAAGAAATTGAAGATTTTTACCAACTACTGGTGGTCTGATATAGATGAAACATGCAATCAAGATGCATTGGTAATTACTGGTGATTGGAATGCAGACACTGGAAATGAAGAAGGATCAGTAGTTGGGAAATAAGGCCTTGGTGAGAGAAATGACACAGATCACATGATAGAATTTTGCAAGACTAACAACCTATCCATTGGAAATAACCTTTTTTCAACAACATTAACGGTAACTATACATGTGGACCTCACCAGATGGAATACACTGGAATCAAATCGACTACAGCTGTGGAAAGAGACAATGGAGAATGTTGATATCAGTCAGAACAAGACCAGGAGCCAACTGCGGAACAGACCATCAATCGCGCAAATCCAAGTTCAAGTTGAAGCTGAAAAAATTAAAACAAGTCCATGAGAGCCAAAGTACAATCTTGAGCATATCCCACCTGAATTCAGAGACCATCTCAAGAACAGATTTGGTACATTAAACACTAATGACTGAAGACCAGACAAGTTGTGGGATGATATTAAGGACATCATTCATGAAGAAAGCAAAAGATCATTAAAAAGACAGGAAAGAAAGAAATGACCAAAATGGATTGTCAGAAGAGACTCTGAAACTTACTCTCAAATGTAGAATAGCTAAAGCAAATGGAAGAAATGATGAAGTAAAAGACCTGAACAGAAGATTTCAAAGGGCAGCTCAAGAAGACAGAGTATTACAATGAAATGTGCAAAGACCTGGAGTTAGAAAACCAAAAGGGAAGAATACACTCGGCATTCCTCATGCTGAAAGATCTAAAGAAAAACTTTAAGCCTCAAGTTACAGTATTGAAGGATTCTACAGGCAAAATATTGAACAACACAGGAAGCATCAAAAGAAAATGGAAGGAATACACACAGTTGCTGTACCAAAAAGAATTGGTCAATGTTCAGCCATTTCAGGAGGTAGCACATGACCAAGAACCAATGGTACTGAAGGAAGAAGTATAAGCTGCACTGAAGACACTGGTGAAAAACAGGGCTCCAGGAATTGAGGGAATACCAATTCCAGTGTTTCAACAAACAGATGCAACGCTGGAAGCTCTCACTCATCTATGCCCACAAATTTGGAAGACAGCTTCCTGGCCAACCAACTGGAACAGTTCCATATTTGTGCCCATTCCAAAGAAAGGTGATCAACAGAATGTGGAAATTATCTAATGATAACATTAATATCACATGGAAGTAGAAGTTTGCTGAAGATAATTCAAAAACAATTGCAGCAGTATACCAATAAGGAACTCACAAATTCAAGCTGGATTCAGAAGAGGATGTGGAACAAGGGATATCATCGCTGATGTCAGATGGATCCTGACTGAAAGCAGAGAATACCAAAAGATGTTTACTTGTGTGTTACTGACTATTCAAAGCCATTCAACTGTGTGGTAACAAATTATAGATAACATTGCAAAGAAATGGAATTCCAGAATGCTTAATTGTACTCATGTGGAACCTGTACATAGATCAAGAGGCAGCCGTTCAATCCGAACAAGGGGATACTGCGTGGTTTAAAATCAGGAAAGGTGTGTGTCAGGGTCATATCCTTTCACAATACTTATTCAATCTATATGCTATGCAAATAATCCAAGCAGCTGGACTATTTGAAGAACAGGGCACAGGATTGGAGGAAGGCTCATTAACAACTTGCGTTATGCAGATGACAGAACTTTGCTTTCTGAAAGGGAAGAGGACTTAAAGAGCCTACTAATGAAAATCAAAGACTACAGTCTTCAGTATAGATTGCACCTCAACATAAAGAAACAAAAATTCTCACAACTGGACCAATAAGCAACATCACAATAAATAGAGAAAAGATTGAAGTTGTCAAGGATTTCTTTTTACTGGGACCCACAATCAATGCCCATGGAAGCAGCAGTCAGGAAATCAAATGACACATTGCACTGGGCAAATCTGCTGCAAAGGACCTATTTAAAGTGTTGAAAAGCAAAGATGTCACCTTGAAGACTAATTTGCGCCTGACCCAAGCCATGGTATTTTCAGTCACATTTTATGGATGTGAAAGTTGGACAAACAATAAGGAATTCAAGAATATTGAACATACCATGGACTGCCAGAATAAACAGATCTGTCTTGGAAGAAGTACAGCCAAGGGAGGATGGTGAGACTTCGTCTCATATGTACTTTGGACATGTTATCAGGAGGGACCAGTCCCTGGAGAAGGACATCATGCTTGGTAAAGTGAGGGTCTTAACAGGAAGACCCTCAATGAGATGGATTGACACAGTGGCTGCAACCGTGGGCTCAAACGTAGCAGTGATTGTGTGGATGGTGCAGGACCAGGCAGTGTTTTGTTCTGTTGCACATAGGGTTGTTTTGAGTTAAAATTGACTAGATGACATTTAACAACAACAAAGTTTAACCATGAGAGTGAGTGACACAGAGATTGTACTTTGTTTTCTGCACAGCATTTAGCAATAGTAAAGGTGTACTCTAGAGTTTGGAAGTTCTTTTTTTCTTTTTGTGATTTTTACCACCTCATTCCAGTGGTATTAAACTGCTGCACAGTTCTCATCTTCATTAAAATTTGCTCCCTGGCCTCCAAGCATTCTGCAGCATACCAGTCAATATACACTTGCCTTGTATAACTCAACATGATTGTGAGTTTTCAGTGTACTATACAACTAAACACATTAGAATTTATTCTAGAGTTGCATGATATAGAAATGGAAAAACTGGAAACGTAGTATAAACATATGACCCCCTGCGTACTCATGAATGAAATGTGTACTTTGGGCATAGTATTTCCAAATATAGTAGAGCATTAGTCTCAAATGAATAGAGATATTGGACACTAGAGGTTTCTTCTGAACTAACTTTAACACTCCCCACGTGTCTGTCAGTTTGTTGTACTGTGGTGGCTTGCATGTTGCTGTGATGCTGGAAGCTATGCCACCGGTATTCAGATACCAGCAGGGTCACCCATGGAGGACAGGTTTCAGCTGAGCTTCCAGACTAAGACAGACTAGGAAGAAGGACCTGGCAGTCTACTTCTGAAAAGCATTAGGTAGTAAAAACCTTATGAATAGCAGCAGAACGTTGTCTGATACAGTGCTGGAAGATGAGCCCCCCAGGTTGGAAGGCACTCAAAAGATGACCGGGGAAGAGCTGCCTCCTCAAAGTAGAGTCGACCTTAATGACGTAGATGGAGTAAAGCTTTCGGGACCTTCATTTGCTGATGCGGCACAACTGAAAATGAGAAGAAACAGCTGCAAACATCCACTAATAATCGGAACCTGGGATGTACGAAGTATGAATCTAGACAAATTGGAAATCATCAAAAATGAAATGGAACACATAAACATCGATATCCTAGGCATTAGTGAGCTGAAATGGACTGGTATTGGCCATTTTGAACGGAACAATCATATAGTCTACTATGCTGGTAATGACAACTTGAAGAGAAATGGCATTGCATTCATCATCAAAAAGAACATTTCAAGATCTATCCTGAAGTACAACGCTGTCGGTGATAGGATAATGTCCATACGGCTACGAGGAAGATCAGTTGATAGGACTATTATTCAAATTTACGCACCAACCACTAGGGCTAAGGATGAAGAAATAGAAGATTTCTATCAGCTGCTGCAGTCTGAAATTGATCAAACATGCAGTCAAGATGCAGTGATAATTACTGGCAATTGGAATGCAAAAGTTGGAAACGAAGAAGGATCAGTAGTTGGAAAATATGGCCTTGGTGATAGAAACAATGCCGGAGATCGAATGATAGAATTTTGCAAGACCAGTGACTTCTTCATTGCAAATATCTTCTTTCACCAACATAAACGGTAACTGTACACATGGATCTCGCCAGACGGAACACACACAAATCAAATTGACTACATCTGTGGAAAGAGATGATGGAAAAGCTCGATATCATCAGTCAGAACAAGGCAAGGGGCCGACTGTGGAACAGACCATCAATTGCTCATATGCAAGTTCACATTGAAACTGAAGAAAATCAGAGCAAGTCCACTAGAGCCAAAATATGACCTTGAGTATATCCCACCTGAATTTAGAGACCATCTGAAGAATAGATTTGACGCATTGAACACTAGTGACCAGAGACGAGATGAGTTGTGGAATGACATCAAGGACCTCATACATGAAGAAAGCAAGAGATCACTGAAAAGACAGGAAAGAAAGAAAAGACCAAGATGGATGTCAGAGGAGACTCTGAAACTTGCTCTTGAGTGTCAAGCAGCTAAAGCAAAAGGAAGAATTGATGAAGTGGAAGAACTGAACAAAAGATTTCCAAGGGCCTCTCGAGAAGACAAAGTAAGGTATTATAATGACATGTGCAGAGAGCTGGAGATGGAAAACCAAAAGGGAAGAACACGTTCGGCATTTCTCAAGCTGAAAGAACTGAAGAAAAAATTCAAGCCTCGAGTTGCAACAGTGAAGGATTCCATGGGGAAAATATTAAACGATGCAGGAAGCATCAGAAGAAGATGGAAGGAATACACAGAGTCATTATTACCAAAAAGAATTAGTTGATATTCAACCATTTCAAGAGGTGGCATATGATCAGGAACTGATGGTACTGAAGGAAGAAGTCCAAGCTGCTCTGAAGGCATTGACGAAAAATAAGGCTCCAGGAACTGATGGAATATCAATTGAGATGTTTCAACAAACAGATGCAGCACTGGAGGTGCTCACTCATCTCTGCCAAGAAATATAGAAGACAGCTTCCTGGCCAACTGACTGGAAGAGATCCATATTTATGCCTATTCCCAAGAAAGGTGATCCAACCGAATGTGGAAATTATAGAACAATATCATTAATATCACACGCAAGCAAAATTTTGCTGAAGAGCATTCAAAAATGGCTGCAGCAGTATATCGACAGGGAACTGCCAGAAATTCAGGCCGGTTTCAGAAGAGGACGTGGAACCAGGGATATCATTGCTGATGTCAGTTGGATCCTGACTGAAAGCAGAGAATACCAGAAGGATGCAAAGGCATTCGACTATGTGGATCATAACAAACTATGGATAACGTTGCGAAGAATGAGAATTCCAGAACACTTAATTGTGCTCATGAAGAACCTTTACATAGATCAAGAGGCAGTTGTTCGGATAGAACAAGGGGATACTGATTGGTTTAAAGTCAGGAAAGGTGTGTGTCAGGGTTGTATTCTTTCACCATAGTTATTCAATCGCTATGCTGAGCAAATAATACAAGAAGCTGGACTATATGAACAAGAACAGGGCACCAGGATTGGAGGAAGGCTCATTAACAACCTGTGTGATGCAGATGACACAACCTTGCTTGCTGAAAGTGAAGAGGACTTGAAGCACTTAACTGATGAAGATCAAAGACCACAGCCTTCAGTATGGATTACACCTCAACATAAAGAAAACAAAAATCCTCACAACTGGACCAATGAGCAACATCATGATAAACGGAGAAAAGATTGAAGTTGTCAAGGATTTCATTTTACTTGAATCCACAATCAACAGCCATGGAAGCAGCAGTCAAATCAAAAGACGTGTTGCATTGGGCAGATCTGCTGCAAAGGACCTCTTCAAAGTGTTGCAGAGCAAAGATGTCATCCTGAAGACTAAGGTGCCCCTGACCCAAGCCGTGGTATTTTCAATCACATCATATGTACGTGAAAGCTGGACAATGAATAAGGAAGACCAAAAAAGAGTTGACACCTTTGAATTGTGGTGTTGGCGAAGAATATTGAATGTACCATGAACTGCCAAAAGAACGAACAAATCTGTCTTGGAATAAGTGCGGCCAGAATGCTCCTTAGAGGCAAGGACGGCGAGACTGCGTCTTACACGCTTTGGACATGTTGTCAGGAGGGATCAGTCCCTGGAGAAGGACATCATGCTTGCCAGAGTACAGGGTCAGCGGAAAAGAGGGAGACCCTCAACGAGGTGGGTTGACACAGTGGCTGCAACAATGAGCTCAAGCATAACAACGATTGTAAGGATGGTGCAGGACTGGGCAATGTTTCGTTCTGTTGTGCATAGTGTCGCTATGAGTTGGAACCGACTCAACGGTACCTAACAACAACAACAACAACAACTTTAACCCTGAATATTTAGTAGAATATTCAAAACCCTAGCTTTGAGGCAACAGATGATTGCACTGGAATGCAGTAAGTGCTAGGCCAGTGACATGTACAGCATGCTGGCAAAAGATTGAAAAAGGGTCCTCTCCCGGAACAAAGGAGAAGGCTTCCTGGAGATAATACCTGGGCTAAACCTTCAAAGATGAGCAGGAGTTAGCCAGATAAAGGAAGAGGGGAAGAATCCTCCAGAGAGAGGAGATAGCTTAAGTAAATGTTTTGTTGTTATTGTTGGATGCCATTGAATTGATTTTCGACTCCTAGAGACCCCATATGACAGAGTAGAACTGCCCCATTAGGCTTCTTGGCTGTAATCTTTACGGAAGCAGATTGTCAGGTCTTTCTCTTGCAGAGCTCCTGGGTAGGTTTGAACCACCGACCTTTCAGTTAGCAGCCAAGCACCTAACTGTTGCATCAACAGGGCTCCTTATGTAAATGGTAGGGGGCATAAAATGACTTAAACATTGCCAACTAGTGGGTATCTCTGGTATATTAAAAAAAAAAGAGGTTTGGTGGGTGGTGTTTAGAGGCTTGAATTTATTTACCCTGCGGGCACAAAACAATCATTAAAGGGTCTTGAACAGGGAATGACCCAGTCAGAGTTGGAATTCAGGACCATTAACCTTATTAATTTTGCTTGGGATTGGTTTGGGGTACATTCTGTAGTTCTAGCCTGGTCAGTGTAATCATTTAGACGACAGTTGCAAAAGTCTAGACAAGAGGTAGTGAACACCTGAATTAGAGCAGTGGTAGCATGGATAGAGGAGAGAGAATGTCCCCAGAAATATGTAGGGGATAAAATGGAGAGGACTTGGTAAGTTGATTGTAGATATGAAGATTGAGAGAGAGGAAGGAGTCAGGCTTGTCAGTATACCTCCTTATTGAGCAACACAGGGAGTTAGTATGTTATCTTCTTAGGCCTTAGAAAAGGAATAGACTGCTGCTCCATGTTGAGTCAAGAGAATAGGAGGCAGAGGACGAGTAAGGAGAGGGACCTTTCCATATTTTCCCTAGTCCTCCATGAGAGACAGACCCAAACCAAAGCAAACCCATTGCTGTTGGGTGAATTACAACTCATAGTGACCCCGTAGGACAAAGTAGAACTGCCCCATGGGGTTTCCCAGGCTGTAAATCTTTACAGAAGCAGACTGCCACGTCTGTTTCCCACGGAGCAGCTGGTAGATTCGAACCACCAACCTTTCAGTTAGCGGTGGAGCGCTTAACCACTTGTGCCACTAGGGGACCTTGAGAGACAGACAGATGCACATATCTCCCTGTGTCTTAACTCCCTACCCACCATACTAGCAGTCTTCAAACTTCTTTTTAAAGTAGTGAGAGGAACCCTTCATGCAAATAAAATCTTATTATGTAGAACCCCAAGATATAGCAGCTACACAGAGGTGGAAGGACCCAAGGTACCGCCACAGAGCCACTAGGACTGAAGAATGAACAGCACTGTTGTAGAGTGAACCCGAACCCACTGCCGTCAAGTCGATTCCGACTCATAGCGACCCTATAGGACAGAGTAGAACTGCCCCATGGAGTTTCCAAGGAGCGCCTGGCAGATTCAAACTGCCAACTGCTTGGTTAGCAGCCGTAGCACTTAACCACTATGCCACCAGGGTTTCCGTAGAGTGAACACAGCTGAAATTGCCCCTACCCCCACCACCCCAAGTCTCGGGTAAAAGTTGATGTTAGAGGCCCTACAGCTCAGGGGCTCAGAGAGTTGGTAGTATCTACCACAGGTTATAACAATATACCTGCTTTAAAAACAGTTTGCTCTTGAGGCATGATTGAGTTTAGGAAAAGTCAAATTGATGAGGTAGAGTTATATACCTCAATGATAGCGACACTATAGGACAGTAGAACTGCCCCACAGGGTTTTCAAGGCTATAATCTTTATGGAAGTAGAGTGCCACATCTTTTTCCCACAGGGCAGCTGGTAGGTTCGAACCACTGTCCTTACATTTAGCAGCTGTAATCACTGTACCACAGAGCTCCTCCCAGAAACAGTAGCAGGGTGAAGTAGAGGGGATATTGCCTGGGTGTCCAGAAGCCTGAGGTCTGGTCCTCGCTCTGCGGCTTGCTAGCCACATGACCTTGGGCACGTCCCTGAACCTCATCTGCCTTGGTTTCCTTGCCTATTAAATGAGGACTGGGTGATCTCTGAGGCCCCATCCAGCTCTAAAATTCTATTAATGTGAAATAGCCAGCCTTTTGGAAAAAGGCTTTTGATTAAAGATCCAGTCTCAGATTAGTGCCTGCTTATGAGAAATGACCTGGAAGCCCCACAGGAGGGAGTAGAGGTGAAGCAGCCTATGGTATTTATAAACTCATCTTCATCATTCTGTAGGCTAGACATAGCACACTTTTGATAGTTTTTAGTGGGAATTTTCCATTATCTTTTGGGGTTTGATTTTGACCATATGAACACAGTGATAATGGATATTTGCCTCTGGCCAGCTAAAACTGCAGGATGTACAGGAAACAAAAGTTAAGAGCTTTTTGAAGTAACGCTTTTGTAAGGTTTCAAGAGTGTAGCCTGTGTCCTGACCCGCACCTATGTCACATAGAGTGGTCTGGTCACCATTTCCCTGCTCCTTAAGTTTAGAGCAGGGTATGTTAGCTAGCCCCTTTTCTTCTCTGGGGCTTTGCTGGTGTATTAATTATCAATTGCTGCATTAAAATATGCTCTAAAACTTAGTGGCTTAAAACAACAAACATTTATTACCTCACAGTTTCTCTGGGTCAGGAAATCAGGAACAACTTAGCTGGGTAGTTCTGGCTCGGAGACTCGCATGAGGTTCACTAAAGACGTTGGCCAGGGCTGCAGTCATCTGAAAGTTGATTGGGGCTTAAGGATTCACTTCCAACCCCACTCACATTATCTTGGCAGGAGACCTCAGCTCCTTGCTACATAGGCAGATTCTCCATAGGGCTGCGTGAGTGTCCTCAAGACGTGACAAGTGGCTTTCTCTAGAGCAAGTGTTTCAAGAAAGATGGCGAGACAGCTTTTATGACCTCCTAGCGGAAGTCATTCTCCATCATTCTGCTAGTCTGTTTTTCAGAAGTGGTTCACTAAGTACAGCCCATACACTCAAGGAGAGAGGAATTAGGCACCACAAGGGAAGAGTATTAAAGAATTTGTTGACAACTTTTAAAACCACCACAGCTGGCTTTGGCACTAGCTTTCTAACTGAGTAGTGTTAGGAACAGGCTTTATATTCAAATATATGTCTGGCTAGTCAAGAATTTAGTACTCACTCACAAACTCATTCTTGGAGCTGGGTCACGATGGCCCTTTTTTTCCCCCATGAGCTATATACTTAATAGTTATTAAAGAACTGAACAAAGAGGGAAATTGTGAATATATGCATTAAATATTCAGCAAACATTCACCAGATGCCACTACATACAAGGATATAAAATAAGCCATGATCTGTATCTTTGAGGAATAATTTAGAGGGAAGACAGACATGGGGAAAAAGGACAAAAATAGTGCTGAGAGATAAATGCTGTTATAAGCATGGGGTGATTCAGGTATACAGAAAAGAGACACCTAACGCAGACTCAGGAGGTCAGGGAGTCAGGGAAGCTCTCTAGAAGCAGTGACTCCTAGATGAGCACCCCTAGTCACCACAGCACCCAAACAAAACTCCATGGCCCTGACCAGGGAAAGACCTTACTACTCTTTTTTATCTTTCAGAATGTTGCTGAGGCGCAGTGCATTGCCAACCAAGTTCAGCTCTTCTATGCCACTGATCGGAAAGAGACCTATGGGTTAGTGGAGACCTTTAACCTCAGACCAAATGAGTTCAAATACATGTCTGTCATTGCGGAACTGGAGCAAAGTGGACTTGGAGCAGAACTGAAATGTGCCCAGAACCAGGATAAGACTTAAAGCTATAAAAGTTGGCTCCACTCAGGGTCTGCTCAGCCCTGGATAATGTAGAGCCCACCCACTTGAACTACAGAGAACTCAGCTTATAACCGTGAGCAATCTGTAATGAGCTGTCCTGTGTGCTTATTGCAAGAAATGATCATGGAGGCGAGCCCTACTGCTTGATATTCAGGTACAAAGGTACCCAAACATTCTGATAATTAATTCCCAGCATACTTGAGGTTTCCTTTTAAGAAACTGAGGTCATAACAAGAGATAACCAAGGATCCAGAGGAAGGTTTACCTGATTTTACACGGTAGAACAGTACAGTTGTATTCTGGCCGTTTCAGACCTTACAGCTCTGGCATGATCAGTTCTTCCTCTTCATAAACTTGTGACAAGATAATGAGCTTAGAGGCCTGCTATGTTTAGATGTGGCCTTTACATACTCTTCCCATGCACTAGACACAACCTGGATATCCTTGTTTAGATTCTAGAATAACCAGATATTGCCATCAGAATAAAGATTTCATCCAGATGCCCCCCAGAGCTGCCTTTAGAGTAGCTGGTGTGGAATATCAGCAGATTTCAGGTATGATTAGATACACAGGTACAGGTACAGGTACAGTGCCTGCATGTTATTAAGCCATGTCAAGTGGTACTTGTTCCTCTAACTCTGCCTGTTAGAAGCTGTGTATTTGAAGGGGATATATCAGTGTAGTATAAATAAATCAACACTTTTGTAAGGGGAAGATTAATCCAGATTTGCATGATTTTTTTTTAAATAATTCTAAGCAATGCCATTATTATATGAAAAAGTGGGTAGAAGCAAATGTTTCCAGATTGGGCGTAGGAGAAATGTAACAATAAAATAAAGTCTGGTTTACAATCTTTGTTACACAGAGAAGTGAAATCTAAGCTATGTGTTCTCCATGGTGTCAGTCTGTGGGCTGATTGCATCAACACCAGTCTTGGGATGCAGAGCAGTTGCTTGAAATGCCAAAAATAAGAAAGGAGCTCTCCAGAATTGGAAATCCATGTTTGATTTGTAGTGTCACTGCCATGGCTTCAAGCTCAGTGATAGAAAAGGATGATGGTTACACACCAGCTCTCTGAACCCAAAGGTCCAGGTCTCCACCAGGATTGCTGTCTGCTTTGCCTGCCTACTATGCTTTTCCTGCTTTTGAGTTAACATGCTCCTCTTCCTCTCCTGAATATGGTGAGTGGGAATTTAATCAGCGTTTGCTCTGTGTGTGTGTGTGCGTGTGTGTACGTGTGCGTGTGCGCGCGCACGCACTTTCTCCAAGCACCTTAATGGGATTATATTTACCATTATACTTTGAGCTGTATCTGTTTTGTTGTACCTCTGAGTCTGTGTAGAGAGAGAGACAGATAGGGTTTGTTTAACCTGGAGAACGTGCTAGCCTTTCACAATTTCTCTAAAGGTTGAGGTGTTTCCTAATGAAAATTCTGGACCTCTGATCCTGGCAGTTTATCTTTTGAGAAACTTTGGTCTTATCAGCCCTGCCATCTTCCTTAAATGCCCCCGGACTTTCCTAATATTGAGGCCCATGAATCTTTGATAGCAGGCGGGGTTGCTTTTGTGAGTATCCATTTCTTTTTGCTTTTCCCTCCAGATGAACCCAGTTCTTAGTCATAGTATATTTTCATAACACCTGCACCAGAGGGTGAGAAAATGATGGAAAAAGAAGAAATAGCTATTCATTTTATTACTCATCCCAGCTTTGCCCTACACCCCCACTTGCCAATGCAGGATTCATCTATGGATAATTACATTGGACATGACCAAAGTACCATCTGACTGTTCTTTATATTTGCCTAGAGAGGTCTGGCAAAGAACTAAAAATCATAACATTTAATCAGTAAATTTGTCCCCTGGTGCCAGCATTTTGTTATGGAAAGTGGACGGTCTTTAAAGTTGAGTAAATCTGGGTTCAAATGTCAGCATTGCTATTCATTAGCTATATAACGTTGAACAAGTTACTTAAAGTCTGTTTCTTCATCTGTAAACGGGGATAATAGTGTCTACCTCATAGGATTTTGTGAGAATTAAATTAACTCACAGAGCACAGTAGTCCTTGATAAATGTTAACTCCTTCCTCTTCTCTACTTCCCTCTGTTCCTTCTTCCCTTAAAGACCAACACAGATCAGCATCTCAGATGTGCAGATCATTCTTCATTCCAGTTAAAAGGGTAAGCCTTATCTCGCTGGTTCTCAAACTTCAATTTGCAGTAGAATCACCTAGAGCACTTTAAAAATGCAATTCTCAGACCCCACACCTAACCTAATGAATCAGAATCTTTGAAGGAGGTGCTGGGAATCTGCATTTTAACATGCACTCCAGATGACTCTGATGTAGGTAATTAGCCAGCCACACTTTGAGAACCACTGCCTTACCTGTTCTTCGCAAAAATGCTCAGTAGCCAGGTCTTTCTTTCCTATAGGCATTTAAATAGAATTTAGGTTTCTCTGCTCTATAGCTCCCATGTGGCATCCTTTGCATAATCCAGCTACATTATATTTATTTATGTGTCTTTCTCTCCCACTAGACTGTGAGCTCCTTAAGAGCCAGGATTTATCTCCACCCTTAGTGCCAAGGACATGGCCTGAAACATAGAAAATGCTCAGTTGTTTGTTGAATAAATAAATGACATGGGTTCTAGCCAAAACATTATCTTGTTGTTGTATGTGTGCCTATATTTAAATACTTTGGAGTCTTAGTCATCTAATGCTGCTATAACGAAATACCACAAGTGGATGGCTTTAACAAAGAGAAATTTATTTCCTCAAAGTAAAGCAGGCTGAAAGTCCAAATTCAAGGCATCACCTCCAGGGGAAGGCTTTCTCTGTCTGTCAGCTTTAAAGGAAGGTCCTTGTCCTCAGTCTTCTCCTGGTCGAGGACCTTCTCAGGTGCAGGGACCATGGATCCAAAGGATGCGCTCTGTTCCTGGTGCCACTTTCTTGGTGGTATGAGGTCCCCAACTCTCCCCTTGCTTTTCTTTTATCTCTTAAGAGATAAAAGATGGTACAGGCCACACCCCAGGGAAACTCCCTTTACATTGGATCAGGGAGGTGACCTCTGTAAGAGTGGTGTTACAATCCTACCCTAATCCTCTTAACATAAAATTACAATCACAAAATGGAGGACAACCACACAATACTAGGAATCATGGCCTAACCAAGTTGATACACACATTTTGGGAGGGGACATAATACAATACATGACATTTGGATTTAAGAGAATCTCTTAATTCATATAAACTCAGAACTTGGTTTGTAACAAGATACCAAGTTATACATAAAATCACTGTGTCTCACCTAACGTACTGGCATTACTTTGGTGGGTTGTCTATTCAGTGCAATTCTACAGTCACTCACAAAGCACCTACTCTGCACCCACTGTGCCAGTGCTGGGTACAGGAAGTGAGTAGGACATGATCCCTGCCCTTAAGCTCTCTCTCTGGCCTCTGACTCTGTGCCTCACATCTAGCACCTTGTCATGTTGTCAGGGTGCTCTTGCTAGGATTTCGTTCTTCAAAGAGTTTGGAGGCAGGAGCCACATGTTCTGTTTTTTTGCACTCTCCACAGTACTAACTTTTGTTCAGTCTTGCAGAAGAGGTGCAAGTGCCTATTCCTCCAGTCATTTGATGATTGTTTCAACATTCTTCCACTCATATTTATTGAACACCTATTATATGCCAAGCATTGTTATAGGCAAATGAGGAATGCAGCAATGAACAGGACAGATAAGACCTCTGTTCTCATGGAGACTATATTCTTGTGGATAAGACAAACAAATAAATAATATTTCAAATACTGATAGGCTTTATAAAAAGAAAAACATAGCATGATGTGATAGAATGTGAAATGGAGGGCAATAACTTAATGGTTAGGAAACACCATCTCTGAAGAGGTGACAGCTGAAACTTGAGCGTGGAAAGCGTACCAGGTAAAGGGGATAGCAGGTGCACAAGCAGTGAAGCAGGGCCAAGCTAAGCATGTTGTTTCTGGGCACAGATTTAAAGGTTCAGTCCTTGCCCTTGAAAAACCCACAGTTCAGCAAGGCAAGGTACTGACAGGCATAATTACAATAGAAGGCAAACTGACCAGTGGTATCTCAGAAGAGGGGGCAGAGACCACCCACTAAAAAAAAGGAGTGGGATAAGGATGAGGAAACTTACTGGGTGCTACAGGAGACATGAAGCTTGCCAGGCCATGGTGCCTCCCCGTGCAGAACTTAGGGCTTACTAGGGAATAACAGACAATACTGAAGTCTCAAAGGGTATGTGTTCCATGCAAGAGGCAGGAGGCCCTGTGAGTTCAGAGCTAGCTTCACGATACATGCATGTTAACAATAATCACCAACATTTACTAAGGGCTTACAATGTTCCAGGCACTGTGCTAAGCCGCTTATGTGAATTATCTCACTTAAGCCTTCCAACACCCTTATAAGGTCGGTAGGAACCTGCTGATCGGTGAGACATGCTGCCCTCCTCACACCCCTTGCTCTGCTCCAGCTCTCACAGTCATCCCTAACCCCAGCTCCAGCAGCCAGCCCAGGTCTTAAAAAGGTACAGACAACTTTCAGACTAGCCCTTGCTCTGAGAAATATGTCTGCCCATTTTCCTTCCGGCAACTAAAGAACAAAATTCATGCATTATACATTTCTGATTCCTCCAAACTTTATTTCGAAAGGCGTCGTGTTCTAACAAGGGAGGGTTTTTGTGCTCTTGTGTTTCATGCTGCATGGAGCACTTTGGCCTTGGCAATTCTAATGTGTGAGGTTGGTGGGTTGGTGCCATATTTTTATCACTTTTCTGTAAAAGGAGAGACTTTAGGGCATAGAAAGGGGAGAGATGGCTTAATGAAGGTTGCTGCCTGAATCAGGAGCCGAGACAGGAATAGAAGGCAACTGTCCAAGCTCCAGACTTCACAGAATCATTTGTAATGTCCACTGAGCAAGCTTATCCCCCACATTCACTCAAACAGAGCTACTTCTGAGCTCTTCAGGCCTCAGGAACTAGAGTATCTACAAGAAAAATTGTTTCAAACCACTTACAAATCCTCCCAGGATCCCCAGGGCACTCAGGTCTGGGCAAAGTCTAGACCTCTTAGATCAGCTCACAAGAGCTTCAGGATCTGGTACCTGGTTACATTTCTTGGTAGGCTCCCACCCATTCACTCAGCCTCAGCCATTCCAGATGACTGGCAATTGCCTGAATATGCTGTGCTCTTCCTACCTCTGTTCCTACATTTTCAAATGTTTTTGCCTGCCTCAAATGCCCATCCTCCTTCATCAAGTTAATTCTTATTTTTCCTTCAAAACTCCTGAAACATCTCCTCTACTAAAGCCTTCTGATACCTAGCCCCCCTCTCCACTGCCCTTGCCTGGACCATGTGCCCCTCTGAGGTTCCCCAGCATCTTATGCTAAATCTTATTGAAATACCAAGGCTGTCTCCTCCACAGGACTGGACACTCCTTGGAGACAAGAATTGTATCTTACTCAAGATTGTATTCCCAGTGTCCAGCGTGAAGCCTAGCAGACAAATGAGATACCCAGTGGACGCTGAATAAATTCCTCTTCGGTGACTACTAAATTCAGACCACCTGTGTCTACAAGCTTCACTTTCACAACGAGATCCAGCCCTAGCAAACACATTATGATTATGTCTCAGCCCCAGGCAGTGACCACTTTGCTAGCTCTGATTGCTGTTTTCCCATGATCTGTTTCCAAACATGGTTTTTTTTTACCTGGAGTTTTAAAATTTAGGGCCTCTATACATATCCCTGTTTCATTTCATTGGGCTGTTTTTAACCCAGTGTTCCTATCACATTTTGGCTTGAATCTTGACTCTGTTGCCTAGAACCTGTGCCACTCCCAACAGATGTAATAACTTACTTCTCCTTTGTCCCCTTCCAAATCTGCCATGACAGTGATCAGAGGTAAATGGTGCCCCCTCAAGCTCTTACCATCCGCCCCCCCCCCCCAAAAAAAAACCTGCCTTGCGGAATGGTGGAACATCACTGCTGGTTCATGTTTGACCTGTGGTCTACTGTGATCCCCAGATCACTTTTGGTTGTTACTACATTCATGATTTGGCGTGAATCCCCACTTTGCATTCTCATTTCCTCAACCCACATTTATTCTTCCATTTTGATCTTGCCTCTGGTCATGTGTGAAGTAGGTGACATCTTATATTTTGACACTGGATTTGCAAGGGAAGGGAAGGTGCAGAGAGATGGTTTTCTGAGCCTCTCTTGGTGCAAGATTCCCAGCAGACTATCTGAGATGTTTGCTTCCACTAAAGTTTCTTCCATTTGATCTTTACAACAATAATACTATGAGGGTAATATTGCCATTTTACAGATGAGGGCACTGGGGAGACAGCATGTTGTTGTTAGTTGCCGTCAAGTTGGCTCTAACTTATGAAGACCTTGTGTACAACAGAATGAAACATTGCCTGGTCCTGCACCATTTTTATGATTGTTGGTATACTCTAGTCCATTGTCGTAGCCACTATGTATTTTGAGTGCCTTCCATTCTGAGCGCTTATATTCCAGCACTATATCAGACAATATTCTCTTGTGATCTATAAAAAACAAGACAAAACCCATTGCCATCAAGTTGATTCCGACTCATAGCAACCCTTTGGACAGAATAGAATTGCCCCATGGGGTTTCTAATGCTGTAATCTTTACAAAAGCAGACTGCCACATCTTTCTCCCATGGGGTAACTGGTGGGTTTGAACCAGTGATCTTTCAGTTAGCAGCCAAGCACTTAACCACTGCACCAGCAGGACTCCTTTTTTGACCTATTAACTTCTCATTTTCAGAAGTAGATTACCAAGGCTTTCTTCCTAGTCTGTTTTAGTCTGTGTGGTGCAGTGGATCGCTTTTGTGTGGCTTTTCTCACCATGGTCTTGTAACTCCCACCCAAGTAATTGGGTGGAACTGTACAAATAAGGTAATTGTGGTCCACCAAGGGGATTGGTCAGTTTTGCCATCCTGCTAGGCTTAAAATGAGCCATCCCAGAAGTGGCAAGGAAGGGATCTCACCACCACCAAGGAAGAAGAGCCAAGAGCAGAGTGCGTACTCTGGACCTGGGATCCCTGCACTGAGAGGCTCCTGGAACAGGAGACGGAGAGAGAGAGAGAGCTGTAACAATGAAGACAAGAAGCAGTAGCAGAGAAACTGTGACAGGAGGGACCAGCAAGAGAGACTGTAGTGGGCTTCCCTGCCCACGGAGCAAGAAAGCTGAGTGCCCTCAGGCAGGAAGGAGTCTTGCTGGCGGAGTAGGGTGCCTCTGGGCACCTAGTGGAGCTAGGTTTGCTAACCCACAAAGCTAGAGTTGAGCATCTTTGGGCTGAGGCTTACTGGTGGAGTGGGGTGCCTCCGGGAACTTGCTGTTGTTAGGTGCTATCATGGATTGAATTGTGTCCCCAAAAAATATGTGTCAACTTGGTTAGGTCATGATTCCCCGTATTGTGTGGTTTTCCTCCATTTTGTGATTGTAATTCTATGTTAAAGAGGATTAGGGTGGGATTGTAACACCCTTACCCAGGTCACATCCCTGATCCAATGTAAAGGGAGTTTCCCTGGGGTGCAGGCTGCACCACCTTATATCTCTCAAGAGATAAAAAGGAAAGGGAAGTGAGCAGAAAAGGAGGACCTCACACCACCAAGAAAGCAGTGCTGGGAGCAGAGCATGTCCTTTGGACCCAGGGTTCTTGCATGGAGAAGCTCCTAGGCCAGGGGAAGATTGATGAGAAGGACTTTCCTCCAGAGCCGACAGAGAGAGAAAGCCTTCCCATGGAGCTGGCTCCCTGAATTTGGACTTCTAGCCTACTACCAAACCAAACCAAACCCAGTACCATCCAATCAATTCCTACTCATAGCAACCCTACAGGACAGAGTAGAACTGCCCCGTAAAGTTTCCAAGGAGTGCCTGGCAGATTCGAACTGCCAACCCTTTGGTTAGCAGCTGTAGCACTTAACCACTACTCCACCAGGGTTTCCTCTAGCCTACTAGACTGTGAGAAAATACATTTCTCTTTGTTAAAACCATCCAATTGTGGTATTTGTTATAGCAGCACTAGATGACTAAGACAGGTGCCATCAAGTCAGTTCTGACTCATAGCGACCCTGTGTATAACAGAACAAAACACTGCCCTGTCCTACACCATCCTCACAATCATTATGCTTAAGCCCATTGTTGCAGCCACTGCATCAATTCATCTCATTGAGGGTCTTCCTCTTTTTTGCTGACCCTCTACTTTACCAAGCATGATGTCCTTCTCCAGGAACTAATCTCTCCTGACAACATGTCCAAAGTATGTGAGACATAGTCACGCCATCCTTGCTTCTAAGGAGCATTCTGGTTGTACTTCTTCCAAGACTTATTTGTTCGATCTTTTGGCAGTCCATTGTATTCAGTATTCTTCTCCAACACCACAATTCAAAGGCATCAGTTCATCTTTGGTCTTCATTATTCATCATCAAGCTTTCACATGTATGGGAAGCAATTGAAACTTATAGGCAGAGTTAAAAGAGCTTTGTAAGTCTCGCCCGAGCAGAACAGAGGCCAAGGGGCTAGAGAGAAGTGTGCTTGTGGGCACTACTAAGAAGGGGCTGTCTTGATGAAACAACTGTCCTGAGTATTCCTGAACCTGAATTATAACCTCTTACTTCCCTAGTAAGGCCCATAATCGTAAGTATTGTCTGTGAGTTCATTGTGGCCATTGCAATGAATTGTCAAACCCAGCAAAGTAGAAGTTGCTGTGGGAGGGAAGGTTGGTGTCAGAATTGATAAAGATGGCGGAGAAAGAAGGCATGTCTGACCTCTGCCTCATAGGAATCAGCCCTGGGATGTTGATATTGATTCTCCTTCTCCTTGTGAAGTTAGAGGAGGCCAGACGCCATCCCCATGCCGTTTTTACAGTCTGAAAGCTCTGCTGAAACCTATCCACCTTGGTGACCCTGCAGGTATTTGAAATACCAGTGGCATAGCTTCTAGCATCATAGCAACACATGCAAGCCACCACAGTATGACACACTTAATAAACGGGTGGTGAGGAGACAGCATAGTAGATTTTAAAAGTCAAGTCTAAATTAGAATCCCAGCTCTGCCTTTCATTAGCTGTTTGACCTTGGACAAGTTAACTCAATTATCTTGGCCTCTGTGTTCTCGTCTATACATAAAATAATAATAGTCCTATCTCAAAAGTTGAGGATTAAATGATATCGTTTAGCACTATGCCTCACATGTAATAAAAGAGCAAAACAGTAGTTCTAAGATTAACTGCTTTACCTGTTCAAGGCACATATCTCTTATACAGTGAAGGTGGGACTGAAATGAGGACCTTTCTCTAGAACACAGGTTTTTATGGTGCTATTTTCCTATACCATGTTGCCATTTTCAGAAATTCTCTTCCAGGACAGAGGTTTGAGCAGTAGTAATCATGCCAGACCACAGAGTTAGAAGTTTCAGAGCCTCAAGACCAGATTCACAAGCTGGAGGTGGGAGCGAGGAGGGGAAGACTGGGTTCAGCCCAGACTAGATCATACAGTTTGTGTGAGCACCATCTCTCTCCTCAGTCACCAGTGGCTAATCCCAGTGCCCACACCTGGGAGAGGACCCTGGTCAGACCCAGAGCCTGGGAGCTGTCATCTGAGTCCGAAGCCAGGTGACATCTGGAGCTCTAGGCCAACGTGCAGTACACACCTGATTATTTCTGAGCGGCTTATCTAAGAACGTTACTGGGTGGCTTTACTGGAGAACTCTACCAGACTTTCAGAGAAGAGTTAACACCACTACTACTAAAGGTATTTCAGAACATAAGGATGGAAAAGGATGGAATACTCCCAAACTCATTCTGTGAAGCCAGCATAATCCTGATACCAAAACCAGGTAAAGACTCTACAAAAAAGAAAATTACAGACCAATATCCCTCATGAACTTAGGTGCAAAAATCCTCAACAAAATTCTAGCCAATAAAATTCAACAACGTATCAAAAAAAAAAAAAAATTCACCACAAACAAATGGGGTTCGTACCAGGTATACAGGGATGGTTCAACATTAGAAAAAACAATCAATGTAATCCATCACATAAATAAAATGAAAGACAAGAACCACATGATCTCATCAATTGATGCAGACAAGGCATTTGACAAAGTCTAACACCCATTCATGATAAAAACTCTCAACAACATAGGAATAGAAGGAAAATTCCTAAACATTATAAAGGGCATTTATACAAAGCCAACAGCCAATATCATCCTAAACAGAGAGAGACTAAAACCATTCCCACTGAGAACAGGGACCAGACAAGGATGCCCTTTATCACCATGCTTATTCAACATTGTGCTGGAGGTCCTACCCAGAGCTATTAGACTGGATAAAGAAATAAAGGGCATACAGATTGGCAAAGAAGAAGTAAAAGTATCTCTATTTGCAGATGACATGATCTTATAGACAGAAAAACCTAAGGAATCCTTAAGAAAACTAATAGAAGAGTTCAGCAGAATATCAGAGTACAAGATAAACATACGTAAATCAGTTGGATTCCTCTACATCAACAAAGAGAGCGACAAAGAGGAAATCACCAAATCAATACCATTTACAATAGCCCCTAAGAAGATAAAGTACATGGGAATAAATCTAACCAGAGACGTAAAAGACCTATACAAGGAAAATTACAAGACAGTACTCCAAGAAACAAAAAGAGGCCTACATAAGTGGAAAAACATAGCTTGCTCATGGATAGGAAGACTCAACATATCCTACCCAAAGCAATCTATAGATACAATGCAGTCCCGATCCAAATACCAGTGACATTTTTTAATGAGCTGGAGAAACAAATCGCCAACTTCATATGGAAGGGAAAGAGGCCCCAGATAAGTAAAGCATTACTGAAGAACAAAGTGGGAGGCCTTACTTTACCTGATTTTGGAACATATTATACCACCACAGTAGTCAAAACAGCCTGGTACTGGTACAACAACAGATACATAGACCAATGGAGCAGAATTGAGAATCCAGACATAAATCCATCCACATATGAGCAGCTGATATTTGACAAGGGCCCAAAGTCTGTTAAATGGGGAAAAGACAGTCTCTTTAACAAATGGTGCTGGCATAACTGGATATCCACCTGCAAAAAAATGAAACAAGACCCATACCTCACACCATGCACAAAAACTAACTCAAAATGGATCAAAGACCTAAATATAAAATCTAAAACAGTAAAGATCATGGAAGAAAAAATAGGGGCAACACTAGGAGCCCTAATACATGGCATAAACAGTATAAAAAAACATTACTAACAATGCAGAAGAGAAACTAGATAACTGGGAGCTCCTAAAAATCAAACACCTATGCTCATCCAAAGACTTCACCAAAAGAGTAAAAAGATTACCTACAGACTGGGGAAAAGTTTTTAGCTATGACATTTCTGATCAGCGCCTAATCTCTAAAAGCTACATGATACTGCAAAAACTCAACTACATGGGAAGATAGAGAGAGAGGGAAGATGGCAAAATTGGCACGAAACGAGAGACTGAAAGGGCTAACTCAATAGGGGGAGAGCAAGTGGGAGAAGGGAGTAAGATGTATATAAACTTACATGTGACAGACTGATTGGAATTGTAAATGTTCACTTGAAGCTTAGTAAAAGTTAATTTAAAAAAAAAGTAAAAAAAAAAAAAAACAACTACAAAAAGACAGATACCCCAATTAAAAAATGGGCAAAGGATATGAACAGGCACTTCACTAAAGAAGACATTCAGGCAGCTAACAGATACATCAGGAAATGATCACGATCATTAGCCATTAGAGAAATACAAATCAAAACTACAATGAGATTCCATCTCACTCCAACAAGGCTGGCATTAATCCAAAAAACACAATAAACATTGGAAAGGTTGTAGAGAGACTGGAACACTTACACACTGCTGGTGGGAATGTAAAATGGTACAACCACCTTGGAAATTGATTTGGCACTTCCTTAAAAAGTTAGAAATAGAACTACCATAAGATCCAGGAATCCCACTCCTTGGAATATATCCTAGAGAAGTAAGAGCCATCACACAAACAGATATATCCACACCCATGTTCACTGCAGCACTGTTTACAATAGCAAAAAGATGGAAGCAACCAAGGTGCCCATCAACAGTGAATGGATAAATAAATTATGGTATATTCACACAATGGAATACTACGCATTGACACAGAACAACAATGAATCTGTGAAACATTTCATAACATGGAGGAATCTGGAAGGCATTATGCTGAGTGAAATTAGTTGCAAAAGGACAAATATTGTATGAGACCACTATTATAAGAACTCAAGAAATAGTTTAAACAGAGAAGAAAATATTCTTTGATGGTTACGAGAGGGAGGAGGAAGGAAGGGAGGGAGAGGGGGATTCACTAGATAGTAGACAAGAACTAATTTAGGTGAAGGGAAGGACAATACACAATACAGGAGAGGTCAGCACAACTGGACTAAATCAAAAGCAAAGCAGTTTTCCTGAATAAACCGAACGCTTCCAAGGCCAGCGTAGCAGGGGCAGGAGCTTGGGGTCCATGATTTTAGGGAACATCTAGGTCAATTGGCATAATAAAAACTATTAAGAAAACATTCTGCATCCCGTTTTGGAGAGTGGTGTCTGGGGTCTTAAACGCTAGCAAGCAGCCATCTAAGATGGAACAATTGGTCTCAACCCACATGGAGCAAAGGAGATTGAAGAACACCAAAGACACAAGGTAAGTATGAGCCCAAGAATCAGAATGGGCCACATAAATCAGAGACTACATCAGCCTGAGACCAGAAGAACTAGATGGTGCCCGGCTACAACCAATGACTACCATGACAGGGAGCACAACAGAGAATCCCTGAAGGAGCAGGAGAGCAGTGGGATGCAGACCCCAAATTCTCGTCAAAAGACAAGACTTAATGGTCTGACTGAGACTAGAGGGACCCCTGAGGTCATGGTCCTCAGACCTTCTGTTAGCCCAAGACAGGAACCATGCCCAAAGCCAACTCTTCAGACAGGGATTGGACTGGATTATAAGACAGAAAATGATACTGGTGAGGAGTGGGCTCCTTGGATCAAGTAGACACATGAGACTATGGGTGCAGCTCCTGTCTGGAGGGGAGATGTGAAGGCCAAGGGGGACAGAAGCTGGCTGAATGGACACGGAAACAGGGTGAAAAGAAGGAATGTGCTGTCTCATTACGGTGAGAGCAACCAGGAGTATATAGCAAGGTGTATATAAGGTTTTGTATGAGAGAATGACTTGATTTGTAAACTTTCACTTAAAGCACAATAATATAATAAGGGAAAAGTTTTCTTTCAACATTGATTTTCATTCTGAATCAGGCCATGTAATACCAAATTTTTTAAATCAATGAAAGACTTGCATAAGAGAGGGAAAAAAAAAAATGTTATTGTCAGTTACAGACCTCTATTTAATTCCTTATCAACTCATTAGAGATAACAATCTTCAGCTTAAAGAGACCAAAGCCAACTGAAAAAAAAAAAGACCAAACCCGTTGCAGTCGGACTCATAGTGACTCTATAGAACAGAGTAGAACTGCCTCATAGGGTTTCCAAGGAGCATCTGGTGGATTCAAACTGCCAACCTTTTGGTTAGTTGCTGTAGCTCTTAACCACTACACCACCAGGGTTTCCAGTCCAAGTACAAAAAAAAAAAAAATCCATTGCCGTCGAGTCCGACTCATAGGGACCCTATAGGACAGGGTAGAACTGCCCCACAGAGTTTCCAAGGAGCACCGGGTGGATTCAAACTGCCAACCTTTTGGTTAGCAGCCGTAACTTGACCACGATGCCACAAGGGTTTCCATGCCAACTAGAGTACTCCTATAATTTTCTCCCCTGAATAGGCATCAGAAACACCTGAGATTGTGAAAGATGTTAATTCTTGTGTCCTACCACTGAGATAAAGAGCCCTGGTGGCCCAGTGGTTAAGAACTCAGCTACAAACCAAAAGGTCAGCAGTTTGAATCCACCAGCTGCTCCTTGGAAACCCTAGGGGATGGTTCTACTCTGTCCTACAGGGTCGCTATGAGTTGGAATTGATTCCATGGCAACGGGTTTGGTTTGGTTTTGGACCACTGAGATATGGATCTTATTGAACTGGTATGAGGCCTGAAAAACTATTTGAAAAATCTCTCGAGGCAATTCTGAACCATGTCCTGGTTTGGGAACCACTGCAATTAAGATAGTGATTTTATTTTTATTTTGCCATTGAGGAAAAGGCCCCAAACCAGGTAAAGTGACCTCCCCAAGGTCACACAGAGAGGGTATTGGTAACAACATTCCTTCTATCTCTTTATCCCAAATTCTCTTTGCATTTTAATCCCAGGCAACCCAACTGGAAGATATCTGAAAAACAAGGATTTAATTATTGCCTAGATTGGTCCCTGGGTAACACAAACAGTTTGCACTCAACTACTAACCTAAATGTTGGCAGTTCCAACTCACCCAGTGGCACCGTGGAAGAAAGGCCTGGCAATCCACTTCCATAAAGATTACAGCCAAAACTGCCTATGAAGCATAGTTCTACTCTATAACGCATGCGGTCACCATGAGTCAAAATCTATAGCAACGAGTGTGTTTTTGCTTTTGCCTTTAATTATTATTACCTGCCTCTAGGGAATACTTATGGGATGAGACTAGCTGTTCCCTGCATGAGGACTTCCAGGGGCCAAGAGGAGAAAGCAGAGACCCTCCCAGGCTCTTGGAGTTCAGGTGGCTTCCTTGTTTGATTTTGAGAGCTGAACATTCCCCAGACTCTTGACCCCTGGAGCCAAATGCTGGAGTATCTGTTACACCGGATTATCTGTGCCTGGCCCTTGCAGCTGTGTGGAGAATTGTATGTTGCCTTTGCGGCCTGAAGCTCTCCATCCATCCTGTGTGGATTTACTCTTGCCTGTGGTGAGCACACAGAAGTGGATAATGTGTGGAGAGCGGGCAGGCAGCTGGAGAGCGGGCAGGCAGCAAGGATGGGGGTAGATGGGAACTCAGTCTCAGAGCTCAGCTGAGAGACTCACACCCTGTTGAAGCTTGGATTGATTGGCTGTAATTTGTTTGCCCTTCTCAGTTTGTCTCAGACCTAGCAGCTGGCACTGTGTCCTCTGGGCAGCTCCTGCAGGGAGCGAATTACCGTCAAGGTTAGGAAAGCTCTGGGTCTCTCAGTGGTGCTGGTCTCCCAGGTCCCTTCTTCCCAGAGGCAGGCGACCCTCCACTCTAGAAATAAAAGTGACCCCTCAGACAGCTTCCTGTTTCCTGAAGCCCTATCTTCTCTGTACTTGGCCTCTTTGCTCTCTCTCTCTTCTTTCCTATCCTCGGCTCACACTAAATGGCTTTCTCTTGCCATCTGTAGAATGTGTAGAATATGATCTGCCCCAGCCTGGGTAGCACAGGCAGTTTGTAACCAGCTGCCAACCGAAAGGTTTTCAGTTCAAGCCAGCCCAGTGGCTCCGCAGAAGAAAATTCAGGTGAACTGCTTTTGTAAAGATGACAGCCAAGAAAACTATGGGGCAGTTCTACTCTAATACGCAGGGTCACCGTGAGTCGAGACCGACTCAGCGGCAGCTAACAACAAAAACAGTCAGAAGAGCAAACGAGAAATCTTAGGTGGTGTCAGGGTTACTGAGTAACCTTGAGTGTGGTCTCTGTACTTAATGCTGTTAATTGCTTTAATGTGAGTCCAGGTATAAATGTCTGTGTTATCATCTACTGTCCCAGGAGAACATTTTTATAAAAGTGTCTAGCCCCCTTTCAAACTGATTTTTTTCTCCTTTCCCTAACTTACTGGGTGAGTCATGTAAGATAGCTCTTAAACAGTACATCTGCTTATGCCTCAGGCAGTGTGGGCAGGGAGACAGGTCCTATGATTGGAGTTAGGCCTTGGTTGGAGTCCCAGCACTGCCATTTTCAGGCTGTGCCTCTTAGCCAGGTCATTTCACTTACTGGTGCTAATACCCATTTTCCAGGATGTTGCAGGACTCATAAATGACCAGAGTGGTAAAAGCACTTTGAAATCCAGAAAATTCCTTACTAAGGTCAGGTGTTGCTACAGTGTCCCATGGGAGAAAGTAAAATAAATACAAGGCCAATTTTTAGGGCTTATAGTCCAAAGGGGAAGACAAAATTTCCATGGGCTTAAGCTAGGAGCGGGAGTCCCTGGGTGGCACCAATTGTTAAGCCCTAGCCAAAAGGCTGGCTGTTCAAACCCACCCAGAGATACCTCAGAAGACAGGCCTGGCGATCTGTTTCCAAAAAGTCACAGCCTCGAAAACCCTATGGAGCAGTTCTACTATGCACGGGGTTACCATGAGTCAGAAACCACTCAATGGCAACTAACGACTAGCAAGGAGCTAAGTACTAAGCACTAAAAAAAAAAAAAGCACTAAGTACTGTAAAAAACAAAAATCATATTAAGCCAATAATAGAAATTGATTGAAGTTCAATATGTGATTTGCAAATCAGGGTAACATTCCAACTAAAAAAAAACCCAAACCCACTGCCATTGAGTCGATTCCAACTCATAGTGAGCCGAGAGGACAGAGTAGAACTGCCCCATAGAGTTTCCAAGGAGCACCTGGCAGATTTGAACTGCTGACCTCTTGGTTAGCAGCCATAGCACTTAACCACTACGCCACCAGGGTTTCCACATTCCAACTAGAGAGTCAAAAATGCCCAAAAATTAGAGATCTTCCAAAGACTCTTACACCTCATCTTAGTGACATTGCCATGGAAACGGAGCCGGAACAGTGTTTATGTGATAACAGCTTACCCTAAAACAAAGCTTCTAGTCTGACCTTGGAGTTTCTGTTCCTTCAAACTGACCACACATAGATGGATAATTCTTCAAAAGAAACCCAATGCCTAAGGCAAGCTGATTTTTTACTAGTTTACCTAGACCATTCTTTGACTCCAAGGTGACTTTTAGGGGACCGTTTTCTTCAAGACTCAAGGTTCAAAAGGACACCTAAGGGCAATGGCCTAGTGGGTTACCCCAACCATGGATCCCAGAAATCTGGATTCCAGGAGAATTAAAACTGCTTCTCAGTGCTTTCTGTGCCAAGGGCTCCCGCCTGAGGTGGGTTGGGTCCAGGCAGCTGACGTTACTTCCTACAAAAGAAACGCAGGCCTTAGTTCACTCAGCCTTGGACAAAGCTGAGCTCTAATAGCAACTTCTTGAAAAAGCCCAAAATGCATCCTGATGCAGGTTCTAAGACAAACCAGAAAACAACTACTGGGAAATCACAGCCCATACTTGCTGAGTGCTTCAGACTCCACAAGGACCCACCCACTGCCTGGATTGCTGCTGCTTCTCTGCAGGGATACAATTTTCTCACCTCTCAGGTGAGGCCAAGATGGTACCTAGGGCGTCACCTCTCACAGGGAACTGTAGGGCAGAGTTTAGTGGAACCGTCCTCTCTTCCCCTTCCCTCTCTCCCTCTGAAAGTAAGGACAACTTAACTCTAGAAAGACAAACCTCCCTCCCTTGTAGGAAGAAATGAGAAAATACATCTCAAACACAGGCACATAGATGGGTCACTGAAGAGTATTTATTGTCATATTTATCATCGGGCCGATCCTTCCTCGTCCTGTGCCTCAGTTTTCCCACGTACTTCAAGGAGGTTAGTCTAAGTGATATCCAATGTGCCCTCCCTTCTGAGAGCCTTCTCACCCTGGCCCATTGCAGGCTAATGATCCTCTGTGGCCTCAGGTCTTCTGAGCTATGAAGTGGGACACCTGGAGCTGGTGGAAGTTTCTCAGAAGACTGAGGACTTTGTCATCATCGACACAGCAAGGGCAGGATCTGCATCTAGCCCATATACAGTGTCTGACACCTAATTAAAACAAACAAACCTGGTGCCATCGAGTCGATTCCGACTCTTAGCGACCCTATAGGACAGAGTGGAACTGCCCCACAGAGTTTCCAAGGAGCAGCTGGCGGATTTGAACTGCCAACCCTTTGGTTCGCAGCTGTAGCACTTAATCACTATGCCACCAGGGTAGTCCTCAATAAATACTGGATGAATGAATGAAATGGATGTGCTATCTCCACCATGCTGTCTCTCTCAGATGTTGAAACTATAATAATTTACTACTATTTAGATGACATCACCCCAGCTCTCTGGGAGGACTTCCATTTCACCCTACCCCACAAATGATATAGGAAACAGGCTCCTATAGAAAAAGGTTCTCGAATTTAGTGTGCTGTATAAATATCACCTGAGGAGCTCACTAAATAGCAGATTCCTGGGCTCACCCCCGAGATACTGAAACAGAATCTCCAAAAGTCCCAGAAATAAACCTTTTGTGTGTTTTCTTTATTAAACATTTTATTGTTGACATTTTCAAACATATACAAAAGTAGACCCAATAGTTTAATGAACTCCATATACCCATCACTCAGCTTCAAAAATTTTTTCAACATATGCCAATCTGATTTCGTTTATACACCACCTGCTTTCCCTCCAAATTCCAAACATCATATCATTTCATCCATACTTTGTTTTGTATCTCCAAAAAATAAATACATTTAAAAAATTCCTAAAATAATTAACAATAATTCCTTAATATTGTCAAATATCCAGTCAATATTCAGATTTGCCCAATTAGCTCATAATTTTTTTACTAGTTGATTTGTTCAAATCAGGATCCAAACAAGTTCCATACCATGCAATTGGTTGATTTGTCTCTTAAATCAGTTTTTAAAGAACTTTTTGAAATAATACTAGACTCACATAAAAAAAAAAAAAACTCACATAGAAGTTACAAAAATAATTCAGAGAGTTTCTGTGTATTTTTCACCTGGCTTCCCCCAATGATAACATCTTACATAACCCTAGTATAATTATCAAAACCAGACAATTGACGTTAGTACAATACTGTTAATTAAAACTACAGACCTTATTCACATTTCACCAGTTTTTATATGCACTCACTTATCATTCTTTTCCCTTTATATATAGTTCCATAAAAGTTTATCATATATAAAATTTACATAGAAAAACAAGAATGCTCCTTAGAAGTGAGGAAGGAAAGACTTCATCTTGCTTACTTTGGGTACATCATTAGGAAAGACCAATCACTAGAAAAAGACGTCATGTTTGGTAAGATAGAGAATCATTGAAAATGAAGGAAATCCTCAATGAGCTGGTTTGACACAATAGTCTCAACAACGGACTCAAACATACCAATGATTGTGAGGATGGAGCAGAGCCAGGCAATGTTTCATTCTGTTACATATAAGGTCACCATAAGTCGGAGCAGACTTGATGGTAACTATCTTAATTATCTAGTGCTGCTATAAGAGAGTAGGGCCCTGGTGGTGCAGTGGTTAAACGCTTGGCTGCTAACCAAAAGGTCAGCGGTTCAAATCCACTAGCCACTCCTTGGAAACTGTATGGGGCAGTTCTAATCTGTCCTATAGGGTGTCTATGAGTCAGAATCGACTCAATGGCAATGGATTTTTGGTTGACTATGAAAGAAATACCACAAGTGGATGGCTTTAAACAAAGAAAAATTTATTCTCTCACAGTTTAGGAGGCAAAAAGTCCAAATTCAGGATGCCTGCTCTAGGGGAAGGCTTTCTCTCTCTAATAGCTCTGGGAGAAGGTCCTTGTCATCAATCTACCCTGGTCTAAGAGCTTCTCAGCACAGGGACGCCAGGCCCAAACTACACACTCTACTCCTGTCTCTTCTTTCTTGGTGGTAGGAGGTCCTTCTCCTCTCTACTCAATACTCTCTTTTATATCTCAAAAGAGTTTGCTACAAAACACTACCTAATCCTGTAGATTATGTTCTGCCTCATTACCATCATAACCCAAAACAAACCCACTGCTGTCGAGTCAATTCCGACGCATAGCGACCCTAAAGGACAGAGTAGAGCTGCCTCATAGGATTTCCAAGGAGCAGCTGATAGATTCGAACTGCTGACCTTTTGGTTAGCAGCTGAGCTCTTAACCACTGTGCCACCAGGGCTCCTTTTAGAGGTTAGAATTTACAACACATAGGATTATCAGATCGCAAAATGGAGGACAACCATACAATACTGGGAATCATGGCCTAGCCAAGTTGACATACATATTTAGGGGACACAATTCAATCCATAACAGCAACTAACGACAACACTATAAGTTTGTATAACCACAATCGTGGTACAGAACTGTTAACCAAAGAAACTCTCTCGTGTTACCTCTTTATAGTCATGCCTTCCCCCACCTCCCCAACCCTAATACCTGGAAACCACTGATCCACTTTACATCACTATAATTTTGTCATTTCAAGAATGTTATATAAATGGAATCATATAGTATGTAACCTTTTAAGATTGGATTTTTTTTTCACTCAGCGTAATACCCTTGAGGCTTATTCAAGTTGTAGTGAGTATCAATAGTTTGTTCATTTTTGAGTAGTATTCCATTTTAAACCACTTTTAACCTATAGATTTTCCCTCCCCCTTTTATTTTCTTGCCATTTATTGTTGAGCCTTATAGAATTTTTCTCATTCTGGACTTTGCTGATTTCATCCCCCTAGTGTTTCACTTGTTCCATTCTATTCCCAGTACTTCCTGTAACTGCTAAGTAGAACTTGAGGCTTGGTCAGAATCAGATTGACAGGAACTCTGAAATGACCCTCCAACCCTGCTTGTGACTCAGGGAGGTGTTACTGAACACACTTGGAGAAACGATGCTGTGGAGGAAGGAAGAGAGAGCCATGGTGCCTGGAGCTGTCTGAGAGGCTTCCACAGGACAAAGGCTTTGGACTGGGTTAGTGCTCCAGACAGGCACCCCCAGAGGTTGAACTTGAGGCACTACAGCAGCAGAAGAGGAGTAGGATTGGAAAGAACTTTCTGTGCAGCCTTCTTGGAGGGTTCGATGGAAGGCTGAGCCTGGAATACTGGTGAAACCCCCCAGCTACCGCCTCTGCTCCTGGGGCACTCCTCAGCTGGGAGCTAACCCAAGCAATCAGAGGGTATTTGCCTGGAGGAGGGGATACCACCTATCAGGGTGGGCCATGTTGAGGGTCAGGTCAGGGGGCTGTGAAATTGCCCTAAGGCATTTTTACATACCGGGCTTTCACACACCCTTCAAAGGTCTCCTTCCCAAGATAGAAGACCCTAAACCTGGAGAGGTGAGGGAATGCCTGCATTCAGGGGTAGGAAAGTAAAAGGGGCCGCGGGGAGGACCTTGGAACAGAGAGCATTGGACTCTGGGGCTCTCAGAGTTAGGAAGGGACCATGTCTGCTTGCACATCTCCCCAGGGGTGAGTGTAACCTCTCCAGGCTGCATCCAGGCCCCATGGTTGAACAGCTCCGATATACCAAGTGTCTCCTCATATTGTCCTGGGTCTCTGCCCACTGCTCTCTAGGACCATGGAGAACAAGCTCAATCTCTCTTCTACACAAAAGCCTTCTCAGTGCATGAAGACAGCGTCTCCAAAATAGACTGGCCATAATCTTTTGCTGTTTACAAGGACTGTTACATATGATCCTCATAACACTTCTGTGGGGCAGATTTCTTTCCTCTATTTTAGAGAAGGAAAAATAAGCTTAGAGAGAATAAGTGTCATGTCCAAGGTCACACAGAATTTGAATGTACATCCTGTTCAACCTTTCAACCTTGTCTTCCCCTGTTATATTCCCTTGAACCTTGTCATCTTCAAGCTTAAGGAAGTTTAACCTCCATTTCTCTTACTGCCATAAGGATGTCCATGGCTCTGTCCTTGTTTTAGTCAGGGTTTTCTAGAGAAATAGAACCAGTAAGGTACACATGCGTGCGCACAAACACACACACATAGAGTCATCACGGGAGTTGGAATCAACGTGATGGCAACTGTCTTAGGCTAGGTTCTCTCAAGGAGCAAAACCAGTGAAGCGTATATATAAACATATATAGAGAGATTTATTTCAATGAAATGACTTATGCAATTGTGGAGGTTGACAAGTCCCAAATTCATGGGCCAGGCAGCAGGCTGGAGGCATCTCCTGACTCATGTGGTTGCAGGGGCTGGTGAACCCAAAATCTGTAGATCAGGTGGCAAGGTTGTGGGAGCTGGCAAATCCACAACCTCCAAGCCAGGCAGCAAGCTGAAGGATTCTCATGTCCCAGGAACCAGAGGTCAGAGGATGATACAACAAATTCAGGATCAAGAGAAAGCAAGCTCTGCCAGAATATTCCTTTTTATATCATGAATGTAGGCCACACACCCCAAGGAAACTCCTCTTCCAACTGATTGGCTGCTTACATCCAATCACAGAATGGGAGGTGATACCCGGTGTCTGCCAAACCACTGAGAATTGTAGCCTAGCCAAGTTGACACATAACATTAACCACAGCAAGTAATAGCATAATATAAGAAAGAAAGATTGAGATTTATTTTTTAAAAATTGGCTCACGCGGTTGTTGGGGGCTGGTAAGTCCAAAATCTGTAGGTCAGGCAACAGGCTGGAGATTCTTGCAATCTTGTGTCCCCAAATCAGTAAGTCAGATGATGGGAAGAGTGAAGAGTGGAGAACTTGCGGCAAGCTGTCTATTTATGGTATGAAGGCAGAATACACTCTATGGAAACTCCCTTTTTGCTCTTAAGGGCTTCAACTGATTGGATGAGGCCCATCACATTGTGGAGGGTAATCTGCTTTATTTAAAGCCAGCTGATTTAATCACATATAACTACTTCATAATAGCATAAAGACTAGTGTTTGGCCAAATAATGAGTACCATAGCTAAGCCAAGTGGACGCATAAAATTAACCATCACACTCATCCATGTGCCAGGTTGGAAGATCCAGGATGGGAGATCCTGCTTCCTGGGCAGGAAGGGAAAGGACCTGAAACAGACACTTGTTCAGGGAGAAATAGTGAGGAGAGGGTGGGCCATCAGACTGTAGCAGGTGCTGGCTGCCTGGTGGGGTCAGCTGGCGGTGTGGTAGTTTGTTGTGGGAGAAGTGTGCGGTCGAGGGCCTTTCCCAGCATAGGAGAGGCTGAGGAGTCCCCAGGGAGAAGACACAGTATCATTGGGTGCAGGCCTAACAGGGCAGGAAGCTGGCTCTGATAGGGCACTTAGAATGGTATGTATGGCTGGAAGATCCTTTTGTGGTACAGATAGAAAGATTGAGGCCCAGATAGGGGTAGAGACTTTCCCAGAGATAGGCAGCAGGACAGTGACAGAGTCAGGAAAGGAGCCCAGGTCCCCTGGCCCTGTATACCACCCCACTGCCACTCAGAGCTCCCGTAGGAGGTCATGAGCCTGATCCATGCAGTAGAAGAGGGTACATACTCTTTTAGGTCCTCACTGGCTCCTGGCTGGATATGTCTGTCTCCCTAGTACTCCTCCTTTTGCCAGGCTGCAGAAATGGGGCCCTTGTTTGAGCCCCTCCAGAGCAACTTGTCATTCTCAGGACATAGTAGTGGGTAGGGAACATGGCCTGTCCTGTGTAGGTGTTTAGTGCTATGGGGTTATAGGGTCCTGGCAGAGAGGCCAGGACTAACCTAAGGTCACACAGCTAACATGTAGCAAAGCCAAGCCCTTGTTCTCTAAGGTCTGGGTGTCTTCTTAACCCCAGGAGAGCCTCCTGGAAGAACACTGTCTCTAGCCTGTAAAGAGAGTGGCAGGAAGAGGATGCAAGTATTTGAGGGATCTGGGCTATCTTTTCGACAGCAGTGGATTGTAGTGGGTGGGCTATCTTTGGCCTTCCCCAACATTTCCCCCTGCCTTCCATCCCACCTGCCAGCCTGTCAGCTTGTATTGAGGCAGTCACCCAGGGACTCTGCAGGTGAGCTGGAACTTCTGAAGTCCCTTCAAAATGGATCGCCTACATTTCCCACAATGCAAGCTTCTGTGTTTTTTCTCTCTTCACAAGACAACTTCTGCCTATCCTGTAAAATCCAGCTCAGATATACAGAAATTGACCATGTCCAAAGCCACAGAGGAAATCACATCAAATTCTAAAGAATTTTACCACAGTGCCGCATAATCAGAAGCCAACAAGAAAATCATAAACCTCCCATAGTGTCATGGATTGAATTATGTCTCCCCAAAAATGTGTGTATCAGTTTGGCTGGGCCATGATTCCCGGTATTGTGTGATTTTCCTATATATTGTAAATCCTGCCTCTATGACGTTAATGCGGGAGGATGGGCGGCAGTTGTGTTAGTGAGGCAGGGCTCAATCTACAAGATTGGATTGTGTCTTGAGGCAATCTCTTGAGATATAAAAGAGAGAAGTGAGCATAGAGACAGGAGGACCTCAAACCACCAAGAAAGCAGTGCAGGGAGCAGAGCTTATCCTTTGGACCTGGGGTCCCTGTGCAGAGAAACTCCTAGCCTGGGGGAAGATTAATGAGAAGGTTGACAGAGAGAGAAAGCCTTCCTCTGGAGCTGACACCCTGAATTTGGACTTTTAGCCTACTTTACTGTGAGAAAATAAACTTCTCTTTGTTAAAGCCATCCACTTGTGGTGTTTCTGTTATAGCAGCACTAGATAACTAAGACACATAGGTTGAAAATCTAAAAAACACACTTCTAAATCATCCATGGGTTAGAGAGGAAATTATAAAATGTTTAGAGCTGAATGATAAGGAAAGTATAAGCAGTTCTTCTAAGTCATTTCCTCTAAAGTCAGCCCTGACCCCCACTGGGCCAAGGATCTTCCAATGTCCCTCTAGATGCACTCTTACCCTCCTCCACCTGCTCTAGGTCCCAGGAGGCCAACCTCCATGGACTATGACAACAGGTTCCCCTGTCCAGGCTGCTGACAGGATTCAGCCAATGGGGAAACCTGGCCAGATATCAGAACGGGGGAGAGTGAGGCCCTGTATTTACCCCCAATCCTTCCCTGTATGATTGCTGTGGGCTGCATGTGCCCTTGACCTTAGGCCACAGCTTTTGGTAGGCAGCCCTCTCCTCATAGCCTCTGCTTCCACCACTCCCTCCCCCTACTCCTCAGTTTAGAGGTGACAGCTACACACTGCTAGCACCAGATCCATGTGGTTTCCCTACGCCTTGAGTGAACCACTAGTTTTTTTTTCCATTGCCATCAAGTCAGTTCTGAATCATGGCAACCCTGTGTGTTACAGACTTGAACTGATCCATAGGGTTTTCTTGGCTATAATCTTTATGGAAGCATATCACCAGGCCTTTCTTCCACAATGCCACCGGATAGGTTCAAACCACCAACCTTTAGCTTAGTAGTCGAGCACAAACTGTTTATGCCATGCAGGGACCTTTAAATAATGCTTTCATTAAACTCTCCTCAAAATACCCAATTTGGGTGTTCCGTGTGTTTCCTGCAGGTAACCCCACTCTTACAAAGTGCTCAACCATTAATCCATAACCTCACTCTCACTTCTGGATGACTAACCTCTGACCTTGTGTGGTCTGTGAGTTTAGTATCCATCCATGCTGACCTCTCAGCTCCTGAGGTCAGCAACTGGGCTGGCTTTATCACCTGATCCCCTGCTCTCAGAATACAGAGTCATGGTTGATAAAGGAAATTGATTCCAAAACCAAACTTGTTGCCATTGAGTCATTCTGACTCATAGTGACCCTATATGACAGAATAGAACGGCCCCATAGGGTTTCCTAGGCTGTAATCTTTTTTTTTTTTTAATTGTGTTTTAGGTGAAAGTTTACAGTGCAAATTAGTTTCTCATTCAAAAATGTATACACAAATTGTTTTGTGACATTGATTTCAATCCCTACAATGTGTCAGCACTCTCCTTCTTTCTCTTTACACCCTGGGTTCCCCCTATCCATTCGTCCAGGTTTCCTGTCCCTTCCTGGCTTCTCATCCTTGCTTATGGACAGGTGTTGCCCATTTGGTTTGGTATACTTGATTGAACTAAGAATCACGTTCCTCACGTGTGTTATTGTTTGTTTTACAGGCCTGTCTAATTTTTGGCTGAAAAGTAGACTTCCGGAGTGGCTTCAGTTCTGAGTTAGCAAGGTGTCTGGGGGCCACGGTCTTGGGAGTTCCTCCAACTCTGTCAAAATTTTTTTCTACATTTTTCTGCCTCTCTGTGCGGAACCTTTTACTGTGATCTCTGTCAGAGCAGTAGGTGGTGGTAGCCTGGCATCATCTAGTTCTTCCGGACTCCAGCTGGTGGAGGCTGTCAAAATTGTGGTCCATTAATCCTTTGGATTGATGTTTTCCTTGTGTTTTTGGTTTTCTTCATTCTCCTTTGCTCTGAACATGATGGGACCAATAGATGTATTTTGGATGGCTGCTCCCAAGCTTTTAAGACCCCAGATGCTACTCACCAAAGTCGGATGTAGAACATTTTCTTTTGAATTATGTTATGCCAATTGACCTAGATGTCCCAATCTAGACCATGGTCCCCAGCCCTCAACCCCAGTAACTCAGCCCCTCAAAGTGTTTGAATGTGTCAAGTTGTGCTGACTTCCCTTGTATTGTCTTTCCTTCACCAAAGTTGGAGCCCTGGTGGCGCAGTGGTTAAGAGCTCAGCTGCTAACCAAAAAGTCAGCAGTTCGAATCCACCAGCTGCTCCTTGGAAACCCTATGGGGCAGTTCTACTCTGTCCTATAGGGTCGGTATGAGTTGGAATCAACTCGACAGCAATGGTTTTCATTTTTATTATTATTCTCTAGTTAGTAATTTCACCTCCCTTTCCCTCCCCTCTCTCATAACCGTCAAAGATTGTTTTTGTTTTTCTGTGTGTAAATCTTTTCTTGGGTTTTTATAATAGTAGTCTCATACAATATGTCCTTTTGTGATTGTCTTATTTCACTCAGCTTAATGCCCTCCAGATTCATCCAAGTCGTGAGATGTTTCAAGGATCCATCATTGTTCTATATTGTTTCATGGTATTCCATTGTGTGTATGGACGATAATTTGTTTACCCATTCATCTATTGATGGGCATTTAGGTTGTTTCCATCTTTTTCTGTTGTGAATAATGCTGCAGTGAACATGGGTGTGCATATGTCTATTAATGTGACAGCTCTTAGTTCTCTAGGATACATTCCGAGGTGTGGGATTGCTGGATCATGTGGTATTTCTATTTCTAGCTTTTTAAGGAGGCACCATATCATTTTCCATAGTGGCTGCACCATTTTACATTCCCACCAGCAGTGCATAAGAGTTCCAATCTCCCCACAACCTCTCCAACATTTGTTATTTTCTGTCTTTTTGATTAGTGCCAGTAATGTTGGAGTGAGATGGTATCCCATTGCAGTTTTGATTTATTTGCATTTCTCTAATGGCTAATTATCTCGAGCATTTCCTCATGTGCTTGTTAGCTGCCTCAATGTCTTCTTTGATGAAGTTTCTGTTCATATCCTTTGCCCATTTTTTAATTGATTATTTGTCTTTTTGTTATTAAGGTGTTGAAGTATTCTATAGGCTTTAGAGATTAGACCCTTGTTGGATACGACGAAGCCAAAATTTTTTTCCCAATCTCTAAGTTCTCTTTTGGTGAAGTCTTCTTATGAACATTGTTTAATTCTTTTTTGTTGTTGTTGTTCTTGGTGGTATGAGGTCCCCAAATCTCTGCTTACTTCCCTTTCTTTCTTTTTTCTTTTTATTTTTATTGTGCTTTAAGTGAAAGTTTACAAATCAAGTCATTCTCTCACACAAAAACTTCTATACACCTTGCTACATATTCCCAATTGCTCTCCCCCTAATGAGACATCCCGCTCCCTCCCTCCACTCTTCCTTTTCATGTCCATTTTGCCAGCTTCTAACCCCCTCTACCCTCTCATCTCTCCTCCAGGGAGGAGATGCCAACGTAGTCTCAAGTGTCCACCTGATCCAAGATGCTCACTCCTCACCAGCATCCATCTCCAACCAATTGTCCAGTCCAATCACTGACCGAAGAGTGGGCTTTCAGAATGGTTCCTGTCCTTGGCCAACAGAGGGTCTGGGGGCCACAACCACAGGGGTCCTTCTAGTCTCAGTCAGACCATTAAGTCTGGTCTTTTTACGAGAATTTGGGGTCTGCATCCCACTGCTCTCTTGCTCCCTCAGGGGATCTCTGTTGTGTTCCCTGTCAGGGCAATCATCAGTTGTAGCTGGGCACTATCTAGCTCTTCTGGTCTCAGGCTGACGTAGTCTCTGGTTTATGTGGCCCTTTCTGTCTCTTGGGCTCCTAATTACCTTGTGTCTTTGGTGTCCCTCATTCTCCTTTGATCCAGGTGGGTTGAGACCAATTGATGCATCTTAGATGGCCGCTTGCTAGCGTTTAAGACCACAGATGCCACTCTCCAAGGTGGAATGCTAAATGTTTTCTTAACAGATTTTATTATGCCAATTGACTTAGATGTCCCCTGAAACCATGGTCCCCAAACCCCCAACCCTGCTACACTGGCCTTCAAAGAATTCAGTATATTCAGGAAACTGCTTTTGGTTTAGTCCACTTGTGCTGACCTCGCCTGTATTGTGTGCTCTCTTTCCCATTGCATAAAGTAGTTCTTATCTACTATCTAATTAGTGAGTACCCCTCTCGCAATGCCCCTCACTCCCCGCTCTAGTAACCATCAAAGAATATTTTCTTCTCTGTTTAAACTATTTCTCCAGTTCTTATAATAGTGGTCTTATACAATATTTGTCCTTTTGCCACTGACTAATTTCACTCAGCATAATGCCATCCAGATTCCTCCATGTTATGAAATGTTTCACAGATTCATCACCATTCTTTATCGATGCATAGTATTCCATTGTGTGAATATAGCATAATTTATTTATCCTTTCGCCATTGATGAGCACCTTGGTTGCTTCCATCTTTTTGCTATCGTAAACAATGCTGCAATGAACACGGGTGTGCATGTATCTATTCGTGTAAAGGCTATTATTTCTCTAGGATATATTCCAAGGAGTGGGATTGCTGAATCATATGGTAGTTCTATTTCTAGCTTTTTAAGGAAGCACAAAATCGATTTCCAAAGTGGCTGTACCATTTGACATTCCCACCAGCAGTGTATAAGCGTTCCAGTCTCTCCACAGCCTCTCCAACATTTATTGTTTTGTGTTTTTTGTATCAGTGCCAGCCTTGTTGGAGTGAGATGAAATCTCATTGTAGTTTTGATCTGCATTTCTCTAATGGCTAATGATCGTGAACGTTTCCTCATGTATCTGTTAGCTACCTGAATGTCTTCTTTAGTGAAGTGCCCGTTCATATCTTTTGCCCATTTTTTAATTGGGTTATTTCTCTTTTTGTAGTTGAGTTTTTGCAGTATCATGTAGATTTTAGAGATCAGGCACTGAGCAGAAATGTCATAGCTAAAAACCTTTTCCCAGTCTGTAAGTGGTCTTTCTACTCTTTTGGTGAAGTCTTTGGATGAGCATAGGTGTTTGATTTTTAGGAGCTCCCAGTTATCTAGTTTTTCTTCTGCATTGTTAGTAATGTTTTGTATACAGTCTCCTAACATTGTCCTTATTTTTTCTTCCATGATCTTTATCGTTTTAGATTTTATATTTAGGTCTTTGATCCATTTTGAGCTCGTTTTTGTGAATGGAGTGAGGTATGAGTCTTGTTTCTTTTTTTTGCAGATGGATATCCAGTTATGTCAGCACCATTTGTTAAAAAGACTGTCTTTTCCCCATTAAACTGTTTCGTCAAATATCAACTGCTCATATTTGGATGGATTTATGTCTGGATTCTCAATTCTGCTCCATTGGTCTATGTATCTGTTGTTGTACAAGTACCAGACTGTTTTGACTACTGTAGCAGTACAATAGGTTCTAAAATTAGGCAGGGTAAGACCTCCCAATTTGTTCTTCCTTTTTAGTAATCCTTTACCTATCTGGGGCCTCTTTCCCTTCCATACGAAGTTGGTGATTTGTTTCTCCATGTCATTAAAGAATGTCATTAGAATTTGGATCAGAATTGCATTAAATGTATAGATTGCAGAAGTGTTTTGTAGTTTTCTTTGTATAAGTCTTTTACATCTCTGGTAAGATTTATCCCTAAGTATTTTATCTTCTTGGAGGCTACTGTAAATGGTATTGATTTGGTAATTTCCTCTTTGATGTTCTTTTTATTGGTATAGAGGAATCCAACCAATTTTTGTATGTTTATCTTGTACCCCAATGCTCTGCTGAACTCTTCTATTAGTTTCAGTAGTTTTCTTGAGGATTCCTTAAGGTTTTCTGTGTATAAGATCATGGCATCTGCAAATAGAGATAATTTTACTTCTTCTTGCCAATCTGGATGCCCTCTATTTCTTTATCTAGCTTAATTGATATAGCTAGGATCTCCAGCACAATGTTGAATAAGACAGGTGATAAAGGGCATCATTGTCTGATTTCCGATCTCAAGGGGCATGCTTTCAGGCTCTCTCCATTTAGGATGATGTTGGCTGTTGGGTTTGTATAACAAAAAAAACCAAACCCAGTGCCATCGAGTCGATTCCGACTCATAGCAACCCTATAGGACAGAGTAGAACTCCCCCATAGTGTTTCCAAGGAGCGCCTGGCGGATTCAAACTGCCAACGCTTTGGTTAGCAGCTGTAGCATTTAACCACTACGCTACCAGGGTTTCCTGGCTTTGTATAAATACCCTTTATTATGTTGAGGAATTTTCCTTCTATTCCTATTTTGCTGAGAGTTTTTATCATGAACGGGTGTTGAACTTTGTCAAATGCCTTTTCTGCATCAATTGGTAAAATCATGTGATTCTTTTTTTTAATTTATTTATGTGATTTAAAAAAACCCAGTGCCCTTGAATCACATTCATTGTTTTTCTAATATTGAACCATCCCTGCATACCTGGTATGAATCCCACTTGGTCATGGCGAATTATTTTTTTGATATGTTCTTGAATTCTATTGGCTAGAATTTTGTTGAGGATTTTTGCATCTAAGTTCATGAGGGATATAGGTCTGTAATTTTCTTTTTTCATGGTGTCTTTGCCTGGTTTTGGTATCAGGGATATGGTGGCTTCATAGAATGAGTTTGGGAGTATTCCATCCTTTGCTCTGCTCTGAAATACCTTCAGTAGTAGTGGTGTTAACTCTTCTCTGAAAGTTTTTTAGAACTCTGCAGTGAAGCCATCCAGGCCAGGGCTTTTTGTGTTAGGAGTTTTTTGATTACCTTTTCAACCTCTTCTTTTGTTATGGGTCTATTTAGTTGTTCTACCTCTGTTTTTCTTAGTTTAGGTAGGTAGTGTATTTCTAGGAATTCATCCATTTACTTCCAGGTTTTCAAATTGGTTAGAGTACAATTTTTCGTAATAATCTGATATGATTCTTTGAATTTCACTTGGGTCTGTTGTAATATCGCCCATCTCATTTCTTATTCAGATTATTTGCTTCCTCTTCTGTTTTTCTTTTGTGAGTTTGGCCAGTGGTTTCTCAATTTTGTTGATCTTTTCAAAGAACCAGCTTTTGGCCTTGTTAATTCTTTCAATTGTTTTTCTGTTTTCTATTTCATTTAGTTCTGCTCTAATTTTTATTATTTGTTTTCTTCTGGTGCCTGAGTGTTTCTTTTGTTGCTCTCTTTCTATTTGTTCAAGATCTAGGGATAATTCTTCGATTTTGGCCCTTTCTTGTTTTTGGGTGTGTGCACTTATTGATATAAATTGACCTCTGAGTACTGCTTTCGCGTTCCAAAGGTTCTGATAGGAAGTGTTTTCATTCTCATTGGATTCTCTGAATTTTGTTTATTTCATCCTTAATGTCTTCTATAATCTAGTCTTTTTTGAGCAGGGTATTGTTCAGTTTCCAAGTGTTTGATTTCTTTTCCCTGCTTTTTCTGTTATTGATTTCCATTTTTATGGCCTTATGGTCAGAGAAGATGCTTTATAATATTTCCATGTTTTGGATTCTGCTAAGGCTTGCTTTATGACCTAGTATGTGGTCTATTCTAGAGAATGTTCCATGTGCACTAGAAAGGAAAGTATACTTGGTTGCTGTTGGGTGGAGTGTTCTGTATATGTCTATGAGGTCAAGTTGGTTGATTGTGGCATTTAGGTCTCCCGTGTCTTTACTGACCTTCTTTCTGGATGTCCTGTCCTTCACCGAAAGTAATGTGTTGAAGTCTCCTACTATTATTGTGGAGCTGTCTATCTCACTTTTCAATGCTGATAGAGTTTGCTTTATGTATCTTGCAAGCCTCTCATTAAATGCATAAATATTTAATATGGTTATATCTTCTTGGTATATTGTCCCTGGATTTAACTTTAAAGTCTATTTTGTCAGAAATTGATATTGATATTGCTACTTCTGCTCTTTTTGCTTGATATATTTTTTTCCATCCTTTGAGTTTTTTTGGGTTTTTTTGAGTTTTAGTTTGTGTCTCTAAATCTAAGGTGTGTCTCTTGTAGGCAGCATATAGATGGATCATGTTTTTTAATCCATTCTGCCACTCTCTGTCTCTTTATTGGTGCATTTAGTCCATTTATATTCAGCGTAATTATGGATAGGTATGAATTTAGTGCTATCATTTTGATATCTTTTTTTGTGTGTTGTTGATGGTTTCTTTTTCCCACTTAATTTTATGTGCTGAGTAGATTATATATTGTCCTTTCCTCATATTTGTTGTTGTTGATTTTGTTTCTGCTGAGTCTCTATTTTTCTTTTTTTTGTATTTTATTTTGATGTGCAGGATAGTTTGTCTGCTTTGTGGTTACCTTATTATTTACCCCCATTTTTCTAAATTTAAACCTAAATTTTATTTCTTTGTATTGCCGTACCTTACTCTCCTCATGGAAGATCTATGACTACATTTCTTAGTCCCTCTTTATTGTTTTAATGTTGTCTTCTTTTATATAATAACATTGCTGTCACCCTGTTTTTAGCATTTTTTTTTCAATCTTGGTTTTTTTTTTGTTTTTTTTTCCCTGTTTGAATTGCCTTCTGATTGCTCTGCCCAGTGTTCTAGTCTTGGGTTGATACGTGATATTACTGATTTTCTAACCAAAGAACTCCCTTTAGTATTTCTTGTAGTTTTACTTTGGTTTTTACAAATACCCTAAACTTCTGTTTATCTGGAAATGTCCAAATTTCACTTTCATATTTAAGAGACAGTTTTGCTGGATATATGATTCTTGGCTGGCAGTTTTTTTCCTTCAATTTTTTAAATAAGTCATCCCATTGCCTTCTTGCCTGCATGGTTTCTACCGAGTAATCCGAGCTTATTTTTATTGACTCTCTTTTGTAGGTGACTTTTCGTTTATCCCTATCTGCTCTTAAAATTCTCTATTTATCTTTGGTTTTGGCAAGTTTGATTATAATACATCTTGGTGACTTTCTTTTAAGATCTACCTTACGTGGATTTCGATGAGCATCATGGATAGATATCTTCTCATCTTTCACGATATCAGGGAAGTTTTGTGCCAACAAATCTTCAACAATTCTCTGTGTATTTTCTGTCATCCCTCCATGTTCTGGTACCCCAATCACTCGTAGGTTATTTCTCTTGATAGAATCCCACATGATTCTTAGGGTTTCTTCAGTTTTTTTTAATTGTTTTATCTGATTTTTCTTCAAATATATTAGTGCCAAGTGATTTATCTTCAAGTTCTGAAATTCTGGCTTCTACCTGCTCAATTCTGCTCCTCTGACTTTCTATTGAGTTGTCTATTTCTGTAAATTTATTGTTAATCTTCTGAATTTCTGATTGCTGTCTATGGGTTTTTCCAGCTCATTAAATTTTCATTATGTTCCTGAATAATCTTTTTAATTTCTTCAATTGCTTTATCTGTGTGTTCCTTGGCTTGTTCTGCATATTGCCTCATTTTCTTCCTGATGTCTTGAAGGGTTCTGTATATTAATCATTTGTATTCTGCCTCTGGTAATTCCAGGAATGCACTTTCATCTAGAAGATTCCTTGATTCTTTGTTTTGAGAGCTTGTTGAGGTGGTCATGGTCTGTTTCTTTATGTGATTTGATATTGATTGTTGTCTCTGAGCCATCTATCAATAAGTTATTGTATTAGTTTATTTTACGTTTGCTTACTCTGTCGTAGTTTCTTGCTTTGTTTTGTTTTGATATGCCCAAATGGGTTGCTTAAGTGAGCTAGCTTGATTGCTTTTGCCTTTGGAGTTCTGATGTCCTGTCCCCACATGGCTAGAGCTGTTATCAGGTATATCAGTCTAGGAGTCCATTCACTTTTCTTATATGAATTCAGCTCAGGTGTCAGGTAGTTGATCATCAAGTGTGTGGTACAGGCTCTGTCCTGTAGTCTTAGAGGGTAGGGGTGATTGGTGTAGGTACCAGTATCTGGTTGCAGCAGGGGGTCACCCTCTGAAGAAGGCAGGGGGCTGACAAATATCCTCCACGTGCCTCTGAGGAAAGTGTGTCCCTGATCCCTAGAGCATACAGTTGGGTGAGTTCTGCAGAAGGACCATGGGCACCCAATGTTTCTAGTTGTAAGGACTGGGAGGTACCAGTTATCCCTGGACTCCTGTCGAGGGTGGCTGGGTGACCTGAGTGGAGCTACCAGTCGTTAGGCCCCTGATACATGTAGGTGAGGACCCTGTTTAATAGGCAAAGCAATGTCAAACATCAAACACCCACCTCTCCGCTGCACAGCTGAAATGGTTGGAGTCTGCCAACAAGGGCCTATTCTCCTGAAATAGGCCCACACAGGTCCATGCAGAGGGGAAATGTACTCAAAGTCCGGATCGTTTATGGCTGGACAGGAGCCGCTTCTGTCCTGAGCTCCCCCGGTTAGTGGAGCTGGAAAATTATCTTTTCCCCCAGTTGCAAATTTTTTCCTTCTCCAATGCTGGGAGGATGGCTCCAGGCGCTCAATAGGGCCTATCTCAGGCCCAGGGAATTCAACTGCTGAAGCCAGCTTGGGGGCGGGGTGGGGCGGGAGGCTGTAAAATATATGCAAGTACTTAGCTTTTGCTGAGAGCGCCATTCTTCTCTGGTTCCGGAGGTATGAGTAGGCTGTGTGGCTGGCTGCTTCTCCCTGAGGAAACTATGGCCGAAAGCTAGTAGCAGCGCGCCACCACCTGTCCTGGGAATGGTGCCTGAGGGCTCTGCGCGATTCAGGTCTGGTAACTCCTCTCCGCTTCTGGACCGTCTCTTCCTCCCCCTGCCCCTCAGTTCGTTTTCTGAGCTTGCCTTTGCTGCTCAGGGCTCCTAAAAAAAAAACAGGGCTCCTAGCTTGTCATAAATATACTCGTTTCACTTGTTTTTTGGGGTCTTTGTTGTAAAGAGGACTCACCAGAAGCATCTCTGTATTCCTCCATCTTGGCTCTGCCTCCACATTGTTTAATTTTTAGGAGCTCCCAGTTATCTAGTTTATCTTCTGGTGTTTGTACATTGTTAGTTATGGTTTGTATTGTATTTATGCCATGTATTAGGACCCCTAGTGTTGTCCCTACTTTTCTTCCATTATCTTTATTGTTGTAGGTTTTGTACTTAGGTCTTTGGAAGCCCTGGTGGCATAGGGGTTAAGTGCTATGGCTGCTAACCAAGAGGTCGCCAGTTCAAATCCACCAGGCACTCCTTGGAAACTCTATCGGGAAGTCAAAATCGACTCAATGGCAGTGGGTTTGGTTTGGGTTTTATTTAGGTCTTTGATCCATTTTGAGTTAGTTTTTGTGTATGGTGTGAGGTATGGGTCCTGTTTCATTTATTTATTTATAGACAGACATCCAGTTTTGTGAGAACCATTTGTTAAAAAGACTTTTCCCCATTTAATGGACTTTGGTTCTTTGTCAAAGATCAACTGACCATAGGTAGATGGATTTACGTCTGAGTTCTCAATTCTGTTCCATTGATCTATGTGTCTGTTATTGTATTAGTACCAGGTTGTTTTGACTGCCATGGCTGTATAGTAGGTTCTGAGATCAGGTAGTGTGAAGTCTCTTATTTTGTTCTTTTTTCTTCAATAATGCTTTGTTTATCCAGGACCTCTTTCTTTTCCATATAAAGGTGGTGATTAGTTTTTCCTTCTCATTAAAGAATGCTGTTCATATTTGAATTGGGATTGCATTATATCTGTAGGTTGCTTTGAGTAGACTTGACATTTTCACAGTGTTGAGTCTTCCTATCCATGAGCAAGGTATGTTTTTTCATTTATGTAGGTCTCTTTGGTTTCTTGCAATAATGTTTTCTAGTTTTCTTTGCTTAGGTCTTTTAAGTTCCTATAGGGTCACTATAAGCTGGAATTGACTTGACAGCAGTGAGTTTTACATCCATGGTTAGATTTATGCCTAAGTATTTTATCTTATTAGGGGCCATTGTAAGTGGTACTGTTTTCCTGATTTCCTTTTCAAAATTCTCATTGTTGGTGTGTAAGAATCCAACTGATTTTTGTATGTTCATCTTGTATCCTGTTACTGTGCTGAATCTATTAGTTCCAGTAGTTTTCTTGCGGAATCTTTGGAGTTCTCTATGTATAGGATTGTCTCATTGCAAATAGGGATACTTTTACTTCTTCTTTTCCAATTTGGATGCCCTTTATTTCTTTTTCTTGCCTAGGCTGTAATCTTTATAAGAGAAGATCACTATATATTTTCTCCCACGGAGCCACTGGTGGGTTTGATGCTTACCTTTTGGTTAGTAGCTGAGCACTTAACAGCTGTGCCACAGGGCTCCTTCCCATATACACTACAGCATCCGACTACTAGTTTATAGGTGACTAGGGGCAGAGCTAAGATTCACATATAAAAATGCAGAGAACTTTAGACTGGGGCCAAAATAGGTGCTCAGCAAAAGAATGGATCATCAGCTTTGAGAGCTTAGATTTTTAAGGATCAGGGTGATCTCATGCCATTAAGCAAACAGGAAGTCCAGACATAAGGGAAGCACGGTAAGGAACCTGTGCTATGGTTAGTGCCCCCCACCAACCCCCAGACTTCTCATTCTCCCACCTCCTTTCCTTCAGGATGGCTTCTGTAGCCAGCTTTCTTGCCTTAACCCTCCAGCCAAGAAAACCTCCAGTCTTCCCTTCCATTCAGGACAGAGCCAGCCAACTGATCCCTGGGCCTGGGGGTCACAGTGTACACTGAGTGCAGGGGTGGGTTATTTGCCTGCCCTCAGGGTAGGAACCCAGGTAGAAAAGTAGGGAGGGCAGATCAGGTCTTGAAGGGTTTGGATTTGGTTGGAAGGAAGGAGGGAAGAAGATATTCCAAAATGGGAATAGCCAGGACAAAAGCCTGAATATGGGAAATGGTGTGACTTTGAGTGAACAGGGCCCTGGGGAGAGGAGGGAGGAAGAAAAGTCTGGCAAGAAAACCCTATGGTGGTCTCTTACCATCTGGAGCAAAGGAAAGGAAACCAAAGACTCAAGGAAACAATAAGTCCAAAGAATGAATGAACCACAGCCTACGTGACCCAAGACCAGAAGAACTAGATGGTGCCCAGCTACCACTACCGACTGCTCTGACTTTAGAACAAAAAATCAAATTCACAAAAAAGACCAGACTTACTGGTGTGACAGAGACTGGAGCAACCCCCAAGGCTATGGCCCTAAGACATTCTTCTGAACTGGAACTGAAGCCATTCCCAGAGATCACCTTTCAGCCAAACCATAGACAGGCCCATAAAATAAACAATAACACCCGAGAGCAAGATACCTTAGAAAAATCAATTATAGGAGATCAAAAGGGCAACATTTGTCCGAAAGCAAAGATTAGAAGGCAGCAAGGGGTAGAAAACCAGGATAAAAGCAAACAGGGAATCCAGGAAGGAAATAGGGAGAGTGCTGACACATTATGGGGATTGAAACCAATGTCATGGAACACTTTATGTACAAACTATGGAATGGGAAATTAATTTGTGCCGTAAACTTTCACCTAATGCACAATAAAAAAAATTAAAAATAAAACCCTATGGGCAGTTCTACTCAGAAGTCTGTGATTCGAGCAGTCTTAGGGGCCAGTCGCCTCAGTGCTAGAGATGAGGCACTCAGCTCATGATGTCCAAGGCATTCATCCATCCACTCATTCTGGAAATGGGTATTGAGTACCTGCTGTGTGCCAGGCACTATGCCAGGAGCTGAGGGTTAGGAATGGACAGGGCAGACCCAATACCTCATTCAGCTCAGGGAAGTGAGACACATGATTCCAGGAGGGCAAGAAAAAGACCGTTTATCTAGTAGCTCTTTTGTTTCCGCTCCAGATGTTTTGTCACTTCATGTCCCTATCGCCCCCAAGAAGCTGCGCTTGTCCCCGCTTTGTCGTCCAGGAAGCTGAGGCTGACTCCTTGATAGTGCCCCCAAGGAGACACGAGAAGGCCTTCTGGTCAGTTAGTCCTTTGCCCAGAGAGAAGCTGGGAGCCAGATATAAAAACCAAAACCAAATCCGTTGCTGGGGAGTAGATTCTAATTCATAGCGACCCTGTACATGCTTTCCGGAAAGGCTGATGCGTGCGTGCGTTGTGTTGGAAGACGAAGGGGTTCCCATTTCTCCGCCCCCTCCCCGCCCCCTGGCCGCAGCGTGGCGGGGCCGGGATGGGCCGAGGCGGAGTCAACGTCGCCAAAGGGGTGGGAGGGCGTTTGCTGGGCCAGGCAGGGCGGCGGGCGGACCGGCTGGGGGACCGGCACTGACGACCGGCAGACAGAGGGCGACCCAGCGCGCTGGTGATGTGACCTCGTGGCCAGAGGAGGACTCGAATTGTCCCACCCCGGCGGACCCTGTGAGTGAGCGCCCGCACCCTTCTTCGCGCCCCCTGCGCCCCCGCTTCAGCCTTGCTTCCACTTTCATTTCCTGGGCTGCCCCAGTGTGGCACTGTCTCGAGGCGACCTCGGCCCGAAGGCAGTCTGGCCACAGTCCTCTGTCCGGGGTCTGTAGGGGAGTACTCCGAAAGTCAGGGTAGGGGGTGGCGGTGGGGGGCGTGTCCTCGGGAGCGGTAATGTTAGGCTAGCTCCTCTGGGTCCTAGGACCTGTCGGACCCTGACGCCTGGGCGGGGGAGGGAAGAGGTGGTGAGAGGGTCCCGTGGGAGATCGGGTGGCCGTGGGCGGAGGAGTCCCCCAGGGAAAAGCGTGGAGTCTCCGCCTATACCTTCTTCTTGGATCTCGGCCCGGTCCTGGGCGCCCACATCTCACAGCCCAGGCTGAATGCTGGGTTCTAACTGGGGCCATCCACTGGCCAAGACTCTGGGCCAGGACGAGGGAGTGGCAAGTGTGGCCCTGGAGGGGGTTAGTGTCAGAAGCACGGAGGGTCACCCTGTGGTGACCTTAGGGAAGCCCAGACGCCCATCTAGGAAGTGATCAAGTCACTGGCAACTCTAGGAATAAAAGAACACCCAGAAATAGAAACCAGGCTCAGAGGGGGACCAGCAGCAGTTCTGGGAGAGGAACAGAGGTTTGGTGAGGGACAAGAACTCACTTAGAGCGTGGGGGTGGGGGGAGGGGTGAGGGAAGAGAAGCTGCATGGATAGAAGGGCACCTGTGCTGCATCCACCCCCACCTGCCCCCAAATCTTACATATTCCTGGGAAGAAGACCAGGCCTCAACATTTCACAGCAGAAAGGTGGCCTATAACTCGATGGTCAGGGCATCCAAGTTGCTGTGGGAGTGGGGTGAGGAGGGATGAGGCTCAGTGTATTGGAGACACAGGAAGCAGTTTGGTCCCTTTGGTGGGGAAGATGCTTCCCCTTCCCTCCACTTACTTTCCTCGCCCCTTCTCCCCAGGTGACCAGCCCATGCAGGAAGATGGTCCCGTACTCATGAGACTGTGCCTTGTCCATCCTTGTCCCAGCTCTGCCTGTAACTTGTGTGACCTCAGGCTCTTCAGGTTCCCTTTCAGGGCTTCAGTCTCCCCTTCCGTGCAAGAAGTGGATTGGGCCAGCTGATTGCTCAGTGCTTTTCCAACTCTAAGATTCTAGGTTCAAAGTCTTCCTTGAAGCCTGAGCGTTGACTCTCCGCCAAGCCCTGACCTAGGTTCTGGTGCGGGGAGGCAGTGATGGCCAAAGAGCAGCCTCCCCTCAAAGGAAAGGAGATCTGGGCTCAGTAGAGGCACAGCCAGGCAGGTAACATTCAACCTGAAGAGTGTGTAGTCAGGCCAAGGAGTCAGAGGAAGAAAACATACAGAGACAGGAGAGTGTGCGATGTGTTCAGGGATCAGGAAGAATGCCAAGGTGGTTAGTGTAGCGAGGTGGGAAACAGGGCAGGAAGGGTAGGGTGAGGTGTTAAGTGCCAGAGTGAGGATTCGTTTGCAACTGTCAGTAAAAGGAATCACATAAAGGTGGGGAGCCCAGGAATCCCACCCAGCTGCTGTGTGAGTGATTTTGGAAGCACCTGCCACAAGCAGAGTTTAAAATGGAGGCTGCAAGTGAAGTGTGGAAATCTCCTCTTTGGTCAGAAAGCTCAGGTCTCACCCTGGGGACTTCTTCGGGGTGAGAAGTTAAGGAGGATGGATAAGATGACCTTTGGCATCTGTGGTTTTTATCAAGGTGACAAGATCCTGCTGGGAGACTCCCCAAATTACCTTTATTTTGCTTGATTGTCCCAATCCTGACCTGCCTGTTGTAAGTACAAGGAAGTACCTTGTTCCAAACATCTCCATCAGCTTAACTGGTACCTGGAGTGACACCCTCCTTTATGTGCTGTACCTTTGGTTAGCCCCAATTACAGGTTTTCCCCACTGTCCAAAAAGTAGAGCGTTCTATGAAACCTTTTGTAAGCTGAAATGGCATAAAGCAAAGAAGCAATTACCATTACATAATTTATATGGGAAAAAGTTTTGAACATTCCCAGACCCAAAAAATAACCTACCAAAGCATACCAAGTAACACATAAAACCTAAAATAACACTGACATATAGTAAAAGCAGGAATGCTGAGTGTAGTTCCCAGGGAAGGAGCTTGGTGATGCCACTCTCGCTGCGCTGCTCGGGGTGTGCGTAGCCTCTTTAATGACTTACAGCAAAACAAACGCTGAACGCTATTTCCACTTTTCACCTTTTTTCGTAAAAGCAAAAATCTTCATCAGATTTCTTTCAGTTAGCAAAAGCAGGTACTAATGTAGGTCCTTTGTAAAAGCGGAGTGGTGTAAATCAAACTTTCAACAAGTGGGGGATACCCGTATTGCCTTGTGCCCACCCTCCCTTCTTCGGTCCTTTCTTCAGTCCGCGCACTACCAGAGATATGAGGAAGAAAGATGCTCCAGAGTCAGCCAGTCAGTCTCAGACTTTGTGGCAGTATTTAAGCTCACTCTACGGTAAGGGTCAGGGCCAGAGTTCAGCCTGGGACCAGGGCTCAGAACTATATATACCCAGAGCCTCTACTCTGGCTTAGTGCTTATTGTGGGGTCAGGGTCAGTACACTCAGTTTGTGGCTAAATTCCAGTCTCGGCCAGTGGGTCTGCATTTCCCAGGAGCTCACAGGGGAGATTAGGTAACTACTCCAAGAGTCCCAGAAACATAGCTTCTATCTGAGTGACCCAAGATGCTGCATGGGCCAAATCCATGCCTGCTATAGGAGTCACCCAGCAAGTCAGTGGTAGAGCTAGGATTAGAACCCAGGACTACTGATTCCAAGGCTGGGACTCTGACTTCTGCTCCCAAAGTCTGTTATCCTTCAATTCTAAGACGCAAAGCAAATTTGTCTGAGCTCCAGTACCTGACACATAGTAGGTGCTCTAATGTCTACTAAGTGGTGAGTGAATGGGGTGGGGCCAGTGGCTTGTTGAGGTTTCGGGCTGAAGAGGTGGGTTTGGGGGGAAGAATTTCCAGCCACTGTCAGAGAAAGCAGAACCCTGCCACCCTCCCCTTCTGCTCCAGCACCGGCAGCCACTCTCTGAGATTGCTTAGCTGGCTACGTGAGGGCCCTTTCCTCTTTCAGGGTGAAAAAAGGAAAGGACATATTTGGTAGAAAAGTCCCTCTTGCTCCTTGGGAATCCCCGGTGGCTGGATGAACTACGGGATATCCCAGAGGAAGCTGAAGGTGTGGGGGGGGGGGGCACTCCCTCTCTCCCCAGCACAATGCAGCCCAGTTCTGCCAAACCACACTAGCTGGCTTATGGGGACCCCCAGAGGTCATCTCGTCCAAGCCCCTGCTCCTGGCAGTCCTACACTGAGCCTCTGCAGCCTCCCTAAGGGTCAGGAGCAAGTCTGACGAGCACCAGTTTGGAATCCAGGGCCAGCCATTTGTGAGACTGGATGAAAGCAGAGAGGAAACAAAACAAGATCAGAGGCACAGGATGCAAAAGTTGACCAAAGACTCAGGCAAGGGGGAAATGACTTGTTGGGAAATCCAAGCCCCTTTGGTTTTTCCTTCCCATGCCTTTGTCTCCAGCAGGTCAGTGCCCTGGACACCCAGCCCTAGTTGGGTCATGGCGCTGTGCCTGAAGCAGGTGTTCTCCAAAGACAAGACTTTTCGGCCCAGGAAGCGCTTCGAGCCCGGCACACAGCGCTTTGAGCTGTACAAGAAGGCACAGGCATCACTCAAGTCCGGCCTGGACCTGCGCAGTGTTGTGAGGCTGCCACCTGGTGAGAGCATCGATGACTGGATCGCAGTGCATGTCGTGGACTTCTTCAACCGCATCAACCTCATCTATGGCACCATGGCCGAGCACTGTAGTGAGACCAGCTGCCCAGTCATGGCAGGCGGGCCCCGCTATGAGTACCGCTGGCAAGATGAGCGCCAGTACCGGCGGCCAGCCAAGCTGTCAGCGCCACGCTATATGGCACTGCTCATGGACTGGATCGAGAGCCTCATCAACGATGAGGAAGTCTTTCCCACTCGTGTTGGTGAGCACCACCTGGCAAGCCCATTTCACAGATGTGGTATCTAGTTTGATAGGCAGTTCTGTGAAGGGGGACGTGATTTTGTAGAAGAAACTGAGGATTGTAGTGGTTAAGTGCCTTGCTTGAGCTAGGACTGCCTGACTCCCAATCTGGGGCTTTTCTTGTCCAAAGCTTGAGTGACTATCTAGGAGTCCCCCAGTACAGACACCCAGAAGGGGCAGGAGTTGAGTGGGCTGGGATGGTATCTCCACCTCACAATGAAGCTCTGAGGGCAGAATTTTTCCTTCTCAGATACAGGCCAGTGGCCTTTTCTTATCTCAGCTGGGCAGCCTGGGCAGGCGAGGAAGGGAGGGGAGGGGAGTGATGCCACCCTAGCTCTGCTTCCCCACCCCAGGGAGCAGGAGGAGGTGTCAGTCGAGGACTGAGCTGTGTTCATCACAGCTGCCCCACCTGTACACTGGGCCCCACCCTAACCAGGCCTCATGCTGATCCATAGTAAGGCTGTAGGAGGGGCTAGAATCAGAGATGGGTGGGGCAGGGTGGGCAAGCCCAGCGAGGAGAAGTCTGAATGCTGAGGGAAGCTGGGGACTGAGTCACAGGTCAATGCCCACAGCTCCTCCCGAGCCAGTGGCCTGCCATTTCCTGTACTGTCATGCCCAACAATGGGTACCTTCATTTTACATGGGAGGTAATTGAGGTTGAGAGAGGGAAAGTGGATTCAGAGCTAGAGCTCTGGTCTCTTGTTCAAGATGAGAAGGACCAGCCTGAGGAACCTAGGCTGGGCCTGGTAGGGCTCAAGGGCTCAAGAGCAGTGGAGTAGGGTGGACCAGGTATGGGCCTGAAGTGAGCTTTACTCCCTTCTAGCCTTAGCTTCCTGGGCCTGGGAGACCCCAGGTATCCATGATTTCATCCTGGGACAGCTCTGCCACAGCAAAGAAGGCATAGCCGCCAAGATTTCCACCTCGATAATGGGAGCTGTGCAGAAATTGTACTTTTTTTATGGATCCTGGAGCCTCCCATGGGCAGGAAAGCTGTACCATCTGTGACATTCATATCTGTTGTTGTTAGGTGCTGTTGAGTCAGTTCTGACTCATAGCGACCTTATGTGCAACAGAACGAAACACTGCCCGGCCCTGCACCGTCCTCACAATCACCTTTGTTATGTTTGAGCCTGTTGTTGCAGTCACTGTGTCAATCCATGTCGTTGAGGGTCTTCCTCTCTTTCATCGACCCTCTACTTTACCAAGCACAATGTCCTTCTCCAGGGACTGGTGCCCCCTCCCATGACATGTCCAAAGTATGTGAGACAAAGTCTCACCATCCTTGCCTTTAAGAAGAATTCTGGCTGTACTTCTTCCAAGACAGATGTGTTAGTTCTTTTGGCAGTCCATGGTATATTCAGTATTCTTCGCCAGCACCATAATTCAAAGGCGTCAATTTTCTTCAGTCTTCCTTATTCCCTGTTCAGCTTTCACGTGCATATGAAGTGATTGAAAACACCATGGCTTGGGTCAGGCATGCCTTAGTCCTTAAAACATTCATATCTGAGGGACTGAAATGTGGTGCAAAGAGGTTTTGAATCCTGTCTCCAGTCTTTACTGATTAACAGTTCTGTGACTTGGGGCAAGTGGTTATGTGCCTTGGTTTTATCACATCTAGAATAGCTATGGAAACCCTGATGGCATAGTGGTTAAGTGCTACGGCTGCTAACCAAAAAGTCAGCAGTTCGAATCCACCAGGCGCTCCTTGGAAACTCTACGGGGCAGTCCTACTCTGTCCTAAAAGGTCGCTATAAGTCGGAATTGACTCGACGGCACTGGGTTTGGTTTTTTTTTTTTTGTTTAGAATGGTTACGATTAAACCCATCAGCAGGATTGTTATAAGAATTAGAGTCAAAGATGCAGAGGGCCCAGCACAGGGCCTAGCTCATATGGAAGGCTCTTCATAAGTGTTATCGAATATTTGAAGGAATGAGGGGTATCTGAACTCTTTCTTGAAGAATGAATAATCTCAAGACTGGAGGTCTGAGGCCTGCTGTGTGAATGTTGAGAAGAGAAGGGACTCTGGATGGGGCTGGAGAGGGAAGGTCAGGGTCAGATCATGAAAGGCCTTGAGCAGGTATCGTGCAGCAGAGTTAGGACTTAATCTGGATAACCTTTAAAAAAAAAAAAATGGGCCCCATATGTTAATGAACTCCCCTTGGTTTCACATACAAGGATGTGATGTGAGCATACCTGCAGGTGTGCATATTTCTGGAGAGAGTGTTGGCCATTACTCTGATCATAGCTTAAGAAGGATTTATCAGTGCTCCCCGCCCCCCCCCACCACAAGGTTGCAAAGCCCTGCTTTAGGTGATAGGAAAATGTAGAAGATGGTTTGTATTTCAGTGGGGAAGAGGCACAGACGTGTGTTTCATTAAAAAAGAAAGTATGGGAGAAAGCAAACCACTATTTCTGTCTCCCAAAGGGAAGTGTGTTGAGAATTGGGTAAAGAGGCCATCTTGGGCAAAGCCTGTGTGTGGGTGGGCAAGGTTGGGCAGTGTTTCATCACCAGAATGCCAACTCCCTCCTTCTGCCCTCCGCAACCCCCTGCCAGGAGTTCCCTTCCCTAAGAACTTCCAGCAGGTCTGCACCAAGATCCTGACCCGCCTCTTCCGCGTCTTTGTCCATGTCTACATCCACCACTTCGACAGCATCCTCAGCATGGGGGCCGAGGCGCATGTCAACACCTGCTACAAGCACTTCTACTACTTCATCCAAGAGTTCAGTCTGGTGGATCAGCGGGAGTTGGAGCCTCTGGTGAGGCCAAACCCCCGCTGTCCCTCCGCACCTCCTCTACCTGGGCCAGCCTCTGTATGTTTTCAAGTCCAGAGCCTGCTTGCTTCAAGAAAGTCCCATATACAAGTTTCTGGCTCATATATTAAATAACATGGGTAAACTAGGGAAAGGCAATTTATTTAACTATAGATTCTCTACTTTCCTAAAGAACTTGGAGAGATTAGAAAAAAATTAACAATAGATCCTCTACTTTCGTAGAGAATTTATTCTAGTTTTACTTTACAAACCCAGATCTGCAGGCTGGAGTTCTGTGTGTGTTTAGTGGGGAGGATTCCCGGGGGAGTGCTGGTAGAGCGGGGGCAGAGTCAGGCAGAAGAACAGCTAAGCCCTGCAGTGTGGGAGGGGGTTGCCTGGAAGGTTGAGCTCTGACTAACCCCGCCCCACTTTGTATCTCTGCAGAGGGAGATGACAGAGCGGATCTGCCACTGAGCCCAGGCCTGGACATTGTTGGCTGTCAGATGGACCATCTGAACACAGTGTGGCCGGGGACCCTTAGGAGTCTGGTGCTAGAGGAACGTGAAGGTCCTGGGACTGCCTTCATACACCCAAAGCCCCTGGATTTCTGGTCCTCAGCAGTCTGCCCACATGTCCCTCTCACTACTTGTGAATGGAGAAGGAGGAAGGGCTTCAAGGTGGGCAATGAGAAGGAAAGGAGGAGTTAAACCTCTGGCAGTGAAGTCTGGGAGTAGGGTAGGCTAGAGGGTTTCTTCCCTGATGCTTGACCCCTCCATCGTGGTTCCCAAGCCCATTTTGGGTAATTGGATGTGACTAAGGTGATGATAAGAAAGGTGCAAGAGGGTGAGTACCCTGTGTGAGTGGGCACAGATGACAGTGAATGTTGTGTGTATGTGTGTGTGTGATTTTGACCCTTGGGTCACATAATACACCCTCCATAAATGTTAGATAAATGGTTGTATGAATGAATGAATTAATGAAGACTGGAATCGTCAAACCATGACCACTGTAGAAGTGATGGTAGGTCAGTATCCCTGCTTGGTGTAACTCACCATGTGTATAAGTACACAAATGTGGTTGTAGAAGTATCTCTATGTTTGAACTTTCCAGGCTACTGTCTTCTATCAGCATGAGTCCTAGGGAGCTAGGAGGAGGTGGAGCCTTGCCCTGATACCTAAACCTCTGGCCCACTACAGACACAGGTTCTGATTTTCTCAACCAGAGATGTTCATGAGCTTTCATTTTATTCATCCCTCTGTCTCCAGGAAGTCCTGATTATAAACAGCCTCCTGGGGGTTGGGGATGATCCCTCGGGTCCATAAAGGTCCCTTGGTCCTTAAATTGGGAATCATACACTCCAATATAGCTCCCAGAATCTACAGATCTGGCTCCCAGGATAATCACAAAATAATCCTCCAGCCCAAGTTGCCAATGGAAACTTGGGAAACTCCAGAGTCCTGTCACCCATCCTGGGGCATTGAGGAATAACATCGCTGGTGAATGGATTCTTCCAGGCCTGGGGAACCTATACCCCACAAGTACCTGCCTTCTTCCCAACCATGTCTAAGACATTCCAGCTGATTGGAGCTTAGATTACAGCCATCCACAAAGAGATTGGGATGTTCATTCAGCACTCCATTACTCTCACCCCCATGCCCAGAGCAACTGGTGGAGAAGCCAAGGCAGGAACATGGCCTTGCCATCCCAGAACCTCCATGCTGGGAGGCCAGGATGGAGAGCTAGAAGGGACCTGAGAATCATCCAGGCCCACTCTCCCAATGTACATAGGAGGAAACCCAAGGCCTCATAATGAGGCTTTCATGGAACTGGACTAGAAACCAGGGGTCCTGACTCCCAGCCCAGGACCTGTCAATTGCTGAATAGGAACATTAGATGCACATGGAAAGAGGGTTTTCTAGCCCTTCTCCAGGACACAACTGTTCTTGCTTTGAGCAAGAATTTCTAACCTAATACCAGAGTGCCCCACTACTCCTCAGGTCAGTTGGGGAGGTCTACTGAGCCAAATCTCCAAAATCATGTACCCAGAAGCTGCCTGCCCCCTAAGGAAACAGATGGGACTCCTGGGGCCAGCCTGCTGGTCCTGGGACTGCCGCCTCTGCTGCCTCCCGAGAAGTTCCCAAGGGAACTGTGCTGGCCTAGCAGCTTTGCCAGAGCCTCTGGAATGAGGGGGTCAGAGCTTCCCCCAGACTGTCTGTGGCTTGGAAGATGGATTCTAGGCTACGGCCAGAGCTGATTGTGGGGAGGGGGGCAGGGAAATCTATTTTTGTGAAACAGAGGGAAGATTTTATTGTATTTTTGGTAAAATAAAGGAGGCAAACTAAAGCGGCTGCTGGTGAGAATCTGTGGTCTCGGTGCCACATGGCTCCTGGGAAGGCTGTAAAAGGAGCCATGCCAGGATGGGGCAGGGAGGACTCTTTGTCCTGAGATCTGGGTCATGTGAGGGTTGCTAGTATGGTTGTATCTGGCCCAGCTCTACGGGTGGGGACACTGAGGTTTCTCCAGGGCTCTGGGACTTCTGGGCCAGGCTGGGCTAAGACCCTTGTGGAAGTGACAGCTGGCCCTTGCCTTCCTGAAGCTCAGACTGATGGGGGAGGTTTTTCCTTGTTTCAGCTCAGGTCATCTGGCACCAGCTGTCCTTGCCCTCCGCCTCTAGTCTGGGTGGTTTATTGGAGCTAATGGGTTAAGAGACAGGGAGGAAACACAGTCCCAATGCTAATCACAGCAGAGGAAGCTCTTCTCAAGAAACTGTTGAGTGCTGGCTGGAGCTCAAAGTCATAGTGGTAGGACATGGGACTGACTCCTGAGCTTGCTCCCCAGGAGTCTTTTCTTGGCTCAGGTCTTGCTGTTATTCCACTGCCTCTTACAAGCTGCCTGGACAGGAGTTGAAACAGCTTGGTTCTGAACAGTCAGCAAACGCCCACCTGGAGCCCTCCCCTCCACCTGTAATGGAGACAGCCTGGCTTTGTGCAAGAGTTCTCCTGGTAGGGAGGGACCTGGGTTCCAGTCCCAGTCCAGCCCTTGAGGTACCGTGGCAGCCCCCTTCTCCCTCTAAACCTCAATTATTCCATCTATTTCATGTTCAGGAGTGGGAGCAAAGGACTGATTGATCTCTAAGCCCTTTCATTACTTCCAGTCTGTGAGTCAGTCACGATAATAATAACAATAATAGCTAATGCTTACTGTGTTCCAACTATGTTTTGAGTGCTTGACATAGAATAGCTTGTTGAATCAAGTTTGTTTTGGGCCAGCTGCCTGGCTCCTCTCCAGATCCCCAGCACCCTCCTTTCACTTCTCCAGTATCTGAAAGGCCTTCCACTCTACTGCTCTTTTGTCTGGCTCACCAGAGGAGGCCTAGTCCTGCATTCTAAAAGATGGCTTTACTTGTACACCTCCTATGACAGGTCACTTACTACCTCCTCAAACATTGGACAGCTCAGACTGTTAGAAATTTCAGCCTTTGAACTCGTGGTTATTTTGAAACACCATGGCAGTAAGGGTCAATTTATCTCAGAGCTGTGTGGTCCAAGGCCTGTACCTTACATAGGAATGCCTGGGAATACATCAGGAAGCCTTCACAAAACTGCTTTGAAAGATTCAGAGAGGGATGCTTTAAAAAGAATAGACAGAGGTAGAGAGAAATGAAGGGAGAGAAGAGAGAGCTGAGGCTTCAGAGATGCAGAGCAAAGAGTCCCCCCGCCAAGCCAAAACCTGGCAGGAGAGAGTCCTGGGAAAGGCAATGTATTGAGGGTAGAGGGGCAGTGTGGTTGGGCAGCCAGGCTAGGGAAGGCATTGCTTCCTGTTGGCTAAGATCTGTAGAAATCTTTGAAGAAGGAACGAGGGTTCCATTCTTCCCACCCTGGGGCAGAGGATGCACTTGTTGAGTAAAGAATGCCCCACCACCCTTGGCCCCCAAGAACACTGCAGCCTCCTCATGGAGGTTTTCTGCTGCAATATTTTCACACCCCACTCAACCCCTGCACCAACAGAGCAGTAGAATCTGGCGAAGGGAGCCCTGAGCAGGCTGGAGCACCATCTGTTTTGGGAGGGCCCTCCTTGACCCTTCCCTCTTTGAGAATCACCCACAGCCCTCCTATCCAGTGTTAGCTGAACTTGGTTGCTGTGTGGGAAACAGCAACTTTATGAAACTGGATTGGAGTATAGGCCTGGGTGACTTAGGACCAGCTGTCGGTTGAGGCAGGGAAGAATAGGGAGGACAATGGGCCATCAAGGCCTCCAAGGACTTGAAGCTTTGATGGTCCTGGAAGATGATGGGCGGGAGAGGTCAGGATATACAGGGGTCTTCCGGCTGCCTGGGAGATTCTGTAAAGGACTGGACTAAGCACAGAAGTGTGGGAAGTATTCCCCCTCTCCAGCCTTCACTCAGGCTGGGAAATCTAGCGAATCATCCAGGCCTCCTTTCATCATACAGAAGACTGAGACCAGAAGGGCAAGGGAACAAATGTTTGTCAGGTGGAGAATTTCTAGCCAGACCCAGACAACAATCCTGAAACAGGCAGGGAAGGGATGTTTACTTCCATTTAACAAAAGAAGAAACTGACATTTTTAGTCAGGGCCTGAATTAAAATCCAAGTCGGCACTGTCATCCGCTCTTCACATCTGCAGCCCTGGGGAGGGACGAGGGCTGGTTGAGGTATTACTTTATTTGTAGTTGTTTCTCTCCAAGAAGTGAGCTTTTAAATTTTTTATTTTGAACTAATGAGGGCAATGCTTTGGCTCAAGGTGGAACACTCATGCGGAAATTATAGGCACTTGGATCTTTAAAGAAATTTTACAGGATTAGCCCCCCGTTTTAGAAAAGACTAGCAGCGTTTCCCCATATGTAAAAGGCATGCCCATATTCCTGGCATGCAGGAGCTCTCTGTAAATATTATTTACACCTGTCGCTGCCTGGCCACCTCCCTCTCAGCGTTTCCCTGGCAACCAGCCTCCGGACTCCGCAGAGACAGGATCAAAAGGAACTAAGCCCCACCCTTACATCAGCAATTTCCCCGCCCATTTCATCTCACTCCTGCGCAGTTTACTTAGCTTGGCTGTCTCGCCCCGCAGGAGTCATTAGGGCGCAGGCGCAGGCGCAGGCGCAGCCCCGCCCCGTCACGCCCCTCTGTGGTCGGGTCCTCCCCTCGGGTCTAGCACCGCCTCTTCCGCGTTCTGGGCAGAGCTATCTGCAAGTGGGGTTGCGCCCGACCGATCCCGCGGGGAGTCAGCTGTGGTGAAGGAGAGGCGGAAAGGTATCTCTCCGTGGAAAGTGGGGCCAGGGGTTTGTGAGTAAGTCTGTGTGCCCGGGACGGGCAATCAGGGCCTTCAGAGCGGCTCGAGGTCACGACCCGATTCTTTTGCGGAGGGACAGCCAAAGGGGACACTTCTTTAGGGTTCTTCTCAGGACTCCGTCTGTGAGGAAGTCAGAGCGCAGTGTGTGTCCTCCGTCGGGGCTCAGCCTGTGCCTAGGGTCGAGGTTTGGGTTGTGACAGGTCAGGGCTCGGTCCGTGTCCGAGGTTGGAGCTCAGTCAGTGGCTGGTTTGAGGCTCAGTCCCCACCAAGAATCAGGGTCCAGGCTATGGCTGGGACCCGTGTTCAGACAGCAGCAACATCATAGTTTTTCATTTGAGGCATTTACAATAATTTTATATTTTATTTTAAAGTTATCTGCTTTTATTTATTTTGCAGTATTTAAAATCTCCTACCACGCGCTAAAGGATCCTAGTGGCAGCAGTGGTTAAGCACTTGGGGGCCAACTGGAAGGTTGGCGGTTTGAACCCACCAGCCGCTCTGCAGGATAAAGGTGTGACAGTCTGCTTCAGTCTTGGAAACCCTGTGGGGCAGTTCTCTCTGTTACAGGGTGGCTATCTGTTTGACCATGTGCTGGTGACTGTACAGTGGGGAAAGGAATAGTGTCCCATGCAATCTCTGTTCTCAAGAGAACTTCCAGGCCAACTGTCATATGGTCAGTGGCAGATCAGAGTCCAGCACAGGTGACAGGAATGAAGTGTTGTTGGAGATGATTGGCGTTGGGGTATCTCACTTTTGCCACTTCCTATCAGTGTGTCAAGTCATTTCCCCTCTCAGAGCTTCAGTTTTTCCTCTGAAAAATGAACATAGTAGGGTCACTACGAAGGCTGAGTAGGATTACGTGTAAGTCAAGCAGTGTTGTGCTTGTCATGGAATGGGTGCTCGGTATGTGATAGCTGTGATTTCCAGGAACTAATAGATCATTTTGGACTGAGTACTCTAGAGAGGCCTTGGGGGAGTGGTTGATGTGGCTTGGGCTTTAAAGCCTGAGTGGGACTTACAGGTGGAACTGACTTTGCAGTATGGAAAGGGAACTGATACTCAGATTTACCAGGGCTTCAAACCAGTTCAGTTTGAACCTCTGCCGAGAATTTTTATTTCTACCCCCAGATATACTGAATCAGAATCTACATTTTAACAAGATCCCCAAGTGATTCTTAAGTATAACTTCCTGGGAACTTGTTAGAAATACAGGTTCTCAGCAGGGGTTCAAACCAGTTCAGATCCCTGCTACTTGCCCCTCTGTGTGTCAGGTACCCATGCTGGGCAGTTGGTAAGTATTGTCTCATTGAATCCTCAGCCATGAGCCAGGTGCATTTAGCCCACTACCTTTAACTTCAGCCCCTCTAAAGATATGAAAAGAATACCCAGGGTTGGGTTTTTATATGGAGTTGCGCCAGCTGGAGACTTTGGTGCACTCCCACCCTCTGCTGCTTCTTCTCCCTCAGTTCTTTCTTTCTGTGATCCAGAGGATTGGTTGGGTTCTTGGATTTGTCTGGAGGGCCTGTTACTCTAGTGCTCTAGCACTTTTTGTCGGTTGGGCCTGACAAGTGAGTACCTGTTAAGCTCAGACTGCATGAGCTAGACCATAGGAGAGAGGAGCTCTGAGAACAGGAGCTGTTGAATTCCAGCACTGCTTAGGAAGCCCATATGGTCTCCTGTTATGTGGTCCCATAGTAAAAGAGTAACTGGGTCCTTTTCTATCCTCTTCATGGGTGCCCATATGATCTTCTTGAAACAGTGATCTGATCATGTTATAACATTGAATAATCTCTGCTCAGAAACTTTGGGGTCTTCATTGCCCAGTATACAGAGTTTGGATTCATCAGCCTCGTAGACACATCTCCCCATGATCTGATCACAAACCTCTTTCCTGCCCTGTGTCCCTTTGTTTTTCAAGCCTGCACCCTGTGCCCCAGTCAAAATGAAACAAGTCTTTGTTCCTCAAACACACCCTGCATGTTCCTGTTCCAGCCTTTTTGGAGTTCCCTCCTCCTGCTCCTATGTGACCTGCCTGGTGAAGCTTCTCTGATTCCCATGCTGGATTAGTTGCTACCTTTCCATCTTCTGTAGCAGAAGCTGAACCTCGATCACAGAGCGTGGGGCCTGTTACCCCATATGTACTCTGAGTGCATTGATGGCATGGACCATACCTGTAGCATCTCTCCCCTGCCTGGAACATAGTCAGCGTCTGCAGCGTTTATTCAATGGGTCAGTGACATTTTTCATTTACTAACTTTGATCCTTGTTTTATGAGCTGGCCAGGTTTAGAGTGGGGCTTTGTGTTTCTCCTTTTTTCTATCTAAGGAGGGCCCTAGTTTAGATTAATGATATCCTGTTTACAGGCAAGAGAGTGCAGGAATTCTGCAGAAGACAGGATTCCTCTTTGCTGACATTATATTCAGGCTTCTGTCTTGCCTTTCGGTGAGTTTTATTGGGGTGGGCGAGAGAAGTGGTGCTCTGTTCAGAGACTATCACTGGTGTGATATAGTTCACCCAGGGGAAAGCTCACAGGTGGTTTACTAATCAATTGTTTTGCCCTTGGCCTTGGGAAACAGTGGTGCCTCCCATCTGGAGACCAGCAGCTAAGCATTCACATTTTTCCTTGCCAACAGCCTCAGCACATGGAACAGAAAGCTCTTTGTTGATCATAAACACATACATTGTTGAAGGTGGAACCATCTGATTCTACCACTTTCATTTTACAGGTGGGGAAAAGCCCAGAGAGGGGAAAGGACTTGATCAAGATTGCACAAGTTGTAGAGATAGCACTACAAGTGACACGTTCTGACTGTTTTTCCCAGTCTATTACATTGCTGATATCATTGTTGTTGTTGATCAGTGCCATTGAGTCGGTTTTGACTCATAGCGACCCTACGCACAACAGAACGAAACAGTGCCTGGTCCTGCGCCATCCTCATAATTGTTGCTGTGCTTGAGCCCATCGTTGCAGCCGCTGTGTCAGTCCATCTCATTGAGGGTCTTCCTCTTTTTCGCAGACCCTCCACCAAGCATGATGTCCTTCTCTAGGGACTGATGCCACCTGATGACATGTCCAAAGTATGTGACACGTGGTCTCGCCATACATGCTTCTAAGGAGCATTCTGGTTGTACTTCTTCCAAGACAGATTTGTTCGTTCTTTTGGCAGTCCATGTACATTCGGTATTCTTCACCAACTCACAATTAAAAGGCATCAATTCTTCTTCTGTCTTCTTTATTCATTTTCCAGCTTTCATATGCATATGAGACAATTGAAAACACCATGGCTTGGGTCAGGCACACTTAGGCTTCAAGGTGACATCTTTGCTTTTCAACACTTTAAAGAGTTCTATTGCAGCAGATTTACGCAATACAATGTATCTTTTGATTTCTTGACTGCTGCTTCCATGGGTGTTCATTGTGAATCCAAGTGAAATGAAATCCTTGACAACCTCAGTCTTCTCTCCATTTGTCATGATGTTGCTTATTGGTCCAGTTGTGAGGATTTTTGTTTTCTCTATGTTGAGGTGTAATCCATACTGAAGGCTCTGGTCCTTGATTTTCATCAGTAAGTGCTTCAAGTCCTCTTCACTTTCAGCAAGCAAGGTTCTGTCATCTGCATAACGCAGGTTGTTAATGAGTCTTCCACCAATCCTTATGCCCCGTTCTTCTTCATATAGTCCAGCTTCTCGGATTATTTGCTCAGCATACAGATTGAATAGGTATGGTGAAAGGATAAAACCCTGACTCACACCTTTCCTGACTTTAAACCACACAGCATCCCCTTGTTCTGTTCGAACTACTCTCTCGATATATGTACACATTCCTCATGAGCACAATAAAGTGTTCCAGAATTCCCATCTTCCACAGTGTTACCCATAATTTGTTATGATCCACACAGTCAAATGTCTTTGCATAGTCAATAAAACACAGGAACACCTTTCTGATATTCTCTGCTTTCAGCCAGGATCCATCTGACATCAGCAATAATATCCCTGGTTCCTCATCTTCTAAATCCAGCTTGAATTTCTGGCAATTCCCTGTCCATATACTGCTGCAGCCACTTTTAAATGATATTCAGCAAAAGTTTGCTTGCATGTGATATTAATGATATTGTTTGATAATTTCCACATTCAGCTGGATCACCTTTCTTGGAAATAGGCATAAATATGGATCTTTTCCAGTCGGTTGGCCAGGTAGCTGTCTTCCAAATTTCTTGGCATAGACCAGTGAGCACTTCCAGCGCTGCATCCATTTATTGAAACATCTCAATTGGTATTCCACCAATTCCCAGAGCCTTGTTTTTTGCAGCTCGAACTTCTTCCTTAGAAACCATCGGTTCCTGATCGTATATTGCCTCCTGAAAAGGTTGAATGTCGACCAATTCTTTTTGATATGGTGACTCTGTATATTCTTTCCATCTTCTTTTGATGCTTCCTGCATCATTTAATATTTTCCTCATAGAATCCTTCAGCATTGCAACTTGAGGCTTGAATTCTTTCTTCAGCTCTTTCAGCTTGAGAAATGCTGAGTGCATTTTTCCATTTTGGTTTTCTATCTCCAGGTCTTCGCACATGTCATCGTAATACTTTACTTTGTCTTTTCAAGCCACCATTTGAAATCTTCTGTCCAGCTCTTTTACTTCATCATTCTTTCCTTTTGGTTTAGCTACTGAACATTCAAGAGCAAGTTTCAGAGTCTCTTCTGTCATCCATTTAGGTCTTTTCTATTACATTCTTAATGTTATATCTAACATTTATTGAGTGATTACTATGTGCTGGACACTGTTTTGTTGCAGTGAAAATATATGCAACAAAACGCATACCAGTTCAACAATTTCTACATGTTATTCAATGACATTGATTACATTTTTCAAGTTGTGCAACCATTCTCACTATCTTTTCCCAAATTATTCTACACCGTTAATATAAACTCAACACCCCCTTAGCTGGAAACCCTGGTTGCATAGTGATTAAGTGCTACAGCTGTTAACGAAGAGATTGACAATTTGAATCCACCATGCGCTCCTTGGAAACTCTATGGGACAGTTCCACTCTGTCCTATAGGGTCACTACGAGTCAGAATTGACTTGATGGCACTGGGTTTGTTTTTTTTTTCTTCTTCTTCTTCTTCCCACCCCTGGTAACCACTGTCTTAGTTATCTCATACTGCTATAACAGAAATACCGCAAGTGGATGGCTTTAACAGAGATAAATTTTATTTCTTCACAGTAAAGTAGGTTAAAAGTCCAAATTCAGGGCGTCAGCACGAGGGGAAGGCTTTTTTTCTCTATAGGCTTTCTCATCGATCTTGCCCTGGACTAGGAGCTTCTCCAAGTAGGGACCCAAGATCCAAAGGATGCACTCTGCTCCTGGCACAGCTTTCCTGGTGGTATGAGATCCCTCTTCTCTGCTCACTTCCCTTTCCTTTTTATCTCTTGAGAGATAAAAGGAGGTGCAGGCCACACCCCAGGGAAACTCCCTTTACATTGGATCAGGGTTGTGACCTGGGTAAGGGTGTTACAATCCCACCCTAATCCCCTCTTACATAAAACTACAATCATAAAATGGAGGACAACCATACAATACTGGGAATCATGGCCTAACCAAGTTGACACGTTATTTTGGGGGGATACAATTCAATCCATGACAACGACTAATAATTTTTTTTTGTTTCTGTATGCTTGTTTATTTTATGTAAGTGGGAATTATACAGTGTTTTTCCTTTTACACTGACTTATTTTGCTCAGCATAATGTTTTTAGGGTTCATCCATGTTGTGGCATGCATCAGGACTTCATTTCTCTTTATGGCTGAGTAATATTCCATTGTATATACCCCATTTTGTTTATCCATGCATCTGTTGATGGAAATTTTGGTTGTTTCCACCTTTTGGCTATTGTGAAAAGTGCTGCAGTGAAAATTGGTGTACAGATTTCGGGGTATATACCTAGGATTGGGATTACTGGGCCATATGGTATGAGAACCGCCCAACTGTTTTCCACCAGACACTGTTTTAAGTGCTTTATATGTATCATCTCAAAACTCTATTTTATAGACATGAAAACTGAGACAGAGAGAAATTATTCAGATTTATTTTCTAATTCCACACACAGGTTTTTACTATAGCTTTAATGACAGTCATCTCCTCACCAGTGGTGGAACAGTTCCTTAAAAAAGCTTGCTCCTAGATCACTCTCTTCATGAGCAAGAGATGTCCTCTCAGCAATGTCTCACTGCATGCTGGAGAGATACCCCAAGAGGAGTCCAGGATATTGAAAATAGGTGAAGGAATGCAGAAGGCAACATGAATAACTAGTGGATCTTAGTTTAGGAGTCTTAATAAACCTCAAAAATTGTATGTATATCAAGTCAGGCAGTAAATACATGGTTTTAGAATAAACTCAGTCCAGAATCTTTCTGTAAAGATTCCCAGTCAAGAGTGGAAAGATTCAATTCAGTAAATATTCATTGAGCTCTTGCTGTGTACTGGTATTGAGGAGTATACACTGAGGAAAACAACACATTTCCTGCCCTCCTGTAAGTAATTGTCTTCTTAGAGCCTTCTCCCTGCAGTGTGGTTGGGAAAATAGGTAAGTACATAAATAACTGAAATCAGACTGACTAAGGTAAATGTAGTAAGGAATATAAACACAGTGGGAGTTTGGGAAAAGGAGAAATCAATCCCCACTCGACTAAAGGGGGTCTAGAGGAGAATTCCTGAAGGTAGAGAATTTATGCTGGGCCTTGGAGGAAGTTCATTCTTGGGAGAAGGAACAGCTTGAGCAATGGTGGCAATGCACAGGGGTGTATGGGGGTGGGGGTGGAGTTGGTGAGGAGGAGAGATAAACGGAAGTGGTGGATTGTGGTCAAAATGAAAAGAGAGGAGCGGGGAGAAGAATACCATTTATCAAGTGCCTGCTTTGTTTTGTGGCTTGCAGTATGCTAGGTGCTTTACACACTATAGTTTATTTAATCTTCACAATCCTTTAATATACGGATAGTTATCCCTTAGTTTAAGAAGCCTTGGTGGGTCAATGGTTAAGCGCTCAACTGCTAACCGAAAGGTCAGCGGTTCAAACCTACCAGTGGCTCCATGGGAGAAAAGACCTGGTAATCTGTTCCTGTAAAAATTATGGCCTAGGAAATCCTATGAGGCAGTTCAACTCTGTCATGTAGGGTCGCTATGAGTTGGAATCAACTCAGTGGCACAGAACAACAATCCCTTAGTATAAAGACGAAGAAACCAGATCTCAGAAAGACTATGGTGACTTGTTCAGGGTCATGCAGCTAGTAAGTGACAGAGCATAGTTCAAAGCTAGTAGAACCAGATTCAAAGGCCCATATTTGTTCCATTATGCAGCAGGGCTCCAAATTCCATGACTACGGCTGTGCTTACTCTGGCTGCAAGATGGAGGCTAGACTAGAGCAGAGAATGGGGACATCAATGAGGAGGCTATTGGAATAGTTCAGTTCAGGCTTAAACTGTGAACCATTGGTCTAATGTGGAAGCTGCCGGGTCTCGGTCTGCTTGATTGGTTTGATATGTGAGCTTTTTTGCAGCTCCTGCAGTACCATAAATCAGTATATTACCATCTTTAGCTAGTAGAATCTTAGAACCAGTTTACAGAGGCCGTTGGCACGCTTGTATTTCAGGCACAGGTTCTGATGGTAGATTGGCAGTTCATTGCTAAGTGTCTGCCTGGGGGGGTAGCTCCTTTGGCAGATACTGTCCCTTTGTTCTCATACCCTCATTCAACAAGAATCTATAATGGAGGAAGGAGCACTACACTTGGAGTCAAAAGGCTGGGATTCAAGTCCCAGTTCTGTTCATCATCATGTGTGAGTCCTCAATTGTAGCTGCTTTTCCTGTAATATAAGGGGGTATTTTGGTTCACTTCTGAGGTCTCTTCCTTGTTAATGTTGTATATTACTTTGTTCTTCTTGACCTGGGACAGTATAAGGAAGTGGCCAAGGCTGTAAACCTGGATTCAGAGAAACTAGGGTTTAAATTCTAGCCCTCTCATCCTTCTTACAGAGAAGCAGCAGTTAAGTTTATAGACTCTAGAGTTGGACTGCCTGAGTTTGAGTCCTGGCTTTGCCATTTGCTAGCTGTGTGACTTGGGCAAGTTATAGCACTTCCCCAAGTCTCAGTTTTGTCATCTGTAAATGGAGATATGAATATTACCTATCTCATAGGATTGTTATGGAGCCTGCCTGGTGGAAATGGTTAAGTGCTCGATCACCAACCAAAAACTGGTAGTCTGAATCCATCCAGAGGCACCTCAGAAGAAAGGCCTGGCAATCTACTTCCAAAAGATCACAGCCATTGAAAACCCTGTGGAGCTCAGTTGTACTCTGAAACACATGGAATCAACATGAGTCAGAATAACTCGATGGCACCTGGGTTTGTTTTTGGTTTAGAGTTGTTATGAGGACTGAGATAACATGTTAAATACTTGGCACAGTGCCTGGCACATAGTAGGTGCTCAGTGAATATTAGCTTTAATAGTAGTAATATTAACAATGAATATTAATGCCCAGTTAGGTATCATTTTGACAGAAAGTACATTTACGAGGGCTGTTTCCCCCACTGTTTTATTCTGATGCCCTTTCCTCTCTCTCTTTCCATTGCCCTACAGGGAAACTTTAAAATACCAGGTTCTTCCTTCACAGGGTTGTGAAGCATGATGTGACAGAAAGTGCATGTAGGAAAAGGGCTAAGAAAAAGTTAGTGACTCATTAAAAAACTTACCTGACTTGGGATCTCACCCACCTCTGGTAACCAGCAGTGAACAGGAACAGAACAGTGTATCTTATTCCCCTTTGCGCAGCCATTGACAAAAGTGCTAAGCAAAACTCCTCCAATCCGCTTGCCACAAAGTACAATAGCAGTATCTCTGGAAAAGTGGTGCCTGATTGGGTTCTTCTTTCTCCCCAGCTTAAGCCCCTCTGGCCTAAATTTAAGTCATTTCTTCTTGTTCCATTTTTCGTGAATGTGGAAAAGTTTCTTCTGATTATAAAAGGAGGATGAATCAAGATTTTCTCAGGAGAACCTTTTGTGTACTTAAAGCCAGAATCGAGTTAGGCCTTGTCTTCTCTTCCCCAGGCTAAAACAGCCTTAGTTTCTTTTACCTCATTCTTAAAACTTATTTTCCATTGCTTAGATCACATTCGTCATGCTTCTTTGCTTTCTCTTCAGTTTTGGAACCAAACCCACTGCCTTTGAGTTGATTCCAACTCATAGCGACCCTATGGGACAGAGCTCAGAACTTCCCCATAGGGCTTCTACAGCTGTAAATCTTTATGGAACAGACTGCCACATCTTTCTCCTGCGGAGCAGGTGGTGGGTTCCAACTGCCAACCTTTTGGTTAGAGCTGAGTGCTTTAACCAGTGCACCACCAGGGCTTCTTAGACTGTGCTCAGTCATCTTTTAAGTTTAAGGGAACTAAAGCAGTTTAAGGGAAGAATAACTTCAGGTGTTTTCATTCATTCAGTAAAGATTTACTGAGTGTTTACTCCTATGCCAGGCCCTGTGCTAAGTGTTGGGGACTTAGAGATGAATCAGCCTTCGTCTCCGCCTTGTCCTTAGCTCACAGTCTAGGGGCAGACGTGCAGTAAGATGTTATTGGTGCTGTGATAGAATTGTGCACAAGTGTGGAAAGCTGGAAATTGTTTAGGGTGATCGGTAGAAGAGGTCCACTTTAGCTGGACTGCCGGTTCAGGCTTCAGTACAGGAGTGGTAAGACATAATGCAGGTGTCTGGGCCCTGAGCGACAGGGGGTTGGTTATTCCAGAAGCAGTGGACACCCATTAGAGGTTTGGGAGCAAGGAAGTAACAGGCTATATCTGGCTTTTTGGACCAAGGATAGAGATTCCACAAGCCTTAGTCTAGTCTGTCCAACTGATGCTTCTCTGTCTTAAAAGTAATGTGGTGGATCCCTTGTTTTGGATACTTAGTTTTTTTGCTCTAAGACTTCTGTAGATGGTCTAGTTATTGAGCTCTGGAGAAATCTCATTCTTCATACGTCAGGGAATTTATGAGGAATTGAGAAAGAATTAGGGGGCCTGGCAGGGCCAGCCTATATAAGACCCAGCTGCAGGCCAGTCAGTGTAGGTTTGGTCTGGCCACATTCACCCTCCCCCAGCCCTATGCCAGGAAGAGGTTCAGGGATAAGAGAGAGCTCCAGGCTCCTCTGCGTGTTTGGTAAGGAATGCTAAGTGGGTTTTGGCAGTGTGAGACAGGAGTTCTTGCTGAGCAGGAGAAGTGGCACAATGAATTTGGGATGGTGCTAGAAGTAATCAGCCCTACCAGACACTTAGAATCCTGGGCCTCTGAATTCTTCCTCTCTGTACTTTGCTATCAGCTTTTTCCCTCCTGCTACCATTGTCCTTTGCTGAGTGGCCGGGCTGCTTTCAGAGCCACAGCTGATCTACAAGATGATCCACAAGCTAATAGCTACCATTTATTGAGTGCCTACCATATGCCAGGTACTGTGCCATGAGCTTTATATACATTATCTCATTTAGTTCTCACAGCAACCCTGTAATGTAGATGTCACCGCCCCTGTTTTATAGATGACACGGAAGCACAGAGAGGTTAAATATTATGTCCTAGGCCACCTCACTAGTAGATGGTAGGGCCAGGATCTGAATCTAGGCCTTAATAGCTTAAGAGGTCATGTGCATTCTACTTCCTCAGCATTCGAATGACTCTAAACAACAGAGTAGTACTCCATAAAACAAAAGTACAAAAGGTTTTCTGTGGTTTTTTATGATAGGTCAGTGGTTGGCAAACTATGGCCAATGGACCATACCCAGTTTGCCATCTGTTTTTTTATAGGGCCTATAAGCTAAGAGCAAACCCTGGTGGCGTAATGGTTAATAGCTATGGCTGCTAATCAAAGAGTCAGCAGTTCGAATCCATCAGGCACTCCTTGGAAACTCTATGGGGCAGGCAGTTCTATTCTGTCCTATAGGGTCGCTATGAGTCGGAATCGACTTGATGGCAACAGCTTTTTTTTTTGGTTATAAACTAAGAATGCTTTTTACATTTTTAAATGGTTAGGGGGAAAAAACCAAAAGATTAATATTTCATAACACATGAAAATTATATGAAACTCAGGTTCACTATCCATAAATAAAGCTTTATTGGAATATAGCAACCATCATTTGTTTACCTCTTATCTGTGGCTGCTTTCTGTCAACAAAGGCAGAAATGAGTAATTGTGACAGACTGTATGACATGCAAAGCCTAAAATATTTACTGTCTGGCTCTTTACAGAAAAAAATTTGCATGCCCTTACTATGGGAAACAAGAAGGGACCAAATGGAATTTAAACCTATGGAAAGACTAAAGGCAAAAAGCTCAAAGGGTCCAAGCTGTCCATGGAAGTATGGTGGCAGTAAGGAAAGGGATGTACCCTGAGCTTTCATGGGTCCTAGAGATAGTTCCATTAGGCCACAGAGATTTGTTTGGTAATGAAAATCACAGTAGGAAGGTCTAGTCTGTGCCAGGTGCTAAATTAGATGTTGGAAGTACAGATATGAAAAATATACGTTTCTGCCTTTGAGGAGCTTATGACCTAATGGGAGAACCACATAGACACGTGAATAGCGAGCTCTACGTGTTTGTAAAAATGGTGTCAGGGCATCGGACCTTCTTGTCTAAGTTCAGGAGGGGAAGGAACAAGAATCACCATCAGCATCAGCTCGTGGCTGATTCCTGGGAGGTAGAGGTCAAACATATCTCCACCCTCCAACATTTTTACCAGTCCGACACCAACTACCCCTACAGGGCACTCTACTTCTTTGATGGGTTTGATACTTTGTTGCAATGGCCACACAGAACTCAGAGTTATGGAGTTTATCAGGGATGTAACAGGTGACAGTTCAGAATCAGGAACCACTCAGGATACAGTTCTTCAATCCAGACAGCCTCTTCTCAGCCATGCCCATGGGCAGGCCTCTCTTTGGCCCTTGGCCCCTCAGCCTGTCCTTTGCCCTGCTGGGGCAAGTGTTACAAAGCTCTTTAGCTCCATCCATAAGTGCGCAGGGGCATCCCCCTCCGTCAGGAAGCCTCCTACTCAAAGGCAGTCAGCTTTCTCACTTGGTGGGTTGGCATGCCCACTGTAGCTGCCTAGCTCTGTGGGCCAGGAAGCCCACCGCGCCATCTTGCGTCAGTCTCCTGGTTCTGCTGCTGCCCCTTCCCTGCTGCTGCTTCTCGCTATCTTTTGCTATCTATGGTGTACAGCTCTCTCTCTCTCTCTCTGTCTCCTGGGTATAGGAGGTTCTCAGCACATGGACCCCAGGTCCAAAGGACGTGCTTCACTCCCATCTCTTCTTCTCGGTGGTAGTGAGGTCTCCTATTTCTGCCCCTGGGATGGCTCATCTTAAGCCTAGCGGGGTGGCAGAACTGACTGTCTTGGTCATCTAGTACTGCTACAACGAATACCACAAGTGGATGGCTTTAACAAAGAGAAGTTTATTCTCTCACAGTCTAGTAGGTTACAAGTCCAAATTCAGGGTGTCAGCTCCAGGGGAAGGCTTTCTCTCTCTGTCAGCTCTGGAGGAAGATTCCTTGTCATCAGTCTTCCCCTGGTTGAGGAGCTCCTCAGGCACAGGGAACCCAGGTCCAAAGGACGCACTCTGCTCCTAGTGCTGCTTTCTTGGTGGTTTGAGGTCCCCAACCCTCTGCTTGCTTCTGCTTTTATCTCTGAGAGATAAAAGGTGGTGCAGACCACACCCCAGGAAAACTCCCTTTACATTGGATAAGGGAGGTGACCTGGGTAAGGGTGGCGTTACAATCCCACCCTAATCCTTTTAACATAAAATTACAATCACAAAATGGAGGACAACCACACAACACTGGGAATCATGGCCTAACCAAATTGATACACACATTTTTTGAGGGACGTAATTCAATCCATGACACTGACCAATCCCCTCATTAGGGTTCCGTATACCTTTTTTGCATGGTTCTACCCCTACAAGGGTGCCATGCACCCTATTTGCATTATTAGCAAGCTGCCCAATCCTCTCGGTGGGCCACAAGCATCTTATTTGCATAGTTACACCCAATCATTTGGTGGACTTATAAGACCATGGCAAGAAAGTCCATGTAAAGGTGACCCATCACACCAAAGTGTTATAAATAGTGATGTACTGTGGGGTGGAGTAAATGCTGAGTGAAGTAGAAAAAAGAGTTGGGGGCTACTTTGCATGGGGAGCAATTTGCAATAAGCCTTGAAGGATAAATTGGAGTTATTATGCAAGAAACTACGTCCCAGATTGAGGGAACAGCGTGGTAACACCTGGCAGTGTGAGCATGTGGAGTTTATGAGGATGGCAGATGAAAGGATGTTAGAGATGACAGATTCTGTGACTGGGCAACTGGCAGGATGATGTAATCTGATAGAGAAGAAGAGAAATCAGAAGGAAAGAGGCAGTGGGTGAGGGCTGGGGGCAAGTCCAGTTTCAGAAATGTGATTTGAGGTAATGGTGAAACACATCTGACCTCCAGTTAGAAAGCCTTTTTAGAAATTTTGGCACAATGGTCCAGAATTCAGATTTAAGCTGCCTATTCAGGGCTTTTCCACTGGGAAAAGGGGAAGTACATATTTATTTCATAGAGAAGAAGTTGACAAAGCAACTTTGACATGTGATAGCTGGAGCCAAGGGATTAAAATAGCACACAGAAAATGAAGTCACCAGATTGAAAACTAGCAATAGTTATGCATTTGGCATAAAGCCCTGTTCCAATTCATGCAACTCACTGCTCTCAGCATCTACTTTATCTTTCTGGTTTTATTACTTCTTGCCTGTGAAACTTGGACCTGGCCACTAGTAGATGGAGCCAGAGCTCATTCATGTCTAAAAAACGTGGGCAGCAGAGAGGTTTCAGCTTTTGCCTTCTGCATGAGAGTCTCAAAGCGGACAGAGGTGTCCATCTCTGTCATTCAGGGCCAGTTTTGTCTTTTTGAGTCTGAAATTCCACAGTGGGAGCAGAATCTCAAAACTTTTACTCAAACTCTTGTTAAGTGATTTGAAACTTTAAAAATGCTCAAATGTCTGATTTGAAAGACTCGGGAAATCTGTGATTACCTTGCGTATATGTGCTTACTGGTGTAACACACAGGTTTGGGGAACACTTAAGTTGATATTTATCCTCTCTGGTCCTCTAAGAGAAGTCAGCATTTTTGTATCCTTTCTATTTCTACTTTTTGAAGAATACGCTGCCAGATATGATGAAGCAGAGGCAGATGAAAAACAGAAGAATATCTGCTACATACAGAGACCATTGAAACACTTCTGTAGCTGGAAGACACCAACCCCCGACAGAAGCATTATTTCATTTGGAATTTCAAGTTTATAGAACATTCATTTCCCAGAAGTTCAACGAACCTATAGGTAAGATTGGATGTACATTTTACTTTTCCTTTTAGATTGCTTCAAGTTGAAATTGACATATTTCCAGAGGAATGGAAGGGTCAGAGGTTGTTTAAGCAGGTCAAGGTTTTCAATATTTAGTTGGGCAGCTAGCATTAGCTGGGCTGCTTGGTGTGCCTAAAACAGTTGTATAGCAGGGAGGGAGGAGTACATTTCTATCAGAATAAAATTGCAGAGAGGGTCATAAGGAAAACCAGGTAGTAAGTAAAAGTATTTAATTACTTTTAATTACAAAGGTAAAACAACAACATTATAACAAAACAAAATATGACAAAAGTTTAGAAAGTAAAATCCTCGCACATGCCCAATCTCACTCTCCAGTGTAACCATTGTTAATAATTTGGAATATATCTCTTCAGGGTTTTGTTTTGTTTTTTTAACTTATATATATGACACATATGATAACATTTTGAAGTGTTCTGTGTTGCACATAACCTGAGATTTAGTCATGTCTGACAGGTTATAAATAATGTGCCATTTGTAGATTTGAGTCAGATGAGGGCTGGGTGAGAGTTGTTTTAACCTAATCTATGAGTCTGCACACTCCTTTGCTTCTGTTTATCACTCTTTGTCATCTGTAGCTTCCCAGTGGCACTGCTGTCTTCTCCTGCTTCCCATCCCCGAACCAGTTTTCCTTCCTTAATCCACCTCTTCTTTGATGGCAGTACTATTCTTATGGCCACCTGACTTTAGTTAATAAGCACGTACTTCATAGTGAGGTCTCCTTCTTTGCCTGGCCACATACTAGGCAGTAGAGTTTGAGAGAAGTTAGATACTGTCCCTTCTTTCAAGAAGGGTAGTAGTCTGTTTTCTCTACCATCTCTAGTCGTTTGGCAGGACTAGGACCAGTTCTGCCTCTGTGGCTCCATTCCCTTACTCTGACACCTCTCTCCTCTTTCTTTTCCTTCCTATCCCTGCTATCCTGCCTCAGTTATATGCCTTCCTTGCCTTCCTCCAGGCTCTTGCAGCAGCTTCACTCAGCCCTTTAGTCTCTCACCAGCCTCCAGCTTGTTCTGCACATCACAGCCAGATGGATGGCCCTAAACCATAGCCCCAGTCATCACAATGCCTCCCTACTGCCTATAGCAGTGGTTCACAGTGTGGGCTGCAGACTTGGGGAGCGGGGGTCCCTGAAGCCCTTTCAGGGGATCTGCAAGGTCAAAAGTATTTTCATTACAGTATTAAGATGTTGTTTGTTGTTACAAAGCAACGGTGGGCAAGTCAAGGCAGTGTCACCGAGCTGTACTAGTAGTCATTGTATTCTTCACTACAGTATATTCACCATTTTTTTTTAAATATACCATTTTCACTTAAGAATGTCCTTGATGAAGCTGTAAAAATTATTTGATTAAATCTCAGCCCTTCAGCACATATCTTTTTACTATTCTGTGTGACAAAATGGAAGTGCTCATAAAACATGCTGCATCCAAAGTACAGTGGTTATCTCAGGAAAAGTACTTGTGTCATTGTTTGAATTGTGAACTGAACTAGCTGCCGTTTTCATTTTTAAATAAAGAATGACTGATGGATAAACCATGGTTATTCATTCTTGAGTATTTAGCAGACATTTTCTTGAAAATGAAGGATATAAACCTATTGTACCAAGGGACACAAATGACAGCTGTCGTTGCCAATGATAAAAATTTGAGCTTTCAAGCAAAAATTAGAATTTTGAAAAATTTGTATCTGCCACTGTGAGCATGACAGCTTCCCAATACTTAAAGATTTTTCTGGTGAGATAGGTGGTTATATTAATGAATGTGATTTTTCAATATTTTTAATGAATTGTGCCAACATTTAGAAGATATCCACAATTAATTTTTCCAATATTTTCCATGTATCAATGCATTGTATTACAAAACTGTGCACAAGAAAAAGACCCATTCAAAGTACAAGATAGACCAATGGATTTTAATGTAACAGAGTATGCAGAGTTCATTGACATAGTTCCAGATTCCTTGCTGCAGACTTTTAAGATATTACCACTTGTTGAGTTTCGGTGTAGTATCAAAGAAGAATACCCACAGTTATCTGAAAAGGCTGTTAAAATATTCTTCTCTTCCCTACTACATATCTGTGTTATCCAGATTCTTCATATACTTCAACCAAAACAACCTATTTTGGCAGATTGAATTCAGAAACAAATATGAGAATCCAACTGTCCTCTATTAAGCCAGATAATTAGGGATTTGCAAAAATATAAAACAGTGCTATTTTTTGTTTTGTTTTGGAAAATAGTTATTTTTTATAAAAATATTGTTTACCTTAACGTGTAATGAGTTTATTGTTATTTTTAAGAAAGTTGATAAATACAAATTTAAGAATTTCTCTTTTGATTTTTAACAGTAAGTATTGATGAATATAACCCACATTTAAAAAAAAAATTCATTCACCTATGGTCAGCTGATCTTTGACAAAGGACAAAAGTTAATTAAATGGGGAAAAGACAGTATTTTCAACAAATAGTACTGGCGAAACTGAATGCCCATCTGTAGAAAAATGAAACAGGACCCATACCTCACACCATATACAAAAACTAACTCAAAATGGATCAAAGACCTGGATATAAAACCTAAAATGATAAAGATCATGGAAGAAAAAACAGGGACAATGCTAAGAGCCCTAATACATGGCATAGATACAATATAAATCATAACTAGTAATACAAAAACACCAGAAGAGAAACTAGATAACTTGGAGCTCCTAAAAATTAAACACTTAAGCTCATCAAAAGCCTTCACCAAAAGAGTAAAAAGAAAACCTGCGGACTGGGAAAAAAATTTTGGACTACGACATATCCAGCAAAGGTCTAATCTCTAAAATCTATAGAAAACTTCAACACCTCAACAACAAAAAGACAAATAATCAAATTAAAAAATGGGCAAAGAATATGAACAGAAACCTCACCAAAGAAAACATTCAGGCAGCTGACAAGCACATGAGGAAATCCTCTAGATCCTTAGCCATTAGAGAAATGCAAATCAAAACCTCAATGAGATACCATCTCATCCCAACGTTATTAGCACTAAAAAACAGAAAATAACATGTTGGAGAGGTTGTGGGGAGATTGGAACTCTTACGCACTGCTGGTGGGAATGTAAAATGGTACATCCACTATGGAAAATGATATGGTGCCTCCTTAAAAAGCTAGAAATAGAAATACCATATGATCCAGCAATCCCACTCCTAGGAATATATCCTAGAGAACTAAGAGCCGTCACACTAATAGACATATGCACACCCATGTTCACTGCAGCATTATTCACAATAGAAAAAGATGAAAACAACCTAAATGCCCATCAATAGATGAATGGGTAAACAAATTATGGTACATACACAATGGAATACCACGAAACAATAAAGAACAATGATGAATTCTTGAAACATCTCATGACTTGGATGAATCTGGAGGGCATTATGCTAGGTAAAATAAGTCAGTCACAAAAGGACAAATACTGTACGAGACCACTATTATAAAAACCAAAGAAAAGGCTTACACACACACACACACACACAAAATCTTTAATGGTAAGAAGGAAGGGGAGGTGAGGAGAGGAAATCACTAACTAGATAATAGACAAGTGTTAACTTTGGTGAAGGGAAAGGCAATACACAATACAGGGGAGGTCAGCACAGTTTGACCAAGGCGAAGCCATAGAAGCTTCCTAGACACATCTAAACACCTTGAGGGACCAAGTTGCTGGGGTTGAGGGCTGGGGACCATAGTCTCAGGAGGCATCTAGGTTAACTGGCATAATTGTTCATAAAGAAAAAGTCCTACATCCTACTTTGGTGAGTAGCATCTGGGGTCTTAAAAGCTTGTGAGTGGCCAGCTAAAATACATCTGTTGATCCTATCTTGTTTGGAGCAGAGAAGAATGAAGAAAACCAAAGACACAAGGAAAATAAAAGTCCAAAGGACTAATGGACCACATGAACCACAGCCTCTACTAGCCTGAGCCCAGAAGAACTGAATGGTGCCCGGCTACTACCACGAACCACTCTGACAGGGATCACAACAGAGGATCCCAGACAGAGCAGAAGAAAAATGAAGAACAAAATTCCAATTCACAAAAAAAGGCCAGACTTACTGGTCTGACAGTGACTGGAGGAGCCCCTAAGACTATGGCCCTGGACACCCTTCAAAGTCAGAACTGAAGCCACTCCTGAAGTCTACCTTTCAGCCAAAAATTAGACAGGTCTATTTTTTTTTATATAAAATAGAGTGTTGACACATTGGGAGGATTGGAACCAATGTCACAAAACAATTTGTGTATAAATTTTCAAATGAGAAACTAATATGTACTGTAAACTTCTACCTAAAACATAATAAATTTAAAAAATAAAAGAATTTGCCCCATGTACAACAGTATTAAGGGGTTCTAGTGGTTCACTGGCTAAGCACTCAGCTGCTAACCAAAAGATCAGCAGTTCAAACCCACCAGCCTCTCTGCAGGAGAAGGATGTGGCAGTCTGCTTGTGTAAAGATTATAGCTTTGTAAACCCTGGGGGCCAGTTCTGCTCTGTTACATGGGGTTGTTATGAGTCAAAAGTGACTGGACAGCAATGGGTCAGCGGGGTTCCAACAATATCATCAAGTTTATAGACCCTGGTACAAAAGTTTTAGGATTAGAGAGTGTAAAATGGCAGGACTTTTTTTTTACAAAATATATTTTTAAATAAATCCTTCCTCCTTTTTCTTCCAGATAAGATTCATGAAATTTTTTTTTAAAAAGTTTCTTTGGGTTCTTGGTAATTTTTAAGAGTGTAGGAATCCTGGGACCAAGAAGTTTGAGACCAATGGTATATAGGATGATATCCTGGCATTTAAGCCCTCATTCCCGAATGTTAATTCATTCCTTTACAGGTATTCAGTGAGTGCCTACTTTGTGTCAGGCTCTGTGCTAGCAAAGTGCTGGGAATTTAGACATGAAGGTGATGTAATTCCCTTCCTTAATGAATCTAATGAAGGAAAGAAACATAATCGGATAATCATAAGTGTTAGAATATGCACAAGATATGGGAACACAGAGGCGGAAAGAACTAACCCAATTGGACTTGAGGGGGAAGGTAGTCAAAGAAGACTTCCCAACGCAGATGAAGCCTGGTCTGAAAATTAGAGGTAACGATGTGGTGTTTGAAGAGAACTATGAGAGGAACCAAGTTTCTGAAGTATTATGTAATAGGCACAGGAGTGTTGGTTGTTGAGGCTGGAAGCAGAAAGGCGTTAGAATGCCTTGTAAATTGCATTAATGAGCTTGAGTGACCTGACCTCAGCCAGCTTTTTCAGGTATGTGTACTATACTCCTTATGCTAATCTAATCCTTTACTCTTGCTTGCTATTTAGCATACACTTACTTTTCCCCCCTCCAGGACCTTTCTTTTGTCGTTCCTTTCGTTTTTCGTCCAAAATTCCTTCTCCACATTTCCGCCTGGGAAAATCCTATCCAGTTCAGGGCCACCTCTTTTATGACGCTTTCCAAGATTTTTGAACTAAAAAGGATCTCTCCTTTCTCTGAGCTTCATAAACTTTATGCTCCTTTTAGGACAGTTATCACCCTACTTTGTGTGTACTTACATCAGCCTCCATACTAGACTGTAAGCTTTTTGAAGGTGGGCGTGCGTCTCATTCATCTTCCTTTAACTCCTCCTGAATTTTATGACCACCTATCAGCAATTATATTTCATGTTCCCAGGATATTTCTTGAAAAGTTATCTCCTGGATAAGGAGTTGAGTTTCCTCCATGTTCATCAGTTATCTCAGCCTAAATCTCTCTCCCTGGTTGTGAGCACATGTTTGGGGAAGGAATGAGCATATATTCTTATGTATAGTGTGTTGCTAATCAATCTGGAGCCCCTATTAATGAGAAGTTTCTTACCACACTAGCCTCTCATTAATTGGAAAAGGAGGTTTCCAAAGTCTTGGTTATTTTGCTTTGCGATCCACAGTAAACTGAAGCCAGGATCTCAGCTGCTTTGGCCCAGTGATGCCCTGAGTGCCCTGAACATCCCAACATTGATTCTGACTCCGTCCTCACTTGACGGATTTTCTTTCCTTCTCTGGGTACAGCCCAACTTGCCCGTGGCATCCTTGGTGGAGACTGGGAACAGAACCATCTCTCCTAGCCCATCACTTTGCTGCCCCAAGATCATCAGAATCTTGAAGTTTTGTCATAAGGCTCCTCTTGGCCAGTTAGAGGGGCTTTTGGTCCCATCTAGAGTAGAGAATCCCCCCAGTCCTGCCTATGCAGTTGTCAGTATGGCCAAGATGACCCAAGAAGTGGGGCCCAAAATAAGTACTGTGATTGGTCCCCAATTCCCAAGTGAGTTTCTTCAGTTTGGGCCAGGACCCTCAGAGTCAGAAGCCCATTCTGCAACTCCCTGGAACAGTTATTGGAGCAGCAAGCTTCTTTCCCCTGGTTGCTTGCTCTAAAGTGTGGCCTGGGGCCTGCTGAGCCATGCCAGCAAACTCCAGTAATGTTGCCTCATTGCACCTTCTCTCTTTGACTTCAAGATTTAAGGATATTCTGTCTGTGTTTTTCATATTGCTGTTTTGAATGGTTTGAGGATCCAGTATGCATCCTTCAAAAAGTTAAGAGGTGATGGCCCTTTCTTCATTTGGAGACAGGTTCCCCCTGCATACAGAGAAATATGTTTTTAGCTAAATGGGTTTTCAGGACACTATCACTCCAGGCATGGTTTTAGTGGCAACTCCTTAGACTGTGATCTGATTTTCAACTGGACAGGACCAAAAACTTGATTTGAGTAGTGTGTCCCTCAGGGAGACTGACCAGTGTGCAACCCCAATGCCAGCTTATTAATTTATCATAGAAATGGATGGGCTTAAGAAATAGGAGCAGTTTTTTTCCTTCATTTAAAAAAATTTTTCTTTAACTTTTATGCATGTTTGAAATTTTTCATGATAAACTATAGAGAGTAGTATAATGAATTCCCATGTATCTATCACCCAGATTGAACAATTATCAATTTTATGAGGACCAATCTTCTGTATGGACATTTTTTCCTAAGCCAGGGGTAGGGGACATGATAGAGGCCCCCCGGAGATACAGTGACGGTTGTGAAGGCTGCTTGTGAGCTCAGAATCAGAGTAGAGGGAGAAGATGAGCCTGAAGTCTAGACCCTTTGCCTCCTTGAAACTTACTATCCCAGCCTACGCTTTTGGGGTCTGTTGTGAATCACCATCCTGCTAGCATCCTAGCCAGCCTCAGGCTTCAAGTTTTCACTATAGTTGTGTGAGACACTGCAGTCTTCCTAACGCTGCCCAGCCTTACCGCACAAGGACTCGTGGGAAAAACCTGTGAAAAACTTCAGTCCCTTGGCATGACATTTACAGACAGATTGCCCTTTGGGCGAACTGATTTCACAAGTGTCTCCTTTCATCCATCATGTGTTAAATTTGACTATCTTCTGTTTGACAGTACCCTTTTCCTGACCTTGTCTCCTTGCCTCCCACATAGTAATGATACCATCAGAAACCAAATCAGCCAACAAATGAGTCAGGCAGAATAATGTAGCCTTATACTTTGATACCAGAACTGCCATGAAATAATGTGGTTGGACTTTGGTTTGTAGCTTATCTTTCATAAGATGGCAAAACAGAAACTACAAGTCTATCTCAGAGCAAGAAGAAGAGACTTCTGATAAATTAGAGTTTAGATTAATATAATAATGACAGTGTGGTAGTAATGCCCTTGTATTTATATCAGCTACAGCAGTATTGCCCAGCCTTTTTGACATCATAGCATATATAGGAAGTGATACTGTTCAGCACACTTGAGTGAACAGTGAGCCCAGGAACTAGAGGGCTGATGAGGGGATCAATATCTCATTCACAGCACATCAGCAGGGAAGCTCTGTGCTAAGGTTTCTAAATAAAAACATTCTTAGTGGTACGTGGCTGATTTTTACTGGCTACCCCCTTCTGCCTTTCACCATTAATGTTTAAATATAGTGGAATGGTTGAATCCTAAACCAGACTTAAATCCTAGCTTTGCCATTTACTAGCCCATGTGACTGTAGACAAATCACTTCATCTCTTTGTATCTCAGTTTCTTCATTTGTAAAATGTAGATAATAATTATACCTACCTCATAGAGTTGTAAAGAATAAAGAAGTTAGTGTACGTAAAAAGTAGTATTTTTGAAGTGCTTAGGACATTTCCTAGCATATAGCAAGGGCCATATAAATTTGTGTATACTATAACTGCTCCAGAGGCCTCTTCTCCTTCCCCCTCCTCATTTCTTTGACCTGATCTCCTCCCTCAGAAGTAAAGGCCCCACTTCTTTTCATTCCCTCAGTGTCCTTTCATTTTCTCAGCTCTGCATTTGTTTTGGGGCTGAGGAGACACTGAATTGGTAATTATAAACATCGGTTTGCTCTCGTTGATATTCCTTCCCTAGAAAGCTCTTGTGGCTGAGGGAAAATAACTTACAAGTTAGGAAGAAGAGAGGAGTGAGTCATAGACCCTGAAAAAAACTCAAGTGGTTGGGAGGAATATGAGCTAAGCTTGCAGAGCTGCGTTAGCCAGCAAAGTCATGTTGTTAGAGGGAAGGCTTATCTTTGTTATCATGTACAAGATGTCAGAGCTGGCAAGTTCTCTGTAGCCTCTATCAAATATAGATCTGGTGACTTTGGGGACAATGTGGTTCATAATACTTTATGGAGAAAAGGAACAGTTCTTTAAGAAGGTGGCCTTGGACCCACCTTGGTGGGAGAACAGTAGATGGGTGCTCGAAGTCGGCCCCTCCTCATCTGCTCTGTGAGTTCTCCAGGTCCCTCTCCCCATGCAGGAGCCAGATTGATTCTTGGATCTCTATCCTTAACACCTACTACACTTCTAGTACAATCAATACTTGTTAACTAGCAGGTTTTGCAAAGAAAGAGCATGTATCCCTGCCCTTATTTTAATGGAGAAAACAGGATAAACATATGCCTAGGAACAGAAACATTGATTATTACTGAGGATGATAACGATACTATGATGACGAGACTCTACTTATGATCTGCCCCTGCCTACCCCTTCAGCAGATTTGTCATCACTGCCCCACACAGACTCTGTGCTCCAGCCAGCCCAAACGATTTGCAATGACACTAACTGGCCATACTGCCTCTCCTTCAGGCCTTAGCACTTGCTCTTCCTCTGTCTGGGACATTCCCCAGCCCTCACCCTGGCCGGCTCCTACTCCTCCTTCAGGTGTCAGTGTAGGTGTCCCTTTCTCTAGTTACCAACTGGGTTAGATGCCACTTTTCCACACCACAACAGCTGGTACTACCCTGTCATGGCACTTGTCCTCCAGTGTTGAAGTTGTCTTACATGTCAGTAGATTTAAATTCCACAGGGGCAGACACTGTGTCTTCTCTTGTATTCTCACTGTCTCACACTGGTCAATTAGTATGTGCCCAGTAAATAGTTATTTGTTGAATGAATATGTCAGCAGTGCTTTCATGTCTAGTTTCTTATTTGCTCCTCACAATAGGAGCAAATGTGACATGGAAAGTCTAGCCCTTACTTTTTCTTTTTAATTGTGGTAAGTATATAGGTAACAGAGCATTTGCCATTTCTACAATCTTCACATGCAGAGTTCAGTGACATTAGTTATGTTCGTCATGTTGTTCAGCCATCACCATTAACCGTTCCCGAATTTTCCCATCACTCTTAACAGAAGCTCAGTGTTCCCTAAGTGTTGTATCTTCCTTTCTCTCTCCCTCTTACTCACCCCTGATAACCACTGATCAATTTTGGTCTCTATTCATTTGCTAGGCCTTACGCTTATTCTCATTTTATCTTTAAAGAAACTGATACTCAGAGAAGCTAAGCAACTTGGCCAAAGTTCATATAGGGGTGGAGAGCCAGGATTTAAACTTGAATTTATCAGGCTCAAATGTTCAGTGTATTTTTTGGTTTTGTTTTCACAAAGCATTGCCTTTTAGGAGCGCTAGTGGCACAGTGTTTAAGCACACAGCTGCTAACCAAAAGGTTGGTGGTTCGAATCCACCAGCCACTCCACGGAAGAAAGATGTGGCATTCTGCTTCCATAAAGATTACAGCCTTGGAAACCCTATGGGACAGTTCTGCTCTCTCCCTACAGGATCACTATGAGTCGGAATCAACTCAACGGCTTTGGGTTAATTGCCTTTTAAAAATAGGATTTAGAAAAAGATAAAAACAAAAACAGTATTTATTATTTTTCATGATCATAAAAATAATAAATTTCATTGTATACAATTTGGAGAATACTGAAAAATATAAAGAAGAAACTAAAATCACCCATTACACACAGAAAACTACTATAGATTAGAAATAGCCTGGACTTGAAAGGGCAGCATTGAGTTTGAATCGCAGTCAAACCAGTAACTAGATGTTTGACATTTGGTAGGCTATTTAACCTCTGAGCCTCAGTTTCCTCACATGAAATATGGCAAAAATATTCACCTTATGGGATTATTGCAAGAATTAGAGATAATGTATGTAAAATACCTAACTACATTGCCTAGCCCATAGTAGACACTCTTGAAAATTATAGCAGTATTAACGTTTTTGTGTATGTCCTTCCAATCTTCCTACTGTGTGTGTGTTCATGTGCACACGCATAAGTTTTTTGAATCATATTCATGTTAAGTACATTATGGTGCCCTCACAGTAAACCTGTGAGAGGGCAGGGCAGGTATTATCTTAAAACTTATAGATTAGGAAACTGAGACACTAAGAGACAAAGTAACTTGGCCTTGGTGATGTGTCTGGTAATATCTGAGTAGGACTTTGACCTTAGTCTCCAGATTCCAAGCCCAGTGTGCTCTCTATCAGCAGTCCTCTACAGCTCCTCCTCCACCTGTAGACACATGTGGGCTGCTGAGTGCTGAGCTGCTGAGCGCAGCCCAAGAGGGAGGCAAGGGCTGGAAGCAGCGGAAGTGCTGGGAGCCTCCAGAGAAGTTGGAGTCTGTCTGAAAGCTTAGAAGAAGTGTTCATTTCCTTCTGTGGAACAACAGACACGTGGCCTAGTCCTGTAGCCAGAGCCAGGCTCCTGGGCAGAAAGTTAGGGGTCTTTTAGGCCCTACAGCTTTTTTTGAGAGGGAGTTTGTCAGGGACTTCGTAGAACTGAAGTCTCTGCATTGTCTGCTTTACTCTGCATTGTCTGCAGGGCAAAGGTGTACCCACATGTCTTTCAGTGTGTGCACTAGGCACTTAAAGGCTGGTGTGACATGCAGTGTACCTAACACTTCATATGTGCTTCGTTTTGTATAATTTTCATCTCAGTGCACATCTTCTGGTGGCTGATATGTGTCTAACATCATGCCACAACTTGTGGGAGAGACAGAGGTGAACAGGGGACAGCCTGACCTTTAGGAACACTGGGGAGAGCTCAAGGCCAAATAAAATCAGTGCTTCTGATAGGTCTTGGGAGCAGAGGATGGAGCACTAGCCCTGGTTCTGCACAGTAATACCATATAGTTGCTTAAAGCCTAACTGGTTTCCAAAGTGTTTGCACAAACCTTGACTCATTTAGAGTTATCAGGGACCTTCAAAGGGGAGGGGACTTTTGAGCTGGGTTTTGATGGCTGAGAAGAATTCCTAGGCCCAGGGAAGTGGGTGGGCCAAGGTCCAGCTTGATTGTGGGACCTTGCACCCTGAGGAAGCATTTATCAAATGATTGCATGCATAAATGAATTAAGGTGCCGCAGACCCTACAAGTGGACTATGATGGGATAGTGTGTGTGGACAGGCTCCAGATGGGGAACTGTCAACCCCTGGGTAAGATTTTGACACCTTGCCCGCATCACTCCCTGCCTTCCATTGTAAACAGGAAAGTCAAAGCATGTTTCTTTCCTTCACTGTCTTCCTACCTTTTTCCTTCCTATTTTCAAAAACAACTCTCCGACAGCTCTGTTTCCAAGGAAAGCCTTAACCATTTGTCCCTTCTGGCACACCCTCTTCCATTGAACTCCATGCAGAATAGACCAGGTACTCTATCTTTGTGTGTGTGAAGCTATAAAATCTAATATTGAGTGTGCAGCCATGCCCAGAGGTATGCTTCTTCCACAAGAGGCTCCCCCAGCCCAGCTGTGGTAAAAAACCAAGTATAAATTGCCGCTAACAAGGCTTTCTAGCTAGAGTTGTAAGTATGTCTGTGTAACCTCTGTGAATTATAATGCCGCCAGCTCTCTTGCTGCTCCTCAACCTTGCCTGCCTTTTGGCTATTTAGCTTGTCCTTAGGCCCTCCATCAGATTGTGGACAGGGGAAGGAGAAAGAGAGGTGAAACCAAAATCTGTCCTCTGTGCTCAGCTTACAGTACCGATGGGAAAATAGATGGGGACGAGATCGACGCCAAACAGCAAACAAGGACAGGGCAAGCAGGATGGTACTGCTGGAGGGGGTTTTGGGCCACCTTCTTCTCAGCCTGCTGCTCCAACAGCCAGTGTCACCTCCCAGAGCTCCTGAAGATGAGTGACCCTGTGTTTTCTCTCTGTAGAATTTCTCACTGTGTTCAGCATTTGGGCAGCCTTTTTCATTTTAATTTAACTTGGCGAGGGGGTGTTTGGGTGCTGGTGTTTAGATATAATTATTAATATTCATAGGGTGTCGCAGTCCCCAGGTATATCTTGTCCTTGAAGCTGTTAGTTGGAGTAATACTTTGAGATTCTCTGTGGATTCCTTTTATCCATTTGTTTATCTGTTCTCTATTCTAAAGTATAATTGAAAATCTGTTGTAAGATCCCAAAAATGGAAGGAAGAATGCACCCAAATTAAGCTGTCAGACACTTGGCTGCTTAACTGTGCTTTCTGGGTTATGATGTTGAGAAGTGCCATTCTGGGTGCTTTCTCCTAACTGGCTGTTGTGTACTTGCTTCTGAGAACAGTGCATAGACATTTGTCTGTGTTCATCAATCTTCCTGGGCAGGCTTGCCATTTCTCTGATCGCGTTCAGCCATGGATGGCCCTCTGAGAAGAGTGTGGGTCTTTCCCCTCAATGGACAAAAAGCCAGCTTCCATTTTAAAATCTCTCAAAAAAAAAAAAAAAAATCCAGCAACCCAGAGCCTGTGTTTATTGAAGGTTGGTCGAAAAGTCTCTCACACTGAATGCCTCATCAGTGCTCGAGTGCCTCTATCTTAGAAGGATGTAAAGGTTTAATCACCCTGGTGGGGATTTAGACCCAGAGACTTCAGAGAAATCTTATTATTTCTAACTGCAGGCAAAGAGTATTAAGGCTCCACTCTGGATCAGGGGCATGACATGTTCTATAAGTAATTTATCTTTAACAGGGGAAGGCCCTTACTAGAGTGTCTTAGAAATAGCCCTATGATTGGGCGCTGGCTCATTATTCTTCCTTTTCTCTTTCCCCATATCAGCCTCCTGCTTATTCTTTCTGTTTGTACCTTTTCCTGCCCAATCTGTCCAGTGTCTGAATGTCTGCCTCACAAATACACCCTTTAAGATGGGGGGCCGTGTGCTTGCCAATGAGGGATAATAATGCTTTTGCAATAAGCAGCTTCATCCAACAGCTTGGCCTAGACCTGTCACCGACAACCTTCCGGGTGAGCACAATCTGCATCCTCTCAAATGAAGGTGTTGAGGAGGGAGAGAATTTTGGGGGCTCCACAGGGACTCAAGTCTGTGCTCTTGGACATGGTGTAATTTGGGGTCATTCTCAACCCATCTCCAGCCCTTATTGTTACTTTAACATAGACAGCCTCCACTGAAGGCCTTTGCATCCCTGTGCACATCCAGCATGTATTACTGAGTGTATGATTTCATCTCCATGAACCCCCCCACCCCTTCTTGCTTAGCTCCCTGGACCCTGCCTTTCTGGTGCTGAGGCTAGAGGATGTCACAGGTCGATTCTGCTTATGGATTTATTGTTCTATTTAGGGAATACAGTTTGTCTCATGGCAGATCTAAATCCATGTGCTAATGAGCTTGGTTAAAGCAGGCTTCTGCTAACCCAGCCAGTGCCGTATCGTCTTTTAATCTAGCCCACCTGTCTGAGTTCCTGTCCACTGTTAATGATCTCCTATAATGGTTTTGCCTTTAGTTTTGTCTCCTGGGTTAAAACAAATCAATAGTCCTCACTGATATTTAAAAACCATCAGTGTAAGGCTCCTAATTTCCTTTTTTTTTTTTTTCTGGGTAAACTTATAGCTTGACCAGTACCGTAATGGATCTCTTACATCTTGTCTTATTTCCCAGAGATGGGCAGCAGTGAGCCCTTTCCCATTGCAGAAAGCGACAAGAGGAAGAAGAAAAAGCGGAAGGTCCGGGCCACTGACTCCTTGCCAGGAAAGTTTGAAGGTTGGTTATGCAACTCTCCTAGATCTGGGCCTGTGGCCCCCCAAGTATGGCAGGAACATCCTGGTAGCCCATGGGGCTAGATCATAGGCTGAATCATCTGAGAGCCAGCTCATGGTTATCTCTGTGATATGTCATGAAGGGTAAGAGTTGAGAGGGTTTACACACAAGAGTGACACACAGAGAGAGATTGAAAGCAAACTCTCAGATGATGCACAGGCCTCCCTTGAATGACCTGACCACCTCATAGTGGGCAGAAAGACCAGTCTATCAGATGTGTACACGGAGTGAGATTGCCTGGTGTGTTTCGCTCCTTTTCATATGTGATCTTTCCCTCAGCTGTTCTGGAGGGGCTGCTGAGTGGTAGAACAACCATGTAAGAGAAGGGAAACCCACAAAAGGCCATGGCTACAAATGAAACTTTAATTTTCTACAAGGAAAGAATTTAACTCCTAAAGACTGCAACTACTTGGGCTGTATATGTTTGACTCTATTTTAAAGGGTGCATGTTGTACTCAGGGACACGATGTTGGATCACCAAACAATTTTGAACAGTGTGTGGGAGGCACCAGGCTCAGTGCCAGTCCTCTCATCACTGGGTATGTGATGGGGTGAAATTCACTGGGCACTTCTGCAAAGGCCTGAAGGATCAGTAGCTACTCCTAGGAGTAAAACGTCCCCCTTCATCTATTTTGTTTTCTTCATTGCGAGACGTGAAATAGCGTTCCCTCACAACCCCTTTCCATCATTGCAGATACATTAGTGAATTGTTTTGTAGAGTGGTTCTAACAACAAGCCCTTTATGAGTCAGCAATATCAGACCTCCAACCACCTATATATCCTGACATGTGTAAAGGGTTAATGCCAAAGTATCCATTGTGAGAGAAGCAAGTTATTTAAAATACTTGCAAACAACTGTGTGCCATCTGTTCTTACAAACAGCTGCAAGGCCAAGCCATGATGGAGCCAGGAAAGTACTTAGTGCAGGGTTGTGTTTTTTGTTTGTTTTATTTTGTTGTTACTGTTTGTTTTGTTTTGCTTTTGCCTTTGACTCAAACAGATAAGGGGGGCACGAAAGTCTCAAGGTTTTTAGAATAGTTTCCAAATCAACAGGTCTTGCTCTTTTCAATGAACATAAGAGAGCATTTCCTGTTATTCAAGGATGGCTTGTGCAATTACTGGGCTTCTCATGACTGATAAAATCTAGTTTCATAGATTTGCTCAGTCTGTGGGTTTAAATGCTAGGCTGCTCAAGAGGAAAAAGCTGAAGAATGGAGGCTGGGGAGGAGGAGCCCAGCTCGACAGAGGCCACAATGGACGTGTGGCTTCCTTTGGAAGGAGCTCAAAGAGCTCATGCTTAGTTGTGAGTTTTGGCAGGTCACCTCAATGTTGCTTTCAACCCAGGCGTATTACTCAGAATCACTCTGACTCAGTATCCTAAAAACCTCGAGGCTTCCGTTTGCGTCCTACTTCTGTCTCTTATTTCCTGTGGGTGACTTCTAGAAACTTCTCAAAAATCTCTAATCATTTCCATTGTATGTGGTATAAAATAAAACAGTATTTTATTCTCCTTTGTATCATCATTGTCCATTACAGAGCTTGGCACATAGCAGGTGTTCATTAAAGAGTAAATGAATGAATGATACCCCTTCAAATGACATCCCTTCTATTAGGATCTCCCAGATTTCTTGAGCAGATTTAATCTTTCCCTTCACTGCTTTTTTTTTGGTTTTGTTTTTTAACTGTATCTTGTCTCTCTCTGATGATACTTGCCACTGCCTGGTTTATTCTGGAGTCACTTGTGTATGTACCTGTCTTCCTTCCCCATTGGACTGTGGATTTTAGAGGGTAGCGACTTGTATTCGTTTCTTAGGGCTGCTATAACAAAGTACCACAATGTAGGTGACTTAAAACAACAGAAATTTATACCCATAGTTCTGGAAGCTAGAAGTCTGAATTCAGGATGTTGGCAGGGCCATATTCCCTCTAGAGGAAGCTCCTTCCTTGTCTCTTCCAGCTTCTGGTAGCCCCAAGCATTCCTTGGCTTGTGGCAGCCTAACTCTAATCTCTGCTGTCTTCACATGACCGTCTTGCCTCTGAGTCTGTCTGTGTCTCTCTCTTTTTATAAGGACACCAGTCTTATTAGATTAGGGCCTGCCCTAAAATGCATATGACCTCATTTTAACTTAACCAATTACATGTGCAAAGACCCTAGTTCCAAATAAAGTCACATTCATAGGTACTCGAGGTTAGAATTTGAACTTGTCTTTGTGGGGGACAACAATTCAACCCATAACAGAACTGTCTCATTCTTCACTCTGTCCCTATTATGAGCCAGTATGCTGTCTGGCACATAGTAGGTGTGCTGAATTGAAACTCTTTCATCTCATCTCTGAAATGAGAAATAGGATGCCTTCTTTGTGGTCTTATTGTTGGCAAACTGAGACCTGAGATGGCTGGCAAAGCTATAGGTCTCATTTTCACTGAGTGCCACAGAGTCATCGTGTGCCTGTTCTGCCCGTGTTGTTGTCAGGCCAGGGAAGCTGAGTGACAGAGCTCTTCTTTCCATCTTAGCTTGCAAAGGGGTGACTCATCTTGTTGTTCCTTTCATCCCTTTCACCTCTAGATGTATACAAGCTGACCTCCGAGTTGCTGGGAGAGGGAGCCTATGCCAAAGTTCAATGTGCCGTGAGTCTGCAGAATGGCAAAGAGTATGCTGTCAAAGTGAGTGTTTCATCCGGGGCCAGGCTTACTTTGCAAATAGCCATTCCTAGCTTGTCCTAAACAAATAAATTTTATTTCTGCAATACAATGGCTGAATAAGAATGGGGGCTCCAGAGCTGTATTAGCTAGATCCAAATCTTGATTTCTCTATTTCCTTGTCACTTCGGGCATGTTACTTAATCTCTCCTCCTTAGTTTCCTCATCTGTAAAATGGGTGTAATAATAGAACCTATGTAGAATTGTCACGAGGATTAAATAAATTAATATGTGCCCTGCTGGCACAGTGGTTAAGCATTCAGCAACTAACCAAAAGTACAGCAGTTTGAATCCACCAGCCACAACTTGGAAACCCTATGGGGCAGTTCTACTCTGTCCTGTAGAGTCGCTATGAGTCAGGATCAACTCAACAGCAGTGAGTTTTGTGGGTTAAAGTGCTTAGAACAGTGCCTGACCCTTAGTAAGTTACTGCTTCTTATTTTGGTAAATAAAGTGTCAGAGAGTAGGCAACTAGATTTGGAATTATGTTTGGAATAGCCGTTAACAATGGACTGAAATATACCAATGATCATGAAGATGGTATAGGGCCAGGTAATGTTTCATTCTGTTATACATAGAGTCATCATGAGTCGGAAATGACTTAATGGCAGCTAACAACAACAACCTGAATCTGTTTTGACAAACTGCTACCGTGAGCCTTTAGGCAAGTCACTGAACCTCCATGAGCCTTAGTTCCTACCTGTCTAAAATGAAGACAATAATACCTACCCTTCCTGTCTTTGGGGTGGTTATGAAAATCAAAATAAAACTGATAGACGTAGAAACATTTTACAAATTACAAAATCACAATACAAGTGATGAACATTACCATGATGATGAGGATAAAGACTGAAGTGACTGAGCTCTCAGCCTAGGGCAGGACATGTGCCTTTAATTACCACCATGGCCTCGGAGTAGTTCACTTAACCCCTCTACGCTTCCACTTGCCTGCTCTGCATGGAAGAAGGGCTGAATCTAGGGCAAGGCTTCTCAGAGTGTGGGTCCTACAGCAGCAACGTCAGCATCACCTGGGAATGTGTAGCAATGCAAATTAGGTGTCCCTACCCCTGACATGGAAACCCTGGTGGCGTAGTAGTTAAGAGCTATGGCTGCTAACCGAAAGGTTGGCAGTTCAAATCCACCAGGTGACATACTGAATCAGAAACTAGGGATGGAACCCAGCAGTATGAGTTTTAGAAGCAATCCAGGTGATTCTGATACTCAACTAAAGTTTGAGAACCACTGATGTGAGGCCATTTTAAACATTAGCATGTATCTGAATCACCTAGAGAGCTAGTAAAGCACACAGGAGATCCGGATTTCTTGATAGAGGAGAGGGCCTGCGTCTTTGTATTTTTACCAGCTTCCCCAGGTGATTGTGATACCCACTGAAGTTCAAGAACCACTGATCTAGAGCAAAGGTCTTAATTAAATCCAAGGGAACAATTTAAACTTATTTCAAATCTTCCACCTGAGCCACCAGATGTAAGGGCTGCCTCATACTGACAGGTCCAGCCAAGCTGGCTCATGAAAGAAGCGTTTTCTTGTCTTTTAACCTACTGTCCCAGTCCCAGCTGTGGATTATAACAGAGAAGACTTTTGATGGGCCATGTTTCTTTATGCTAGAGCGTTGCTTCACATGGTAACAAAAGAGCTACCTTGATTCCTTTTTAGAAATGGATGAGTATTAATTGTAAGTAATTTTTTAAAGTATGGCTAAAAGTGCTAAGTGTGTTAAAAACTACAAATATAAATTGATTTTCAAAGGTCTGAATACATTTATAGATAACAGATCTATTTCTTCAAGGTTGGTTCACAGAAGGAACACCTGGCCCTTCCTCCGTGCTCCTTGGCTTCATTGGGCAAACACTGGACCCTGGCTTGGCAATTCTTTTGTTTTGGCAGTTCTGCCCATGTCCCTTGTCTCCCTACTTGTTGAAAACTCCCTAGAGATGGGCTGCTTCTCCCAGCATGGCTCCACAGTGCTTTCTTTTATTAGGGCTTTCCCCACAAACATCCAACTGATGAATCTTAGAGTCTCAGAATTAGAATTGAATTTCAAGATAATCTGATCCGGAATTTCCTCTATAACTTCCTCAAATAGTTGTCCAGGTTCTCCTCTCACATCTTTAGTAGCCAGCGCACACTACCTTCTCAGAGAAACTATGCCATTGCTGGCTAGCTTGCCCGCTAGAAAGTTCTTTCTGACTTTGATCTGGGATGCTTGGTGAATGAATGAATTGAATAGCTTCTGTTCTTCACACTGCATTTCTCTGACTGTTCAGAAAATGAGTCAACAGCAGTTTACTAACAGACATGGACTTATTTGCACATATTCCTCACTTATCGACTATTTCATTATCTGAAATGTTGCATTTACGACAATAGTCAAAAAATCTATCCAACTATTTTGCACATTAATGAGGCTGCATGGCTGCAACAGCTGTGGCTGCGGAGCATCCCCACCCTTGATGAGGGTCTCCAGGTGGCCTCCGGGAAGCTGGGCTGCACTGCTTGCAACCTCTGCTCCCTCCTGCCAGCAGGGTGCTGCGTCCAGCTACTGCACAAGGCCACAGCCCCGGGGTGGATGCACAGGGAGCACGGAGCCAGCAGATGCCTACCAGTTCTGGGTTCCCAGCTCCTATGTGGCCAGAGGCCCTCAAAATCGCTATGGGGTGGGAAGGGATGAAAGAAAGAGGCATCAGAGAGGGTGTTTGGAAGAAATGCATGCAAGTTTAATGACATCTCAAAGTGAGCCTAACTGGGCCTGAAGCCTCTGCCTCAGTGGGGCCTGGTGTGTGTGGCCAGTTTCCCAGCAGCCTCGCAGGAATCTCCGAGCTTCAGTGACTCGCCAGGCCCACAGGGCTTGCAAAGGTGGAACTGGAGCCTTGGAGGCAGCTCCATGAGGGAAGCTTTAACCCAGCACAGGCAAAGGTAAAGTGGTGAAGCCATGGGTCTGCCAGTCACACAGCCCGGCTTTATCCAGCTTTGTCTCCTCCAAGCTTCCTCTGCAAAGGAATAATCCATAACTGGACTCGTCACAGTGATGAGCACATCATTAATCCTTAGCTGTTATTATTTCTATGATCGTATTTTCTAAGTAAAAAAAAAAAAATCAGAAAAATGGGTGGTCTGAAAGCCAGAAGAAAAAAAAAATCCTCCATTTTCACCTAATGCCAGTTTTTGTGTAACCACCTGGTTTTTGGAACCAAACCATGCCAGTTAGTGAGGAGTATCAAACCCAAAACCAAGCCTGTTGCCATCAAGTCGATGGCAACTCATAGCAACCCTATAGGACAGAGTAGAACTGTCCCATAGGGTTTCCAACGAGCAACTGATGGATTCAAACTGCTGACCTTTTGGTTAACAGCTGTGCTGTTAACCACTGTGCCACCAGGGTTCCAAGTGAGGAGTGGGTGTAGAAAATTAAAGTTGGTCATGGATGCTCCTGTGGCAGCATTATCAGAGCAGTTTGAAGTGTTCTACACAGCAGTCTTTGAACGCAGGAGCAGCATGAATCATTTGTTCTGCCTACTTTGCACTTGGGAGCTGTAAGACAGAGCCAGGCTCTGTAGAGGACTTGCCCACAGGCGCCACTTGCAATGGTTTTAGGTTCCCAGTGGGTCCATAGATCTTTCCAGAGTCATCCAGTCCCTGCATAAACCACCTGCTTATCTATCGGCTCATCCATTCATTCCTTCAGTCAGTATTTGCCAAGGACCTCCAAGTACAGGGTAGAGGAGGGGGTCAGCCCACAATAGGGTAGGAGGGACAAAGCTTCTAGGTGCTCTTAAGGGAAGCTGTATAGGGTATAAGCACATATAGGACAGCAAAGTCTTTGGTGTCAGCTCTGGGCCAGAATGCCAGCCGTGTCACTTATCAGAGCTGTGAGCAAAATGTGTAAACTCTTCCAATTTTTGGGGATGGTTGTAAGGGTTAACTGAGATGATACATGTAATGTAGTGTCCTGAATGCCCTTAATACAGTGTCTGCCAAAGAATAAGTTCTAAGAAGAAGAGGAGCTTACTTCTGCCTGGGGGAATTGTGGAGGTGGCATTTGAGATGGGCCTTAAAGCTTTAGTTCCTCTCCAACTGTGTCCGTCATCTGCCTTACTCTTCCTTCAGGAGAGGTTTTAAATTCTTCCTCTTAAGGCAGAAAGAAATACCCTTCAGGGACAGAATCTGGGTAGAGATAACTCTTTGTCTTGCTGGCTGCCTCAGTCTCCCCTGGGCAGCTGGGGGCAGCAGCCTCATAGATTTCCTTGGTGTTGTGCTTGGCCAGAGTCAAACAGGCCCAGCTGGACTGGAAAGCCCTCAGGCCAGTCTGTTGCTTTGTTGACAGTGTCTGTGTCACCGAGGCCTACTCCAGACTTCTGCTTGAAACTGGATTTGGACTGAATTTGGCCTTGCATTCTCCCAGAGGTCTCCTGCTGAGGGGGTGGTTCGAGGTCATGTGGGTGTACAGGACAGACTTTATTCTTCCCACAGATCATCGAAAAACAAGCAGGGCACAGTCGGAGTAGAGTATTTCGAGAGGTGGAGACTCTGTATCAGTGTCAAGGAAACAAGTGAGTATAGTGTTGGGTTACTTGCTGCTTCTCTAGGGGGGTGCTTGGCCACAGAAAAAGCAATTATTTCTTACCGTCTCCTGACCCCAGCATTTGGCTCTCACTCCTCCCATACAACTGCTTATAGCTCTTTCTGTCTTTCAGTGTTGAAAAGAGAAGGGGGGCGGGTGGGGGGTCGGGGTGGGAAACAGCAGCAAAGAAGCCTATCTTCTGTTTAGGCTGAAATAGTACAAATATCAATAATTCGGGCAAGTTAGAAGAGTGAATGATCTAAATCAGTGGCTGTTTGAGGAAAAATGGAGTTTTCTTTCTTTCAAGTGCCTGTGGTAGTTGCCTGGTAGAAATCCTTAGGGACCCGCTCTGGTAAATAGAGGATAATGAGAACTGTTAAGAATACTTGCTGCTGTTTTTACTGTTCCTAGCATGTTCACATTTGCACAGATACACTGAGGGTCCTAAGCCTTGATTTATATGCTTTGCTTAATAAGTGGGACAAGGTAATGTCTAGCCCTGTCTTAGTCCTCTCACCACCAACTCCAAATGAGTGGCTCTCCCACCGTGGCTGTAAATCAGGGTCACCTCTAAGACTCCGCTTCCCCCTCTCTCCCTGCATGGCCAGGTCAGCAGGGAGCCAGTGGCCTGGTATTGATAGCTTTGTCATTAAGCTCGGAGGATGGGGGCTGCTGTTGATTTAACTCCAGGCACTGCCTCTACAGTCTTCTTTCAAATGAGGCCATTTTGGCCATCTTATTTGGACGCCTTCACACTAGTAAAAGCCTGCTGTCTCCCAAAGTGGCAGCATTTTTTTATGAGGGACAGATTTTTATTTTCAACCCTGCAGCCTCTTAGTTCAGCATTAGAGACTCTACTTGGTTTATTTCGTTCTTTAAAAGAAAAAAAGCCCCCAACACCTCCAATATCCAAGCTGGTGGCTTCCCTACTGAGTTACAAGACGACCTTGTTGGCAGAGCACTGTAATACTCGGGCAGACAGAGAGTGCTCACCGGGGAAGGCCACAAGTGCTACAGTGGCCAGGAACGCGGCCGTTTCATTAAGCAGCGCTTAGCAGTTAGGGTCTAGCAGTGCCCACGTTAGGCCCCAAGTCTATTTGACAGATGTTTCCATTTTCTCCAGGCAATGTAAATACTGCCCCGTGATTTATGGGCAAGAGGGAGGGCAAGTAATTATTTGCTGCTTGCCTCCAGGACACACACCTACTATTCAGTGTTATTAGCCGCAATTGCTTCCAGTCGGCTGCAGATTTTATTCAGTTTAATGTGACCGGGACTTTTTTATAACTCTACCTAGTGGGTTTTAGGGTTGGGGTTTGACAGCACAGACTTGGTGAAAACACCAGAGACTAAACATTATGGAAAGATAAGGTGACCTGAATCTTGCTAACACCACTGGCTACTTCTCAAACATAGGTCTTTAATAAGCATTCTGATTTCAAGTTGATTTCTGCCCTACTACAGGGCATTGTATATATTTTTTGTTGTATATTTGTAAGTGGATGTTAATATATAATGCCCTTTCCCCCCTTTTTCCCTCTTCCCCTGTTTTTTCCTATTTAAGGAACATTTTGGAGCTGATTGAGTTCTTTGAAGATGACACAAGGTTTTACTTGGTCTTTGAGAAATTGCAAGGAGGTACTTACTGCTGAGTATGTGTTTGGACTTCTGATTAAGACCCAGGGTGGTGATCATCCATCATGAATCCCAGAGACTTCTAAAACGAGTCAAGCTAATAAAAAGGATGAAGGACTTAAAAACTGCCCTTGGTTTGGGAGAAGGGAGGCCGGAGGGGAGGATGATAATTAGCATTTTGCGGAGCTTAGAATGTCACCTGTGTGGGCATTCTATAAATGCTTTTTCATTATAATAGAAGTCATATATAGATACATTTAGTCACCAATTCATCAGTCCCCTATTTTGACATGTTCACTATTTAAATTAATTATGGGGTAGAAGATCTTACATATATTGTGAAAGCTAGAAAGGCTCACCAGAAGGAGGAGGGTCCCATTGTTTGGGATGCAGACCCAGGATAGAGAGATGGCCTGAGAATGTGCCACCCTTCCAGTGGAAAGATTCTACTCTTGACTACTACCACTGCTGCCATCACCCCACACACATGATCACTGGGATGTATATTTTAAGTTGCTCTTCTAACATGGAGAAGGGAATAGAGAACCACTTTGCCTCTCCATCACTCGCCCTACCCCAGGACACACTTGCAAGGCAAAGGTTGTGGGGGTGGGGGATGTCTAGAGCTGAGTAGAGGGCTACATGGAAGGGCTTGGTGGTTTAAGGTTTGTTCTTTAGAAACCAACAAAGCTAGGTTTAAGTCTAACTCCATCATTTATTAGCCATGTGACCTTGGGAAAATCATTTAACCTTTCCAAACAGGTTTTTTATCTGTAAAATAGGGATAATAATAGTACCTACCTCACTGGGTCCCTGCAAAGGTTAAATGAGACAATCCACGTGAAGTGTTTAGCACAGTGCCTGTGGGCACTACCAGTACCAGTACCAGTTGCCATCAAGTTGATTTCAACTCATGCAACCCCGTATGTGTCAGAGTAGAACTGTGCTCCATTGGGTTTCAGGCCTTTCTTCTGAGGTACCTCTGGGTGGGCTCAAACTACAAACCTTTTTGTTAGCAGCGAAGAGCGTTAACCATTTCAGTAAGCTGTTATTATTAAAATAATTGGGTGTGCCGGGTTTGCTATGAGTTGGAATGGACTGGATGGCAACAGGTTTTTTGGGGGGGGGCTATCTTAAATGTATGTAGAATATTACTCTCCTCCTTCCCTTTTAAAACAGGCTCACTATAGTAGAGCAAACTAGCAACCTGGTCAAGAGCCTTTTTTCTGAGAATGTACCCTAGCATGTTAAGGTCTTTTAATTGTTCAATCTAGTAAGTGAAATATCTTTGGCCATTCTTCCCTTTCCTCTCTCACCCCCTCCCCATGCCAAAAAACAGAGATAAGTAAGCATGTGCCATTTTTAGGACATAGAGATGACACCTTCAGCCTAGAAACACTGACTTCCAATAGTAAGTGTAGATCACATGGAGCCAAGCCGTATGTTCATGCCTCTGTCTGCCCCTGAATTACATGTTTGAAATGTTAGATGCAGTGGGGGATCGTCTGTAGGCATATCGCTTAGAGTGTAGCTCTCTTGAGGATAGACCCAGTGGGTTAAGAGAGCGTGGTTGACTCAGGGCAACCCAACCTCACAGCAGGCAGACCGCAAGTCCTACAGCTGGGAAGTCTGCACAGGCTCAGACTTACTCAGCTTAAGTCCAGGCTCCTCCACAGACTGGCAATGATCTTGGGCAAGTTGCTTAAAACATTCTTGGCTTCTCTTTCTCTATTTATAAAATAAGGGTAACTATACTACCCATTTTGTACAATTGTGGTAAGTGTAAGATTATTTAGAGAGTATCATGTAGTGCTTGACACATTGTAACTACTCAATAAATGTTAGCCATTTTTAATAAAAATGTTAACAATAAATGGGTAAATTTAGGGGAAAAAACAGCCCTTTTCCCTTTTTCCAGATGTTTACATATCTGGTGAAGGTGTGGTATTTCCATTTGAAGACTTGTGTCCTCTTTGACTCTGAGGTCAGAGGCAGATGAGGACATGTCCCTACAGAGAGCCCCCCTCAGCCCCTTGTGGATTCAGTTCTAGTTCCTTTTGATTTCAGAAGGCAAATTAGCACCAATGGCATTAGTGCTTTTTGGGCATTTAAATAGTTCTCTCTCCCTTCTGTACTCATCATATGTAGGTCCAGGAGATAGGAGTCCAGTTTTATTCAACAGACATTTGCTAGTACCTCCTCTGTGCCAGGCATTATACTTGGTGCTGGACAGTTGTTGTTGTTGTTAGGTGCTGTCAAGTCAATTCCAACTCATAGTGACCCCATGTGACAGAGTAGAACTGCCCCATAGGGTTTTCTTGGCTGTAATCTTTATGGAAGTAGATCGCCAGGTCTTTCTCCCACAGAGTCACTGGGTGGGTTCAAACCGCCAACCTTTCAGTAAGTAGTCGAGTGCTTAACTGTGCTACAGGGGCTCCTTGCTGGACAGTCAGTAGTAAATAAGCCTATGTCCCCACCCTCAGGAAGCTCCCAAACTTGTGTAAACTTAGCCTCTAAGAAGTTAGACTTACTAGAGCCTCACAAGTCTTTCCTGTGTCCTCTTTGTTCCCTAGGCTCCATCCTGACCCACATCCAGAGACAGAAGCACTTCAATGAGCGAGAAGCCAGCCGAGTGGTGCGGGATGTTGCTGTTGCCCTTGACTTCCTGCATACCAAAGGTGAACCATGACTTTTCCTTGGTGGGTGGGTTGGGCTAGCCAGCTGGACTGGGCTGACTGGCCAGCCTCTGGGTCCCAAGGCATAGGAGACAGGCCAGGCAAAGAGCTTAGTCCAGGAGATAGTACAGCTGGTATGCCTGCTTGACATTTGAACATGCCCACTCATGAGGGTGAAGGAACAGTCTAGGATGAGTCCTAGGCTTCTGGCTTGAATGTTAAGTAGATGGTAGAGCTGTTAACCAGGGTAGGGATACAGGAGGAAGAGCAGGAGGGAAAAGAATAAATTTCATGCTGGACAAGATATGGTGAGTATGTATATATGTGAATGTGGATGATACCCCTTTTTCCTAATGAAGTATGTAAAGCCTATGTGTAATACTACCATTCTATTATAAATATTTTAGTGTTATTCTTTCTAGTCTTTTTAAATACATCATTTGTGTCTCTTTTCAAAATTGGCAGATAATATACACGTAGTTGTATATCTTGCTCTTAATAAATGAAAAATGCATTTTTCTATTACCGTGGTAAGTCTGAGGTGTCGGTTGAATATCACTGTGGTAAAGAGCAGACTGCTATGGTTTGAATATACTTCAGTTTACAGTTCCATTCCAAGGACTGATTATTTAAGAACTTTTGTAGTGAATTAAATCTCTTTGCAAATTGTTTTTTTATTTCCATAAATATATTTGAATATTACGTACATTTTTTTTATTTGCTTAAGCTAACTGCAGTGCAGTGCCATGGAAGAAATGAATTCTGGCTTCACCTTTTTTCCAGCTGTCTCAGTAATAATGCCTACCCCATAGAGTCATGGTGAGAAGTAAGAGAGATAATAGCAACAGTTTTGAACACTATATAGCAGTTATCATGTGCTAGGCACTATTCTGGAGCCCTGGTGGCACAGCGGTTAAGAGCTCAGCTGCCAATGAAAAGGCTGGCAGATTGAATCTACCATTTGCTCCTTGGAAACCCTATGGGACAGCTGTACTCTGTCCTGTAGGGTCACTATGAGTCAGAATCGGCACAACAGCAATGAGTTTGGTTTTTTTTTTTTTTAGGCACTATTCTAAGCCTTTTATGTATATTAACTCACTTATGTAATTGTGTGTGCGTGTGTTTATATGTATAGCATAGATGGAGCATACGGAGCCCTGGTGGCATAATGGTTAAGCACTCAGCTGCTGACTGAAAGGTTGGCAGTTTGAATCCATCTAGCAGCTCTGCTGGAGAAAGACCTAGCAATCTGCTTCTGTAAAGATTACAATCAAGAAAACCCTTCAGGCCAGCATAGCAGGGGTGGGGATTTGGGGACCACGGTTTCAGGGGACATCTAAGTCAATTGGCATAATAAAATCTATTAAGAAAACATTCTGCATCCCACTTTGGGGAGTGGCATCTGGGGTCTTCAATGCTAGCAAGCGGCCATCTAAGATACATAAATTGGTCTCAACCCACCTGGAGCAAAGGAGAATGAAGAACACCAAAGGCAAAAGATAATTATGAGCCCAAGAGACAGAAAGGGCCACATAAAGCAGAGACTACATCAGCCTGAGACTAAAAGAACTAGATGGTGTCCAGCTACAACCGATCGACTGCCCTGACAGGGAACACAACAAAACCCCTGAGGGAGCAGGAGAACAGCGGGATGCAGGTCTCAAATTCTCATAAAAAGACCAGACTTAATGGTCTGACTGAGACTAGGAGAACCCTGGAGGTCATGGTCCCCAGACCTTCTGTTAGCCCAAGACAGGAACCTTTCCCAAAGCCAACTTTTCAGACAGGGATTGGACTGGACTATGGGATAGAAAATTATACTGGTGAAGAGTAAGCTTCTTGAATCAAGTAGACACATGAGACTATGTAAGCAGTTCCTGTCTGGAGGGGAGATGAGAAGGAAGAGGGAGACAGAAGCTGGCCTAATGGACACGAAAATAGAGCGTAGAGGAAAGGAGTGTGCTGTCTCATTAGGCGGAGAGCAACTAGGACTATATAGTAAGGCGTATATAAATTTTTATATGAGACACTGACTTGATTTGTAAACTTAAAGCACAATTAAAGAAAAGAAAACCCTTCAGGGCAGTTCTGCTTTGTCACATGGGGTCACTGTGATTCAAAATCAACTTGACGACACCCAACAACAACATAGATGATAGTGCCTGGCACATAGTGGTTCCTCGATAAATACTACTTCCTCCACTTTTATCCCCTACCAGATGGAAGGCATTTTTATTCCTTATATTAATTCCCTTGAAGAAAACCATTCTGTCTGGTGGGGAGTGGGGGGGAGGAAATAGCAATCTGTGACTTGGCTCCATTCCCTTGACTGTTGTGGATATTAGCCAGCCACATTGGTGGTAAGTGCTTAGGACTATTTGTAGGCCTGCAGTTTATACATCCCTCTTGGTGCCAGCAGCACAGCGTGGCAAAATGCAGGCTGGTGTGCATGTGTGGGGAGGCTCAGTGTCATTGATTCCTCCAGTGGCTGAAAAGAGATCTCCATATTGACAGTGCCCATGTTGGGGGCCTGACTTGCACCTGGGATGAAAATTCTTAGAAGGGGGGTGTCTGTACTTTCCACAGCATGATGAATAGCAGCAGTTCTGTTTCTGAAAGCTGGGATGCATGTAGGTAACACCTGCCTGACAGAGATTTACAACTGCTCCCCAAGCTGCCTCTGTAGATTGCAAAACTGGGTCACTCTTTTTACAAGGGCCATACCTTGGAAGGGGTAAAGACGGTTTTATTTTTTTTATATAAGAATGCACTAAAGGGAGTGAAGGCTGGTGGTGTCCTAGGAGTTCTGAAGTGCTTGTTAACATCTAGCTGGGCAGCTGCCCATGTGGCTAGAAGTTGGAGGGAATGAAAAACGATTTCCAGCTGAACTTGGTTGTTTTCTAAATAACTTCATGCTGGGAAGATGAATTGGGCAAGAATGGGTCAGCCCTGAAACAAGTTCCATACTTTTAAATACTGGACACACTGCCGCTTAACCTCTGGGAAATGAACCGGAGCAGCTCGATGGCTGATGTGCTCACACAGGCAGGCCCGTTATTACAGCATGGCTGTCTTGAGTTCTCGGGCTGGGGGACGAGTGGGCCATTGCCACCTATTTGGAGAGTAAGGCTCCACGTGTGGCTCGTGACCCTTCTGTGGGAACACTTGCTGTAATGGAAAATATCTTTCACTTTTAGTACAGTGAGCTGTAGCCCGACTCAATTTGTGCAGCCAGGGCTGAGTTGCTCTGGGTTCTCATTCAATTAGGTGACTGATGAAGTTACTTAGCCTGCCAGAGCTCAGGTTTTTCCTCTCGAGTGAAGTGCCGCAGGTGGGCTGAGCCTTCATCACCTAGTAGGAAATTAGAGGCTGCCTAATGTGATTATTGAGAGTTTCAGTAAAGCAGATTCTGCTTTTCCCCCCTACACTCGTTACCCTGAGAATCCTCTGTGCTTCCCAGGACTTCCAAGCAGTAGCCGTCTGGCTCTTGCTTGACACTCCAGCCCTTCTCTCTCTGCATTGTGCATTCTGCCGGAGGAAAGAGAAATGAGAGGTTTCTGAGTTGGCCTCCAGAATGCCATGGCCCTGTGAGTTGGTTCTTTGTCCCTGCTGTCTTCTAGAAGGTGGTGTTCCCCAGGTGCCATCTTGGCCAGGTCAGCAGCCTTTAACTCCTAGTCTCCTTCAGGAGAGAGGTCCTGGCCAAAAGGCAAGGGCGGCCTCTCTTAAGAACAGCACCCTGGGGCCACAGCAGCCTTTGCTTTGCTTCCGGTGAGGCTCTTGGCCACACAGAGCAGGCAAGAAGGGAACTGGACAAGCTTTGGGAGATTTGTTAGCTAACACTTGATCCCCTGAACATCCAGGGAGTCCCACTGAAAGAATTTTTTTTTTTAAATCAGCCACACAAGAAGAAATGAAGTAGAGCAGTCCAAGCCTCCTGAGAGGCTCTGAAACAAGGCACTAATTATTTCTGCGTTGCTGTTCCCTGCACTGACTTTGCAGAGCTCTTTGCTCTGCTTTGCATTAGGCTTTCTTACTCTTGTTGTCACTGCAGTGCTGAAAGGTAGGCTGGCTGGGATTCATTTAGCCCTTCTTATCCCTGCCATACTTCTAAAGCCCCCTCTTCAAAAGAACTTGCAGAATCAATTGTGCTTTTGGTCTGTGTGTCTGATTGCTTCTGCCTCCTGCAGCTCGTTGATTTTTTAATGTACCATAATTGGGAATTAATCTGCGAACAACAGCATTTGGAAAAAATTAATTGTGTGTGGAATGTTTGATAATTATGTGCATGTGTTAACCATTTCTTTGCCCCTTATCATTTCAGGCATTGCTCACCGTGATCTGAAGCCGGAAAATATATTGTGTGAGTCTACAGAAAAGGTACTTGGGGCCTGGTTTGGACCTTACAGTTTATACTGATTTGGGGAAGCCCACTTTGCTTTCAATAGACATGGTTGGTCGTCTTCTCAGCCTCAGATACCAACTTGAACTGTGTTATACCTAGTATGCAATGGTCCTGCGTTCTAAGTTGGGTAATCTTTGTCCCTTGCGCTTTATCGTCAGTGTTGTTAACTTAAGCCTGAGAGTTTGTAAACTACATGAGACCTGCACAAAATTAATGTTTTCCAATCCAATGCCCCCACCTTCAGAGCAGATGATGCGAGCCGCAAACAACTCAATTTCATATGAAGCATGTCTCTGCCTAAATGATGTTTATGTTATATATGCCAGCTGGAATAACTAGCAAATTCTTGAAAAGTATTTGTTTCCATTTTTATTTCCAAAGGTGACCATTAAAAAGAAAACATTCATGCTTGGTGTTAAACAAATGCAACCTATTTTAAACTTTTCCCTAACTCAGTCTACTAGTAAATGGAAATATTTGCATTTCCAAAGTGTGTATGAATTTGCCAAATTTGGGAACTGGTGGTTTGGGTGACCCATGTTCACGCCTCTGTGTTTGTGGACATGCTCGTGTGTGAGCACAGGTGACTTGGATTGGGCTAAACCGTCGCTGATAAATAAGGAATGGCTGTTAGCAAACATGTGAGTCAGCCTACTTCCTGCCCCTTTGTGGCGAATAGTAATGCATTAGTTCAAATAAGATCTTACGTCTTCCCATCAATGATTCTGGCACAGAACTTTATAAGTTATTAATAATAATTATAGTTAACCTCTGTTGAGTGTTTGCATTGTGCCAGGCACTGTGCTAAGAACCTTATTTCATTTGTTGTTGCTGTTATTAGGGGCCGTCAAGTTCAGTTTTGACTCATAGCAACTCCATGTACAAAAGAACAAAACACTGCCCGGCCCTGCGCCATCCTCACAGTCATTGCTATGTTTGTGCCCATTGTTTCAGCCACTGTGTCAATCCATCTCCTAGAGAGTCGTCTTCTTTTTTGCTGACTCTACTTTACCAGGCATGATGTCCTATTCCAGGGACTGGTCCGTCCTGATAACGTGTCCAAAGTATGTGAGATGAAGTCTCACCATTTCATTTCTAAGGAGCATTCTGGCTGTATTTCTTCCAAGACAGACTTGTTCATTCTTCTGACAGTCCATGGTATATTCAATATTCTTTGCCAACACCATAATTGAAAGGCATCTGTTCTTCTTTAGTCTTCCTTATTTTTTATTTCATTTAGTATTTATAAAATCTCATTGAGGTAGATACTATTATCCTCATTTTATAGATGAAGAAACCAAAGCTCAGAGAGATGAAGAAACTTGCTCAGGGTCACTCAGCTAGTAAGTAGTAGAGCCTAGATTAATACTAAGGTAGCCTGACCCCGTAACTCCATGGCTGCTCTGAACTCCCCTGTTACGGTGCTTCTGGTTTACAATGTACTTTGTTTCATTTAATCTTCATGGTACAGGTTTGTTGCCCTTTTTTACGACTGAAAAAACTAAAATTAAGAAAAGCGAGAAAGAAAGGAAGAGAAGTTGAGACTCTCCTAGACTGCCCTATGTGGGTAAATGGCTGACCCGGGACTCACAGAACCAGCCTTTTCATCCCCTTAAGCATACTCACTGTGCTGCTTCCACCATGTAGGACACTGTCATGCACACAACAGACTGCCAGCCTGGTCAGCACCAGATGTGAATCACCCTGGCTGTGGTCTCAGGCATGGCATCCAATTATGGTGGGTTTGGCTGCTATGTTACTCCACCTAGGGTGACCAACCATCCTAGTTTTCCCAGGACTGACGGGTTTCCAGGATGCAAGACTTTCAGTCCTAAAACCAACAAAGTCCCAGGCAAGCAAACCAGGACAAGTTGGTCACCCTACACCCCCTGAGGTGCCCAAAGGTTTTACTCAAAGTTCCCTTGTTCTCCACTGAATGAGGGACAAGAAATCAGGAGTACATATTAACTTCTCTAGCTTCTATGCTGCAACCTGTACCATCGTTTGCTGCCAAGTGTTCTGTCGGTTTACTACTTATTTTATATTAAGCTCAAAACAATCCAACAGAATAGTAGGGAAATAAGTAAAGGGTGGAGTTCCGGGTGATACAAACCGTTTAGGCACTCTGCTACTCGGTGAAGGTTAGTAGTTCAACCCCACTTGGAGATGCTTGAGAAGGCAGGCCTGGTGATCTGTTTGCAAAATGTCACAGCCTTGAGAAGGCTATGGAGCAGCTCTACTTGGCACACAAGGGTTTGCCATGAGTCGATGGCAACTAACAACAACAAGGAAAGAGCATGGAAAAGAGGACACATTAGGATAAATCCTCAGGTGATTTCTAGTTAACGCAAGGCAAATAAACACAACCTGATAGAAAAGGCTGGGCTTCAGTGTAACAGCCATACAACTATGCCCCCATTTAGTCCTGTCATCTCCTCATGCCCTTCAGTGTGTTGTATTTGTAACCTTTGGTTTCTGTCTTCCTTTTCAGGTGTCTCCAGTGAAAATCTGTGACTTTGACTTGGGTAGTGGGGTGAAACTGAACAACTCCTGCACCCCCATAACCACACCAGAGCTGACCACTCCAGTACGTATGGCTGGGCACATTGTGCCACTCCCTTCCAGGTGCCTGTACATTTGGAGTAGCCTCTGACCCAAAGCAGTGAAGTCCAGAACAGAGAGCTAAGGAAGGGGAAACCAAATATACCTGTACCATTTTCTGCTGCCTGGCTTGTCATTTGGCTCACTGCTTTGCATTAGCCCAGCAGAGCTAGTGCTTAGTTGCTAATGAAACTGACGTTAGAGTTTTTAGTTTTGGGTAGGTCTTCTCTGCTAATGAAGAGACAAAGGCTTGTATGTGTAGCACGAACTGAGCCCTGACTCCTGACCTAGGTAAAGACAGACACTACTCCCTCTCAGATGTGGGCACAGGGATAGCTCTGTGAGTCCCTTCCCACTGCTGATGTCATAGCATATCCATCTTTACTGATGAAGTTTGGGAGCTGTCCTTCCCCACAGTGGAGGATGGATAGTCTCTCTGCAGTGAGAATTGCGAGGCTTCGGGCTATATGCGTTAGGGTTGCTTGGCTAAGTTATCTGTTGCTTTCTGACTTCACATTTCACACCCAGATGGTGCTGTTGGGAGCTACTTCATAAGACATCTCTTGTACATACTTGATATCCTATAATTTTTATGATTCTTTTGAGATTTACATGCTTCATAAGTGAAATTTTCTATTAACCCTTTTCTAAGACATTCATTTAAATATGCCTATATTGTGTCTTATTCTAAGCAACACTATTAAGAGTGTTTCTGTATTAGCTTCTAATACACTGGGCTACCTTGTTCTCAAAGTCATTAGCTCTAATTGCCAATAACAAAGAAAATATCCTTTCTTCGATTACCATCTTCCCATCAAATTAGTTTTGTGTGTGTGTTGGTGAACCTGAAATAACATGGAGGGGAGCAAAAAAGAATTTGTTTTATTCCTATCAGCAGTTTTCTGTGCAAGTGGGAGGGAGGAATCCTGGATTCTGCCCTGGGGCTGCCACTGCTGTGCTTGGACAAATCCCTGTCCCATCCTAGACCTTGGTTTTTCCACCTATAGATGGTAGGGGGGATTGGATTTGTTCTAAGAGCTCTTCCAGCTTTGGTGGTCTTCTAAATTCTTACACTTCCTTGCTCTGAGCTAGCAGGGCAGTTTGATGGGACTTCACTTTAAGAAATCCTTGTTTTCTGACATTGGGTCTCCACAGATTCCCCTCCCAGAGTACATGTAAGGACTTGAACATTAAGTGTCTGTTTATAGAGAGCTGGGGCAAGGAGAGATTTCTGGAGCTTATTGACCAAGGGTATCTGCGTCCTGGAGAAGGACCTAAAAGATAAGGTGGCTTAGAACTGATCCTGTGGGTCATGAGGGATTATAGGACTCGGTTTACAGATGTTCACTTGGCCTATGTTTTCTCAGTGCTTCGGTGGTATCAAGTGAGCTCTCCGGCTGGCTTTCATGATAACTTCCTGCTCTATAACTCCACCCTCTTGTTCAGTTCCCATTATATTCTGCTCTTTGCCATCACCTCTCTTGTGACTAAGCCTCTCTTCTTCTTCTGCCTTTTCCCCCTCCCGCAACCTTGGCCCCCACAGTGTGGCTCTGCAGAATACATGGCCCCCGAGGTGGTGGAAGTCTTCACAGACGAGGCTACTTTTTATGACAAGCGCTGTGACCTGTGGAGCCTGGGTGTGGTCCTCTACATTATGCTGAGCGGCTACCCCCCCTTCGTAGGCCACTGCGGGGCAGACTGCGGCTGGGACCGGGGAGAGGTCTGCAAGGTGTGCCAGGTGAGCCCAGCCCCAGGGACCCACCCCCTTGGCCTTACTGAGAGGGTCAGTGTGGTTGTGGGGATGCCAAGCAGGACTGGCTTGGGGATTGTTCCTGGTCTGGGTGGAGTTTTATAATGCCCCTTTCCTCCCTTATCCAAGGGCAGTGATTCCAAGAGATAGTGGGAAAAGAGGAACGTAAGAACCAGGGATTGGAGGCCAAAACTACTAAAGGCCCTAAAGTGAAGGAAGAGTTCTTCCTAGCCCACTTTCCCATTCTACTGATGAGCACACCGAGGCAAGCCTCACCCCTGTGGCTCCTGGTATACAGGACAGAGCACTGGGCTATGAATGAGAAGATAGGGGCTCAAGCCCTGCTCTGCCACTGGCACTGGTGGGAGTTCACCTTTCTGGGCATCTGTTCCCTCATCTGCCAAAGTGGGTAACGATACCCATCCTATCAGTCTCTGAGAGCTGTTGGGAAGTTCTGTTGGAACACAGAGAGAGCCCTGCAGAGATGAGCAAGTGAGGAACTGGTCAGGGCAGCCATCCCAGCCAGGGGTCTAGCAGTCATTAGCCTGAGACCATTTCTCTGCTGGAGAACATTCCACTGTCTGCTTGACAGGGTCAGACATGTCACCTGCATGGACAAACTCCATTTTCTATTTTCTGAGCATACAAATTGAAATGGGAAACATGCTCGAGGCAGCTGGATAGTTGGTGTGAGAGGGCACCAGGTTGGGGTGAGACCCAGACTCTAGGCCCTGTACCAGCCACTCATGTCACCCCTGGCAAGTTCCTTCCCTTGTCTTTGTGGGAAGTGGACAAAGTGAGCTAGAGGTAGCTAGGATTTTGCTTATTGCAACAAGTGTTCACTGAGTGCTGGTTCTGGGCCAGACCCAGAGTTGGTCAGGCTGCCAGGGTGTGTGAGACATAATCTCTGCCCTCAAGGAACTCATGGCTTATGCAGGGACTCTCAGCTTCCACGCTACTGACATTGAAGACTGGATGATTCTTCATTGTGGGGGCTGGCTGTCCTGTGCATTAGAGGATGTTTAACAGCACCCCGGGCCTCTACCTACTAGATGCCCGTAGCTCCCCTGCCGGTTGTGACAACCAAAAGTGTCTCCAGACATTGCCATATGTCCCCTTGGGGGCAAAATCATCCGAACTGAGAACCACTGGTCTAGTGGGTGAAAAGGATAAGTAAATTGATAATTTCAATAGAACAAGGTAAAACAGAAAAGCTGTTCTCAGCTCAGCCTGATGTCAGGGGAGGATTGTTAGAGAAGATGATATCTAAGCTGAGTCTTAAAGGATGAGAAAAAGTTCCCTAGGGAGTCCCTGGGTGGTGCAAGTGGTTAAGTGCTGGACTACTAACTGAAAGTTTGGCAGTTCGAACCCACTCAGAGACTCCTCAGGAGACAGGCCGAGCGATCTGCTTCCAAAAAGTCAACAGCCTTGAAAACCCTATGAAACAGTTCTGCTCTGCACACATGGGGTTACCATGAGTCAAAACCGACTTGACAGCAACTAACAACAACAACAAAAGTTCCTTAGGGGAAGGAGGGAGGGAAGAAATAAAAGTGGAAGGGACAGGACAAACAAAGACATGGAGGTAGGAAACAGCTGGGCATGTGTGTGCAAGGAAGACCAGTGGAAGTGTGAGGCTGATGATGGTGGCAGGTGAGACTGAAGAGACTGCCAGGAGTCAGTTCCTGGGGGCCCTGTATGAAGGGCCAAAGTATCTGGGCTTTGTTCTGTATAGGTGATATTCCCCATTTAACCCTTTAGCATGGCCACCCTGGCCAGCCAAAGGTGTTCTGTGTAATAATGATTTAGCCACGAGCCGCAACTTCAACTGAGGTCTGTTGGATCCAGGGTGATCACACTGATGACAGGAACCTCCTGTCCGTGTCCTGGCCACTGAGACCTCAGAGGACTCTTCCTTCCCTAGAACAAGCTGTTTGAGAGCATCCAAGAAGGCAAGTATGAGTTTCCTGACAAGGACTGGGCGCATATCTCCAATGAGGCCAAAGACCTCATCTCCAAGCTCCTGGTTCGAGATGCAAAGCAGAGACTCAGCGCTGCCCAGGTTCTGCAGCATCCATGGGTGCAGGGGGTGAGTGACTCCAGGGAGGGGTGGCATTCCACCTCCACAGGCCTGCAGCATGGCCATGAGGAAGCTCTCACAGCAGCAGGTACTAAACACCAGCCCCGGTGGCTGACGTTGGGATAGCAGCTTCAGTCCCTATGTATGCAGAGTAAATCGACTACTAACTTAGTCCCAGACTGATCCCCTTTCGCAGGTCAGAGACCAAGCCCCTAGCTGACCCATGCCTCTCTTGAGTGAACAGAGACTTCTGGGGGTTTGGCACATACATCCCACTATTGACCAACACACAGCCCAGGAAGCAGTGTGGCATTGTCATTTGGGGCCTGTAGTACTATCCCCTTATGTAAAAATGTCATCCAGAAGCAAGGCCTTGCTACCTACTTGCTGTGTAACAGCATTGGGGACAAATAAGTTCTCCTCATGGTCCTGGGTGTCTGGGTACAGCTGGCCTGAAAGGCAAATGACAGTGCTTTCTCTCAGGCTAAGGATTCGGCCTTCACTAGAATCATTTTTGAAATCTTCCTTACTTAGTCATGATACCTGACTTCTGCCACTGCATGAGATCTGCCAGGCCCACCTGTGAGTGACTGTGTGTCCTTGATCTGCCAAGCCCTAGCCAGCTGCAGTGACCCAGCCAGTGGAAGGAGACGAGAAGTTGCTAGCCCCATGTTACAGACAGGGATCCAATCCAAGGCACAGAGTCTCTAAGTGGCTAAGAGTTACAGTCTTTAACTGAGCACCTGGCACATGCCAGATATTGGCAGTACAGGGATGAGTAAGACCCAGTCCTTGTCATCTAGTGGGGAGAGGTAGATAGGAATAAATGACACAATGGTGTAATGAATGCTTATAAAAAGCAGTGGAAGCACAAAGGGACAAGGATCTGCCTCTGCTTGAACTGGGGTAGGGGGGTGGCAGAGAAGGTGAAATTTCACCCGGGAAGTGACCTTTGAGTGGGGTCTTGAAGGATGATCAGGACTTTGCCAGGCAGAGGAGAGGGGGGCTGCCCATGCAGGGGGAGCTGTATTGAGGGCTGTGACTTCAGATCATACCTTTCTTGCTCTCTCCTTGGAAGGGCTGACCCTGCAGGCAAGCACCACCAAGTCCCCATTCTGGGCTGAGAGCCTGTAGCAACCTCCCCACTCTGTGCTGGCTTGGGTAGGGGCAGCTCTTGGAAGGAGGGAGCAGCGCTTACCCACACATCTGTCCTTCCCATTCTAGCAAGCTCCAGAAAGGGGACTCCCCACGCCGCAAGTCCTCCAGAGGTAAACTAAATGCAACCACACCCAATGTCCTTTCTGGGCTTTGACTTTCCCTCAAGCTCTCAGATGTGGTGCGGGTGGGGGTCAGGGAGCCCATCTCAATGCTCAGGCGTCATCCTCCTCAAGGGGCTCTTGGGCCCCCATTTCCCTACTGCACCCTTTCTCCCTCTACTGTATATCTACTTCCTCCCTTCTCTTCCTCCACCAGCATGGCTTCCCCTGCCCTCCAACACCTTTCAAACCCCTACTCGCACTGCTTATAAGAGAAATACCTGTTTTGCATATCCACTTGAATCCACAGAACTAGGCTTACCTATAACTGGAAGTCAGCGTTTACAGGCCGTAGACAGACCCTACCTTGGTCGTCTTCTGCAGCCACGTGTTGGTAAAAGTAGCAGGTGTCGGGAGCTCTATAAGGTTGCGGGACCAATTGTCACACATCCTAACAGATGTACAGTAATAGCAATGGCCACCAGGCACCAAATATTTGCCACATGCCAGACATGGTGCTAAGGGCTTTACAAATATCATATCCATAATTTTCATGATAAATTTAAAAGATAGGTACTACTATTATCCCCATTTTATAGATGAGAAAACAAGAATAAAGTTAACTTGCCCAAAGCCACACAGTAGCCTTGGGAACTGGACTTTAAACCTGGATCTGTTTGACTCTAGAGCCTTTTTAACAACTAGATTGTGTTCCTAGTGAGCACTGCTCTACTCCCAAAGCAGCCAGGGTTAAAGCACTGAGGGAAACCCCTTTGAGAACAAACCTCATGGCCAGTGTAGGAGTTACATGCAAAAGCCTCTCTTATACCTGTATAGTCTCAATTGATTTTGACCCAAGATACTTGTGCCCAGCTTGGGTTCCTACCTTATTCTGTAATAGTGCCTCTAGATCCCCCTGGCTAGTTTCAAACCTCAGATCCACCTTAGAAGATTTATTCAGCAAACCCAAAATGCCCGTTATATGCTAGCCATGGGCTGGGTTCTCCAGACACAGGCCTAAGACGTACAGCCCCTGCTCTTGGCGCTGCTGCCATGACGGGGAGAGGGATCTACACAGTGAGTCTGATCCGCTGTGGCCCTTGCTCCAGGAAAGTTATGTGCAGAGTTGTGGGAGCTCAGAGGAGAGGCTTCTGAATAGAAGGTGGCATTTGCCCCAACTGTGAAGTCCAGGACCGTTCTTGAGCCTGAGAAGCCATTCCCAAAGAAGCCAAGGCAGCCTTGGTGAAGTAAGATTACAAACTCAAGCAAGAACTACTTTGGAGAGAGTAGCTCACACTGGCTCTGAAAAATCTGGTAGGAGTCTAGAACTGCAGCAGCTAATGGGAGCATCCAGGAGCTGGCGTGGCTGACCCTGATTGAGTCCTGCCTCCTTCTCCTCTGTGCCTTTGCCCTGCCCCAGCAGAAATAGCAGCACCATGGACCTGACTCTCTTCGCTGCTGAGGCCATCGCCCTGAACCGCCAGCTGTCTCAGCACGAGGAAAACGAGAACCAGCTGGCTGAAGAGTCCGAGGCACTGGCTGAGGGCCTTTGCTTGGTGAAGCTTTCCCCTCCCTCCAAGTCACGCCTGGCCCGCCGGCGGGCCCTGGCCCAGGCAGGCCGCAGTGCAGATGCCAGACGGTGCCCAGCACCCACAGCACTCTGACCCACACAGTACCCCCTTCTAGGCCCTAGGTCTGTCAGGTATTACCCCTGGAAAGCTGTGAGGTCATTGTATGCAGAGCAAGCCAAGGGACCTTCTCTGTAGCCCCATTCAGGCCTTCCCCTCCACAAAGGCCCTGAGGTTCCCACCCAGCCCCCCAGTTCCCCAGGGTCCTTGAGGAAAAAGCTTTTTCGAAAGGGGTTGTCATTGAAAAGGAAAGCAATCACTTGTCACTTTGTATAATCACCAGTGGTGATGGGGACAGCTCTTTGCTAGGCTCCTGCCCACCTGCTCACTGCCTACAGATCCAGCGTGCTCTCCTGACGGCCAGTGGCTGGGGCTGCAGCCTTCAGGAAGCGAGCTTTGAGAAACGTCAGTTGACAGAGGCCGCCGATGTGTGCCTCTTCCCTTTCTGCACAGTCACCCTGCTCTGGCGGTCCTTGCCACCTTCCTCTGTCCTCCGGACAGACGTCCTGTTTGCCCGTCCTCTCCCTTGACTGAGCAGAGCCATCCCCCCAAGTCAGGGGAGGACAGGGAGCCTTCTGCATTAGGCAAACCAGAGCAGTCTTCCAGCCTGTAGCACAGAGAAGCATATAATCTTTCTTTGCCGTGACCGAAATGTGTCCCTCATTTATCATCCTCTTCCTTGTTTGTGGTTGCTGCTAAAGTCAGTATTATTTCATTTTAAAAGGGGTGGGGGGGGGTGTTTTTATTAAATTGTGCTTTTCCAGCGAAGATGGGACTTTAAATTCCCACTGCAAGCCCATAGACTTTCCAGAGTGTGTAATGGCTTGCTTTTCTTCCCTGAATGTCCGTGCGTTTGGGTTTTAATCTGCTTTTTCTTATTATTCTAACTGGTTTTAAGCTGTTACTATCATAGGCAACTGAGAGACAGTCCCAGTGTCAGCAGCAGCTGCAGTGCCCCTCAGGTATGGTATGGAGGTGGCACAGGCCTGGGCAGTTCAGTGGTGCTGGGTGCCTGCCTGATGTGGAGCCAGAGGAGAGGCCAGTCGGCCTGTGTCAGAGGCGGCCGCTGCCCTGGTCTAACACCATGGTGCCTATTGCCAGAGAACTTGAAGGTTCATCCATTGCCAAATAAGCCGAGCTTTTGAATTACATAAAGAAAATAGATTTGCACATGTCAGACAAATAGTGATGCTATTATATATTGTGTGTTTTAATAAAACTTTCAATTTTACCCATGGTACTCTTTTCTTCAGCTGTAGTCCTGAGAAGGACACAGGCCTTCTGGACTGGGGCTGAGTCCAGCCAGCTGGGAGAAGGCACCCCTTGTCAGGACCTTTAAAGGTAGCATCTCATTTGATCCACAAACAGGATGAAGGCAATAGCATTGCTTTGCTTTTTTAGGGGGAAGAAATTAATCAAACATTGATCAGTTACCTACTCTGCTCCACGACCCAAAGATGAGTCAGAACAGCCTCTGCTTTTCAGGACCCCCCATCAAATGAAAGAAGTGCTGTCAGCATCCATCACACCAACATCAAAAAGTGCTTTAGTAGATGTCCTCTGTATCTGCCTGGCCCATCCACCCCAAGCAGGAGCAAATGTGCCCTCTGCCCTCTGTCAGGAAGCACTGCTGAGGTTTGGCTGAAAACCTGTTGTGTGCCCAGGACTGTGCTTGTCTGCCAGAGTTGGCAACAAAGAAAAATGGTACCACATCCACAGCCTTCACGTACATCATGCAAAGGATTTTCGTGTGCGTTGTCCCATTTAATCCTCAGAGCCAGTCTGGAGAGGGCAGAGGGCGGCTGGATTGGGAAGGACCTTTATATGTTCCCAGAGAGGTGGCAAGGGTAGGTCTAAGGGTCCGGAGCTGACTGGGTGCTCCTGGGAGCTTTTCTTCCTGGAGAGAGAAGAGAGGGGAGATGGGGTTAGGGGCTCTTCAGTCTAGCTGCAGGGGATGGGCCAGGCTACCAGCTGTTTTATACCGGAATACTTGGCGTATTGAGGAGAACACACCTTTTGTTGAGAGTCTTGCTTTATGCTCACCCTCACATCCCTCCTTCATCTACCCGGTGCGGGATTAGCTAGAAAAGCAGGCCTTTTGCCCTGCGTCCCAGCCCCTGAGGGCCCAGAACCAGGGTATAAGTTCTACCTCCAGACGCCAGCCCCAACCTGGATCAGCTCTTGTCCAGCTTGGCCCCACAGGGATGTGACTTCGAGGGGCTTCCTGGAGCAAGCTGCCTCTACCCCTCACCCCTGGCCAGCCTGCAGCTGCAGCCCTGTCTCGTGTTTCCATGCCTTTGCTCAGGCTGCACCCTCTACCCTGCCCCCCTCCCACCCTGGTCTACTTGGCAGAGCCCTTCTCACTCTTCGTGGCCCTGCTTATGTACCACGCTGCCTGCTTTGGTTTTGTTTTTAACTAGCTTTATTGTGCACTTACTAAGTAACAGGTACTTTCTAAGACATTTACAGGCATCATCTCATTTAATTCTCACAGCAGTCCCATGAGATGGGTACTATTATACCACTTAACATGGAAACCCTAGTGGCATAATGGTTAAGTGCTATGCCTGCTAACCAAAAGGTCAGCAGTTCGAATCCACCAGAAGCTCCTTGTTAACTCTATGGGGCAGTTCTACTCTGTCCTATAGAGTGGCTATGAGTTGGAATCGACTCAAAGACAACAGGTTTTGGTGGTTTTAACATGAAAAAGCAGAGAAAGGAAGAATAACCTGCCCAAGGCAGTACATCTAGGAGTGGTGGAACAGGAATCCCTGACTAAGCCTGGGTAACCCCAGAGCCCCACTACCTGGGTTTAAATCCCAGCTTCACCACTAGGCTTTGCCAAGGCTGTGGGCTTTGGACAAGTCCTTAATCTTGAGGGTCTTGGTTTTCTCATAAATTGGGGGTGATAGTGCCTACCTCATGGTGCTGCTGTGAATTAATAAATGTTAAGTATTTAGAGCAGTTCTAGACACATGTAGTAAATGCTCAACAAATGTTAGCTATTATAATTTGTTATTTTTATTGTCTGCTTGGGAAGAATTATTCAATTCATGGTCCCATTGATGGATACGAGGTTTCTCCCTTTCTTTGCCTCAGAGAACCCACTACAGAAGGGCTTATGTGTTGCGGAGATGGACCTGGGGCTTTCAAGGTGGGCCAGGCCACAGGCTCTCTGCAGGATCCACCTGCTGACAGGCTGCCCTGGCCTTCTGGGTTGGAGTTCCTGTCCCAGAGGGGCAGCTGTGGTACCAGGGGAAGAGCCTGAAGTTGGGGACCAGGGCCCTGGGTTCTAGCCCTGCCTCTGCCACTATTTGCTAGGTGACCTTGGGAAGTCCCTAGCCCTTTCTGAGCCCCAGGGCGTGTGCCTGGCTCTGCTGGTAGGGGCAGATGTGTCAGACACCGGGACCTCAGAGCCCCTTCCAGACATGGAAACCGGAACTGTGGAAGCCAGTTCCCCAGCTCTAGGGCTGATGCTTGGGTGGGCCTTAGAAGGAGAGAGCTGGTCCCAGCCAACCGAGCATCTCAGGCCTCTTTTCTCAGAATCCAGTTAGCTGGCCATGGCCCCAGCCCCAGTCCTGGTTCAGCCAGACCCTGAGGACTCATGGGCATGAGGATTATCCAGTCTTTCTCCCTCAACATGTCCACCTGCCTAAGCTCTGGACCCTCCTCCCTCCTGGCTGACTGCCCCTCCCCCGACCCAGCTCCATGACTGTCAGGGCCTTGGTCCCATGACAACTGTCCAGCTGCTTCAGGTCTGGAGGGGGCCGAAAGAACAAATCCCCCCAAGGCTGGCCCTCTTGTTACTATGGTAGCCGTTGCCTTAGAAGCTGCTTCCCTGATTTCAGTTTCCAAACAGTCCAGGAAAGCTTCTCGTCCCCCCAGGGGGTTGGTGAATGAATCACACTCTTTTCCAGAGTTCTGACCCCTTGCGGAAAATAAACAGGACTAAATCAAGCTGGAGCCTTTTCTCCCACTCTTCCTCCCCACCCCCACGCCACATTTTGCTCTGGTGCCTCTGAGAAGGAGAGAGCATGAGCACACACTCCAGCCCTTCCTGCACAAGGAGACAAAGAGGAGCAATCTTGTGGTGGAACTCAGAAATGTGCCCTGGCCTGGCTGCCCCTGACCCAAGCCACACCTGAGTCCCATAGCCTCCAGAAGCTCCCAGGCTTCAGCAAAGGGGACCAGATGCTTGTGAGGGGTGGGGAGTGAATGAGGGTGCTCAGGCTCTAGTGCCTTGGGCTTCTGTTTCAGAGAGAGGAAGGCCCTTGAACTCATTTACCTATTATAGCAAGCACATCACCCAAGGACAAACATGTGTCTTCTTTTTCATAGTTGATAGAGCCCAAATCCATGTTGAGGAAAGAATTGGTAAATTTCCTCTCTAAATTTATAATCCATGGAGGAGCAGGCATCCAAAAAAAAAGTTTTAATAGCCCTTAATGATTCTCTCAGAGCCCTGGTGCCACAGTGGTTAAGAGCTACGGCAAGCTATGGCTGCTACCTAAAATCTCGGCATTTGGAATCCACCAGCCACTTCTTGGAAACCCTATGGGCCAGTTCTACTCAGTCCTATACGGTTGCTATGAGTTGGAATCAACTCGACAGCAACAGGCTTTTGGTTTTTGTTTTAATGATGCTTTCTTTGTCGTGGGCTTGCTTGGCTGATTCTTTTGAATACATGTCTCCCTCTGATGGTGGGGTTGCCAATTACTCCCACCTCAAGACAAGGCAGAAATGCGGGGCAGAGATGTACTAGAGTACTCCTAGCTGAGAAGGAAATCTGGACACCTAGGTTCCATCAAGGACTCTGGGGGAATCTCTCTACCTCCCCATGTCTCAGTTTCCCCATCTGCTCAATAAAGAAGCTGGGATGGCTTGTGGTTCTGTGATTTTCTAACTCTTAAAGGCTTATGTGTCTTTCCTCCAGATTCCCTCCCCTGACTCTGTGCTCTGAGAGATTTACAATGTCAAAGGAAAACTCTAATTTAGAATTTGGTCTCCATTTTTTGGAGGTCAGTGTGATCTTCCAGAATCCACGCAGATATCCCCAAATTCAGCCTCTGCCACCCCCATCCCCATTCACCAGATGAGGAAAGCAGGGTTTAGTGCAGTAGAATTGGCTTGTCCAAGTCCCACATTGTGTAGGTTGCTTGATACCATGGCTCGGAGGAGCCTCTGTCTTGCTGCTGGTGTGGGAGAGCTGCCCTCAACCCTAGATGTTGAAAGGGGCCTGCACAAGCCTTGCCCTCCGTCTAGTCCAGAGTTATACAAACACTTAATGGGGATAGAGAGCGCTGTGGAGGGTGTTTAGATTCCCAAAGCCCAACATCTCGGGAACATGTTTTCATGGACAATTATTTTGGCGATTCCTTCTAAAACTAGTCAACAGAGGATCAATTACGTGTGACAAGACATGGGCTGTCATTTGATGCCTAATTAGAGGAATAATCAGACCTCGTTCTGGCAGGAGGCATGGGGGATATTGGCAGCAGGCAGCTGTAGCTAGGGAATGCCCCACTCCAGGGGCTTCTTTTGGGGGGCCAGGAACATGGCCCAAGGGCCCATCCATGCTCTACAGTCACCGTTCTCTCCAGATACCTTCTGGGTTCACTGCTGTCCTCACCCGGGCCTCTCTCCAGCTTCCTGGCAATGCCATCCTTCAGCTGAAGCTCAGCTCAGGTGACCATGGCCTTCTTAGGCCCCCACCACACCCAAGGAAAGCCTCTTGTTAGAGACAGAGGCTCCGTGGTGCCTGCAGCCCTCCTCTTTGCTGACTGAGGTGGCTGTGCAGGTCCCAGCCCTCCCTTGAGCTCTGTCCTTATGTCCACAGGCCAACTGTGTTCTCTGGTCCTCTCCAGCTGTGATATCCTATGGAACTCAGAGGCCTCCTCAAACACTCCCTGAAGTTGCCCACGAGGGGCTCACAGCCTACAGGGGGAATAGAGAAAACAAGGCCAGAATGTAGGCACTTAGAGCGGGGGCCTGGGAGCAATGGTGGCAGCCCTGCCACTCAGGGTGACCAGGGAAGGCTTCACAGAGCTGGGGCTGGCCAAGCAGGGTCCTGGGGATGAGGAGGTATTCTCCAGGCTGTAGGGGCCAGGCAGCCACTCAGAGCAGGGAGGGCAGCAGAGGAAAGGGGAGGGGTAAGGGTTTAGGGGGAGCAGTTTGGAGGGAGGTGGAAGCAGAAGACGCTGAGGCTGGCTATGTCAGACTGCAGATGTGGTGGGGAGCAAGGGTGAGCCAGGAAGAGGCCAGTGGGGCAGGTGAGAGGACTCTGGGCAGGGGTCTCCGGGAACTGTGCCTAAGCACAGGACTAGGGCTAACCCATATTCTAGGACTGGGGAGACCCTATTCTGCACAGGGCTAGAGAATGCAACTAATGATCAACGCTGGAACTAGGGGCAGAGACAGGGCTCAGGGCTGGCTGGGTTGGATTACCACTGCTGGATCCTGCAAGTGGGTCGAATAGGCTGGATTAGAGGTGCTCCATCCAGGAGGCCAAGAGTCTCCTTCGCCTGGCCTCCCAACACCCACCCTGCCAACTACCCTTCCCAACCCTTCCCAGTACCTATTTTCCTCCTGCTCCATGCTCACCACCACCACTGCACTTCCCTGTCAGCCCCTAGCCAGGGATCGGAGGTGGGGTGGGGAGAGCTGGGATCTCAACCCACTGGCTGCTAAAAGGGGAGCAGCTACCAAGCCTACCTGAGGAGGAGTGGGTCTCCTGAGATCAAGTCTCAAACCAGGACCCTCAGCCCTGCCTGGGAGCCCAGAGGTTGACAGGATGGTGGAATATGGGAGGCAGACAGGGAGAGGTATGAGCAGCGGTACAGAGTGGACCAGATACTCTTTCGGTCCCAGTCTCTGTTCCATTTCTTGAGCATTATCTATGTCTCCTTCCACGTCTCAATCTCCGAGTCCCCAAGCACAGGACCCAGGTGTACCTCCAGGCCAGGTGTGAGAACACAGCAGAGTGAGTACTGACCACGTGACCAGAAAGTTTCCTCACATCCCTGGCCTCTGGACCCCATTTGAAGGCACTAGCTCATCCTGCCCCTCAGGAACCAACAGTGGAACCTAGGCTGGCTGCCCCAGCGGGCCTCCAGGACCCAGGCAGCAGCTCACATTGCAACCTCATGAATAACTCAGTACCTCCCTGCTGCCTACAGCTATGAGGAGCCTTGTCCCCTGGACCACCACTCCTCCTCCACCCCTCCCACCTCAACACTTTAAACTTTAATTGGCCAATGCTCAGTGGCAACTGAGCAGGCTCTAGAGAGCAGAGACAGGATGTTCTGGGCAGGGGGAGCTTGGTCTGAGCTCTCCTGGGAGGAGGCTGACAGGGGAGCACCCTGTGGGGAAGGCCCAGCTCCCCAGAACTCTGGGAGCCAAGGTAGAAATGTGGCCAGGCAGGAACCCCAAGAGTGACCTGCACCTTGAGAGGTCTTTAGGGGAGGAAGAGTAGGCTGAGGGTGATCTGGTCAAGGTGGGGCTGGTAGGCCCCTAGAGAGCTGTGGGATAGGGTTACAGATAAACCCAAGGGTTACCAGCCCAGACAGAATCTTACTGCCCAGAAACTCCCACCCTGAAGGTGAAGCTCCAACAAAGGGACATCCAAGAGGACAGACCTCTAGGACTTGTCTGGGGACAGGACCCACTGGCTGGAGGTGGTGCCCTGGGCAAGCTTGCATGGACATCCCCATCAGCAGCAGAGACTTCCGCTGCCTGCAGCTGGCCTGTGTGGCCCTCGGCCTGGTGGCCGGCAGCATCATCATTGGTGTCTCTGTGTCCAAAGCTGCAGCTGCCATGGGTGGTGTCTTCATTGGCGCGGCTGGTCTGGGTGAGTGAGTGCTGGGCTGGGCTGGGCTAGGGAGGAGGAGATGCTGGAGAGGGACAGGGGCATGGTTAAGTGACCAAGAAATGGAAGAAGGGCTGGGTCACCAGGCATTGAGTTGGGGGGAATGGGAGGTAGATGTGTGAGTGAGGCAGTCATCAGGGACACAGGGAGGGAGAGGAAGGTTGGGGTGAAATTCCTTGTCATGGGCTGCTGGGTGAGGGGCTGTGGAGGAGGGAGCTGGATGTCACACTCCTCTCTGGATCCTCCCCCTCCGGCATCTCAGCCCCCAAGCTCCAGACTCTTGGGTTTGTGATGAGATTCACAAGCCTGTTTGGGATGGAGGTCATGGGGGTCAGGTAAAAGGTGACAGAGTCCCCGGTGGGACCCTCTGGGCCAAGATGGAATCCAACTCACAGAAAGTTTTCTTTCCCTGTTTGTCTCAGCGGCAGATTTGCCTGGCCAGCCATCTGTCCATCTGTCTAGGCCAGTCCCACTGATATCCTCACAATGATGCTGAGCTCCGTCCCTCACCCCACCCTACCACCACGGGCCAAAAGCAAAATCAGAGGCTCCAGGCTGAGTGGGCTCTGGGCATCTGTCCCTGTGAATCCCAGCCAAGGGCCACAGGCACTTGGGTCTGGAGTCAAAGTGGGAGTGGACAGGACAGGGCCCACTCTTCTGCCACCCCCTCCCCAGATCTGGGTGGGGAGGAGTATGCTGAGGAGCCCTCAGCCTAACTGCAGTCCTGTCCTGGGGGCCCCAGAGGAGGGTGGGGCAGGGAAGAGTTGGTGGTGATAGTGTCAGCTGTGCCCATTGCTTGCCGGCTGAGAGGGAAAGGAAACCAATCTTCACCTGGGCAGGGTGAGCCAGGAACCTGGGGCCCCCTCAGATCGGCACTGCACCTCCAACTCTTCCTGGGACTGGGTGTTGGGACCAGGAACAGAAGGCCCTGGACAACCTCTAAGGCACAGGGGCCACAGGGAGCTGCACCACACACTCACGTGCTGACATTTACACACCCACAGACCCAGTCCTGCACACTTGTGCTCCTCCCATGCATGTCCAAAGCACCCCCAGGCTCACATCCCACCACAGCCTCCCGTACCTCATAGCGACTCCCATCACAGAACCTCTCTTTGTCCCTCTTCTCAGGGCTCCTCCTATTCTCCTACCCCTTCCTGAAGGCTCGGTTCAACCTGGACCACATCCTGCCTGCAATAGGTGAGTCTTCTCCCTGCCCCCAGCAGACCCTCTGCCAAGGACTGGGCAAGACACTTTGTGTTATGTCTGTGACCCACTATGCAGCCGAGCCAAGCCCACATGTGTGATTTCCCCTGGCTGTGTGTGCTGGAGAGAGAGAGAGAGAGAGAGAGAGAGAGAGAGAGAGAGAGAGAGAGAGAGAGAGAGAGAGAGAGAGAGAGAGAGAGAGTGTGTGTGTGTGTGTGTGTGTGTGTGTGTGTGTGTGTGTGTGTGTGTGTGTGTGTGTGTGTGTGTGTGTGTGTGTGTCCCTTGAGAGATTCTCCATCTCCCTCAAAGCCCCCAAGATCTCCGGATAACCTTCTTCATTCCTGAGCCCCCACATAGACCCTCTGTGTCTCCATCTCCCCTAAGACCACTGGAAACTTGTATAGCTTCCCCACTTTATCTCAGTTCCCCACATAGACTCCCATCCCCATCAATCTGTGGGGTTTTATGTATCCATAAGTTCTCCCCAGGCGCTCCTTGGAAACCCTATGGGGCAGTTCTACTCTGTCCTATAGGGTCACTATGAGTCGGAATTGACTCGATGGCAATGGTTTTGTTTTTTTTTTTTAAAGTTCTCCCCAGGACCCTCACCTCCTTTAAAACCCTGCCATCTTCTCCTTCAGGAGGCCATTTCCTCCCCCCCAAACCCAAAATGATCAGCCCACATCATGTGGGGGAACCTAAGGGAATTTAGTAAGAGCAAAGACAGCAGCAGGGATGGAGATTAGAGAGCAGGAAAGACTTCTTTTGGGCTTGATTTGGGAATAACTTGGTAACCAGGGGACTTGGTGGGGGGCTTATCCTGCAGGGAGCCTGAGAATCCACCCCCATCCAAGGCCAGACCATAGGGAGGGAGGATCCAGCGCCAATGGCAATAAGGAGGGTAAGTGCCAGAAATTCCAGTCCATCTTTCATGTTCCCTCTCTGGCTGAGCAGCACCGAGGTACCCAGGGAAAAGACTTGGGGATGCAGAAGGGGCTTCCCCAATCTCAGGGATTCAGCATAGTTGGGTAGTTCTTCCATGTGTTTAATCAAAACCCTTCTTGCTCCAAGCTGACCTGATTTCCTCTTGTTGGTCCTCAAGTCTTCTCTATCATGCCTGACATGGACTCTGGGGCACAGGGCACCTCACTGCCTCTTCCCCTCCCCTAGGTCCCATGCCCCAGTTTATTTTCCCACTAACCTCTTCCATTGTGGAATTTGAGTCTCCGAGCTGGTACATGAAACTGAGTATCTTCTTGATCCCCCATCCCCACATACTGGAAAATTCCAGGGCAGGAGTTTCTCAAAGGTGACCTCAGCCCACAGTTTCTGCTGCCAGTGGCAGGATGCCTAATACTCAGCAAGAGGTCCCATTCCAGACACCATTCTAAGCACTTTACAGATATCAGCTCATTTAAATCTCACAGCAACCATACGACGAGATACTAGAATTAGCCCCATTTTATAAGTGGAACAACTGAGGCACAGATTAAGGAAAATGCCCACAATCACACAGCTAGGAAGTGGTGGAGCCAGAACTGAAACCCAGGCAGTCGGCCCCAGCGTCTTGCCTCTAAGCCCCACACTATGCTGCTTCACCTCTTGAAGGGCTGTTTTGTCCATCCAAATCTCCTTATACTGGGTTGGCCTTCTCTCCCCCATTCTATCCCAGCTCTGCTCTGGGGTTACCAGGCACTCCCACTCCCTCTGACCCCAACAACTGTATGGGGATCTGTCTACTCTGTCAGCCCCTGTCCTGGTCTCTCCCCAGGAACCCGCAGCAGCCTATCCACCGTAAGCAGGGCCCTGGAGAAGCTGAAGCCAGGGGGCCAGGGCACTGAGGAGGGCTGAAGAGGGCTGAGGGGCTGGGTCCTTGCCCCCTGCCCTCCTACCCTGCCTGCCATCCCACTTCAGAGCCCTCCAGTTAGAAGATCCAAACCAGAAGTGAACCAAGTCCTGGAGAAGCCAGATGAAGCCAAGACTCTTCTGAATGGACTCCGTGTGGCAAGGGGCAGAGCCTGACATGGGTGTCCCAGGAGGCCCCACAGGGCTCCCTTGTTTCAGGCTCTTCACCTAGTTTTTTTCTCTGGACTGCAGCCCAGCTTCCTTCCCTTTTTGATCTACTGAATGGTTTCTTTGGAATTTGGGGCCATGGGCCCTGTCGACAACCAGGAATGCCCAAGTCCCTTGCTTCATCTTGGCCACAGAAGTGGACCACAGACCCACAAAGACCACAGATAGGGGCCCTAGCTGAGCCCCTCAGTACCCCCTGGCCCTGGGTCTCTAGAACTCACCAGATAGAGGGCTGGACCAGATTCCACAATATCAAAAACTCCCTGGCAATTCCTCGGGGACAGACAGCAGCATTGAACATGATGGGGCATGTCCTTGAGGGGCTCCTGGTCCCAGAGGAGAGAGACTCACAGAGGGGCAGTCACAAACAAAATGACCACTGCTGTGACAGGGGGCAGACAGCACAGGAGCCCAGATGAGGCACCTGACTGGCCTGGGGTCAAGGAGTCTTCCAGAAGGTGGTGACTCCTGAGCTGAGCCCTACCCTGAGGCTCTTGATGTTTAACTCCACCATGTGAGGCTTTTTGTGATCCGGCTCCCCCAAGACCTCCAGCCCTCCCTCTTCTCCCCTATCCTCTCCCTGCTCCCTGAACAATCTAAACATGTTCCACCCTCCAAGCCTTTGCTGTGTTTTCCTGGAGGGCCTACCTCGCTCCTTTCTATCAAAATTCCCCATTTTTAAAGGTCCAGTTCCAAGAATCCCCTTAACTGCAGTGCTTTCCTTGTCGGCTTTGGCAGCCTGTGTCACCTGTTCTCCTGACACCCTCTAGGCATAGAGATATGGAGACTATTTTTCACAAAACAGTTATTAAGCACCTACTGCCTGTTGGCTCTTTTCCAGTCCCTAGCACAGGGCACAGCACTGGTAGGTGCTCAATAAATATTAGTGGCATAAATTGCATGGAAAAACAATTCCCTAAGCTTTCCCTGGAGAGCCACTTCAAGGTCTCGTCGGGGTTTGGGGCAGAGGAGGACCTGGCCCAGGTGTGTGTGGGTGTGCAGTAAACGTTGTTCCTCTCCCCACCCTGCTCCTCATACACCTGCATCTCAAGGTGGAGCAGAGCTGGTTGACCTCTACAGAGAGAACTGCTCCATGTGGCCTCTGCCCTGGTTTGGTAAGCAGAAGACAAGCTAGGAATAGTCTCATTCTTCATGATCAGTGTAGATGGCACCTCCTCTTGGACACCTCCCCTGACTTTGCTGCTCCCACAGCCTCAGGACTTCCCTCTGTCACAGCACAAATCACTCTGAGTGGCTGTCATCTATTTCCCCTTTCAAATGTGGGGACACAGGGCTGGGCCCTCAGAAGGCACTCAGTGAATGCTGGAAAACCAGACCAAGAGTGGAAGAGATCATCTCACTGTTCAGATGGAAAAGCAGAGTCCCTGCTGGTAAAAGGACTCATGCAAGTCCCACAGTGAAAGGCCGTGTTCCAGGGACGTGCTCTCTCACTTCTGAGCACCTCCAGAACCCTCTGATATTTCAGCACAGGAGGGTGATTCAAGCAGGGACAGTTCCTTGGACCCGGCTCTTCCAGTGGCATATTCCATGAATAAAATCAGTTAACTGCCCTGCTGTGACACCTGCATTGTGGCTGCGCCTGGCCCTGGGCTGGATACTGAGAACCCAGCAGTGACACAAACGTGGAAAGGGTTCTAGGCAGCCTCCTTAAAGTCACATCCCTGCTGGACCAGCCTGGAGGAGGACTGAAAAAGAGTCTGGAACTGAAGACTCACATCCTGATTCTGCCCCCACAGGGGCTGGGGCAAGAAGCTGTGGGGTCTTGAGCCTCAGTTTCCTCATCTGCAAACTGGGGATGATTGTAGCACCTCCCTCACAGGGCCACTGTCAGGATAAAGTGCCTGGCACATAGATCAGAGGGTTCATGAATGAATGAGTAAATGAATGGAGAGATTGGAGATACTCTTTCAACTGAACTCCTCCAGGGTCTGCAGAGTCACCACTTTGGAATCCCACCCCAGTCCTCTCTAACATAGTCCAACCTTCTGCCTACCACTCCTTCCCCATCCCTCACCCCAACACACTTTTAAAATCCCACCATGAGATAGAGCCAATTCCCTATAAAGGGCTTCCAGCCACATCCTTTCTAGGGTGTAGGACTGATGAAGGTTGAGGACTGAGTGCTGAAAACAAACCCCATCCCTGGGGAAATCTCCTTGCACACCACCCCCCCCCACCCTGCCCCATCTCCACCTCCAGGGAAGTGAGGAATCCCTTGAGGCTGAAGGCAGGGCTAGCCCGACCTACGCCCCTCGAGACGAGTTACAACGAATCATCCGGACTTGTCAATTCCAGGCTGGAGACTGTACGGGCCGGCGAGGAGTTATATGCAAGGGTGCTCGAAAGCCGGAAAACCTAGAGGAGAGAAGGGGAGAAGGGCGGTGCGGAGCTGGAACCCGGAGGATACTTAGAACGCCACTCCTCCAGGCTAAAGAGGAGCCGAGGCTCTGCCACAGACGTCCAGAGAGAGGCAGGGGCTGCGGTGGGGGGCGGCTCCGAACAGGCTCTCCCCAGGCTCTGGCCGTCTCCCGCCCGCACAGCCCCGAGGGACGGGGCCGGTGTGGGGGTGGCTCAGAAAAAGCCACAGCAGGTCTGCGCGTCTCCCCCAGGCGCCCATCGCGGGCACCGCCCCCCTCCCTGCCCTTGGCGCAGCGACAGGCAGCCCCGCGCGGCTGCCCCAACCTCTCAGCCTGATCCGGGATCTCCAAGCGGCTCAGCCCACCGACCCCGCCAAGGAGGACAACCCCTCCCGCCGCAGCCCACCTCCCCACCTCCCTGCATCCTCGAAGTTGGCGGAGAGTGAGGGGGTCTGGCTCTCGGGCGCTCGCCTGGCTACAGTGCTGTCGCCGAATCTTTTCCTCCGGCTAGCCCAGGGTGCTCAGAAGTGTCAGCCGGGTCAGGACAGGCAGGGAAGTGTTCACCTTCCTCAGGCAAGTGGAAGCTACAGGAGTCTGGGGCGGGGGACGTGGGTGGTGGCTGGGGGAAGGGGGAGCGGGACGGGTTGGAGGAAAGGGGAAGAGAGGGAGAAGGCGGATGAGAAGGGGATGCTTTAAGGAATGGAGGAGAGAGTGCTTAGCCCAGCTCTGAACTCAGTGGGTAAAAGCGTAGTGCCAAGACAAGGAGTCAGGGACCTGTAGCCTTGAGACAGAGTTCTCAGTAACCAAAGAGGAGGACAGAGAGGAAACAGGGGAAGAGGAAACACAGCCTGGAGTGGCTGCCTTGGGCACCTTCTTCTCTACTTTAATCCCTGACCCTCTTTGACTCAGTAAGAATCTGCCTTAGAGTTCACCTCCAGTCACCACCCAGCTAGCCACACCCTCCCCAAGGCCCAAAGTGTGGAGGGAATTAGAAAGAAGTGGGCTCTGAGCAGCCAAGAGACAGAGGTAAAGCCAGAAAGGCAGGAGACAGACATGGACCCCTCTGATTAACTCCTCCCCCCACCAAAAACCCACTTCCGCTAGTCGATTTTGTCTCATAGTGACCCTATAGGACAGAGTAGAGCTGTCCCATAGGGTTTCCAAGGAACAGCTGGTGGATTTGAGCTGCTGACGTTTTGGTTAGCAGCAACCGAGCTCTTAACCACTGCACCACCAAGGCTCCCCATCCTCCCCTTCCCCCAACCATTTATTTAATGTTATTCAGTGAGCACTTGGGAAGAATCAAGCACTCCATTGGAGATACAGCAATAAATAAGGTAGACAGAATCCTGGTCCTCAAGGAAGACTTCAGGGGATGCAGACCTGAATACAGGGAGTCACAGTGCTGTTAGGGAGTAAGGAGGTTGGGGACCCTGGTTTGGGAAGTTAAGGAAGGCTTCCTGAAGGAAATTGTGCCTCAGCTGCAACCTGCAAGTTGAACTGGAGTTAGCCAGATGAAGATAAAGTAGACACATGATTCAAGCACCAAATTACCAGTTGCCGTCATTTCTGACTCATGGTGACCACATGTGTGCCAGAATAGAACTGTGCACTATAGGGTTTCAATGGCTGATTTTTTGGAGGATCACTAGGCCTTTCTTCTGAGGCACCTCTGGGTAAACTTGAGCCTCCAACCTTTCTGTTAGCAGCCAAGTGCATTAACTATTTGTACCACCCAGAGACTCCTGTTCAGGCACAGGGAGCAGCATGTTCACTGGACCACTCTTGCTGAGTTCAGCTCAACTAGAGCAAAATACAAAGGGGGCCACCAGGAGGAAGCCAGGGTGGGACATCAGCAATAGGGAGCCAAGGAGAGTTTTTAACCTGTAGGGAGAGATGACCTGGCATGCAGGGCAGGGTATAGCAGTAGGACTAGAGAGAAAGGGATGGATTCTAGAGATACTTAGAGGGAAGAATCTTCAGGACTTGGTGATGGATTTGAAGTGTGGAGGGAGGCCTGAGGGAGAGGAAGGAGAGAAGGATGAATCCCAGGTTTCTGGCTTGGGAGTCTGGGCTTTGTGGGGGAAGATGGAGATTAAGATTCCTATTTCTAAGAGGAAGAGAGTATTTCCAGGCAGGAGGGTTCCCCAGGGCCAAGCCTGTGGAGAGGTCCGGTGAGCTAAGGACAGAACAGTGTTCAATGAACTCAGCGACAGCAAGCAGCTGGTGGCCTTAATGAGAAAAGAATCAGTAGCATGATGGGCCAGATGCCAGACTGGAGTGGTTTGGCTCTTGAGAAGGAAATGAAGCGGGGAGCGTAGACAGCTCTTTCAGGAAGGGAAGAGAGTATTAGCTGAGGCAGTTGCGGGGTTGGTTGAAGGAAAGGTTTTAAGTTGGGAGGGGCATGAGTATGTACAGGAGGAGGTGTTATCACTATAAGGGGTGGTAAGCACTGACTGGGAAGAGGGAGGTTTCTGGGGAGCCTTGAGGGCCCCAGTGATGCTGGAGGTATGGAGGCACAGGGCCCCGCTGCCCAGGTGGTTATGCCTACTAGGCTTAGCAATTTGGGCATAGACTTGGAGGAGGCAGAAAGCTAAATGAGTGCAAGGCTGAGGTTTTGCTGGGCAGCTTTGGCAGAAAGGCAAAAGGACAAGTTAAGGGTGTTGCAAGACAGTAACTGAAGTTAGACAGTGTGGGTCTCTGATGGATGCAGGGAGAAGCAGAGGCAAGAGGCTGATGGGGAAAATATAGAGTTCCAGGGATTTCGTGGTGTCAGAGAACAGTTACAGCAAGAGGCCATGTGGAGTTGTGATGAAGAGCACAGAATACATATAGCCTAGGTTTGAATCCCACCCCTGCCTTGGGCAAGTCATTTTACCCCTCTGGGCCTCTGTTCCCTCATCTGTAAAATGGGGATGGGTAATAGCATCTGCCTGACAGGGTTGTTGTGGGGTTTAAATGAGTTAATAGATATAAAGGGCTTAGAAGTGTTTGGCACATAGTAGGTGCTGTGCGAGTGTTTGAATCGTAGTGCAATGGGCTTATAGTCGAGAGTGGGATGTCTGAGTTTCTCAGAGGGAGTGGTTGAAGGCAATGACAAGAACGATTAGGTCCCAGGTGTGGTGGAGGGGAGGGGTAGCTGAGGTGGAATGGAGGAGTTGGGCATTGAAAATAAGGAGTCAAGGTACCAAGAGGGCAGAGAGGGTTGGGTGGTTGTGCACAAGATGCTGAGGTCCCTTGGGGGAGGCAGGACTTAAGCCGAGGAGAAAGTGGAGCTCATAGCAAAGCCTTGGAAAGAGGAGGGACAAGAGGGGCAGTTCCCACTCCAGCCAGTCTAAAGTCCACTCCCTCTGCCCCTCCTGCTGGCTCCAGACTGAGACTGGAGACCCAGGTCTGGCCACAGATATGACCCCTGCTGGGAGCTGTGGTCTGCGGAGGCTGGTGGGCAGATCTGAGAGCCCCAGGGAAGACTAGAAGGGAACGCCTTTGCTAGATGGATGCCAGGGAAGTCTGATGAGCGCAATGTGATCTCTGCAGAGATTGCCGCTGAGCTTTGTGTTGCTGGGACCCTCAGCTGTGCCTGAAGTCAGAGTCTACAGGGTCTGCAGAGACCAGCTAGACCAAACTCCCATTTTATAGATGGCAAAATTGAATCTCCAGGCATGGAGACCTGTTTCAAATGAGAGGGCACCATCAGGGTGTCAGGCAGAGGGGCATGAGGGCTGAACTCATATTCTCCTTATCCCTCAATGAGGTCTCCTTCTCATCTCACTACCAAAGCATGTCCCCTCCACCCCTCACTCCCAGGCAGTGAGAAGCCTCCAGAGGTTCCTCTGCTGGGCAGCAGCTCATCTCCATCAGATAGGCAGGCATCTGAGAGTGTCTCTGTGTATCTGTCTGTCTATGTGGTAAGCTGTGTCTGCAACACTCAGTGTGTAGTGTGCCAGTGTTTGCATTTCTGGGTATGTCTAGTAAGAGTGTGTGTCTGTGTTTGCCCACGCATGCATACTCAGGGATGAGGATGATGGGGCCCAAGAGTCAGACAGAGGAGCTGGGAAGCTACCTTTGGGCTTCATCTTCAAGCCTTATTTCTAGCTTAGGGGATGAGTGTGTGTGTGTGTGTGCACAAATAATACAGCCACCACCTTGTCCCTGCTTCACACCTGGGGTGGGGAAGGGCTGTGGGACTTGCTAGGTTGGGGTAGTGGCAGTTCTTTGGGCTCAGGAGAAGCAGGATCAGTTGGCAGACACAGAGCTTCCAGGGTAGTGAATAAGTCCCAGCAGGCATTGAGTAATGGTGATGCGGAAGGTTCCCTGAGAGTGGGGGTGCTAGTGGAGAGGGGAGGGTGTTGGGGAAAGAGAGGGCACTGGGGCTGGGGGGGGACCTGGGGAGCAGAGGGGTTCCCAGTTAGGGGTGAGAGCTCAGAGGGAGCAAAGGAGGGCATTGCTCACATATGGAGGACAGTGGACTGGGACCAGTGACTGGTGTCTGGACCAGCAGCTGCAGCCCCCTCCCCCAGAGGCTCTTGGGCCCTTGGAGTAGGGACTTTGGGCCAGGAGGCCCATCAGCTGCCCCCATCAAGCTACTGCTTTTGTGTAATTTAAACACCCTGAAACTGTGGATTAGGTGGGGTGGGATAGGCTACTTGGAGGGGTTTTAGGAGACCTCCCTCCCCAGGAGCTCCTGCCTCCACTACTGAGAACCACCGCCCTTGAGCCCCATGCTTGTTGCTGATTCCCCAGATAATAATCAATTGTTAGGTTTTTTAACAATCAAACATCTGTATACCTTCCAGTAAGCAGAAATTCTGGTGAAGCAGAAACAACATGGGCTTTTCAGTCTGACAGAGCTGGGTTCGAATTCCAGCTTTACCTATTATAGCTGAGTAAACCAAAGCAAGTCCCTTCACCTCTCTAAGCCTCAGTTTCCTTGCTGTGAACTGGGGACAGGACTGCCCAGCACAGTGTTGTAGTGAGGATTAAATGTGTTAGCATAGGGAAGTGCTTAGCATAGAGTCAGTGTTCAATACAAGTACCTATAACCCCACACAGCAGGCAACTTCTTATGGAAATAGCTTAATCCCAACCCAAAGCAAAGAATTTGGGCATCTCAATGAGCAAGTATAGCAATTATTACATATAAATGTACTATTTTATGAGGCCATTTGATATATTGACAATTATGCTTGAGCAAGTTCCCATTTCCATTGTCACAAACCTCAGGTAGTTGAAGATGGACAAGGGACCTCAAGTTTAACAAGGGACCTCAGTTTGGGGACAATAATCTGGTTAAACTCCTCTCTTTACACTCAGGCAGCTGAGGCCCAGAAAGGAGTCCTAGCCTTCCCTAGTTGCCCAACCAGACCAAGGTCAAGAACCCTGATCATCTGAAACCCAAATTCTTCTGACCTAGACTCACAAATGGAGACCTCACGTGCTTCCCTGCCAGAGGTAAAGCAGCAGGGAGAGTGAACTGCCTGGCCAGGGTCATGGGCAGCTGAATGGCACTGGTCAGAGCCATGGCTAGGTGGGGGAAGGCATGGTTTTAGTCTGGCTCAGCCACAGACTCCCTCCATGACCTTCTCCACCCCAAGCCTCAGTTTCCCCCATCTGTAAATGGAGGGATTGGCCTAGGTAACCTCTACAGGCTCAGCAGCTTGGAGTTCTCATTAAAGTGAAGGAAGGTCTCTTCCAGCTCTAAGAACTCAAGATTCAGAACAATGACCTTCCCTCCTGCTCAAGCAGTGAGATTGAGGGCTGGGCTTGGACTGAAGTGGGAAGGGGTTGGAGGGTTTGGATTAGCAATAGCTCAACTTGGAGGGTCCTGCTTTAGTAATTAAATATTCCAGCCTGGATGTGACGTATGTCTTAATCCATTGGCCAGAACTAGTCACATGGTCCCACCTAATCACAAAGTGTCCAGGAAGTGCAAACTTACCAAATGTGTCCAGAAGAAGGGAGAACCAAAAATATTTAGTGAAAAGCACTGACGACACCCCACAACAGAGCTAGCCAGAACACAACCAAACAGGACCGACCACTGCAACAGCGGTAACTGGAAGGCCAGTCTCCCAGATGAAAATGGTGGTGCGAGTTGAGTTGCAACAGCTGGATCACCTCAACTGACCTCACCCCTGCATGCCCCGGATCCCAGCTAACCAGGAAATAAGCCTACCTTTAGTCCTTTCTCTGCCAGGGTAGAGACTCTGGGAGTTGTTTTTCTTAAAGATTCAGCTCTGGCTCCCGGGAGCAGATAAGAATCATTCATTGACTGTTAGCACCTGAGAGGGGAGAGCCTGAGCAGGAATTTGCTTTCCTTGAACTGACTGTGATAAACCAAGGAAGGGGCAAAGTGAGTTTACCTTTCTGGAGAGACCTCGAAGACACACCCTGATCTCCTGTGCTGTTTAACCTTTGAACAATGTAAGTTACAGGAGCTTACTACGGGGGCTCTGAGGAGAGTCCTGTGGTTCAGTCATTGAACAAACATTTATTCAGGCACTGCACTAGGTTCATAGCGTAAGAACCAAGCCTTTGGGGTCAGGACACCAAGCTCCAAATTCTGACACCACCACTGCCATTGAGTGGTCTTGGGTGAGTTTATTTAACCTTTTAGTACATCAATTTCATCATCCAGAAGGTGGGAATATAATAAAACCAAGACCAAATCAAACCTATTGCCATCTAGTTGATTCTGACTCATGGTGGCCCTGTGTATGCAGAGTAGAAGCACTTCCTTTGGCTGAAGGCATTCAATTCTCATTATGCCCTGTGGGGCAGGTGCTATTATTAGCTCCACATTCCAGGTGATAACACTGAAGCATAGGGAGTCAGGGTATTTGTCCAGGTCACTCCCTGTTCTTCACTCTGCATGTTCTGCCTCCACCTGTGGTACCATCTGACTTCTCCCCGCCCATCTTCACTCCAGGCCCTTTCTGACTTGTTTTCACAATTCTAGCACAGTCCAATAGCTATGATCTCATCTTTTGAGGGCCTTTATACCTTTGATTTCATGTTATAGAACAGAATCCTCCATAGAAGCCATAAATCTCTAGACTCTTAATTATGTTACCCTTGCTTCTGCATGCATTCCCAGAATTCTAGAATCCAGATCCCAGAACCAGATACAACTACAGAATCCTAGAAAGGAACTCTAATACCCAGGTTCAACGGTAGAATCCTGGGCGTTGGGAGTGGGCTTGGAATCTAAAATAATAGAATGTTCAGGCTAGAAAGGGGCCCAGGGACCTTGGGTCTGCTCCAGCCCAACCCAGTCCATGTGAGTGCTGCCTCCTCTCCATGGCCACTCACAGCATCAGGAGCTCCTCACCCCCAGGTGGTCACTCACTCTAGGGCCTCATTTGATGTTTTGGAAAGTGAATGTCACTGCTGTGCCGACTGGAGCCTAGTGTGAGGATGCCTAGGCCAGGCAGCAGGTCACTTAGGTACTGGTCCTTGCACTGGGCAAATTGCTGGACCCTCTGAGCTTGTTTCCGCCTCTGAACAAGGAGGGCTGGACCAGATGGTCTCTAAGGCCTCTCCAATTGGGGGAGAAAACCAAACCAAACCCATTACCATGGAGTCAATTCCAACTCATAGCCACCCTATAGAACAAAATAGAACTGACCCCTAGGGTTTCCAAAGAGCAGCTGGTGGATTCCAACTGCTGACTTTTTGGTTAGCAGCCAAGCTCTTAACCACTTCACCACCAGGGCTCCAAACTGAGGGAGAGGGTTGTCTAAATCCCCAAAGCTGCCTCCTGCCCACTCTCTAATTAGGGCAACTGCTGCTGCTGCTGCTGCTGAGGGTCATTTAATGAGCACCTAGAATTGGCTAGACACTGTGTTGAGCACTTTACAGCCATTCACTGGGTTAATGTAATTAGCCTAGGAAGGCTTCCTGGAGGCGAGGGGCTGAAGGGCTGTGTCTGACAAGAGGACTAGAAGAAGTGGGGAGGGTCAGAGGATGTGCAGGTTAGCCAGGAGGGACTCCAGGGACTGCGTGGGGAAACAATGGGCAGATTCTGCCCATCTTGGGTGGGCTCTTGCTTCCCAGAGGAAGGGGACAGGCCTAGGTGACCTCTGCTCTCACAGGCACTGAACAGAGTCAGGCCCTGCTGACTCCTCCCTCTTGCTCTGTGCCCGCAGGAGAACTGTGAGCCCTGCCCGTGGCAGGTGGGCTAGTCGGGGCCGGCAGCAGGAGGGAGCTTGATGCGCGCCTGGCGTCCCCAGGCTGATGCCGCCCCCAGAGAAGAGCGCGGGCCCCTCATCATCCGCCCCCGCGGGCCGCGCTCTGGGTCGGCTGCAGGGGCTGCCGTCGCCGGCGCTGTGCTGCGCCTGCGGTCTGTGCGTGCTGCTGGCCGGCGTGAACGTGACGCTGGTGGGAGCCTTCGCCTCCTTCCTGCCTGGGCACAACGTGCCACTCATCATGGGGCCGGCGCTGCTGGTACTAGCGCTCGGCTTCTTTGCTGCCTGCTGCGTATGTAGCCGCCGGGGTCCCGCGGCCGGTGCGCGCTCGGCGGCGGCCGCCGGCAGGAGTCAGGGCGGCGGCCGCGCCGGGCCTGTGGCTCTGGAGATGGAGAGTAGCGAGCGCACGGCGCAGGACACCACCGCGGTGCAGCTGAGCCCGGCCGCTTCGGCTGCGTCCTCTGGTCGCTCCAGCCCCGGCCCCGGCCCCTTCGCCGTGGAAGCCCCGGCTCCCGCTGCTGTCTACGCACCGCGCTCCGAAGGGGTCCAGCTCAACCTGCCCCGGGAGCGGACCACCCCTTAGCGGACCAGACCCGCTGGTCCTGGTTTTCCCAACTGGGTTCCCTCCCTCCGTCCAGTGCCATTCAAGCCAACCAAGGAAAAAAAAAAATTTTTTTTTCTTTTATAAAGCTCCCGCGCTGGGCACAAATGGCCCCATTTGTTCTCTCTCCAAAACTTCTGGCGGGGGGCGGGGGGGAGAATGTGGTGATGGTGTTGGGGCACACCCCTGTAGGAGGGAGCAGAGTCTTGGCCCCTCAGATGGGGCCTACTGGGCCGTACTTCACCTCTACCCCCAGGTTTGAGGAAGCTGGGTCTCTGGACCTTTGAGCCCTGAGGGGGCCCTCCACTCCAATGATATTTGGGCACTGTGAACCCAGAAGCATCTACTTGGAGAGGGGCTAACTATCAGCAAAGCCTGGGCCCCTATGGAGAAGGGGAAAGGGGGAGGAAGGAGGAATGTCGGCCTGGGCTATTGCCCCTTTTGGCACACTGAAAGGCCCTCAGCTCCCCCCACCCCAACATCTCCACTCTCCTTGCCTCTACTCCTTGACCTTTTGGGATTTATTTGGGAGAGGGTCTGCCTTGAGCCAGGGTAGCCCCTAGGGCAGAGCTGGATAGAGTGCATCTCACCATTTCTGCCTGACTGGTCGCAGCAGGAGCTGAGACTGGGCTCAGGCTTCTCAAAACCCGAAAAGAAAATCGGTGTGATTGTCACTGCCAACAGCGCCGCCAATGCCCACCCATGCCAGTGCTACAATGTGCGTTCCTGCTGTGCTTCCATCCTCAATAAAGCACCTTTGGGGTCAGTCCTCTGCGGTGGTGCAGGCTGGGGGAACGGGCTCTCTGGGGTCTCCAGATGAGCACCCTGGATTCTGGGGCCCTCCCAGCCCGTGGCCAAGTGCTTCAACATTCTAGCACCAGCCCATCTTGGAAACCTAGAAGGGATCCTAGGGAAGAAGAGTGTGTGACTGTGAACAAAAGACTGTATCTGAGACTTTGCGTGCCTGTGAATGTCTGTGGGAACAGGTGTGTCAGATGAATATATGAATGTGACTATGGGTGACTGCCTGGGTACCTGGATGAGTGGGGAGTGTGGGGGTATTTGGGTGACACTATGTCTGAGATCACACATGCATGAGGGAGTGTGTGGGGGGGAAGGAGATGTAGTGGTTAAGGGTGGGTCACCCACTGGGGTTGGTGATGGAAGAAGGGCTTCCAGGGCTGTGCAGCACCCAGACCTCTCTCCTGGACTGGCTGGGCTTGCAGGGTATGGGCTGAGCCTGTGTCTGTCCAGGTGGGTGGGGTATCTGGTGGGAGATGGGGGTACACTGCAGGAGGAAACTAAGGGACTGAGCCCAGCCCCTCCCCTCCCTGCAGAGACCCAGGCGAGCAATGCCCAGGGACAGTGGCATACACTGGGCTCGACTCCCTGCCCATCCACCCCTGGCTCCATCAGCCTCTCTTTCTCTTTCCAGGGTGGGCTCTGCTGCTCTTGTGCCACAGCCTGGACACTTCCTGCCAGCCTTGGGGCTCTGTCTCCCTCCTCTGCCCCCATCTCTGCCCCTCCTAATGTCCCCCCACAATCAACCTGGAGAGGAGGAAATCCATCTCAGTAGGTGCAGAGCAGATCATCATTAATTTGTGTGAATTGATGGACCTAACCTTTGAAGCATCCAGCCCATGGAGCCAATGGCCTCTTCTCAGAGCATCTCTCCACCGTGTGTGTGTGCGCACGCGCGTGTGTGTGCGTGCACGTGTGTGCATGTGTGCGTGTGTTCACATGTGTGCCTGTGTGCGCGTGTGTGTGCAGACTCCAGTCCTATCTCTCCTGGTTCTTTGGTCTGCAGCCTCAGACGCCACCTGCTGCCCTGGTGGAGTAGGAGACAAGAGGGGCCACAGCCAATGCTGCCTTGGGGTATGGTCTGTGCCACCCTTCTCCTACCACCTCCTTGGGAGGACCCACCGCCTCCTTGGGAGAAAAAGGCACCCCATATTCTAGTCCTGAAACACTAGGCCCAGTCCAAATCCCTCTTCCACCTGCTGGCAGATTACTGAAATTACACCATCATGACTCCTTTCTCCTTCCCTCCATATGACCCAGAAGACTTCCAGATCCTGTTCTAGAAGACTAGCTGCTGGCAAGGAAGAGGAATATGTGATAAAGGCTAGAGGTAGTGGCCCACGGAGCCAGGGTGTGCGTGAGTAGACTGAGTGTGTGTGAGTAGACTGAGTGTGTGTGTGTGTGTGCATGCGCGTGTGCGGAGGAAGGTGTTGGCTCCATGAAGCTCCTTCCGCTGCCACCCCCCTGCACCATATCTCTGCCATACAGGGGGGCCTCTCCCCTCACACCCCTGCCTGGACGGGCCCCTCTAGGGTAGCATGGCCATCTAGGAGCCGGCAAGGCCTGAGAGCCACGTCACTGTGCTGCACTGAGGCTGGAGAACGTGCTCTTGTCCCCACATCTCGGTAGGCTCCTCCCCAAGGCTCTGAGGATCGAGGCACCGGGGTCTGCCATCAGAGGTCCAGGACTGCAGTGGAGGACACACAGCTAGTCCTGTGAAAGGAGGGCAGCTCCCCAGTGCCTGGGGGAGCTCTGGGGTGACACAGTGAGCCTACCTCCTAGAGGGAGCTACTGCTAGGCCTGTGCAAGGGACCCACTAAAGGGCTGGGAACTCAGGTCCCCTTCCACTCTTCCCATTAGGAGAAATAAGGGCAGTTGCTTAGAACCATTTTTTGCTAATTATTTCAACAAATAATCCCTGAACCCTACTATGTACCAGGCACTGGGAATATGGTGGTGAGCAAGCCCTCATGGAGTATACATTCTACTTGGGGCAGATAGGTAATAAATAAGCAAACAAGACAAAAAAAAATTGCTCTAGTGAGCAATGCTGTGCAGGAAATTACCATAGGAAGGTATGATAGAGGGCCTTAGTGGTTAGAGAACTCTTCTTTGGGGAAGTGACAAGCTGAGCTCTGAATGACAAGAATCAATGACGCACAGGCCTAGAGCAAGAACAGTTTTTAAATTTTTATTTTGTTGTTGAGAATATACAGAGCAAATCATACACCAATTCAACAGTTTCTACATGTGCTATTCAGTGACATTGATTACATTCTTCGAGTTGTGCAACAATTCTCACCCTCCTTTTCTGAGTTGTCCCTCCTCCATTAGCATAAACTCACTGCCCCGAAGGAAGGTTCTTGTCTAATCTTTCCAGTTGCTGTTGTCAATTTGATCCCATATGTATAGTTTTTAAAAGAGCATAATGCTCAAGGCAGACCTTTTTTTCTAGTTAAGCTAAACTATTGTTTGGCTTTAAGAAGACTTCAGGGATATTTTTGGTTTAAGGTTTAAAGATTATCTCAGGGCAATAGTTTCAGGGTTTCATCCAGCCTCCAAGGCTCTGGGAAGTCTGAAGTCCATGAGAATTTGAAATTTTGTTCTTCATTTTCCCCTTTTGGTCAGGATTCTTCCATAGAATCTTTGATCAAAATGTTCACAGGGCAAGAATATTTCAGACTCAGGAAACAGCCAGGTGAGAATGAACTTTGCTTGTTTGGGGAGCAGAAATAAGGGTCACAGAGATGGGTAAGAGGTGAAGTTGGAGACATAGAGGTGGGAGGAGGGCATTCAGATCATGTAAAGTTTGGTAAGCCAGGGTGAGGAGTTGGGGTTTTATTCTCAGTGAGATGGGAGCCACTGGAGGGTTTTAAGCGGGAAAGTGACATGGTCTGATCCATGTTTGTTAAGATCGCTTTGCCTGCTGTGTGGAAAATGGACTGTTGAGGAGCAGGAAGGAAAACAAGGGGTGGGTTAGGAGATTTCTGCCATGAGATGTGGCAGGACTGGGACTAGGCTGGTGGCTGTGGAACGGACAGATTCTATACCTGTTTTCAAGGTATAATGGACAGGTCTCCCTGTTGAGGAAATTTAGGCGGAGTGAAAGAGAGGAATCCTGGAGGAAGTTCTAGAATTTCGGTTTGAGCCCCTGGGTTTATGGTGGAGGAATGGGTTTTGGGGGAAAAGTACAGGTCCTGGCAGGGCGGAAGTCCTGTCAGCCCAGTGGAGCTGTCCTGAGGGAGCTGGAGCCACAGCATGAGATCTGGAGAGAGGAAAGCATTGGGGATGCAGATCGAGGAGCCATTAGCATGTGGATGGTGGTTAAGCCATGGGCTCAAATGAGGCTTTTGAGGAGGGATGTACACAGAGAACCGAGAACCTAGAGTAGTCTAACCTTTGAATCTAGCAAAGAGATGGGGGCCCAAGTTATCCAGTTCTGAACCTCGCCCAACCTTCTTCTGATACCAAGACCTTTCTGATGAGAGATGTGGACTAGAAGATGGGGATTAGGGAGAAGTAAGTGGAATATGAGCTCTAAGAGGTTGGGACTTCTGTTTTGTTCACTGCTGTACCGTTAGTTCCTTGCACAGTGCCTGGTACAAGGTAGGTACTCAATAAATATTTGTCGAACGAATGAATGAATAAAAGGGGTGAATCTCATCACACAGCTGAGACTCCAGGTCCCCAGTAACAGGGATTTATCAAGATGCCTGACTCTGGGCAAGAAAAAAAAGAAGCTCGTTCTGTGTATGGAAGAAACAAGTTCATCTTTGAATTCTCTAGATGGGAGGTCTTCACAGAGTTCCCCTAGCCAATTCCTTGGTTTTCTACTTCTTTGGAGGAGGGGTAGTCATGGGAAAGTGGGAGGGTCTGGGAGGAGCAGGAATGTAGAGCTGGCTAGATGGGTGTCAATGGATCGTCTGAGAGCCAGGCTCCCAGAGCAGGGATGGCTAGATGAGCTGAGGAATTGGATCTGCTAAGGAGTGCCAGCAGAGGGCACCCTGGGCACATGGCAGGGGATAGAGGCGGCTCAGATTGCACTATTTTGCCTCTTCTCCTCTGAGACAGGGCTTCAAAGCCAGTTGTTTGTATAATGAATCAGAATCTACATTTTAGCAAAATCCCTGGGTGATTCTTACTACAACTTCTAGGAAACTTTTTAGAAATGCAAATTCTCAGCAGGGAACTTGTTAGAAATGCAAATTCTCAGCAGGGGTTTAAAGCCCTGCTTTGAGGGCCCAGGCTCTGGGGGAATACAGTGGGTGACAGTGAAGTCATTCAAATTTACTAACCTCCAATCCTGGAGACTGACCTTATCACAGAGGGAGCCCTGACCCTGGACAGAGACTGAGCCTTTATCAAGGTCATCGACAAGTCCTGAGTCTGGTCGTAGACTGAACCCTGACCTTGATCATAGACTGAGCTTGACCCTGGTTACTCTCTGAGTTCTGGCCCTACCTGGTCCTATACTGAGCCCTGACCTTTATCACAAACTGAGCTCTGACCTTGCTCTATATACTGACCCCTGATCCTGATCTTAGACTGAGCCCTGATCCTGGTCCACACCCTGATCCTGATCTTAGGCTGAGCTCTGACCCCAGTCCATAAACTGAACCCTGACCTTTGTCATAGATTGAACCCCAGCTTGAACACAGACTGAGCCCTGACCTTGATCATAAACTGAGTCCCAACTCTGGGAACAGACAACCTGACCCTGGTCATTGAGTCCTGACTGTTCACAGACTGAGTCTGACCCTGGTTACAGACAAAGCCCTGAATCTGGCCCCAGACTGAACCCTGACCCTTGACAAAGACAGAGCCTTTATCTTGGCCACAGGCTGAGCCTTGATGCCTAAGACTTGCACCCCCTCTACCACCCTTTGACATAAGGACCTTCCAGATGAGGCTCCTGTGTCACCACAAGGTTCAGCCCCAGAAGGAAGTAACTCCTGAAACAACTTTTATGGGGAGAAAGAATACTGGGTCTCTGAATGATCCTGAAACTCCTAGTCATCGGACCCCTGAGAGGCCAGGCAGAGAAAGGCTGGTTATAGACTATCCAGGACATGAGGGAGGAAGGGTAGCTGGCCTTCTCCAGGTATCCCTGAAGCTCCAGGGGTGGGGCCTTTCTGCTGCCTGTCTATGTGGGAGGTCTTCAAACTGGGAGCATCTTCAATCTGCACTTCTGACTCCCATGGAAACTTGAGCAGGTCCCTTCTGCTCACTGGACTGTACTCCCCTCCTTGTTACCTTTCGGGGAAAGTGAGGAGGAGGTGGCATTCTGTGTGAAGAGAGTGGGCCCAGGCCATGACTGAGTCCCCCTGTGCAGTGGCAAGAAGAGAAGACCCTTCACTCTGGGAGCTCACTTTGCCTGGCAAGAAAAAGTGAACTGTGCTCAAGCGTGGCACTAGCCAGGCCTCAGGTTGGCAGCGGGCGCTGAGACAGGAGAAACGAGGAGGAGGAGGTGTGGCTCAGGAAGCAGGAAGCCTAGGTCACAGCAGTCTCTATATTCCTGAGGTCTGGTGTATGAGAGGGGCAGAAGGTCCCCAGAGGATCACAGGGCCCCTTCCCAGGGAACATTGACCAATTCCGTTTCTGCCTCACCCAGGGTTCAGCCCTGGTGCTTTGCCTCTGGGGGTCCAAGCTGACCTCTGCCAGGCACATGGGCCTCCTGCTCACCTTGAGAGGCACTGAGAGCAGGGGTGGGGTGAGGGGTGGGGGTGAGCCAGGCAGGAGCTGGGGCGGGGGAGGGGGTGGCTCCAGTCAAAAAACGCTGACGACGAAGACAATGAGCTCTCCGAGACTGAGGCAACTCATTTGGTCCCGGCCACGCTTTATTAAATTCTCATAAACCTGTCAGGGGGGACAGGGCTCGCTTCAGTTTACCTCATTAGCCCGACACAATGACAGTGGGGGGGGGATAGAGGGAGGGGGTGGCAAGGGGAGGCCTGTGCGCAGCACTGAGAACCGAGCCAGCCGGGAAGATAATTGAATTAAGTGGCTTTTGTTAATGGTTTTTAAGACTCCGAAGTGTAAATAACATTTAGGAGCTTTCTTTTAATGGGCTGGGGTTTTAGAGACCCCGGGAGCATAGAGGAGGCCCTGCTCAGTCCGACCCTTCTCCTTGACCCCAAAGGAGGTTGGGAGGGGAGGGCCTGCATTGAAGTTAGACTGAAGGGGATTGAGGGGACTTCCCCAAGGGGTGGGTAAGGACACTTCGGAGCCAAAGAAGGTAAGACAACTTCCTTGTGGGTCTTGGAACAAAGAGAGAACATAAAGGCAGGGAGCTGACTGCAATGCCCTGTCCAGTCCTGGAATGTCACCATTGGACAACATGGTCAGGGATGTCTCTGGGATGTTTCTGGAGGCATGACTTGGGAGTGTTCAGGGACCTGGCCTACTGGGGTGACCAGTGTCCATCAGTCCCCATGGACAGGCCAGGGAGAGTAGAAGGCGAAGCCTCTAAGGTTCTGACTTCATTGCTGGGTCACTACCCTGGGAGGTAGTGTGCTCCACATCACAGGATGTGTGGGAAGGCTGTGAGTTGGGGTTTTCAGCCTGCTAGCAGTGTGGTGTAGACTAGACCCCAGGCTTCCTGAAGGAGACTGGTCTTGAGCTGAGCTATGAGATGAACCTGCAGATGGGGGTGGGGAGCTCACTTCTCTGGGGGCACAGGGCCTAGGGGAGCTGTGTGCAAGGGAGCAAGGCCTAGACAGAAGCTGTCTTAGAATCCCTGCCCAACTTCCCTCCATGACAGCTTCCTCCCTTTCTGTAGACTTGACCAGGACCTGGAGTTGTTTGGGTTGGAGGTGAAGGGATCTGGGCCAGGTACCCAGGGGCTGAAAGTGGGATGGGCCACGGCTGCCCCAAGGCCAGCCCACAAAGGGTTAAGGCGCTAATCGCCCTGCATGCGACAAAGGGAAGTGGGTTTTCTGATCCAGAAAGGATCAGTCCCCAGGACGCCCCATCAGGCCTTTCAGCGTGAAATTACACCCCAGCAGGGGTGCTCCCCCTCCCCCAACACACACACACACACACACACAACTCGCCTAGGCCTGGCATGGGATTAGGGCCCAGAGTCACCAATTTAATAGATCCCACCTCCCCTGCCTGCCCTCCTCTCCCGAGCAGTCTTCAGTCCTGCCTCTAGGCCTGGGCTGTCTCTTGTTGCCTCACCGTCTGTCCACCCGCTGTTAGTCTGTCCGCCCGGCTGGTCGATCTGTGTGGTTATCTCTGGCCTCACTCTTGGTCTAGTCATACTATCTGTCTCTTCCGCTGAACCCAAATCCCAGCCATGCACTGAGCTCTGGACCCTACTCTCTAGCTTCTGCATAATCTTTAATTAGCCCCTAAAATATTTCTTTTATTGTTTACCTATTTATCTCCCCACAAGCACATAAAGTCCTTGGAAGCAGGAACTCTGTCTTGCTCAGCACTGTATCCCCATTGCCTGGGATGTATCTGCTACATAGATGGTGTTCAGTAAACATTAGTTGACTGAGCCCTCTCCCACCCACCTCACGAAGACCCAGGTGTGGCCCCTAAACTCCAGACATTGGTGCTCAGGGCTAAGAGGAAGGAGCCCATGCCAAGATAAGACCATGTCCTCTGGAAAGGGCAAGGGGCTGTGGTATGGTCTCCATCTCAGGCCCAACTTTATCCCTTAAGGATGCCATGAATAAGACAGGACAGAGAAGGGGGAGGCCCTTCACGGCCAGAGGGTGCTCACTCGCCCATGGGTTCCATCCCAGGAGACCATCTCACCCCATTCCCTCAGGCCACTGCTGGGCGTTTTCTAAGCGAGTGCCTCTAAGCCCCATTTGCACCCACAGCCTAGGAAGAATCCTGAGTGGAGCAGTTGAGGAGACTAGGGGGTGGAAGTCACATGGAAGAGAAAACCCAGAAACAGAGGCTGTCTGAGGCAGGCAGCTTATGTAGACTACCCTCTCCAACCTCTACATAGAAAACAGAGGCCAAGAGCTAGGGCCAACCCAAAGCCACACTGCATGACTATGGCAAAGCAGAATAGCAACCAGAGAGCTTGTCCCTAACACCATACTCCTCCAATCCAATTCCACGAGTATGGTATTGACTGAACACTGGCTCTGAGCCAGGCTCTGTGCCATGCCAATTCCTGCATGGGGAGCTCACCACCTGGTAGTAGATAAGACCTGTACCAGGTAGCCAAGGAGCTGTCCAGAGAGGAAAGAGGCATCCTCCTTCCCTGGAGTAATCAGGTAAGGCTTCCTGGAGGGGGTGGCCTGTGGATAGATTCTAAAGGGTGAATAGACTTTCCTAAGGAAGAGGGACTGGCAGGAGCAAATACGTGATCTAGTTTGGTTGGACGTCCAGGACAGTGTGAATAGCCATGTTCTGTGTGGGCCCCAGGCTAGGTTAGGCCTAACGGGAAGGCTACTGGGTGGCAGGTTTCAGCTCAATATGAGGAAGAACTTCCCAACAGTCAGAATTGAAGTTGGCTGCCCTGAAAGGTAGTGAGCTCCCTGTCCCTGCAAGTTTGTGGCAGAGGCTACATGTTAGTGACTCCTGCCCTAGATTGAGGCTGAACTAGAGACCCCTAAGAATGTCTAGTCTGAGAACCTGTAGCAAGAATCCTCAGACCATCAGCAGGCCTCACCCTCCACTAGGCAGCCTCCTACCTCCATCCTTGTCCACTCCCCTGGGCTCGGCAGGATCCCAGTGACTCCACTGGGGAAGAGTGGGGTGGGGAGGCAGGCAGAACCACTTTTGCAGTTCCAGCTACTCAAGGTCCTGCTAGTGTACCTGCAGCTCCTACCCTGTTCAGTTCGGGGGACTTAAGTCAGGGTCGGCATTTGCCTTTGAGCCCAAGTCCAAGCTCCAACTTCCAAACAGGGACTGAGGCTCAGAGAGGACATTTTCCAGTATCACACAGCAAGAGGCAAGCTGGGTGCTTTCTCTAGGTGGCTTCTCAAGAGCAGATTGAAAGTAAGCTTGCATGAGAGAAGTCTTTCAGGCCATCTTGCTCACCCTGCTTCCAGAGGGGCTGTGTATTCTGGGTGGGGGCCCCAGGGGCAGAGGGATGCCTGCCCCTTCTAAAATAACCCCAGTCTACATCATCCTGAGACCAGAAGAACTAGATGGTGCCTGGCCACAACCGATGACTGCCCTGACAGGGAGCAAAACAGAGAACCCCTGAGGGAGCAGGAGAGCAGTGAGATGCAGACCCCAGATTCTCATAAAAAGACCAGACTTAATGGTCTGAATGAGACTAGAAGAATCCCGGCAGTCATGGTCCCCAAACCTTCTGTTGGTCCAGGACAGGAACCAACCCCAAAGACAACTCATCAGACATGGAAGGGACTGGACAATGGGTTGGAGAGAGATGCTGATGAAGAGTGAGCTACTTGTATCAGGTGGACACTTGAGACTGTGTTGGCATCTCCCGTCTGGAGGGGAGATGGGAGGGTAGAGGGGGTTAGAAGCTGGCAAAACAGTCACGAAAGGAGAGACTGGAAGGAGGGAGCAGGCTGACTCATTGGGGGAGAGTAAATGGGAGTATGTAGTAAGGTGTATATAAATTTATATGTGACAGACTGACTTGATTTGTAAACTTTCACTTAAAGCACAATAAAAATTATTTAAAAAAACAATAATAACCCCAGTCTCCCTTTCATCTCTCCTCTGCTGTCAGGCATCCACCTCAGCCTAACCTGGATTCTCCCTAAGGCATTGGAGCACCTGTTTCCTGGAGTTCTTGCCTCTAGCAGAATGTTAAGGTAAAAAAAAGTCCCTCCCTCCTGCTGCCCAGTGCAGGCTGTGCAGGGGCTGGGGGACCGATAGGGTGACCTGTGAAGGACCCAGGCTTGCAGATCTGCAGCCTGACTCAGGTGGGGAAGGCCACAAAGAGCGGCTTTGTGCGCTCACGCTCACACGCACCCTCACACGCCCCACACGAGCTCTTTCCAAGAACAGCTCCTCCAGCCTGGTTGCCAAGATAAAGGAGCCACTGGTCGGTCAGCCCCCAGGAGGAAATATCACTGTTGTGGCCTTTGTTGTTCAAAGGGCTTTGTGAAATCTCCAAACTCCTCTTGGAAAGGATCCCGGACTGAGGTGGTGTTTCCTGCAGCTGGAGACTAACTGTGAAAGCCAGCGCAGCCTCCCTGGCCTGGAGGAGGTAAGGTAGAAGGACGGAAAGAGAGCCCCAGGGGGCTGACTTGGAGTCATTACCAACAGGGAGCAGCTTAATCCCTCACTGCCATTATTAGCTCACTCAGTTCCCACAAACTTGGGGGCAGGCAGATATTGCCCCACTTTACAGATGGAAAAATGGAGGTTCACAGAAGCCTAGCAGTCTACTGAAATGTCTACAATGAGTCAGTGCTAGAAACGAAACTGATTTGGCACCAGTCACAGGTTTGGCCCAGCTCTGCTTCAGATGGAGCCCTGCTCTGGCCCCATTCTGAGCCCCAACTCTGACCTTTACTTGAGCTGTGACTTGCCCTAGTATGAGTCCTGCTCCTGCCCCATACTGATTCCTGATCCCAGCCACAAAAACCCAATCCATGGCTGTCGAGTGAATTCTGACTCATGGCAACCCTATAGGACAGAGTAGAATTGCTCCATAGGGTTTCCAGGGAGTGCCTCGTGGATTTGAACTGCCAACCTTTTGGTTAGCAGCTGTAGCTCTTAACCACTACACCACCAGGGTTTCCAATCCCAGCCACGGACAGAGCCTTAATCCTGGCCCCATTTTGAGCCCCAACTCTGGTCCCTAACTGAGCTGTGACCTGTTCCAGACTGATCCCTGATCCTAGCCCCAGGTTGCCTCTCCTGTTGGCTATGATCCCTGTGAAGTCAGGTATGTGTGCTTCTCATTCACCCCCACTCCGTTACATCTGTGGGTGTGTGATTATTGGAGTAATCTCTGTTTTACACACTAGACTGTATTTTTTTCTGAGGGCCAGGGAGCTGAGTCTATTTTTGTTTGCCAGCACTTAGGACAGTATAATAAGAGTCATAAGTCTCAGACTTTGTGCTAAGTGCTTTATAGGTGTTATCTCATTTAATCTTCACGAAGAACTCTGAAGTAGGTGTTATCATTAGCCCAGTTTTACAGATGAGAACACTGAGCCCCAAGGTCACATTAGGAGGAAGTGTGTAGAGATACAGTATGCTTCTAGCAGTTCCCTCCACCCATCACACTCGGATAGAAGAGCCTCAACTGGAAGAGAAAGTGAGAGTATTTGGGCAGGTGGAAGAAGCTGAGGGCTTTTTGGAGACCCTGGGTTTCTGAAGCCACAGAGGGTAGGGTGAGTCAGGATGGGGGCTGTGAAGGAGTGTCTGGAGACTGAGGGAGACTGTGATGAGGGAATGAGACCAGCTACATAATTTATGGGGTCCAGTGCAAAATGAAAACTCAGGGCCCTTGGTTAAAAGATTATTAAGGATTTCAAGATGGCGACAGTAGGGCATTACAGAGGCCCTTTTTTTCTGAGCCTGGGGCCCTGTGGACTGCACAGGTCACATGCCCATGAAGCCAACCCTTGGAGGGAGTACAGTGTAGGGGGAGGTGGGCTTGGGGCACCCCTTGGATGAAGATGTGGGTCAGTGAATGTGGGTGTCCCAGTGGAGGCTGGTGCTGGTGTCTGACTGGCCTGTGGGAATTTGGGCTGTGTCTTCAGCAGGCCCAGGGCAGCGATCACTGCGCATCTGTGCGGCACCAAATTGGCAGTGTGGATATAGAAGCCTATAAAAAAGAGGGGTCCCTATGGGGCAGCCAACAATAACATCTGCAATTGTGACTCCGATGGCTAAGCGTTTAAATACTAACCAAAAGGTTAGAGGTTCAAAACCACTCACAGGCACCTCAGAAGAAAGGCCTGGTGATCTGCTTTCAAAAGATCACAGCCTTGAACACCCTATGGAGCAGTTCTACTCTGCACACATGGGTCACTGTGAGTGGGACTTGGTTTGGTAAAGAGAGGAGCTGGTGGCAAGCTGGGAAGAATGCTTGTCTGGGGGTGGGCAGATGCCACCATGTACCGGTGTGTCTGACGGACCTGGGGAGGAAGGTGCAGGGCATCCGGGTGAGGGACTGTGGGCTGTGTGTGTCTGAGGGTTGGGATGAGGGGTATGTGTGTACATGTGTGAGAGACAGAGAGACAGACACCTGGGATTGTGTGTTCTAGTGCAGAAAGCAGCAAGTCCTGTGTGTATGAGAGAGAATATATGTGTGAGCATGTGTGATTGTGAACATGTGGAGAGTACATGTGTGTAATTATGACTGTGTGTGACCACGTATGCCTCCTCCACCCGCCCTACTGCGTGCTGGCCCATGCTGCCTTTCCTGTTGTGAGGGGCTCCAAGGCAAAGATGCCCCCCAGCCTGCCCCAACCTGGCCCCCAGGCCTTTGTGGGGACACATTCCTGCCTGTCATAGGATGGGCAGAGCCACAGAGCTGCCTTCTGGGCTGCTGGAGTGATCCTGGGCCAGTGGTGTCAGGTTCCCGGGTGCCGGCCCTCCCTCTGCAGCCCTTTGAGGGCCTTTGTTGGAAGTTCAGACAAACTTGTCAGGAGGGTGGGCAGAAGGCCGCCTCCTAATCGGCTTTCCCAGAAGTGAGAGGAGAATGAAAGATTCCAGGGGGTGGAGGGGCTGCAGCCCCAGGCAGCTCTGTGGGAAAGGGACAGTATGTGTGGGGGGGTGCCTGGCCCTAAAGGGATCCATTCCCCAGGTACCCCTTCTTAGGGCCCTTAAAGAATCAGGTCCCTGGGCTGAAAGAACACTGAGGCCAAGGCACAAGAAAAGGGATATGGGGAGACGCTTAAGGAAGCCCCCTGCCCTTCCCATCTCACCCACCAAGGGCTGCCTGAGCACCGACTGCAGGCCAGGCACACAGCTGCCCAGCCCCTCGGCTCCCCGAAAGTCTCCTCATTTTGTCACATGAGTCTTCCAGGAAGCAGGCTGGATGTAGTTAATGGTTCCCATTCAACAGAAGAGGAAACTGAGAGCCAGACAGGGGCAGTGATTTGCACACAGTAAACAGCAAGGCAGGAACAGCTTGCCCCCACCTCCTCAGTAGAATCCTCTTTGCTTCATAGTCAACTGTTTTTGAGGTCCACCCTCAGCTTCTTCCCCTATGATCTCATTTGCCACCTCTTTGTGGGCAACCCCCAAGGTTAAAAGCATGGATTCTGAGGTCACCCAGGTTCATACCTTGGTGCCTCCATTACTAGATATGTGGTCCTGGGCAAGTTATTTAATCTCTCTATGCCTCAGTTTCTTCATCTGTAAAATGGGGAAATAATAGTACTCACCTCATAGGGCTGTGTGAGGATTAAGTGGTTTATTATTTGTAAAGTGCCTGGCATAGAGAAAGTGCTCTATAAGTGTTTGCTAAATAAATTAAAATCGAAGTCTGCAGCACAGGCAGACCCCTCTCTTGAGCTCTGATCCAATGCTCCCCAACATCTCCGCTTGAATAGACTGTAGGCTCCTCAAATGAAGCAAACAGGTGCCCAATCTGAGCTCAGGATCATTTCTCCATGCTCACCCCACTCTAGGGGTCCCTGTCTACCCTGTTGCCAAGCCAGAGACTTGGGGGCACTCTGACCCCTCCAGTGCCTGCAGTCACCATGGTAATTTTACCTCCTAAATCTCTCATGAATCTGCGGCCTTCTCCTCCTTTCCCCCTACCCCCAGGTCGCTGCCACCCACTTCTTACAGGGACATGACAGTGGCCCTCTCTGCTCTCCCTGCCTCTAGCTTCTTCCCATGAAATGACCATGTGGCAAAGGCATGTGTGTGTGTGTGTGCGTGTGTGTATGGGGGTGGGGGAGGGATTTTCTAAAATGTAAGTCTGATCACCTCACTCCCCCACTGGGAATAGCTCCCAGTGCCCCCCGCCCCATCCCCCGGCCCTCGTCGGGCTTGGGCTTGAGTCCAAGCTCCAGGCTTCCCTTTTCATTCTTAGCCCCTGACACTATCCCCGACGTCCTCGGACCGCACTCAAACAGGCCCCTTGCTCTTCCGGGGCTCTCAGCCAGCACAGTCTTGCAGTTCCTTGTGTGTTGTGCCCTTTCCTGATGCCCTTCTCTCCTGCCCTCTTGGTGAGCACTGGACCTGTGGGACTCAGCTCAAAAGTCCCCCTCCCAAGTGGCATTTCTGACAACCCCAGGCTGAGTTAGGGCGTCTTCTGTGACCCCACAGTTCTCTGTCTTTTGAATCCCAAATCACACCGCATTGTAATTGTCTTCAGAGCAGGACCCTGTTTTCCTTGTGTGTGTCTATGTATGCAGTGTCCAGCACAGAACCGGGCATAGGGCAGCCGCTCAGCAAGTGCTGAATGGTCATTCAAATGGATGCCAGGGAAGGTGTGTACCTCAGGGCTGAGGTATGTAGGAGGCAGGCCATGGCTGGGGCAGGGAGGGAGCAGTAGGAGATCGGGGCAGACATTTGATCTGTCAGCCCTTCCCCAGGCAGCAAGGTGGGGGGCATGCTCCCAGCCCTAATCCTCAGCCCCACTGGGGAGAAAAGAATGCATCTCCTGGGGTCAGCAGCCCCCTGGGAAGTGGGGAGATCAGGGTCTTTCTGGGGCCACTTGTCCTGGGGTCCCTGCCCCCAAGAAGCCCCATAGGCAGCTCCCCTCACACTGCTCAGATCTGCCAGCCTTCTGTCAGGAACTCCCAGACAGAGGATCCTCTCCTCCTCCTGATCCCCAGCCTGTTGAGCTCCCCCTCTTCCGGCTCTGGGGCCCTGTGTGGACATTCTGGCAGGGGTGAGCCAGAGTGAGGAGGGCTGAGTGGAGAGATCATGTCACCTTTTTCTTGAAATGCAGCAGGAAGGACCCAGATTTCCCAGCAACAACTCCTTGGTTGTGCACTTTTTCTGCAATTATTGCTTACATATACAGTCTCATAGGCTCTCTCTCCCATACACACACACACACACACACACACACACACACACACACACACACACACACACACACCAAGCAGACACTTGTAAATTCATGGCACAGGCTCTTATACATAGAGACAGACTTATAATAACCCACACACATACATCAGGCCCCGGAGCTAGAACCAAAAAAAAGTCACATGGAGTTGATTTCAACTTACAGTGACCCTATAGGACAGAGCAGAAATGCCCTATGGGGTTTCCAAGGCTGTAAATATTTACAGAAACAGACTGCCACATCTTACTCCCACGGTTTCAAATGGCCAACCTTTCTGTTAGCAGCCAAGCACTAACCACTGCACTACTAAGGCTTGAGTCCCAGAGCTAGAAGGACCTTCAAAAATCTCTAATCCAACCTGCCACCCATAGCAGAAATCCCTTCTTTATCTTTTGCTTGCACACCTCTGAGGACAAGGAGCTCACTTCCTCCTAAGGCTGCATATTCTATTGGAGAGCAGCTCTGGGCTTAGATCCAAATGTGCCTTCCTCTGGCATTTCCCTTTGACCCCGGCTCACTTAGTTTCCCCCAGAACACCCTGCCCCTCTCTGTCCTGCAGGCCCACCCTCCTGGGGCTGCTTTTTTGCTGGGCTGAATGCCCACCCCCTGGTGTCCCCTGCCCCAGGCTGCCCTGGGTGAGGTCCAATCAGCCCAGAGAAGATGCAGCCACCCCCTCAACTTGGCCTTCTGCTCACCTAAGACCACTCCACAGTGGCATGCCAGCCACAGATGGGCAAGGGCCATGGAGAGAGCTACCAGGTCGGTGCAGGAGTGCCCGAGCATGAGGCAGGCCTGCCTCCCTCTCCCACTCTTACCGGGCTGGAGAGGCAGTAAGCAGACCTGGAGACACCACCTGTGCAGGCCACGGCAGTTCCCTCCTTTGGGAATGAACATGGCTCGGGGTCTGTGCTGCCAGATTCTCTTTTATTAGCCATGTAGGACAAAGAACAGGTCACAACGTCACAGGAAGGCAGACAGACAGATGGACATATACACGGAACAGAGTCATGCTGCACTACGGAGGGGGCAGGGCAGAGGAGGGGGGGTGGTTTGAGTCTTGTTTTTCCAACTAACAGAATAAATAAATACAGTACACAATGTTTTTGCCACGGGCTGGCACAACCTCTAAGCACAAATGGTCACAAAACAGCTGGTTTGGAAAGCAGCCAACCAGCTGCAGAGTCGGGGTGGGGGCCCAGGCCCCTGGACCATGCTCTGGGGAAGTGAGGAAGCAGGGAAAGGGAGACCTCAAATAGGAGGGAGAGGCAGGTGAGGAATGAGGTTTTCCGGGAAGGGACAGTCAGAGCTGGAACCTCAGGGTGGCCCGGCAGGTCTGAGGGAGGCTTCAGCTTCTGTCTTAGGTGCACTGGGCCCACACAAATCCATGCCTTTTAGGAGACTCTTGGTACCACCAGGAGTACCCTTTCCTCTTGCTGTCTAGCTGCTTTCAATACCTGAGGCTGGCTCCTAAACTAGGCTGAGATTTGCCCAGGGTCAGGGACCACATACAGCCCTTCTCTGTCCTCTCTGGACAACAGACTTGTGGAACTGGGTCAGCTGAATGGGAGAAGTGTTGACAAAGATCTGAGGGAAGCTGGGCTGAGCCTGAGATTGGCCTGGCTCCAGCCATCACAAAACATAGCTCCAGGTGGACTTGTCCCTTAGGAGGTCAGGGAGGTTTCCTAGTGATGTTGGGTTCCAAGGCCCAGTGGCAGCCACTTATACCCAGGGATAGGCAAAAAACTTCAACCCCCATGCCTGGTCCAGATGAGATTTTTTTGTTTATTTTAGAAAAACACCCCAAGCCAAAAACCCCTTCTGTGTCTCCCGGAGTCTCCACCAACCTCTCCCAGGAGAGCATCTCCTCCTCTGAGGCTCCCATGGCTGCTGGATTTATCTTCCAAATCTCAGATCCCAGCAAATACCCCCAGAGGGTTCAAAAACCCTCAACTGCCTGTCTTGGTGCTTGCCACATCAAGGTGAGGTCTTTAGCCTGGATACAAGACCTCTAAGCCCCACCTTTCACGAAGCCAGCTCCCCACCCCATCCTCCACATAGTCTCACCTCCATTCCTCTGCTTAAACAATTTTCCTGGCCCAGGCCACCACCCCTCACTTATTTCCTATCTGAAACCTTCTCCATCCGCCCCAGCCCAGTCCAATCCTCCAAAGATGATGGGCATTGACTGCTCTGCAAACCAATCCTACCGAGGCACCTTAGGCCCCTCACTTCCTACTGAGAAAAGTTTTCAGATGCAACTTCTCTGAGCAGAGGGTGGAGGGTCCAGTGGTGAGCCACAGAGGGTTGAGGGTAATGACCATTCCCTTCCCCTGCCCAGAGCCCCCGAGACCATCCCAGGACATGGAGATGGGGTGACCACAGAGGCTGGACTAGAACTCAAGTAAATAAAGCAGGATAAAATCCAGACTGTCTGAAGTAGAAAAAGGACCCATTTATACTTATTGGGAAACTGAGGCCCAGAGATTGGCAGCACCACAGACAGGCTTGTGTCTGCAACACCTATTGCCCCACAAAAAGGAAACAGTAATTTTCTAATTCATACATTGTGCTTCTGAGAGCCTTCTGTCCTGCAAGGCCAGGATGCAGAATGTTAGAGCCAGAAAGAGCTTTACAGGTCACCTATCCAGATGGCAAAACGGGCCCAGGGAGGCTACCAGCTTGCCCAAGATCACACCATTTTGAAAGGGAGTTTGCTGAGCTGGGCTTCCTGGCCGTAAGCAGGAGCACCCCTCTCCATGCCAGTTACTAGCGAGACAGAAGCCCTGACTTCCACCATGGCCTGAGACCACACGTTGGTGGTTAGTTTGCACTCACTGTGATGGGAGCCAGAATTCCACCTTCAGTCCTGGCTCAGGCGCACTCCTGGAATGCGCAATACAAGCTAAACCTGGAGGCTGGGGTCGTGGGAGAAGAGGACCTGCTCTCCAGCCGCACCCCTTCCCGTGCTGCCTCCTACCAAGCAGGGAAGTCTCACCAAAGAGCAGTCTAGAGCCCTGTGGTCAGGGTGGAAGGGCACGCTGCTGGGTTAACCTGAGCAGTCCTGGATGAACACTGGCACAAGACCCCTGTCCTCTTGGCCCCAACCTGACTCTGCCTCCATTTCCCTCCTCTGAATCTTGGGAACTGGCACCTCAAAGCTGAACAGAGGGAAGAGAAAGTGACTCACCACCCTTTCTAGATGTCAGGCCTGGGGAAGGGCAGTGTAGGGGCTAGTGCCATCTCCTACCTGCAGCTCCAGGGGCTCCGGCTAGGACTTTCCTACCTTTACTGGAGAATAGCTGCCTGGAAGGGAGGGGGAAAGGAGACAGGCAGGCAGGGGACAAGTGGGGAGGGAGAAGAGAAAGAGAAGAATAGGAAGAAGCAAAAGTACTAAAACCAAAAAACCACAGCCCCAAACAAAGCACTGCTTGGGAATTGACAACAACACAGCCAGCACCAAAGGAAGAAAGCAGAGGCAGGGGGAAGAGATGGGAGAGAGCTCAAGAGTGGGGAAGACTGGATGGGGAGACAGAGGGGAGGGGAACAGGGCAGAGACAGGGAGAAGAGCTCAAGGGAAGAAGAAAAGGAGAGAGAGAAAGAAAGAGAGGAGTCAGAGGGAGATGCGGAAGAAGAAGGTAGAGGCAGGGTGGTGGTGGCGAAGAAAAAGATCAGGATGGGAGCAGGCAGGGGGCCTGGGGGAGACAGGTGCCTGAAAATATAGCTTTATATATTTATATTTATATCTCACATTCCACACATCAACTTACTAGAGGGCAGGAGGGGAAGGAGGAGAAGGAGGAGGGGACACTGGGGTGGGGATCTGGCCAGTGAGAGCCTCTCGCTCCCCCCAGGGAAAAGCCAGAGACATCTCAGCTTCTCTCCTCCACCCCATTGGCCTCCATGGGGTCCAAGCAGGGCCATGCAGAGGGTGTAGTAGGTGTGGGCTTCACCTCAGGCTGGGACTCTTGGGATGGGGAAAGGGGAGCAGCACCCCAGGCCCCAGGATCCCTGGGCTCTTAGAGTTAACTCCTTGTGAGCCATCTGGGGATACCATGGGGCTGGGGGACCCAAGACCCCTGGCTAGGTTGGGGCCAGGCAGTCAGTTGGGCAATGTATCGAGTCCCAGGGAGGCGGCATGCTGCTTGGCCCGAAGCCGCAGGTTCTCGATGCTCGTGGTTTTACTGTTCAGGGCAGCCGAGGCAGGTGCCAGGCCTGCAGGGGGCGCAGGCAGCAGTGGGGACCCCCACACGCCCTGGTGGGCAGCGGCAGCTGCTGACAGGGACTGGTAGTACGACTGGCAGTGCAGTGAGCCCAGTGGGGCCATGTTGACGCCCAGGTAGGGCACAGCAGCGGCAGCGGCGGCGGCAGCAGGGGCCGGGCCCCCCACTTCGAAGGACGAGTAGTGCACCAGGTTGTTGGTGGCTGCCATATGCTGGCGGAATTGCTCCTGCAGGCGGAAGAGGCTCAGCGGGGAGGAGGAGTAGGAGTGGGAAGGGCCCAGCAAGCCGCCCCCAGGGGCTGCAGGAGCTATGGCCAGGCTGCCTGGGGAGTCTGCAAGCAGAGAACCAAGAACCAAGCACTCAGGACAAGGGGACTGGCCTGCCAGGAGGGGCTTCCTCTGCTGTCCCACTCCATTGGCGCTGCAGACAAGGCCTTGGCTAAAACCCACCCACCCAGGCTCAGCCAGGGCATCCTGTGAAGGAGCAGCCCAGACTTCTGGGGGAGCTCCAGGGACCTTACCAAAGCCCCCAGGTCTGACCTCTTTGGGAGCTGCTTTTTCGTTTCTAGGTATCACCTCCCCTTTCCCATCTTCTGCCCATGATTCCCATTTCTTCCCTCCAGTTCTCAGCTCACAGTTCTGTCCCCGCCCTGCCTGGGCTTGGGGTTTGTGTCTGAGATTTGCCTCCTGCCAGAGCTCTGTCCCTTCAGAAACACAGCTCCATGTCCGTTCACCCAATGTGCTCTGGTATATCTGTCCTGGTTGCCAAAATCCTGAAATATTTCCACAAAACAAAAAAAACCTTTTGCCGTTGAGTCACTTCCAACTCATAGTGACCCCATGTGTTACAGAGTAGAACTGTTCCATAGGGTTCTCTTGGCTGTAATCTTCATGGACGCAAATTGCCAAGCCTTTCTTCTGCAGCACCGCTGGATGGGTTCTAACTGCCAACCTTTGGGTGGTAGTTGAGTGCAAATTGTTGGCACCACCCAAGATGATCAATAGCTTTTGCCTTGAGCATACCTGTGCCCCTCCCCTGCCATTCAGCTCTTCCCTCAGAGTCCCCTAAACTTTCCTATGATTCAGCAATTAAAGGGTGAACCCCTGGCACAGGCCCCCAGGACCCTGCTATGGCCAAATATTCTCTAATGGGTCATGCCACTGAGTGCTAGTTTTTAAAGGTTTTCATTCTTCCCCTTGCTCTGACCCACTTCAGATACCCAGGCCCCTGTTGGGACAGGACCCTAGCTGTTTTCCCCCAGTCCACCCATAGACCCCCAGGCCTCACCTGCCTTGGGGCTGCCCCGCTTGCAGCCCAGCCCCTTGCTCTCGGCCCCAGGGCTCTTCTCAGTTTTGGGATCCTCGGCTGCTGCCCGGGGCTCCTCCTCCCGGTCCAGCAGGTCCTCGGGGGCTGACTCACTGGCCGACTGCTCAGACAGGCTCAGGTGAAGCTCAGCAGGGGGGTTGCCACTGGGCAGGCTGGGGGGCTTGTCAGTCTCTAGCTGGGTGTCCAGGGCTGGGGCCTCAGTCTTGCCTTCCCCTTGGGAGCCTTCAGCCTCCTTCTGCTTCTGCAGCTGCTCTTTTTGCAGGCTGCGCTGCTTTTTCCGGAACTTGGCCCTGCGGTTCTTGAACCACACCTGGGGGTAGGGGTAACGGATGGGGACAAAGGGTATGAAAGAAAAGTGGAGCCGTGTAGCAGGGTGCTCTGGGGGGATGTATGTGATAACACTGCTGCCTACCTTTAGGAAACGTATGCCTGCAATCTCTTCCAAAATTCCCCTCCTATCACTTAGGGCATTCATGGTGGCATCGGTCGCACCTCGCACTGAGGGCTGAAATTTCAGCTCCTGGGCAGTGGGAAGCCAGACCAGGGGACAGGTGCTCGTCTGCAAGGTCTAGTTAGGAAGCTGAGCCCTACCTGCACCCGGGCCTCAGGCAGGTTGGTGCACATGGCCAGCCTCTCACGCATCACCACGTCTGGGTAGTGAGTCTTCTGGAAGGTCTTCTCCAGGGCCTCGAGCTGCTGGGCAGTGAAGGCCGTGCGGCTGCGACGCTGTTTGCGGTGCTGGGAGCCATAGCGGGCCTCCAAGATGATGTCTTGAAATGTACAGCCGTTGGAGGGCAAGGAGAGGGGGCCCATTTAATTACGGGAAATAGGTTTTGAATATTCTGCTCTGGTCCACTCGGACACCCAGACTCCTGCCAGAGCTGGTCCCTGGAAATCACCCATCCCCTCTCTATATGACTGGGTTTTCAGGATCTCTCCACCCCATCACCCACTGTCAGGACCACAGGGGTCTAATTCATCACCATGAATGGCCATCAAGAACACGATTGAGGAAATCTTCCTTATTTGACATTTTAAGGACCCAAGATCCTTAAAGTCCCGGGATACTATGAATATAATATTTTGAGATTATACAATGTTAATAAACTGTAAATCCGGTCACAAAAGTTCTAATACCCTCTGGCCCTTAGATTCTGGGTACTAAGACCTCCTTAGCATCAGACTACTGACCCCTGACCAGTAAGAAGCCAGGCTGCGGGCTGGTACTTATCTTCAAGGTCTAGTTAGGGGAGGTCTGATTGGATGGACGGAATGCACAGAATTGAAGAGCTGGCACTTGAATCTATGTCTTCTCGGTGTGAACCTTGTCACTCGCCTCAGTTGGCCTATGAGTCTCTGATGGCAGCTCCTGCCCTTGTGTCTCCTGAACAGAAAGCTCTGGCAGGGATCTCAGAGCTCAGGAAAGCTTTGTTGCATCTAGTCTCAACCCTTCTAGCTGCTTCCCCAAGGAAGGAAGGTCAGAGAGACCAGGTTCCAGCTACTGAGGCTTGGAGGGGGCACAGGGCGGGTGGACCATTGATTCCACAGTCTGGTAACACGAAAGCCATCCAGGATAGACATCTGCCTAGTGTTAGTGTCTAGCTTCCAGCCCTTCTGTATGTCTAATCCCCAGAGAGTGGACAGTAACCTCTCTCCTCACTGCCTGCCACCACCACACAAGTAGATCCTGGATTATCTGTGCTTAAGGCTGTGTCTCAGCCCTTCTACAGAGCTGCTGGAGTCCAGGTATTGAGGAGTCTCCCACATCATCTTAAAAGGGGAAGAGAGGGGCAACTGGGTGTCCAAGAAGCCTCAGACTTTGAGTTTCCTTGGCTACTTCTTCAGTTTAAAGAGGGAGTCCTGAATCCCTCACACACTGGCCCTAATCCCAGCCTGGACTGAGCCCTAATCTGTGCCACCCACAAAGCTCTTGCTGGGCACTGGGGGGCAGGAAAGGGAGTGGGAAATGCTCAGTTAGCGGGGTGGATGCTGGCTGAGAGACCAGGCTGTCTACACCATTAGCAAAACCTCCCGCTAGAAGGCAAGGCCTCCATATAAAAGCCCACCTGGAGCTCATGTCCCTCCTTCCTAAGAATTACAGAATTGAGGGGTGAGCTGAATACCCAAGTTCCTCTGTCCCCACCAGTGGAGGTGAGTCTTCCTCTCTGACTTCTTCCCTTTGGGCTCTGGGTCCTTGGGTTCTGGAACACTGTCCGGAATCGATGTTACCACCGGGCTGGGCACAGGAAATTCACTCCACACAGGGGAGGCAGCCATAACTGGGGTAGGACTGTACCCACAATCCCTGAGCTCCAGACTAATGCCCATGCTGATCTAGAGGAGCTGATGCGGCCTCAGGTTTATCCACCAAGCTCCCCCCAGGCCTTGGCAGAGGCTAGGGGAGCAGAAGTGGCAGAGTCCTTTGTCTGATCCCACTCCTGTGCCTTTGCACATGCTGTCCCACACTCCTTGCCCTGCCTTGTTAAGGCCTGGCTCCAGCCCCATGGTCACAGGAAGCCCTCCTGGACTGCAGCTGATCCTGCTGCCCTGAGCTGCTGTGTCTTTTGTGGCTGTCCTACCATTTGCCCCTAGCCATGTTCCTTCTGTCGTGCCCACCTATGGTTCTATGGGGACCTGGTCTCCCTGGGAGTATGCTAAAGTCCTCTGAGGACTGCCTGGCACTGGGCTGGGCCCACCAGCTACTCAAGGCTTGGCCTGGGACAGGATGGGGTGGGTGGCATCACCACCCAAGAAATCAAACTCCCCACCCTATACTGTCAAATCCTTATCACACGCAAAGAGATGCCATCAGGGCAGGGCAACAAGCAGTTGAACCAGCAGTGGGGGGCCCAGGCTGCAGCTCCCTTGTGGGCACTGACCCTGGGCCTTGGGTAATAGTGGCTTCTGAGTACCTACTGCATGCCAGGATCTGTGCGGAACGCTTTGCATAAATGTTATCTCAAATAATCATCCAACCATCCTACGGGATGGCAGCTGTCACTGTCTTCTTTTTATAAACGGAGAAACTGAGGCTGAGAGAAGATAGGCAAGTGTGCAGCCCTTCACTGACTCCAAATCTCATATTCTTAGCAATAACATCACGTTCCTTCTCCCCCATTCCACCCTGGCCCAGAAGTAACCTCTCTGAGCCTAAGTTTCTTTGTTCATAAAACAGAGATAATAACCTCCCCTCATTGGGATGATGCAGGAATTGAATGATACAGAGGTACAGAGAGCCTCACATGGTGCCTGGCACACAATAGATGCTCAATACCTGGAGCTGTTATTATTTATACGATGCTCCGTGCCTGAATTATCCTCCCCTGGGCACTCCGGCCCTCCTCTAGCTACTTCCTAGCTCTAATACCCTGAGCAAGTCACTTACCTTCCTACCTCAGTTTCCTCATCTGTGAGATGGGGTGAACGAATGCCTCCCTCACGGGGTTGTTAGAATTTGCAGGCACGGGGCAGCTCTACTGACCAAAACAGTGCTGGCATGTCCAGGCATGGATTTGAATTGGCATCTGTCTGCCTTGCTAAGTGACGTGGATCTTTCTAAGCCTCCCAGAGTAAACCTTCCCCGTGCCCAGTGCTCCCTCTTCTAGCCTCTTTCACCAGACTTCTCCCCATTCCCAGCCCCCAGGGGCTGTCCCCAGGGCCCTTACCAGCCAGGCGCTCAGCCAGCGTAAGTGCGTGCACAGAAGGCCGGTAGTCAGGGGCGTGCTGGGCCTGCTGGGCCGCCTGCTGGTGCAGGTTGTACATGGCGCTGAGCGAGTTCATGGCATGCAGCGAGTAGCCGTTCACCCCGTAGTGCTGCATCGCGGCACCCGTCTGCAGACAGGGAAAGGGGAGAGGACATGAAGCAGGCTGCCAAACTCCACCCTGGCAGGAGACTCCAGCCACATCCACCTCACCCCCAACAGCTTCTATCTGTCTGTCTGTCTGTCAGAAAGTGGCCTATCTTGACAGCAGTTTGAGTGTGAGGGCTCCTGCATTTATTCATTTATTCAGCCACTCATTCATTGATTCACTCAGCAGGACCAGTGTAGGGTTTAATGCCTTAGGCTCTGCAATCAGATTGCCTGACTGGAATCTAAACCCTGCTACTAAGGAGCTGTGTGGCCTTGGGCAAGTCACTTAACCTCTCTGACCCTCAGGTTCTCCATCTGCAAAATGAGGATAGTTCATAAGGTCGCTATGAGTCGGAACTGACTCAACAGCTAAGGGTTTGGTTTGATTCTTAGTTCATGGTGTTCCTGCAAGGATTAAGAGAAACTTTTAGAATTTTTTTTAGAATAGGGCTTGGCACACAGTTAAAAAAAAAAAAAAATCCATTGCCATCCAGTCGATTCCGACTCATAGCGACCCTATAGGACAGAGCAGAACTGCCCCATAGAGTTTCCAAGGAGCGCCTGGCGGATTCGAACTGCCGACCTTTTGGTTAGTAGCAGTAGGTCTTAATCACTGCGCCACCATAGGTGCCCAAAAATGTTAGTCATTGTGATTTGCCGACTCATTGGCTGTTTCATGCGGCCATCTCTTTATTCAATCGCCCGGGCACTTGTTCATATGTACATTCACTGGTTCACTCACACACTTCATTCACTCATTCAACTAACACCCATTGAGGTTCACTAGGAGCCAAGCCCCGGGCTGGACTGGGGCCATTAGCCACTCACCCTGAGTGGATTAAAGCCATACTTACTGTGCTGCGCAGGCATAAGAGCTCTATTGCCATGACTGTGGACATACATTCACCACCATTACTCACTCTATTCTCACCATATTCCCAAGAAGCAAGCAGGCCAGGAGCAACAAGCCTCATTTACAGATGAGTCTACTGAGACTTAGAGAAAGAGCCGTGACATGTTAAGGCCACATAGCAAACCCAGGGCCTGTCTCACATTTCTGTGGCCTCATTGTTTGGTGGCAAATTGCTTCAAGGAAAACATCCATTCGTCAGAGCATTCTAGCAGCCTCAACCCTGTGGGCCGCATGTCCCTTCTACTGAGATGTCTCAGGCCAGCACAAGGCCACCAAGGTCCCATTAGCTCCAGGTCCTTGTCTGAGTCTCCATCCCCCATTGGCCTAAATTGTCACCATTGAAGCCAATTCTGGAATGTGGTCCAATGTCTGCAAGGTCCCAAAGACATACAGGTGTTTCTTGTTTCCTGAGTCAGGAGGGTGGAAGAGGACGTATGAAAGGCCCATTGGATAAGAGGAAGAATGTCTCTTCCTCTTATCAGGTGTCTCAGCTCCCCACTCACCCAGAAATAGACACAGGCTACACATACCCAAATACCACAGCATGCACACACACATACACACACTCCCAGGCAAGCACACACACACATTTCACGCACACACACATGCAGACATCCTCGGCCAGGCACACTGACACACAAACTTAGTAACATTCACAAATTCAACGTCATTATTCTGACAGTTCCAACACACAGATGCTCTCACATGTATCTATTCATGTAGTCAATGCAGCTACATACACACACTCACACAGTCATAATATTACACATATTCATTCAACGAATATTTTATTAAGCGCCCACCAAGTGCAAAAAAAAAAAATTTTTTTTTTTTTTTAAGTGCCAAAGTCTCTGCTTCATGGAATTTACATTCCACAGGAGGGGGGACATAGAACAATGAATAAATAAATAATAATGTCCGACAGGAACAGGCACTCCAAAGGAAAATTAGGCATGGGAGGAGGACAAAAAGTGGGGATGGGTAGGATATCTTAGAGCGTGTGGTCAGTAAAGGGCTCTCTGATATTTAAGCGAAAACTTGAAGTGAGCTGTGCGGAGCTCTGGAGGAAAGGCTTTTAGGCAGAGGGCACAGCAAGGACAAAGGCCCTGAGCCATGAACAAGCTTGATGTGTGTGTGTGTGCATGTTTGTGTACAATGGCATGTGTGTGTAGGATGGTGTGTGTGTTGTGTGTATGTATGCGTGTGTATAGTGTGGTGTGTGTCTGTGTATGATGTTGTATATGTGTGGGTGATGGTGTGTGTGTTGTATGCGTATGCATGGTGTGGTATGTGTATGTATGGTGTGGTATATGTATGTGTGTTGTGTGTGGTTTGGTGTACATTGGGATATGTGTGTTTGTGTATGACAGTGTGTGTTTATGTATGATGGTGTGTGTGTTGTGTTTATGTGTGTGTATAGTGTGATATGTATGTGTGTATGGAATGATGTGTGTGGTATGTTGTGTGGTGTGTGTGGGTTTGTGTGTGGTGTGTGGGGTATGTGGTGTGTGTGGTTTGGTGTATGTGTGTGTGCTGTGTATACGTGTATGTGTGTGGTTGTGGAGGCTGTGTGGTGTGTATGGGGGTGTGGTATGAGTGTGCATGGTATGTGTGTGACATGTGGTATGGTATGGTGTGGTGTGTGTGTGTATGCATGCGTGTGTGTGTGTGTGTGTGTGTGTGGCTAGAGCACCATGAGGGTGGGAGCAAGTGGAGGAGGTGAGGTTACAGAGAGAGGAGAGGCCCAGATCCTGGAGGACTTCAGGGCCCACTGTAAAGAGTTTGGATTTTATTCTGAGCATAATGGGAAGCCCCTAGAGTGTCTTGAACAGGGAAGTAACATGACAGGATTTGTTTTTAAGAGCTCAGTTTGGCTGCTGCCTGGAGAAGAGATCGAAGAGGGGCAAAAAGGAAAGCAGAGAGACCAAACGGCTGCGACACTCAGGCTAGCAGCCACGGTGGCTTCACCAGGGCAGGAGACGTGGAGGTAGTAAGGAACAGTCAGGTTCAAGGCATGTTCTGAAGGCAGAATCAACAGGATTGCTGATGGGTTAGTTATAAGATATGAGGAAAACATGGGGAAACAGATTAAGGTTTTTTTTTTTTTATCTGAACAACTGAGTGAAGATGGGTCTTTTCCCGAATCAGGTGCACTGAGGGAGGACTGGCTTTGGGGGTAAGTGGGAAGCTAGGGTTTTTTGGGAACAGGGTGATTGTGAGATGTGGATCTGACTTCCCAGTCAGGATGTGGAATTAGCAGTTGAATCGTGAGCCTGGTGCTCAGGGCCGGATTTACAGAAGCCTGAGTGGACACTCAAACATTAACGCCTACCAACAACGCTCACTTACAGAGGCCCGTTCTACGCACTGTAAGCACAACCCCGAAGGCGGAAATCTAAGAGAAAAGACTGCTGGACATGTAACATCAAGTGTTTAAACTTCCATCTAACAGAAAGCTAAAAGGCAAACAACAAACCCAGAAAACTATTTGCAAAATTGATAAAAACAAATAGCACACACACAAAAAAAAATAGAAACTATCTATAATATATAAAGAACTCTTACACAACAATAAAAAGATAGTCACCTTAATAAAAGATGGTCTAAGTAAATGAAGAGACAACTTATTAAGAGAGAAACACAAATAGCCAACTGATATTTGACAAAAAGCCTAGCCTTGCTTGAAATCAAAGAAATACAGATAGGAACAATAAGATACCATTTTTCACCGATCAGATTGGCAAATATGAAGAAGAGTTATCACCCAGGGTTATCTAGGCGAGTGGGAAATGGCCATTCTCCTGCCCTGCTGATGAAAGCACTCCTTTCTTCCCCGCATCAAAAGCCTTTAGAGAGTGCATCATCTTTGACTCAACAATTCCATTTCCAGAAATTTATCCAGAGATAGGTGTACAGGAATATTTATCACAGCGCTGCTTATGATAGCAAACAATTCGGAACCTAACTGCCATCGAGAGAGAGGATTAGTTCAGTAAATGAGGGTACGGTCATGCCGGTCATGCCCACAATGGAATGCAGTGCCGCCATTTAAAACAATGATGTGTATATATGTGCTGATGTTCACAACGTATTGTTCAGTGGAAGAAATAGGTAACGAAACACTATGCATGATGTGATCTCATTTTTGTAATGTATATATAAATATGCATAGAAAAAAGTCTGGAAGCTTATACCCCTGAAATGTTAACAGAGGTCATCTCTGGGAGATAGCAGATGGGATTACAAGTAATTTTCACATTTATATGCTTTCTTTCCTTTTTTAGAGGGCGGAGAGAAGGGTTGCCATGTGCTCCAAAGGATGTGGGGATGGAGCCAGGTGTTGGCTTGCCTCCAAAATGAGTCACAAGCTCCAGGTGGGGATGGGGAAACAGAGTCTAGAAGTCATTTTGTCCATGCCCCCTGCCCCCACCCCTGCAGTACTGGAATGCCCCTCCCCCACCAAATCCAGGGGCTTTGTTGCTTTAAACCTGCTGCTTTTAATGTGGTAAGTGACATTTGAATTGACTTAATTACTGCTGATCTCGCAGGTTTTGATGCACAACACGTCTTTATTAACTGAAACTAGGAGAGGTACCTCTCTGGGGGACCACACGACTGCCCCAGCCCACTGGCCTCTGAAAGCCTCCAAGACCTTCCCAGTCTGGCTCCACCCACCCCTCTGGCCTGATGCCCTCCCCTTCCCCAACACCCAGCAATACCAGACTGCTTGCCACTCTCTTGTCACCTCCATGCCTTTACTCCTGCTGAGCCCTCCACCTGAAAAGCCCTTCTCATTCCTCCCTCTTCACCTAACAAACTCCTCCCTCTTCATCAAGGCCCAAAAAAAAAAAACCAGTTTTGAGTAGATTCTGACTCATGGTGACCCCATGTGTTTCAGAGAAGAACTGCACTCCACTGAATTTTTATGGCTATGACCTTCAAGGAGCAGATCGCCAGGCTTTTTTCTGAGGCACCCCTGGTGGATTTGAACTGCCAACCTTTTGGTTATTAGCCAAGCACTTAACCATTTGTGCCACCCCGTGGACACTCATCAAGGCCTCACACACACACACACACTCAGTACCGTCTAGTCAATTCTGACTCATAGCGACCCTATAGGACAGAGTAGAACTGCCCCATAGAGTGTCCAAGGAGCACCTGGTGGATTCGAACTGCCGACCCCTTGGTTAGCAGCCATAGCACTTAACCACCATGCCACCAGGGTTTCCCATCAAGGCCTAGCTCCTCCTAAGTAGGGCCTTCCCCAGCTCACCCCTGAGAAAACATCTCTCCTCTCTCCAGTCTCCTGAAAGAAATGATGGTGACAGCGACAACAATGCAGATGACATCAACAACAATAATAATAGCTACCAATTACTCTCAGTGAACCTTACATGGGTTTTCTCAATTATAGCACCTGGATTACAGTACTCTGTCTCCCCAACTAGACTGAGCTCCTTGAGGACAGAAAGTGTATCTCATGCATTTCTGGACACCCACCTGCACCCTAGCCTAGACCACAAGGTCTGGCACAAAGACCAGCCTCAGGAAATGAGAATCAGATGAATGAATTATTAGTAGCAACTACTTCTTAAGTGCCTCTGATACATCAACTATCTCTATCAATCCTCCCAATGCCCTAAAAACAAACAAATACATTGCCATCGAGTCGATTCCAATTCATAGTGACCTTCTATAGGACAGAGTAGAACTGCCCCATAGAGTTAGTTTCCAAGGAGCGGATTTGATCTGCCAACCTTTTGGTTAGCCACCATAGCACTTAACCACCACGACACCAGGGTTTCCCCCAATGTCCTAGGAGATATGAACTGCTATTACACCCCTTTTACAGATGCAGAAATGGAAGTTGAGAAAGATTAGATAATTTGCTAAAGGCCACGCAGCTAGGAAGCGGTGGAGCAGGTTTCCACAGGTGAAGTTCTTCTCCCCAGCTAGTGTTGCACAACCCCAGTCATGCGGGCTCTTAGCCCCAGCATATTCTGTTCTCTGCCCCATGTCTTCTAGGATTTGATCCAAAGCAATAGGAGGACAGCAAAGAAAAAGCACACTCCCCGTGGCATCATACTCGTGTGTGTGTGTGTGTGTGTGTGTGTGTATGGTGAGATGAGACTGTATCCCTCTCTCCCCAGCTTCACACGCCTCTTCCTCACTCCAGCTGGACATCAGGGCCCGGTTGTCCTCTGCGGCCACAGAGAGGCCCTTGTCTGTGGATGCTACACAACATAGAGTTGCACACATGTTGCATGCCTGCAGCTCATCTCAGCGTCCATGTGTGGTTATGTATGTGCATGTAATCTGAATGGAATCAGCCACATGACTGTGTGTACCTCTGGCTCTGTTTATGTGTGTATTTGTGGCTATTTACATGTCTCTGTGGGTGTGCATGGCTGCAGGAACACATGTGTGTGAATGAATTGTGTGTGACCAGAGGAATGTAAAGCTAAATGGGACCCCCGGAAGTCACTGCTGCTCGGTCCGTGTATTGTTACTCAGGGTCTCAGAGGGAACAAGAGAGAAATACAAAGAGAAAGTCAGAAAAAGGCAGGGAGATGGAGTTGGCACAGAGAGATAGAAAGATCAACATAGAGAAAATAAATAGGTTTGTCTTATCCATTTTTATTTCTGCAATGTCTAACATAGGACCTGGTAGACACACACACAAATCCATTGCCGTTGAGACTCACAGCAACCCTATAGGACAGAATAGAACTGCCCCATAGTTTCCAAGAAGCAGCTGGTAGATTCGAACTGCTCACCTTTTGGTTAGCAGCTGAGCTCTTGACCACTGTGCCACCAATAAATAATAAATACTGAATGGATGAAAAAGAACCACAGACCAAGAGATGGGGAGGGAGGGAGGGCCACCGCAGCTCAGTAGGGAATGTGGAGTCCCAGCCCCACCACCTCATCTGTCCCCAGGACTACTGGCCTGTGTTTGAAGGAACTCCAGCCTATGGGCCCTTTCCCAGCAGTAAGGGCAGCCCAGACCTGTCCCTGGGCCCTCAGCCAGGCCCAGGCTTAGGAAGACCCATCCATATCCAGTTCTAAGCACTGGCGGGCACGATAGGAAGACCAAGAGCTGCCCAGACCAGAGCCCTGCAGGGCCTGCAGGAGCCTCTAAATGGGGCCCTGCACTCCTGGCCCAGGCCAGCCCCGCATGGGCTCAGCCCACTGCACACTCCAAACAGAATCAATTATATATTTAAAAGGTGCCGCCCTGCAATTCCTGGCAAGCCAGGAGAGCCATCCATCATGGCGCGGCCGCGTTTCACAAGCTGTCGAATTGTGCTTACATTGGTTAAAAGAATCTTTATATTTCATTAAGCAAGCAGATCGGCGGATCTCCCGCCACAGGCGCCATATAGATGGCTTTAATTTTCCAAATCTGCAAATGCATCCGTTATGTCCCTGCGTCGCTGCCGGCTGCGGCCTAATGCCCAGCCAATCGAAGAATCAAGCAGAATTTTATTAGGGGGCATTTTTTATAAATTAACAGCAGCACTGCCGGGAAACCACACGCAAGCCGTCTTTGATTAAAGGGAAAGCGAACCCTTCCTTTGGTCACATCCGGCTCAGTCACCCCACAGGCCTACCCCATCTCTCTTCACCTCTCCTTTTCTTTTCTGAACTTTCCATTCTCCCTCAGTCTCCTCTGTTCCAGGCATAGTGAGACACACCATCTCATCAGCAATGACAGCTACCTTTTATTGAACGTTTACCATGAGCCAAGCCCTGTTCTACTTAAGTACATTATCTAACAAGTTTTGATACAACCCTATTAGGTAGATATTATTATCCCCCATTTTATGGATGAGAAACTGAGACTCGGGGAGGTAAAAAATCATCTGCTGAAGGTCCCACCGTAGTCCCAGTGGAGTGCAGTTCTTCTCTGAAACACATAGGACCGCCATAAGTCAGAATCTACTCACAACCTTTTTTTTTTTTTTTTTTTTAGGCCTTGATGAAGAGGGAGGGGTTTGTTAGGTGAAGAGAGAGGAAGGACTGTAATAGAAGCAGGATGGGAGCCTGGATCTCTGAGGATCCGCCTAGTATTTACTTCCACAGTGTGGCCAAAAGATGGGCCATGGGTAGGACTAGCCCTGGGTATCTATGGTAGCAGGTGGGACTGAGGGTAGACTGCTACCATGGTCTTCCTTCCCTGAGAAATGCTGCTGCCCTTTCAGCCCCAGAGGTCCCCTGGTGACCTTCTGGGGGGAGAGGCTCCTGCAGCTGTCTCTCCTATTTAGCAGCTTAGAGGCCAAAAGGACTCTCACTCAGGCAGGTAAAACACAAATATACAAACCCAGGAGCACCAGGACAGGGCTCCTACCCCAACTCCAGGCTGCTACATGGCCTTGACTAGGTTTCTGCCATCTCTAACCTCTTCTGATATGACGCTGACCCAATGGGTTGCCCCAAGAGAGAGTGAGATTTCCATCATGAAATGTGTGTAACCCAGAGCTGGCCAGCCACCTCCAAGGGAGGGATTCCTCTGTGTGTGCACGTGTGTGCACATGTGTGTGCATGTGCATACATGTTGGAACTAGATGACCTAGAAGTCTTCTAACTCTGAGCCAATGGGTCCAAGATTTAAGAGAGGCTCTATGCCAAAAAAAAAAAAAAAAAATTATTTTGTTTTTTTTCTATGCCTGGCATATGCCAGATACTCAACTCAGGTTACCTCATTTACTTCTTACTCCAGCTCTGTGAAAGGGGCATTATTATTATCCCCACTTTATAGATGAGGAATGGAGGCTCAAAGAAGCTGCGTTGCCTGGGCTGATCTGCTTGGGAATTGAGAAGACTGAGTCCCCACCCCCATAAGTACCCCCATTCCCACATCTGTCCTTAGCTCTGAGTTGCCAGATTTCTGAACTGAGAACATATGACAATACGAGGGTTACTGGGGCCCCTGTCCTGCCCTGACCAAGGATCCTGAAGGCACAGGGTCTCTGGAAGCAGCCTTGAGATCTGGACATCCTCAGACGCTGTTTATTTTCTAGAGGCTCCAAGAGCCCTGACCCATTCTCAGGCACTGCTGAACCCTCCAAGCACTCCGAATATCCACTATCAGTAGCAGGCACTCGGGTGGTGCAGAAAGCCCTGGAACCAACCTCTTCCTCCCCTTGCCAGGTGCCAGAGCCCCCCAACCAAGTCCCCTCACCCCCCGTACCAAGGGGGCAAAGCAGCAACGACTCAGTGACTCACTGTGCCAGCAAGGCCACAGGGAATGGCCTGGGAGACATTTCTAGAGAGAGGCACATATAAGGGCTAATGGCAGTAAATGTGGCATCATTTGCTTCTGGGTGTCTAAGAGCCAGGGAATGTGGGCACATCAGTCGCCCTCAGATCCTCATCCCCCAGGATTGCCAGCCTCTGCCCCACCACTCCTATCCATGCACCGTTAGGCCTGTTTCCTTCTCTTCCATTTAAAATAAATGAACTCATCTCTCAGATCAGTTAATATCTGATTCCCTCAGAACCAAACTTCTTGACATTTCTAAACTTATTGTCTCTGCCTCCTCACCTACCGCCCCCACCCCCCAACTCGCTACACCATCAACTTTCTGCGATTGAGACACCGATCACCAAAGTCACCGTGTTACTGCATCTGGGAACACTGTCCCTCCACCATCATTACCTGGAGAACTCCTGATCCCTCACACTAGGCTTAGGCATCCCCTTCTCCAGGAAGCCTTCCCTGATACCCAAGGCTGGGTCAGGTGACTTCTTTGAACTCATCATAGTGTTACCTCCCTGAATTGTTGTTGCCCATTTGCCTACTCATCACCTTCAGTATAATAATAACCACTTTTACCAAGCATCCTGATAGAGACCTGACAGATAGCATCTCATTTACAGCTCACACCACCACTGCCATCGAGTCAATTCCAACTCACAGCGACTCCATACAACAACCTCATAATTCTCACTTGACAGATGAGGAAGCTGAGACCCAGAGAGGTAAAGTTACTTGCTCAAAGCCAGACAGTTAAGTGGCTTAGCCAGGATGGAATCCAGGGAGCCTAACTCCAAAGTGTAACATCTTAAGGCCCAGCAGAGCCCTTAACCTTGCCAGGCCAAGGCAACTCTCAGGGTTCCTAGCACCCAGCGTCGGGGCATTAGGCATTTATTCCATAAATAAAGATGGAGCCACTATTCGTGGAGGGATGAACTCTGGGGTAGTGTAACGCGTTCCAGCTCAGATTCTAAGGGAACCCAGGGCTCAGATTCTAGGGGAACCCAGAAGGTCAGATGCCCTGGGGAAGGGGAGACCAAATCTGGGGGGTGTAAAAAGGGCAGCAATGGGGCCGTTAGGGCCCAAAACTAAGTAAGCCGAGGCCCGGTGTCTCCTCCCCACCCTGCCCAACCTTCCCTACCCGTGGCAGGGAAGACCTAGTGTCCCACCAGAAGCTGATAGCAACCTCCTGACTGAGCTGTGGCCCTGACCTTGCCACAGACTGAGCCTTGCCCCCAGTCCCACAATGAGTCTCACCATTGCTCTCACCTTGGCCATGTACTACCCTCCAGTGGCATTTGATAGACACACCATGACCCCTACAGTGCCACCTGATAACCCCACACTGCCTAATCCATATGTGGAGGGAATTGGTTGTTGAGGTTGTGGAATCTCCCAAACCTTCTTCGGATCAGCTAAGTGTCCCCAAAGTGGTCCTGGAGTTGGAGCTAAGAAGGACAAGCCAGAGGCCTTCCACATATGGCTTAGCAAGGGTCCCAGGGGATGGGGCGCCAGACTCCAGCCATTCAGTGCTCATCAATTCCTCAAAGATGATTCTCATCTCCCCTCTTGACTCAGCCAAGGGGGCCCGGCGGAGGGCCAGGTGGAGAATGCTCCAGGGATGAAGGTGGGTGGATTTCAGGACAGACTCTGGCCCTCGGAAGCCTTGAGGAGACAGAGCACACATAGTTCCCTACACAAACTGTTATCCATTAACATCCAATTATCCCTCGGTCCGAGCCATTAATTATAAATCAGCCGCTAATTGGGGTAATTAGCCCCCCACAGGCTAATGGGCCGAGACTGAGAGAGGCCCCTGCGCCTACCATCCTTGTTTTTCCTTCTCCTGTTTTCCGAGGTGCTTACTGTTTCTTTACTGTTGGGAGGTGTGAAGAAATCAGGTGGCTGGAGTTAATTAAAAAATAATAATAATAATAAGGCAATGAAATGCAACTGGGAGCAGTGAGAAAATGTGAGAGGCTAGTTTGTTTTTTTTTTTTTTTTTTCTTTTTCCTAACCCTGTCCAGCATGGGCTCCTGATTTGACAGGCAAGCGGCCGGAGAGGCTGAGAGGCCCGACCGCAGGTCCTGGGAGTCGAACTGCCCGGTAACTGCTTGATTCTTCGCTTCCTTTACCCGTATAGATGCAGCCTACAGTGCTGGAGAGGAAGACCGAGAAGTCTTGGAAGGAGCTGGGATGGATCGAGGGACAGGGCTGGGCACCAGAATGTCCCGGCCTCTCCCGGGCGCGGAGAAGGCGACTCCGCGGGCCTGGTCCCGGGTCGGGAGCCCGACGGGGATGAGCTGGGCCGCTCCGGGCTCGCCCGGGCCCGGGCTGGGGCCAGGCACAGGAACCGTGAAGTCCCCCAGGAAGCCGCTGGTCCCATTCCAGGCCGGGGCCTCTAGACTGCTAGAGGACCTAGGGGGTGGGTCTGTCCTGCTGGCTCAGAGAGCCGGGTTCCCGCAGTGCGTTGGGACAGGCATACAGATAGATGAGGGGACTGCGGCCGCGGGGACCCAAACAAACCGTGGCAGGTAGAGCTGTGGAAGCTGGAAGAGGCCGCAAGACCCCGTAGGAACCAGACACACCGGCGGGGAAGCATGACCCGGTTCGGAAACGCGCTCTGGCATTCCAGGCCCGGACTACCGATCCAGGGGACTTCCCTTTGCCACCAGAAACCTGGGTAAAGTCCAAAGAGCAGGTAGGGCCCGAGCCCCCGGAGCTGGGACCCGGGGTCTGTGAGAGTTGGGCCTTCCGCTGATCCGGGAGCAATGACGCCAAAATCAGTTTTGTCCGAAGAACCGACCGCTGCATGGCGGGGTGGCCGGATAGGCTAACACATTGTCCAGCTTGGTACCCTTTTTACAGAAGGGGAAACTGAGGCGCGGGGAGGGGCGGTGACTGGCTCCAGGTGAGAGGTGAGGGGTACCTAGGGCAGGACGAATGTCCAGACGAGATCACACGGCCCACCCGAAGCCTTCCCACTCTCCCCCCAGCGCCCCTCTCTACCCCGCCCGCCTGCCCTCTCGGTAATGGGCTTTGGCGTGCGGGCGGCGGCGTCGCCCGGGGCCCTGATTAGATATTTATTGCTGTCATTTACATGGGCACCGTGGGGCGGCCGAGCGGGACCGTCGTGGGGGGAGGGGGAGAAACGGGGACGCTGGGGGCGGGGGTGGCTCCGCGCGGACCAAAGACCTGGCAAGGGGAGTGTAAGCAGCTAGGCCTGGCGAGACCGGCGCGAATAGGGCGGTTAGGGGCCAAGCGTGTGCATAGACGCGTCCGCTGGTGGGCTGCGCCAGACGAGTGCGCGACGTGGGTGCCACACCTCCAAGCTTTGCTCTGGGGGGTGTCTGCGTGTGATGTGCTTGAGTGTCCTTGTGAGTTTAATCTGTCTGTATGTGTCTGTGTCTGTCACAGGTAGTTCGTGGCCGCCTGTGTGTGACCCTTTACCTGTGTGACTCTCACCTGTGTCTGAGTATGCTACTGATTGCCCTGGTGACTCTCTAACCCGAACGTAAGATTCCGTGTGGCTGTCAGCATGTGTGTATGTATATGTCTGTGTGGCCGTCAGTCTGAGCTGGCGGCAAATGTGTGGACATGTGTGTACCACACACAGAATTAGCTCAGAGACCAGGGGCTGTACCCCTGAGTCTAATTACCCTCTCTTGCCCCCACAACCCACGGGAGGGGTCCAAAGGCTCCAGTCGCTAAACCCAATCGGGCGCTCCCCAGAATCCCAGCCTCGAGAGACTGGCTGGGCAGGCCTGGCTGAGCGAAGCGCGGGCGGCCTGGGGTCCGCTGGAAACTTGGTTTCCTGCTCAGGATCCACCAGGCAGTGTGTACTTCTTGTATGCCGGCCGGATGTCCAGCGTAAGGCATGTTTGCATCGGGAGCAGAGAAATGGCTCCAATTTTGCGACCGCACGGGATGACGCGTGTGAAAGTGGCTAGAACGGGGGTGCAGGAATCCCCTCAGACACTCACTCCTCGCCCGGGACGCTCACTCCAGGAGCACGCCGTCGGGCGGAGCCCATTGAGAGGCCGGGAGTGCTCGCCTTCGCTGGGCCTTCGCCCGGGGCGGGTTTCCACTCCTCTGCACGTTTGCCTTCGGCTCCGCATTCGACAAGGGTCCTGTACCACCGCAGCCAGTTCCCGCATCCCTGCAGGAGTCCGTGCCCCTGAGGTCTGCGGGAATGGGGAAGGTGTTTACCCCCCTCCTGAGTAGCGATTTCCCGTTTCTTGTCCGGAGACCGTGTCTACCTCAGCCACAGAGGAGAGAAATTTGAACCAATCATCCAGATAATTTGCTCTCACTAGGCAACGAATTCGATTTTTTCTGACCACCTACACAAACACATAAGCACAGCTGGTTCGCGGAAATGAGAGGTAAAGCCTAAATTTGCCAGTCTTTGGGCCAGAGCTCTCTCCCTTTCCTTGGGTCCTGCTACTCCCCCTGGGGCCTGGGACGTGGGGGAAGTGAAACGCCAATCCCCGCAAAATTGAAAACAATCCCCCCACACTGCCTAATATTGATGGGCGATAAGACTTCCTGGGAAGGCGCCGGGCCAGGCCGACCCGCCTGCAGCGCACCGGTTCCCGAGCAAGAGGAAGGGACACACGCCGCCCCGCCGTCGCCGCGGCGAACTGAGAGCGCGCACAATTTTACGCGGCTGCGTCGCGTACAACCTCAGCGCGGCGAACAGCCTCTTTCCCCCAAGGCCCATCCGGTTAGAAAAGCCCTTCTCTCTTTCCAACGTCCCTAAACCAGAGCCTCCGCAGAGAGCCAACCCGGGCTCCGCCGGCCCGGGGCCTCTGCGGGCTTTCGAAAACGAAAACGACAGTCCTGGGCCCCGGCCGGAACAGGCGTTGAGGCCGAGCTCGAGGCCCCGCGGCGCTGAGCATTTCAGGGGATTCCAAACCCCGAAAGAGGGCGAAAAAGCCGCGGGTTCTGACCCCCTCCCCAATTCGGGACTCCCTCATCAGACAAAATTACAAGACTAAAAAGCACTCTCCCACGGAGTTTGGCCGGAAATGCAGGAAAAGTCGGGGCCCCAGATTCGGCGCGAATCTGGAGAGGAGGTTTCGCTCTGACGCCCCTACTCGCACCCCTAGCGCCTCCACCGCGGAGCCTGCGCTCACCGCGCAGGGTCCGGAACTTGTAACCCGCAGTAAAGTTCAGCCGGCTACGCCCGGGACTCCGCGCGGCCCATCGCAGCCTGTCTCCTCCCGGGACCGGGACCGGGACCGGGACCAGTGGAAGGAGGACCGCAGGAGAGAGACCTCCGCGGCCCCCTAATCCCTTCACAGCTACCCTTAACACCGCGAAGGCCACTCCGGATAGCCCCAGTGCGTCGTTCCCCGCCGTAGCGCGCCCAACCCACGCCAATCGAGGCCGCAGAGGGCAAAACGAATTCCAGCGGACTAGGCCTGCTGCACGCCAAACACCCACCTGGGAGACCCTAGTCCGAGGCTGCGTCTACAAGGACAGAAGCTGGCGGAGGGCTGAACACCCCCCTCCCAAGCTGAAAAATTCGTGCAGAATCGGAATCCCGAGAGAGAAGGCGCACTCGGCAGCGGCGGAGTCCGAGCTGGAGCTGCGCGGGCGTGACCGGAGCCCGATCCCAGGTAAAGCCCAGGAGGTCGCCGCGGCGCTTGCGGGACCCGGTGGACGCGGGCGCTGGGGAGGAGCGGGCGGCTCCCGGGCGCCGGGGGCGGGGAACCCAGCGGCTGGCCGCGCCCCCTCCACAGCCCCGGCCGGGGGCTCCGCGATACCCCGGGCTGCATCTGCTCTGCATTACCCCGGCTTCCCAGCTTCCCCCACCCCCTCGGCTCCTTCCAAACTGAGGATTTGTCTCCGCTTAATATCCAAACCTTTTTTGTATTTATTTTTTTTTCAGGGGCGAAGTAATATCTTCCAAATGAGACAAAACCGTGACGGATCCGAAGCGTTCTCTGCGGGTGCCTGTGTCTCCGCGGACTAGGCTCCCGTCCCCGCCTCGGCGCGTTTCTTCCCGCGGCTTGCTCTGCGTCTCCGCCTCTGAATTTCGAGCTCTGCGCTCTCGTTGTCGCCCCGGGTTCCTCGCTGTCTCTGACTGTTTCAGCCCTGAGTCGCGTTCCCTCGGTCTCACCCTTCGTGTCTGCCTCTCTGTCTTCCCCTCCGCTTCCTCAGTCCTCGCTCAGTCTGTCTCCAGATTCCCGTTCCCAGCAAACTTTCTGATCCTCCCAGCCGGCCCGGGACTGCAGGACTGCAAGAGGGGAAGGTCATCCCTGGAGCCCCCGCGGCCCTCATCCTCCCTGGCTGCCACCCCGGACCCGCTGCATGCCCCTCCCGGCCTGCCCCGCCAACCCCGCCCGCTCGCACCTGGTCTCTCCGGCCGGCGCCGCCGCCGCAGCTGCCATCTACGCGCGCCGCGGCCGGGGCTGGAGTTTTAAACGACGTTTCCCGGGCTCCCCACGCAAGCCCGTGCGCACCCCAATGGCCCTGGCGGCTGCCAATCAGGCGCCGCTCCCGCCCCCTCCCTGCCCCGCCCCACCAGCGGGGCGAAGAGGCCGCGGGCCTAGGCTGCTCCAGACAGTCGGTCTGTGGGTTTGGGGGCCCAGCCGGCGTCCGTCACCTCTGAATCGCCATCTCTCGGCCTCTGGCTCCCGGTCCCGGAATTTCTGCCTTTCCGATCTGCAGAAGCCACAGGCCGATTCCTGGAGAGAGGAGGGCTGTTGAGACACCTCCCTCTTCTCCGTCCCACCGTGGTTGGGGGGTTGACACCTGCAGTCGGGAAGGTGGAGTGGGGGTGCGCCACCTGACTCCCACCCCCACCGTTCCCCCAAGGTTTGTCCCAAGCTGCGCACACACGCGCGCACACAGGCATTCGCACATTCTCTCGGTATCACTCCCCACACCACCCGCAGCCCTGCCATCCCCACAATCCGCACTGAGAACTCACAACCCAGACGCTCACACCCATACACAGGATGACAATCCTGGTAGCCGCTCCTTGTGTGACAGGAAGATGCCGCTGAGAGAGGGCAGGAGGCCGTGGCCGTGGGGCTCACGGCTTCACGTGCAGCGCACGCACCTGTCGGGGGGTGGGGTGGAGAGGGACAGATAGACACGGTGCCTAGCCCACTTTGCGGAAAGTCTCCAGTCTGGGACCCTCCTGTTCCTTCCAGCGCTCCTGTCCCTGGGAGCAGGGACCAGTTCAGATTAAGGTTCAGAAGAAGACGACGTTCTGGAGCCAGCCTACAAGTCAGGGTGGTGGGCGCGGCCTGGGCCTCCAGAAAGGTATGTGCCTGAGGTGTGTGACAGGTGCCAGGTTAATGTCCCCACTGCTGGGGGAGGGTGCATGGGTGCAAAGTGACCATACAGAGGCTCTGTATGTGACTGTGTGGAGATGACAGGAGAGGTGCTTGTACAAGTGTGTGTGGAGTGTATATGGTGTATGTCCCTATATGGCTGGGATTCTGTGCTACTTCCCTTTGGCCTCCATGGCTGTGAGTTACATGTGGAGTGTGTCCTTGTGGCAGCTCCTCCCGTGACAAGTGTATGTATAACTTTGGTGTTGTGTATAGCTGTGTCCTTTTGTGTGTGTGTATATAATGAATCCTTCTGCAATTGTGAGTTCAAGCATGGTTGTGAGTCCACGTGGCTGGGCGAGGTTTGAACATAGGGTTGTTACAGGATCTTACACGTGGGCCAGGGCAGCTGGAGCCTGGTTCTGGCTCCCCTGGCCTGCAGGTGAAGCCTCAGGGTCTAGCTACTGGGACCTGGGCTGTTTGCTTAGGGGCTAAGGGGGTGGGAGGCTGGCCAGCCACTACTGCCAGTAGATTTCAGAGTCCAGGCCTGGTTCGGGGGGTCAGAAATTTTGACCTGGGCAGGGCAGAAGAGGCTATGGGCAGATTTGAGAGACTGGGTCCCCCCAGCTAAAGTTAGGGGCTGGGCACCTCAAGGGGAGCGGGGAGTGGTGGGCCTCAGAAGGGAGGGGTGAGGAGGGGGTGGTAAGAGGATTAGGCTGCTTAGACCCTTCTCTCCCGCAGGGATTCCCCCACCCCGAAGCTCCAGAAAAGATTTCTTCTGCCAAACCAAAACCGTTTAGGCTCGATTTAAAAGGACAAGAAAGGTGGTGGTGGGGCTTTAAATAACCTTTTAATTTCTCTTCAGGGATCCCAGCCCTGTGAGGGAGGGGAAGGTAAAAAGGAGAGGGAGGGAAGAGGAGGAAGGGAAGGGGACCGAAGTCTGTCTGTATGGCTTGGATAATCAGTGTTCCACACTGCACCCCCACTGGCTGCCCCTTCACACAGTCACACACAAACACATGCACACAGATCATCCTGGAGAAAATCGTGGCTCCCAGCACACACATATTCACACACAGACATGGATACAGGTACACATGTGAAGAGGTCACATACAGAGAGGCACACAAATGGAGGAGAGGTGTCACCAAGGGCCCTTCCACATTGCCACAGATATAAAGCTGCCACCTCTGCCCTGGCAATCCCTACTTTGTAGTTCCAAAAGGGTTTGCTGAGGTAGGTCCCCACCCACTCGCCCCTAACCCAGTTGGGGTTCCCCTTGCAGGAGGAGGGAGCATCCGATTTCTTTGCCCAGGGACCCAAATCCAACCCATCCCACCCCACTGTACCCTCACAGGACAGGGGTTGCTGGGCAGGCTGAAGGAGTGGACATGAATGGGCCAGACCCAGACTTGGGGGGTAGGGGTGTTGAGGACAGTGCAGGTTCTGCTGGCCTGCTGAGGGCTACTGAGGTCTCCAGACTGTGTGGAGCTAGGCTAGGCACTTGCTCTTGGAAGGAACCTGTCTCCCACCCAGACTCTGAGCCCAGCCAGAGGAACTCCTGCTTGCCTCCTGTCCTAGGCTGCCAAGGCTGTTGCCGGTGCCAGCTGTCCAGTATCACAGGCCTGGAGGTGGTGGCTGGGTAGCCAGTATGCCCTAAGTCTTATGGCACACACTGGGTCCCCAAGGATTCGATCCTCAGACACTGATACCTTGAGAAGCCCACACTACTGGGCCAGACCCAAACTCACAGGGACATGCAGGCTCCCCACAGGGGACCATCTTGGACAGAAAGAGGGCCATCACTGAAAGGGGTCACACTGGTGCCCCCACCAACTTCCACAGACCCCACCGTGCAGCTCGTGGGCTCAGGATTGATTTGGTTTACTGGCTGGGCATGGAGGGACACAAAATCTCTGGCATGAACTGGGACCAAAAGCTCGGGAGGAAAATGGGGTGGGAGGGGGAAGAGGAAGGTGTCACTTAGGGAGGCCTAGGGCAGTGGGAAGCCCGGCGCGCCACAATGTGGGTGGGTTTTACTGATTTAACAAAACGATTCCGAAGGTGCCACTGTCTAGACAGAAGCTAAGCAGTGGAAATAGTTCAGGGCCTCTCCTGAGCCTGCTCCCCAGCCTCCCCTCCCGCCCCACCCCCCCTCCGGCTGTGGCTGACACCTTCAAAGGGCTTAAGACGGAGGCGTCCCCAGACGGGCTGGAAACCCGCGCCCAATAGACTTTCTGGGGCGGCTGGGGCTGGGGGTGGAGGCAGGAATGCATGTCGGGAAGTGCTTGTATGCGGCGCATTCGTTATCCTAGGAGTTATGTGTATGTGTGTACTTGGTTAAACATGTCCATATGTGAAGGTAGACTGTGCTTTTGTGGATTGTGCATATACGTGCGTTTCCAAATTCCTGGGTGTCATCCGCATGTGTGTATTGGTCAAGGAGGGAGGATGTTGTTTCTAAATTAGACCAAGGGTGTGGTGGGCAAGGGATGGGTTAAATTGGGAACTTGGGAAAATAGGTTGGTACAGGGTTTCCTTCTTGGAAACTCCGAGAGTCCCAGCCTTCTGCACCAAAAGGTCTGAGAATTGAGGGGCCCCAGTCCCCTTAAAATCCCAGGGTAGCCCCAACCCCGCCACCTCTGGGCTCCAGCCTCGGTTTAGTAGCAATGCTAAACCCAAACCCCCACCTCCCCGATATACACCCGGGTGTACACTCTGAATGAGAGCTCGGAGTTCCCCCAACCCCGGTCGAACCCGGTGCCCCTCCCCAGCTCCTTGCCGCGGCCCTCGGTCCTCTGCGCACAGAGAAGTCCAGAGCTGGGCGGAAGGTGCTAATTCGGGTCGGGGACTTCGGTCCCACTGCCACCCCGGGCCCGCTCCCGCCCCCACGGCTGGCGGGCCGGGCGCGGTGGCTGGGTGGTGGGCGGCTTAGAACTAATTCGGAAGTTAATGGCGGCAGCAGGCCCCCCGCGGCCCCTCCGCCCCACCCCCACCCCCACCCCCGGGCCAGGCCGCCGGCCGCCCGCATCTGCGCCGTCCGCGGCGATTCATCATCTTGATCCATGGCGCGCGCTGACGGCGGCCCCGGCCGCGCTGACAAGACTAACAAAGCAATTTGCCACGAGCCATCTCCTGGACAGGTTATTAGCGCGGCCGCCGCTTAAAGACCCGGCCCCCCGCCCCCGCCCAGCGCCAGGCAGCTACCTGCTCTGCTCGCTTCCTCGCATCCTCGACAGACTAGGCCCTCACCGCTAGAAGACCCCCTCGCGTGCTCCTGGCCCTCTCCTACCATTCCAAAACTCCCTTCGATGCCACTCCCCCTTTAAACTGCCCCCTCTCCGGTTCCTTCCTCCCCCAGCTCCGTAGGCTACCTGCTCCACATCCACCGCTCCCCAAATCTCCTACCTGCCCCTGACCGCTACCCACCATCTCCCAGGCTTTTTCCCCGGTGCTACCTGACTTATCCACTCACCCTCTCCGGAACTCGCCTTACTCCCTGAGGTCCCACCCACTTCTGTCCTCCACCTCCCCCCGCCACTTCCCACCCCCCTCACCGCCCCCCCACTCCGCTAGTGGGGATTGAAAAACTATTCCTCGCTTTGAGTGTGTATGTGGCAGTGGCGGGGGGCGGGGAGCGGGGTGTTGTTCTGTAGTGCCTTTGAGCGTATCAAATTTCCTCTGACCGCTTTTGCCCCCTGGTACGGTGGGGTGTGGGTGGCCTACAGCTACCCCCCCCCAGTGCCACCCATTTACCCAGGGAGGGGGGTCGCTATGGAGCGAACTCTGCTGAGTGGAAGGTTCCAGCAGACTGCCTGTAGGAAGGTGCAAAGGTGGTGGAGAAAGTGGGAGGACACTGGGCTTCTCCAAGGGTGCTTTGGGCAGGGCTTTGTCTTTGGTGAGGACAAAACCAGGCACTGGGACATCGTGAGTTGAGTGGACCTGCTCTGAGGGGAGTCCATGAGCCCCAGGGGAAATGTACGATCCCACCCACAGAGGACAAACAGGGGTTCAGAGAAATGCAGGGGTTTGCTCAGGACCACCATCAGGTCAGAGGAAGACTGGAACCAGGTGTGTTGTCCCCTAGGCCTAGAATTCATCCCTGCCTGCACTCCTCTGGGCAATAAATGAAGCCAAGAGAGCAGGGTGTCCTCACTAAGCAAAGCCCTTCCCACCTGCAATAAGAGTGGAGGGTGGGGAGAGGTACATATGTAAGTGGCTATAATGTGAGTTTGGCCAAATCTATGTATCTATCTAATATGTGAGAGAGAGCATGGCACACAGTCAGATCCCCAAAAGCAAAGTAACTATTTGGTCATTTCAGACTGAAGTCTATTTCTTGAAAGAATTCTCTGGGTAGAGTGTGGATGTGGTCTGGTTCTTTAGATGTATGGCAGTCCTGTGTGAACAACTGGGTGTGCTGTGAGTTAGATGTGCTCCTGGGTGTGTGTCTGGGGGTACTCATGAAGCCAAGTGTTATACGTGTGTGTGTGTTCATCACACATGTGAGGGGGTGTCGAGTATATCCCTCTGAATGTGTGTGGGTGTTCCTGAGACTTCCCCTCTGTGTGTACATGGGGGCTGAGTGTGTCCTTTGTGTGTACATGGAAGCCTGGGGGGGAGGAGCGCCAGCGTGTGGCACATGTGTGAATGTGTCTACACATCCACGGTAACTAAGCTTCAAACTAGGAAGGACTCTCTACCCCCTTGTTCACCTTTTCCTTAGATTCAGCCACAACACTCCCAAGCTGTCCACTTCTGAAGCTGGGTGGTGGGAAAACACGGTTCTGTTCTAACAGCCTGGGGGGAGCTCCTCCTAGGGGTTCTGGACCTGCCAGGGGCACTTTATCTGCACGGTGGGTGGCCTTAAGCCTCCACCATGACCCACATTAGGGCTGAAGGCCCAGAGTCAGAGAGGGAGGAACCCTGTGCCAGGAACCTGGCCTTTTTCTTTTCCTCTGGCTAGCCAGGCTGTGTCTTCACCCGCAGGGAGGCCCAGCTCTGTCGCTGCTGCGCCACGACCGCGTCCCTGACGTGAAATATGGGGGGCGCAGGCCGCGCTGGGGAGATTTGTCATCTGTGCTCAGCGGGTGACTCTATCTGCAGACTATTAGAGTATAAAATATATTTTACAAGAGTTTTAGCTACAGGTGACTTGCTCTTTATTACTAGATGTGGGCAAAATCAATACTTCTGTAACTAAAAGATCATTTATTTTGCTTTTTGAAACATTTTTCAACAGGGGCACTGGCTAAGCTTGCAAAGCTATGATTAAGAGTTATGGCGGTGCCTGTTTTCCTTAACCCTTTAAGAACCACAGCCCAGGCACACCTAGCACTTGTACCTGGAAACCCAGAAACCCAGACAGAGAATAAAGCGCACAGTCCCCCACTCTGAGACGTAATGCCATCATGCAGATACACGTTCTCACAGTGTGTACTTTCCCAGATACACATATAAACATAGCACACGTACTCCTTCCCACCCGGCAATTCACACATCAAATGCACAGGCACACAAACGCATGCTGCATGAAGGCCACCAGCACACACTCTATACACAGACATTTCTCATCCCATGCCCTCGTACACTGTCACATACACACCGTGACGCTGAAATGTGCACAGTCACATTGGGCTAACCCCTGACTGTGGGTCAGTGCCCAGACAAGGGTGAAGACTCTAGAGGGGGTCCCGCGAGTGTAGCTGTGGCCACCACAGGGCAGAGAATGGAGAGAGCCCAGGAATATAGGGGTCCAAAGATGGGATTTGTGGGGCTGAGCCCTACTGTGATCAGAGGCCAGCTCTTCTCAAGCCCTCGTCTCCGTGACAGCCATGCCTCCTTGCAGTCAACTAAAGCAAGGTGTGTTTTCTCTGGGAGAGAAGCAGCTGTATAGGAAAGCTGTCAAGTCATATGGCTACACCAAAGTTGCCGGTTGGTGACCACCCTGGCCTGGCCCTGGGGGGTTCAGATTGATTTTAGGTGATCACATTACTATTCCCAGAATGGCATCACCTAACCAGATTGCAGACATCCTCCAGGCCCACTCACTACCCTGCAGACCAGCTTTAACCAGTTGTTGTTTATTTCAGGGTTGGGGGAGACATGGGGAAGAAAGTAGCTTAACCTATAGGGTGAAGATAGATTTCAGACAATAAGACTGGCCAAGTGTGTTAGTTATCCATTGCTGCATAACAAATTACCCCAAAATTTTGTGGCTTAAAACAACAAACATCTATTATATCACAGTTTCTGAGGGCCAGGAATCCAGGAGCAGCTTAGCTGGGTTGTTCTGGCTCAGGGTCTCTCATGAAATTTTAACCAAGCTGTTGGCCAGGCTACGTCACCTGAAGCCTTGATTGGGGCTGGAGGGTCCATTTCTAAGAAGGTTCACTCATGTGGCTGGCAGCTGGGGCTGGCTGGCAGCTGGGGTGCCTCAGTTCTCCTGCACATGGCCTCTCCAGCAGGACGTCTTTATATGGTGGCTGGAATCCTCCGAGAGAGAGAGACAGAGGGAGAGAGAGAGAGAGAAGAAGACTCCAAAATGGAAGGTGCAGTCTTTTTATAGTCTCTTAATAAAAAAAAAAAAAAACTTTTTTTTTTTATTTCTACCATATTCTATTCATTATAAGCAAGTCACTAAGCCTAGTTCATATTCAAGGGGAGAAAAATTAAGCTCCACCTCTCCAAGGGAGAAGTATTAAAGAATTTCTGGACACATTCATAAAACCACCACAGCTAGATAGGGGGACACGTCCATTCTACCCAGTATCTGCCAGATGACAAGCACTTCTTGTTGGCTCTGAACCATCCTGAAATGTGAAGCCATCCTGAAGTAGGAAGGGTATGGTCAGGTGAGTGTGGGAACTCTGAGGCAAACCTTGCTTAGGACCACAGCATAGCCCAATAATTATGCATAGACTCCAGAACCAGAATGCCTGGTTCAAACCCAGGCTCTGCCACTTAGTAGCTGTGTAACCTTGGGCAAGTCATTTAACCTCTATACTTCAATGTCTTTTTTTGAAAAATGGAAAAAATAATAGTACTCACCCCCAAGGGCTGTTATAACATTTAGCACAGTGCCTGGTATGTGGCAAATGCAACGTAAGTGTCAACAGAGAGGGGGCTGCCAATGAAAGCTGTTACTCCAGGTCCTATCTTTCACTGGCAGACCCCTCTGTTGACACTTTCTCACAAGGGGTTTATTGAGCACTTTTGATGTTCCTCAAGCTAACCTATATACTCCAGTTACTCTGGGCCCCTCTCTATCACCAGCCCCACGGACTGGCCTGACCTGACGGAGGACTGAGCAGAGGGGCTGGACTCCATGAGTTCCGTTTGACCCCGCCAGCCCAGAGCTGCCTTTTGTGGCCTCTTTGGGAATGTCATGCAATATGTTGGCCACAAACATTTTATGGGTGAGAGGACAGGAAGAAATTTTTCTCTATCGACCGCTGCCAGGCCTGCTCCCTCCCCCTCCTCTTCATTAGTCTTCTTGTCTATGAGGGGGACTGGGCCAAAACTATCCTCTTAGCAAAGTGCCTAGAGTGGCCCAGTCCTAGGGGCCCTCCCCACCAGCCTTCTCAGTGCCAGACCTGAAACAGCCACCCCCACCCTTCCCTCAGACCTCCAATCTAGGAGACCAGGGTGCATAGGACCTAGGCTCCTCAGCCCCTTGGGGCAGGTAGGAACTCCAAGGTCACCTGGTCTGACAGTCCCAAAACATTCTCACCCAAACACCCAGAAATAATAAAATAAGGCTTTTGTACGAAATTTTTTTCATAAAGCTACATCTGTTCAATTTGAAACTCTATCCTCTCTATTCTAGGATTATGTCTTTTCCACTTTTTTGATGCTAAAACATCCTTTCTTTTATAAAATAATGCTGACAGCAGTTCGTAGTTCTCCCCCAGTGCCCTTATATGGTGAAATTAAAGCTGGCAACTTTATGCTGGAACAACATTTTTAAAAAAATTTTTGCTGGCCCATGAAATCCAGACATATGAAATACCACCCGGATGTGCCTCTGAAGAAAGGCCTGGTAATCTCCTTCCAAAAAATCAGCCATCGAAAACCCTCTGGAGCACAGTTCTACTCTGATACACATGAGGTTGCCACGGGTTGGAATTGACTCAACTGGCAACTGGTCACTCTTTACAGGCAGCACAAAACCATCCCTACCCCATCCAGAACTCCTGTTGACCTTCAGCCTGGGCTTGGAAATCTGGTGAAAAGAGCATTTGGGCTATTCCTGCCTTAGCTCTGCCAACAGCTCCATGTGACCTAGGACAAGACCCTTCCTGTTCCCAAGCCTCAAGTTGTCTCCCCATCTGCTTAATGAGCAGGTTGGACAGAGGTTCTCTCTCAGTTTATGATCCAGACCTGCTCTGACCTCCACCCTGAACACTTCCAGCCCTCTCTGCCCTACTCCCCTAGCCACCTCTAACCTGAGATGACCACAGGTGGATGTTAATTTGCCTGGGGGGTCACCCCCAACTGGCCTGGGATGTCCTTTGCCAGGCTGCATTGGGGACCCAGCCTCTAAACTGGGTGGGGAGCAGGAGAAACCTTCACCCCTTGGCCAGGGAGACCCTTTGGGATGTGCCAGGGAGGGAGAGAGGGATTTGTCTCAGGGGATTGGCCTGGGCTGAGTTCTCGGGACCCCCCTCCCCTCCCTGCCCCCAGGGCTTGGCTGGAGCACAAGGGGCCCCTTTGTGGGGCCTAATCTCAAAGCACTGGGGCTTTAGCGACCTTCAGGGATGAAAGCGCCAGGAGCTGGCAGCCGGGAGGTGGTGTGGGGGCAGCCCCACTAATCCCTGCTCTTTCTCCAAACAAAGCTGCTGGGAGGGGCTGGCTCCCAGGAGATGATCCAGAGAACCAATTCCTGGAGCCTAACCCGCTCTGACAGCCCGAAAAGGAGAGGCCTGCTGCCCACCCCAATGGCCCCAGCACGGCCACAGGGGATAAGGGAGGCCTGGCCTGCATCCCTCCTGTCCACGCAACCACACCTCTCTCTGTCTATGAGGATGTGTTTCTCTACTTCCTTCATGGTGTGTACGACTCCACTAGTCCCCAACCACTTCAAGCTCTTCTCCTAAGGCCCTGACCCCCTAGTCCTCTAACATTCCAGTTCTAAACCCTCAACCCCCAATTCTGCAATATCTGAAACCCTCAGCCTCCCCCAGTTTCCAGATTCTCAGCCCCCAATCCTCAACCCTCCTATCTCCCAGCTCCCTACCTCCAGCCTCTAAGGAACACCAACCCCTGCTCTCCCAGCCCTTCCCCTCCTGGTCTGGCCTGATGCCCCTGCTTTTCGATGGGTATGTCTGGTTCACTCTGGCCCACCCCATTTTGTCGACCAGGCTTCCCAGGTGCTCAGATCTGTGTTCAGCTTGATCATGGAGAGACCAAGGGAAGAAGTGATTCCAGCTCAGCCCTAATTAAGCCTGAACCTCCCACGAGGCACTCCCTCCACGTGTGATCACCCTGGAATCCCAGTCTCACAGGTGAGCACATCATCGTGGCCACAGGAAGGGGCGGAGGTCTCTGCTGAGCTCAGCAGTCTGAGAAGCCCAGAGGGCTAGTTTCCTGGGGCTGTGGAGCTGCTGCTTTCTGCTGCCCCATCTCTCCCATGGGCTGAAGAGGCCTAGGATGCAGAAACCTCCCTAGCCCCACAAAGCACCAGGTGCCAGGTAGGGTCATGCAGGCTGGCGGAGGCCACTGAGGAGCCAGGATGTCTTTGGGGCCAGTGAAGGAGGGGTTGGGCAGGGCAAAAGGGTTGGATTCCCAGGAGGGGGATGTGAGCCAGGCCAGCCCAGAGCATTTTCCCACCGTAGCCTCTGCTGTCTCCACTCCACTAATCTGATTACGATATTTACCAACCTCCCATGGCCTGCTGGGGGGGCTAGGGGGAGGTTTTGCTGAGGATCTTGGTTCCAGTTCCCAGAGTAATAGGAGGCCTAGAAAGGTGTCTATGGGCCCTTATGACTGCACCAGGCCATCCCTCCTGCCCCAGGTCACAGGGCTATCTGAAGGATCCTTTCTCATCAAACCTGGCCTTCTTCAGGAAGTCTCCCCTGATACCCTCTGTCTCCAGACACCTGAGTCCTCTCCAGGCCGTTCCTGGACCCCTCATGCTCTCCCATTCCAGAGCCATAGCTATTATATTATTTAAATCTGGGACAGAGCCTTCTTTTCTAAGGATCAGATATTTAATGGTGAGCTTTCAGTTACTGAGGACAAATAAAGTGGTGGTTTTGGCCCCAAGGGGCTGCTCTGCCAAGTTAGAATCAATGTCACACAGAGTTGCTTACCCTCACACCCAGACTCAGCCCTTCCCTAAGGTATATGCATCTGTGGGGGCACTACAGCACCCTCTCCTGGCTCACTGACAGGAGAGAACAAACTTTGGTTTTTTCACGCGTGCACACACAAGCGTGTGTGCACACACACGCGTGTGTGCACACACACGCACATACTCACACACTATTAATGTTCCAGCAGTTACAGACACAGTCACAGTGTCACTTAGGGCTGGCCCACCCAGTGCCAGTCCCCTCCTGCTCCTCTGTGCCACTGAGCATAGGACAGGAGGTTTGTAGGAGGGCCCTTGGGGCATGGCTTGGCTTGGGTTTGCTCCTTCCCGGAGCTGGTAGAGGTATGAGAACCCCGTAGAGGGAGACACTGCCTGTAGGTGAGAGAGGAGCACTCTTAGGGAGGTGGAGGGGACCATGTAAAAAGTACTGAGGATTGAGGACAGTGGAGACAGCCCTCCCCAGGGGAATTTCCACAGCACCTTCCTCCGCTCTAAAGCCCCAAGCTCATTCATCCCTTGTAGGATTTTAATGAGAGAGGTTATTCTGGTGAACTGGGGACAGTTAAGTGTTTTCTTCAAAAGCTAACAATCCACAGCGAACTTCAGACCGGGACAAAGCTTGTCCTCTACTGAAGTCCCTCAATAGGGTCTCCACCCACAGTGCACTTAACACTAACCTCTCTGTATTATTCCAGTTATGGGATCAGAGAAAAAAAAAAAAAAAAAGTCAACAAGGATTGGGCGCCCCCTGCTGTCTGGTCTGCATACCTGCACCCTCTTCCCCGGGGCTCCCAGCAAGAATCCCTCCCTACATATCCCCAGAATCACATAGGCTTCCTCCTCTCAGCTCTGACTCCCAGATGCCCTTGGTTGGGTTAAAGGACCCATCCTGCTTTGGGGTTCCAATTCCTCACTGGTAGCTGACTGGAAAAGGGGATGGCCAGGCTGAGGTGGGGCAGTTGTAGGGGAGATAGATAAGAGTTTCACAGACTGAATCTCGGCTTTTCAGCCCCCAAGGAGCTGAGAGGATGGAGAGGCTCAGTCAGGAAATGGCCTAAGAGAGGTGAAGAAAGACTGGACCTATAGAACCCAGAGACTGGGTAGGCTGGGCAGGGAGAAGAATCTAATGAGGGAGGAGAGAGGGCCAGATCAGAGAGGTACGGGTAACAAAGACATAGTGAACAGGACAGGTGAGGTGGACCCAGGTGATGGGGAAAAGAGAGATGAGCACAGGTGAGGGCATGGGAAAATTGGGAAAGAAAGAAGGGAGCAGGGCAGGTGAACTGAGGTTACGAAGGGAGCCCATGAATAGGAGTCAGTGCCCCCTGCCGCCTACCATCACCGCCAGTCCATATCTAGCCCTTCGTGTCCAGCCTTGATGGCCACCAGTCCTGTGACTGATGGCCAGGCCCCTGCTGGGGGCACTAAGGGCAGCCACTCAGCAGAGGAAAACAGCTTGGACATCTGTGGCCTCTGGACTATGGGGCATGGTGGGCAGAACAGATTGAGTTGGGAGTCGTTGTTAGAGGCTGGGACCTGGAGTAGGGGGTGGGAGGTGGGGGACACAGCACTGCCAGGCCAGGCCTTGGCTCCTTTCCCTCCCACCCCTCTGGGTTCTCACTCAGGCAGGCACGGCCCCTCTCTCCTGTTCCGAAGCCCAGGAGGGAGCCCTGTCCAGCTGCCCAAGTGCTCAGGCATGTAGCCTGCTAGGCGCCCCTAGGGCAGGACAGAGCCTGTCTTCCAACCCCTTCATGGTGTGCACACAGCCAGGCCCAGGGAAGGAAAGGGGACAAGGTCATTTTCTACACTCAGCCTCATTTTCCTCCATCTCCTTGGTAGTGTATGTGTGTGAGTGGAGGGGATGTTGATTAGACCATACTTAAAGATTGTCGGCCCCAAATTCATGACTTCTGCCTCCCAAAGCCAAGGCCTTGTCTAGACCAGTGCCCTGGGCTGCATTATCCCCTTTTCTGAGTCCGGAACCTGAGGAAGACTGGACCGACATGACCCAGAGACTGGGTAGGCTGGGCAGGGAGAGGGATCTCATGAGGGAGGAGAGAGGGCTAGATCAGAGGGGTACAGGTGACAAAGACATAGTGGACAGGACAGGTGAGGTGGACCCAGGTGATAGGGTAAAAGACAGAAAAGGGTCCTGAGGCCTGAAGGGGCAGGAGAACTGTGGGGTAGGGTGGATCATATGTGACTCTCCCATCATTACCCAGCAGCTGATCTGGGCTAGGACCCAAGCGTCTTGCTCTCACCCAGGGCTCTCCCCAGTATCTCTCCTGCCTCTTAAGGGCCCTGGGGTGGGCCCATCCAACTGCCCCACCTCCCAGCCTCTTAAACCCTTTCCACTCACACATTACACGTACGCCGGAAGGTCTGTGGCCATAAGGAAAGGTGAGGGCCTAGATAAACGAACTTGAGAACTACCCTCTGTCTCCAAACGCTGTGAGGTTGTCTCGATTGTGGGGTGAATGCATCTAAGGAGTGTCAGGGCCCTGGTACCAAGAAAGGCTAATCAAGACTCCAAATGCACTCAGCAATGAGACAGGTATGAGCCATGAGCAAACTGCACTTTGCAATGAGACAGGTGACCCGGTAGATGCTGAGCTTCCCATGCTTGAGAGGGTTCAAGAAGAGGCTGGAGGAGGGAGGCTAAATGGGATACTCCTGGAGGCTCTTTCCAGACCTGGAGCCCCAGGATGGTCAGAGATGGGCATGAGAAAAGTCACCCACCCTCAGATGGACCCCTTGCCCCTAAGGCCAAGAGCTTGACTTACTTTTCTCTTCCTCCCCAGACACATGCACACAAGGAAGCCTCTGAGTAGCCTCATTTCTCCAACTTCTCTGTCCCTCCCCCGTGTGTCTTCTGATGGAGCCTGGTGTCCTGGCTCAAACATGGCCCAACTCGATCCCCTCGACTGCCCTGCCCCCTGAGCCCACCCTGCCTCCCCCTGCTTTGTGCTGTGCCTGGCTGAGCGGGGATGGAGAAGCCAAGGGGCCGAGGAGGGGGCTCATCAGCAGTTGTGGAGGCTGCTAATAGACTGTCCTCAGCCACATCCTATTACCGCGCATCCCCTCCCCAGCCCCCCAGCCTGGCCGGTCTGCGCCTCTCCACGGCCCCGGGGACCAGGCATCAGATTGGAGTCAAGATTCCGAGAGTGTCATTTGCTGCTGCTGATGGTACTGATAATAGGGACGGGCTGGCGGGCAGGGAGCAGCGGCGCAGAGGCGGATTCTCTATTAAGGCTTCCTCTCAGCACAGCAGCAAGCAAGGGGCAGGCCAGAGCCAGCGATGGGCACTGGGCGGCGTGCCCAGAGTTCCCAGAGGGAAAGGGGCAGCTGGCCTCTGCCCCTCCCTGCTCCACTGGTGTAGGCCAGGCACTGACTGGGAGGGGGAAGATGGGGTAGTTACGGGGTCAAGCCAAACCAAAAACCAAACTGCTGCCATCGAATCGATTATGACTCATAGCAACCCTATAGGACAGAGCAGAACTGCTCATACGGTTTCCAAGGAGCACCTGGTGGATTCAAACTGCCAACCTTTTGGTTAGCAGCCGTAGCTCTTAACCACTATGCCACCAGGGTTTCCAGTTATGAGGTCAGAGCATACCAAATCCCAGGAAGACAGTGAAGGGCAAATGGGGCCACAGCCCACATTTCTACCACAGTTTGTCTGTTTCTACTCCACTGCCCTGGACCCAAAGCCTCCTGCTGCTGAACAGAAAATGAGGTCCTCGCTGTCCTCCCTGCTTCTAGGGCAGAACTTTACCAAAGGCCAGTGACCCCCGCCCCCTTCCCAGAGAAGCAGAGCAGAGCCTCCCCTCAGCAACCACAAACCCTGCTACGAGCTAGGTCAATAGATGTCCTTTAGTGGGACCTCACTGCCCCTGCACGTTCCGTCGCCTTCACCTCCTGTTACCAGCACCACTGCCATCCCTCACCTGTCACCACCACTGCTCACCCCAGTCTGTTGTCATCCCCACCACCCCAACCCTGCTTCCACACTTACACAGCACTTACCATCACTACCCCAACTCCACCATCAGTCCCATTTAGCACAGGCTCTGGGCTCCTCCAGTTACTAGCTCTGTTACCTTTGGGCACATGTTTTAACCTCTTTGTGCCTAAGTTTTGCAGTCTTTAAAATGGGGATAACAGTAGTTACCTCACAGGGTTATAATGATTGAACAAGTTACTACATCTAAAGCGCTTAGAATAATGCTGGGCACATAGTACTCAATAAATTTGATCTATTGTTACTATTATCCCTATTCTTTCCATCATCAACTTCATTACCACCACCTGTACTTTCCTCATCATCATCACCACTGCCTTCCCTAATAGTAAGCACACACAAAAAAAAAAAAAATCCAAACCAAAACAGTTGCCACCAGTTGATTCCAACTCATGGCGGTTCCCTGTGCGTCAAAGTATAACTGTGCTCTATAGGATTTTCATGTCTGTAACCTTACGAAAACAGATCGCCAGGCCTATCTTTCAAGGAGCCTCTGAGTGGATTGAAACTGCCAATCTTTTGGTTCACAGCCAAGTACTTAACCATTTGTGCCACTAGTAAACCCGTACCTGTTGCCGTCGAGTCGAGCCACTAGTAGCTATCACTTATATAGTATTTATTATGTGCTAGGCACTGTGCTAAGTACTTTTACGTATATTAACTCATTTAATTCTCATGACAACCCTATTTTACAGATGAGTAAACTGAGGCACAGAAAAGTTAAGTAATGTGCCTAAGATCACACAGCTAGCAAATGTCAGAACCAGAAATCGAACCCAGCTAGACTGGCTCAGAAGTCCATGTTCTTAACCACTACACCAAGCTATCTCCCAGTAGGCCTATTTCTTTGTCTACAGCATTACCACCATTCACACTGCCATCACTTCCCGGTTACCTCCACCATTATCAACTTCCCAGCTCTATCTCCACCTCCATTGGGGCGTTATCCCCACCATCACCTCCAGAGCTGTCTCCACCTCTATGATCATCATCCCCCATCCCAATCTCAACCATCAGATGCTCAGTACTGTTACTCACAGACTATTCAGCACATTTTCTTGCCTCTGTCCTCCCTAGGCCCTGAGCTCTGAGAGGTGTGAACGTTCCCTGTGATACAGACCTGTTAATGTGGCCAGACCTAGAAAGGACAGAGAAATTCAAATCGCTACAAAGCAATTCATGTGCCAGATAGATAGAATTTAAGGTCGGCTGGAGCCTGCAAGACGTGCTTTGCAAAGCTGACTTCTCAGTTCCCCCAGGAGGCCCGGTGCGGTTTAAACACCCTTTTAGCATTCTGAGAGCCTCTGATGTGGAAAGACACCTTCTACCTCACAAATAGCTGGGCTATTTGTCAACACAGGCACAATCCCCCATGTGGCTACTTAGAAGTCTGTCTTCTCAACAGACTGAGAGCCTTGAGGGTGGGGATGTAGTCTCATTCCTCTCCTTGTCCCACATCTCCGTTATATCCTCCACCCCTACCTGCAACACATACCTAACACCATTGAATAAATGGACAGAGGAGCCTTCGTTGGGCCTAGAAGGGGAGGAAGGAGCTCTTGCTGTCCATGGTACTGAGATGGTGCCCTGCTCTTTAAGGACCAGCAGGTCCTCTCTTGTCCCATACAAGTAAGAAAACTATTCTTTGGTTGTTCCAGAGTCCATTACAATTTTCCACTCCCATCACTGTTTGCAGAGCCTTAAATCATATACAGAGCTCATCAGTGTTTACTGACCCCATTCCCATTTGCAGAGCGCATCCCATCACTGATTTCTGAGCCTATCACTGTTGCAGTTCACATCATAATTTACAGAGCATGTTACCATTTTCGGGCCCCAAGACTGTGTGCAAAGATTGTCAGTGTTTGCAGAGCCAGGCTCCATATTCAGATCTTCTTATTGTTTACAGAGCCTGTCCCTGTTTGTAGAGTCAGGCTCAGGACTGGGCACATAGAGGTGCTCAAGGGACTCTTATGACTTATCTTCTCCAAGACACAGAGATAGAGAAAGACAGAAGGAAATAGAGCCAGAAGAAAATAAAGGAAATGAACAACAGAGAAGTCTGCCTTCATTCAATAAGACTCCTATGGGCCTAGGCCTGTGCTGGGCTCTGTAAACAGAGAAATGGGGAAATGCAATAAAAATGGCTCTCAGTTCTTGAGTCAGGCTGTATGCTAAGTGCTTTATAGTCATATTATCTCATTTTTTCTCCTCCTTAATCCAGAGAGGTGGGGACTCTTACTATCCCCATTTTACAGATGAGGAAATCAAGGCTGGAAGAGATCAAATATCTTACCCAATATAATGTAGCCTGTTAATGACAGGTCCAGAATTTGAACCTGGGTCTGTTTGGCACCTAAATAAATAAATAATCCCTACTGCTTCTGAATAGAGATAAGTCCTTACCCTTGAAACACAGTCTGAAGGGGAAAGCCAAGCCTTTGGAAGCCTTCAGAGTGACCTGACCCAGACTGAGTGCTCCAGCATAGACTCTGGAGGATAAAGCCCCTCAAATGGGACACAGCATACAGGACAGCCTGTCTCCTAGCCTCAGTGACAGGCCAGCTTTGCCTCTCCATTCAGCTCTTGAGCTTCAGCGGCCTTTGAACTTGAGCCGTAGAGACCACAGAGAATGCATAGAGGTTCCTGAGAGTGAAAGACAAGTCTGGAGACATAAAGAGGGATACAGACTATGAGCCACCAAGATACAGAGACAGAGAATCAGAGACAAAGAGACAGGTAAGAGCCAGAGACAAAGAGAGTCGTAAAGACTCAGAGAGCGATAAGAGAGATAGAGTCAGACAGAGAGGAACGCTGAGAGAAAGACACAGAGACACAAAGAGACCAATAGCAGCAGAGGCCGGGGCTAGGAGCTGGGAGGCCAGGAGGTGTAAGAGGACTCAGTGGCATCCGTTGGGAGCAACCCCTGTTCAGTCCCTGCTCAGAGGGTCCACAGGACCTGACAGAGGTGGGAGAGGCTTGTCCTGAAGAGGCAGGAGAAGCCCTTCCCAGGATGCTCTGGATGTGGGTTGTAAATGAATCTGCTGGACACAAGCCCATTCCTGGATAAGAATGTGCACTTAACATAAACCCAGGATTTGAGCCAATCTCTGTTCCCCTTTACCTACTTTCTGGGGTGACTCAGGAGACTGCTACCTCAAACTTGAGTGGTTTTGGGGTCCTGAATTTGATAGGTGAGTGCTTTCCCTGAACTTGACCACAGTGGTGGTGCCAAGGGGTGACTTTATCTCTCCCTCTATCACCAACAGTCCCAAGCCACCCTAAACAGGCAGGCAATCTTCTACTCAAACCCTGCAGAGCAGACAGGGTCTGGAGCCTCCCCTTCCCTTCAGTCCAACACTCCTGCACCTCCTTCTATGCAAATCCACCCTTTCCCACTGCCAAGTCACGCCCCCCCCCAGGGTCCCTGCTGGCTTCCAGCTGTGTAGAGGGTACAAAGTAAACAGGAGATGCTTCGGGCCCAGCACACAGTAGACAATCAATTATGGAGGCACTGTGGGGCAGGATCCCTCTATCTTTCTTGGTCCCCCTGCCCCCTAAGCCTGTGCAGAAAATGTCCAAACTGGAGAAGAGTAGGTTTGGACTTTGCCTCTTCACCTGAGCATGGAAGGAGAAGGGGGGAGGGCAGAGAGCCCCCAGGGCAGAGCTAGAGTCTCACTCCAATCTCTACCCCCCACTTGCCCCTGCCTTAGTCTCAGATGGGCGACAGCTCCTCTCTCCAGGAAGGTAATGGCTTCTGGCCTGAAACAACTGAGCCACCCAGCAATTCAGACTTGGCCTCTTCTGCCCCTGCCCCCCAACCCCCATGCACTTGAGCTGCAGGGAAAGGGAGTTCTGGCTCACCCTGCCCCCCACCCCAGTCCAGGGCAGGCTGTCCCAGGCTTGGCTTCCATTCCCTGCATGATCTCCTAGGTGATAAGTCTTAATGGGGGAGGAGAAATTGTAGTGGATCCCAACGCCTCCCTTCTCTCCATCCCTGTGTGTGTGCGTGTGTGTGTGTGTGTGTCAAGAAGCTGTTGGCTTCTTTCTTCAGTATGTCTGTTCTGAACTAATAATAATTGTAATAACAGCAGTTCCCACAGCCTAAACACCTACTATGTGCTCGCCACTCTGCTACAGGCTTTAGGGGTCATTTATCTCTTCACATAGATCCTTTAAGGAAGGTATTATTTTATCCCCCATTCTGAAGGTATTATTTTATCCCCCATTCTGAAAATGAAAAAATGAAGACCTGGGACCTAATGTTAAGTACCTTGCCCAAGGATACAGAGCCAGTAAGTGGTGCAGCAGGATTTGGACCAGGACAGGGCTGGGTGGAGGGGTCATAGCCTCTCTCTGAGATGCTGCTGAGCCCCCACCTGGAGGCTCCCCAGATGGTTGTGGGGAGTACTTTTTCCCATTCTCATCCCCTCCAAAGGCCCGGGAGAATCCCTCCCCTGTGTGCCTTGGGGGCAGGACTCCTCCTTGGTCCCTTCCTCACCGCCTGGTCGCTGATTAATTGTGACCATAGCCCTCCCTGCAGCCGCTAATCAGATCTGCCCCATTGGCGGCCAGAGGAATCCTTCCTGAGCGTGAAATCAGGGCTGATTGCCCCGTGGGGGGCCAAGTACCGCAATAGGGGTGGGCGGGGCCGCCTAGTCAGGGTTGCCCAGGAAAACGGAGTTTAGTGTGGTTTCTTCTTGCCAGTCTGACTCCTCTGGGTCCCCCTCCCAGGAACCCAAGATCAAAAACGCTGGAGCAGGAGAGGCCATTAAGGGAATTTGGCCCAGACAAGGCTTGGCTGCGGTTACACAGGGAGGGGAATTCCTCACCACCACCAACCCCAGGAGCCTGACCTATTCAGAGCACATCTTCATCCTGCCATAGAGGTGCGCCCCACCACTGACCAGAGTTCATGGGTCAACTTGGATCACCTCAAGGTGGATCGCAGATACTGAGGTTAACTCCCCTCAACAAACATACCTTCTTCCTAGTGAAAATGATGATGAGTGTGATGGACACACAGGCATACACACACACACAGCACAAGGGCAGGGGCAACAGCCGGTGCCCTGCTTGTTAAAGACTCATTGACCTGACCCCTCTTCCCCATCGATCAGTCAGCCACAGAGTCAGCCCATCACTGCCTAGGGCGTGGGGTGGGGTGCCCTCCATGCCACAGCGATTGCCCTCGGCCATGCTAGCAGTTGCTGAGACTGAGGAGGTGAGTCTGTATTCAGTGTCCACTGTCTGTCCATACAAACGATAGGCCTGTCTCAGGGATTTAGGTTGTGTGTCAAGAGTGTGTCCATGGCCTGTGGGTGTCCACAGTTGTTGTGTGTGGCTGTGATCAGTTTACTTGAAGGCTGTGAGGCTAGGGATGTACATACCACTGACCATAGACACACATTGTCCGAACACATACATATTACCATGGACATACACAGAGACGGTGGCCATCCGCCGAACATGAATGCCCATATGAACCATAGGCACACACTGACCATCTTACAGACGAAAAGAGGCTGAGGCTTTCCTGAGATCCCGCCTTGGGTTGGCCCTGGAGCTGGGTTCTGTGCCTTTTTCCCAGATAGGTAAGGGGAAGCTACATGTCTCTCTCCCTAATCCACTCCCTGACAACAACAGCTACCAAGGAAACTCAGTTTATTCCCCAGCCCAGAGCCTCAGTCCCTCCCACCTATCCTGAGAAGACCCCTGACCCAGCCCCGACTCCAGGGACATGAGCCATCCTGGCAGGCTCACTCACACAGGCATTTCTGGGGGAGGGCAGGAGGTCTGCTTGAGGGTGCACCGTGCAGGGCTGTGCACAGGCCATAGGTCTGCATGGCCATCGTGTGGCTCACGCACCTTACTGTGTCACCGGAGGTGTGGGGGGTACCTCTGCTGCATCACTGTGTTCACCACATCTGAATGTCGAATTTTGCTTCTGTCAGCGGTAGGGGCCCTGCCTGTGTGTCTGAGTGTGTATGTTATGTACATGCTGGTGGGACCACCAGTTCTGTGTGAGAGACCGTGGGCCTGGCTTGTGTGTAAACGGGAAGTCTGGGTGTGCATGGCGGATGGAGTTTTTGTGGCTTGGGAGAGTGATGGGGGGGGCGTGTGCACGTGTGGTTATTGTGGTCCTGCGTGTGTAACTCTGCCTAGTTGTGCGTGTGATCGTGTGCCTGAAAAGGTGTGGCTGTTACTGTGAGCCTCCGCAGACTCGCCTGCCCCACCCTGTCGCTTCTCCTCTGCTCCTCACCGGCCTCCATTCACCAGCGGGGCCAGGTCCGGCCGCCCGCCCAGGGGAGTCTCCGCCCCCTCCGCCCGGGTGAACTTTTCCCAAATCCCCGAGCCGCTTAGGGCGAAGCCGCCCCCGAGGCCTAATCCGCGCCCCCCGCGGATCTGCATAATCGGGTTAGCGGCCGCGCTCCCTCCCGCTCTGGCCGCCGCCGCCGCCGCCGCGCGCGATTCTCTCGCTGTCACTTAGGGAGGCTCAGCGCGATTTGCGGCCTAATCCCCCGGGATCGCTCGGCCGCCGCTCCCCGAGGGGCCGCCAGATTGTTCCCTTCATAATTGATTGACTCTATTTGCCGGATTGGAACTTCAAAGCGCCGGCGGCGCGGGGGCGCCTGGGAAGGAGCGAGGCCCGCGGCGCGCGGGGATTCGGGGGCCCTCCCTGGCTGGTGGGCGCGGGCGCGGCCTTGGCGAGCCCCCTAACCCTGGGAGCTCTCCGCCCCTCACCAGTGTCGTTGGGCTTTGGAGGTTTGAGCATGAAATGAGCTAGTAATGATGACGTTGGTGATGTTGAGGACGATGATGACATTGATCATGTAATGGCCACTATTACTGAGGCCAAGTCTGGGCTAAGCCCAGTGCCCAGCTCTTCTTAAATCCACTCGTTAAATCCTCACTGGAACGCTATGGCCTACAGAATTTTACTATCCCCATTTTACAGATGAGGACACAGGTTAAGAGTGGTTTTTTCATTCCTTGCGGCACCTGCTATGCACCAAGCGCTGTTTCAGGTTCTGGAGATGCTTCTGTGAGCCAGGCTAACCTGATCTCTGCCCCCACAGGACTTTATTCTAGTGAAGGAGATAGTGCACAATCAAGAAGAAATAAAGAAACAAACGAGCAGAAAGTAAGGCAAGGTGATGTGATAGTGACTGGTGGAGGGAAAGGGGGGCATGTATATTATTCTGAGTGATCAAAGAAGGCCAATAGAGGAGGCCATGTTTTAGCTGAAACCTGAATGATGTGAAGGAACCAGCTCTGAAGCTCTGGGGGACAAGCACTGGGGTGGAGGGGAAGGCTGATGGGAAGGCAGCCTTCCTAGGGTACCCGTTGTTGTTGTGTGCCATTGAGTTGATTCCAATACATAGAGACCATATAGGACAAAGAACAGCCCCATAGGGTTTTCTAGGCTGAAATCTTTATGGGAACAAATCACCAGAGGCTGTGGGTTTGTATTGCTGATCTTTTGGTTAGCAGCCAAGTACATAACCGTTTTGTGCACCAGGGCTGCTACAAGGGCACCCGTTAGCATGTAGTAAAGCTGAGACTGAAAATCAGGGCTGCCTTACTCCAAAGCTCAGAGGCTGAAGCCCCAAATTTCCCTTTTCCACCTGCCCAGCCTAGACTGAGCCCCAACCTCAACATGGGCTGAGCCCTTAACAGAAATGTCCAGAGCCACTAACACAGGCACCTACCCAGCCCCACACAGCCCACCCCACTGCTGGCTCCTGGGTTGGCCTATCAGTGTGGGCCCCTGCCTGGTTTCATATCCCACTGATCAGAGTCTGCCTTAGTGGACAGCCCTGAACCCAAAACCTTTCTGGACCTCGGTCCTGCTGCTTCCCCCACTCCTGAGAAGACAGGGGTAGGTGCAGGACAGCGGGGAGCTGCAGGGGCCTCTGAGCCACACCCAGGCATAGCTTGGCTTCCAGGAATCCCTGGCCCAGACTTGGGAATCCCCAGAAACGCTTAATTAATTCTCGATTACCCACTGTCTCTACAGCTGCCATTAACCACCTCCCCAGCCTGGGCTCAGTTAGGCCATGTAATTAAATTAGCACAGGGAGAACAGTTCCAAGCCGGAGGAACGTATTCCTGATGGGCCTCCTAGGAGTACTGGAGGGCTGATGAGGAAACCAAGGCTGGGAGACTCCAAGGGGACCAGCCAGGTCACACAGTGGGGCCAGAGTGGGGCTCAAGTGTACTTCCCTGAAATTAGCTCTGGCCTCTTCATCCCACTTCTCTTGAGACCTCTAATCTCAACATATGTTTTAAACCTTAAATGTCTTAAAAAACGACAAGAGATTTGCTGCTGTTCTTAATTAAATTTATGCCAATTCACTGAGCTTTTGGAGGGATGGATTTGGGAGAGGCAAAGGGAGACCTGGATTTCAATGGGGGTGGAAAGCAGAAGGCAAGTGCTTTGCACCATGGAGGCTTTTCCTACCTCTAGGGTCAAGAGCGTGGTTGGGCAGGGTCAAGAGCGCGGAGTAGGTGGAGGTGATATGGGGTGGGTGATGGTGGGGAGAGGAGGAACATTAGAGGGCTGAGGCTCTGTCCACAGGAGCTCCCTTAGGGGAGGTGGGAGTCACTTCCTTTTTACAGAGAAAAAAAAAAAGAAAATAGAACCCAGTGTAAAACAATGTTCCAGTGGCGGAAGCATACGCACTGTAAGCCGAAGCAGAAGGGGCTGGATAATTTGGGCTACCTGTCCAGAGTAAGAGGGGCCTGCCTGGAGCCTCTACTGCCATATCCCACCAATCAGGCCTCCCTCTCTGCAGCCTCCCCTCCCTCCATCCTGGGAGATGCTGGCTGACAGCCCTCCCTCCCCCTAAACCCAGCTCCTTGTCACTTCAGAAAATCAGAAATAAGCCTTAGTGATTAGAGGGAGACGGAGAGTGAGATGGGGCTTAGAGGCCTGGGGCAGGAGGTGATAGGAGGCAGTGGGATGCAGAGTATTAGGGGGGCAGCACTAATAGCAGCTCTAGGTGCCCCTCCCCCCAGGACTGCAGGACCCAGAGGAGGAGGGAGAAGGAGAAGGGAAGGGAAAGATGAGAAGATGTGGGGAAGAAGACCAGGAAGAAGGGATAGAAGGAGAGGAGGAGGTGAGAGAGATGAGGTGAAGGAGAGAGGGAGAAGGAGAGGGAGAGGGAGGCAGGAGGGATGGAATTGAGGAAGGGGAGTAAGACATGGAAATAAGACAAGAGGTGAAGAAGGCAAGGAGGTGAGGAAAAAAGGGGAGTACAAATTAAATGACAAGATGTCATTTTCCTTTATTTGATTGGCAAAAAAAAAAAAGATAATACGCAGTGTTGATGAGGATAAGAAGAAATAAAGACTCTTAGGAGTACACGTTGGCACAGCAACAGCCTTGGAGGCTATGGAGATGGAGGGCATTTTGGCAGCGATTATCATATTTTTAAATATGCCTCTTCCGGGGCCAAACAATTCTACCTGTAGACATGTGTTCACAGAAACACGGGGTCTCTGTGCACGGTGATATAAGTACAGAGAGGGTCACTGCAAGGATGTTTGTGACTGCCAAACATTGGACATAATCAAATGTCCACCAAGAAGGGGCTGCAGCCATTCCATGGAATACTGTACACCCACGAAAAAGGAACAGATAGGGCCATGTGCACTGACAAGGAAAGATGTAGCTGATATATTGTTCAGCGAATAGAGTAAGCCATTAAACAATATGAATAGTATGGTCCCAAGCTTGAAAATGTTAAAAAAAAAAAATCACTTAAAACTGTGTGCAATGTGTATGTGTAAATAAATGTGTAAAGAGTATCTTCTGCATTATGTTTTTACAGTGTTTTTCAAACCATGTATTAGTTATAAACATTTAAAAACAAGATTTTTTTTTTTTTTTAGACACAAGGAAGGAAGAAGGCAGTCAGGAAAGAAGAGTAAGAAGGAAAAAAATGTGGCATAGGGCAGGCGGGAGAGCAGCAAAAAGTAGGCTGGTTGGGACAGGAGCAGTGACTTTTGCTGAGTGTTGGTATATGGGGGAGTGGTTGGCCCAAAGCAGGCAATCAAAGACCCAAACACATTCCTTACCTCCATCTCCACCACAGAAAATCTGGTGGAAGCCTGAGTAATTGAAGCCTAATTGGGTTTTAGGAGTGTTAACACTCCTGTGAATATTTACACTGAGGAGAGCCAGTCAATCCGGATAAATGACTCCCTGTGGGACACCAAGGTGGGGAGAAACATGGAGGAGGAAAGACCTTATGGATAATAAGCAAGAAAGCAGAGGTTTGTAGCTCACTCTAGAGGCAGGGGCGGGGCAGGGGTTGTACATGGAGAGCTGAGGAGCCCCTGGACTTCTAGGTGCAGGGGAAATGGAAGGAAGAGGCTGGTCAGGGAAGTTTTGCAGCCAATCCCTAATGGGGTCAAGATCCTGGCAAGGGATGGAATAAGACTAGGAGGGAGGCCAGGACTGGTGATCTCAGCCAGAACCCTCCAGACTGCGGTTGGGGGGGGGGGTGCGGAAGAGCCGGTCTTCAAAGGGAGAGAGGGGACAAGTGATAGGCAATGAGGGGCCACCATGGCCTCCACTTGTAACCAAAAGACAGATTATTTGATTCACAAAAGAATGGGGTCTCTTTTCAGAAATATTTCCTGTATTGGGCTGAAGCGGACCTATGACCCAGGCCCTTCATACCCAATCAAGGCAGTCTGTGCCTCTGGGTCCAGGCCATAGCCCTCGCTCCCAAGTTCCTACCACTGGGTCCTGGCTCAGGAGTGATCCAGGGTCAGCAAGGAGGTAGCCTGCCCACTGGGCAGGGGGGACTCTGAGGCTCCCGCACCTCTGACCATAAGGTGCTGTTGGCTTCTGACCATTGAACCTTGTTGGCAGCTCCATGTCTCTGGCATAAACATGTTGGCATCGGGGAAGGGGTCAGAGGAATGGTGGCCTCTCTAGTTCCCCCTGAAGAGACCAGATGATTCCAGAGGAGGCACCGGGAAAGGAATCAGGCCCAGGCAGCTAAAGAAGAGAGAGGGAGACTCTTCAAGAAAGTGAGAAGATTTTGTCTTGAAGAATCCTTGCTTGGGGAAGCTCAGTGCGCTACGGGGGCTGGAAATGCCAACTCCCGAGGAACTCAGGGTGGGGGCCTTCCAGGGGTAATCTCCACCCTCTGTAATCCCCTCGTCTCTTCTCCAGGGGTCAGAAATACAGGATGTGCTTTTAAAGGATCAGCTGCACATTTGCATCCTCCTCCTCCTTCTCCTCAGGCCTGACTCGGGGACTCGGGCCCCTGTGACAAGGCAGGGAAACATTTAATGAGTTTGTATTCCCTGAGAGCGCGTTGACTGACAGCCGCCCCGGGGGTCACCACACTCCTTGTCCTGGAAGAGGATGCAGCAGCTGCTGGGCTGCGTGTATATGTGTGCGCGCACGCGTGCATGCCTGTGCCCCATGTATGTGCACCTGGGGCTGGGCTGGAGAGAGACTTGCCAGAAATGCCCTTCTTGTGAACAGAAATGTTTGGAAGTGCTTGGAGCGTTTGGAAAAAGGAGAACTTGTGGGACTTGCTGCCCTTTCTGGGGGTACCTCTGGCTTGAGCCAGAAGCCTCAACCCTCCACCAGGTCACTTTCCTCACACTCAGCTAGGGCCAGGGGAGTAGGCAGGAGGCCTGAGGCTGCCCACAGTGGGGTTTGAAGGAACTGGGGCCATGGTCGATGTGGAGGCCTGAGTCTGCATGGGTAATGAGGCCAGGGACTGGCTTGTCAATACCATTTAAGTACTTTTCTCCCATTTTCAGGCCAGACTGAATTATTTATTCGTTTCTGGTCAATCGCTGGTAATGTCATTAACATTTGTCCATCAAAGATAGGAAACAGAGTGGGAGTGGTCCCCCTCGACTGACCCCCGCATCCCAAACTGACTTTCAAAGGTCAATCCATCCAGTCCCCTGCTGTCAACTTACCCAAGGACCTGGATTTCTCAGAGGCCCCTGTGTCTAGGAAATTCTTTCCTCCCATATGCTACAACTTCAAGTCCAATGAAGCTAAGGAGCCAGGTGGTGGGTGTTCTTCCTATTATTCTCACACACACGCCCATCATTAACTTAGAAACCCAGTCTTCCCACATATAAGGCATCACACTGGCTGGCCAAACCTCACCCTTGGAGAATGAGCCAAGCCTGACCTTGGATTTAAAGAAGAAAGTGTAGGGTGGGACTCCTGGTAGAGATTAGAGAGGGAGCATACAGGAGGTTTATTGGGAAGTGCCCTGGGGGACAATGCCTGTGAGGCAGTGGGGCGCAAGACTGGGCAGACTGAGAGATTGAGCTGTGATGCAGCTGTGACAGTAGCCCCAGCCAATCCCACAGGAAGCTCTGGTGCTGGGATGGCCTTTCAGAGTTGTCCAGTACAGGGTCATCAAAAAAGAGGAAGGCCCTCAATGAGATGGGTTGACACAGTGGCTGTAAGAATGGGCTCAAGCATAACGATGATTGTGAGGATGGTGCAGGACCAGGCAGTGTTTCATTCTGTTGTACATAAGGTCGCTATGAATCAGAACCAACTTGACAGCACCTAACAGCAACAACAACCAGTTGAGGTAAGGGGCCCAGACCATTGTACTCCTGCATTGACCCAGGGAGGGGACATAACCTTGAGTGAGGCAGCTGAGGGCAATTCCCCAGGAAGGAACTCAACCATGAGCCATCAGCAGCCATGAGCCGTTCCCAGCAGCTGCAAGAATGAGGACCTCCGCCCCTAGGGGGACCTGGGCAGCAGTGATGGATGGGACAGCATGCGATCGTGGTGGAATGGCTCAGTTCATGGGTAGGTGGATAGTTGGGATGTGTCTGGACAGGGCAGGCTGGGTGAGCCCAGCAGAATGAGAAGGTTTGGGGTCACACGGAGGGCTGGGACAATGGGTGGGACAAGGCAGAGCAGAATGATTTGGGGAGGTACCAGGGGACCAAAAGTTTGGAGGACAAAGGGGGTGGGTGGGTCTTCTTCACACTGCAACTGCCTGGGCCTAGGCTTGGTGGGTCAGGTGGGCCTAGGCAGCTCCAGTGGATGAGAAGCCCCTCCACCCCCCACCCCCTGCTCAGCACTGCCATCTCCTCTGTCACTAAGCAGGATTAGCCTCCTCTTCCTCAGGAGGAGGGGCCCCACTCCTGAATCAGCCACCAGCTCTGGCCCTAATCCCCCTCGCTTTCTAATCCACCCACGACTTTCTTAGGCATTAGCGTTGGGCTCTCAGCTCCCTAAGTACCACCCTGAAGATGGGAGCCAGGCTCGGAAGGGAATTAGGCCAGCCTCAGAGGATGGCTCAGCAGGCATCTGGAGGGAAGCTGAGAACAGCAACCCCCTCACCAGCCTCTTTTCCTCTGAAGCCCAACCCCAACCCCAGATAAGGTCCAGGGTCTCATAGGGGGTCCCTCCCAGCTCACTGATGGGGCCAAGTGAAGATGAGGGACAGAGGAGGGCTGCAGAGGAAGAGGATATCCCCTGAGGTGGATGCTGACTCCAGAGGAGGGACCAGACATGGATCTGGGGTGACTCATGGCCTGGCAAAGACGGAGAGGCAGGAGAGTTCAAGAGGCTCTGTGCCATGAGGGAGAGACTGGAAAGGTAAACTGAGGCCAAGATTGCGTAGGACCTTGAATGCTGGCTGAGGAATTTGAGCTTTACCCTGGGGGCAGTAAGGAGTTATAGTGGGGAGATGATGGGATTCAGAGCAATTGCTTTGGTGCCTGTAGAGGACTGGGTAGAGGGCAGGGCAGGGAGGGCAGAAACTGGAGGAGAAGCTCTTGCTTGAATGAGACCCAAGGTCAGCCAGCAGAGGCAGCCAGGCAGTGCAGCGCCCCTTGTGGTGTCAGGGACAGGTGCAGCCCGGTGCTTCGGCTCCACATCAAGAGCTGGGGGCACCCCTGGGGAGGCAAGGTGGGGCGACCGCCCATTAGCTCCTGGCAGCTGCCCTCCTGGGCCTCACCAGCCTTTTCATTGTCTGTTATTCCTTCTATTAGGATTGAGCATCAGCAGCCCAGCTACAGCACAGGTCAGGAGGGAGTGGGCAGGGCTTCCACTCACCCCAGGATACCTTCCAGGAGGCATCCAGGCCCGTGACAGTGACCACAGACTTCTTTCCTCTGAGAGGGGCCTAGGTGGGGAGCCAAGAAGGCGGGAGGGGATATTAGGCCAGAAAGCCAGGAGGGGGCTGTGGTGTGCTCATGAGCTTCTTCCTGGGAAGACTGGACTTCTTTCTCCCAGCTCTGTACTTACCCCTCACCCCCTACCCCAGGCTAAGTTGTCTGCAATTAATGCTAGAGTGGTCATTAGTATTCATTAAACCAAGGACTCACAAAAATTCTTACCCCGCCCCTGGGGCTGTTGTTTGCCCATTTTTACAGATGAGAAGATGAGGCTTGAAGGGAAGTCACTTCTCCTAGACCCACACAGCTAGTGACAGCACTGAAACCAGGGAAGCGGAGGGAGGACAACCATTTCCAAGTCAGGAAGGCAAAGTAGTACAGTGGTTAGAAACGTGACCGTTAGAGTCTGATAGATTGGGGCTCAAATCCCAGATCTCCCTCCTTCTAGCTGGGCAACCTTCCTGAGTCCCAAGTCTCTCATTTGTAAAATGAGTTAATAATGCCAACTCACAGGACCCCCTACTGCGAGGGTGTCTGTGGGAGAATATATGCACAGCAGCCCAGAGGGAAGCATGGTGGGAATTGTTGCTATGTCACTGTCCATGGCCACCAGGTATCTTCCCAGCTCTGTCTGCTTCCAAAGTGCTCTGGATGTACCTTCCCAGAGGGAAAGTTAGGCAGCTGGGGTCCCAGACTTCTTGAGGGGGGCAGGCAGCAGGGCAGGCGAATGAGGGTATTGAGCGAAAGATGGGATGTTAAGAGGCTGGGAGGTTCATCATGGCAGGTTCGTTAGGCCAACCCAGCCAGCCCTTCTCATTGGGCCCTGCTAATGAGCTTCCACTGGATTATCCGCTCCCACCTCCGCTCAGTTTACTCTGTCAAATCGAGTTTGCATTTTAAATGGGAATTTGACAAGACGGGCAATTTGTCTGCTGACGAGGTTAATGGGTGTTAGCCCTGCGGACTGGGGAGGGGGAACCTATGCCCTCGAAAGTCCTGTCCTCTGCCCGGATCAATGACCCTGGCTGCTGCCCCTCCCTTCACTGCAGCCACTCTGGGCCTCCCTGTGTCCAGAGGCTGTCCCTGTGTCTGGCTCACCACCTCCAGGCAGTCTTCCTGAAGGCACTCTGCCCTGGGCGACGATCTACTGCTCGGGCTGAGTGACATCTCATTCCACTTACACTCCTGGGTCAGGGCCTGTCTGCCCCTCAGACTGTGTTCCTGAGGGCTGGGGCATGTCAACCTCTCTCAGACTACAAGCCTTCCCTCTCAGACCCAAGTTTGTAGAATAGGGCCAGGTTTTCCCCAGAACTGGGATCCCAAGGACTGGGCAATATCTTCCCCATCCTGCCTCCCTCCCACCTCCTTCTCCCACATGGGACTTGAAGTGGAGCCAGGAGAGCTAGAGTTGCCACGTCCTGAGTTTCAATGCTGAAGTATGGACTGGTTGGCAAGAAAAAGAGTAAAAGCCAACATCTCCAAACTTGAAGCCCCACCTAGACCAAGGGAGTTTGAGAACTGTTCTGAGACTTCCTGATGGGGCCATAGTTGACCTTGCACAGGGGGTCCTTCCCTGCCCTAACCACCCCCCCGCCCCCCACCCCCCCACACACAGGAAGGCTGAGCGAGAATCCAGGTTCTGGGACGTCAGCCAGAGCCTAGGAGCTGGACCAGGCCAGGATGAGTTTGAGATGTGAGAGAAGATGCCTCAGCCTCCCCCTCCTCCCGGGGCCCGGCGCCCTTCCCCACCCCAGCTAATGTGCCACAATTACCTCCTAAGTGCCCAAACAAATGTGGCTGCTGGGGAAAGTGACACAGGCTCCAGGTGATGGATTCGTGCCATCGGGGAGCCGGGCGGAGCGGGCCCGGAGCGGGGGGGCAACACTAATATTGTATCAGCGTCGGCGCTGGCGCCACGAGCCGGTGATGAATATGTGTCACTTTACACAGCGCACACTCGGGGGCCTGGCTGCGCAGGCATGGAAAATAGAGTGTCTGGGATTAATGATATTGAAAATGATAGAGAGCAGATTGGAAATGGCTTCGCCCGCCCGACCCGTGGAGATGGAAACGTACCTCACAGCTATCTGCCTGGGCCTGGCCCCCCACCTGCCCCCCCCCACCTTCCACCAGCCATAGAGGCCCTCAGTGAGGAACCTGAGTCCTGGCCCCGCCACCAGCTTCTTGGGACGGCACTTGTGGGGGTGGGTACACCTGTGAGCAGAGACATAGAATACCAAGATAATCTCAGCCCCTGAATGACCTTTAACCTTGGTCCCAGATGAGCCTGACTCCAGTTACCCAGTGAGCCTTGACCTTGGCCAAAGACCAAGCCCTGACCCCAGTTCCAGCTGAACTCTGTCTCTGGCCACAGATTGAGTCAGCTGAAGCCTGAGTTTCCCACAGGGCCACTGAGAGCTGGGGTGGATGGGTAGGGGAGGTTGGGGATGAGGCAGGAGAATGCCCATCTCTCAGGGTAGTGGATCCCACTGCTAGCGAGGAGCTCAGAGCCCAGTCTGCTACTCCATAGTATGAACTCATGAGTAAGTAAAAAGCAAACAGGTGTCTCCACTATTGATTTCATTTTAAGTGTTTAATTTGTTGGTTTTTATGCCTGTGTCTTTACACACATAAGTACATATTTGTGTGTGTGTGTGTGCACATCTGTTCACAAATATACATGTGAGGTTGTGGGTATGTGCAGGAATGTGTGTAAGTGGGTTTGGCCCGTTGTATGCCTTGGTGTTTACAGGCATCTATGGGAACATCTACAAGTCGGAATCGACTTGACAGCAACAGGTTTTGTTTTTGTTTTTAGCCTGGGGATCCAGGAGCCCCTGGGTGGTGCAAGCAGTTAATGTGCCTGGCTGCTAACCAAAAGGTTGGAGGTTCAAGTCCACCCAGAGGTGCCCTGGACGGAAGGCCTGGAGATCTACTTCCAAAAAGTCAGCCATTGAAAACCTTATGGAGCACAGTTCTCTGATATACATAAGGTCTCCATGAGTTGAAATCAACTCCATGGCAACTTTTTTTTTTTTAAAGGAGGATTCTGTGTATGTGTTTGAGTATGGCTTACCTTAGGCCACTGTGCACAGGCATGAGTATGCCTATGGTGAGTATACACATGTATCTGTGTGTGTCTATGGCAAATTGAGTGTCTCTATGTGAGTGTGTGTGTCTTTGAGGGTGTATATATGTTCACTCACAGATGGAGGGACTTGACATGTGGATTTTGGTCAAAGAAAATGCTCTTCTATGAGGCCTGACCCTGAGTACAAACTAAATTCCCAACATCAGGGCAAGATGCCTTTCTCTTTTGGAACAGAATTGGTCTGTTATGCCGGGATTTCAACAAATCTGCCAGATGGACAGCAACCCTAAGGCCATCAGCCCAGCCTCAACATCCATTCCAACATCAGTTCCCATCCAAACCAAGGTCAGGAGGATGCACCTACATGAACATCATTCATTTGTTCATTCAACAAACACATCTTGAGGGTTCATGATGGGGCAGGTACTGTCCTTGGGTGGTGAACAGGACAGGCTTCATAGAAGATACAATCTATCAAAGGAGACAGACAATAAACAAGTAAACAGATAAGTAAACGAATAATGACAGAGTGTAAAAAGTGCCACAAAATAAATATTCAGAAGGCTGTGATAGTTTAGTGGGATGACCTGTCATTATGTAGGGTCATCAGGGTCAGCTCTTCTGTGCAGGTAATATTTGTGCTGAGGAAGGAGGAACCAGCCATGTGGAAAGGGGTGAACATGAAGTGCAAAGGCCCTGGGCATATTCTAGGCCCTGTCAGGAGACCAGCATAGCTGGACTAGAGCAGGAAGTCAGGTGAGAGGCAGGAGGAGAGAGTGGGGCCAGAACGAGCACGGCCTCATAAACCCGGATGTGGGGTTTAGGTTTTGTTCTAAGTGGGATGTGGAGCCATTGGAGGGTTTTAAGCAAGGAAGTGACATGATTATATTTGCATTTTTTAAAAGATCACTCAGTTGGGTGGAGGAATAATTGGAGGTATCAAGAGTAGAAATAGGGAACTCTTTCAAGAGGTTCCAGTGTCAGCACCAGGCCCAGGATCCACACTCTCCCAGCACCACTGACACAGTGTAGCCATCACTGATACCACCAGCACCATCTGACCAGTTGGTGCTTCCCTGAGTCCTTCCCGGAAGCATCTCTGGGGCCTCAGGCTCCCTGTCCATGTTCTCCCCAGTCCTGCCACTCTGTCCCTGCCTGGACTCCCCCCCCCCCCACCCCTTTGCCTCCCTCTCTCTCCCATGAGATCTCCTGGAAATGCTTTCTCCCCACGGCGATCTGAGTCTTCCTAGCTCAGCTCTCATCTGAAGAGCCGGTCTTGAGGAGCTAAGGGTCCCTATGAAGATAAGAGCAAAGGGGGGCACCTAAAACTGGTGGTCAAAAGTCATCAGCCTGAGGGGAAAGCATGAGCACCAGAGCTCCAGTTCTGAGGGGAAAGGCACAGCCGCCAGGGCAGCCTCACTCCCGTTTTATTAGTAGGAATTCTGAACTCCACCCCCTCAATGTCCAGTGTCCCCACAGGGTCCTATCACACTGTGCTGGGGCTCACCTCCCAGTATCTGCCCCATAGGCTGTGAGCCACTGGAGGGCATGAACATCGGGGTGTCTAGTTCACTACTAGCACAGGGCTGGCACTTGACAGGCCCACAGGAAATTTGAATGGAGGGGAAGTACTTGCGGGAGGCCCTTCCTTTGACGGGGCTGAGGCTGGGTGACCGACTCCACCCCCAGGCTCAGCCCCACCTCCTCCTGTCCAGGTGCCTGGAGTCACTGGCTGACTCTCTGTGGGCATCTACCTTTGTATTTGGAGGAGGAAGGAAAAGAGGTCTGAGCCCTCTCTGGACTGTCTCTCTCTTTCAGTCTCTGTCTTCTGCTCATTCGCTCTCTCAATCTCTCTTGCTCTCACTGCCCCTTTCTCTCCCTCCTTCCCTGCCTCTCTCTCCCTGAGTCATTTGCAGAGCGGAGATGGCCTAGCCCATCTGGGAGCGAGAGCGTAGCTGGTGACGGAGGCACAGGTAATAGCCGAGTGGAGGAGAGAGACGTGGAAATTTATGACATTGAAAATGAGAGAGGGAACCTGTGTGTGAGTGTGGGAGAAGGAGAGGGCAGGAGGGGGTGGAACAAGAAGAGGGAGGGAACTCTCCAGCGTGCGCTCGCGTGCTCTCTCTCTCTCTCTCACACACACACACACCCCACCCCACTGGGGCACCCTACCTCTCCCTCCAGTGGAGACCCATCTTGTAGGCAGGAGAGGACATGTGAGTGAGAGGGGAAAGGTGGTTGCCAGCCCAGAGAGAAAGACAGACAGACGGTATACAGACAAAGAGAGCAAATGGGAGAAGGGTAGAGAGAAGAGCAAGTGTGATCAGGAGAGACAGCCAAGTAGAGAACTACTGTGAGAGAGATGCCAGGGGGTCTGGCTTTACTACCTGACTGTCCCTGCCTTGTCCCCACCCCTTTCAGGGCTCTGGTCTGAGGAAAGGAGTGTCCCCATGGCATGAACATGGAGTCTGAGCTGCAAGAGCCCTCAGAAGTCATCTTAGGAATGAGGCCCAGAAAGGACCAGAACATTCTCAAGGTTGCACAGCAAATCAGTGGCTGAGCTGACCTGAACCTAGGACTCCCTCTCAGCAAGTGCTCTGTCTCCCGAAGGTGCCGAGGTATGGGGAGCCAAGAAACAGATGAACTAGACCTTGTAACCACTCCCAACAGCCTGTCCCCCTGGGCCATGGGAGGCAGGGGAATGGCCAAAATGACCTCCCTACATCCCCTTCCAGTCAGAGGAGAATCTTTCTCTGTGGTGTTAAGCCCATAATCTCCTCTGCCCCAGCCACCCCCAGACCACCCAGAATATTGTTGCTAGGGACAGGAGTAATTAGACATCCTTCAGAGAACTGGAAACTCTGGTGGCGTAGTGGTTAAGTGCTACAGCTGCAAACCAAGAGGCTGGCAGTTCAAATCCACCAGGCGCTCCTTGGAACCTCTATGGGGCAGTTCTACTCTGTCCTATAGGGTCGCTATGAGTCGGAATCGACTCGATGGCAGTGGGTTGGGTTGGGTTCAGAAAGCTGAGCACCAGCCACCCCAGACCCAGCAGACTGCACTCCACCAATGCCTCAGCCCTGCTCTGCTACTTCTTAGCTCTAATGCTGCCCAGGCCCCTCCCAGTCCTCGTGCCTTAACCCAGGGCTTGGCTCTTTGCTCAGATCCCGTCCCTCTCTGGGCCTCAGTTTCTTCATCTGTAAAATGGGAATAATATTACTCACCTATGCCCACCTCCAGAGTCCCTGGGCGGCACGAACGGTTAAGTACTCAACTACTAACCAAAAGGTTGGTGGTTCAAACCCACCCAGAGGCACCTTGGAAGAAAAACCTGACCATCTGCTTCCGAAAAATCAGCCACTGAGAACCTTATGGAGCACAGTGCTACTCTGCAACACGTGGGATCACTACGAGTCAGAATCACCTCAACAGCAACCGGAACTGGATACCCATCCCATGGGCTACGAGTCAGAATCACCTCAACAGCAACCGGAACTGGATACCCATCCCATGGGCTAGAGAAGATGGGGATGGGTATCCAGTTCCGGTTGCTGTTGAGGTGATTCTGACTCGTAGTGATCCCACGTGTTGCAGAGTAGCACTGTGCTCCATAAGGTTCTCAGTGGCTGATTTTTGGTCTACCCAAGTCTTTAAATTCTTCTCTATCGGGGAATATGGGTCCTCTTAACTCCAGAGGAATTCTCAGCACATCTGCCAGACTTTGTGGGGAGGGTGGAGGAGGCAGGACTCCCAGGAATCGCCATATACGCACACACAGCCATTTCCCATGGAAGCTGATGTATCAGGTATTCAAAGGGTAAAACCCTCCAAGCCCAGGTAAAAAGCAGAAGTTTGAAGCCTACAGAGGGGTGGGGCTTCGGTCCTGGCACGCAGCTGAAAAGGTCTGAGGCAGGCCCTGTCCTGCAGCAGGCCCCCTCCTCTTGCCAGGTGAGGGCAGGACAGATAGATGCCTTAGGATACTTAGAGATCCTGTGGCCCCATCCCACAGCTGCAGTTCTGACTCTGAACACTTGTCTAAGTTTCTCCAACTGGAAAGAAGAGATTACCCCCTTCCCCACTCCACTGCCACTGCCCCCGTCTCCCCTCCAGCCTTCCAGGGAGGCTGCATCCTCTCCCCTCTTTTTTCCTCCCTTCCTGCCCTGAAGCCCTTTCAGCAGGAAAACTTTCTTGGATTAATCCCTCCCATTCTAGGGCATTTGAAGAAGCCTTATAGTGCAGTGGCTGAAAGCACAAGCTTTGGGCCAGCTCTGCCCAAATCACAGCTCTGCCCTTTGGCTATGTGACTTTGGGCTCTTACTTAAAAGTCTCTGAACTTTATTCCCTCATGTGGCCATAAATGGCCTCCAGGATCATGGTGAGGACTACATGGAGTCATGTATGTAAAGTGCCTGGCACAGAGGAGGTGCTTGGCAAATGGCAGCTGGCAGCACTTAGAAGGATGAGCGTGAGAGCTGGGGGTAGGAAGAGAAGAGGAGCACTGGCACCTTCAGGAGGCTTCTGCTTACTCAGAAGAGATAAAGCCAAAGCTACAGTTGGAGAGACTCAGGTTAGCCCTCAGCAGGACTTCCTGGTCTGAGACCTGGAGGAAGTCACATTTCAAATGCCCTGCCTGGTCCAACCTACTCTGAGGCTTGTATCATCATCATCCTAGAGGCAGCTCCGAGGCAGCCGTGGCCGCCCTGCTTGGGAACAGTAGGGGAGGTGAAGAGTTCACTGGGCCCAGGAGCTATAGGCCGAGGGCCTCTCACCCAGCCCCCATGCCCTGGACCAGACCATTGTGGCTGCATAAAAGGTGACGGATGGCTAATGGGGGAGATAACGGGATTCATAAGGGAAATTTATCTGTCACTCCGGTGGTATAAATATGTTTATAGCAGACCAAGGGGAAATGAAGAAGCCCCAATAAATCACCGCGAAGCCACCAGCCACTAATAGGCGAGCGGCAGCGGGAACCCCAGCATTGGCGCTTGCAGACACACCCTCTGGCTGCACGCTAATGGCATGGTGGAGCTGCAAACTCATCAGATCGGAGGCCCAGCCCACACCACGGTGGGACTGGGGCTGCCCTACCTGCCGAGTGGCCACCCCCTTGGTGGATCTGGGCTAGGCCGGACTGGAAGGGCTGAGTGAACAGGACAAGGTGGGTACACAGGTCAGCTTTGGGAGGCCCCGTGGTGCTGAGATTGAGGAGCCTCTGAAGCCAGGCTTGGCCTCAAAACTTGGTGCTGCCCCATCCCAGCCCCTGCCCCGTCCCAGCCCCTGCCCCGTCCCAGCCCCTGCCCCGCTTTGAGTTTCCTCTCTGCGAAGTGGCTTCTCATCCTCAAAAAATTGTTGTAAGGAGTAGAGAGACACCTTGTAAGCGTCAATAAATGGTAGCTATGTTTTGTTTTTTTTTTAATTCTTGGAGTCCCTGGGTGTGGCAAACAGTTAACTTGCTTGGCTGCTCACCAAAAGAAAGGTCCATCCAGAAGCTCCATTCAAGTCCATCCAGAAGCTCCTCAGAAAAAAAGCCTAGTGATCTATTTCAAAAAATCAGCCATTGAAAACCCAATGGAGCACAGTTGTTTTCTGACCACACATGCAGTAGCCATGAGTCAGAATCGACTCAACAAGCAAATGGTTTGGTTTTTTAGTTTTATTCTTATTCTTACCTTAGACTGTGCCTTCCCCTCTTGGGGAAAGAAATGTGTAGACGTGAAAACATTCGTGGATGGCACTGTCCCCATTTTATAGATAAGAAATCTGAGGCTCAGAAGTTAAGAGGCTTGCCTTGGATGACACACCTAGGAAAAGAAAGGCTCTGTTTGAAAGTCCAGACTCTTTCTCCACCCCAGCTAAGATCCTGCCCCTTCTTCAACGCTCCTGGGGGTTCCCTGTCCCCTCAAGGTACCTAGGATTGTTGGGGCCCTGAAGCACTCGAGGTAGAGCCTCAGGCCACCCTGTACAGTAAGGGGCTGGACTCGCCCCAATTCTACAGTTGCTTGAAGCCTTCAATCTGACCTATACAGAGTGCCTCTCCTATTTCATATAAAGATTACAGCCTAGGAAACCCTATGGGGCAGTTCTACTCTGTCATATAGGGTCACTATGAGTCAGAATCGACTCAACTGATACCTAAATAAAACAACTCTCATTCAAACTCCAGGCCCATCTACCGTACCGTCTGGGCTACAGCCTCCGTCCAATGTCCCTCTTGCCCAGGTCACTCCTTCATTCATTTGCTCAGCAAATACTTACAGAGCTCCCTCAGCAAGGCACAATACTAATACTGACCAGGGAGGGCAAGGCCCTGCGCTTATGGTGCTTACAGTCTGGTGAAGAAGTCAGGCCTAGATCATGGAACAGAGTAGTACGCGTACTGAGGCTAAGCAGACCCAGGGGCAGAGGGCCCCAGAGACAGGGGCCTGATCCAGTCCAGGGGTGTGGTAAGCAGGGAACTGGTTACTTCCAAGTAGGGAATCAGAGAATGAGTAGGAGCCAGGTAGAAAAGTATTTCCAGAAGAGGGAACAGCTTGGGGGGTGGGAGGAGGGGAGGCAGGCTGGACTGTCTGGGCCCTCTGGAGATGGTATGGCCATTTCTCTCAAAGGTTTTGATTTCTGTCCTCTGCAACGCTGAGGGGCCAGGCAAACACCCCCATGCCAGGCTCCATCCTTACTTTGTCCCTCACCACCTCTTCCCTCTTCTAATGATTTCCAGCCTGTTATTCTGCTACTGGACACTGGACACCCACTGCTGCCTGCTCCCCAGTTTCCTGCCAGGATAGGGCCTAGCACCTCTGCAAACTGCCCCCACCCATCACTCTGTGGGCCCGGATTTATCCCCAACCCCCCAATTTAGGGGCCTGGGTCTAGTGTGCCCCACCCAGAGGTCCAGCCTCTGCGGGCTGTGGAGGGCCTGGGCCCCAACACTGACACTAGGGGGAGGGGTAGCGGGACCTTTAAGGTGTGAGGAGTCCCTCTGCCCGGAAAGAGGGAGAGACGCTGCCTTTGCTCGGGTCTGGTTCTCTGCGTGTCTCTCTAGACCCCTGTCTCTGTCTCTTCTTCCTGTCCCAGTTTTCTTCTCTCCTGTCTCTGCCTGCCTGTCTCTCCCAGTCCCTTTCCTTGTCGCTCTCTCCCTCCTGGTATCAGGCTCGGTTTCTCCCCGGCTCTCTCCCTCCCGAGGACCCCCTCTCCAGCCGGGCGGGGGAAATAGCTCCGTAAATAGGCGGATGGCCCCAGGCGCTCCGGGCGCAGACACTCGTTTTTAGAGCCGGTAATTGACTCCTTTCAGTTGATAATTCATGGCTTGCATATGCGCTTTAATGCGGACGCCCGGGGACGCGCGGAGGGCGGGGCGGCCCCGTGCGTTGAGCCAGCCGCCGAGGAGCCCGGGAGAGAGCCGGCCGCTGGCCCGATTAGGTCTGGGTCGGTCGGGCCGTCAGGGTTGGGGGGGAGGAGGGGGCGCCTCCGCCAGGGTTCTGTCTGTCTGACCCACCGGAGTCCAGGTCAGGGTGACGGAATCGGAAGTGCGGCGGGTGGGATGGAAAGGGCTGGACAGTCCCTGGGCGCGCGGGGGGCGACGCAGAGCTGGCTGGCGGAGCCTTCGGACTGAATGGGGACGGGAGAAGGGGCAAGCGGACACCCTCTCTATTCCTTCCCCATGGAGCCAAAGGGAAAACTGAGGCCCAGAAAGGGGATAGGTCTTCCCAGCATCTCACAGCGCAGAACCAAAACCAGAACTTAAGGCACTCTGTTCCCAAAGGGCCCTAGCCAAGGAGCTGGTCCCAGCCTTTGTAGAACCTCCCTTCACTCTGGGAATTTCTTCCTGTTTCTAATTCCTCCGCTGGAGTGACCGGCCATATTGCCCTCTCACTCAAAGCAACTCCCAGGTTCGGGGGTGGGGAGGGGCGGGGTGGACTCTAAGTCCACCTTCTGTGGGTCTGTTTCAGGCTGGGGTTGTGGCAGATGTAATCATTATTCCCATCTTACAGATGAAGAAACTGGGGCTTAGGCAAGTTGAGAGACTTGCCCAAGGTCGCAGAGGAGGCACAGCCAGAACCTGGGTGGGTGTGCGTGTGTGTAATAGGAGTGGGAAGGGGAGAAGGAGAGGATGACCTGTCTGGGGAGGTCCCCTATGCATCCACGCTCGGACCTCAGAGAGGCCCCCATGGTGAGGGGATCTGAGACACACAGACCACAGAGTTATTACAGCTGAAGATGGTGCTGGTCAAAAGTCAGAGATCAGGGGTCTGCACATAAACTGGAGCTGGGGCGGGGGGGGGAGGCGGGGAAGGGGTTTGTTGACTCCGAGCACCAACTCAAGAGAAACCAGCCTAGAGGGGCATCTGGCCCCAAGATAGGACTTCTCAGGTATTCAGCCGCTTGGGCTGGTATCTGCCACCCCCTTCCCCCAGGCTAATTTCAGTCAAAACTGGAATTCTGTCCACATCTCTTAAACCCGTTGCCATCGAGTCGATTCCGACTCATAGCGACCCTATAGGATAGAGTAGAACTGCCCTATAGAGTTTCCAAGGAGCGCCTGGTGGATTTGTACCGCCTACCTTTAGGTTAAGAGCCATAGCACTTAACTACAGTCCACATCTCTTAAAATATGTAAATGTTTAACTCAAAGCCCGAGCACTTGGCGTATACTTGTGTCCTCCCATCTCTGTCTCCCTGTCTGCTAGTTTCCCCCGCATGTGAGATGGAATTTGGAGGATGGGCTCTGACTGGGGAAGCCCCGGTCACCCTGAATCTGAGGGTGGAAGCAGCGGATGGCTGGGCCGTCAGAAGCTCAATGCTGCCCTCTGGTGTCCAGACTGTTACAGCAGGGAGAGAGAAGGTAGAAGATACTTCAGGAGAAAACCTCTCCACGCCCACCTTTGCCAATCCCCTTTAGCCTCCATCTTACGGGGGAGGGAGGGCAGGGCACGAGCCCTACTAACCCTGTCTCAAGGGAAACCATGGGACTCCTTCTCCAGGAGCGAACTCAGACTCTGTGGTAGAACCATGGAGATTAGCAATAGCCCTGTCCAACTCTCTCAACACTCCAAATTGTTCCTTTCAGTGTAGGTTGAGTCCAGTCTGCCCTTCTGACGTGATTTCTGGGGTCTTTGTCTTAGTTAAACTCAGGTCTTTTTCTGCCTGAAAAATCCACCATTTGTGTTCAGAGGAAAAAAGTCAAACCTGTTGCTGTCGAGTTGATTCCATCTGACTCATAGTGACCCTATAGGACAGAACTGTCCCAAAGGGTTTCCAAGAAGCAGCTGGTGGATTTGAACTGCCAACCTTTTGGTTAGCAGCCAGGAGGTATTCAACAAATATAAGATGGATGGATGGATGGGATGAATTTCATTCCCTTGCATTGAGATATTATCTCCAGAAGGTCTGTGTTATCAAGCACAAGGAGTAAGTTCATTAGTTTGCCTAGTTAGCTGGAAGTAGGGTTGCAACAGAATAGGATAGGGGAAGGATAAGTTTGGTGGAAAAGGACCTCATGAGAGTTCAGATGAAGGAAAGATCTTTGAGGAGTGGAGGGATCGAGAAAGGCTTCTTGGAGGAAATAGCATTTGACACAGGGCTTGAAGGGTAGAGAAGACAGTGAAGTGTTCAGGTGGAGGGAGGAGCATAAACAAAGGCTCAGAGGTAGAAACACAAGGTGCACTTGCATGGACAAGAAGAGTCCAGTTTGAGGGAATGGAGGGAGGTGGCATCATGGGGTAGAGGAGGAGGATCTTGGGAAGGTGCTGAATCCAGGCTGAGAAATTAACATTTCATGGGAAAAGCACTAGACTGTGAACCAGGGATCTGGGTCCTATCCTGGAGTCTTCCCTGACTGGATTTCACTCCCTCGGCCTTATTCTCTGTAACTGTCTCTAGATAGCAGTAGAAGCCATGACACATTCTTAGTCAGGGCAGTGCGTATGAATCACAGCTCACAGAATGATCAAGCTGTCAGGTACCATGGACCCCTCTGAATCTATCCACCTTGTGATTGTTAAGGCAGTATGTCATTGTTACTGGAATCAAATAAAATTCTTGCCTCTCACTGGTCAAGAATGAGCAGGTAAGGCACGTAGAGTTTTCCACACGAGCAAGTCTTTATTGAAGAGCCTTGCAAGTGGAGACGAGGAGGGCCTAAAGCAATGCTTACCCCTGTCTCACAGAACAAAGGACTTGCCTGGGTTTTTAAAAGTTCTTGGGCGGGAAAAGATTTATGTTTATTCATAGGCATAGGCAGGGATATGTTAACTATGGTACACTTGGAGCAGCTTTCTAAGATGGCACCTGTCCTGGAGGCCTCTGGGATTTGTAGCAGGACTTATTGTGGGGTGTTGTGCCTGCCCAGTCTCTCACTCCCCGAGTTTGATTCCCTGGCTGCTGCTGCAGCCCCTCACTGCCCCTGGTGGAAGGTCACACAGCGGTCATAGGTGGATATTCTGTGCATGTCCCTGGGGCTGATTTTATCCAGTTTCTTCTGTAAGACAACTTTAAAGAAGTTTCCAGGCTATTTTCTGATACCCTGCCCCATTGTTCTGGGGAATGGCTTTGTTTCTGCACCCAGGCCCATTTCCTGTTACTTTGTTTGCAGATTTGGGGGGGCCCTCTGTTCCTTGTCTTATCACCGTGGCTGGGCCATGATTCTCAGTGCTTCAGCAGTTACGATGTAGCTTGGCAGTCGTATAATGATGTAATCACCTCCATGATGAGATCTGATATAATGTGATCACCTCCATGATGGGTTCTGCTGTGAGTAGCCAGTCAGCTGAAAGGGAGCTTCCTTGGGTTGTGGCCCATCCAATGTATGTTGACCTTCTGGCAAAGCTCACTGGCTTTTGCTGAGTTCTGTATCCTGCATTCTGGTCATCAGTATCTGACCTCCAGTTCTTGAGACCTGGGCCAGCACCCTGCCATCTTACCTGACAATCTTGGATTCATCAGCCTTCACAGCCATAAGCCAGCAGCCTGCCATCAGCCCCTGCAGCTACGTAAGTGAGGAGAAGCCCCAGCTTGATGCCTGACACCTAACCCATGGACTTAGGGGGGCTTGCCAGCCTCTACAACTGCATGGATCATTTCCTTGAGATAAATGTCTCTCTCTCTGATTCTCTCTCTCTATATACATATATGGAGCTTTGGTGGTATAGTGGTTAACCAGAAGATCAGCAGTTCAAATCCACCAGTCACTCCTTGGAAACCCAACAGGGCAGTTCTACTCTGCTGTATGGGGTCACTGTGAGTCAGAACCGACTCAATGGCAATGGGTTTGGTGTTTTTTGGTTCTCTCTCTCTATATGTATGTAATACGTATATAGATATACACTTCACTGGTTTTGCTTCCCTAGAGAACCTAGCCTAAGACGCCCCTCAATTTGCATGAGAGAACTGAGGCCCAGATAGGGGAAGTCATACAGCAAACCAGTGGCAGAGCCAGAACTTGGACCAAGTCTTCAGTGTCTCAGTTTGGGGCCCTTTCCCCTCTGCTGCAGTCTGGATGGAGGACTGGGCTGGAGGACAACAGCTGGAGGTAGAAGACTACCAGGAGGCCACAGCCCTACCCAGTCTATAGATCACAAGATTGGCCAGTCAGAAAGTGTTTATTGAGCACCCCTCATCCTGCTCTCCATCTTGGGCCAATCTGGAGAGTCTGTGTATTGAATACCCATACAGAGGGAACACAAAGAAAAGGAATCTGGTGGGCTTTCGGGAGGAAGAGACATGAGAAGGAAGGAACAGCAGAAGTAGACTTGAGTGAGAATCTAGGAAGGCCTCCTGGAGAAGGAGAGGCCTATCATTTGGGTCCCTTCTGGTTCTTGACCAAGGTCTCCACCTCCTTCATGAACCGGAGACACGGCTCCTCTTCCCATGGCAGTGCTATGCACTGCACAGCCACCGGAAGACCCACAGATCCTGCCACTGCCTGTTGGGAGAGAGGGTCAGAACCTGCTTTCTGCTCATAGGCCCTTACCTGGCTGTCATCACCCATGCTGCTCTGGGCTTCTGTACCAAAGCCTGGCCTAGGTTATGCATCAGCCAAACATCTCATCCCCAATCTGCATTAAAGTAGAGATGTCCGGGACCTCAGAGTTCCAGGCTTCCTCAGCACTCAGTGAAATCTGGAAAGACTGTTCTGACTTTTTGTCTACAGTTCTCCAGGGTTAAGGTGTAAAATTTGATCCCTATGCAGAGAGCTGGGTCTGTAATGATGAAATATAAAACCGAACATCTACCCAGTGTCCTCAGCAAGGGAAAGGACGTGCAGACACAGAGCCTGGAGCTAGTGTCCTGATGTTCTGATGCAGTTTCTGCAGTGAGAAGTAAGCCCCGTGCCTTGACCCCAAACACAGGCCCAGGAACATGGGGTAGAGCTTGAGTCCCTGCTGTGAAATCCAAGCATACTTGTAGGAATTCAAATATGCTTTCATTGCTTTATGAGGATACCATATAAGCCCGTTTTTTGCCTTTGTCTCTGGAGCCAGACCACAGGGTTTCAAGTCCTGGCTCCTTCACTTCAACTAGCTGCGAGGCTTTGGGCAAGTCTCTTAACCTCTCTGGGACTCTGTTTCCTCATTTATAAAACAAGGATAACCTACCTCACAAGACAGTTGTGGAATTGAATGATTTTATATATATATAGTACTTTTAAATAGCTCCTGGAAGTAGTAAGAGCTCAAGACACGTTAGATAGTATCATTATTGTTACTTTCTCAGAATTCAGGTCAGCAGTTCCACTGGGTAACTCTAGAGCTAAAATCAATTTCCAGAAAAGATAAGTTTCTTCATGTCTGTCTCAGACATGCATACTTCTCAGAGTCAGGCTCTCCCCCTCGTCCCCCTACCCTCCTCACCAAAATCAGAGCTGTTATTTTAGACTGCAATTAAATAGGTCCAGGGTGATGTTTCTTCTTATGAACTCCCTCCCTAATTAGTAATAGGGTAAAACCTGTGAAAGATGGAAACTGTTTAAGGTGGAAACTCATCAGCGAAGGAAAACTCAAATATTTTCCACTAAAGGGAGCAATAGAAAAGTCGTAAGACTGCACCCTGTTAAAGACAAAAAAACTTGCGAGGCCCTGAAAAGCAAGGCAGTCCCATCGAGTTCCAACTCTCACAGGTTTCACTGTAGTAGCTTATTATTGAACACTTTCCACATGCAAGGCCTTGTGCTAACTGCTTCACCCTCTTTTTCTGATTTAACCTTTAGCACAACCTTGCAATTATTCCCATTTTCCTGCCAAAGAAACTGAGGCCTAGAGAGGGGCAGTGTCCTGTCAAGTCTCTCAGTAAACTGTTAGATAATATCCAGGGACCTCTGCCCTGCTCCACCCTCTTTGCCTCTAGGATAGATTTGCTCTACAGAAGTGTCAAGTGTCACTGGTTTTGCAAAGTACTTTCCTCTGACAAGGACAGGGACTGACTTGGAGATTCAATGGTGTGTCCTCAGGGATCAAGTGAAACTGTAGCAGAAGTGATAAAGGTTAAACACTAGGAAGAACCACCCCGCACCCCCATCTGTCCCAACTAGTACTGAAGCAAGAAAATCGATCCTGGTTTGTGCCCCTGGGGGAGTGGAGCGGAGAAGGAAACTGACCTTCTGGAAATTTTTGTCAGTTTCATCTCTGTAGTATCCCTTGTACCCTTCCAGCTCCTCTTCATCCTCTGATGTCTCGGTGGTGACAGGCACCACGCCCACGGGGAAATTCAGGAGGTTGTACAGGCACATGTAGGAGGTGGTTTCTGCAGGGAAAAACCAGGTAAACCCAGAAAACAGGCAGCTAGAGAAGACTCTGGTGGGGAAAGAATTATGTGTGCGCCCCCTCTCAGTCCTTCTTGGAACTGCATGTCTCTGGGCTTAAAATGGCCAGTTCAGTGCCAGGAGCCTGACAACTGCCTCCTTCTTGTCAAGTGCTTTGCCTCCCTGTCTCACGCTTTCCCAAAGGTGGAGAGAAGAAGAGAATAGGCATTATCGAAGCCTTACTCAGTGCCAGGCACTGTGCTGGGCTCTTTGCATTGCCAATACCTTGAATCCCCTCCACCCCCGTGAGGTGGGGCTTACTATTCCCAGTGTACAAATGAAGAAACTGAGGCTCAGTGAGGTTAGATGACTTTTACAAAGCTGCACATTGAGTGGGTAGCGGAGGATTCAGCCCATGTCCTTCAGTGTACTGGACTACAAGATAGGAAGTTTCTGCGTTGAAAAGAGAGCCCTTCTGTGCAGCCATCTATGTGCAGGGAGTGAGTATCAAAGAAGTGGTGGTGATGCCAACAGGACATCAGAGCAGTGCCAGGTGTGGGATGTGCTTTTGGCCAGCCACTGTGGGGGGACCTGGGGAGGATATTTTCTTAAGGTTAGGGGAGAGGAGTTTGGTCTTAGGGTTGGGGTTGGGGTTCATTCTGCATTGAGCATCCCTTCTGAGACCAGCATCTGTGCTGGTCATGGGACCCAAAAACCCATTGCCACTGAGACAATCCTGACTCATAGTGACCCTATATGACAGAGTAGAACTGCCCCATAGGGTTTCCAAGGAGTGGCTGGTGGATTCAAACTGCTGACCTTTTGGTTAGCAGCTGAGCTCTTAACCACTGCGCCACCAGGGCTCCATGTGACCCAGGGACACCTCAGATACTGGCCCTGTCGTCAGCCCTGCATTACAGTTTGGCTGAGCTGAAGACACCTTTGAAGTGGGGGCAGCAGAAAGCATAGTAAGAGTGAATGAAGCCATAAAAAGAATGAAGCTCTGCTTCGAAGGCCAGAGTAGCAGGGGTGGGGATCTGGGGGCTATGGTTTCAGGGGACATCTAGGTCAACTGGCGTAACAAAATCTATTAAAACATTCCACATCCCACTTTGGTGAATGGCGTCTGGGGTCTTAAATACTAGCAAGCAGCCATCTAAGATGCATCAATTTGTCTCAACCCATCTGGAGCAAAGGAGAATGAAGAACACCAAAGACACAAGGTAATTATGAGCCCAAGAGACAAAGAGGGCCACATAAATCAAAGACTACATCAGCCTGAGACCAGAAGAACTAGATGGTACCCGGCTACAACTGATGACTGCCCTGACAGGGAACACAAGAGAGAACCCCTGAGGGAGGAGGAGAGCAATGGGATACAGACCTCAAATTCTTGTAAAAAGACCATACTTAATGGTCTGACTGAGACTAGAAGGACCCCGGAGGTCATGGGCCCCAGACCTTCTGTTAGCCCAAGAAAGGAACCATTCCCAAAGCCAACTCTTCAGACAGAGATTGGACTGGACTATAGGATAGAAAATGATACTGGTGAGGAGTGAGCTTCTTGGCTCAAGTAGACACATGAGACTATGTGGGCAGCTCCTGTCTGGAGGAGAGATAAGAAGGCAGAGGAGACAGAAGCTGGGGAATACAGGGTGGAGAGGATGAGCGTGTTGTCTCATTAGGGCAAGAGCAAATAGGAGTACATAGCAAGGTATATATAAATTTTTGTATGAGAGACTGACTTGATTTGCAAACTTCTACTTAAAGCACAGTAAAAAAAAGTTCTAATACACACTACAACATGGATGAACCTTGCAAACATTATGCTAAATAACTGACAGATGAGTGGTAGCAAATGAAATAAAACAGACACAAAAGAACAAATATTGTATAATCCCATTTATATGAGATATCTAGAATAGACAAATGCTTGGAGACAAAGTAGATTAAGGGTTACCACAGGCTGGAGGAGGGAAAGTGAGGAATTATTGCTTAACTGGTACAGAATTTCTGTTTGGGATGAGGAAAAAGTTTTGGAAACAAATAGTGTTGATGGTTGTACAATATTGTGAGTGTGATTAACCCCACTAGATCGTACACTTGGAAGTGGTTAAAATGGCAAAATTTATGTTGTAAATATTTTACTACAATTAAATGAAGTCCTGACACTTTTGTAGGAACATCTGCTACAATACGTATGAACCTTGGAAGCATTATGCTGGTGAAATAAGCCAGTCGCAAAAGGACAAATATTGCGTGATTTACTTATATGAAATATCTAGAATAGGCAACTGTTTGGAGAGCAAAGTTTATAAGTGGTTACAAGGGAGGGAAGGGGAAAGGAAGACACGATGCTTTTAGAGGATACTAAATTTAATTTCTTAATTGTGCTCATTGAAGAACCTGCACCTAGATCAAGAGGCAACCATTTAAACAGAACAAGGAGATACTAGGTGGTTTAAAGTCAATTTATTCAATCTGTATGCTGAACAAATAATCTGAGAACTGGACTATATGAAGAACGGGGCATCAGGATAAGAGGAAGACTCATTCACAACCTGCGTTACGCAGATGAAACAACCTCTCTTGCTGAAAGTGAAGAGGACTTGAAGCACTTACTGATGAAGATCAAAGACTACAGCCTTCAGTATGGATTACATCTCAACATAAAGAAAACAAAAATCCTCACAACTGGACCAATAAGCAACATCATGATAAATGTAGAAAAGATGGAAGTTGTCAAGGATTTCATTTTACTTGGATACACAATCAATGCCTAGGGAAACAGCAGTCAAGAAATCAAACGATGCATTGCATTGGGCAAACCTGCTGCAAAAGAGCTCTTCAAAAGTGTTAAAAGCAAAGATGTCACTTTAAGGACTAAGGTGCGCCTGACCCAAGCCATGGTGTTTTCAATCACCTTATATGCATGCGAAAGCTGGGCAGTGAATAAGGAAAACAAAAGAAGAATCGACACCTTTGAATTATGGTGTCAGGGAAGAATATTGAATATACCATGGACTGCCAAAAGAACGAACAAATCTGTCTTGGAAGAAATAGAGCCAGAAGCCTTCTTAGAAGTGAGGATGGTGAGACTTTGTCTTACATACTTTGGACATGTTATCAGGAGGGACAAGTTCCTGGAAAAGGACATCATGCTTCGTAAAATAGAGGGTCAGCGAAAAAGAGGAAGACCCTCAATGAGATGGATTGACGCAGCGGCTCCAACAATGGGCTCAAGCATAACAGCGATCAGGAGGATGGTATGAGACCAGGCAGTGTTTGCTCTGTTGTACACAGGGCCGCTATGAGTCAGAACCCATTCAATGGCACCTAACAACAACAAGCTTCTATTAAGTCTGATGGAAAAATTTAGGAATGGTTAAGGGTGATGGTTAAACAACATGATGAATATAATTAATGTTCATGTGAAGATTATATAAAAGGGAAATGCTTTGTTATCCATATATTTACCACAATCTTTTTAAAAAGGAAAAAAAAAGTGAATATATATATGCTAAGTGAAAAAAGCCAGAGACAAAAGCCTCATACCTTATGATTCCATTTATATAAAATTTTAGAAAAGGCAAAACTATGGTGACAGAAGTCAGATCAGTGGTTGCCAGGGGCAAGGTGGGGTGGGGTAAACTGCAAAGAGATATGAGGGAAATCTGGAGGATGATAGAAATATTCTGTATTTTGATTGTGGTGGGTTTATACAACTACATACATTTGTCAAAACTCACCAACTACACACTGAAAAGTGATGAATTTCATGCATGCAAGTTATACTTCAATAAAGTTTCTTTTTAAAGTGAATGAAATTGGGAGAGGCTGCTGAGAGGTGTGGGGTTCCTTTTGGGGCTGATGGAAGTGTTCTGGAGTTTGTGGTGATGCTCGTACAACATTGTAAACATACTAAAATCCTCTGAATTGTGAGCTTTAAAATGATTTTTATATTATGTGAATTTTATCTCAATTTTAAAAATTGCAAAAATAAAAGTGAATGGAAACAGGTCAGGGCCACAGGGGCTTCAACAGGACCCAGGAGTCCCAGACTCCTCAAGCTTGATGCCACCAGAACCCAGTGCTCTCTCACCCACTGTTTTGGCAGGATAGCCTATATAGAAGGTGGGGTCCAGAGCTGGCGCCAACAGCACATCCAAGTTCAGGGATCTCCACTTGGCTATGAACTCTTGCTGATATTCCTGCAGGGACAGTGGGGAGAGGGGCAGGACCACCAGAGGTCACAATTTGCCAGGCAAGGTCAGGTGCTGCCAGGCAGAAATGGGTTAGATACCAGGAAGAACTCCCAGGCTATGAGATTTGGGCTGTGATATCTGGAGAGGGGCAGAGTCTTTCCGAGTGCCCAGGTGACCGGATGGGAAGGGGAATCTCAGGCTACAGTGATTTGGAGACAATGTATCCCAGCCCCAGGGGAATAGACCAGCTTCTCAGGTCACCAAACCTCCCCATCCAGGTCTAGCTGGGCCTCTCCTGGAGGCCATGGCATTGTTCTACCCCGTCTGGCCACCCTTCACCACCAGGTCTCTGCTGCCCCTGCCCCAGCAGCCCCTTGAGGCCTCCCAGGCACAGTTACCTCCACTGCCATGTGCTGCTTCCACAGTTTCATGGGTGTCCTAAGGGAATCCGGAAGAAGCTGAGAAGTCCAAAAGTCAGCACAGGAGGGGCCCTTTTACACAAATGGGGAGATGGCACCCAAGAGACAGGGACTGGACTCAATACAGGCTGCAAATCAGCTAGTGGGCTGGGAGGGACCCTGCATCTTGTCCCCATGGCCAGGACACCCTGCCTGCTCAAGGTTCCCAGGAGCACACATCCCCTGGTCATACACCCCCCGCGGCCAGCCACAGGGACTCACAGGCTCTCCCAAAAGCCACAGTCACTTCCCCTAACCTGTCAGACCCCAGCAGAGCCCTCAGACCACCTCAGTTCCAACTCAAACCACTACCTCAACCCCAACCCCCACCAGGCCAAGCCCAACAGCAAACCTAACGCCATCTCTGTTTCTAATCACACCTCAATTCCAACCTTAATCCCAACCTACATCCACGTCTATCTCCACCCCCAATCGCAACTCAAACCAACTCCAATCCCAGGCTCAGTCTTAAACTCAACTACAGCCAAAGCCTAACCTTAACGTTAACCTCAACCTTTACTTCACCTAATCCAAATTCTAGCCAACTCTCATATTTTAACTCCAAATCAAACTCCAGCCCCAAACCAGCCCCATTCCCAACCCTAATCAAAAATCTAAATTTAGCCCTAATGTCAGACATGATGCCAGAACATTAATTGGATCTCAAGGTCTAAATAGCTCCCCTCGATTGACGCCAGCTCTAACCACATGCCCCTCATTCAACTCTCACCATCCCATGGAAAACCCTTGTGGGCAGGGGCTGGACTTAGGGAGACTCAGCCACTCACCCCACTCCACGAAGCTCTTCCAAAGTCTGGCTAGCCTGGGGATCCTAGGGGTGGGACGAGATGGGGAGACCAACTTCAGAAACCACAAGAAAACAGCCAGGGGGTCCAGGGAGAACAACACTGCTCAGACACGCCAACACGGAGCCTTCTGCTCCTCAATAGCCCCCACAACCTCGACAAGCCCTGAGCCCCCCTCTGAGCCCCCATCCTCTCATGAACTCCCCTTCCCTCTATCTGAAACCCCTTTCTTCACTCTGGGATGCCTCCCTCCTCTCTGAACCTCCTGTCTGAAGCTGCTCTCCTCCCTGGATTCCCCCTTCTCTCTTTTAGGCCCCATCCGTCCTTCTGAATTTTAGTTTCTCTCCCCCTTTTTAAATACCCTTTCTGGATCCTGTCCCTTCTCTAGGCTTCACCCCTTCTCTGACTGCCCTGCCCCTTTTGTGAGCCCTATTTCTTTTCTTAGCCTCTTCTCTCTCTCATGCTGGATTCCTCCCAACTCTGGGTCCCTCCCCGCTCTGAGCCCGCCCCCTGCTTGGCCCACACTTACTATGTACTTCAGGATCTGGGACAAGAACGACTTGAGTAGGTCTGGCAGGCGGAGTATACTGACCACCCTCTTTATGCAGGGATCCACAATGTCCCCCTCCCTGAAGAACCACAGTCAAAAATCTGGCCAGTTACATCCTTTCAGCCCACTCCCACACCCATCCATAGACAAGCCACGGAGGGGGATCAAACCAAGAAAACATACCACCCCTGCTCCTGGAGCACATGCATCCTGAGGACAGGGTCTGAGTGGGAGACTTGCTGCCTAAGGTCACACGATTAGCCAGATGCACCCCAGCCCAGGCCCCCAGGATCCCGCCTAACACCCAGCCCCCTTGTTCATCCTAATCAACCATGCCTCTTCCCTGAGTCCCGACAGATAGCAAACATACAGCTTCTGCAGAAGGGTGGCTCCTCCATCAGCATACAGGCCCCCTGTGAACAAGTTCTCCATGGCATACTCTATGTGGGGGGGGGGGTGGAGAAGGGGATGACCTAGGGAGACAGAAGCTGAGTCAGGGCTTGGAGCTCCTCCCACTTCACACTGTTCTCTGCATTCCCCAGGATTTAAAGAGGGGACGCCATATGAACCCAGTTCACCTCCACTCACCTCAGCATGGTGTGGGAGGCCTACTGGCTGGTCCCTCTCCTGCTACACCCCCTTCCTCAGCCACGCACAGCAGGTGTGACAGAATTAAAGCTGCCCTCACTCTCTGCATGCTTTACTGTGATACAGACACTGTGCCAAGTGCTTGACATGTATGAGCTCATTTCCTCCTCACAATCATCCCCTGTGGTAGAAAACTGAGGCTCAGGGAGGTTAAGAGACTGGTCCAAGATTATATAGTAGGTATTTGACAAGCCAGCATTCTCAAAGGAGTGATGAGATTGGGACAAGCCACTGGGGCCAAGGGAGGCAGGGAGACTTTTGAGGATAGAGACCTCCTCATAGCCATTGATGAAAGCAGCGGAGACCCAGGTTAAGGGGGTTATAGGAGTGAGTCCCTGTGCCCTCACCACTGATGAAGAAAGGCACAAAATCATGATGCCTTCCTTACAGAGTAGCACCACCTGCCCCTGCCTCCACCCTACTCAATTTTCCCCAGGAAGCTTAGGGGGAACACAATTATCTCAGCAGCCCAAACTCAGACATATCCTCCTTTCTCTCCAAACAGGGCTCAGCCCAGCATTTTCTCACTGGTCCAACCTCTCTCCCCCGCCCAGCCCCCCACCCTAACCAGGGGTAGGTGAGTCTACCTGGTGTCCTGCATCCTGAAGCAGCTTGGAGATGAGATGCACGGTTCTGGCCATGCTGGGGGATGGCTGAGTGAAGCCATCTGTCTCGTAGTAGCCGATTAGCAGGGGCCGGGGTACTGGAATACACCTGGAGGCATAAGGGGCTAGGTGGTGCTCTGAGGGGATATTGGGCTAGGGGTAGGATAGCCCTACTTTATCTAGGAGCCAGACTTCTAAGCCAGGGTCTTAGGCTATGGCTCTCCTTACCCAGGGAGGGATCCATAAGGGTTCCTGAAGAGTCTTTTGGGGCCTCCCTATATATTCTCCAGGCTCTAGGTCCTCTGGAGAAACTCCTGGAAGGATGATGAATGGATAGGGGAATGGGTAATTGGGTAGATGGAATGAATAGGTAGATGTTAGAAAGATTCATGAATAGGCTAATGGATGTATGTATAAGATAGTGGATGGGTGGTGGGTGGGCAGAGGGTTGAATGTATAAAAGGGTGGACAAATGAGAGGTGAGAGGTGAGTGAGAAAATGAATAGACACAAATATCTTTGAGCTAAAGAACTGTCAAGACAGGATGAGGCTGAAGGGATAAGTAATGGATGACAAACGATGATCCAGGTTGATAATGCTAGAATGGGTGTAGAGAATCAGATGAATAAACATTGGCTGATAGATACAATTCCCTATTGCTCTGGAACCATACAGACCTGAGTTCAAAGCACGGCTCTGCCAGTTATTAGCTATATGATCGTAGACAAGTCATTTCACTTCCCCTCATTTTCCTCATCTGTAAAATGGGAAGAGCAATGCTCAGTCTATACAGTGTTAGGATAAAGTACAAAGTGCCTAGCACATAATAAAAAAACAAACCAAAGCTGTTGCCGTCAAGTCAACTCCGACTTATAGCGACCCTATAGGACAGAGTAGAACTGCCCCACAGGGTTTCCAAGGAGCACCTGGTGGATTTCCAAAAAAACCAAACCTACTGCCGTCAAGTTGATTCCGACTCATAGCAATCTTATAGGGCAGAGTAGAACTGCCCCACAGAGCTTCCAAGGAGTGCCTGGTAGATTCAAACTGCCAGCCTTTTGGTTAGCAGCTGTAGCTCTTAACCACTATGCCACCAGGGTTTCCTAGCACATAATAATAAAAAAAAAATACCAATAAATATTTGTTGAATGAATGAAGACTGCCGGTGCTGGAAGGGCATGAAGTGATCTTCTAGTCTAATCTCTTTATTGTACTGAGGACCCCTTTATTGATTGAGACCTAGAGAAGGGATATGACTTGGTCAGGATCATCCAGAGGGTTAAAAGCCAGCTTAACTGAATGCTAAGCTCTCTGAATCACATCAGCTAAGTATTCTGCCTGTGTGTGTTGAGTATGTGATGTTGGAGTTCCTCTTTGGGGGCAATTACAGCTATGGTTCCAGGTGACATATTCCAGATGCAAAGAAGTTGGCATTCTGCAGAGGTGGAAGATAAACATGACTAGTGCTGGGCTTCTCAGTCACTGCACCTTGGGGCAGGAAAGGTATTCACAGGGGGTAGGGTCATAGCAGATGGGCCGATGGTGGATAATAGGAGGGAAGGGAGAGGAGCCCCCCAGCTCTCCTCTCCCACCCGGCTCACCTCCTCCCTGAAGGGCTTGTGAGGTACAGTTGGGTCCAGCCAGTGCATGTCCTCACTCAGCAGAGCTCTCAAGCACAGTGCCAGGCTCTCCACATCCCCGGCCAGGGGGCCAGCAACTGTGGTCACTGAACAGAGAAGAGAGGAGAGAGGCAGACCTTTCATTCATTATGCCCTGAGGACCCCCACTACCTGGGCTCCAAAGGTGGGGTCCAGAGCCATGATCGGAGCCAAATAAAGAAGCTCTGGTGCCATCTCGGGTCAGGGGTTGATGAGAGGTAGGGTTGGTAGACTGACCACAGCAGCTCTGGGTTTCTGACGGGAGAATCTCATCTGGGACAGAGCATCAACACACTGTAAGAGAGATTAAAGCTAGACAGTGGGAAGCACTTCTTAGTGGGGCAAGAGTCTTTGAACTAGGGGAGGTGGGAGGCCATGTAGTCCCCTCTCCCAGACACCATCATCACTAGGAGGGCTGAGTTGTCTGGAGTGAGGAGCTGAGTGAAATATCTTTGGAAGAAAGCCTGGAAAACCTCTCTTCGATTTGGTGTGGATGCAGGCACAGACAGGCTTACCTGATTTCTTGCCCTTAACAGCAGCAGCAACTCCAGTGTAGCTGCAAAACCCCACCCATTCAGAGCCCAGCTCAGCAACTGAGGGAGTGCTTGAGCACCCAACAATATGCTCCCCCGGCGCCCACCACACAGAACAGAAACTGCTTCAAACCCCCCATGACTCTCTACTACTCTGATTTCCATGACTGCTCTTTCAGGCTCTAAATAAGGGTTAGTTTCTCCTCCCTTGCCCAGCCTCCAAAAGTCTAAAGTCTAGGCTTTTAATAAATCTCTCTTGAAGAAAATGTCAGCTTCATCCCATGAATCCCCACAAGTTTTGACTCTCTCCTAGAGCAACAATCAAATTCTGCTTAAGCCATTTCAGTGTCTAAGAACACAACAGGGCCAAGGGCTGGGTCTGAAAGTCCCCTGTGTCTCCAGTACAGTAGCCACCACAGTATGAGTACTCAGAGTGTGTTTGAAAGATGGATGGATGGTTGGATGGTTGGATGGATGGATGGATGGGTGGGTGGATGGATGGATGGATGGATGGATGGATGGATGGATGGATGGATGGATGGATGGATGGATGGATGGATGGATGGATGGATGGATGGATGGATGGATGGATGGATGGATGGATGGATGGATGGATGGATGGATGGATGGATGGATGGATGGATGGATGGATGGATGGATGGATGGATGGATGGATGGATGGATGAAAGGAAAGATAGATATATGCATGAATGAATGAAAGAAAGAAAGGATGGATGTATAGCTTTTCAAGGGCTGGGATATTTGTCCATTTTGTTCACTGATGTATCCCTAATACAGTGCCTGGCACAGAGTAAGCAGTCAATAAGCATTTGCTGAATAAATTAAATGGTGGCTAAATGGTGAAACTGGTGATAGATACTGGGTTGATGACTGCATGGGTAGATGAATGGATGAAGGATTGGAGAGTTGTATAATTAGAGGAATTGGTGAATGGGTAAGGGAGAGAGTAGGTGGATGGATAGATGAGTGAATGAATGATGAATGAATGAATGAATGAATGGAAGGTCTAGTCCACCCCCACCTGGACCAAACATTGTATGCTTAGCTATGGCTGAGACAGGAGTCACTCTGAAGCCCTCCTACATCCAACTATTTCCCCTAGTACTGAGCTGGGTGGATGGGAATTGATAAGTAGAGCAGACCTTCTACTCCCCCAGGCCCCTGGTTCCTCTAGACTGGCTGAGTCCACCCCACCACCAGCACCACTGAGTACCTGAGGTGACCACAGAAAGAGGCTGGTATGCGGATGCTGCCCCCTGTGTCAGTACCCATGCCTAGGATGGAACCCCCTTCTGCCAGCAGAGCTTCTTCACCCGCTGAAGAGCCCCCAGGTGTCTTCTTTAAGTTCAAGGGGTTCAGAGTCTGGCCATAGATGGGGTTGGAACAATCAAAGCTAAAGGAAGAAGAAGAGGGCTGAGAGGTGTGGGGCGTTACTGGGACAAACCACTCCCTCCCCATGTAGAGCCTGACACCCCTCAGGAATCAACCCCAGGGATTCTTTGGCTCCAGTGGTTCCTTGAGCTCCTCTCTGATCTCTCTTCCTGCTGGAGTGAGGAGTTGCTGCTTCAGGATTGACCAGGCCCAGACACCAACCACAGCTCTTAAAATCAGGACCAAGGAGCCCACAGATCAGTTGCAGCTGGAAACCCTGGTGCCGTGGTGGTTAAATGCTGCAGCTGCTAATCGAAGGGTCGGCAGTTCCAATCCACCAGGCACTCTTTGGAAACTCTATGGGGCAGTTCTACTCTGTCCTATAGGGTCGCTATGAGTTGGAACCGACTTAACGGCGATGGGTTTGGTTTTTTTTTTTTTTTTTTGGTTCATCAGAAAAATAGACACACTAAAGGCTGAAAGGAGAAGAGAGAGAATAGGGGATGAGATTGGAAAGAGAAGCCAGGATAGAAAGAAAGATGTAACCTTTCAGAACCTCAGGGGCCAAAGGGACCTTAGAGACCATTGAGTCTACCCACACATTATAAGATGGGGAAAGCAAGGCCCAGAGAGTAGAAAAGACTTGCTCAAGAACTTGAGGTCTGTAGGACTGCCTTCCACCTCACCCTCTACCCTGAGTTTGGGACTTTAAAGAGTTGTTTCTGCCCTTGGCCCAGCCCCAGCCTCCAGACTACCCATTTCAGAAATCTGAGCATTGTCTGGGGGATGTTGGTTTTAACAAAGGGAATAGCTCCCTGGGCCTTCAGCACTTTTACGATGACCCCATCCTTGGCTGCCGGCTTCTCCAAGAACTGGGCGATGCCACACGTAGAGTCATGGCCCTGCAAGGAAGGAACATTACCTTCAGCCCATGAGAGTCAGGGTAGAATCACCCAGCCTGCAGGCTCTTGTCTCCACTCCGCTCCCACTGACATACAATCTCATGCCCTCTGAGACACAAGCACTGCAAACTTAGGAGAGTTCACAGGTGGCAAGGTAACATGGCAGTTAAAAGTTTGGGTTTCGTGTACACTTGAGATTGTGTTGGCAACTCTTGTCTGGAGGGGGGATGGGAGGATAGAGAGAGAGGGAAGCCGGCAAAATTGTCAAGAAAGGAGAGACTGAAAGGGCTGACTCAAGACGGGGAGAGTAAGTGGGAGTAGGGAGTGAGATGTATGTAAACTTATATGTGACAGACTGATTGGATTTGTAAACGTTCACTTGAAGCTTAATAAAAGTTATTATAAAAAAAAAAAAAAAAAAAAAAAAGTTTGGGTTTGAAATCCCAGCACTGCTATTTTCTAGCCGTGTAGCATTGGTTAAGTAAAGTGTCCAATGTCACGCACCCAGATGCCCATAGGCTCAGTGGTGAATGCATGTGCAAACACACATACATGCACACATGTGCACATAAACCCCAGAGCTCACCATGCAGTCAAAGGGGTCCTTGAGGGTTATGGGGACCCCATAAAGAGGACCTCTCTCACTCTTCTTGAGCTTCTTCAGCTCCTGCAGTTGCTCCTCACATTCCTACAGGAAATCCGTCAGGCAGGTCACCTCCTGGTACACCTGCAGTGCCTGAGCACATGGAGGTGGACCAGATGAGGGGCCCCGGGTGAGGGCAGGGCTGGGGCAGTGCACTCAGTCCCTCTAGCCCTTTACGCCTCCCTAACTCACAGCAGCATAGAAGGGACAGATGACTGTGCATTGCCTCCCACCCTCAGCTGGGTGCAGCAGCATGGAGTTACACCTGCCCCCAACTCCTCTCCTCTAAGTAGAAAAATGGTAGGCAGCAACACCCTACCAAGCCAGAGTCCCAGGTTTGGGTCCTGCTCTTTGACCGCCACCTTCTCCAAGTAGCTACAAAGGACGCTCTCTAGACTCAGCTCTTCATTCCGAAGCTTTTGGGCTAATATCACCAGGGGCAGCTCCAAGATGGGCCCAGGATCTAGGCCTGGCTCCTACAGAGATGGGGTGGGACAGGCAGATATCAGAGACTCACCACTTGACATCACACAGCACACATTTCATTGGACATACAGTTGCACACACGTCCATGTACTCAGTTCCTGTGCCCATTCTGAGTGTTAAAAAACATTTCCTGTCTTGTCTGTAGGTTGGTATGAAAGTCCTCAGGGGCACAGATATTCTACCTGTCTCTGCCTCCCCAGTGTGCAGCTCAGGGCCTGGCACAGAGGCAGGCCTGCCCCTTTGTATTGCTATTCAGAGGGGGCACCACTGGAGTGACAGTGGCCCTAGAAACATCTTGGGACTCAATGGTTATGGAAAATGAGGTTCAACTCTGTGTGGTTTGCCTTCAGGGGACACCCCAGGCATCCCACTGAATCCTCCTATCCAGTCCTCCCACCCTTGCTAATCTGACCTGGGGGCAGGGTGAGAGTCCAGCATGGATGGCAGGAGAGCTGGGGTCCAGCCCTAACTAGCTAGGTAACCAAGAGAGACTCTTCCCCTCCCATGGCCTGGGCCTCCTCAGGCATGGAAGGCCTAGAACTTCCCTCAGAATCATGAGTCAACCTTGCCAGGTAACTATGGACAATCTCCTCAATCACTCTGAGCCAGTCTTTCAGGGTATGAGGGCAAAACTGACAGGAGAAGGTGGGACATGAAAAGGACAACATTTTCTTTCCTCTGTCTCCTCAGTCCTGGTGAAGACCCTGGTCTCATCAAACTGGACTCTGTGTTGGGTGGAAACCAGCATAGGTGGGCCTTCTTGATCCTGAGGAGGAGTGGTAGAAAACAAAGGGATTTCCCTGGGAGATTAGGGGCTCCCTAACTCCATTTTCTCTTCGTTCATTCACTCTGCAAACCACCACAGTCTGGCTTCTGCCCTCCCCGCTCCCCTGAGTTCCTACTGTCTGAGATCTCTAAGGATTCTTGGTTAAATCTCTTGGATTCTTCTCAGTCCTCATCTTACTCTCCTTTTCAGCAGTACCTAACTCTCAGAAACTCTCTCCTGAAAACTCTGTATACCCCGTCTTAGTTATCTAGTGCTGCTATAACAGAAATACCACAAGTGGATGACTTTAACAAAGAGAAATTTATTCTCTTACAGTTTAGGGGGCTAGGAGCTTCTCAGCTCAGGGACCCCGAGTCCAAAAGACGTGCTCTGCTCCCAGATCTTCTTTCTTGTTGTATGAAGTCCCCCTCTCTCTGCTTGCTTCTCTTTTCCTTTTATCTCTTATAAGATAAAAGGTGATGCAGACCACATCTTAGGGAAACTCCCCCTTGCACAAGATCAGGGCTTTGACCTGAGTGAGGATGTTGCATCCCACCCTAATCTGCTTTAACATAGCAATGATTGTGAAGATGGCTTAGGACCAGGCAATGTTTCGTTCTGTTGTACATACGGTCACTATGAGTCAGAACTGACTGAACAGCACCTAAAAACAACAAAAATCTTACCTCATTAACCACAGGCAGAGATTAGGATTTATAACACATAGGAAAATTACATCAGATCACGAAATGGAGGACAGCCACACAATACTGGGTTTCATGGCATAGCAAAGTTGACATACATTTTTGGGGGACACAATTCAATCCATAACATTTCACACTTTAGCCCCCAAAAATTCATGTCCTTGTCACATGTAAAACACATTCACCTCATCATATCTTAGCAAAAGTCTTAAATCAACTCCAAGTCCAAATTCCCTCCTGGGTCAAAATTCCTCTTCATCTGTGAAATCTAGAATACAAGTTATCTGCTTCCAAAGTACAGTGATGGAACAGGCACAAGGTAGACATTTCCATTACTAATGGGAGAAATTGGAGGGAAAGACGGGGTAGCAGGCACCAAGCAAGTCAGCAGAACACATTACGTTAGCTCTCAAGACTTGAAAATAACCCTCTGTTCTCTGAGACCATTTAGGCAATGGCCCTGCGCTTCAGACTCTGGGTGTTGGCCACAGTCTCTGGATTCTGGGTGCAGGCCCCTTGGCCCTGGGCTTCAGCTCTGCCTTCCAGGGCTGCTGGGATGGCAACTCTGCTCTCGTAGTTCATCTGAGTCACAACCCTACCCCCTTGGCACTGGCAGGCCCCATTCTTCTGCCCCTTGGGCAGGGCAACCCTGACCCCTCAGCCTGGGGCATGAGATCTGGCCTCATCCCACTGGCACTCGTGAAAGGCCCCACACTCTGGAATCAAGTTGGTGAAGATCTGACACTTTGAAACCTAGGAGGCTGTGGCCCCACCCTTTGAAACCCCAGAGGTTATGGCCCTAATCTTTGAGACTGAGGCAACTCTGCTTCCTGTGTTCTTGTAGTTTCAGCTTCTGCTTCCTGGTCCCTTGGACTCTAGGCCCCTCAGGCTCTTGGGCTGGCCCAGTGTCTGCCCTGCTGAGGCAAGTGTTCCAAAACTCTTCAGCTCTGCCAATAAGTGCCCAGAGGTACCCCATTCCACCAGTAAGCCTAGGCACAAAGTGCTCAGCTCTCTCACTCCATAGGTAGGCAAGCCTAGCTCTACCAATAAGTGCCCTGAGGCACCCCACTCTCAGTACCAAATTCTGTCTTAGTTGTCTAGTGCTGCTATAACAGAAATATCACATGTGGATGACTTTAACAAAGAGAAATTTATTCTCTCACAGTTTAGGAAGCTAGAAGTCCAAAATCGGGGTGCCACCTCTAGGGGAAAGCTTTCTCTCTCTGTCAGCTCTGGAGAAAGGCCCTTGTCATCAATCTTCCCCTGGTCTAGGAGATTCTCAGCACAGGGACCCCAGGTCCAAAGGACATGTTCCACTCTCAGATCTTCTTTTTTGGTCCCCCTCTCTCTGCTTGCTTCTCTCTCCTTTTCTCTCTTATAAGATAAAAGGTCACACCCCTGGAAAACTCTCTTTACATCAGATCAGGGCTGTGACAGGAGTAAGGTGTTACATTCCACCCTAATTCTCTTTAACACAACCTAATCTTGCCTCATTAACCACAGGCGGAGATTAAGATTTATAACACATAGAAAAATTATGTCAGATCACAAAATGGAGGACAACCACACAATACTGGGAATCATAGTTTAGCCAAGTCAACACACATTTTAAGTGGACACGGTTCAATCCATAACAATCCCTGACACTCCTGGCTTCCTTCTGCCCTCGGGTAACTCCTTCTCAAATCTCATCTGTCCACTGTTGTGGTTCCTTGGGACATGGTCTCAGCTCTCCTCTCCCCTTATCTGCCCACCCACCCTGAGTGACTTGGCAGCCAGATATATCCTCAGGGCTCCCAGATCATCCTGTTTCTCTTACCCAGGCCTCTCTCCTGAGCTCAAAACCATTTACCCATCCACATAGACACAAGTCTTGTTCTTCTTGAAATTCCCAATTGATGACACTCATGTCAACAAAACGAGAAACCTTAAAATCATCCTAGACCCCTCCCTCGGATCTAAGTTCTGATAGTAATCATAATAGATCATACATTAGATGTATTACAACCTTAATATGTGCCAGACCCCATTCCAAGCATTTTACATATAATAACTCATGTTACTCTTTACAACAACCCTATGAGGTAAAAAAAAAAAAAAAAAAAAATTTATCATATTATTTCCCCCATTTTACAATAGAAGAAAACACTGAGACACAGAGAGGAATTTGTCTAGTGACGCTGCTAGTAAGCGGCAACACCTGGCTCCAGTAACACGTACTGCCTATTATGGATTGAATTGTATTCCTCCAAAATATGTTAGAACCCTAACCCCTATACATGGTGTGGAAGGGGCCCTGGTGGCGCAGTGGTTGAGCGTTTGGCTGCTAACCAAAAGGTCAGCAGCTCGAATCGACCAGCCACTCCTTGGAAACCCTATGGGGCAGTTCTACTCTGTTCTATAAGCTATGAGTTGGAATCAACTCTTTGTCAATGGAAAAAAGGAGCCCTGGTGCCACAGTCCTTAAGCACTCAGCTGGTAACCAAAATGTCAGTGGTTCGAACCCACCAGCTGCTCCAGGAGAGAAAGATGCAGCAGTCTGCTTCCGCAGAAATGCACAGCCTTGGAAACCCAATGGGGCAGGTCTACTCTGTCCTATAGGGTCTCTATGAGTTGGAATCACCTTGAGGGCAGTGTTTTTTTGTTTGTTTGTTTTAATATAAATACCTGTGGATGTAATTCCATTTGGAAACAGGGTTTTCTTTGTTATGTTAATGAGGCCATATCAGTGTAGGGTGAGTCTTAAACCTAACCTCTTTTGAGATATAAAAATAGCAGATTCAGGCACAGAAAGAAGCAAGCACAAACAGGGAAAGATAGATGCCACGTGGAGTTCACCAAAGAATTGAGGAACAGAGCTAAAAGAGACAGAGATTTTCTCCCAGTGACAACAGAGAGCATTTCCCTAGAGCTGGTGCCCTGAATTCAGGCTTCTAACCTCCTAAATTGTGAGAAAATAAATCTCTGTTTGTTAAAGCCACTCACTTGTGGTATGAGTCGGAATTAACTTGACGGCACTGGGTTTTTGTGGTATTTCTATTATAGCAGCACTAGCTAAGACACTGGCTTTGGGTGGCTCTGCTTCCTTAATATCTCCCACATCTGACTCCTCAGCTTACTGCCTCCCCAGAACTTTCTCTGTCTCTCAGCTGTCTCAATGGCCTCCTTACTGGCCTCCCTGCCCCTAGTCTCTATACATCTTCACTTCAGCTTCTTCACTGCAGCCAGGGTGATCCTTCTAAGATGATATAAAACCCAAATCTGATCATTGATCTCAATTGCCCTCAGAATAAAATTGCAAGACCATTCTCCTTGGTTTGGTTTACAGGCTTTCACATATCACATGTTCATGTATAGACAGAGCACATATATTCACATTTATTGGGTATTTACCGTGTGGTAAGGAACTCTGCCAAGTATATTACTTGCACTATTTCATTAAACCCTTGGATAGGTGCTATTATTATTTCCATTTCACCAATGAAGTCAACTGAGGTTAACTTCCTCATCCAAGGTCACAAAGATGGTAGAGCCTGGGTTTAAACCCGAGTTTAACTTATACCTTAAGAGTTCCTGGGTGGTGCAAATAGTTAATGCGCTCACTGCTAACCGAAAGGTTGGAGATTGGAGTCCACCTGGAGGTACCCGGAAAGAAAAGCCTGGCAATCTACTTCAGAAAAAGCAGCCATTGAAAACCCTACGGAGCACAGTTCTACTCTGACACATGTGGGTCACCATGAGTCAGAATCAACTCGATGCCAACTGTTTTTTTTTTTTTTTTTTTTCTTTCTCTCTCTCTCTTTTTTAATCTATATCTTAACCACTGCCCTCTTGGGGAAGGGAGCTTTTTTGATGAAGCACTTCTTGGGTGCCAGGCACCATTCCAAGCTCTTTGCCTACATGTGTCCCACTGGGCCTGTCTCACCAGCCTCCTCTTTCTCTGGCCCCCTCACTGCTGCCCTAGCCACACTGACCAATGCTTCTATTTGCTATACTTTCTCACCATCTGCTGCCCAGCCTGCAGGCCACAAGGGCTTTCAGGAGGGCCCAGACATGGACCCCCTTGGGCAGAGCTAGTATTCAGCTTGGAGCTACCTCTACGGCTGCACCAATGGGTAAAATACTGAAATACTTCTGAGCAACTGATCTCCCATCACCCCTGCTGCCCTAGCCCCTCCTGAAACACCACCCTCTCCCCAAAGTCCAACAAGTAAATGCCCAGCCCAGCAGGGAGTCTCAGAGACTGTCCCCTCACACACCCAGCCCGTGTTCCTTCCACACCCTGTTCTCCCCAACCCTAAAGAGCCCCAGTAGGCACTGCCAGTGACCACTTACCCAACCACAGGCTCCGTGGCTGCCGCATGCCAGCCCCTGTTCCTACTTATCTACCCAGCCAGAGTAAATCCCAGCAGCAGAGATGACACCCCTGGTGACAACTCTGTGGGCAAATGCTAGGGTTCCTGTAACTGGCCCCTGTAGCTAGGGCTCCCCTACAGTGTCCTCGTATGGCCACTTGTGAGAATGGCCATGGGGGATTTTGGCTCCCAGGGAGCTGGGCAGGGGGGAGTGGCAACAGCAGATCAGGGGGTGGGAATGGATGCCATTAAAGGTGTCTACTGAGATTGCCCCTTGGCCAGCCTCGTGGATACTCCAGTGACAGAAGGATGATGGCTTTCAAGGATCCAACAAGGTCCCTTTACTACCCTTTTGAGTGTCACTTCCATCTAACAGAACAAATTCATTGTAACTCACCAAATGCCCACTCATCATGGACAACAACATTAGCTTTATCAATCCAATGAGAATGATCATCTCATACAGTGATACACTATACTTGCAGTGTGCCTGGCACCACCATAAACATTTATTAACTTACTTGAGTACTGTAATTATAATCAACAGCCCATTGTAGAAATAAAGAAGTGAAGGCACAGAGAAGTTATTTAAAACCTAAGTGTCAGAGCCAGGATTCACACCCAGGCAGCTCAGCCACAGGGGCCACACCTTAACCTGCCATGTTACCCAACTTCTCCCATGATTTAACCTGACATTCTAATGATAATTTTTATGACTTAGCTGACGACAGAGATGCTTGTCTATATAAAATCTCAGACAGTAATAGACCTAGAGAATTTTTAGTGTAATTGCTATTGGTTCAGCAGAAGCTGAAAAGGGACTCAGCCCAAGAAAAATATCATTAACATTAAGAGGAAACTTGTATTTAATGAGACTGCAAGTAGCCTAATGACTCTTAATTTACTGAGAGAGCTTTGAAAGACAGGGACATCCTTCCAAAGATGATAGCCATATCAAAAGATTCCCACAAGTTCTAAAAATCAACAAATTATTTGGAAATTATTAGAATAATTTGGTGAAAGAATTGCACTTAAACTTACATCACTTTTAAGTAGTATTAGTATTTAGTTTAGTTTAGAACAAATCACCCACTCTTGCCAGGTCCCACAGCCCCAAGGACATCTAGTCTTCTCCGTACTCAGATGATGCTGCTTTTCATCATGGTTTGAGAATCAAAGAAAATAGATTTAAAATTTTTTAATAAATTGATTTTATTACTTTTAATATTTCCAAAGTGGTTCTTAAATATTTTTAAAATCTGCAACCTGAGGTGACCAGAGCTTCCTGGTCAGCAGCCTCCAGCCATGAGCAGCTTCTCCATTGACTCCATGGGCCCTGCCAGTATTATCTTCTATATTCTTAGGAACACTGCCAGATCTCAGTCTTGTCTCTCTCAGTCCTGCCTTTCTCGTTCCTTTCTCCTTCTGGAGAGCTCCTACACATCCTGCAAGGTCTGGCTCAAATACCTACCTCCTCTGGGAAGCCTTCCCCACACCCCTCCTTCCCAGACAGAACAAATCACCCTCTCCTGCAGCTCCACGGGCATCTGGCCTTCCCACACTCAGCTGAGCTGCCTCCCATCATGGTTTGCACAGCTCTTTTTCCACCACACCACACCCAGATTGAGAGCATCTTTTAAGGTAAGTCTGGGTCAGATGTTAGGTTCATCTTTATTTCCCCAGGGTCCAGCACAAGACAAGACACAGTGAAGCCCTCTGAAATTTTGTTAAACTGACTTGGATTTGTTCAACTGACCTCTGCAAAGGTTTAACCTGTGTCTCAGCCTTCTACCTCCCCTGGGAACACCGAGGCCTTGAGGGTGTTTCTGGAAGAGGAGTGGCCTGACCCGGAAGATGCCAGCCCAGACCTGTATAGCTTTGTCAGGAAGGGAAGAAGATGCAAAGAGATAAGAAGCCTGCAGCCATGGGGGTAGGCTGGAGACCCATGGGCAACCTCACCCCATGCCTCTTACACTCCTTCACCCAACCAGACACACATACTTCTACCAGATACCCAGCGGGATAGCCACATACCCCAGAAGACATCCACACATATACCATATTAGATACCTGACACACACAGAACCAGATGCCTTTACACATTAGACATACATACATGCAAGGACACACTCCAACCAACCATTCAGACACAAACCAGCCACACTCATCTGGATGTTTATACTCCAGCCAGTAACAGAACATATACACTCCCAGCCAGAAACCAGCCATGTGCACACACTCCACAGGCACGTAACCAAACATAACCAACACACGGCCAGACACACACCCAACCAGAGCCCAATAAAACACCAGCAGGAGGCACACACAAGCAGGCCCCCATGTTTGCAGTAAAGGAAGCTAAACCCACTGCTGCACACAGATGGGGCTTCAACACCACACAAGAATTCTTTCCATCATGCTAATTTGCCACAACAACCCCATTAGCCCAGACTTCCTCCTCATCAACCAGGGAGGGGCAGCTGCTCTCTGAGGGCAGATTGATTTATCCAACTAATTAGCCCCAATTAATATTAATACACATTCTCAGCGACTGCAGCAGCTCGGGCAGAGAAGCCGCCCATTGGGGCCATCAATCACCGTCCAAGGGACGACAGAGGACACTCAGGAACTCCAGAGCGCGGGGACAGCCCCTCAGGCATATTCCCACCCTCACCCCCAGGGTTCCATCATGCCCACCCCCTTCCAGGGGCTCTCAGAGGGAGTCCGCCACCAACAACCAAAGCTGAGGACCCTTAGAAACTGTGAGCCCACCCCTCCTCGGCTAGTTGGGAAGCCCACAGGTCAGAGAGGAGCTGTCGTATCCTCCATGCCCCAAGGCAAACCCCAGGCCCACCCCAGGCCCAATCTCCATGCCCCTCCTTCCTGAGCTTCTCTCTGCCATCCCAGGCAATCTTTGCTGCCCACCCATGGCTCTGACACTTCTGCTTATCCCAGCCCAGGCCACTGTCTCAATGCCTCAACCTGCCAAAGCCCCCCTTTAAGACACACAGCTTCACAGGAGGACCTTGTCTCCAGTGACCCCCATGCCTTGCACCTATCAGATGCTCATTAGACACTCACAGTGCTGAATAGGATGGGGGATGGAAAGGCCGTTGCAGAGACCATGGTTCCTGTCTCGGTGGGGCTTGAGGGTGGTCAAGGACTGAAAGATAGGCCTGGCCTCCTGCCTCCATCAGTTTATCTCAGCAAACACCCTATGTGAGCACCCTTCATGTTACCGGGCCATGTGCTGGGTAGAGAGAACAGAGACAAAACACAACGTCCCTGACCTCAAAAGCTCAAAGGTAGTTAGGGAAGAAACAGACAGTGACACAGAGAGACAGGTGTGGGGAAAGCTGGGGGTAGGGGACTGCCCACCAGGCTCCCTTGTCTTCTTCTGAAGGGGGTTGGAGCAATGGGAGGGCTCCTGTCCTAAAGTGACGCCCCCCTATGGGGATTGAGGGCCAAGGACCCCTGGGGCTAGAGGCCTCAGGAGCTGATGCCAGTTCACCTTCTGCCGGAGACGCTGTGCCAGGGCCTCCATCTTTTGCAGGGCCATCTCCCTACACTTCTGTGCCCTGAGGATCTTGCTTCTCGCTGGAGGATGCTGCCTAAAGAACAGGGTAGCCCCTAGCAGGGCAGCCCCCAGCAGGACCAGGAGCAGTAGCACCAGGGAGCAGGGCAAGCAGGACAGCCAGGCCATCACGGGCATCGTGCAGCCTGTGTGGAAGATCAGCTCCTTCCTCAAGAGCACTGCCTGCTTATTTGTCAGGGCCCCCACCCACACCTGGGGCCCTGAAGGGGTGGGAGCCATGGCCCTGGGTGTGGCAGAGCTCGACCCCCTCCCAGCTAGGTGTTACCCCTACCTGTACTTGCTGGAGACAAAGGCCCCTAACCCAAAGGCTGTACGGTGAGAGAGGCTTTGGGAGAGATGAGCCTGAAGAAGTGTGCAGGCCTGAGGCCAGGAAGGTGACGGAGGCTCTGGCCATACCTCCTTCACATCCCACCCCTCAGAGCCTCCCCCAGAACCCTCGTCTGACTCTCAAGAGTTCCGGACGGGGTTGCTCTGATACTTCAGGATAATTGCCAACCCTCTTAACATGGCTCCAAGGCCCTTTGTTCCACATAAGCAGGTGGGTTGAACAGGCCATGTTTACCCAGAGTTTCAGTTCTGATGGGATATTTGGGAACCAGAAGTGGACATCTGGGGGAGTAGGCAGGGTTCTTGTGTTCCATCCCTCATCAGGATTCAGAAGGCATCTGCCCCAGGAGAGATGACCTCAGGAAACAAGGACTGAGGCTGGCAGCCAAAAGCACTCACCCTGTCCCTGCCCTGCCATCCCAGGTGGACTTTCAGTCCCCTGACTCCCAAAGCAAGGCCCACTCCTGATTCTGGGATTCCAGCCCCCTTCCAGACTCATCTCCCATTTTCTCATCAGACTAGAAGCTCCCGCAGGCAGACTGCGGCTTATTCGTCTGAGTTTCTGAATTGAACTGAGGCCGAGAGAGGGGACCCCCAAACTCGGCTGGGAGGGCAGTGGAGTCTCTGGGGTGGGGCTGGGAGTTGAGAGGGGTAAGGAGACTTCCTGGGGGAGGGACAAGAAAGATACGGGAAGATTTGAAGCTGTAGAGCTGGGGAAATTTGATTTGGGAACATTTCCACTCTCCTTAGGATGTTTTTGTTCAGTCTTGCCTTTCAAAGAGGCGCAAGGAGCAGTTAACCATAACTGAGGCTGCCAGTTACTGTGACCTAGAGACTGGTGACTCCCATTCTCAAGACTAGGAAGTCGGGACAAGCAGCAGATTTGAGTGGGGAAGGTGATGAGTTTGTGACTGAGACTATTGAGTCTGCAGGGGCAGACGTGGAGTCGGTAGTTTGATCCATTGGTCACAACCTAAAGGGTAACCCTGAGGTCGTCTGTCCTCTAATGTTCTTACTCTCATCTCCAAGGGGCCTCTGGACTTAGCCCTTCTCTGCAGCAAATTTTCCATGGCTTTCTACCTCTGCTCTGACCATTCCCACCCCACTCCACCCTCACTGAACCCTGACTCATGTCCTGAGCTCTCCCAGGTCACTCCAGCAAGCATCCCCCACCCACAGCACCCTAAATCCTGCTGCATCACCTTTTCTCAAGTTGCACACCTTCATTAATTGCCACATCACCCCACTTTATCTGTACATCACACTCACCATTAATGTAAATTATCTTATTTCCTGCCTCCCTCCCTAATAAATAAGTTTCATAAAAGGACCTTGTCTGCCTTTTTCAAAGTGTCTGGCATATGGTAAGTGTTCAGTACATATCTCTTGATGAAGGATTGAGCTCATCCATTCCTACCTTGACTTATCCCCTATGTATCTCTGCTGGCTCTTTCCTAGCAGAATTTAACGTGTTTATGTCTCTCCCGTCTTAAAAAGAAAAAAAAAAGATTCTCAGAAATTTACTTCTGCCATAGTTAGGACTCCTTCCCCTCAGTCAAGTTTCTTGAGTTACCTATGCTTGCTTATTCGTTTGTCACTCACTCCCCAATCCAGTCCAGTCTGGTTTATGCCCCGATCACTCCAATGGTGCCCTCACAGCTAAATCAGCAGCATTTGAAGCTATCGATCCCACCCTTCTTGAAACATATTCCTTCTTCAACTTTTGTGACATCACAGTTCTCTGCTTAAAAGTCGCTTTCTCCAGGAAACATTCCCTGACACACTCACACGCACACATATTCAAGGCTGGATCAGGTCAGGCTTGCTTTACTCTCCCAGTAAACTCTCACCCAGTGTTTCTCTTTATTGTATTTCTAACAAGTGCTTTTACGTAATTATGCATTTGATGTCTATCTTTACTAGCAGAATAAAAGCTCCATTTAGGCAGGGAATATTTCTGATTGGTTACCCAAGGATGTATGCCATGGTGGCGCAGTGGTCAAGAGCTATGGCTGCTAACCAAAAGGTCAGCAGTTCGAATCCACCAGTTGCTCCTTGGAAAGCCTATGGAGCAGTTCTAGTCTGTCCTATAATGTCGTTATGAGTAGGAATCGACTCAAAGGCAATAGGTTTTTGTTTTTAATGGGTGGGTGTATAGGTGACCCGATGGATGGCCAGATGGGTGACTAGATGGGCGGGTGGATGGGTGGCTAGATGTGGAGAGGACTGACTAGAAATTCCCTGTTGGGAGCAAGAAGAAGAAATAACCAGGAGGAACCAAAATGGGTTCACTAATAACAAGTCAGCTATTCAACTCAGCAAGCTTTTACTGGATACCCACTGAGTGCCAGTCACTGTGCTGGGTGCTGGGCATACCAAGGCAAATCATACATGGCACCTAACCTAGGTGGCCCAGGGTGACCACTCCAAATCTATGTGTAGGAAATTTGGTAAAGCCCAGCTAAGGCTTATTGGCCAGAGGAATGTGAGCTAAAGACAGACCTGTTTGGAAGACTCATGACTAAGGACGTGACTATCTCTTAAAGGTATAGCAGACCAGGTTACCCTGGCAAGCAGTGTGAAGTGACACACCCCAGGACTATTTTCTTGGCCCTGATTTGCTCAGTATATTTATTGGTGACTTGGGTGAAGGTGGAGAGATCCACTACTCATACTTAAAGACATACAAGCTGGAAGGCACAGCAGAAACAGTGGGCAGCAGAGTCAGGATCTCAAAGGCTCTCAACAGACTGGAGCCCTGGGATGACAATAAAAGATGGTGTCTAACAGAGACAAATGGCAGGTCCCTGGCTGTGCCCTAAATTCCAACATCACAAGTCCTAGGATGATAAAGGGAGGGTGAACAGGGACATAAGAGACATCTTCTGTAAACATACATCAGCTGAGGAGCACAAATACATGGATGTTTCTTTTGTCTACAATGTGTTTGTGGTCACCTAGCTACCATAAAACCTGATATCCAGAAGGTATTTAATGCACATGGGTTTCAGGTCTTCTCTGTATCACTTACTGATTGGCCTTGAATAAGTCATCGATCCTCTCTGAACTTGTTTTCCCATCTGCAAAATAGTAGTAATAACGCGCACTTTTCAAATGAGATAGTGGATTATCGACTCCACGGCCTAAGAGAGATTGGGTGTTATAATCAAGGTACCATCCCTGCATTCATGCAATGCCGCAACACACAGAAGGATAAGCAAGCCCTTTCAACACAGCTGATAGTTTTAAGAAAAGGACGTGACTCTTACTTTGGATGAGTAGAAGGTCTTTAGAGACACAAGGGTGGCACTCGACACAGCAAGCACAGTGAGCAAAGGGCATGGAGGTAGGAGGTGTGCACAGAGTCCAGAGAACTGTCCACAGGCCAAACGGCCAGGATATGGGCACTCAGGAAGGGGAGGAGAGGAGATCAGAGCGGTCAGAAGCAGAGTCAAGGCAAACAGAGCCTTGTGATTTTAAGCATGATCAGATTTGCTTTAAAAAGTTCATCCAGCTGCCACATGAAAGATAATTAGAGAAAGCCAGTTTATGACAGGTGACCCAGTGAGAGGGAGAAAGGCCATGAGAACAGGTAGTAGTCATGTTACTTAGAGGGTCTTCAGGATAGTGGATTGGGGGTTAGAAAGGGAAGAGGAAGCTGACTTCCACTATCACTCTTTTGTGCCTTGGCATCATGGGACACCAGAAAGAGCTTACCCAGGCTCTGACAAAGACTGATCTAGGTTTCAGTTCCCCCACTTTGAGCCATGGAACCCTGGGCAAGGTATGTAACCTTTCTGGGTCTGTTACTTCATCTGTAAAATGGGGACACAAATATTCACAATGGGTTAATAGGAGGATTACATGGCATGACTATAAAGTGTCCAGAAGGTAGATGGCTCATAATAGGTGCTCTGTAAATACAAATTTAACAAGTCACCTCATCACTTCATGAATTAACTATTTAGGGGACTTCACTAGGCATCTGCCTCCTCCCTTTATTTATGCAACGAATAGTCCTCCAGACTTCAAGTTCCAAGCGGACAGGAACCAAGCAAGTTCCATTCATCACAGCACCCAACACAGTTGGTGAGCTCTAGTAGGTGCTCACTTAACTTACTGAGCTGCTGCTAAGTATCATTCTACAGGCCAAGAGTACAGTGATGAGCAAGCGAAGTGACTGTCAGGAAGCTTATGTTTAGTGGAGGAGACAGAAAAAATATTCAAACAGCGATAATGCTGTAAGTTCAAAGGGTGACATGTTAAAAAGTGACGAGAAGCTATTTTACAAGCAGGTGATCAGGGAAGGTGACATTGGAGCTGAGTGTTTTAAGCAGAAGGGACAGCTAGTACAAAAGCTCTGAATCAGGTATCAGCTTGAGATGATCAAGAAACCAAAAGATGCTGTGTGGCTAAAACACAGGGACTGAGAGGAATAGACACCCAAGATGAGGCTGGGTAGGTGGGCCAGAACGTCATCACACAGAGCCTTGGGAGACAAAGAGGAGATTGGGTTTTACTCTAAGCAGGCAGGATGGGAAGCCACTGGAAGGTCTTAAGCAGAGAATTAACTCAATCTGACTGAACACTTCCAAGAATCACTCTGGCTACCATACAGAGAACAGACTGGAGAACTGGCAAGGAGGGAAATAGGGAGACCAGTTAGGAAGTTAATGCAATGTCCAGATGAGAGAGGTCCTGCCTCAGTGATCACCTCTCCTCACCCCTTGGCAGCATGTGGTCCCCTTGTCCGTCCACTCTCGCAGCCTGATCACCCGGGAGCAGATGTTTGTGTCCGTGTCCACCTCCTCTACAGCCCAGGAGCCGCTCAAGGATGGGAACAGGCCTGTTCAGGTCTACCTCCAGCACCGCTCAGCACAGGACTGGCTGTGGGCAATTGCAACATCTACTTGACAGCATCTGTCTGTTCCAATCCAGGTGTCTGTGTGGGCTGTGTCACTGAGTCATCCCTGATGTATAGGACCTCATATTAGCACTGAGATTTGCCCCACAGAGACAGGGATGACACTGGTGGAGAGTGTAGGCACTGCTGGCAACAGCCCGGAAGCCTGGGGAAGGCAACCTGGAGAGAAAAGCCACTCCGGAGGAGCAGGGAAATCAGGGTGGAGAAAGAAGCCTTAAGAAGGCAGCTTGTCCTAAAAAAGAAAGGCCAGGTGGGGGTCTGGGGCCTGCCCTGCCCAGAGGGTCCAGGCTCAAGGCCTTCTATGTCTTCTACACAAGCAGGGGAGTTGGGCCAGGGCTGGGGCCAGGGAGAGATGAGGGAGCACTGCTAGGGCGCCCAGGAAGCCATCAGCATGTCACACGCTAGCCACCCTTCCACCCACCAGGCAAGTTAGTCCAGTAAAACGTGAATTGGTAGACTGGGCAGGGGTGAGACTCTGAGCTGAGACAGCTCACCTTCACCCCCACTGTCAATTCCCTCTCCCACCTCTGGGCCACCACCCTAGCTCAGGCCTCAGGCCTACTCCCCAGGTTAGGGATCATGGTACAGCCTCCTTATCCTTCTCCAGGCTCTGCCCCTCCAGTCTACTCTCCTCACCGCACTGGCGCGATCCTCCAGGAATTCCCCACTGCCCTTGGGACTGAATTCAAGCTCCCGACCCAACCTCCAAAGTTCATCTTGACACCCCCCATCCACCCCCCCCCCGCCCCACCGCTCACCTACATTGCTGCTTCTTTTCCTGCATTCACTCAATATACCTCCCTTCTACTGGACGCACCCTGGCCTTTGTGCATGTTGTTCCCTCTCCCTGGGATGCCCCTGCCTCCTATCTTGGCCTCTGGAAACCTTGTGGACTGGTCATGCTCCTTCAGGAGGCCTTCCATGAGCAATCCAGCTCCTGGCCATCCCTGAGAGCACTCTCTGCCAGATGGGATTGTCTTATGCTCACTCTCCCAGGCCTGTGGGCTCCTCTCCCCAGCAGCACCAGCTCAGAGCTAGCTCTCCAGATGCCCTGCTGCCCTGTGCCTGGCTCTGTGCTGGCCACTAAGGACAAAGATGGAGCAATGGGGTCCCTGCCACTGAGGACAGCCAGTGTGCTAGCAGAGGCAGACCCACCCACAGGCACCCACCACCCAGGCAGGCTAGGGAGGAAACGGCCCACATACTGCCGGGGCTAAGAGGAAAGAGAGATTCTTCCACAGGAAAAATTCTGGAAGAAGGCTCCTGGAGAAGGAAGGCTTCCTGAAAGAAAGCTGGGCCTTGAAGAATTTAATGGTAGAGAAACAGAAGGGCTTCTTGGCAGAGGAAAGGAGCAAAGGAAGGAAGAAGAGAAAGGGCAGTGTCCAGCGAAGTAGGGCTTAATCTAAGCAGGAGAGGAGGCATAGTGGTGAGATGTTGGGGGCTGCAACGCCCACTCTGAGAAGGCTCTGTCCCTCCTGTGACTGATGGGCACCAGGAAGGTTTTGAAGCAACAGATTGACACGGCTGGAACTGAGCTTTGAAGATTAAGCCAGCCATATTCTCAGTAGATTCCAACCTGTGTGCCCAACAATGATGCCCAGAAAGTATAGACTAGGAACTTTCGTGATTGTTAGTGTGCCTTTGCCCATGTCAAACCCATTGGCCACCACATGGGGGAGTCAGGGCAGAGAGAGGGGACCAGAGGTGGGAACAAAGTTCAGGCTCTGGGGGCCTGGGTTTCTTCCAGGGGCTTGGGGTGCAGGGGAACATGGAAGCCTCTGCCCCATGCTGGACATGTCCTCTCAGGGTAGTGGCAGCTGTGCCAACTAGTTTGGGCCTCAGATTGAATAGGTCTCAGGTCCTCTGGTGCCACCAGGCAAATAGGCGAACCACAGTCAAGACAGCCGCTTCTGACAGGGCATCAGCCGTTCCACCTCCCGCATGAACCGCAGACACAGCTCCTCCTGCCAAGGCAGAGCCACACACTGCACGGCCACAGGCAGCCCCACGCTCTTCTTCATGGCCTGCAGGAGACACAGGCATCAGGATGGGGGAGTGAGGCAGGACCCCACCCCAGGCCCAGGAAGTGCTCCAGCTGGACAGGAGGAGCAGCAGAGTAGCATTGGGCCAGTCTTGGGGGCTGACGTTCAGCAGGGCTGGTGAAACTGTAAGTGCTGACGTAGTTTCTCCCACAGTAGCTACGGCTAGAGTAGGGGATAGTAGGGCTGAGGGCCCAGGCCAGGTCTCTTGGCCTCACCTTCTGAAGCATCCAGTCCCAGATATCCCCAAAGTAGCCCCTGTAATGTTCCATCTGGGCCTCGTCCTTGGCGGTCACTGTGGTGACAGGTACCACCCCCGCAGGGAAATCCAGGCAGTTGTAGAGCATAGTATAGCTCACGGCCCCTGGAAAACATCACAAGTGGCTGGAGCAGGCCGTGTGGCCTTTGGTGCTGACTGTCCTCTCTGGGCCTCAGTCTTCTGCCCTGTGAAATGGCATCTTGCCTCCACAGACAGAAACAGGCTCTCTCCCAGGGCTGAGATTTGAGTGGCAAAGCCCAGGAATCCAGATTTCAAGGCAGGGCTGGACAGCCTGCTGATGCTTGCCCTGCACCTTTGTCGGTTCTGTTTCCCCACCTGAAATATTGTTCCTATTTACTTCAAACGCCACCTCCCAAAACCACAGACTCTGAAACTCAAGCTCCTCACAAACTTCCCTGACTAGGGACACCAGCCTCCACTGGAACAGCACTGATGACAGGGAACTCCTTCCCTCATAGGACATCCCATCTCTCTAGCCAGCCAGACTGTAATACTCAAAGAGTGAGTACTCCCTTGGCCCGGGGCTTTCCTTCTTCTACTTTCCAGCACCACCCCCACCACGCCCCTGGCACAGGGCTGGACTCACAGAAGAGAAGGGACAGGTGGGGTGCCAGACACATGGGTGGAGCAGCAGCCCTTACCTGTGGCCTTGCCCGGAGCATTCAAGTCCAGAGCAGGGCTCAGCATGGGGGTCAGCAGCACGTCCAGGTCCAGCGCTCTCCACTGAGCAATCACAGTGTTGCGGTACACCTAGGGAGGACACCAGCATACCAGGCAGCAGCACTCAGAGCCAGCCCACCACATGGGCTCTCCTTTGCAGGGACAGTGGCTGGGCAAGAGAAACTGTTGGTGGGTGCCTTGTCCAACTCCACCCCCACCCCCCACTCTAGTCTAAGGGCTCTGGCCTCACCTCAATCTCGTGCTGCAGTTCCCAGAGCTTTCCAGCTGACCTGGGCAGAGGGAGTGAGGTCACCAGCCATGCGGGTCACAGCCATAGTGATTAGCAACACCAGACACCCTACTCTTAACACCTTCTAAATCTCACTCCTCCAATGACCCTTTCTAGACCTATGGGAGCTCTGGGAGAGAAGCAGAGGAGGCAGAAGTTCAAATCCCTGCTGTCCAGTTGAGAAAATAAGGTCACAAGAAGAAATTAATGAGGGTCGCTCAGTGATTCCACAGCAGAGCCAGGACTAGGCCGGCCTGATTCCAGAGCTCTCTAAGGTCCTGAGTATCTAGGGGTCAGAGAAGGAACGCCACTGCAAGATGCCAGGGCCTGAAAATGGGGTGGATCATGCCCTGCTTTTCCAGCTCCAGCCACGAAGGGGCAGGTGGGCCTGGAGCAGCTCAGTTGAGTTCAAATCTCTAAGAACAATATGTCTCACAAGTTTCCCAGTATCCGGCACCCCCTCCCCAGCCCAACTTCTTCCTGGTCCTTTCCACCCATGCCCCAGCCAGGCCAGTATTCCCCTCTCCACCCCCTGCCATATAGGGTCCTCTCTCGCATCCCCTCATCTCCCTCAGGCCCTTGCTCTCCAGCCAGACCTGGGCCCCGCAGGTTGTCCCTGCTAAGACAGAACTTCAAGGTCCCACCTGAAGGCCACAGAGGTTGCTACCCTGCCTGGGCTGCTTCCAACCTCAGAAACTACTTCCCTCCAGCCTTTTCCTGTTAGAAACTACTTGGACCCAGGCCAGGGGTAGGCATCTGGGCATAGGAAGTATTCTTACCGAGGCTTCATGCTGTCAAGAAAAGCTGCCAACCTTGGGAGCTACAGAAGGGGAGACTCAGAGTCAATGATTCTGCTTTGGGCCAAGTCCTGACAACAGTCTCTTCAGTCCAAGCATCCATTCCTCCTCCCTCTGTCTTGCCCCCCAGGTCCCAAGCTGGCACCCCTTTCCACAAACAGGGTGGCTGAAGACTGCAGGGAAGGGGGAGAAGGAGAGGTGTCTGGGGTGGGGGCTAGATAGACAAGGAAGCTATGCCTGCCCCAAACAAGAGAGGATGAGGGGAGGGGGAAGAGCCAGTGGCCATGGGGTACCCTACGCTAGAAGGCTCCCAGAGGCCCCCTCCCACTCCACCCACCCCACCCACCCCACCCACCCCAGTCCCTCCTACTCCTTGTGTCCTCACCAGCGGCTTCAGCAGGAAGGCCAACAGTCCTTTAAGCCACCTGGGCAGCTTCAGAATTGAGATCAGGTCCCCTAAGCAGGGGTCCACGAAGTCACCTTTGCTGGGAGACAAAGAGCCCAGTCCAGGGCATTCCTACCCCAGGCATCCCTCCTGGTTTACCACCACCCACCACATTCCCCCTGTTCTCTACTTGGTGACCCTGTCCACCTCCCTCCTCACCTGACTCCAGTAAGCACTGTTCTCCAACCCATTTATTTGCCTTCTGTCAAGCATGTAATTTGTTTCTGCTGACCCACGGGGTGCCTGGGCTCTACCCCACACCCACTGGAGCACCCCAAAGCAGGGCTCTATGTCTCCCTCCCCTGAAAATCCAGCTCAGAGCAATAAGAACTGAGGGTGGCATCTCCCCGATCAGGACTTGATACTGAGGGCACCCCCTCTTGATAATGATGCCAACCTGGAAACACAAGTGTGGTGGTCCAGGGAGGGCCACCCATGAATCTTGTCTTTGAGGCTGTCTTTGGCTCTAGGTCTTGGAGAATAATTCTGGGGCCTCATTTCCAGGGCCAGAGTGAGAGGGTAGCCCTTTCTGCTGAAGCCTAGACCATCCTTAGCTGGAGGGAGGAGGGGGAACACTACTGGCTGGGCCCTTGACTAAGCAGGGTGCAGGGCCAAGCTTCCCCACAGGTGAGGTAAAGGACATAGGCTGATGGTCTGAGGGGCACCAGTCACAATGGCCCATACCAGTCACCAAGAGGCACCTTCACAGGCCTGTCATCACTACCCTTGTCAGCCCTTAAGGATTGAAAACAGCCAAGAGGAGCCATCTTCTCTAAACTTGAGCTCTGCAAAATCCCTGTTACGGACTGAATTGTGTTCCCCAAAAACGTATGTCAGCTTGGCTAGGCCATGGTTCCCAGTATTGTGTGGCTGTCCTCATTTCGTGATCTGATATAATTATAAAAAATTATAATTATACTGTGTTGTAAATCCTAATCTCCATGATGTTAACGAGGCTGGATTAGAGGCAGGTATGTTAATAAGGCAAGATACAAGCTACAGAATTAGGTTGTTTCTTGAGTCAATCTCTTTTGGGATATAAAAAAGAGAAGGAAGCAGAGAGGAGAGGAACCTCATACCACCAAGAAAGAAGCACTGGGAGCGGAGTGTGTCCTTTGGACCTGGTGTCCCTGCACTGATAAGCTCCTAGGGAAGACTGATGACAAGGACCTTCCCCCATAACTGACAGAGAGAGAAAGCCTTCCCCCGGAGGTGGGACCCTGAGTTCAGACTTCTAGCCTCCTAGACTGTGACAGAATAAATTTCTGTTTGTTAAGGCCATCCACTTGTGGTATTTCTGTTATAGCAGTACTAGATAACTGATACAGAATTTAGTACCAGGAGAGTGGGGTACTGCTCTTACAGATACCTAAAATGTGGAAGCGGTTTTGAAACTGTGAATGGGTAAAGGCTGGAAGAATTTTAAGGTGCCTAATAGGAAATGGTAATAGGAAAAGCCTAGATTGCCTTTAAGAGACTGTTGGTGGAATTATGGACATCAAAGACAATTCTCATGAGGGCTTAGAAGAAAGTAAGGAAAGCTGTAACACCTGAGATGGCGCAGATGGGGACAAGCAGCAGCAGAGAAACAGCAACAGCAGAACTAGGAGACTGGTGCAAGACAGCATGGGGGCAGACCCATGGAGCAAGAGGGCTTAGTGCTTTGGGGCAGAAGGCTTCCCGGTGGAGTGCAGTGCCTCCGGGCACTTACTGGTGGAGCTAGGCTTGCCAACCCATGGAGCGAGAGAGCTGTGTGCCTTCCAGCCAAGGTTTACTAGCAGAGTGGGTGCCTCCAGGCACTTATCAGTGGAGCTAAAGAGCTTTGTAACACTTGCCTGAGCAGGGCAGCTGCTGGGCTGGCCCAAAAGGCTCATGGGCCCAAGGGGCTGAGAGGTCAAGGAACCCGAAGTGGAAGCTGAAGAGACAAGAAGCACAGGAAGCAGAGCTGCCTCTGTCTCAAAGGGTATGGCCATGACCCATAGAGTCTCAAATGGCAGAACCACAGCCTGCTTGGTCTTAAAGTATAGGGCCATGGCCTCCTAGGTTTCAAAGAGTCAGATCTTCACCAACTTGGTTCCAGAGTATGGGGCTGCCTTTCACAAGTGCCAGTGGCATGAGGTCAGATCCACTGCCCAAAGCTGAGGGGGCAGTGCTGCCATACCCAAGGGGCAGAAGAACAGGACTGCTGGGGCCGAGGGGATAGGGCTGTCACTCAGATAGACTAGGAGAGTGGCCCACCCAAAGCCAAGGGAGCAGAGTTGCTGACGCAGTGGGCCTGGAAGGCAGAGCTGAAGCCCAGGGCTGAGGGGCCTCCACCCAGAACCCAAAGAGTATGGCCAACAGCCATAGTCTGGAGGGCAGGACCATCGCCTAAATGGCTTCAGAGAACAGATTTTTTTGAGCCTTGAGAGCTAATGTAATGTGTTCTACTGACTTGCTTGGTGTCTGTTACCCCTTCTTTCCCTCCAATTTCTCCCATTAATAATGGAAATGTCTACCTCGTGCCTGTTCCACCATTGTATTTTGGAAGCAGATAACTTGTATTCTAGATTTCACAGACGAAGAAAAATTTTAGCCTAGGTTGGAATTTGCATTTAGAGTTGATTTAAGACTTTTGGGATGATATGATAGGGTGAATGTATTTTACATGAATTTTGTGAGGTCAAAGGGCAGTATATTATGGATTGAATTGTGTCCCCCAAAAACGTGTGTCAACCTGGCTAGGCCATGATTCCCAGTATTGTGTGGTTATCCTCCATTTTGTGATCTGATGTAATTATACTCTGTTGTAAATCCTAATCTCCATGATGTTAATGAGGCAGGATTAGAGGCATTATGTTAATGAGGTAAAACACAATCTACAGGATTAGGTTGTATCTTGAGTTAATCTCTTTTGGGATATAAAAGAGAGAAGTGAGCAGAGAGGAGGGGAACCTCATATCACCAAGAACAAAGTGCCAGAAGCAGAGCCCATCCTTTGGACCCAGGGTCCCTGCACTGAGAAGCTCCTAGACCAGGGGAAGATTTATGACAAGGACCCAGAGCCAACAGAGAGAGAAAGCCTTCCCCAGGAGGTGGCACCCTGAATTCAGACTTCTACCTTCCTAGACTGTGAAAGAATAAATTTCTGTTCGTTAAAGCCATCCCCTTGTGGTATTTCTGTTATTGCAGCACTAGATGACTAATACAGTCCCTTAAGTTGGTCTGCTCCAAACCAACCACTTTACAGAAGAGAAACCTGAGGTCCTGTTCAAAATGGAAAGACTTGTCTCAAGTCAGGCAGAGCCTGGAATCACAGCCATGATGGGCAGGAACCCCTCCCCTCCTGCCTTGATCCTGCCCCTTGTCCCTCAATCTTTCCCAACCAGATAGGTGACTCCCCTGCCCACCTTCACCTTCACAACAAGGCCAGCTCAGGGCCAGGCCATGGATGCTCAGTCCAGCCTCCCCTGGACTGGCACCTCTCCAAAGCCCCCCAGCAAGGTATCCTCACGCTCAACACTGACCATCTCAGGGACTGCAAGTCCCCTGCTGAGAATGCTCAAATCTTCTTCATGCTCAGCGGAGACTCACCAAATCTCCCCGCAGACTGGTCCATCCTGGGGGTCAGAGTGCCCAACTGCCCTCCCTGCCCATCTCCTGATCCCACCAGGAGCCCCGAAGCCCTGTGTCACTCACAAGTTCTGCAGGAAGCGGTGGCCACCATCACTGAACAGCCCACCTGTTGACAGGGTCTCCAGGGCATGGGGTATGTCACTTGGCAGGAAGTGAACCAGCTACAAGGATTAAGGGGTGTAAGGCCCCCAGAACTAGCACTCTTGGCCCCCATGAACTCCATGCTGCCCACGTGGCCCTGAGGACAGATTGAACTAACTCTACCCATAAGGTAATTCTCAGTGGAGCCAAAAAAAAGTAGTTTTATTGACTCATGAAAACTCCCTGTCAAATGCACATCATGAGAGATGTCTGGAGCCACATATAAAGTTAACTCAGATGAACAGACCAAAACCCACTATCTCAGGGCCCCAGAAACCTCTAGACAGCTATGCACCTGCTTGTGGTGAACAAGGTCCTTTAAACACAGCACTCAAATGTTACCCAGCACTGGTCTCAAGTTCACCATCGATCACTCCCCCCAGTACTCCTGGTCAACCCTCTATATACTGGCCCCATGGGGACCCAGTTCCCATCCTCAACCACAGAACAATTAGGATGGGAGGATACCAAGACTTCCTGGCTCCCGCAGCTATACCGTGTGGCCAGCTGTCTCAAGGCGCTCCTTGGTCTCCAGCACAGCCCGCTTCATGGCTGGGGTAGGCATGGTATAGTTGTCAGTCTCATAGTACCCTATGCGCAGGGGCTGAGAGCTTGTATAGACCTGGGGGCAAAACATACCAGTCAGGGTCAGGTGAGGAGAGGGCAACCCCAGGCAGGGCCCCCACAGATCTGAGAAACACCTCTCCACCGCAGGCACAGCTGTGAGGCTACAGCCTGATGGCTCCTGGTGCTGTCTGCCCTGAAAACTCTGATCCCCGGCAAGGCCACGCCTTCTGCATTTGACCCTTTCACAAAACACCTTGACAACGATTGAGCAAGTGGGCAGGGCAAAGATAAGGTTTCCCACTGGTCATATGAAAAACCTGAGGCTTGAGGTCTAGTTAGTAAGGCTGAGGCCCACAATGGGGCTGGGACTTGCCCAAGGCAACCCAATGCAGAGTGACAACACTGGGTCTAGAACCCAGGCATCGGGGCTCCTGAGCCAAAGCTCTCCCTGCCTGTTTCAAGAACGAGAGTCTCAGCTCCCATGACAAACTGTCCCAGACTCCTAGGCAGGGACCTTCTCTCATTCTCTCCTCCCTTGCAGAAGGGGCTCCTGGCTACAACTGTCTGAACCACTGGGTTCAGACAGAACATCCCTCTCTGCTGGGGAGAGGGCACTTACCTACCCAGTCCAGACTTGCCCTCTTGCCCTACTCCCAAGGAATGCCAAGGCCCACTCTCCTGTCCAGGGACACTCAGACCTCCCAAGGCGACTTCAGCTGCGGTGAGGGCAAGACATCTATACTGGCAAGAGAAATGCCAGACTGCCAAGAAATGGCATTATACAGCTTACTGTCTATACTAACATGGCTCTCTATTCCACTGTCTTCGTCAACCCAGCTTTACTCCTGGACACTCCTGCTCAATGAATAACTTTACTGTTATTCCTGAAAGGCTCATCAACTCTTCTACAAGAAGCATCAAATGATAGTTTATACTCAAGACTCTCTGAATCCCTCAACTCAAAATCTTCCCCTGACAGTGTCCATCAATCCTAAACTATATGACTCTTACCCAATCCTAACCACACCCTCATATTAAAAGATCTGCCTTAAACCAGACCTCAAAATCTCGATAAATATCCCAAGTTTGTCCTCCCCTCTAAAGCTACGTACGCTCCATGGAGACAGGGCTCTCCTTTACTTGTGGATCAGATAAACTCAGCTCTGTTTGAGCCACAGGTTGCTTAGGTGATATTTTGGGGTGTCGGCATTTAATGCTGCCCACAGAGACAAGACTTCTCAGGGAAGGAGGCACCTCCCCTTTTAACTATCCTTCACTCACTCAATCTACTACTTGCCAAGCATCATACTGCATGCTGGGTATTTGAACACGAATCATGTAAGAAAGGGTCCTATTTACTGAAGGTCAAACACAGCCAAGCTACAATTCTCCCTCAAAAGGAGTTTTTGAACTGGGAAGTTTCGTGACACCCATTTCTCAGCGCCAGCAGCAAAGACTAGAGGCAGGTGGGTGGTGCCTTTCCTCTGCCAAGGAGCTAAGCGGTTTCAAAGTCTGAGGGTTTCCAAATGCAGGCAAACGCTCCATCTGGTGGCCATCTGCAGAATAGCAGCTGAGCCCGGCTTCAGGCCTGCCCACAGGGCCTGGGGGCTGTGTCTCGGTTCCAATAACCAAATCCACCCCCGTACCCACAACCCCTCCTGCTCACCTCCTCCCTGAAGGGTATGGGGGGCACGGTGGGGTCCAAGCGGAACATGTCCTCACTCAGCAGGGCTCGCAAGCACAACGCCAGGCTCTCCACATCCCGGGCCATGGGGCCAACTGAGAGCTGTACTGTGGAGCAGGGAGGGGAGGGGAGAGGGGAGGGAACAAGGATCACCCAGGCCCAGTGGGTTCTGGGGCTGGGTCCAAGCAAGGATGTGAGCAGAGACAAGGAGGCAGAGACTCAGACCTAGAGTGGTCTGGTGGCCAGACACTGTCCACAGGAGAAGCAGGGGCAGAGGTGGATCAGGTAGACCCCACTCTCCTCCAGGGCAGAAGGAAATGCAGACCTCACCTGCCACCTGTCCACAGACACAGCTCTTCAGGCCACTCTTGCTGGATAAGAAACACAAGATGTGGGAGCAGGAAACGGCCACCCTCTGCCCATCCCCACACCCAAACAGCAGCTCAGAGCTCTGGCCATTTTGGAAACTAGGAACCAGGGCCAATGGTGCTGTGACACTCCCTCTCAGCAAAGCCCTGTGAGTGAATCCCTGCCCTGAGCCCAGAGAGGTTGGAAGCTAGGCCAGGGTCATACAACTAGGTACCCAGAAGCTCCCTCCCTACCACCTACACCATACCTGAGGCGATTCCCAGTTGGCTTGAGTCCACAGATGCCACAGAAGGCAGAGGGGAAGCGGATGCTGCCACCAATATCGGTGCCTAAGCCCAGGAGGGAGCCCCCAGCCCCAATGAGGGCCCCTTCACCCCCCGAGGAGCCACCTGGACTCTTGGAAGAATTCCATGGGTTGGTGGTCTGGCCAAAGAGGGGGTTGCTGCAGTCATAGCTGGGGGAAAAGGAACAGGTTGCTTCCATGTCATGCTGGCACTGGTGCCCCAGCCCATATCCCACACCCTTGACATCCAACCTGAACATGGATTGGGGCACATTGGTATGCACGAAGGGCACAGCACCCTGCAGCTTCAGCACCTGTACCACCACGCTGTCATACTCCGCCGGCACCCCCTGGTTCAGGCTCAAGCCCAGTGTTGAGTCCTGGCCCTAGCAAGAGGGACAGACACCAAGAAGGACATGACCAAGGAGTCAGGAGCCTGTCAGCAGCCCAGGCCCACCCCTAACCACCACCACAAGGGCCAAGACAAGGTGGATCTGTGGACCCTTCTCAAGACCTCTGAACCTAATATTCCTTGAGGGCCCAGGGTGACCCAGGTCACAGAGCTGGTAGGCAGGGATGGGGTGGGGGGTGGGGTAGAGAGTGGGAGCCTAATACTGAGGCTTTCTAGGAAACAGAGTGTACCTTGTAGCTAAAACACTCCTTGAGGCTTACAGGGACACCATAGAGCAGACCCTTCCTTGGGCCTGCCGAAGTCAGCTGAGTCTCACAGCCAGCCAGGTAGGCGGTCACACAGTTGGTCTCTTTGTTCACTTCCCAGGCCTGGGGTGGGGAGGGGGAATGGACACAAGGCAGGGTGAGGCTGGTCCTTGGTTATGCTCAGGAGAAGTTAGCCAGCAATATGTCCCAGAGCCAGGGACAAAGAGGATGACCTGGGGCCCAGCACCCACCTCGCTGGGAACATCTGGTCCTAGCCTCACCTTGGCTGTCTCCGGCCTTCTACTCTAAGACAAGGAGAGTGAGTATGGCCAGAACACTCAAGGGTGCAAGGTTCTGGCCTCAGATGCCTCCTAGCAAGGGAGGAACAGGGAGGAGGAAGGTTCTTGGCCACACCGCCCCCCTCCCACCACGTCACATCTCTGCCCCTGGGAGGCAGACAGGATCCAGACAGAGGTAGACCCCTTTCGCAGAACACACTGGGAACCAGTGCAGAGCAGGGCTAGAACCCAGACTCAACCTCCTGGAACCCAGTGCTCTCTCCTCGCCCCAAACCTGTCCTACACCTGTCCAGTTAAGCCCCCTCTCTTCCAGGAACTCTGGAGTCTGATAACCAAACCACACGGAGGACAGACACTGGTTGTGGTAAAGGGGGAAGAGCTTGACTAAAGGAATGGTGCAATAACGGTGGGATATCTGGCATGGGGTCTTTCCAGAGCCCTCAACTCACCTTCAACAGGGCCCTAAACCCACTGCCATCCAGTCGATTCCAACTCATAGGTGACCCTACAGGACAGAGTAGAACTGCTCCAATAGGGTTTCCAAAGAGTGACTGGTGGATTCAAACTGCCAACCTTTTAGTTAGCAGCTGAACTCTTAACCACTACGAACCTGGGTTTCCCAACAGGACCCTAGGAGAGGGAAGACCAGGGTGGAGACTGATGCCACTCTTAGTAAATACTCCAGTTCACTCCTGTGAAACACCAGAAGGAAATGGGTGGGGGCAGAGGCTCCTGAAATCTGCCCCCAGGCTACCCAAGGCAGGAAGAACCCAAAACCCATTGCAGTAGAGTCCATTCCTGACTCATGGCTACCCTATCGGACAGAGAAGAACTGCCCCATAGAGTTTCCAAGGAGCAACTGGTGGATTCGAACTGCTCACCTTTTGGTTAGCAGCCATAGCTCTTAACCACTATGCCACCAGGGTTTCCAAGGCAGGGAGAGAGGAGGCCAGCCTGTAACCAGAAGCTCTCTTGTCCATGACTAGGAAGGGCAGGAACCTTTTCAGGGACGTTGTTCGGGAAGAGGCAACATCATCTGCTGAGACTGTGTCCTCCCCTTCAGTATCACCCAGCCCAGGGTTTCCCAATCTTTCTCCACAGTCAGCCACCCCCTCCCTCCCTTTCACCCACTCTCAGCTGTAGTCACTTACATCACTTCCGTACACACACCCAGTCACCCTGACACAATCACACACTCATGTTCGTTTGCTCAATGCTCAAACTTGATGTCACACACTTCCTTTCAAGAGATCATATGCAAAGTCCACACTCACAAAGCACAATTCATTCACATTCATTTATTTGTTCTTTCATTCATTTCAAACCTATTTCTTGAGTACTTACTATGTGGAAGACACTGTGTTCAGCACTAAGGGGCAAAGACAACTAAGACAAGCTCTGTCCACAGACAGCCTACACTTGATATGGGAAAGAGGTGGTTTTATATTGTGATGAGAAATGTGCTGTTAGAAAGAAACCACTGAAGAGGAAGCTCTAACTCAGGCTGGGACGGGGAGAGGGTCACGGAAGACTTCCCGGAAGAGGCAACTCCTGCTTTGAGCCCTAAAGACTCATCCAGGAGCCTGTGTCACTGAGCAGGGCAAAAAAGAGGGGGAAGAGAGAGGTGAGGCCAAAATGGCCGAGTAGTCAGATGCTTCCAGTGGTCTGTCTTACAACAAAGACTGGAAAAAAACAAAACAAGTGAATCGATTATATATGACAATCTATGAGCCCTGAACATCAAAGGCAAAATTGAAGAACAGACTGAGTGGCAGCGGAGGGACAGATGGTTCAGAAGCAGCAAGGAGTTGCCAGACCTGACCCTGCAGGAACCAGCAACCTGCAGGTCGGATTGGCTGACGAGTGCAGTGAGGCAAGCAGTGGCGCTTGGGATGCGTTTCGCACATCTGGAGAGACTGAGTGGTGGAGAGTCTGCTTAACCCTCCAGAACCAGCAACAAGTGGCCCTCAATAAGCAAAAGAAAAGTACACGCATCTAAACTATCACGCAGATAAAAAACACCCCATTTGGGAAGAACCTTTCTCACATTTGCCTGCTCCCTCCCCACTATGCACCAGGTTCCTGGACTGGCTTCAGCAAATGCCACTTCCCCTGGGTCAGAACTAGGGGCTGTCATGTGCCCTGAGCCATTCTCCCAGCCTGAGAGAGGGAAGAAATTAACAAACAGGAAAAAAATAATCTGCCAGCTCCCCTAAGCCAGGAACTCAGGGCAGGTACAGTTCCTTTGCCTAGGCACAGGCATAAGGGGTCCACAGACTCTGAATGCCTTTCACCCCTGCATAGACCTGTATGGGCCCATTTCAACAGTATAGGTCCTCATTGGAAACCCTGGTGGCTTAGTGGTTAAGTGCTACAGCTGTTAACCAAAGGGTCGGCAATTTGAATCTGCCAGGCGCTCCTTGGAAACTCTGCAGGGCAGTTCTACTCTGTCCTATAGGGTCACTATGAGTCGGAATCGACTCAACAGCACTGGGTTTGGTTTTGGTTTTTTAGGCCCTCATTAGCACAGTACAACAGGGTATATACCTGAAGCCTAACTTCACTGTATCAGCTATATGGTGCAGTGTCAGGTTCGTGACATTTGACTCCGCTCTGCCCATTAAGCAGGGTCCTCATCTACCTACATCAGGGGCCTGAGGGCTGGTGGCTCCACCCATACCACCTGGACACCTGCAAAAGGGGTCCAAGAATAAGTGGTGCCTCTTAGTCCTTACAGCCAACAACACTGGGTGCCCATAGTCCAGCTGCAAAACCCACCCACCTATGCACTCTAGGGCACAGGGATACGCTTTCCTCCCAGACACTCAGGGGCAACCATCAGCCCCCTGTCTTGCTCAGTGCGTGACCTCTTACTGCAGCCAGATTCCTGCGCCTACTCCAATCACCCCTGCAGGTCTAGGACTGTAGGTAAGAGCATACACCACATACTTGGTGACCGACTATCTGGACACCTGAGCTGAATCCATACAAGAAATTCCTGGGTTCGCATACCACCTAATAACAAATCTAACCACCTGGTGACAGGACGTTAGAGCTTCAAAGGCACCAATTATCAAACTAGATCACTCAAGCAGCCTATTTGTGCACATCAAAACAAAACAAGAATCTAGGAGACAGCAAGCAAACATAAAATAAGTAAATATCATAACTTATTGATGGCTCAGAGACAACAGTCAATATCAAGCCACATAAATAGGTAGACCACGATGGCTTCAGCAAGCTCCCAAAACAAAGAATCAAGAAATCTTCCAGAGGAAGAGAACTTCCTTGAATTACCAGAGGTAGAATACAAAAGATTAATATATAGAAATCTTCAAGAAATCAGAAAGGAGATCAGGCAAAACGCAGAATAAGCCAACAAACAGACAGACAAAGCAAGAGAGGAACTTCAGAAGATTATAGAAGAGTACAATGACAAATTTAACAGGCTGTAAGAATCCACAGAGAAACAGAAATCCAGAGGGCTAAAAATAAAATTTCAGAATTAGACAACTCAATAGAAAGTCACAGGAGCAGAATTGAGGCAATGAAAGTCATTAGTAAGACTGAAGATAAACCACTTGACACAAACTTATTTGGGGAAAAATCACATAAAAGAATTAAAAAAAATGAAGAAACCTTGAGAATTATGTGGGACTCTATCAAGAGAAACAACCTATGATTGATTTGAGTACCAGAATTGGGGCGGGGGGAGGGGGAAATGTTGAAGATTTGTTGGCAGAAAACTTCCCTGATATTGTGAAAGATGAGAAGATATCTATCCAAGGTGCTCACCCAACCCCACACAAGGCAGATCTCAAAAGAAAGTCACCAAGGTATACTATAATCAAATATGCCAAAACCAAAGATAAAGAGAGAATTTTAAGAGTGGCTAGAAGTAACCTACAAAGGAGAGGCAATAAGAATAAGCTCGGACTACTCAGCAGAAACCATGCAGGCAAGAAGGCAATGAGATGACATATATAATAACTTGAAAGAAAAAAAAATTGCCAGCCAAGAATTACATATCCACCAAAACTGTCTCTCAAATATGATGGCAAAATTAGGGCATTTCCAGATAAACAGAAGTTTAGGGAATTTGCAAAAACTAAACCAAAATTACAAGAAATACTAAAGGGAGTCCTCCAGGTAGAAAACCAATAACATCAGATAACAACCCAAGACTAGGACGCAGAACAGAGCAATCAGATATAAACCCACACAGGGAAGTCACAAAAATAAATCAAAACTAAAACGCTGAAAATAGGGAAACAGTGATGTCAATATGTAAAAGATGACATTAAAACAAAAAAGAGGGACTAAAAAATGTAGTCAAAGATCTTTCATATGGAGAGGAAGTCAAGGCAATATAAAGAAATAAAAGATTGTTTTAAATTTAGAAAAATAGGGGTAAATATTAAGATAACCACAAAAGAAACTAACAGTGCTACACACCAAAATAAGAAAGAAGAAAAACATGGAGACTCACTGAATACAAAATCAACAGCAATGAAAAAGATGAAAAGAAAATACATAAAGAAAAATGACTCAGCACAGAAAAGTGGAACAAAGAAACTGTCAACGACACACAAAAAAAGACATCAAAATGACAGCACTAAACTCATAAAAAAAAAAATACTTATCAATAATTAAACTGAATGTAAATGGACTAAATACACCAATAAAGAGAGAGAGAGGCAGAAGGTTTAAAAAAAAAAAAAAGCAATCCATCTATATGCTGCCTACAAGAGACACATCTTAGACTTAAAGACACAAACTAAAACTCAAAGGATTGAAAAAATATATTAAGGAAACAGCAATCAAAAAAGAGCAAGAGTGGCAATATTAATCTCTAACAAAATAGACTTTAAAGTAAAATCCACTACAAAGGATAAGGAAGGACACTACATGATGATTAAAGGGTCAATACACCAGGAGGACATAACTATAATAAATATTTACACACCCACCAACAGGGCTCCAAAATACATAAAACAAACTCTAACAGCATTGAAAAGAGAGAAAGACAGCTCCACAATAATAGTAAGAGGCTTCAACACACCACTTCCAGTGAAGGACAGAACAACCAGAAAGAAGCTCAATAAAAACAAGGAAGATCTAAATGCTGCAATCAACCAACTTGATCTCATAGACATATATAGAACACTTCACCCAACAGCAGCCAATATACTTCCTTTTCCAAAGCACATGGAACATTCTCCAGAATAGACCAAATATTAGGCCGTAAAGCAAGCCTTAACAGAATCCAAAGCATCGAAATATTACAAAGCATCTTTTCTGACCGTAAAGCCATAAAAGTAGAAATCAATAACAGAAGAAGCAAGGGAAAAAAAAAATCAAACATCTGGAAACTGAACACCTTGCTCATAAATGACTGGGTTATGGAAGAAATTAAGGACAGAATAAAGAAATTCACAGAATCAAATGCAAATGAAAACACATCCTACCAGAACCTTTGGGACACAGCAAAAGCAATGCTCAGAGGTTAATTTATAGCAATAAATGCACACATCCAAAAAGAAGAAAGGGCCAAATTCAAAGTATTAACCCTACAACTCAAACAAATAGAAAGAGAGCAGCAAGAGAAGCCCTCAGGCACCAGAAAAAAGCAAATAATAAAAATTAGAGCAGAATTACATGAAATAGAAAATAGAAAAACAATTGAAAGAGTTAACAAGCCCTAAAGCCGATTCTTTGAAAAGATCAACAAAATCAATAAACCACTGGCCAAACTGACAAAAGAAAAACAGGAGAGGAAGCAAATAACCCAAATAAGAAATGAGATGGGTGATATCACAACAGACCCAACTGAAATTAAAAGAATCATAACAGAATACTGTGAAAAACTGTACTCTAACCAATTTAAAACACTAAAGGAAACGGACAAACTTCTAGAAACACACTACCTACCTAAACTAACACAAACAGAGGTAGAATAAATAAACCTATAACAAAAGAAGAGATTGAAAACGTAATTAAAAGACTCCCAAGAAAAAAAAAGCCCAGGCCCTGATGGTTTCACTGGAAAATCCTACCAAACTTTCAAATAAGATTTAACACCACTACTACTAAAGGTATTTCAGAGCATAGAAAAGGATGGAATACTCCCAAACTCATTCTCTGAAGCCAGCATACCCCTGATACCAAAACCAGGTAAAGATACCACAAAAAAAAGAAAATTACAGACATATATCCCTCATGAACGTAGACGCAAAAATCCTCAAGAAAATTCTAGCCAATAGAATTCAACAACATATCAAAAAAATAATTCACCATGATCAAGTGGGATTCATACCAGTTATGCAGGGATGGTTTAACGTTAGAAAAACAATCAATGTAATCCATCACATAAATAAAAGACAAGAACCACATGATTTTATCAACGGATGCAGAAAAGGCATTTGACAAAGTTCAAGACCCACTCATGATAAAAAAAAACTCTCAGCAAAATAGTAATAGAAGAGAAATTCCTCAACATAATAAAATGCATTTATACAAAGCCAACAGCCAACATCATCCTAAATGGAGAGATTCTGAAAGCATTCCCCTTGAGAACAGGAACCAAAGAAGCCCTTTATCACTACTCTTATTCAACATTGTGCTTGAGGTCCTAGCCAGAGCAGTTAGACTAGAAAAAGAAATAAAAGGCATCCAAATTGGTAAGGAAGAAGTAAAAATATCTCTATTCGCAGATGATATGATCTTATACACAGAAAACCCCAAAGAATCCACAAGAAAACTACTAGAACTATTAGAAGATTTCAGCAAACTATTAGGGTACAAGATAAACATACAAAAATCAATTGGATTCCTCTACACCAACAAAAAGGTCATCAAAGAAAAAATCACCAGATCAATACCATTTACAATAACCCCCAAGAAGATAAAATACTGAGATAAGTGTGCTAGGTTACTCCTTTCTGCTTGTGGACACTGCCGAGGAAGTATCGTTAAGGACTCTCTTATCACTGCCGTCCTGTCTAAGTCAGACTCTCCTAAAGAGCCCGAACAGCTGCAGAAACAAACTCTTCATCAGAGGTTTGAGCTTTGAAACAACAGATGAGAGCCTGAGGAGCCATTTAGAGCAATGGGGGACGCTCATGGACTGTATGGTAATGACAGATCCAAACACCAAGAGTTCTAGAGGCTTTGGGTTCATCACTTATTCTACTCTAAAGGAGGTGGATGCAGCCACGAATGCAAGGCCACACATGGTAGATAGAAGAGTTATGGAACCAAAGAGGGCTATCTCATGAGAAGACTGGTCTCAAAGACCAGGTGCCCACTTAACTGTGAAAAAGATCTTTGTTGGTGGCATTAAAGAAGACACTGAAGAACATCATCTAAGAGATTGTTTTGAGCAGCATGGGAAAACTGAAGTGATTGGAATCATGACGGACCGAGGCAATGGCAAGAAGAAGGGCTTTGCTTTTGTTACTTTTGATGACCATGACTCCATAGATAAGATTGTCATTCTATGCCATACTGTGAATGGCCACAACTGTGAAGTAAAAAAAGCCCTGTCAAAGCAAGAGATGGCCAGTGCTCCATTCAGCCAAAGGGGTCAAAGTGGTTCTGGAAACTTTGGCGGTGGCCGTGGAGGTGGTTTTGGTGGGAATGACAACTTTGGTCGAGAAGGAAACTTCAGTTGGCACGGTGGCTTTGATGGCAGCCGTGGTGGTGGTGGGTATGGAGGCAGTGGGGATGGTTATAATGGATTTGGTAATGATGGAAGCAATTTTGGAGGTGGCAGAAGCTACAATGATTTTGGCAATTACAACAATCAATCTTCAAATTTTGGACCCATGAAGGCAGAAAACTTTGGAGGCAGAAGCTCTGGCCCTTATGGTAGTGGAGGTCAATACTTTGCCAAACCATGAAATCAAGGTAGCTATAGTGGTTCAGGCAGAAGCTGTAGTTATGGCAGCGGCAGAAGGCTTTAATGACTGCCAGAAAACAAAGCTTAGCAGGAGAGGAGGACAGGGAAGCTACAGGAAAAGAGAGTCCCTGATGGAGCAGGAGAAAAGCGGGGTGCAGAACTCAAATCCTAGTAAAGAGACCAGACTTAATGGTCTGACTGTGAGAATGGAGGGATCCCAGAAGACACAGCCCCTGGACTCTCCGTTAGTCTAGGACTGAAACTATTCCCGAAGCCAACTCTTCAGACAAAGATTAGACTCGACTATAAGATATAAAATGATACTCATGAAGAGAGTGCTTCTTAGCTCAAGCAGATACATGAGACTAAATGGGCAGCCCCTGTCCGGGGGCAACATGAAAATACAAAAAGGGACAGGAGCTGGTTGAATGGACACGGGAAATCCCGGGGTGGAAAGGAGGAGTGTGCTGTCACATTATAGGGAGAGCAACTAGGGTCACATAACAAGGTGTGTATAAATTTTTGTATGAGAAACTAACTTGAACTATAAACTTTCACTTAAAGCACAATAAAAAAAATAAAAAAGAGGGGGAAAAGCCTTCTAGGCAGAGGGAGCCCCACCCAAGCCAGCACAGAGCATGGCAAGCCCTGGGCACCAGGGAGCCACCAGCAGCTGAGCTGTTGTGCCCCAAGTTCCAGGAGGGCATGGCCAGAGATAATGCTAGAGAAAGAGGAGGGGTAGCAGAGCCAGGCCTGCTGGTGGGCTCTCAGCTAGAGGAATAGGGGATCTGAGAGAGCATCTGCCCAGAAGGCTGGTGCTTGGTCATGAAGAGAGCTGGCCTTGGGGTACCAAGTGGGTGAAGGGGAACAGAGGCAAGGGGACTGAATGGCAGCAAACAGACCAACTTGGCTAGGGATGGAGTTAGGACAGGAAGAAGAGGGAAGTCTGGGCTAAAAGCCAGGTTTCTGGCTAAGACCACGTGCTCTGTGTCACAGTCAGTCTCTCTCCCTCTCACACACACACACACATACAGAGGCAGGCTTATCAGCTCTGGCTCCATCCCGCCCTGGCAGCCCCTGGCACTGTGGTTCCCACAGGCCCTCAGCAGGACCGACTCCAGGCCAGGTTTTTCCCACAGCCTGTGAAGTAAGCTGAGGAGGAGTGGGCAGGGAGGATCAGCAGCTGGCTTGGGCTGACCTTACCTTTCTCACATAGGTAAAGAGCACTGCATCAGGGGAAAGCTCCCCACTTCGTAACTTCTGCACAAGTTGTGGCAGCGGCAGGGCCAGCAGCGCCTCTGAGTCCAGGTCAGGGTTCTGGGGGGGGACACACTTGGATCAGTCCCCCACTCCACACAGACCCCATGTGGCCAAGCAGACATGTGTGACCCATACCCCTTAGTCCTACATGTGCCCAAGCACGTGCTCACTGTTACATGCCAACCCAGGACAGACATAGCCACCCACAGCTCCGGCACCTGAACATGACCCAGCCTGGACAGGCTTTTGCCATCCCTGGACAATGCAGAGATACCTCCTCCAGAAGCCTCCTGGAGGGGGTGTCCAGTGTTGGCCAGCTGATTATTAAATAATTACAAATAGCCACCATCCCTGGCTGTCTGCTACGTGCCAGGCACCATGTTTTGAATAAGTTTTATTACCATTCCCATTGTGCAGATAAAGAAACTGAGGCTCCGAGAGGGGAAGTGCCTTGCCTAGGACCATCAGATAAACCAAGGTACTCTGCCCACCCAGCATAGGCTGCCCACTGGCTGTCCACCTGCATCTGACTACTCAACTCCAGAGGAGGGTGAAAACTTAAGATGACCCAATCCCTGGGTGGCTGGAGTTATAGCTGGAGGCCACATCTGAAAGGGAGGATTCCTTCATTCACTCCACAGATCGATCAGTATTAGGTACCTACTCTGTACCAAGCATCATATTAGACATAAAGGTACAACGGTAAACAAAAAGGCATGTCCATACTTTGGGGGAGCTTACATGGGGTGCAGAGTTACAAACAAGAATTTTAGATAGTGAGATGTAACTTTAAGAAAATAAAACAAGGTGTTGGGACTAGGTGCACGGGTAGAGGGTTGTCAGGGAGAGCTCTGAGGGAGGAGGGGCATTTGAGCAGAGACCTGACTGGCCCCAAGGGTTTCCAGAGTCTCTGGGGTCAGCTCCTACCTGCAGAACCCAACCTGCAAACTCCCACCTGCTTCCTACTCAGGGGTACTGGATCAATTACAGCTGAAGGAAGAGGTCTGAGTCACCCCCACCCTCACCTGCTCTTGTTGTGGTCACTAGGGGCCTCCTTGTTGCCAAATCCAACAGATACTTGACTCTCACGGAGGCATTCAAAGGTACTGAGAGCACACACTGACCCTCTTCAATTTCCTCCTGATACTACGCTCTCCTGGTTTTCCTCGTGCCTCTCTGGCTGCTACTTCCATCATTCACTTATTTAGTCAGTCAACAAACATGTTCTGAGTACCTACTATGTGCTAAGCACTATGCTAGGGGCTATTAACCTAGTGCTGACCAAGACAGACAAGGTCCCTACTTTCAAGGAAATAAACAAGTTAACAAAAAATGACAGGTCATGGTAAGTGTGAGAAAGCAAAAAAACAGAGTGTTGTAATGGAAGAAACAGGACTAACTTAGATGGGGTGGGCGACTTTTCAGCTGCAGTTTGAAGGATGAGAAGGAGCCAGACATGGAGAGAGTCTGAGGTTCCTCTTCTTCCCTCTCTGATGCTGGGAGAAGTCCTCCCCACTCCCTCAGATACGTCCTCACTTCCAGGCTCTCCACCTATCCCTTGGCCTCCATCCTCCACCTACTCACCAAACTGAGCTCAACCAGCTCAATGGTCTATTCCTGAGTCCTAGCCACCCCTCTGTGCTCCTCTCTTGGGCTCATCACCTTCCTGACTTCCCACCAGCTCCTCCCCCTCCTCCTCTTCCTCCTCTATGCTCCCTCACTCAGGTGCAGTAGTGAGAAAACAGAAGAGTCATCCTGGACTCCTCCCACTCCCACTTCCTCCCACCCACAACCAATCACCAAGCCCCCTACTATCCCAGACAATGGCTACCTCTCCATCCCCTCTACCAAGACCCTCACTGGGGCTCATCCTTCCTCCCCTGGGTCACACAGGGGCCACCTAATTGGCAGCCCTGTCCCAAGCCTTGCTCCTCTGATTCCTGCTAGGGCCAGATAGTACAAAGCCCAATCAGGCCTTGCCTCTCCCCTTAAAGCCCCCCACCTCATACGACAAGCTCCGGAGTATGTGCCAGGAGACCCTGCCAGACAGTGATCCTGCCAAACTCCTCTGCAACCCCCAACGCCCACTCACACCTACCACACCCCAGAACTGAGTGCTGTTCGCCACACACCCCCACCACACAGCCCTTATACCCCTCGTCCTCCATGTTAGGAACAATCCGTCCTTTCCCTGAATTTTTGAAACTAACGTAACACTTACATGAGACTTTTTTTTATGATGTAGGAAGCTATAAAGAAGGCAAAAAATAGGACCATAATCCTTTCCTCCATACACCAGATAATCCCTGTTGACATTTTTTTAAAAAGGTATACAGAACAAAAAGTGGACACTTCCCTACCCCTGTCCACCCTGTCCAGTCCCTCTTCTGAAAAGGAAATCACTGTTAACTATTTCTGATGAAACAAACAAAAAAAAAGTTTATGAAAAATCCACGTTACTATTTTTTTTCACGAAGTCTTACACCTTGCCTTTCCCATCTCTTAAAGAAAATAGTAAAACTGCTTTTTATTTCTGATTATATAAATATGCATTCATTGTAAAAAACAAGCCAAAAAAAAAAGAAGCCTAAAACTCTAAGGAAAAAGGTAAAAATCGCCAGAGAGCCCAGCACCCTGAGAAAATCACCACAGACTGTCTGGTCACCACCATCTCTCCCATCTTGCCACAAAGTGCCCACAAAGTCCCTGTACACATCAGCTAGAAGCCATCGACAAGCTCTCCTCCACCTCCTCTGCACAAATTTTAATTCTCCTATGTTCTTCTATGTTGACAGTTGATGAGACAGTTGCTAACAGCTATTTTTAACTAGTATCAGGCTGCTGAGACATTTTCTCTTTCACAAGTCTGAGCCTCCGGGGAAAAAAAAATCCATTGCCGCCAAGTCGATTCCAACTCACGGTGACCCTACAGGACAGAGTAGAACTGCCCCATAGGGTTTCCAAGGAGCAGCTGGTGGACTCAAACTGCTGACCTTTTGGTTAGCAGCCAAGCTCTTAACCACTGTGCCAGCAGGCCTCCGGGAGACCTCATCATATCACAGATAACTTCAAACTAACATAGAGGAGCTGTGTGGCCACACTGTATACATAATTTTCAAGAGAGGAATGCTATACCCATCGTTTTGTCATAGCTCCTCCTCTATTTCTTTTTCTCCTTTTGAACCACTTATTGTTCTAATTTCTAGTCTCTGAGATTATCCTCCAAATCTTTTTTCTTTTCCCTCGCGGTTTTTTAATCACTTTTGCTCTATTTCAAGCATTATCCGTTTGATAATGTAAGCTACTAATGCTGGTCTCAACAATAAACCCAAAACACCCGTTGCTGTCAAGTTGATTCCGACTCAGAGCCACCCTAAAGGACAGAACAGAGCTGCCCCATAGGATGTCCAAGGCTGTAATCTTTACCGAAGCTGACTGCCACATCTCTCTCCTGGAGCCGCTGGCAGATTTGAATCTTTCGGTAGCAGCCAAGCACTTCACCACTTGTACCACCAGGCCTCCTGGTCTCAACAAAAACCAACAATAATCAAGTGATAGTATCGAATCATTTAATTTTAAAATCATTTAATTTTGAATTTTAAACCATAATTAAACAATTCTACTGAGTTGTTTAAAGTTCAAAGTAGGCCTGGAGAAGGCCAGACGACAGATCACAGGTCAGATCCACTTGAAGAAAGTGGAATTTGTAAGACCAGTAGGATTTTGACAAATGGATTTTAAAAACTGTAGAATAAAGGCATTTATGGGGTAGAATTACATGTGCAAATGGGATGTTGCCCCAGCCACAGCATTCTATTAAAACTGTTCCCTCTCCTCCATCTAGTAAGGGAATCAAAATTCATTCAGATACCTACTAGGTGTCTGGTGGCTGTAACTAAAAAAAAAAGGAAAATAACAATTGATGTGGGGTAACTGGAACCTTTGTACATCGCTGGTGGGAATGAAATGTGGCTTGGCTGCTGAGGTAAACAGTGTGGCAGTTTCTCAAAAAGTTAAACATAGAATTACCACATAACCCAGCGATTTCACTCTTAGGTACACACACACCCAAAAGAACTGAAAGCAGTGACTCAGGCAGATACCTATATGTCAGTGTTCGTTGCCGCACTATCCACAGTAGTTGAAAGGTGAAAACAACCCAAATGTCCAACAATAGATGAACGGATAAACACACTGTGGTTTATCCACACTACAATGGAATGTTACTCAACCACAAAAAGGAATGAAGTCTGAGACATACTACAATGCAGATGAACCTCAAAAACATTAAGTGAAAAAAGCCAGACACAAAAAATCACATACTGTGTGATTCCATTTATATAAAAAATCTAGAAAAGGTAAAATCCATACAGACAGAAAGCAGATTAGTGGTTGCCAGGGAGGAATGGAGAGTAACTGCTTAATGGATACTGGGTTTCCTTTTGTGATGATGAAAACATTTTGCAACTAAATGGAGGTGGTGATTGTACAACCTTATGAATGCCCTAAATGTCACTTTAAAATGGTTAATTTTGTTATGGGAATTTCACCTCAATTTTTTTTTAATGGAAAAAAAGAGGGCAGGGTAGGAAAAAATGGGCAAAAGGTTGTTACTGTTCAGCTCCACATGGTCAGCAGAGAGTTAACAGAAACACCTTTCTCTAGAGCTGCTCTAGAATTTAACAAGAGGTGAACCATTTTGTGATAAGTCTAGGTTTCCAGGCTCCTCTGACAATGCCTTGGAAGATACGAGCTATCTTGTAAGCTTTGTCAGGAATCTACCAGGCGGGAGCTATACTACTAGCTGCTGTATGCTCCCAGGGCCTGCTGGGGTCCATGCTTACTTAGACGTCCTTTGCCGTTCAGGGCTGGGTGAGCCCCAGAAGAAAGACTGCTGAAGCAGCCTCAGAACCCACCTTCCCCTTGTCCTAGGACTGCCAAGCCTAGCAGAGGCTGCCTTGGTGACAGGAATAAAAAAGGAGCTATTCTCCAGGCTGGGGCTGAGTTCAGTTAAATCCCCACCCTATGACCCACCTGAAAAGCTACTGTCATCAAGACCCACCCCTTTTGTTGATAGTGCAAAACCACAGAGACACTTCGAATAGCTCTCTCTTTTTTCTCCACAGTCATTGAAAGCCGAAAGATAATTTCTCACTTCCCCTCCTGGAACAGCAAAGCTTCAGTGTTCTGAGGTCCGGCTCCTCTAACCCAGGGTGCGTGAACAGCTTTTTACATTTCAGAGCCAAAACTTCTGTCCTGGAGAATTCGGTTCTTAAAAATAATGAGAGGTGATTGCTCCAGAGGGAAAACGTGTAGATGCCAGTGCTTGGAGTTAAGTGGGGGGAGATCCACTCTTCTACGACCCCACACCCCTGCCAGCTGAGTAGATTCCTTGAGATTAAGGGGGAATTTCTATGGACAGGAGCCCTGGGCCCATTCCTGCACCTGCCCCCACCTCTCCCCACCCAGCACTGGGAGCTGGCAGAATCAGCTGGCTCCACTTCTGTGGATACTGGGCGGGATCCAAAGCTCGGGCCTTGGGAGCAGCCTGAGAAACGCACCTCTGAAGCCCAGTCAGAGAAGGAGGGCTAGACTATGAAAAACCTGTACTCAAATAGAAGTTGCCAATTTGAATTGAACACTAGGGCCCTCCCCATCAGGGAGGAGGAAGCCCTAAAAACTGACTAATGATGGACTTCTCAGCCAGCTTGATGAGTGAAGGTTGGAACCAGGTATATTTGATTTCAATAAATAAATAATGTGACATATTCTGGCCCAGGGATGGTGTGTGGAGTAAACATACAATTACATCCAGCCAAAACCTCACTGCATACAAGGCCACACCCTGGGCCTGGCATCCAAGGCCCCAGTCTCCCTTCCTAATATCTCTTTCCTGCTCTTCTCCACATGAGCCCTGGTGGCACAGTGGTTAAGCGTTTGGCTGTTAACCAAAACGTCGGCAGTTCAAACTCACCAGCCGCTCCATGGGAGAAAGATGTGGCAGCCTGCTTCCATGAAGATTTACAGCCTTAGAAACCCTATGATCCATTGCCATCAAATCGATTCCGACTCATAGTGACCCGACAGGAACTGCTCCACAGAGTTTCCAAGGGGCGCCTGGTGGATTTGAACGGCTGACCTTTTGGTGAGCAGCCATAGCACTTAACCACTTTTACTCTGTCCTTCAGGGTCGCTACGGTGGTATGAGGAACTTCTCAATATTGAGGTGTCAGTAGGTCTAACAGGGGAGATTTCAGATCTAAAATTAAGCAATCCATTCAGAAATTAAACTGAGGATTTTACTTCTACACCCCTGATAATCACTAGGCTTCTGCTAAAGTCGTGTTTGTTATGTTAAGGGTGTTCCTACAAATGGCCTTAGAAAAAGCTTCATTGAGTTGCTAAAATAAATTACAGCCTATAGTTAAACATGTAGTTTTAACTACCTTGAAGAAGTTCCCCCGTAAGCACCTAAGCATTATCTCTTTTCTCTAAGCTAAATAAGCACAGTTTATTTACATTTTCCTAACTAATGGTCAGTTCTGTATCCAAAGATTCCAAGTAAGTTGGCCCAGCTGCAATTATACCAGTAACTTCCATATCACTAAACTTTCATGTCGAAATTGTTTATATTTTCATTGAAGAAATTTTGCCTTAGTTAAAATGTATCAAGTCTGAGATTTGTGTTAGACTAGAAACTGATATAAAAAAGTTTCACAGTTAACCGCCATTCTTGTAAATCCCACCTCCTTTCCTATCATTACTTTAATGTGAAGTTGCCCTCTGTACCCACTCTACTTGTTAAACATCTGTTTTGCCTGTAAGCCAGAACACACTGTTGCAGCCAAACTGAACTCATGCTCTCCCGTTGTTCATTCCTTCAATATACTGTATTTGTTTAAAATATCGAATTATAGTGTTGGTCCAATGACTGACTTCACGAGGACAGAGGCAATGGGTTTGTTTGGTGGTGGTGGTGATGTTCGGGGAGGGGGGCTGTTCTCCAGTGGAGTGAGGTTGGGGTGTGAGGAGAGAGTCTCACTGGGCTCCTAGGTTCCAGTTTCAGCTCTGCCCCAACTCAAAAATCGCTTGCTACAACGGAGCAGGTGCAAAATGCAATTTTTTGTGACCCCCCCCCCCACCTAGGCACACCCTTCTGACTTCTACTGTCCCCATCACCAGAAATGCCTTCCCACATGTCAGAGCCAAATCTTATTAAACATGAACCGCCATGAATATTCACGGCAAGTCTTTCCCTCCTCAGCATATAAGAACATCTCCCAGAATTCAGCATTTTGGCTTCTAAATGGGTCTAGTGTTTCATACACCTGTACTGGAAAGCCCCCTCTTCTCTGTACGTCGCACTCTCCGCCTCCCCACTCTAAGCCGAGAAGCAGTGCAGAAAGAAGAAAAGCTTGTTGCCAGATCACCCAGAGAAGGATAGAACTAAACCTGCTCGTGGAGCGGGCCTGCCAGGAGTAACACGAGAGCTCGAGCGGGCGGCAGGAACTAGGGCAATTCCCTTTCCCTTTCCCTTTCTCGCTCCCTCCAAGGATCCTCCTGCACAAATCAATGAGTCAACTCCAAGGTCTCAGGACTCCCCAGGCCATCACTCGGGGATTCCGAAGTCCTAAACCCTAGAACCCTATTGGTTATCACGCTTCGTTTTAGCGTTCTAAGTCAGTGATCTAGAGATTCTTTGGCACCGAACAAGGCTCCTCGGTGACCCAGTGCGGCGATGCCCTTGCACAACCTGCCCTGCCGTTTCGTTTCCTTTCCTCCTCCGGGCCCCACCTGGCTCGGAACGAGTGGGGAATGCATGAGGGCGAGTAGGGGCTCCGGAAAGTTACACACCTGCGCTGCCCGCCCACCTGCCCCTCCGAGCGTCTGGGTGGCTGAAAGCGCTGCTGGGGGCCCCTCCACTCTGTGCCCCCCACCCCAGCGGTCACCTGGAGCCGGAAGCGCTGCACCGCCTTGTCCATGGTCTCCAGGGCTGCCTGCTGCCGCTGTCGCGCCCTAGCCGCCGCGACCCGCGCCGTCCGGCGTCCCGACCAGCGCAAGGCCATGGCCGCGGCCACCAAGCAGCAGGCCAGGGCCGCCCCGGAGGCGCCAGACAGCGCGGCCCACAGTTGGTCCAGCACCATGATCTCCGGCCGCAGACCGCTCTCGAGGACTACAGATAAAAAATCAGCACGCGCGGCCAGACCGTCCCGCCGCAAAACCCGGCCTGGATCCTTCCGGATGGCGCGTTCGCCTCCGCGGAGGGGCGGGAGCAGGGCGGTGCCGCCTCAGGCCCGCGGGGGAGCGCGCGGTTGCCGGGCAGCGGGCCCAGGCTCTAGGCGCGCAACGGTCAAGGTCAAGCCCCGCCGCCAGGCAGGGCGCTCTCCCGGCTTATTGCCAGCACTGGGCCAGGCCAAGCGGAGGGGTGGGGAACGGCACCCACTCGGAAGCACAAGCATGGCAGCAGCTCCGCGCCGCGGCCCCCGTCCCGGCCGCCACACCACGAACCCCAGAGGCCAACTGCAGGAGGACCAGGCCCAGCTGGAGCCCTCCGAGGGACAGGCAGGCCGAGAGAAAGGGGCGCAGCCACGGATTGGTCCCGCAGACCTTATTAATTACCCCCCACAAACAGTTTGGAGGCCTCTTTCCTGGAGAGCCATGCTTTGAGGCCGCGCACCGCAGGGCGCACTCCTCTCCCCAGCATAGGGTTTCTGGGACACCCGCCCAGGGACGGGCACAGGAAGCTCCTGCCCGGGACCCCATCTGCTGCCTCGTCCTCGGGCCTCTTTGTCCCTCGGCCCAGGGCCCCTTCTTTCTTCAGGGCCAAAACCGCCCAGCACTTCTCCTTTTGCTCTCTCACCACCCGCAGACAGGCCTCCTCAGGGTCACCTTCTCCAGTCCTGGGCCCCCCTGGATTTCACACCTGGGAAGCAGAAAGGACCCCCGACCAGTGTCTGGGGACTTGTTGCCTTCCTTTGGGAAACACACAGATACTTTCCTGTTTAGGCCTATCGCCCAGGACTTTATGTGCCTTATCTCATTTGTCCTCCCAGTAGTCTATGAGGAAGGCATTTTTTTTATCCTCCTTTTACAGATGACTAACCCCCTTTGTCATCCAGTTGATTCCGACTCACAGCGACCCTAAAAAATAGAGGAAAACAGCCCTATAGGATTTCCAAGGAGCCATTCATGGATTTGAACTGCCAACCTTTTGTTTAGCAGCCACTCTGTTAACCACAGGTTAACAGATCTAATTCCAAGCCTTACTGCCATTACTCAGATTTAATTCCAAGCCTTACTGCCGTTACTGCTGCTGAAAGTGAGCTCTGTGGGATGGGGTAAAGGAAAGTGCTTTATGGCTGGAAATACTGTCTCTTGATACACTGTCTTCACTGCTGCTTCTGCCTCTGCCTCCAGGACCTGCCCTCAGTCTCCTTGGAGGGCTGCTGTGCCCTGCCTGCTCCTGGCCTTTTACTCTGCCCTCGCTCAGCACCTCTCCCCAGGGAGAGCTCACCTAAACATACTGCTGCAACTGCCACCAGGGCCTCCAAAACTCTGGCACTTCCTTTCCTGGGCTCCAGACGCATTACAGTGGCTGCCCACTCCCAATTTTTTTTCTGGACATTTATGAGGTGTGTCAGACTCAGCCTGTCCCTGAGAAGAAGCATGGAAGGGGTGCCCCGAGGAAGGTAGACCGGCCTGAGTCACAGGCTCCCAGCTGTATGGAGACAAATAGGGGAGGAGGAGTTGAAAGTCAAAGAGACTACCAGCCAGGTAACACACACTGCCTGAGACCAGACATTGAGGCCATCAAGATAAAAAATAAAGCTTTAACCACTGTACTGCTTTGAGGCTTTTATACTTTTGGTTTTTTGTCTTTGTTTCCCGAATTTCCCATCCAGAGTCCACAGCCCCTGGGGAGGGACTATGAGAAGGAGAAAAGGCTGAGACTGCAGACCTGGTGATGTGCTCTGTGACCCTGGCTTACAGCTTCTTCCTGCTGGAGGACCCTTAAAGTCCAAGTTCATCAAATCTATTTCTACTCCTGAATCCTGTGTCCTCTCCCATGAGAAATCTTATCCTCAGGCATCTCTAATTCCTCTCTTTCCCTCATCACTCCCCATCCACCCCAGCATCCCCCAAAACCAAAATCAAACCACTGCTGCTGCCATGGAGTCAGTTCTGACTCACACTGACACCATAGAGACTCCAAGGCTGTAAGTCTGCAGAAGCAGACTGCCACGTCTTTCTCCCGCGGAGCCACTGGTGGGTGGTTTCCAGCTGCCGGCCTTTCAGTTAGCAGTCGACCACTTTTACCACTGCTTTCCCCTATAGTAGTGCCGAGTCTCTCTCCACCTCCACCTTCATCCCCACCTCTCAAATGTCCCTACCTTTGTCTAAGCCACTGAATTCTTGTTTGCACTAGCCTCCAAATCGGCCTCTCTGCCTCCAGCCTCTCCCACTCCAGTCTCCTACACACAGCTGTCAGCTTCCTAAATCCCAGCCCCAGCTGAGTCAATAGGTGCTCAGACACCTTTGATGGTGCCTCCCACATAAAGTGCAAATGTTTTAGCTGTTCTTTCAGATGCCTCTCCAATCTGGCCCATCCTTCTCTTAGTCTCTCACTCATTGTCCCTCATCCTACACCCTCACTGAAGCCATGCGGGCCTCTAACCGCCTCCCTACACGCCTTATTTTTCCCAGTACTCACACCTTGGCCAAGGCCAAATAAGCCAAGGAGCCATGACTTTTTCCTCTTCAGGTTCCACCTCAACATCCAGCAATGAGCCCTTGCAAGACACATGTTGAAGTGAATTAGACACTGGCCTGGGAACCATCAGAATGGAAATGTAAATGACACCCTGGGAGCTGATGGGTTCTACAAAGGAATGAGAATGATCACTGATCACAAGTGCCTCATGTTGTACCCATCTCCTAAGCCATCATTTGTTGCACAGTAAAACTGTCCTCCATAGGGTTTTTCAAGGCTGTGACTTTGAAAGCAGATCCCCAGGCCTTTCTTCCAAGGTGTATCTGCGTGGGTAGTTGAGTGCTTAACACACTTGCACCACTCCAAGCTTTTTATAGGGACTTCAAGTCTTTTACGGGCCACAGTAATTACATGACCTAGAATTTACAGAATATCAGATATTGTGCTAAGGGCCTTGCATCCACTGTTTTAAGTCTCATACCAACCCTTGTTGTTGTTGGTTGCCATCGAGTCAGTTTCAACTCATAGTGACCCCATGTGACAGAGTAGAATTGCTCCACAGATTTTTTTAGTAGATGAATTTTATTGCATTTTAAAAATATCACCCATAGGTCTTAGACATCATCTGGTCTCATTTCCATAGCTGGACAACTCTTAGCTCTTACTCATCAGCCTGTTGAATGGTTCCTTTTTCAGAGACATAGATACTGTCCAAAAATTTTCAGATATTCTTGTTTTTAACTGATCTCGCTTGCTGAATCAAAGCAGCTGAATTCGGTACAAGTTCAATGTCATTTTCTCCAAGAATTAACTCTTCTTTCCGGGCTTCAAATACTGAACAAGCAAACAACTGGCCTCATTCAAACCTTACAGATGTGTTTGTCACCCAAGTAGTTTTGGATTTCAAGAGACCCACTCTCCTGAATAATGATGTTGCTTGTGAAGTAAGCATACATAGACTTCATTTGTAATGGAAGCCCATGTAACACCCTTGATCACGTTAGCACTACAGATGGTGAGAGCTGTAGCTAGTTCCTATTTCCCCACCATTTATCAACGTGAAGCCTCTTTTTCTCTCCAAGGAGACTGAGTTCTACACTAATGTGATTGAAGTCCCTCCACAAAGTTCCTCTGGAGCCCTTCACAATAGCTGTGCATCCCATCAGAGTGATATTGACATTTTCTGGAATATCAACAGTGTGGTTGCTGAGAATGGTCTTCATTCTCACAGTAGATGTGGCAAAGAGCCCCATACAGTTTTCTAGACTAATCTTTATGGGATCAGTCCCTGGAGAAGGACATCACGCGTGGTAGAGGGTCAGCGAAAAATAGGAAGACCCTCAACGAGATGGATTGACACAGTGGCTGCAACAATGGGCTCAAGCATAGCAACAATTGTGAGGATGGCACAGGACCGGGCAGTGTTTCCTTCTGTTGTGAATAGGGTCACTATAAGTCAAAATCGACTCACGGCACCTAACAACAACAATCTTTATGGCCACGGATCACCAGGTCTGTCTCCTGCAAAGCCTCTGGGTGGGCTCGGACCGCCAACCTTTCGGTTAGCAGCCTACTGCTTAACTGTTGTGCCACCAGGGCCCCTTACACCCTAACAGACAAACCAAAACTAAACCCGTTGCCATTGAGTCAATTCTAACTCACATCAACATCAACTGTTACCAAACTCGGGAAGGTACATCCTTGTCTGGCACGCTCAGACTTGCAGTTAACCTGGACACCGGTCTTTGAGAAAGTAACTTTATTGCAATGCCCAAAACAAGAAGCCGAAGGAAAGTACCTCAGATCCGACTCCCTGAGCTACAGGAAAGTAGGGCTTATATGTGATTTGGGTAGCAAGATGGCGCCCGCGTAGCCGTACTGGGGAGGGAAAATTCTAGAAGGCCGCCAGGAAACAGGAGGTGACGTGATTCTTATCGGACCTCTCACTTCTGAATAGGGTCCGGGTGATGATTTTTTTTCTGATTCATTCCACCTGTTGCTGCGTCTGCTGTTGAGGTCAATTAGCTGTCACAGCTGACCCTTCTTCACATGTGCGGCTGGCCAAATCTAGCCTGGGCTAATTTAAGGACTAATGGAAATTTATTGGCATTCGTAGGGTCAGGTTGCACAATCCTAGGAGGTTTTAAAGATGAGAAAACTGAGGCACTGAGAGAGAATTCCTGAGGCCACACAGCAGGTAAAAGGGCCAGGATTTGATCCCAGGCTACCCAGCTACCAAGCCTGCGCACTTAATCATAGTAGCATTTCACATAACACGTATGGCTAGTTACAGCCAGTCACTGTGTGCTCACTAATGCTGGTCTGTGTCAGGAAAACTCTGGCTGCAGGTGTGTTTACCTCTCTGAATTTGTGTCTTCATCTATAAAAGGAGGATGGTCATATGTACCTCTTGTTAGGAGGAGTCTGTGAGGTCCTTTAACAATGGTGCCTGACACATACTACCACCACCACCACCACTCTAGTCCAGTCGATTCCGACTCATATCAACCCTATAGGACAGAGTAGAACTGCCCCATAGAGTTTCCAAGGAGCGCCTGGTGGATTTGAACAGCCGACCTTTTGGTTAGCAGCTGTAGCACTTAACCACTACACCACCAGGGTTTCCATGACACATAGTAAGTCCTCTGCAAATGTTTGTTGAAAGGCCCACCTGTAGAGAGCTTGAATGTTATTGGAAGAATCTGGGCCTGAGTGCCATGTGAGTCACTTCAGGCTCTTGAGCTTATTCAGGAGGCATCCAAGGTCTGTGTTTCTAGATCTTCTGTCTGGGTTGAGTGAGACCAACTTCTTAGTCATCACTGATGGCCCTTTGTAAGTTTCAAATCCTTGGGCCTCAGTTTCCCTAGGAGAGGGGAGCTTACAAATGCAGGGTGACTGAAACCCCAATCTGATGCAGGTTTTGTAAGGTTACCCCATCCCATCTCATGACTAAATGCTGGCTGTGGAGACCAAGATTCTAGCCCTCATTTACTCTTCACTTGCTGGATGACTGTGGACGACGTAGTTTCTCCTTTTGTAAAATGAGAAGCGTTCTTCCAGACCATCTGTCCCTCTTAAGAAGGGAAAATAAGATTATAGTTATAGTGCAACTTCAGCCATAAGTGAGGCTTAATCACTAGGTTTATTACCTGTTGTGAATTGGGCCAACATTTGCTAATTTTAGAGAGTTTATTTACAAAGTATTCAGCTGTGTTTGTTATAAGTGGCAAGCTCCCTGGGGCATATTAGATAAGATTTCATTTACAAAAAGGGTCTTGGAATTAGGGGTGGGGTCTGGAGGTCAAGGCAGTGAGTCCTGGACTGAGTCTAATGTTCAGGTCACAGTGGTGGCCGCTTCATTCCTCTGAAATAAGATCCTGAGACACTTGAGCTTCTGACATTCTGCTGTTCGATTCAATAGACATCCACTGAGCCCTGCTACTACAGGATAGGCCTCTTGCTGTGACCTGTGAAAACTGAGGCAAATACGAGACTTAGCATCTGGCCTGTGGAGCTAGAAGCTTCACTGGGAACGAAAGAAGTGTGCATAGACCAAGAAACGAAATAAAAGATACACCAGGGCACTGGGTTGGTTGGTTATGGTGCAAAAGCAGAGATCACACTGAACGAACCCAAAGAACCATTGATGCTGGGCTTCCAGGCTGTATAGCCCTCCAGGAAGCCAGCCAGCACACTGGCTTAAAGCTTGGTTCTGGAGCTGAAGTGTCTGTAAAATGGAGATGATAATAAACCAAAAAGACCCAAACCCATTGCCGTTGAGCAATTGCAACTCATATTGACCCTGTAAGACAGAATAGAACTGCCCCATAGGGTTTCCAAGGCTGTAAATCTTTACAGAAACAGATTGCCACATCTTTCTCCCGCAGAGCAGCTGGTGGGTTTGAACCACTGACCTTTTGTTTGCAGCTGAGCACTTTAACCACAGTGCTACCAGGGGTCCTGGAGATCATAATAACACCCTTTAATACATTAGTACATTTGTAAGAATCAAATGAGTTAATACATGTAACACAGCCAGAACAGGGACTGGAAAAAAAACCTGTTGCCGTCATGTCGATTGCGACTCACAGCAACCCTATAGGACAGAGTAGAACTGCCCCCTAGGGTTTCCAAGGAATGGCTGGTGGATTTGAACTTCCGCCCTTTTGGTTAGCAGCCGAGCTCTTAACCACTGTGCCACCAGAGCTTCAGAACAGAGCCTAGTATATGGTAAATGTCTTAGGCTGGGTTTTCTAGAGAAGCAAAACCAGTGAAGCGTATACATATATAGAGAGAGAGATTTATATCAAGGAAATGGCTCACATGGTTGAAGTTGTCTGGGATTTCTTTTTACTTGGATCCACAATCAACACCCATGGAAGCAGCAGTTAAGAAATCAAAGGACACATTTCATTGGTCAAATCTGTTGCAGAAAATCTCTTTAAAGGGTTAAAAAGCAAAGATGTCGCCTTGAGGAGTAAGGTGTGCATGACTCAAGCCATGGAAGTTTCAATTGCCTCATATACATGCGAAAACTGGGACACTGAATACAGAAGACCAAAGGAGAATTGATGCATTTGAATTAATGTGTGGATGAAGAATATTGAAAGGTGTGCATCAAGGTTGAATCCTTTTACCATATTTATTCAATCTGTATGCTGAGCTAATAATTCGAGAAGCTGGACTATATGAAGAAGAATGTGGCATCAGGACTGGAGGAGGACTCATAATAACCTGCGATATGCAGATGGCACAACCTTGCTTACTGAAAACTAAGAGGACTTAAAGCATTTACTGATGAAAATCAAAGACTACAGCCCTTGGTATGGATTATACCTTAACATAAAACAAAAATCCTCACGACTGAACCAATAAGCAACATCATGATAAACGGAGAAAAGACTGAAGTTGTCAAGGATTTCATTTTATTTGGATTCACAATCAACGCCCATGGAAGCAGCAGTCAAGAAATCAAACGAGGCATTGCATTGGGCAAATCTGCAGCAAAAGACCTCTTTAAAATGTTAAACAGCAAAGATGTCATCTTAAGGACTAAGGTGCACTTGACCCAAGCTATGGTATTTTAAATTGCCTCACATGCATGCAAAAGCTGGACAATGAATAAGGAAGACCAAAAAAAGAATTGATATCTCAGAATTACGGTGTTGTTGAAGAATATTGACTATACCATGGACCGTCAGAAGAACGAACAAATCTGTCTTGGAAGAAATACAGCCAGAATGGTCCTCAGAAGTGAGGATGTGAGACTTCGACTCACATACTTTGGATATGTTATTGAAAGGGACCAGTCCCTGGAGAAGGACATAATGCTTAGTAAAGCAGAGGGTCAGCAAAAAAGAGGAAGACACTGAAAGAGATGGATTGACATAGTGGCTGCAACAGTGGGCTCAAATATAGCAAAGATCGTGAGGCTGTCACAGGATCCGCTATGAGTAGGAACCCACTCAGTGGCACCTAACAACAAACAAGGAAAGAGGTAGGAACCATGGTGGTGCACTTGTTTAAGCACTTGGCTGCTAACCAAAAGGTCAGCAGTTGCAACCCACCAGCCACTCTGCAGGAGAAAGATGTGACAGTGTGCTTCCATCATGATTTACAGCCTTGGAAATTCTATGAGGCAGTTCTACTCTGTCTTACAGGGTTGCTACTTGTCAGAATCAACTCAACAGCAATTAGTTTTAAGGAGAGAGGTTTTCTGGCCTGAGATGCCCAAGCTCAGGAACAAGATTAACCAAAAAACAAAACCAAATCTGTTGCTGTCGAGTTGATTCCAACTCATAGCAACACTACAGGACAGAGTAGAACTGCCCCATAGGGTTTCCAAGGAGCGCCTGGTGGATTCGAACTGCTGCCCTTTTGGTTAGCAGCTGAGGTTTTAACCACTGCGCCACCAGGGCTCCAGGAACCAAATTACTTGAGTTCAAATCTTAACTCTGCCATTTACTATGTAGCCTTGAATAGGAGTCCCTGAATGGTGCAAAGGATTAACATGCTTAGCTGCTTGGAGGTTCGAGTCCACCTAGGTGTGCTTTGGAAGAAAGGCCTGGCAATCTACTTCTGAAAAAATCAGTCCTTGAAAACCATATGGAGCACAGTTCTACTGTGACACACATGGGGTCACCATGAGTCAGAATCTACTCACAACAACTGGTTTTAGCTTTGAGTGAGCCACTTTAACTTCTCTGTGCCTGGGTTTGCTTATCTGTAAAATGGAGATAATAGTAGTGCCTCCCTCAAAGAAGGAAACCCTGGTGGTGTAGCAGTTAAGTGCTAAGGCTGCTAACCAAAGGGTCGGCAGTTCAAATCCACCAGGCGCTCCTTGGAAACTCTATGGGGCAGTTCTACTCTGTTCTGTAGGGTCACTATGAGTCTGAATCGACTCGACTGCACTGGGTTTGGTTTGATTTTTTTTTTTTTTTTTTACCTCAAAGAATTGTTGTGAAGATTAAAGAGTTAATTCAAGGAAACAGAACCACACCTCGCCCATTGTGAGGGCTCAATAAATGTTAGCTCACTATTATTTTAAGCAAAGATGTGATCCTATCAGTGTTTTGGGAAGGCAGAGTGGAGAAGTACTGGGAGGGGCAAGCTGAAGGCTGAGGCCATGGAATGGAAGAGCAGGCAGGAGTGAGGATCCAGTGAGGGTAGGTTTCCATGGCTACACTGGTGTTATCAGGAAGGCATCTGTGAGGTAAGGCAATAAGACACCATTCCCCAGACCCACAACGGAATGTACTTGCGCTCAGGTGGTTTACGCAACAGAATTACTTTTACCAGCAGCGCAGCCCCTTAAGCAGGCCCTGGTGGGTTCCCTGAGGGGATTCAGGATCCTCCTCAGTTAGCTGGTGACCTTGAGCCTTTCTTAGGTGTCCTCAGCTGTCAAGCGGGAGGACAGGTAACACCTTCTCAAGCTCTCCTGGAGGTGGGGGTGGAGGTGGTGCAGTAAGGAGGAGGAGGACAGCCTCAGAGGGAAGGGAGCGCTCGGATTGCAGAGGGTTTGAAGTCCGTCTTTGTTCTGAGAGTGGGAGCAGAGGGAGTGCCCTGATGTAAACCATCCTGCTTAGTTACAGATCTGCTGCTCCTTTCCTTTAACTTCCAGGAGCCTTTCCTGGGGGCCTACTGAAGGGGAGACAAGAAGGAAAAACCCAGTCCTGCTACAAGGCCCCATAGCGGCTCTTAGCAACCCTATCGGACAGAGTAGAACTGCCCTATAGAGTTTCCAAGGAGCACCTGGTGGATTCCAACTGACAACTGTTTTTTTTTTTTTTCTTTTGCTCCAACGAACTCACAGCCCCACCTGTCAGATAAGACACCTCACTAAGAAGTGCTACCATCTGTGGGGCACTTTATAATTCACTTTTACAAACATTTACAAAGCCCTTTCTGAGTCCCTCTACCATCCTCTGGGTTTGGGGAACGTTTGTCTCCTGTGGTAGACCACCAATTGCATAAATGACCCCAGTACTCCCCCCCTCCTTATATATGTGCTCTTTGCAAAGTGGCTCTGCAGCTTCTCCCACCAAGAGGTGGAGTCTATTTCCCCATGTGAGTCTGGGCTGACCTTGCGACTTGCTTTAACCAATAGAATGTAGTGGAAGTAATGTGCTAGTTCTGAGCCCAGGCTGCCCCTGAGACCTTGTACTTTTCTCTTGCCAGGAACCCTGCCACCACCGTAAGAATACAAGCTAGCCTGACAGAGGATGAAAGACCACGTGTAGTAGCGCCTAACCAGTCCAGTTATCATTGCTCGGGCCTTTACATATGTGAGAGAGCCCAACCACGATGAACAGAGCCACCTGACTAGGACGCATTAGTCAGCTCAGCCCAGCTCAGCTCAGCAGAACCACCACAGACTCAGACAATAGGAAACTGTTGTTTTAAAGCACACATTTTCTGGGTGGTCTGTTACAAAGCAGTAGCTAACTGATACACTTCTCAATACCCATTTCCCAGACAAATAACTGAGGCCCACAGATGCTCAGTGCTACGAAGCCAGTGAAGGGCCTAACTATAGCTCAGACCTGGATCGTCAAGTCTCAGAATCCCCGCTGCCTGTGACATGGACACAAAAGAGTTACACTTTAGAACTGCCAGGAAAAGTTCCTAGTCATTTGTTCAGAAAGCCACCAGCCACACCTCAACTTAAATCTGTATTCCTCTATCTGTTTTAACCCATGTTCTCTGGATATATGTGAAATGTTATGCTTGTACAATCCTATAGTTTATTTGAAACTATGGGTAAGTTTCTTTACCATTCTATGCCTCAGTTTCCTCATCTGTACAATGGGGAAAATAATTGTACTCCCTCATTTGTTGCTATGAGAATTAAATAAGTTAATATTAATTAGTAAAGTTTTTAAAGTGCTTAGAACAGTGTTCAACATATAGAAAAGGCTGTATCATTAAATAAAATAAAGTAGTATGACTAAAAACGAGCCATTGCAATGACAATTTTATTAGGAAGGCCTTTTTATTTTGATCCTAAGAGCTACATATTTTTCACTTTGCTCTGGTGACATCAGTATGAGTGTTGAGTCAGCATGTATGCCATAAGCTTTTCTGGCGAAGATGGTGCTGGAGACAACATCTTGTGGGTGGCAAACCTGTTTTTAAGAACCAGACTGCAGAAAACTACAGCGCTCCCTTGAGAAGCACTGATGGGACACTATTATTACAGGGTTACCTCATCTTTTGCAGAGAATGTATTTGTGGTAGGTTGTGCACAAATCAATACTAACTAAAATCTGTGTTGAGATCTTGTTATTTAAAGAACCCATCTAGGGAACGATTCCGAGAGTGAAGACTGTAAAGCAAGTCAGCATCCCTTGAGGGACATTCAAAATTTTGGCTGGATTGAACTTCTTTGGATCTAAAATAAATCTGCCCACCCAGGATTCCCTCAAGGGACTCTGGTCCTTCTCTTCCTTTCCAGTATCCCCCTACAGGCTCTAGAGCTACTTCCCACTGACCACAACACAATTCAAAATACCCCACTAGGCCTCCTGTCTCCTCTCATTTGGCCTCTTTCCCTTGGCTCTCTAGGGCTAGATCTGCGCAGTTCTTGGCTCTACCAAGGAGGTCTCTGTGAAACCAGATGGTCTAGAGGAGTTGTCCCCAGTGTCTCAACTGTCACTATGGTGACAGTCTGGATATTCAGCTACCAAGCCTGCAAGCTCCCTGGCTTCTGCCCTCACGGGGAACAACCTGCTTGCAACTTCCTTTACAAACAGGGGCATCTAAGAGAGACTCAGCCCACAATTCTAGCAGATTCCTACATTTAGATCTGTGAGTTGGGTGAACATATGTCTAGGGTTAAAAACTCAGAATCTAATGGCTCTAGCAGGGTGTTGGAATGAGCATGAGTATTAAGGAAGGCCCTAACTAACTTCTCAGCCTTCCTCAAATACTTTAGACCCCAGTAGCGTTCCGTGCCTTTGAACGTGTTGGTCCCTTAGTCTCTAATGTCTGGTGTTCCTTCATGTTCTCCCTCCACCCACTCCCACCCTGCAACACATAAAAAAGACACATACGGCTTGCTAAAATCCTACTCATCCTTCAAGACCCACTTCAGAGGGCTCAGGTTCCAGATGGTGGATGAGGCACAGGCATTTACCTTCTCTGTTGAAATAACAGAAAAGCGTTTTTTTTTTTTTTAACTTACAAAACATAGAAATTTATTTAAATTTGTGTACACATAAAAATCTAACAAAATTTAAAGAAAAACCTAACTCAAATTCTTCCTCACCATAAAAATGGAGATTATGGAAAAAGTCATAGTCTCTCAATTATATTTTTCCATCTTTTAGTCACAAGCGGTAGAAGAGGGGGGAGAAGACATTGACACTCATAACTTAAATCTTCAGTATTGTCTCATCTTAAAGTGAGTTAATTACAAAGATTTCCATAAGAATCAGTCTTCAGTTTTGATGTAAGTGTTACTGAGTAGAAACCCCAGTTTCTTGCTCTGTGTGACTGGTATTGGCCAATAAAGGAGAGACTGAGGTGGGAGAACAAAAAAGGCACCTTTATTTCATTGTACAAGGAAAAGGAGTCATTCTGAGCTGCTGCTGCCAAGACTGCTCCCCGAGGGAGGGCGGAGAGGCAAGTTACTTTTAAGGGGTTTACAAGTAGGGAGTTCATACAAGTTACATCAGCAACATTCTTAATCATACTCGGCAGGCCAGGCACAATGGGGTTTACATAAAAGCAGGATTCAAATGCAAAGCTTGTGGGGGCGGAAGCTAAGCAAAGAAAATAGGACTTTTAATACAGCACTGTGAAGGCTGTCTCCGAAGAATGGAACTTTCTACTCCAAAATTACACATAAGGCTTCTGGCTTTATTTTTAATGTGAGGTAAACAGTATATCAATATTAAGGCAAATGGTAAAATACATGCATGGGATATTGATGTGGCCCTTCCACTGTGAAAAAAACATTTGGAGTAATCATGAGTTTTCCAAACATGTTAGAAACTTGTAAAAATGTTATAGTATATAATAAGTATTTGTTTGAATGTTTTAGCTTTTGACAGTTAATCTGTTAAATGTAATATTGTCTGAGTGTTTTTATGATCTGTAATATTTTATTATATAGAACTAAACGTCTACTAAAATTCTCATAAATGAATCAGGGCTTCATTTAAAATTATACATAAACACACATTGTTCAAAGAAAACCAGAGAAGGTGTTACTGGTAAACCAGAATTTTTTTTTTTAATTCCCAGAAAGTAGGTAGTATCAAACTGGAGGAGTAGGAGAAACAGACATAGTAGTCCAAGACACCCGAGGGAACCAGGGGAGCCTCTCTCTCAGAGTAGCCCTGGAGAAGGTCCAAGCAGGAACGGGCAATGAGGGCAGGAACTGCTGTGACTTAGAGGCCTTTCCCTGCCCCCTTCAAAAAATAAAGTAGCAGTCTGGGCCCAAGTCTGGAGAAATACTGTATCAATAAAGTGCCTCAGTCTGGGGGGGCAACCACTGAGGGCCCAGGGGCTTGAGAGGAGCAGAACAGAGAGGAACTTGGTGACTCTGGCCCCCTGGGGCAAAAGGGGAGGAAGAAAGTGGTGTAGGAGTTGTAGGAGTCCCAGCCTATTTGCCCACTTCTTAGCCACACTCCATCTCCTGACCAGTCAGCCTTCTGGGTCAGGGGAAAGATCTCCTGAGAGGCAGCCCCACTCAACTGAGGAGTAAACTGAGAGCTTTGAACAGGGGTTCAAAAAGTAAATGACAAGGCTTTGTTGTGGTTCAACCCCCTGCTGAGAATTTGCATTTCCACCCCAGATATACTGAATCAGAATCTACATTTTAACAGGACCCGGGGTGATTCTTATGTACCCCCAAGTGATTCTTATATATTATATATATTCTTATTTATATAGAAAATCCAAACCAATCTATAGTGACAGACAGCAGATCAGTGGCTACCTAGAGAGGAGGATAGTGAGGAAGGGATGGATTACACAGGATCACTGTGTACTGTACCACAATTTGCTTCTCTATTTACCCAGAATTCCCTAGCCTGGGTCAGGGCCCTTCCTTTATACTCCCAAAGCTACTTGCGCTTCCTGATGGGAGGATTTATCACACAGTATTGAAATCATCTGTTTACACATACATCTGGATGCTGTTCAGGGCAGGTACTGTGCCTTACATCATTGTATTCCTAGTATCATGCACATTTAGTGAGCATTTCTTGAATAGATTGGATGGTGAATGAATGAAGGAACAACAAATGCAACTGCCTGTGTTTATGACACCTCTGTTTTCATCCTAGTGGCTGGTGTATTTAACTGGTGGCTGCTGTCCTTCCTTAACATACCTAATGATAAACTACCTGCAGTCCCTGGTCAGATCCCAGGGTTGGTAAATTTCTAGAAACCCTTCTCTGTTAAGTGCTGGCAGCCCACAAGCCATTAGATCAAGTGCAGTTTCCCAAAGCAAGTGTGGTTTCTTCCTCCTCTATAGGCAACGGAGGACATGGTCAACTGAGACTTCGCAAGCTTCACTCTCCTGGCTTTGTCACTGCAGAAAAAGCCCTTAGGGTGCTGATTAACTGCAGATACATCTGTTTGTGTACACCCAGACACACATGCCCGGAGGGGTTATAGAGTGAATGAAGTTAGCTGAGGTTCACCTGAGATGCCTTCCTGAAATAACTACCCATTTCTTCATTTTCGTGGAGTCAATTAGGACTCACAGGACAGAGCAGAACTGCCCCATAGGGTTTCCAAGGAGCGGCTGGTGGACTTGAACTGCCAACTTTTAGTTAGCAGCTGAGCTCTTAACCACTGTGTCACCAGGGCTCCACTGGCTTAACTGGAGGAAGAGAAAGGAAGGGCAACTGCACAAAGGTCCCAGTGCAGAACCAAACAGGTGCACGTTTCTGGCTCCTTCCTACTGCCTGCCACCTGGAGCTTCCAACATCTGGCAGGCTTCTCAGCAACAGCCAGTATCTGAAACTCAGAATGAGATGATAGCTCAAGGTCACTGGGCCATCCTCAGCATCACAGGCAACAAATGTCCCTCCTGCCTGCCCAGTGAAGTTCCCAGGACCTCGCAGAAGATCACAGCCAAGCATACTGGACAGTTTCTTCTCTGATTATTACCCTCTCCCTTTCCTCCCTCCTCCCCCATACACCCAGACCCAAGCCCAGGCTCTAGCAGTCACCAGTGCCTCCTCTGCATCCCACCCTACACTTGAGTCATGGAGGTAATACCAACCACCAAACCAAACCCATTGCCATCTAGTCAATTCTGACTAGATGTCCTATAGTGACTCCATAGGACAGAGTAGAACTGCCCCCACAGGGTTTTTAAGGCTGTAATCTTTGCAGAAGCAGACTGCCACATCTTTCTCCCACAGAGAGGCTCATGGGTTCACACTGCCAACATTTCATTTAGCAGCTGAGCACTTAAGCATTGTGCCACCAGAGCTCCTTATGGAGGTCACCCTTTCTTGTGTGCTTCTATGTGCTAAGCACCAAGCCAAGTACTTTATAAGCATTTTCTCATTTCACCCTCACATTAGACCTAAGAGCTAGGAATTAGGTTTATTTCCATTTTACAGATAAGAGCACTGAGGTGAAGAGACTGAAACATCTAATTGACTATCCTTTTTTAATAATATTGTATCTCTTTATGGGGTTCTGTAGTTTATACTGTACTTTCAGTAATGTTCTCTTTAATTCTGAGAACACTGAGTCTTAAAAAATGGAAGTGAATTGTCCGTGGTGGCAACCAGCTAAGAAGTGGCAGGTAAGGATGTAGAAGCTAGGTCATGTGACTCTGAATCCAGGCTCCTTCTCTACACCACAGCTGCCTCAAGCTCTAGGGAAACTAGTGAAGGGCACCTGTGCTTACTTAGAGCTCTGAGAGAATGACCACCTTGAGGTTCTGAGCCCAAACATCAGCATCCCTTGTTCACATGTCACAGGTGCTTGGAAGAAAGTAAACACTGACCCATGGGGGAAGAGTAGCTAAGTGCTGCTGGAGGCGCAGCTCAAGTAGTGTGCCGTAATTGAGAAATGCTCCAAGACAAAACTAAGCTTCCACTAGGCCCTGGAATATGGGTAGGATGAGGGCTGGCAGAGAGGACAGAACAAATGGGAGAGATGTCAATGAACTTGGGCTTGTGTCAGCTCTCAAAAGAGACCTCAGGTGTCATTTGGTCCAGTCTCCCAACAATGCACAAATCCCCTCAGTGACATCCTTGCCTGAGGATCATCTAGGTTACTGATTTTCAGTTTCTTAATGTACTCTCAAATCATCTGCAGAGATTTTTAAAAACGCATATTTCTGTAGAAAACCCAATTCAGGAGATATGGAGCCCAGATCCATATTTACAGCAATCATCCCAGATGATTCTGTTCTCTGCACTCTGAAGAACATTGAATTCTGGGTCTTGTATCAATACTTCCCTAACAATTAGGTTGCTTTCAGTCGCAAGTAACAGAAAACTCAAAACTCAACTGAAAAAATAACAGATTGGCTGAAAGAATGGAAAAGACCAACACGAACCTGAGTTTCGATTTGAACAGGCTCTGGCACTGATTCTCTGCAATAGGATGGTTTTGCTATCCTCCATGTGTGTCAGCTTCACCTTCAGGCTGGGATTTCTTCATGCATGCCTCCTCATTCTCAGCCAGAAGAGAGTGTTATTTCCCCTCGCCCTTGAACAAAAGTCCTGAATTTTACTCTGATTGAACCTGCACTGAATCAATCATTGTGGCAAGAGGGATGGGTTTACCTTAATATGGTTAGACCAGTCAAAGCCTAACCCTGGGTCAGCAATAGAGTCACTTCCACTCAAACCACATGACTGTTCAACATTATGGGAATATGGATGATGGGGAGGCAGTCACAACGTCCACTATAACTTCTAAAGACTGGGAGCTCACTACATCTCCGTACTGGTTATTTATTGTTGCATAACAAATTACCCTAAAATGCCGCAGCTTAAAAGAAGACACATCCTTTAAATAGATAAATGGATAAGCAAAATGTGATACATACATACAATGGAATACTACTCTGCCAGTAGGAAAAATAAAGTGTTGATACATGCTACAATATGGATAGAGCTTGAAGACATTGCTGAAGTGAAATAAGTCAATCACAAAAGGGCAAATATTGTATGACCTCATTTATATAAAAAAGAACAGGGAAATGTATAGAGAACAAAGTTTACCAGGGATTACCAGGGGCAGGACAAAGGGGAAAACAGGGGGCTATTGTTTACAGAGTACTAAGTTTCAGTTTACAGTGATGGAAAAATCCCATTGATTAAGGATAAGTTTGCACCGCCAATTATTGCAAGTGCTGTAAGATGTACACCTGTAAAAAGTAGAATTGGCAAGAGTTGTGTGACAGACATATTTACAATGACAAAAAAAAAAAAAGAGTAGCTGCTGAGGCTGCTTATGTAAAACTAAACATCTCATGGGATTTGGTTCCTTGATTTGGAGGTTTAGGGTCACAGTTTCATGGGACATCCCAGTTAACTGGCCTAAAAATGTGTTTAGTCTTCTGGTCTACCTCCCAGTTTGCTGCATACTTCCTGGAGTCTTAAAGGCTTGTAGGCAGCCATCCTAGGCACAACAATCAGTCTCTATTCACCTGGAGCAACACAGGAAGAAAGAGAGTCAGGAATAGGAGGAGGAAAAGGAATGTGTGGCTAATTGCCTCTGTGAACAGCTGCCTCCTTTGCCACGAGATCAGAACTGGATGGTGCCTGGCTACCATTACTGAACATTTTGATCAAAGATTCTAGAGTAAAATCCTGATCAAAAAGGGGGAAATGCAGGTCAAAATTTCAAATTCTCATGGATTCCAGACTTTCTGGAGCCATGGAGGCTAGATGAATGCCCATAACTATTGCCCTGAGATAATCTTTAAACCTTAACCAAAAATATCCTCTGCTTCCCAACCCACTTGGAGCAAAGGAGAATGAAGAACACCAAAGACACAAGGAAAATATTAGCCAAAGAGACAAAAGGGCCACAGAAATCAGAGACTCCATTAGCCTGAGACCAGAAGAGCCAGATGATGCCCAGCTACCACCAATGATGGCCCTGACAGGGAACACGACAGAGAGTCCCTGATGGAATGGGAGAAAAGTGTGAAGCAGAACTCAAATTCTAGTAAAAAGTCCAGACTTAATGGTCTGACAGACTGGAGGAACCCCTGACACCATGGACCCCGGAATCTGTTAACCTAGAATTAAAACCATTCCCGAAGCCCACTGTTCAGACAAAGATTAGACTGGACCATAAAACATAAAATACTACTTGTTAAGAGTGTACTTGTTAGTTCAAGCAGATACACGAGACCAGATGAGTAGCTCTTGTCTGGAGGCAGGATGAAAAGGCAGGAAGGGACAGGAGCTGGTTGGATGGACACAGGAAAGCCAGGGTAGAAAGGGCAAATGTGCCGTCACATTATAGGGATTGCAACTACTCTCACATAACAATATGTATATAAATTTTTGTATGAGAAGTTAACTTGAGCTGTAAACTTTCACCTAATGCATTAAAAAAAAAAAAAATCCCCTAAATCTTAAAACCAAACAATAGTTTAGATTAACTAGTAAAAAATGTCTGCCTTGAGTTACGCTCGTTTAAGAATTATCTATATGGGTTCAAATTGACAACACCAACTAGAAAGATTAGATAAGAACTTTAGGGGCAGTGGGTTTATGTTAATAGTGGAGAAACAACTCAGAAAAGGAGGGTGAGAATAGTTGCACAACTCAAAGAATGTAATCAATGTCACTGAATTGTATATGTAGAAACTGTTGAATTGGTATATGTTTTGCTGTGTATACTCCCAATAACAACAAAATAAATAAAATTTTACAATTAATAATTGCTAAAAAAAAAAGGACATCATTTCTTATCTCACAGTTTCTGTGGATCAGGAATTTGTACATGGTTTAGCTGGGCTGTCCACTTTACAGTCTCTCACAAGGCTGCAATCAAGGTGTTGACTGGGGCTGCCATCATCTTAAGGCTCAACCGGGGAAGGAGCCTCTTTCAAGCTCACTTATGTGGCTGTTGGCAGGATTCAGTTCCTTGAGGGTTGTTGGACTGAGGGCCTCAGTTCCTCAATGGCTGTTGGCTGGAGGCAGCCCTCAGTCCTTTGCCTGATGGCCCTTTCCATACGGCAAGCAAAGAGCAGAGCCAGAAAGAAAAGACCAGTAAGATAGAAGTCACAGTCTTTTACAACCCAATAATGAAATGACATCCCAACACTTTTGCCATATTCTGTTATTCTGTTCATTAGAAGCAAGTCACTAGGTCCAGCCCACATTTAAGAGGAGGGCATAAACCAGGAGGCAGGGGTCTCTGGAAGCCATGTCAGTAGCTGCCGGCCACACAGAGTAGTGTTTTGATCATGACAAGCAAGAATATAAATTAAGACCAAGTACATACATATGTATATGCGTGTATATACACACTAAAGCAAAATGCTTCACAGAAAAACATTTACCCTTACTATGCATGATACACTTTGGTATTTTCTATCCTCTTTCATTAAAAATAAGGAGCTGGTTTAGACCTGCTGTATCAGTCAAGATAGGCTAAGTTACATTCAATAACAAACAACACAAACTCTTAGTGGCTTAACACAAGTTATTTTTTACTCAGTGAATTATACATGTAGAAATTGAATTGGTGTATGTTTTGTTGTGTATATTTTCATCACAATTTTTTAAGGTTATTTTTCACGGTCACAACACATCTAATGCAGATCCCTAGGGCGCTCTGTTCATCATAGCCACTTAGACACTCACAGTGAAATAGGCTCTGTCTCAACATGTTCCCATGATCACTGTGGCAGGAATGACATGGCAAATCTGACAGTAACTTTTAAAGCTTTCATGGGGAAATGACAGGCATGGCTCCCACTAGCGTTTCATTGGCTAAAGCAAGTCACATGGTCATGCCCACTGCAGAGGAGAAGTAACTAGGTATTTGCGAAAATCCTAATGCTTACTATACCCACAAGGTTGATTTCACGACCATTGATGAATCACAGTTGTGATCTGTAGTTCTGAAAACACTAATTTAAAGGTTTCTTATGTTGATCTGCAATCTGGCTCCCAACTTCCTTCTCCTGGTCCCAGCTCTGCTCCTGGAGAGACTCAAAATACATCTATTCCCCGGCACACACACATCAGGACAGTCCTTTAAATATTTGGAGACAGCCTCTCTGTTCCCCATGTTTTCCCCTCTCTGGCATAATACTCCCAATCTCCCCAATTCTTCCTAGGATGAAATTTTCAGTTCCTTCTCCATCCTGGTCACTCTCCTCAGGATACAGGCCATTTGCCAACATAACTCCTAATAAATATGTCACCTCAAAATGTGGTCTAAGCAGCTTGGAGTTCAGCAATTTCCATTCACTCAGAGAGATAAGGGCTAAGTCTAAGGAGAGCACCAGCCGTCAGATGCATTTTCTGTTGAGCCGATTATTTCATTTCCTCATTCAGCAAAAACTGATTATTATATTCCCAGTGGGAGGCCCATAGAAATCTGATTAGATCATTTTCACACTTAAACTCCTGCAATGGCTTCCCATTACTCTTGGGATAAAATACCCACTCCTTCAAGCGCAAGGCCCTCTGCACTTGAGCCCTACCTGCTTCTCACAACCATTGCCTTCATTCATCTCTACCAGGTCCTGGAATACACTGTGCTCTTGCATGCCTCAGGGGCTTTGCATGACGTGTTCCCTCTGTTAGAGCACAGCCTCCCCCCCCCCCCCCCCCCCCCGCCACCCCACCACACCTCTCAGCTTCACTAACCTAACTCCTCCTCAGGTCTGTTTAAATAACTCTCCCTCCAGGCTATGTTAGCCAACCCCCTCCCTTCCCAGGTATATGCCCTTTACACTTCTCCTTTGCAGTACTCTGCTCACGTTTACTTATAAGTACTTGTCTCTTTCCCACTAGATTTTATGTCCCATGAGAACAAGGGCCTTGTCTGTCCTGCTTATCACTTTCACTAGTATCTAGGATTGGGTCTGGCACATAAAAAGTACTCAAATATGTGTTGACTGCCTAATATGTACCAAGCGAAGTGCTCAGGGTTAGGGAAGCCCTGAATAATTTCCAGTCTGGGGGTGGAAGTGGGAGAGAAAGCAAGCATGGAAAGAGCTATGTTCACAGTATAAACAGAGGGCTGTTGAGAGCAGAGAAGAGGGAACAACTCAATCTTCTTTAGAAGGATCAGAGAAGGCTTCCTAGAAATTTGAGCTAGGAAGAGGAGCAAAGGGAAAATGGCATTTAGACAGAAAAGACAACAAATGCATCCGTATAGCCTGTACTATACTCAGGCTATACTCAGGATGGATAAAGAATCTGAGAAAAGGGACCAGTGCTGGATGGCAGAAGATGAAAGAGGACCAATAGTCAGGAGCCAGGGAAGAATTTGGACTTGGTCCTGCAGGCAATGCAGAGAACTAACGACTGTAAGTAGGTGAATATGTCATATTTGGGTTTTTAACATATGTCAGTTATTTACTGCTGTGTAACAAAACACAGTGGCTTAGAACAATAACCAATTTATTTGCCCATGATTCTGGGTCAGCAATTTGGGCTGGTCTTGCCTGGGGTTACTCATGCAGCTTGGGTCATTTGACTGTTTGACTGAGGTTAGAAGATCTAAGATGGCATCCTTCACATGTCTCCAACAGGCTAACCTGGGTTTCTTCACATAGCAGTAGAAAAGTAGAATTAGAGAATTATTCTATATGTTGATGGTGATTGTGGTTATACTATTATAATTATCAAAATTCATCAAACTGTACATTCAAAATTGGTGAATTTTATTACACCTTCTCCTCACTTATTAACTGTCCTGTTATCTGACATTTTACATTTGCAACAGTAATAAAAAAATCTACTATGTGACTATTTGCACCTTAACATCGTATGTCTGGCAGTAATGAACACTGAGGTGTGAGGAGAGAGTAATGCTGGCTGATGGTTAAAGTTATGTGTCATCTTGGCTGGGCCGTGATTCTCAATGGCTTGGCAGTTATATAATGATGTTGTTTGGCAGTTGTATAATGATGTACTCATCCTCCATTTTTGCATGCTGCCAATTTTCACATAATGGCCTGGTCTTTGGAACCTAACCATGTTGATAAGTGAGGAGAGGGTGTATATGTAAATAATAACAAATAAAACAAAGGAAAAAAAATTTTAAGAAAGGGCATTGTCTTAGTTTCTTAGTACTGCTATAACAAAAACACCACAAGTAGGTGGCTTTAACAAACAAATTTATTTTCTCACAGTTAGAGACTAGAAGTCCAAATTGAGGGCACTGGTTATAGGGGAAGGCTTTATCTTTCTGTAGGCTCTGGGGGAAGATCCTTGTCTCTTTTTAGCATCTGTGCCCTGGTGATCTTCATGTGTTGGTCATGGCATCTACCTTCCCCCTTGGTGCTTCTTTGCCTAATCTGCTCTTTTTTTTTATCTCAAAAGTGATTGGTTTAAGACACACCCTACACTGATATGGCCTTATTAACGTAACAAAGAAAACTCTATTCCCAAACTGGATCACATCCATAGGTGTAGGGGTTAGGATTTACACAACATACTTTTAGGGGACAGTTCAATCCATAACAGGCATCATGCTACATTTAATCTTTTTGGACTAACTTTTTTTACTGAATATTTTATTGCTAAGATTCATCCATACTGTTATATATCAGTATAGTTCATTTGTTTTGATAGCTGCATAATATTTCACTGCGGGGACATTCCAGTTTATTCATCTGTTCTCTTGCTGATGGGCACCTGGGTTGTTCCCAGGTTTTTACTCTTGTGAATAGGGCTGCTACAAACATTCTTGTACATGTATGAGTTTCCCCTGGATTTATTCCTAGTGTTAGAATGACTGGGTTGTAGGGTACATGAATGTCCAATTACAGGGGTTGATCAAACAGTTTTCCAAACCAGTTCTCTGCTTTTCTAATCTGGGTTTGTCTATCTCCAGTCAGACTGAAAGCCCAGGGGCAAGAGACTGTCTCCTCTTGAATTACCACTGTTTAGCATTCTACTAGCAAAGGCTGGACACCCAGGCAGCCAAGGGCAAAAACACATGCATCTGAGGCCTCCCAGCCTCAGCAAATACAAGCACAAAGTAAACAGCTAACGGGGATCACCTGTCATATATGGAGGCTAGTTAGGGTCCTATCTTGGAAACCTTGGTGGTGTAGTGGTTAAGTGCTACAGCTGCTAACCAAGAGTTCAGCAGTTCAAATCCACCAAGTGCTCCTTGGAAACTCTATGGGGCAGTTCTACTCTGTTCTATAGGGTCACTATGAGTTGGAATCGACTTTTGTCGATTTTGGGTTTGTTTGATTTTTTTTTTGGTAGGGTCCTAGTCAGAGCACCAGCCAAGCTTCCTGGGGCTCCTAGCTTCACTTGACTTCAAATCTGAAAGGTCTTCCGGGGTACTTAAAATGCAAATCCCAAGAAAGGAGAAAGCTTAACCTCATCTAAAGTACTTCTCAGCTGACACCTCCAAATGAGGATTAGCAGGAAAGGCATAAAGGACAAAGGGAGTGGCAGAAATGAAGAAGAGGATAAGAGAATTAGAAAGAGCCAGGAAACCTTCAAGTATTCTAAAATTATGTACGAGAACCTGTTTAAAAAGAAAGATCTTTAAAAAAAAAAGACAGCAGTATCTGCGAGTGACCACAGTATTTTTTAATGTCTCTGCAATTAAAGGATTACCTTTTTTTGGCTAAAATTACAAAAACAACATAACTAGCATACAGTTGGTAAATGATGTAATGCTGTCCCTGAACACACACTGTGTGAGGTGAGGCCCTGTAACGTTGAGGCAAATCTGAGGGATTTCAGGGTGGTCAAAGAACTGGCACCAGAATTCAGCCACAGACCAGGAACCGAGAAAAAAAAAAAAAAAAAAAATATATATATATATATATATATATATATACATACATATATGTATATATATGTAACAAAACAAAACCAAAGACATTAGGAGATTCCAAGGTGTTCAGAAAGCAGGAGGATGACATCTGCCATTCCAAAGAATGAAGAGGGCTGATTATCTCCCACAGTCTCAATTGCTACATCTCCAGCAGCATCCTAGCTACTTGTCATACAGCAGGATCTCAAGGAATACTTGCTAGATGAATGAACAAAGGAAGAAACATACAAAAGAGTATGGTAGCCCTGTGGCAGGAGCAGCTTTCCTAGTCACATTTGGGCAGCAGTACTGGTGACAGCAGGAAGACTTGCTAGAATTATTTAGCTCAGAAGAGCTTTTTCAATGTGAGTAAGTAAGCAGATTGTACACTGGCTTAACATTTTTAGTTACTTGTTCCTTAATCAGATCATAGGCCATATGAAGAAATGAGGTAAGCTTGTTTGGGCCTATAGGCTGCTCCAGACTGGTCAGGTGGCTCTGTAACCAGAAGCCTGTAAGGAGGCTGAGGTTCTGGGATTTGGGCAACTAATCCTAGCAGTCAGTGCTCAGGAGCTGCTGGTACCAATGGAACCAACAGTACTTGGACTGACATGAGGCCTCCAACTATAGTATCAGCTCTGTGGAGCTTCAAAAATTTTTACTGACTAAAGGCTTCTTCCCAAGTTTGCAGCTTCATATGTAGCCAGGCTCACTGATTCCTCCTCTCAAGCCCCCAGTGGGGCAGGAACCTTTAGCATAGGCTTGGAGACACGTAGAGGGTAGGGCATGAATAGGTTAGAAACCTGCTGATGGTCCATAACTAGAAAGCAGGACAGAAAAACTCCCACTTTCTCTGCTGAAAACTATCTGCAGAAAGACTTGGATAGGATGCAGACAGGACCCGGAGTGCATCTCCACCACTGGTTTCACTTTCTGGTACCCTCCAACAGAGTACACTCTTTCTCTTCCTACACCAGGGCCTTAGGGACAGGGTGATACTATGTCAGTCTACGCAATTTGCAAAAGTACATAGGCCCAAAATTGGCCATGAGGTTTGGAATTACCAGCTCTCCCACCTGGCAGGATGGGAAGAAAAAGAATGTGTCCATGAAAAGCTTTCGGAAGTGAGTCAGGTCTTCAACCTGAACTTCAATGCTGTATTGATTGGCCAGGAGCTCGATGGTACCTTGCACCACATACTCATTCTGTAAGTGTGAGAGTGAACAGGTGGAATAGACAGCGTAGCCTCCTGGTTTGGTGGCAAGGAGTCCTGCCCTGAAATCAAAGAAAGAGACAGGCAGTGACTAGCGAGCTTCCCAGAAGTGGAAAGGCAACAGAGGGAGCTGGAAGCACAGAGAGGGGAGTCTACCGTGGGTGGGTAGCTAGGTCAGATGGCATCTGAAGTCCTTTTCACAATGACACTCCCTCAAAAGTCATTCTCAAGGCAGAGAACAACCCAACATTACTCCATGGGCTCTCCTCCAGGAAGCCTTCTTGAAACAATTCCCTGGCCTCTGGCTCCAGTTATGGACCAAACCCCAATGCTTGCTATGGACTGAGCACTTACCGCAGCCCTACAGAGCCTTGACCTCAGCAGCTATTTTTCAAAAATGTGCTGCTCACCATACTGGGAGTAGCATAGGGTAAGACAGTACAAGTGAACTCATATAGCCTGCCTTGGTATTTATATCCTACCAGACTGGACTTTTAAATTCCAGAAAAGAACCATCCCACAATGTCTTGTCTCCTTCAGACAGATCCCTACCCAGAAGACTCCCCTATGGGTCATGGTCTCCGCAAGAACTTCCAGTTTCTCAGCCCCCCAGTGACCAGACCCCTAGAGCACTCTGGCACAACATTCTGAGTTTTTGTAAATCTACCACTCACGCAAGAAGCTGCACTTGCAGCAGAGGCAAAATCTGACGCTCCTTCTTCCTCGACCGTTGAAAGATGTTGTTCTCTTCCTCGTGAAGGGAGTGGCGGTCTGTGGTACAGGGCACATCTACCAGAACCTGCCAAAGGGTGTTAAAGGGAAAGTGTTAGAGCTCCCTACAAGCTCCTCCTCCTTAGGCCCAGGCTGTTTTAGGCCGCTGGCCTTGGAGGTTTTGTGGAGTGCTGCCTTTGCCTGTTCCTCCATTGCAGAGTACCTGACAAGGCTTCTAATTTTAACCTGGTAAGCAATTGAGAAATAATGAGTGGGGAAATAGTATATTTGGGTATATTCATGGCTGATCAAAAGACAAAAAACAGACAAAATATTCAAAAAAAAAAAAGTCCTATATTTACATTTCAAAAAAGTAAAAACATCTACAGAAAAGATATGTTTAGTTAAGCACAAACTCCAAGTAAATTAAGAGTGTCCCAGTGTTCAATACTCTGATGTATTCCTAGGCTACATGAGTTTACAGAGTGCATACAGAATAAGGGAAATAATGATCGCCTTGTACTCTGGGCTGGTCAGGTCATATCTCAAGAACTGTACTGGGGCTGGTCTTCACAGGGAAAAGAGATATTAACTAAATGGAGATGCCAAAGGAAGAGCCACTGGGATGTTCTAGAAACCACACAGTAGAAGAAATGGGTATCTTCTGTTTCCAGCAATGTAGTAAACTAGATATCCTAAAAACCCTGGTAATAGGCTGCATAAAATATATTTTTTTAAATACTTAAAATGCATAGCTCATAGAAAATCAGAAATCAAAGAAAAGGCAAGAGCACAAATCCAGAGAAGGATGCAGGAGCTGAGGCCTATCCCTAGTTATTCAAAGCCTTAGGGAACAGGAAACAGGGCCATGAGCCCCCTCAATGTTAAGAACTGGAATGGAAACTCAAAACAAAGCCAAAATCCTCAAAGGGCTACATGCTCAATCAAAGACTGAACTAGAAAAAAAAAATTCAACCCACAAAGGAAGATGACAAGAGAACTTGGTTGTTTTAGCTTTAACTCTGGGCAAAAAGAAAAAAAGAAAGAAGTCTCCCCTGAGAATTTGTAGCCACTTACGTATGGGGTTCAAAATCATACCACTTGCATGATCCAGAAAACCTCATATTGAGTAACAAATGGTCCTGGACTGAGAGGTCCTCCAAGCACCGTCGGAAGCAGATGCACATCAAGCCTCAAACCAGGGATCTTGTAACTAACTAACTAGGCATGATCAAAAGCTGACAATAAACACAATCGGGTTTTTCTACTTCTAATAAAGGCAGAATAGCTTGTTGCAGACAGCCCTCCTGCTCAGCGCTAGAAATACTTGACAAAAAAAACTTTTTTTTAATCTATTTGAAATCATCAGCAATCTCCCAAGACAGCAAGAACCTGAGGGGCTAAGATTAAGATCCCAGAGAGGAAAAAGTACAGGGAGGTGAGCAAGAGAAATTCAGCTCTACCGTGATAGCTGAGAAGCCCTGGTGGCACAGTAGTTAAGAGCTTGGCTGCTAAGCAAAAGGTCAGCAGATCGAATCCACCAGCCTCTCCTTGGAAACCCTATGGGGCAGTTCTACTCTGTCCTGTCGGGTCACTATGAGTCAGAATTGACTTGATAGCAACAGGTGATAGCTGGGAGGCCGAGAAATTGAATAGGATTTCCACTTGTCTTAAGGGGTTAGGGGACAAAAACCGGAGTTCAGAGTCTACACCAAGGAGCAGGGAGTCCTAGTAAAAAACACCTTACGCCTTGAGTTGGACCTCAGAAATTTGATACCCTAGATGTAAAGGTAAGCTAGAAATAGAACAGCTTTCACAAAATCCAAATTTGAATCAGCCTAATTTCTGACTGAATTAAGATGACATGTCCTGATGATGTTAACTATCTGCCAGAAGCAAAATAAAATCCCCTCTAGAGGAAGATAAGACCATTCAGAGCCTTAGATTATCTTTACAATTTTCATATACAATGTCTGGTATTCAACAAAAATATTATTAATCTTGTCTCCTGAGACAAAACCAAATGACCAAAAACTAAGAAGAAAAAATAGACAATAGAAACAGATCCGTAGGAGATTCAGATATTGGAATTATCAAACATAGTCTTTGAAACAATCATGGTTAATATATTCAAGAAATAAGAAAAAATGATTATTAAAAATCAGAGGAAATCCTGAAACTGGAAAATAACTGAAACTAACAACTCAAGAGATGTATTTAACAGCGTATCAGACATAGCTGAAGAGGACTGGTGAATCAGGTCCAAAGAAAGTATTCGGATTGAAAGTGAGAGAAAAAGGAGTGGAAAATGCAGAACAGGGTATAAAATATATACGTAACATAGTGAAAAAAAACTAACATACATGTAATTATCGTTGTTAGTGCCGTCTAGTCGGTTCCTACTCATAGCAACCCCTACATACAACAGTATGAAACACTGCCCAGTCCTGCACCATCCTCACAATCGTTGCTGTGTTTGAGCCCATCATTGCAGCCACTGTGTCAATTCATCTCACTGAGAGTCTTCTCTTTTGCTGACCCTCTACTTTATCAAGCATGATGTCCTTCTCCAAGGACTGGTCCCTCCTAATAACACGTCCAAAGTATGTGAGATGATGTCTCACCATCCTCGATTCTAAAGAACATTCTGGCTGTAATTCTTCCAAGACAGATTTGTTCATTCTTCTGGCAATCATGGTATATTCAATATTCTTTGCCAACACCATAATTCAAATGTACCAGTTCTTTGGTCTTCTTTATTCTTTGTCTAGCTTTCGCATGCATATGAAGTGATTGAAAATACCATGGCTTGGGTCAGGCCCACCTTAGTCTTCAAAGTGACATCTTTGCTTTTTAACATCTCTTTGTGAAGTTGGAAGAGGTCAGACAACACCCTTGCCAAGTCATTTTTATGCTGACTAAAGCTGAAAATATACATACACCCTATGACTCAGCAAATGAACAGAAGTATGTACATAAAAGCACCAAGAATGTTTATAGCTGTGTTGTTGTAATAGCCCCAAATTAGAGACAATCCAGTTGTCTATCCCAAGTACCCAACCCACCCAGAACAGATAAATTGCTATATATGTATACAACGGGATACAATAAAGCAACAACAGTGAACAATCCACTGCTACAGGGAACTGCATGGATCAATCTCACAAATACAATGTTGAGAGAAAAAAGTCAGTCTCAAAAGAGTACACATTGTAAGACTGGAAAACTAATCCATGGTTTTAGAAGTCAGAACAGTGATTACTCAAGGAAGATGGGGGTTTCAGAGATGCTGGTAATGTTATATTTCTTGAAAGGGTGGTAATAACACACAAGTATTTCACTTTGTGAGAATTCTTTAAGTAGTACACTAATAATTTGATCACTTCTGTTTTATACTCAAATAGAAGACTTATTAGAAAATTATAACAGGTAACAAAAATAACCACAAAACTTAATAACAAGCCTCCTTGAACAAGAGTCATCAGAAACAACAAACAGTAGAATTAAACCCCCAAACAGTTTAGATATTAAAATTATTCAGTAAAAATTAAAATGTAAACCTTCCTAAATACAAAAGAAATCCCTGGGTGGTGCAAAAGTTAACACACTTGGCTGGTAACTGAAATGGTGAAAGTTCGAGTCTACCCAGAGGTATCTTGAAAGGAGGCCCTGGTGAACTACTTTAAAAAAATCAGCCATTGAAAACTCTATGGAGCATAGTTCTACTCCGACACACATGGGGTCACCATGAGTTGGAGCTGACTCACCATGAGCTGGAGTTAATTCAATATGAAAAAATCATTTATTTCTTCAAGCAACAACAAGAAAAAATTAAAAGAAGAACAAAAGAACAAAGAAGAGACCACGCAGTGAAGGAAACACAGTAAATAAAATACATACAGTAAAATAGCTTGACAGGGCTGAGACTGAGACCAAATGCATCAGTGGCAACAAGTGCTTACGAAAGCAATTAAAAGAATAAAATTTACAAATTGGCTCACAAAGCAAAAACCAACTCTATGCAGTATACTAGCAAAACATCTAAAATGAAGTGATTCAACAAGGCTAAATGTAAAGGGATAGGCAAAGGCATAAACGCACTGTATTAAAAAAAAAAAAAAAAAGGTGAGTGTGGGGCGGGGGAGAAAAAGTGAAAGTCTTCTTGCCATAAATACAAAGCACTCTGGGGACCTGTCCTTACTTTTTTCAGCTGATGGCCAGGTGGAGCTCAGGAAGGGATGGAGTCACCAAGAGTGTATGGAGCCCTGAGGTAGCATTCTGCTCTGCATCTAAAGTGTTTAATACTTGCTTAAAACATAGCAGGCTGTATACAACTATTTATTAAACGAATTAAGGAAAAAATCTTCAGGACATCAAAACTATTTTCATGTGTCTGAAGAAAGCTCATTCCATATTGTTCCAGAGGTCATTCCTATGATCGATGAAGGCAATAAAGAAAAATAATAATGATAAGGATTGTGATGACGATGGTAATATTGAACGCTTTCTATATGCCATACACAATTTACACGCATTCTTACTTTATCTTCATCTATGGGATAGATACTACTATTATCCTTAATTTATGGATAAAGTATCTGAAGCTTAACCAAAAGGTTAAGTAACTTCCCAAACTTTTCTGGAGTATAAGTGATGGAGTCAGGACTCTAATCCAAGCAGTGTGACTCTAAAATCCCTGCACTCAACCACACATCACACGATCTACAGATTTTAGTTCAATAAGAGGAAGAACTTTCTAACATCAGAGGTATTCAAAAACAGAACCTCAGTGGGCCCCCTGTCGATGGAAGTGTGCAAGCACAAGCTGAGAAATTATAATGGCTATCACTGGCCTAATCTTCACCACTAGGTAGTGTGTCAAGCACTCTTCCTCCGGGCTTTTCTTATTGAGTCATCCCAATAATATTCTCTGTTTCACAAATGAAGAGACTGAAGTTCAGCGAGATCAAGTAGCTTTGCTGAGGTCAGTGTTATGGGTTGAATTGTGTCCCCCCAAAATATGTATTGTAAATCCTAACCCCTATACTGGCTTTTTTCTTATGTAAATGAGGTAATATTAGTATAGGATGTGTCCTAAATCAATGTCTCTTGAGATATAAAAGCAGATTAAGCTAGCAAGCAGAGATAGGGGAAGACAGATGCCACCCCTGGGGAACAGTAGCTAGAAAGAGACAAGAGCCTTTCTCCAGAGCCAATAGAGAAAGCCTTCCTCTAGTGCCAGCATTCTGAATTCAGACTTATAGCCACCAAACCATGAGAAAATAAATTTGTTTGTTAAAGCTACTCACTCGTGGTATTTCCGTTATAGCAACATTAGATAACTGGACAGAATTTGGTACCAGGAATGGGTGCTGCTCTAACAAATATGTAAAATATGGAATGATTTTGGAAATGGGTAATGAGTAAAGGCCGGAAGAGCTTCAAGGTACCCAACAGTAAAAGCCTATACTGCCTCGAACAGACTGTTGGTGGAATTATGGACGTCAAAGGCAATTCTGGTGAGGATTCGGAAGTGAGGAGAGCTACAGAGAAAGTCTCTATCATCTTAAGAATACATATGGTGCCAGCAACAGAATGTTGCCAGACATGTGGACATTAAAGGTGCTTCTGGTGAGGCTTTAAAAGAAAATGATGAACGTGTGATTGGACAATGGAGGAAGGATAATGCTTTTTATGCAGTGGCAAAGAACTTGTCTGAATTATGTTCAAATGTTTGGTGGAAGGTAGAACTTGTAAGAGATAAACTTGGATATCTGGCTGAGGAGATTCTAAGCAAGATCTTAAAGGGGCTGCATTGTTTCTCTTTGCCACTTACAGTAAAATGTGAGAGGAAAGAGATGGACTTAAAATAGAATTGTACAAAATGAAAACAAAACTTAAAGACTTGGAAAATTCTGTTGTACAAACTCAGGACACATGTTCTAGAATTTTTACCAAAGATGTGGCTACACAGTTTTTCTTAAAGAAATTAAGCCTGTGACTGATGAATCTAACCCAACTACCACAGCAGAAAACCCATCAGCTTAGACTGAAGGGGACAGAGACAGGATGAAAGGAAGGAAAGCTGTCTGCCTTTTGGAATTCTACAGGCAGGAAACAGACCAAAGGAGTTATATCCGTTGTCCTCCAAGAAAACAAAAGGACCATCCATAGACCAGCTTGAGATCAAGCAGAGCCATAGCCTCCTAAGTTTCAACCAACTCCACCAACTTGATTCTGGAGTATGGGGCTGCCATTCAAGTTGACCAACAGGATGGGGCACCACCCAAAGCTGAGGCAGTGTAATTGCCATGTGTAAGGGACAGAAGAATGAAGCCTGCCAGAGCAGAGAGGGTGGAGTTGCCACTCAGACGGATTAGGACAATGGGGTCTCCCAAAGCCTAGGGAGCGAAGTTGCCGTCCCAGTGTGCCTAGAAGGTGGGGCTGAAGCCCAGGGCCAAAGGGTCTCCATTCAGAATCCAGAGACCATGGCCAACACCCACAGCCTTGAGGGCAGGGTCATTGCCTAGATGGTTCTAGAGAACAGAAGATGATTTTCAAGCCTTGAAAACTAGGGTAATTTGTTCTGCTAGGTGTTGGACTTGCTTGGTGCCCGCTCTCATTTTTTCCCTCCAATTTCTCCCATTCATAATGTGAAAGTTGGAAACAAAGAAGGATCTATACTTGGAAAATACGGCCTTGGTGATGGAAACAACACCAGAGAACCAGAGATTGCGCGATAAAATTTTGCAAGACCAACAACTTATTCATTGCAAATACCTTTTTTCAACAACAGAAACGGCAACTATACACGTGGACTTCACCAGATGGAAAACACAGAAATTAAATTCACCACATCTGCGGAAAGAGACCGTGGAAAAGCTCCACATCATCAGTCAGAACAATGCCAGGGGCCGACTGCAGAACAGACCATCAATTGCTCCTACGCAAGTTCAAGATGAAGCTAAAGAAAATTGAAACAAGTCCATAAGAACCAAAATACAACCTTGGGTATGTCCCACTTCAATTTGGAGACAATCTCAAGAATAGATTTGAAGCATTGAACACTAATGACTAAAGACCAGACGAGTTGTAGGATGACATCAAGTTCATCATACATGAAGAAAGCAAAAGGTCACTGTCTTAGTCATCTAGTGCTGCTATAACAGAAATACCACAAGTGTATGGCTTTAACAAACATAAACTTACTCGTGATGATGATGATCTCACCGTTTAGGAGGCTAGAAGTCCAAATTCAGGGTGCCAGCTCTAGGGGAAAGCTTCCTCTCTCTATCGGCTCTGGAGGAAGGTCCTTTTCTCCTCTCAACATCTGTGTGTGGGCATTCCTTAGAGATTTCCATGTATCTTGGCATCAGTCTTCCCCTGGGTCTAGTAGTTTCTCAGCTCTGAAATCCGAAGTCCAAAGAACACGCTCTGTTCCTGGTTCTACTTTCTTGGTAATATTGAGGTCACTCTCCTCTCTGCTCAATTCTCTCTTTTGTATCTTAAAAGAGATTGACTCAAGATATAACCTAATCCTTTAGATTGAGTCCTGTCTCATTAACATAACTGCCTATAATCCTGTCTCATTAACACCATAGAGGTTAGGATTTACAACACACAGGATAATCATATCAGATCACAAAATGGTGGAAAACCACACAACACTAGGAATCATGGCCTAGTCAAGTTGACACACATTTTTGGGGGCCACAATTCAATTCATAGTAGTCATTAAAAAGACAGGAAAGAAAGAAAAGACCAAAATGGACGTCAGAAGAGGCTCTGAAACTTGCTCTTGAATGTAGAGTAGTTAAAGTGAACGGAAGAGGCCCCTGGACTTTCTCTTAACCCAGAACTAAAACCATTCCCAAAGCCAACTCTTCATACAAAGATTAGACTGGACTATAAAACATAAAATGATACTTGTGAAGAGTATCAAGTAGGTAAAAAAAAAAAACGTGATTAAATGGGCAGCTCCTGTCTGGAGGTGAGATGAGGAGGCAGAAAGGGACAGGTGCTGGTTGAAAGAACAAGGGAAATCTGGGGTGTAAAGGAGGAGTGTTCTGACATATTATAGGAATAGTAACTAGGATCACATAACAATGTGTGTATAAATTTTGTATGAGAAGCTAACTTGACCTGTAAATTTTCACTTAAAGCACAATAAAAATAAAGTGAATGGAAGAAATGATGAAGTAAAAGAGCTGAACATAAGATTTTAAAGGGTGGCTTGAGAAGACAAAGTAAAGTATTATAATGAAATGTGCAAAGATCTGGAGTTAGAACACCAAAAGGGAAGAACACGCTCAGCATTTCTCAAGCTGAAAGAACTAAAGAAAAAATTCAAGCCTCGGGTTGCAATATTAAAGGATTCTATGGGCAAAATATTGAATAACACAGGAAGCATCAAAAGAAGATGGAAGGAGTACACAGGGTCACTATACCAAAAAGAACTGGTTGATGTTCAACCATTTCAGGAGGCAGCATATGATCAAGAACTAATGGTATTGAAGGAAGAAGTCCAAACTACACTGAAGGCCCAAAAAAAAGGGCAGTTGGCGAAAAACAAGGCTCCAGGAATTGACAGAATACCAATTGAGATGTTTCAATAAATGGATGCAGTACTGGAGGTGTTCACTCCTCTATGCCAAGAAATTTAGAAGACAGCTGCCTGGCAAACCAACTAGAAGATATCCATGCTTGTGCCCATTTCAAAAAAAGGTGATCCAACAGCATGTGGAAATTATCAAACAATATCATCAGTATCGCACACAAGTAAAATTTTACTTAACATAATTCAAAAATGCTTGCAGCGGTACATCAACAGGGAACTGCCAAAAATTCAAGCCAGATTCAGAAGACAAGAGGGGTATCTTTGCTGATGTTTGATGGATCTTGGCTGAAAGCAGAAAATACTAGAAAGATGTTTACATGTGTTTTATTGATTATGCAAAGGCATTCAACTCTGTGGATTATAACAAATTATGGATAACACTGTGAAGAACAGGAATTCCAGAATGCTTAATTGTACTCAAGAGGAACCTGTACATTGACCAAGGGAATACTGCATGGTTCAAAATCAGGAAAGGTGTGCATCAGATACTTATTATCAGATACTTATTCAATCTGTATGCTCAACAAATAAACTGAGAAGCCAGACTATCTGAAGAAGAAGGTGGCATCAAAATTGGTGGAAGAATTATTAACCTTCGATATGCAGATGACACAACCTTGATTGTTGAAAGTAAAGAGGACTTGAAGCACTTACTGATGAAGATCTAAGACTACAGCCTTCAGTATGGATTACACCTCAACATAAAGAAAACTAAAATCCTTACAACTGTCCTGGTAGTATTAGGCATAATAAAACTTATCTTCTATTGTCTTACATACTTAAAAGGCAAAAGAAGGCCTCGAGCTAAAATGCTGATGTACACATAGTCTGCTCATTTCGACAATGGGATTGATAAGAACACAACTCTTACTGGAGATCCTCATGAAGAACCAGATGGTTTCTGGTAGAAAAATCTGAGTTTAAAGAGCCTGCCATGGCCACCATCTAGGAGCTCGACTAAGTCCAGGTATTGATCATCGATGTATTATCTCCAATTTCTGATCAAAACGAGGGAATGATTTAGGAGATAATATTGGAGCCATTATTCCCTGTCCTGGAATGTGACCCAGATGGACCTGGACTCACAAGGAACCACAAGGACTCACACTGACATATCAACTGGGCCCTGAGGTACAAAGACAATAGCTAGGACAATCTTGGAAAACATCTTTTAGGGAACTTTTCACATAAACAAATCATTAAAAAACACAGGACTAAAAGACCCACATACTCTCCACTCTTATCTTTTTCTGTTAACATTTAGTGAATAGTAAAATTTCTTGGACCAGTGAGGACCCTCCTGACTGTCATTACTGAAAGAAAGACAAGTAAAAATGTAGAATCACATTGATTTGGCAGTTTCTAGTCAATCTGTGTAAAGGGGAAGCTTTCAGTGGTTTTGTCCATTTGTAATGTTAACATATACTGATGACTTTGTAACATTCCTCAGACTCGGACAGACATGGCTCTAGCAGCATGCTTGTCTGTTTTCCCACTCTTGTCTATTCTGTACTATTTCCTGGACTCGGGCAGACATGGTTCTGGCAGCACGCTTGTTCGTTTCCCACTTTTGCCTTTTTGAATATATGCCAAATAAAACCTTCCTTTTTGCTTTACTAAAAAAATAGAAAACTTAAAAAATCCTCAAAACTGGACCAATAAGCAACATCATGATAAAAGGAGAAAAGATTGAAACTGTCAAGGATTTCATTTTACTTGGATCCACAATCAACACTCATGGAAGCAGCAGCCAAGAAATCAAATGATGTATTGCACTGGGCTAATCTGCTTCAAAAAGACTTCGTTTAAGTGTTGAAAAGCACAGATGTCACTTAGAAGACTAAGGTGTGCCTGACCCAAGCTATGGTATTTTCAATCGGCTCGTACACCTGCACGAGCTGGACAATGAATAAGGAAAACCGAAGAAGAACTGATGCCTTTGAATTATAGTGTTGGCAAAGAATATTGAATATATCATGGACTGCCAGAAGAATGAACAAGTCTGTCTTGGAAGAAGTACAGCCAGAGTGCTCCTTGGAAGTGAGGATGGTGAGACTTCATCTCACATACTTTGGACATGTCATCAAGAGGGACCAGTCCCTGAAGAAGGACATCATGCTTGGTATGGTATAGGGCCATCAAAAAAGCAGAAGACCCTGGACTAGATGGATTAATTCACACTGTGGCTGCAACAATGGGCTCAAACATAGTAATGATTGTGAGGATGGCGCAGGACTGAGCAGTGTTTCATTCTGTTGTGCACAGAGTCACTATGAGTCAGAACCAATTTGACCACACCTAACAACAACAACCATCTTATGCCTGTTACACCATTGTACTTTGGAAGCAGATAACTTGTATTCTAGATTCCATTTCCAAGATGGAATACACCTAAAGTCTCACCCATATTTGATTTAGATGATTCAGAAGATGAGATGTTGGACTTGGGGTTGATTTAAGACTTTTGGAATGGTGTGATAGGGTAAATGTGTCTTCTATGCAGGGAGGACATGAATGGGGGGGCAAAGGGTAGAATATTACGAATTGAAATGTAGCATTTCTGTTATAGCAGCACTAGATATAACTAAGACAGGCAGTAAGTGGCAGCTCTTTGACACAGAAACAGGTTAGGCTGACAGCAGAGGTCATGCTCTCTCCACTCTGTTCTGCTGCTTCCACGTTAAGAAACCTGAAGAGAGGATTCGACACAGAAAGGACACATGTCTCTCAGGCCTGTCCAAGACACTATGAACCTTGGTCTTTCTTTCAATTTCTTAAAGTGGCTGAGACAGGACGGTGAGAACAAGATGGCAGATAACAAGACAGAGACAGCAGAAGTATATATTTTGAATAAATATTTTTAGAATATGCCAATTAAAAGAAAATACAAATGACTTAAACATATGAAAAGACTTCTGGCATCATTCTTTATAAGAAAATGTAAATTAAATACTATGAGATTGGCAAAAACCAAAAAGTTTGACACCTGTGCTGTCAGGATGTAGGAAAATGATACTCTGATTAATTGCCAGTAGGAATGAAACTAGCTTAGCTTTCACAGAAAATTATTCAGCAATCTCTATCGAAATCTTAAATGCACTTAAACTGTTATCCAACAATTATACTTCAAAGACTTTGTTCTGAAAACATACCTGCACTTGTTGGAAATTACGTGAGTTCCAAGATAACCAATACATCATTACATGGCCCAGCCATATAATGGAATACTCTGGAGCTATTAAAGAGAATGAAGCAGTTCTATAGGTATTAAAAGAATTGAACCCCAGGATACGTTAAGAAATTTACAAAAATACAAAGTTCTGAAGAGTATGTACAATATACTATCATTCCTATTTAAAAAAAAAATACACACACATTTATATTTTTATATACAAAGAATATTATCTCAAAGGATACAAAAGTGTTATCTGTAAAGAGGGGAAGTAGATGGTTGGGTGGCAGGAGTAAGAGGGGAAACTTACTTTTCACTGGGTACCCTTTTGTGCCTTCTGACTTTTACACCATGTGCTGTATTAATATTCAAAAGTAAGTAAACCAAACTTAATACTACTTATCTTCATGAGGGTCTCTGAGCGACCAAGTGACTTGGAAAGTAAAATAAACCTAATAACTTTTTCTTTTCCACCGGGTCAGGTTCAAACTCTTTTTGTTGCTAACTGTCTCGAAGGAAGGCAGCAATCATTCATCTAAGCTGAACTGACAAACCTGCAGATGGCTGTTTTCTCCCTGTCACCCATGGAGAGCTGACCAGGTCCAGAAACAGCTCTACATTCTCAAACACAGAGGCTGGGCCCTACCCCTCGGGCCTCGGGCCAGGATGCAGAGGCCACATTCAGCGGGCTGGGTGTCCTAGGTCAGGAATCACTCACCCGATCATAGGTGTCTCCCTCCAGTTCTCCCCACTTCCTGCCATCGCATGAGGTAACTCGAACTCGACTCTCATCCCTGATATCTTCAGGCACATAGCTATGAAGGACCTTCTGTAGTCTGCCTGTTCGGGAAGTGGAGAGATCATTGGCAGCGAGATTGCCTGTGGGAATAAAGAAATTTCAGTGACCATGGCCCAACAAAACAGTCTACCAACAATAGCACTGATGGAGAGTTAGACCAATCCCCAGGCATAGCCAATCAATGCCAATCCCAGGGGCACGTTAAAGAGGAGACATTTATTATGTGCATGGCACAGTACCAGACACTCTAGAGCAGGGGTTGCAAAGGCAAACACCTACAGGTGCCAGAAAGATTATGTAAATAAATAAAGCAGACCAGGTGAGAATATTTCTAAAGAAATATACTCTCTCCCACTTTTCTTGAAACATGTGACTCTCTTCATCTTTGGTAGACATATTTGGTTATTTACCCATAATTTATTCTCCTCTTACTCCTGATTTTATTGGGAGGGGCCAACGTGCCCCCAATAAACTATTATTTCCCACCCTCCTTTTACAGCGGGGTATGACTATACAGCTAAGTTCTGATCAATGAGTTATATTCTGTGGAATTTCTGGGAAGATGTTTAAAAAGAGCTAACACAATTGGGAGATGTGCCTCTTTTGTGCAGTCCTTTCCTCCAGCCTAGAATTTGAATGTGATGCCTGGAGTTCCAGAAGCCATTTTGGACTAGGAGGTAATTCTGAGGATGGAAGCCAGCAACAAAATTAGCTTCAAAAAGACAAGTCCCTGAGCCTCTATACCAGCCCAAGACTCCCTATAACCAAGCTTCTCTTATGTAAGAGAGAAATAAACTTTTTTAAAAATTTAAGCCACTGTTCGTCTGGGGTCTTAAACGCTAGCAAGCGGCCATCTAAGATGCATCAACTGGTCTCAACCCACCTGGATCAAAGGAGAATGAAGAACACCAAAGACACAAGGTGATTACGAGCCCAAGAGACAGAAAGGGCCACATGAACCAGTGACTACATCATCCTGAGACCAGAAGAACTAGATGGTGCCCAGCTACAACCGATGACTGCCCTGACAGGGAACACAACTGAGAACCCCTGAGGGAGCAGGACAGCAGTGGGATGCAGACCCCAAATTCTCATAAGACCAGACTTCATGGTCTGACTGAGACTGGAAGGACCCTGGTGGTCATGGCACCCAGACCTTCTGTTGCCCCAGGACAGGAACCATTCCCGAAGCCAACTCTTCAGACATGGATTGGACTGGACAATGGATTGGAGAGGGATGCTGGTGAGGAGTGAGCTTCTTGGATCAGGTGGACACTTGAGACTATGTTGGCATCTCCTGCCTGGAGGGGAGATGAGAGCGTGGAGGGGGTTAGAAGCTGGCGAAAAGGACACGAAAAGAGAGACTGGAGGGAGAGAGCGGGCTGTCTCAGTAGGGGGAGAGTAATTGGGAGTATGCAGCAAGGTGTATATGGGTTTTTGTGTGAAAGACTGACGATTTGTAAACTTTCACTTAAAGCACAATAAAAGTTATTAAAAAAAAAATTTAAGCCACTGTTATTTGGTTTTTCTGTTGTATGCAACTAAACCTAATACTAACATTCACCATCTATCTTTCCCTTTCCCTTTTCTGACAGACATGAGTTCAAGAAATGCCTCACTTTGTTCTTAGCTCTATAACAAGAAAAATATTATTGCAAGCTTGATGATAAATGGCGATTGACACCTTGGCCTCAGAGTCAAGGAGTGATGGGGAGGGATGTGAACTGTGGTGAAGAACTGAGGAGCACATACCTAATTTCATAGGAGTGGTCACTACTAAGATCCAGCTTAGGGTTGCCACAAAGAAATACAGGTCAAATTTTGAGGACACTCAAAGTACAAACTTTGCACTAGAGAGATTTTTAGCAGGATATGGACTAAAAACAGAGAACCTGGGGTGCATTACAGTTCTACTTCCAGCTCATGTAAGATTTATGTTACTTAATCTCTCCAAAGCTCAGTTTCCCCTCTCCATAAAATATGAGGGTTAAGCTAGGAAAACTCCAAGTTTCCTTTCTGCCCTGATATTCTGTGATTCTGTCTTTCTGGGATCAAGAAGTCACTTGGGTGAGAAGCTGGGATGAGGGCAGGGTGCTCGTAATTCAACACTCCTTAGAAGAGCAACTCTCAGTCACTTCTTTGCCCTTCTCCTTCCTCTTAGTTCATGTTTCTCCTCTTCCAAGTAACCCTACCCTCATTCATACCCCTTCTGATGGATTCCCACTGCAACGTCAGGTCGGCACAGCCCAGCATACAGGCTGAACTCTCTTGCATTAGACTCGTTAAGCCATCTTAACATCTCTTCTCCTCTCCCTCTAGAATTCCAGAAGGCTGAAACCAAGTGTGCCCCTCTCTGAACCACCCGTAGGGCCTACTATGAGGCTGGAGGCTAACTGAAACTGTGTAAACTGGAGAAGAAAGGCCAACAACAGAAAAGCTCAGACACATGGCAAGAGAAGTCTGGCAGAATTCCTAGGTGGGTGTGAAAACCACAGCCCCCTTGTGGATATTTCTCAGGTTGTCAAAAAAAAGAATACTGCCTATTTTAAGGCAGAATGTTGGCCAGTGGATACCTGAAGTGAGCACTCACAGTACACGTGGACCATGCTGGGCTACACTACGCGATGAATAAGACTTGGGCCTGTCCTCAAGGAATTCACAATCTCAAAACCGGAGGAGATGCATCCCTAGTAAAGCTCTGATGCAAGGATAACGTGTTAACAGCTACAAAAATAATGCCCATGATGTGGGAGCACAGGAGATGAAGGCATTACTTCTGAAGTAGCTAGCAGAGGTCATGAGGAAAGACTTCCAGAAGATGGCGCACTTGAGCTGAGGCTTGAAAGCTAAAAGGATTTGGATGGCAGAGCTGGGGTGAGGTGGGGGCATTCTAGAGGTGGCAGTCTAAAGAGTAAACACAACATGAGCAAAGGTGGAGGCTTACTCAGGCATTACAGAGTAGTAGGGTGTGGTGAAAGCAAACAAATCCTGGGAAAGGGTGACAAACAAAGCTATAAAGGGTGGCTGCGGCCAGATCTTTTTATTTCGGCTGTCACTAAACTAAGGAAATAGAATTTACTTTTGGATACAAAGTAAGTAAAGGTAGAGAGGTGAAGGCATCATGAGATTAATCAGGGCCCTGCTTCCAACTGCCTTCAAAGACCTTGCCCAACAATTCTTCTTGGTGAATGGACAGAGAAAAAGAAGGGGTAATTACGAGTTGAGAAAAAAAATACACCAGCTTAGAGAACCCATTCAGTGTGCCCCTGACTAGGTGAGATGGGGAGCCCTCTTTGCCCAAGACACAAGCACCGTGACTTACGGCAACAGCCAGTCTGAAGCAACGCTAATGTCTTTCCCCCGGGGGCTGCACACAGGTCAAGCACAGTGTCCCCAGGCTGTAGGCCAAGGGCCAGGACGGGCAGCAAGGAGGCAGCGTCCATCAGGTAGTAGTCCAGGACACCCAGGCTGCCAAGCCTGGAAGAGAGAGCACCTTAATGTCAAATTCCAGGTCAGGACACCCACTGGGCATCAGAACCACTGAATCCATGCCCTCAAGGGCTACTGAGCTCTACTCAGCGAAAACTCTTGTTTCTCAATCCACACTCACTTATTCACTCACTCACTCATTCATCCACACAATAGCCAATGTTTTAAAACACTGATTAAAAAAGAAAAAAACACTGATCAGTTTACCCCAATCCTGCCCAATTAGCCTCCTTACTATGCCTCAATTACAATACTCTTCCCCTAAATATCTGTGACTTCCACCTCACTTCTTTCAGGTCTCTCCTCAAAAGCTATCTCATTAAAGAGACACTGGCATTCCCTGATTATCTACTCCCTAAGCCTGTCACCTTCTATCCCTCTACCCTGCATTATTTTTCTTTAAAACACTTATTCACTTTATATATATGTGTGTGTATATATATACGTATTTTTTTTTCTTCTATCTCCCCCATTAGAACGTTAGCTCCATGAGAGCAGGGATTTTACCCGCATTGCTCATTGTAATATCCCCAACACCTGTAACAGTGAGTAGAAACTCAGTTTTGTTGGGTTACATACTGAGATACAAAGTGCTTCACAGTTCAGTGAGGAGTGTCATCAGTTGTGTTTGTCAGTTACCTGAGTTGGGACCCAATAAAGGAGGAGGCCTTGACCAGGTAAACAAGGAAGAGGAAGATTCTAAGCAGAAAAAAAAGGAATGTGCAAAGGCAAAGAAGCATGCAAATTCATAGCTTATTTCAGGAACAGTGAGTAATCTGGTGTGGTAGAAATGCAAAGTGCATGAGATTAATGCTGGAAAGCAGATTGGGGCCAGGCTGTAAAAAGCCTTGAACCCTATGCTAAGGAGTTTAGACTATAACCTACAGGCAGTTACCAAAGTTTTCAAAGAAAACAATACGATCAAATCTGAGTTTTAGAAAGTGAGGTGGGCTAGAAAGAACAAAATTAAAGACTGAGACACCAGTGAGAAGGCTGTCGTAAGAGCCCAAGTAAGAGCTGACAAGGCATGAAGAGAGGTAACAACGGTGTGGGCAGAAGAGAGGGACAACTGACAATAGCCTAACCAGGCATAGAAGGACTCTCCACTCCCAGGCCAGTTGTCAAAAGGGCATCTGGGGGTGAGCGGCCATTCCCCTGTCTGAGACACAGCTCAGCACGGACAGCCACTGGAGACAGACTCAAGGAGACAAAAATCTGCTCCTGGCTACCCTGACAGGTAGCTGGGAGAAGGATGTGACAAAATATTAGGACAGAGCACCACTGGGGGTCAGCTATAAGAGCTACAATCCCCAGTCCTGAGGCTGTGACCCTCCAGCATTCACAAATAGGCTAAGGCAGCGACGGGATATTTTCCAAGTCAAATGATAAATGGATTGTCTGTGGAAATTGCTTGCCTCATGCCTCACAAAGGAGAATGGCAAGAATGAGAAATCTGAGAAAGACAGAGAATTGCTATCACAGCAGCACGAGCCCACAAAACCCATCCTCATCAAATTAGGTCCCCTCCTTCTGGAATCATCACTCAAACTTCTCTGGTTCATAGGCAGTTTTGAGAACCTGCTGAAAGCTGCAGTCTCTCTTCCCAAAAAAACCACACACGATTTTGCAGACAATTTCAGGGGATTTCTGGACTCCCTGCATACATCCTTTAAACACCTGAGAGAAGTTAAGATCTCCTAGATTTATAGCGAGCCCATCAAGGCAAGAAGGAAAAAATATATATATAGGGGTTCTGGTGAAAGGAGAGACGACCTCCAGAAATCTGTGTGGTTGCTACTCTCAAGCCCCACTACTCTCAGGTGTCCTCCCATCCTGACTGAGGCCCCCTAAACAGGCGCCAAGTGACTCAGTTCTGCTGAAAGCAATTGCGTCTGAATGGGTCTTTAACCCTGCCCCAATGCATCCCCTACACACAGCAACTAAATTTATCTTCCTGAAGCATAAATGTCTTAGTTATCCAGTGCTGCTATAAGAAAAATACCACAAGTGGATGGCTTTAACAAAGAGAAGTTTATTTCCTCACAGTAAACCAAACCAAAACCAAACTCGTTGCTGTCGAGTCCATTCCGACTCATAGCGACCCTATAGCACAGAGTAGAACGGCTCCACAGTTTCCAAGGAGTGCCTGGTAGATTCAAACTGCTGACCTTTTGGTTAGCAGCTGTAGCACTTAACCACTAAGCCACCAGTTTCCCCCTCACAGTAAAAAACAAACAAACAAACAAACAAAAAACCAAACCCACTGCCGTTGAGTCGATTGCGACTCATAGAGACCCTACAGGACAGAGCGGAACTGCCCGATAGAGTTTCCAAGGAGCACCTGGGGAATTTGAACTGCCAATCTCTTGGTTAGCAGCCATAGCACTTAACAACTATGCCACCACAGTTTCCATAAAGTAGGCCAAAAATCCAATTCAGGGCATTGGCTCCAGGGGAAGGCTTTCTCTCTCTGTTGTCCTCAATTTTCCACTGGTGGAGAAGCTTCTCAGGTGCAGGGACCCTAGGTTCAAAGGACACACTCCATTCCTGGTGCTGCATTCTTGGTGGTTGGGCTTCCCAACTCTCTGCTTCCTTCCCTTTCCTTTTATTTCTTGAGAGATAAAAGGTGGTGCAGGCCACACTCCAGGGAAACTTCCTTTACACTGGATCAGGGAGGGATGTGACCTGGTAAAGGTGTTACCCAACCCAAAACCCAATCCTACCCAAACCCTCTTTAACATAAAATTACAATCACAAAAAGGAGGACAACCACACAATACTGGGAATCGTGGCCTAACCAAGTCAATACACACATTTTTAGGAGGACCTAATTCAATCCACAACAATAACTTTGGTGAGAATAATTCTGATAGTAAAAAGTACTGCTGCAGCAACTATGATAGGTGTTTACTATTCATCATTTCATTTCGCCCTCACTACAACCCCAGGAAGGAGCCCTGGTGGTACAGTGGTTAAGTGCTAGGCTGCTAACCAGAAGGTCAGTGGTTCAAACCCACCAGAAAGATGTGGCAGTCTGCTTCTGTAAAGATTACAGCCTTGGAAACCCTACGGGGCAGTTCTACTCTGTCCTATAGGGGCAGTTCTACTCTGTCCTATAGGGTCGCTACTGAAACAGCCTGCTCAGCCGTATCTTGAACAGTACCTGAGCCAATTTTTTTCTTCTTTCTCTTCTTTCCCTCCCCTAGCCCATCCCTGCCTCCAAGTAAGATCCTGATGTTAGCTCCCCAAATGTTTCCTCTAGGACTGTGGAAAACAAGTGATATTGATCTAAGCCTGTCAAATTGGACAAAGGACAATGCCAGCCATCCCCTGAGCCAATGGGATAATGGCAGGAAAAGGTCAACATGTATGAGATATGACCACCAAAACCAAACAAAAGAAAGAGAATGAACATTCCACAAGTCCCTAAAGCTTATGGCCCCTTTTCCCTTAAAAACCGGAGCTGACCTGCAGTTGGGGAGACAGACGACTTCAGGAGGAGATCATTCCCCTCTGTCTCCATATACTGGTATATCTAATAAAGTTCTTGCTGCCCACCTCACCACTGTCTCAAAAATTGGTTGTTTGTGGCAGGCAGCTCTAACTCGCCAAATTGCGGTAACACTATGAGTCAGAATCAACTCAGTGGCAGCAGGTTTGGGTTTTCTGACAATCCCATGGGAGTCCCTGGGTGGTGCAAATGGTTAACACACTGGGTGTTTACTGTGCATCATTTCATTCAATCCTTGCTGCAACCCTATGGAAGCCCCTGGGTCATACAAACAGTTAATGCACTCAGTTACGGAAAAGGCTGGAGGTTTGAGTCCAGCCAGAGGTGCCTCGGAAGAAAGGCCTGGCAATCTACTTCTGAAAAATCAGCCATTGAAAACCCCATGGAGCACAGTTTTATTCTGGCACACATGGGGTTGCCATGAGTTGGAATCAACTCAACAGCAACTGGTTGGTTAGTTTACAACCCTATGAGGCAGGAAATCATGGATTCCAGAGGCAGACTGCCTGGGTCTCAAACCCAGCTCAGTTGTTCATTAGCTGTGTGACCTCCAGCAAATTATTCAACTTCTCTGTTCCTCAGCTTCCCAAATAAGAGTGCCTACCAGTTAAGGCTATTGTGAAGATTGAATGAATTAATATAAGTCCAGTGCTTAGAACAGTAGGTAGCATATAGTGAGCTATGGTGTTAACTATTACTACTATTATTTTCCAGATAAGGAAACCAAGGCTCAGTTATACAATGTCACAGGTCTAATTAAGTGATGAAGGCAAGATCCAAAACTAGGTTTGCCTGACTCCAAAGCCCATGCTTATAGCCTCTGTGCATTACTGCCTTTCCCTTGCTCAGAAACCCTTTTTGGTGTTTTTCTAGAACAGATCCTGGCAATGTATAGCAATATGCACAAGGCCTGAAGACATCCAGCCCCAGCAATTCCAGACATCTGCAAGCAACACTGGGCCACCACAAAAATCCCTTACCCCAACCTGCAAGTTCTTGGCATCCAAGGTCCCCACAAGTAACCCCCATGTATCTTCCCAGCCTCATCTTTCACTCCTCTTAAGCATACAGCCTTCCCTCAAGCCAGCAGCTAGGACTACTGCCAAAGCCTCGTAATTTATCTCCCCATTTTCAGCCTAGCTCCTCTCTAATCTGTCTTCTATACAGCAGCCAGAGCAATATTCTAAAAATTCAAAGGAGAATGAAGAACACCAAAGACACAAGGTAATTATGAGCCCAAGAGATAGAAAGGGCCACTTAAACCAGAGACTACATCAGCCTGAGGCCAGAAGAACTAGATGGTGCCCAGCTACAACCGATGATTGCCCTGACAGGGGACACAACAGAGAACCACTAAGGAGAGCAGTGGGATGCAGACCTCAAATTCTCATAAAAAAGACCAGACTTAATGGTCTGACTGAGACTAGAAGGACCCCGGAGGTCATGGTCCCCAGACCTTCTGTTAGCCCAAGACAGGAACCATTCCCAAAGCCAACTCTTCAGGCATGGATTGGACTGGACTGTGGTATAGAAAATGATACTGGTGAGGAGTGAGCTTCTTGGATCAAGTAGACACATGAGACTATGTGGGCAGCTCCTGTCTGGACAGGAGATGAGAAGGCAGAGGGAGTCCGAAGCTGGCTGAATGGACATGAAAATAGAGGGTGGATTGAAGGAGTGTGCTGTCTCATTAGGGGGAGAGCAACTAGGAGTATATAGTAAGGTGTATATAAATTTTTTTATGAGACTGACTTGATTTGTAAACTTTCACTTTAAGCACAATAAAGTTTTTTTTTTTAAATATATTAAAGGAAAAAAAAATCAAATCTGATCCTATCATTCCCTAGGTTAAAACCTTTCATGGCTTCCTCTTCGAGAAAAAGTCCAAAATTCCACATGGCCTATAAGACCTTCACAATCTGGCTCCTGCCTTTTTCTGTGGCCTCATTGTTAGCCTCCTCTCCCATCTCTACCCCATGCTACCAGTTTTATTAATTCCTAGTTTTCAGATCTTAGTGTAAATTTCACTTCCTTAGAAAAGACTGGGTTACATCTTCTAATCATAAGACCTCACAGTCTTGTACTTCTCCTTTGTAGCACTTATCACAATTATAAATAGTTTAATAGTTGTCTTCCTCACTGGACTATAAACTCCATGAGGGCTTATACACCAGTGACCCAGGCACTTAAACCCTGGCATTTTGTAGACAATAAATATTTATTGAATGAATCGATCCTTCAAAGGTAATTCCCACATCCTATGACTAACGCTGAGCTCTCCTTTTCTCAATTTCTAAAGCACAATTTAGCATTTGATTCTACAGTCTTTTTTCATTCAACTTCATGCACATCTAAGCACTGGATCCAGAATTCCAGAGGTTCTCTTTCCTTTATCCTAGTCCAGTAGTAACTAGATCCCTAGGTGGAGAAACAGTTTGTGCTCAACTACTAACTTAAAGGTTGGTGATTCGAACCCACCCAGCAGTGGTGCAGAAAAAGGCCTGGCAATCTGCTTCCGTAAAGGATTATAGCCAAGAAAACCCTATGGAGCAGTTTGACTCTATAACACAGGGTGTCACCGTAAGTCAAAATCAACTCAACAGCAACAGGTTTGGTTTTTGGTTTTTGGTACTAACTTTGTGCTCTAGGCCAGCCCCACTTCCTTTTCAGTACCATGAGGTTACTTGTCCTACTCACTTGGAGGGGTAGCTCTGAGGGCAAAATGAGAAGTCGGGCATGAATAACACATATTTTAACTTGAGAGGGTGCAGTGAGTTTTTTAAAGGAGGGAGAAGAGCAAAGCAGGTTCAAAGTGAAGGTTTTCAGGTCAGGCCACCTGGGACTAAATACTAGCTTCACCACTTACTATCTGAGGGACCAAATCAAGTAAGTGCCTTAAGTTCTGTGCACCTCCATTTCCTCACATGTAAAAGAGGAACAGTATTACCTGGCTTATAGGGTTGTTTACAGAACAAAAGGAGATAATGTATGTACAGCACTTAGGAAAACACAGAGCACATATAAGCCCTCAGTAAATATTAGCAATATTGTGATCATTATTTCCAAGGGTCTGGGTCTCTTCCTGTCTACTTTCAGTAGGCACTCAGGACAGCACCATCCATGGCTCTAGATCCTACCTGGCACGAGGGAAGCAGCTGACATCCCCTTTGGCAAAAGTGAAGCACTGAAGGTTCGGACTGCAGGCCCAGGAGACTGGAGCTGGGGCTGATGCTACAGGTTGGCCATTTTCAGGTTCCAGTTTCCAGTGGGAGAAGGCTTCATTTACAAAGTCCCTGGCACTCAGGCGCTCCAGCTCAGCAATCACATGATCCCAAGTGCCAAAGTTATTGATCAGTGCACCGTATTTCTGCTCTGAGAGGAGACTGACCCGGATTGATGGCCAAAGATCCCCAAACTGCACACCATAGGTCATGTCAAAATTCTGCAGAGCCAGTCGAGTGGCAGGGAATTTGGGCTCTGTGGTAGCCTAAAGGGGAAAGAACAAGCTTATTGGTCTTCTCGCCCTTGCCTCTACCCGCTACTGCCTGACCCTACCAATACCTCAGAGCCCTGGGGCAAACACAGATTCAGCTAGTGCCCACTCCCGCCTTTGCATACTGCCTCTGCCTGCCAGAAAAGTGTGGGAGAGAAATGTAGTGGGGAACTGGCCTTCCCATTTCAGGATTGTGAAAGAAAGGAAGCTGTAGCTCTCATAATATTATCTCGGGGTCATTAAGAAAGTAGGCATTCTTTGAGGACTTGGAATAAGAAGAATTTAGAGAATGGGAGCTCAGGAGAGGACTCTCAAGAAGAGGCTACAGAAGGTTGAAAGAAACGATGGAAGCCCTGAAGAAGCTTCCGGCTTAAAAACAAAGGACTTTTAACAGTCCTCCTATTTTGTAAAGCTTTTTCATATTTGTTACCTTATGTGAACATCACAATAGATATCTTGGTGGGATTTAAAAAAAAAAAAACCCCACAAACCTCCACATTTAATGGAGAAATCAGGGTACTTACCTAAAGCCATGCAGTGAATGAAACCATTATGTTCAGAACCACAGAACTGAGGGTCATTTTGGGAGAGCTCCCAGACCCCAGGAAGGTAGGATGAGGAGGGCTCATAGAACCTTGAAGTATGAGCTGAAATGAGGATTTCTAGGAAAATTGCTATGTGGGGTAGCAGAGAGGAACATCCGTCAGGCCTGAAGAGTGTAAAGACAGATTAAAAGAGAGGACACTTCAGGTAAGAAGTCCACAGTTAGGTCTTGGTTGCCCGTGGCTGGGACCTATGTCTAGCAGTTTTGTTATGGCTGGCAGTCTTGTCATTGTATATGACTTTTGCTCTGGTCTGTATTTTTGGTCTGGTCAGAAGTCTTGTTCTGGCCCTCATTTCTTCCTTTGTCGGGGACTCTTGCTCCGACCTTGACTTTTGCTATGGTGGGGACTTTCACTCTGGTGGGGACTCTTGCTCTGGCTTCTGTTAACAGGGAGACTCTTCCTCCGGCCCTGACTTTTACCCTCGTTGGGACTCTTACTTCTGCTCCGACTTCTGTTACGGTGAGGAATCTCACCCTGGTCCAGATTTATGCTCTGGTTGGGACTCTTGCTCCGGCTCTGACTTCTGCTACGGTGAAGACCCTTGCTCTGGCCCTCATTTCTGCTATAATGGGGACTCTTGCTCTGGTCCAGACTTCTGCTAAGGTGGAAACTCTCGATCTGGCCCTCAATTATGCTCTGGTGGGGACTCTTGCTCCGGCTTCGACTTCTGCTACGATGGGGACTCTTACTCTGACTCCGGCTTCTGCTTCGGTTGGTACTCTTGCTCTGGGTGTCACTACTCTGGCTTCCACTAATAACAACAGTCGAACTGCAGCTGATATTAGTGCTACAGCTGGAACTCTTGGATGAAGGCAAAGGGCAGCTGTAGGGGACCTGGGGGCGGTCTTTGCGAGAGTCTCGAGCGGCCACAGAGTAGATATGGAGGCCACAGGGAATGTCAGGGCGGCCTTGGGCACGGGGGGCAATGGGTAAACTTTGGGGGTCAAAGGGTGTCCTCAAAGGGATAAAAGAATAGACGTGGGTAGCACAAGGGGACTCCACAGACTGGCGAGGGGGTGGGGGTGGGCCCCTGGGAGTGCTGTAAGTGCCACAGTGGGATACCACTGGCTGGTTATGACACTGAAAAGGGCCTGTGGAGTGACTGAGGGAACCCAGAGAGCAAGGATGGGGGGAGGGGGGAACAACAGAGCACATATGGGTGCTGCAGGGAGATTTTATGGGGGGTCCACGGGGGATGCTCTGAGCATAACTATTGAGTGAGGCAGTAGCACAAGTAAAGTGGAGGGGAAGTGAAGTGGGGATGACAGTTTTGAGGGTTCTAGGAACCACAATGGGTAAGGCAGTCTCTAGGGGCAGTTCTTTGGGACAGGAATTTGATGGAGTTGTGACGGATGGCTCTCTACAAGAAGGACTGGAAAGGCTGGAGGGGTCAGAGAGAGGTGGAGGAGAAGTACAGGTCTTAGGAGGCCTAGGTTGGCCAGGAGGGGTACACTGGAAAGGGATGACCACAGAGTGACACCTGTGGGGAGCACGTGACTGCTTTAACTCTGAGGATTTGGGGGACTTCACCTGGGGGGAAATTGGGGTGGTGGGAGGGGGTTCATTATAGCTTCTGCGAGGGAGTGGCTGGAGTGGAGATATAAACTGGTTGCTTGGCGGTGACGGGAAGGGGAGGACAGAATAAGGATAGTGGGAGGACAGGGAAAGAGGGGATTCCTGGGGACAAGAGGGACCAGAAATTGTGGTGCCGGGAGGTAGGAAGAGGTAAGAGCTCCCACCAGCTTCCCAGGAAAGAACGGACTCAAAGCAAGTCTTCCTGGGGGTCTGAGACTGGGGTGGACAGGGAGAACTAGTACTCCCAGGAAGCATACGGATGGCACAGTAAGGACTCCCAGGGGCAGGAATACGGGCCTCTGGAGGAAGATGTGAGTAGTGATAAGAGCCCTTCTGGGGAGGGTTGGGAGAGCGAGAGACATCTGCCTGAAAAGGAGGTGGGAAGCCACAATAATTTTTCCCAAGAGGCAAGTCAAGCTGTGGTTTGGGTTCACAAGAGTCTGGAGGCTTAAGGCAGCCATGGTAAAAGCTGACAGTGGGTGGAGGAGGTACTGCAGAAAGAGGAGGGTCATTATAACTTCTCCCTGAAGACCAGTGAGAGAAAATCATGGGCCCAGTTTCCAAATGCCTATGAGAAAGGCGTGGGGAGACCATAGGTCTAGTTTCCACAGACCGGTGAGCAAGGGGAGGTGAAATGATGAGTCCAATTCCCTGAGGCCTATGAGGAAGAGGAGGTGAAACTGTGGGGCAAGGTCCCTGGGGCCCATGAGTGTGGGGAGGTGAAATAAAGACATCAGTTTCCAGACGCCCATGAGTGAGAGGACTGGAAGTCAAGGGGCCAGTTCCTGGGGGCCGATGAGTGAGTGGAGATGCAATCATGGGGTCAGTTTCTGGGGTCCCGTGAGTGAGGGGAGGGGAGGTCAATGAGCCCGTTTCTGGGGGCCTATGAGTGCCGGGATGGGAAGTCAGTGGGCCAGTTTCTGGCGGCCTATGAGCAAGGGGAGGGGAGATCAATGGGCCAGCTTCTGGGGGCCTATGAGTGAGGTGAGGGGAGGTCACCGGGCTGGTTCCCAGGGTTGACAAGTATCCATCACAGTAACAGAGGGAAGCGTGCAGGTCAAAGTAGGCGCTTCGGGGACAGGGAGGCGGTGTTATCTGGGGACTGGTCCAATTGCAATAAGGGCTCCGCAGACGCTGAGGGGGCGACCCCATTGGGCTAAATCGGTCAAGATAAGGGCTCAGGGGCGGCGAACCCGTGACGCAGTAGGGCCTTCCAAAATGCAGGGGAGAGCTAGGTTCAAAAGAACATCTCTCCGGATGCAGGGGAGGTGGTGGGGGTGGGGAGGAGCACGGTGGGGGCGGGGAGGGAGGCTGGCGGGTTATGAAAGGAATTTCAGAGCGGCAGGTGAGTCCAGAGGAAGGGTCCTTGGAGGAGTGGGGAGAGCCCAGGGGCTGAGGGGAGTCGCTGCACCTTCTGCCTGGGTTTGGGGAAAGCCCAGGAGTATGGGCAGGGTGGTCACTGTAACCTTTCCTGGGCTCCAGAGGCAGCTCGAGCGTGAGGATGGGGCTGAATCTTTTCCCGGAGGGTGTCGGCGACCCAGGAGGATGGAAAGGGGGGTCGCTGGGACATTTTGCCAGGGGTGAGGGCGGCCGGGCTTGAAGTTCGAGGAGGAAAGGAGGAGAAGAGTTCATGGGGGAGGGAGTGAGAAGGGCTGGGTAGGAAAGAAAGGGAGGGAAGGGAAGAGGAAGGGAGGTGGAACCGGCAGTGGGGGCCCAGGGGAAGGGAACCTCCAGCTGGGGAACAAGAGGCGGTGACGTAACTGAAAGAATAAGGCGGGGCGATGACGTAACCTAGAGGGGCGGAGCCCAAAGGCTACGGAACTGATCGGAGAGCTGAAGACTTGTGACGAAAAAAGCGCTGACAGAGATCACAACGTAACAGATCTAAGAGGGAGGAGCCTAGAGACGCTCATTGGCGGGTGGGGAAGAGACCCCAGGCGTCCGCGAGTAGAGGACTGTAAGACATAACTAAGTGGAGAGGCTGGAGAAGTTTCCGTAGGGCCGAAATGCGTGGGAACGCCCCTCGGCCTCCGGTCTGACCTTACCCATTTCTTCTTATGTCGATGTCTCCGCGGGGCTGTAGCGAAGTCCGCACGCCTCAGCAGCTCCCGGACACCTCTCAGCACCAGCGCAGCCATGTTAGCGTGCGTCGCTGGGTAATTCCGACCGGAACCGCAGTGGCCGACCCGTAGGTTCCGGAGAGGTAGCGCGCGCCACGCTGTAGGACTTGAATGGGGGAAGGGGAGGGAATTAATTATGATGCTCTCGGAGGCTCCGCCTACCTCTATATCCCAGGTGCAAACCCCGCCCCACCGGGATACCTTGAAAAAGGTGCTGGAAAAAGAGCAGGCAGGCGCAGGGTCTAGTGACCCCTCCTGGATGTTGGAGCTGTGCGCAGGACTCAGAGGCCTCTAACCCAGCTGGCGGGGGGGCGGCCAGGGAGAATTGAGAGCTAGCATTTGAGAACTGAGTTAGCTAGGCAAAAAGAGGCTGGAAGGGTCTTCTAGGTACAGGAAGTTGTACGGAGGAAAATCTTCAGGTAGAGAAAAATGAGACCAGACTGTGGAAAGCCTTGTAGGCAAAGGCAGATTTACAGTAAAGCTAATGAAGCTTAAGCGTCAGGACCTGTAGGTTGCATGAGTCCCTTTCAAGGCCCTGTACCTAATTTTGTATTATTTTTCTTAAAGAAGGCCTCCTAAATTGTATCAGCTTTAAGACCCACAAAACTTGGCTCACCATTAATCAGTCAGTGGAGAACAGGGACATGAATGGATATATGTTTTAAAAAATTGTCATCTGACAGCCAATGATAGAGTAAGTAGAAGTAGAGGTAGGGAGGTCAGATGAGAGAATATGATGGTCTGAATTAGATGGTGGCAAGTGGTGATGGAGAGAAGAGGATGAATTCCATTCATAATAAGAGATAGAATTACAGGATTTTTTGACTGATTGAGGGTTAAATTGAGGGGCAGGTCCCTGATGACTCCCAGTTGTCTGGATTAGGAATTCCATTTATTGAACTGGGTGACACAAGAGGAGGATTGAGGTTGAGAGGAGATGGTAAGAAGACAGCTGTTAACTAGTAATGTAGCAGATACTGTTTTACACAGGGTCAGGGAAAGTCTCTGATGATATTGAGCAGCAATGGCAAAATAAACAGCAAGTATGAAGGCCCTGAGACAGGACTGTGCTTTGATTTTTGAGGCACAGCAAAAGCAGATAGTGTAACTGGAATAAAGGTAGGAAGGAGAATGACCACAAAAAGGAGGGGGCAGACCATGAAGGACCTGTCAGGCCAAGTCAAGGACTTTCAGTTTTCAGTCAAATGAGAAACTATTAGGAGGTCTGAGGAAAGAAGCATGATCTGACTTATGTTCGAAAGTATTATTCTGGCCTCTTTGTGGAGAATAGACTGGGAGCTAGAATGAATGCAGGGAGACCTGTTAGGAGGTTACAATGGTCCAGGTGAAAGCAAGAGATAATGGTGGTTTGAATTAGATGGGTCAGGCTGGAGATGTAGAGTCAAGATAATTTGTTGACAGATTGGAAATCTAAAGTATGAGAGAGGAATCAATGATAACCCCGAGATTTGGCCTGAGCACCTGGAAGAATGGGTCATTCTACACAACTACTCTCATCAAGGTCACTAATCACCAAATCCAGTGGCCACTCTTTAGTCTTTTTTTTTTTTTTTTACTTCATTTATAGCATTTGACAAATAGACCACCCCCTTAGTATGAGTTTCCAATTATCTTTCTCAGTGTTCATGCTCAATTTCCTCCGCAAGCTCTTCTTTGTCTGCCCTTAAATGTTGGTGTTCCTCCAAATTTTCTCTATTGGTCTTCTCTGTCTTCATACTGTGAGTTCTATGAGGAGATGGATTGTGTCTTACTCTTTGTTGTAGTCCCAGCATCCAGAACAGTGACTGACACATAGTAGGCACTCACTGTCAAGTGAATGAATGATTACACACTCCTCTGTCCTCTACTCCTATAGTTCAATTACTATCTTTCTTAGTTATCTAGTGCTGCTATAACTACCACAAGTGGATGGCTTGAACAAACAAATTTATTCTTTCACAGTTTAGGAAGCTAGAAGTCTGAGTTCAGGGTGCCAGCTGCAGGGGAAGGCTTTCTGTTGGCTCTGAGGGAAGGCCCTTGTCATCAGTCTTCCTCTGATCTAGAAGCTGACATAGAGGTTAGGATTTACAACACATACAATAATCACATCAGGTCACAAAATGGTGAACAACCATACAATACTGGGAATCATGGCCTAGCCAAGTTGACACACACATTTGGGGAACACAATTCAAACTATAATATTCCACCCTCTGGCTCCCCAAAATTCATGTTCTTGCCACATATAAAGCACATTTACCCCATCATGCCGTCCCAAAAGCCTTTAAATCAACTTGTAGTCCAAAATCTCATATTCTGCAAAATTCCTCTTCATCTGTGAAATGTAGAATACAAGTTGCTTCCTAAGTACGATGGTGGAACAGGCACAAGATTGACATTTCCTTTACAAATGGCAGAAATTGGAGGGAAAGAAGGGATGACAGGCACTAAGCAAGTCAAAACACCCGGCAGTACAATTTACATTAGCTCTCAAGGCTTGAAAATAACCCTCTGTTCTCTGACACCATTTAGGCAACAGCCCTGCCCTCCAGACTCTGGGTGTTTGCCACACTCTCCAGAATCTGGATGGAGACCTTTTGGCCCTGAGCTTCAGCTCTGCCTTTCAGGCCCGCTGGAACGGCAGTTCTGCTCTTTCAGATTTGGTGGCCCCATCTGAGTGGCAACCCTACCCCCCCAGCCCTGACCAGCTTCGTTCTTCTGTCCCTTGGGCATGGCAGCCCTGCCTTCTCAACTTTGGGCAGCAGATCTGGCCCCATCCCGCTGAACTGCAGCCCCACACTCTGGAACTGAGTTGGTGAAGAACTCTGAAACCTAGGAGGCCGTGGCCCCACCCTTTGAGATCCAGCAGACCATGGTTCCACTGTTTGAAACCTCAGAGGTTGTGGTTCTACGCTTTGAGACCCCAGAGGCTGTGGTCCTACCCACTGAGACTGAGGCAGCACTGTTTCCTTAGCTCCTTGTTTCTTCAGCTTCTCCTTCTTGGTTCCTTGGCCCCTCTGGCCCTCTTGGGCCAGCCCGGCTTCTGCCCTGCTCAAGCAAGTGTTCCAAAGCTCTTTAGCTCTACCAGTAATTGCCTACAGGCACCCCACTCTGCCAGCAAGTCTTCTGTGCAAAGGTACTCAGCTCTCTTCCTCTATGCATCTGTCTCCTGTGCAGTCTTGTGCTGATCTCCTGGTTCTGCTGCTGCCGATTCTCTGCTGCTGCTTCTCACCAGCTACACTGTCTCTGGTGTTACAGCTCTCCTCACTTCCTTCTGAACGCTCACAAGAATTGTCTTTGATGTCCATAATTCCACCAACAGTCTCTTCCGGGTAATTTAGGCTTTTACTATTAGACACTTTAAAACTCTTCCAGCCTCTGCCCATTCACAGTTTCGAAACCACTTCCACATTTTAGGTATGTTAGAATAGCACCCTACTCTCCTGGTCCCAAATTTCTATGTTAGTTATCTAGTGCTGCTATAACAGAACTACCACAAGTGGGTGGCTTTAACAAACAAATTTATTCTCTCACAGTTTAGGAAGCTAGAAGTCTGAGTTCAGGGTGCCAACTTGAGGGGATGGCTTTCTCTTTCTTTTGGCTCTGGGGGCAGGTCCTTGTCATCCATCTTCTGGCCTAGAAGCTTCTCAGTGCAGGGACCTCAGGCCTACAGGACACGCTCAGCTCCTGGCTCTTTTTGATTGGTGGTAATGAGGCCCCTTTCCTCTCTGCTCCATTCTCTTTTATATCTCGAAAGAGATTGACTCAACCTAATCCTGTAGATTGAGCGCTGCCTCAATAACATCATAGAGGTTAGGATTTAGAACAAATAGGATAATCATATCAGATTACAAAATGGTGAACAACCACACAATACTGGGAATCATGGCCTAGCTAAATTGACACACATTTTTGGAGGACACAATTCAATCCATAACACCACGTATATGCTGATAATCACAAATTTCTATTTTCCAGACCACACCTCTCTCCTGAGACCTGCATTTGGATGTATTACAGCATCTCGAACTCACCATCCTTATGTAATATCAAAAAAATCACATTTGTTAATATCACTACTGATCTCATCAGAAAAGTCTTTAAATATTGGAAAGATTTGTAGTCCAGATCTGCTGATGAATTCTCTTTGTTTAAAAATTTCTCTTTCTTTTTCTCCCTTTCTTTCCTTCTTTCTTTCTCTCTCATTCTCTGTCTTTTTCTTTGTCTCTCACTTTCTCTTCTCTCTTGTCTTTTTATGTCTCTCTCTGTCTCTCTGTCCTTCTCTCTTTACCATTCTTTCTTTCCCCCAGAGGACAGCTGTATTGAGCCAGAATAAAATCTCTTTACTCCTGAATCATGTGTATGTTCCTCATTAGGACAACCTACTTCATCCTATCCCATTTCCTTGTGCACAAGAGAATACGGTCTCCATAACACAGTAAACAGAAATTTCACCTTGTTATGGTTATTAAATTTGGTTGGCCAGTTGTTTTTCTGCCATGTTAACACATTCAAGTAAATATACATTTTATGAAACCTAAATAAATATTCAGAACTCAAGGAATATAATATGCATCTTTTTTTTTTATTCAGCACTTCTACTTTATGATTGTTATGTCAGTATTTCTACTTATACTTCTTCTTGCATCTGTTAAGTATCCCAACATATGACTTTACCTAATGGTTTATTTTTTCCCTTAACTGCCCATTCTGCTTCACCCAGCCCCACATAACCAATAATCTTCTTTTGTCTTATTGAATTCGCCTATTCTAGGTATTTCACATAAGTGGGATCATACAATATTTGTTCTTTTGTGTCTGGCTTATTTCATTTAGCATAATGTTTCAAGTTTCATCTCTATGGTGACATGTGTCAGAACTTCATTTCTCTTTATACCGTAGTTGAATAATACTCTGTTGTATATATATACCACATTTTGTTTATCCATTCATATTTTGATGGGCACTTGGGTTGTTTCCACCTTTTGGCTATTCTGAATAATGCAGTAATGAGTATGTTGTACATGTGCCTGTTTGAATAACTGCTTTCATTTTCTTAATTTTATTTTATGGTGTTTTAGGTGAAAGTTTACAGTGCAAATTAGTTTCTCATTCAAAAATTTATACACAAATTGTTTTGTGACATTGGTTGCAATCCCCGCAATGTGTCAGCACTCTCCCCATTTCCTTTTACACCCCATTTCCCTGTGTCCATTTCTCCAGGTTTCCTGTCTCTTCCTGCCTTCTCCTCTTTGCTTTTGGGCAAGTGTTGCCCACTTGGCCTCGTATACTGGATTGAACTAAGAAGCAGGCTCTTCATTGTGTTATTGTTTGTTTTATAGGCCTGTATAATCTTTGGCTGAACGTGGACTTCAGGAGTGGCTTCAGTTCTGAGTTAGCAGGGTGCTTGGGGCCATACTCTGAAGAGTTCCTCCAGTGTTTGTCAGACCAGTGAGTCTGATCTTTTTTTGTTAATTTGAATTTTGTTCTACATTTTTCTCCCACTCTGTTGGAAACCCCCTCTTGTGATTCCTGTCAGAGCAGTCAATAGGGGCTAGGGATAAATGAAAAGTCATCTACAAAGTCAATAAAAGTAAGCTTGGACTACTCGGCAGAAACCATGCAGGCAAGAAGGCAATTGGATGACTTACATAAAGCATTGAAGGAAAAAAATTGCCACCCAAGAGTCACATATCCAGCAAAACTGTCTTTCAAATACAAAGGTGATATTAGGACATTTCCAGATAAACAGAAGTTTAGGGAATTTGTAAAAACCAAACCAAAACTACAAGAAATACTAAAGGGAGTTATCTGATTAGAAAATAAAATAATATCAGATATTAACCCAAGACTAAAACACTGGACAGAGCAATCAGATATCAACCCAGATAGGGAAATCACAAAAATAAATCAAGATGAAAAAACACTCAAAGCAGGGAAACAGCCATGTCACTAAGTAAAAGAAGACAATATTTAAACAATAAAGAAGGACTAAGAAATGTAGTCATAGATCTTTTGTATGGAGAGGAAGACAAGGTGATATAAAGAAATAAAAGCAAGGTTTAAACTTAGAAAAATAGTGGTAAATATTAAGGTAACTACAAAGGAGACTAACAATCCTACTCATCAAAATAAAATACAAGAAAAAAATAGGGACTCAGCAGAAACAAAATCAACAACAAATATGAGAAAAAGACAATATATAATCTACTCAGCACAAAAAATTAAGTGGGAAAAAGAAACTGTAAACAACACACAAAAAAAGACATCAAAATGACAGCACCAAACTCATACCTATCCATAATTATGCTGAATGTAAATGGACTAAAGCACCAAAAAAGAGACAGAGAGAGGCAGAATGGATTAAAAAAATGATCCATCTCTATGCTGCCTACAAGAGACACACCTTAGACTTAGAGGCACAAACAAACTAAAACTCAAAGAATGGAAAAAAATATATCAAGCTAACAAGAATCAAGAAAGAGCAGGAGTGGCAATATTAATTTCTGACAAAATAGACTTTAATGTTAAATCTACCACAAAGGATAAGGAAGGACACTATATAAGGATTAAACGGACAATATACAAGGAGAATATAACCATATTAATTGTTTATGCACCCAATGACAGGGCTGCAAAACACATAAAACAAACTCTAACAGCATTGAAAAGTGAGAGAGACAGCACCAAAATTATAGTAGGAAAACACGGAAGATCTAAATACCACAATCAACGAACTTGACCTCATAGACATATACAGAACACTCCACCCAACAGCAACCAAGTATACTTTCTTTTCTAGTGCACATGGAACATTCTCTAGAATAGACCAAGTATTAGGTCATAAAGTAAGCCTTAACAGAATCCAAAACATCGAAATATTACAAAGTGTCTTCTCTGACCATAGGCCTAAAAGTAGAAATCAAACAGAAAAAGCAGGGAAAAGAAATCAAACACTTGGAAACTGAACAGTGCCCTGTTCAAAAACCACTGGGTTATAGAAAACATCTAGGATGGAATAAAGAAATTCATAGAATCCAATGAGAATGAAAGCACTTCCTCTCAGAGCCTTTGTGACATAGCGAAAGGAGGGCTCAGAGGTCAATTTATATCAATAAATGCATGCATCCAAAAAGAAGGAAGGTCCAGGATAAACTGAATACTTCAAAGGTCAGTGGAGCAAGGGCGGGGGTTTGGGAACCATGGTTCAAGGGGACTTCTAAGTCAATTGGCAAAATCATTCTATTATGAAAACATTCTGCATCCCACTTTGAAATGTGGCATCTGGGGTCTTAAATGCTAACAAGCGGCCATCTAAGATGCATCAATTGGTCTCAACCCACCTGGAGCAAAGGAAAATGAAGAACAGCAAGGTCACACGACAACTAAGAGCCCAAGAGACAGAAAAGGCCACATGAACCAGAGACCTACATTATCCTGAGACCAGAAGAACTAGTTGGTGCCCGGCCACAATCAATGACTGCCCTCACAGGGAGCACAATAGAGAACCCCTGAGAGAGCAGGAGATCAGTGAGATGCAGACCCCAAATTCTCATAAAAAGACCATACTTAATGGTCTGGCTGTGACTAGAGGAATCCCGGCAGTCATGGTCCCCAAACCTTCTGTTGGCACAGGACGGGAACCATCCCCGAAGACAATTCATCAGACGTGAAAGGGACTGGACAGTGGGTGGGAGAGAGACGCTGATGAAGAGTGAGCTAATTATATCAGGTGGACACTTGAGACTGTGTTGGCATCTCCTGGCTGGAGGGGGGATGGGAGGATAGAGAGAGTTGGAGGCTGGCAAAGTTCTCACGAAAGGAGAGACTGGAAGGGCTGACTCATTAGGGGGAGAGCAAGTGAGAGTAAGGAGTAAGATGTATATTAACTTATATGTGACAGACTGACTTGATTTGTAAACATTCATTTGAAGCTCAATAAAAGTTAATAATAATAATAAAAAAAAAAAAGAAGGAAGGGCCCAAATCAAAGAATTATCCCTACAACTTGAACAAATAGAAAGAGAGTAACAAAAGAAATCCTCAGGCACCAGAAGAAAGCAAAAAATTAAAAATAGAGCAGAATCACAACAACATACAAAGTGAACAGCCAACATCATCCTAAATGGAGAGTCTGAAGGCATTCCCTTTGAGATCGGGAACCACACAAGGATGCCCTTTATCACCACTCTTATTCAACATTGTGCTGGAGGTCCTAGCCAGAGCGATTAGGCTAAATAAAGAAATAAAAGGCACCCAGATTGGTAAGGAAGAAGTAAAAGTATCTCTATTTGCAGATGACATGATCTTATACACAGAAAACCCTAAAGAATCCTCAAGAAAACTACTGAAACTAATAGAAGAGTTCAACAGAGTATCAGGATACAAGATGTTGTTGTTGTTAGGCGCCATCGAGTCGGTTCCGACTCATAGCCACCCTATGCACAACAGAACGAAACACTGCCCAGTCCTGAGCAATCCTTGCAATCGTTGTTATGCTTGAGCTCATTGTTGCACCCACTGTGTCAATCCACCTCATTGAGGGTCTTCCTCTTTTCCCCTGACCCTGTACTCTGCCAAGCATGATGTCCTTCTCCAGGGACTGATCCCTCCTGACAACATGTCCAAAGTATGTAAGACGCAGTCTCGCCAGCCTCGCTTCTAAGGAGCATTCTGGCCACACTTCTTCCAAGACAGATTTGTTCGTTCTTTCGGCAGTCCATGGTGTATTCAATATTCTTGGCCAACACCACAATTCAAAGGCGTCAGTTCTTCTTCAGTCTTCCTTATTCATTGTCCAGCTTTCACATGCATATGATGCGATTGAAAATACCATGGCTTGGGTCAGGCGCATATAAGACTTCAAGGTGACATCTTTGCTCTTCAACACTTTAAAGAGGTCTCTTGCAACAGATTTACCCAATGCAATGCATCTTTTAATTTCTTGACTCCTGCTTCCATGGCTGTTGATTGTATGTCCAAGTAAAATGAAATCTTTGACAACTTCAATCTTTTCTCCATTTATCGTGATGTTCCTTAGTGGTCCAGTTGTGAGGATTTTTGTTTTCTTTATGTTGAGGTGCAATCCAATCCATACTGAAGGCTGTAGTCTTGGATCTTCATCAGTAAGTGCTTCAAGTCCTCTTCACTTTCAGCTAGCAAGGTTGTGTCATCTGTATATTGCAGGTTGTTAATGAGTCTTCCACCAATCCTGATGTCCTGTTCTTCTTCATATAGTTCATCTTTTTAGTTATTTGCTCAGCATACAGACTGAATAAGTATAATGAAAATATATAACTCTGATGCACACCTTTCCGGACTTTAAACCACACAGTATCACCTTGTTCTCCTCGAATGACTACCTCTTGAGCACAATTAATTGTTCTGGAATTCCCATTCTTCACAAAGTTACCTATAATTTGTTATGATCCTTTGCATAGTCAATGAAACACAGGTAAACACTTTTCTGGTATTCTCTGTTTTCGGACAGGATCCATCTGACATCAGCAATGATAACCCTCGTTCCACGTCCTCTTCTGAGTCCAGCTTGAATTTCTGGCAGTTCCCTGTCAATATACTGCTGCAGCCACTTTTGAATGATCGTCAGCAATATTTTACTTGCATGTAACATTAATGATATTGTTTGACAATTTCTGCAATTGTCTGAATCACCTTTCGTTGGATTGGGCACAAATATAGATCTCTTCCAATCTGTTGTCCTGATAGCTGTCTTCCAAATTTCTTGGCATAGACGAGTGAACACTTCTAGCACTGCATCTGTTTGTTGAAACATCTCAACTGGTAGTCTGTCAATTCCTGGAGCCTTATTTTTTGCTAATGCCTTCAGTGCAGCTTAGACCACTTCCTTCAGTACCATCAGTTCCTGATCGTATGCTACCTCTCGAAATGGTTGAACGTCAGCCAATTATTCTTGGTATAGTCACTCTGTGTATCCTTCCATCTGTTTTTGATGCTTCCTATGTAGAATCCGTCAATATTGCAACTCGAGGCCTGAATTTTTTCTACAGTTCTTTCAGCTTGAGAAATGCTGAGCATGTTCTTCCCTTTTGGTTTTCTTTACATATGTCATTATAAGACTTTGTGTTCTCAAGCTGTCCTTTGAAATCTTATGTTCAGCTCTTTTACTTCATCATTTCTTCCATTTGCTTTAGCTACTCAACATTCAGGAGCAAGTTTCAGAGTTTTTTCTGACATCCATTTTGATCCTTTCTTTCCTGTCTTTTTAATGACCTCTTGCTTTCTCCATGTACGATGTCTTTGATGTCATTCCACAACTCATCTGGTCTTCGGTCATTAGTGTTCAACAGGTCAAATCTACTCTTGAGATGGTCTCTAAATTCAATTTGGATTTACTCAAGTTTGTACTTCGGCTCTCATACGCTTCTTTTAATTTTCTTCGGGTTTAACTTGAACTCACATATGGGCAATTGATGGCCTGTTTCACAGCTGGCCCCTAGCCTTGTTCTGACTGATGATATTGAGCTTTTCCATCACCTCTTTCCACAGGTGTAGTCGTTTTGATTCCTATATATTCTATCTGGCAAGGTCCACGTGTATAGTCGCCGTTTATGTTGGTGAAAAAAGGTATTTGCGGTGAAGAAGTCGTTGGTCTTGCAGAATTCTATCATGCCATCTCTGGCATGGTTTCCATCACCAAGGCCATATTTTCTGACTACTGATTCTTCTTTGTTTCCAACTTTTGCATTCCAATCACCAGTAATTATCAATGCATCCTGATTGCATGTTCCATCAATTTCAGACTGCAGAAGTTGATAAAAATCTTCAGTTTCTTCATCTTTGGCCTTAGTGGTTGGTGCATAAATTTGAGTAATAGTCGGATTAACTGGCCTTCCTTTCAGGTATATGGATATTATCCTATCACTGACAGTGTTGTACTTCAGGATAGATCTCGAAATGTCCTTTTTAACGATGAATGTAACGCCACTCATCTTCAAGTTGTCATTCCTGGCATAGTGGAACATATGACTGTCCAGTTCAAAATGGCCAGTACCAGTCTGTTTCACCTCACTAATGCCTAGGATATTATGCAGTGCATTTCATTTTTGATGATTTCCAATTTTCCTATATTCATATTTTGTACATGCCATGTTCCAATTATTAATGGATGTTTGCAACTGTTTCTTCTAATTTTCAGTCGTGCCACATCAGCAGATGAAGGTCTGGAAGCTTGACTCCATCCACATCATTAAGGTCAACTCTAATTTGAGGATGCAGCTCTTCCCAAGTCGTATTTTGAGTGTGCCTTCCAACCTGAGGGGCTCATCTTCCGGCACTATATCGGACAATGTTCCGCTGCTATTCGTAAGGTTTTCACTGGCTAGTTCGTTTCAGAAGTACGCTGCCAGGTGCTTCTTCCTAGTCTGTCTTAGTATGGAAACTGTGCTGAAACCTGTCCTCCATGGGTGACCCTGCTGGTATCTGAATACCGGTGGCACAGCTTCCAGCATCATAGCAACACGCAAGCTCCCAAACTGACAAACACCATAGAGGTAGGAGTTACAATACATAGGAAAATCATATCAGATGACAAAGTGGTAGACAATCACACAATCCTGGGAACCATAGCCTTGCCAAATTGATACACATTTTGAGAGACAAGTTCAATCCATAACAGAGGGCAAGTCCAGTCCCAATTATTCCATCACCCCCTGCCCCAGTTTTGACCATTACACAGTTTTTATTGATTTCATCCTGAGTAATGTATTGTTTAATGTATACCCACAATGAACCACTGGTTCAAGACAAATATAACTGCAGATTCACCACAAGATCATCACCATATCCATTAGATGTATTCATCTGAGTAAAAACTATTGTTTAAAAGATAAAGCGTTATGTTATATTCACTTTCATTCATTGGGAATAAAGATTATTTCATTCTCACATTATTTGCAGGGAACGCTTACAAATAACCTGAAAGCTTTTTCATTTTGTCATTTAGAAACAAAATATTACACTAAAAACTATCCGTGTAGACTGTTAAGCATTATCTACTGTATTAGTTTCCTATACACATGGAGTCACCTTGAGTTGGGGGCAGACTCAATGGCAGCTAACAACACGGCTGCTGTAAACTTGATGGCTTAAAGTATACATTTACTCTCTTACAGTTCTGGAGGTCAGAATTCTAAAATCAGGGCTGCTCTCTTTCTGTAGGCTCTAGGGGAAAAGCTGTCTGAAGCTTCTGGAGCTGCACTCCTTACATTCCTTGGCTTATGGACCCTTTCTCCATCGTCAGAATCGGTGGTATCACATCTCTGACTCAAATAACCACCTTCTCATCCCTTTGTAGTCAAAACTTCTTCTTCCCCCCTTTTATAAGATTACTTGAGGTTACATTTAAGTAAGGCCCACCTGGGTAATCCAGGCTGCTTTTCTTATCTCAAGATGCTTAATTTAACCACATCTGCAAAGACCCTTTTTTCCATGTTAGGTAATATTCACAGCTTCCAGGGCCCTGACTGTCTTTGAAAGCCTTTATTGAGCCTACCACATCTACTAAAGTTTAAACATATGCCTATTCCGTGACCCAGCAATTCCACTCCTATGTTCAAATCTGACAGAAACAAGTGCATACAAACACATGCACAAGAAAGTTCATAGCAGCTATATTCAATTAGCCAAAAAACTGGAAACAGTGCAAATATCCATCAGTAGTAGAATGAATAAATATTTTGTGGTATAACCATACAGTGGAATGCTATATAGTGATGAAAATGAATTGCTACATGCAACAGCAACAAATCCCATGACATAATGAGCAAAAGAGGCCACTCACCAAGGAATACAAACATTACTTTATTTATATGAAATTTAAGGACAGGAAACACTATGGGATTGTAAAAATGGTATGGCAGTTTCTTTCAACCTCCTCGTCTAACTTCACAAGGGGAATGTCATGGATTGAATTATGTCCCCCCCAAAATGTGTGTATCAATTTGGCTGGGCCATGATTTCCAGCATTGCGTGGTTGTCCTCTACTTTGTGATTGTAATTTTATTTTAAAAGGATGAGGGTGGGATTTTAACACCACCCTTACTCAGGTCAACTCCCTGTTCCAGAGTAAAGGGAGTTTCCCTGGGGTGTGGCCTTCACCACCTTTTATCTTTCAAGAGATACAAGTAAAGGGAACCAAGCAGAGAGTTGGGGACCTCATGCCACCAAGAAGAAAGCACCTGGAGCAGAGCATGTCCTTTAGATCCAAGGTTCATGTGCAGAGAAGTTCCTAGTCTACATCTTCCTCCAGAGCCGACAGAGGGGGAAAGCCTTCCCCTGGAGCTGATGCCCTGAATTTGGACTTTTAGCCTACTTTACTGTGAGAAAATAAACTTCTCTTTTTTAAAGCCGTCCATTTGTGGTATTTCTGTTATGGCAGCACTAGATAACTAAGACAGGGAAGGAGAAAGAATCACCAACATCAGCCCAAGGCTGATCCCTATAAGATGGAAGTGAAACATACCTCCAACCTTCGATCTTTTTACCAATTCTGACACCAGCCGTCCCTCTCACAGCATTCTCTACTTCTCTGCTGAGTTCAATGATTCGTTGCAATGGCCACACAGAACTCACAGACCATACTCATGACTATGGGGTTTATTAGGGATGTAACAAGTTACAATTCAGGATCAGGAATGACTCAAGACAGCTTCTCAGCTGTGCCCACAGGCAGACCTTTCCCTCAGCCCCTGGGCCCTTCATCAGGCTGGCCTCTGCCCTGCTCAGGCAAGTGTTACAAAGCTCATCAGCTCTGCTGATAAGTGCCCAGAGGCACCCTACTCCACCAGGAAGCCTCCTGCCCAAAGGCACTCAGCTCTTTCACTCTGTGAGTCAGCAAGCCTATTGTAACCACCTTGCTCCCTGGGCCAGGAAGCCCACCATGCCATCTTATGCTGGTCTCCTGGTTCTGCTGCCACTGTTTCTTTCCTGCTGCTTCTAGCTGTCTTGTGCCGCCTCTGGCGTTACAGCTCTATCTGTCCCCTGGGCCTAGGAGGTTCTCAGTGCCGGAACCCTGGGTCTGAAGGATACGCTCCGCTCCCAGCTCTTCTTCTTTGTGCTAGTGAGGTTCCCCCTCACCCCTGCTCCAAGATTGGCTTTTAAGCCTAGCACGATGGCAAAACTGACCAATCCCTCATTAGGGTCCATGCACCATATTTTCACGGTCCTGTTACAAATCGCCAGTCTAACACAAAGGGTCCTTGTCTTTTCCCAAGTAAGAATACACGTGAAAGACAAACTTTTATCTTCAGCAAGCTTTATTTTGTTTGAGTCAACCAAAAGAAGTCAGTGGGAGACTAAGCCTCTCCAAAAGACTCGAAAAGGGAAGCAAGGCTATGGCTTATATGGGTTCGGTAAAGACAATAGAGTAATAAATATTTAGTGGGCTTCTTTCAAGGGGCAGGTACTTCTCAGAATGGTGGTGCATATTAATTAGGTTGCGCATGCACCTGGAATCCAAGATGGAACCTGCTGATATTCAAGATGGAGTCCTCTCCACAGCCCTTGGCATCACTTATTATAGGATATAGCACAAGCGCACTGATCTTTGGCACTACATCACTGTCTTTGGAGAGCTAAGGAAGGTTAAACAGCAGTCATGCTTTGTTCTTCTGCACATGAAGGAGCCTGTAAACAGGGAAGGGACTAGAAAAACACTAAGAAGGAGATAGTAACTCAAGGATTTTTTTCAACTTTATCTGGTGGACAGGGTGTGGTTCCTGTTTACCCAGCCTCTAGATGGTAATCTTTTGTCAAATCGTTTGTTCCGCCAGCACAGTTAACCCTATCTGTCTCAGTCCCACCCACAAGGGTGCCATGTATCTTATTTGCATTGTTAACAATGCTGTCCAATCCCTTTAATGGGCCACAAGCACCTTATTTGCATAATCCTACCCAATCGTTGTGTGGGAGTCACAAAGGTCATATTAAGTAATTCACTGCACTTCAGGGATCCAAACCCAAACCAAACCTACTGCTGTCGAATCTATTCCAACTCATAGCAACCCTATAGGACAGAGTAGAACTGCCCCCATAGAGTTTCCTAGGAGTACCTGGTGGATTTGAAGTGCTGAAATTTTGGTTAGCAGCTGTAGCTCTTAACCACTATGCCACCAGGGTTTCCACTTCAGGGACAGAAGTCAGTTAATGGTCATCTTTGTTGGAGGAGGTACTGACAGGGAAGAGACAGAAAGGAGCCTTCTGGAATACAGGAAATGTTCTTTATGTTGATCTGGGTGGTGGTTACATAAGTGTATATATATCTGTAAAAATTCATTGAGCTGTGCATTTAAAGTTTATGCTCTTAATCTTGTGTGTGTTATACCCTAATAAAATAATTTTTAAGGAAGTCTGCTAAATTTTATGTGCAAAATAATTCCAAATGTCAAGTCATGAAAAAATTTTCTGTTGACATAGTTAAGTGAGCTAAATTACAATTAATTCATTAAAAGCAAAGAGCATGGTCACCTGTTAATTAGGAACAAGTTTTTCTTATCAAAGATTATAAGGCATTTAAAAAAAATTATGCTTTAATTTCAATGGTTCATAATACATTAATATAAAAAATTTTTACATAAAAACCGCACCATTTTTGCAATTTACTCTGAAATGCTCAAAAATAAGATACATTACTGGATGGACAGAAGGAGGGACAGATGGATAAATATACGATAAAACAAGTATAGTAAAATCGTAAAATATAGGTGATGGGTTTAGGAAAGTTCACTGTAAAATTCTTTCAACTTTGCTGTATGTTTGAAAATTTAATAAAATGTTAGAAAATAATCAGATTACATATGACAAAGACAACATCACCATTTATAGGGATTTATAAGATTATACATTGCCATGTGTCTTAGTTATCTGTAATAGAAATACCACAAGTGGATGGCTTTAACAAACAAATTTATTTTCTCACAGTTTAGAAGGCTAGAAGTCCAAATTCAGGGTGCTGGCTCTAGGGGAAGGGTTTCTTTCTCTGTCAGCTCTGGGGGAAGGCCCTTGTCTCTTCTGAGCAATCTTGGCAGTCTTCACATGGCTTGGCATCTCTCTTCCTCCATCTCTGCTTCTTTTTGCTTGCTTGTTTAATCTCTTCTATATCTCAAAAGAGATTGGTTTAAGAACATCCTATACTAATCCTCTCTCACTAACATAGTAAAGACAACCCATTCCCAAATGGGGATTAAAATCATGGGCATAGAGGTTAGGATTTACAACACTGATTTTGTGGGGACACAATTCACTCCGTAACACCACACCGTGAGCTCTAAGTCAGAAATAGCTGGGAAATGCTGGCCATCCCCTGTAGCTAGGACAATAAGTTTGAAAGAGCATCTAGGTTCAAGTGGCCCTTTGCCCCATTTTAGCAAATATCCTTCAGAATCTCAGAAGCTCCACTGCCACATGTCCTCTACAAAAGCTTTCCTCAGTCTTGCTGGCTGTACTGAATCTAAGTCAGCTGACTACTTCTCAAGTACACACACACAATAAAAGCCAAAACTCGTTGCCATTGAGTCAATTCTTACTCATAGTGACCCCACAGGACAGAGCAGAACTGCCCCAATGTGTTTCCAAGGCTGTAAATCTTTACGGAAGCAGACTGCCACATCTGTCTCCCACAGAGCGGCTGGGTTTGAACCCCCGGGCTTTCGATTAGCAGCCAAGCATTTAACCACTGCACCACCAAGGCTCCTTCTGAAGTACAAGGCACTCATTTTGGCAGCTCACCTTCAGTCTCAGTTTATAACCATTTGCAAACAAGTCTTGATCACGCACCAAACCGGAGGTTGCAAACTAGTGAGCCAAATCCAGCCTGTAGTTAGTTTTTTTTTTTTTTTTTGACCTGCATGATTTAAAATGTCACTTGCCCACATTTAAAAATTGGGAGGTTTATTCCCAAAGCCAACTCTTCAGACAGGGATTGGACTAGAATATGGGATGGAAAATGATACTGGTGAAGAACGAACTTCTTGGATCAAGTAGACACATGAGACTATGTTGGCATCTCCTGTCTGGGGGGGAGATGAGAGGGCAGAGGGGGCCAGAAGCTGCCCAAATGGACACGAGGAGAGAGAATAGAGGAAAGCACTGTGCTGTCTCATTAGGGGGAGAGCAATTAGGAGTGCATAGCAAGGTGTATGTAAATTTTTGTATGAGAAACTGACCTGATTTGCAAACTTTCACTTAAAGCACAATGAAAATTAATTAAAAAAAAAAAATTGGGAGGTTTGATATAAAATTTGGATTTCTGGCTCTTTAACAAGACAGCTGGCAACACAAGGCCCACATTCAACATAGCAAAAGCTGGACAGAGTAGAGAAGCCGTTTTCCAATGCCTGCAGGGCCTGCTTCCTTCAGTTATCACTCAGATCGTTGAGTTTGCAACTCCTAGACCTGCACTGTCCAATCATAGCCACACACAGCTATTTGAATTTAAATTAAGTAAAATTAAATACAATTTAAAATTTATTCCCTCAGTCTCATTAGCCTGCTCAATTGCCACATGCAGCTAGTGGCTACAGTACTGGACAGTGCAGAATAATAGCACATTGCCATCATTGCAGTTCTATCGGACAGCTTTGGACTGGACTGTTCTCCCAATTGAAACGGAATGTTTTCACTATCCCTTGAGCAATATACATTACCAGCAATGCTGTGGAGCCTCATCACTATTGTTCTTATGGGAAAATATGCCAGGTTCTAACACTAGACATAGCAATGTGGATGGCTCGTGGCCCTACCTGGTGCTCTGAGCCTGAAATCCACCTCTATTAGGTGCAATTGAGACTTACTGGGGTTGTTCGGGAAACCCTGGTGGCATAGTGGTTAAGTTGTACAGCTGCTAACCAAAAGGTCAGCAATTCAAATCCACCAGGCACTCCTTGGAAACTCTGATGCAGTTCTACTCTGTCCTAAAGGGTCACTACGAGTCGGAATCGACTCGATGGCAACGGGTTTGGGGTTGTTTGTGTTACTAATTTCAACCTTAACACATCACTGCAATCTAATACTCAGACTCCATTTAAATTTCACCAGTTGTTCCAATAAGGTCCTTAATAGTAAAAGGATCCAGTTAGAATCACATGTTGCATTTAGCTGTCCTTCAGTCTCCTTCAAACTGGAGTAGTTCTTCCGTCTTTCCCTAAAGTTCATGACCTTGACACAAGTGAAGCATACTTTGTAAAACGTCCCTCAATTTGACTTGTTTGGTTCAATTTTTAATGTTATTTTTTGTAGGAAACACAATTATGTGTTCTTCCCATTACAGCCTAAGTAGTATAGTTTTGATTTGTCCCATTATTGGTGATGTCAGCTTTTATTAAGGTGCTGTCCGCCAGGCTTTGCTGTACACCTCCTTTTGTAATTAACAAGTATCCCCTTCCTCATCAAACTCAACTGATTCATTTATATTAGCATAGACTCCTATTTTTTCAAATGAGTTTCAATACAGTACTATATTTTGATGCTCAAATTGCCTCAGATCTTGCGGACTTTGAGTACTTTCGCCATGTCTCTATTATTCATTGAGTTTCTTTCAGGAACAATAAAATTTTCCAGTTTTATCTTGTCGTTTCCCTGCCCTAGCCCGGGAATCAGCCATTTCCCCAAGGAGTCTTGGTTCCTTTCATGGAAGAATGAAGCCCTTTCTGTGGACGGAGATAAGGAATATATGTATTCCCTACATATATAAGTACTTCGGCCATCTATATTTATTTACATTGAAATCTTTATTTAGTTCATGCCAATACCTCATTCCAACTCAACACCATAGGTTTCATTCTAGTTTTTTCCCTTTCTGTATTTGTAGCTCTGTTCTGTAGCTATCTCCCATTATCTCCAATAAATTTATTTACTGCATTAATCCTCCTGAAACTGACCTCCCATTGCCAGCACTGCCTACCCAGGTGCACTTTCCTTACCCCGCTTGGTCTCCAATACCCTCCCCTTCCAACCCTACCCCCTCCTCACCCTTTTTATTAAAATATATTTTAATAATATATTTTATTATTAAAATAACTGGTAAGTTGGTTCCAACTCACAGCAAGCCCACATACAACAAGACGAAAACACTGCCCAGTCCTGTACCATCCTGACAATGGTTGTTATGCTTGAGCTAACTGTTGCAGCCCCAGTGTCAATCCATCTCATTGAGTCTTCCTCTTTTGCACTGACCCTCTACTTTACCAAGCATGAGGTCCTTTTCCAGGGACTGGTCCCTCCTGATAACATGTCCAAAGTATGTGAGATGCAGTCTCACCATCCTTGCTTCTAAAGAGCACTCGGCTGTACTTCTTTCAAGATTAACCACCTGCAATATGCAGATGACACAACCTTGCTTGCTGAAAGTGATGAGGACTTGAAACACTTACTGATGAAGATCAAAGACCACAGCCTTCAGTATGGATTACACCTCAACATAAAAAAAAACAATCTTCACTACTGGACCAATGAGCAACATCATGATAAGCAGAGAAAAGACTGAAGTTGTCAAGGATTTCATTTTACTTGGATCCACAAGCCAACACCCATGAAAGCAGCAGTCAAGGCATCAAATGTTTCATGGCATTGGGAAAGTCTGCTGCAAAAGACCTTTTTAAAGTGTTAAAAAGTAAAAATGTCACCTTGAGGATTAAGGTGCGTCTGACCCAAGCCGTAGCATTTTCAATCACCTTATATGCATGTGATAAATTAGACCAAAGAATTGATGCCTTTGAATTGTGATGTTGGTGAAAAATATTGAATATACCATGGACTGCCAGAACAAATCCGTCTTGCAATTACAGCCAGAATGCTCTTTAGAAGCAACGATGGAGAGACTTTTTCTCACGTACTTTGGACATGCTATCAGGAGGAACCAGTCCCTGGAGGACATCATGCTTGGTAAAGTAGAGGGTCAGCAAAAGAGAGGATGACCCTCGAAGAGATGGACTGACACAGTGGCTTCAACAGTGGGCTCAAAGAGCAACAATTGTGAGGATGGCACAGGACCAGGCAGTGTTTCGTTCTGTTGTACATAGGGTCGCTATGAGTGGGAACCAACTTGACAGCACCTAACATCTTGTTTGAAAATTTCTAATTAAAAAAGACATGACATGGGGTTGGCAACCAATGTCACAAAACAGTATGTGTATTAATTAATGAGAAACTAATTTGTTCTGTAAACCTTCATCTAAAATAAAAAAATACACACACACAAAAGAGGCAGGTCAGAACATCACTGAACTTTATTAAGATGGAGTTACTGCTAATTACATAGAAGCTCCTTGCCTATGCCAAAAACCATGAGGTTCACATAAACTTACACGAATTAGAAACAGATGGCATGTTTAAAACCATAAGAAAATATCCTGATGCCCAGGTGATGAAGTCTGGTGTGAATGAGTCTGCACATTTACTTCAAGCTGTTAAAGAGTTTGTGGGCCACCTAGATAGGAGAAAGAAAAGAGTATCATCAATTGACAGCTCTAATGTCATGTTTTTACAAGGTCCTTCATGACTCGGAACAGCAGTGCCTCTTCTCACCAATCCCCTTTTCACATACCAACAGTGCACTTGAGCCCTTCAGCTACCTGAATGTTATCTTTCTTCTACCACGAACTATCTTTGCCGCTTTTTTCACCTGGCTTTATTCTTCCTTGAGAACTTAGTTCACATGTATTTTCCTGCAAATCTTCTCTTAAATAAGCCCCACAAAAATCTGTCCTCCCCACAAAACCTTGTACCTTCCACATCATAAACAGTATCTGTCTCTGATGTAATAAGGAAAACTAAGTAAGTAAAAAAGGTAACTTCTGATAAATGCTATGAGAAAAATAAAGTTGCGGGGGGACCAACTCTATATAGGGTGGTAGTGAAAGCACCCTGAAAAGGTTACACCCAAGAGACTTACCATGGTTTCGTAATAGTCTGTTCTACTCCCATCTCTCCTATGTTGGCTCATAAACAGTAAAATAAAGGACCACACTTGTCTCATTTCTAAATATCTACATTCTCATATCTTAATCCAATGCCCGGCTGTTAAAACTATTCAATATTTGTTGAATGAATAAAAAGTGGGAGGGGAGGAAATCACTGGGAGGGCTTGTAATAAAAGGTCATGATTTGCCTATTCTGGACATTTCAAATAAATGGAATCATACAACATGGTACTTTGTGACTAGGTTCTTTTCATCTAGCATGTTTTCAAGGCTCATCCATGTTGTAACGGTACTTCTTTTTATTGATAAATAATATTCCTTTGTACCAGGTTCAATTCCCAGTCGATGCACCTCAAGCACAGCTACCACCCGTCTGTCAGTGGAGAATTTTGTTGTGCTGATGCTGAACAGGCTTTAGTGGAACTTCCAGACTAAGAGAGGCAGACTAAGAAGAAAAGCCTGTCTATTCACTTCGAAAAATCAGTCAATGAAAATCTATGGATCGTTAACAGTTCACCCTGTTGTGCACGGGGTTGGCATGAGTTGGGAGCCAATTTGAGGGCAGCTAACAATAACAAATGGATAAAATACACTTTATTTTCCATTCAGGAGTCCCTGGGTGACACAAATAGTTAAGTGCTTCGCTACTAACCAAAAGGTTGGCGGTTGGAACCCACCCAGAGGTGTCCTGGAAGAAAGCCCTGGTGATATGGTTCTGAAAGACCTCAGGCATTGAAAAAACTATGGAGCACAATCCTACTCTGAAATACATGGGATCACGAAGAGTTGGAATAAACTTGACAGCAACTGATTTGGTTTTTGGTTTACTTACCAATTCATCAAGTTAACGGACGTTATATTATTTCCACTTCTTAGCTATTACGAATCATGCTGCTAAAAAATCTTATCTACAAGTTTCTGTGTAGACACACGTTTTAATTTCTCTTGGGTATATACCCAGGAGTAGAACTACTGGGTTCTAATGGTAACTCTATGTTTAATCTTTTGAGGTACTGCCAGATTCTTTTCCACAGTGGCTCTACCAATTTATATCCCTATCAGCAGTCTATGGTCCCAATTTCTCCACATCTTTGCAACACTTGTTATTGTTTATTTGGTTGCAGCCATCCTAGTTCCTGAGAGGTGTAAATGATTAACAGACTCAACTGTTAACTGAAAAGCTGGAAGTTCGAGTCCACCCAGAGGTGTCAGAGAAGGAAGACCTGGCATCAATTTCCAAAAAAAAAAAAAAAAAAATCAGCCATTGAAAACCCTATGGGGCACAGTTCTACTTGATTAAGTTGGAAAAAACTCAATGGTAAAGAAAAAGTAGGTGTGAAGTGGTTTCTCACTGTTGTTTTGATTTACATTTCCCTGTTGGCTAATGACATTGAGAATCCTTCCATGTGCTTATTGGTCACCCAATTGGTTTTACCATAAACAACCATACCAAACTTTGCCTATGTATAATTTTATGTAAAACATTTTACTGTTAAACTAAGTGTCAACACAACTTTACATTAAAAACAAAAAACAAACTTTTTGTTAACTACAGTGTACAAGACACACTGACTGATATAAATTATTTTAAAGAACAGTTTAGAACGGAGATAATGATACCTATCTCCAGTGGAAGTGGTATGGATTAGAGTAAGATTATTTATGTCACATGTTCAGCACTGTCCCTGGCATATATTGGTCCTACAGTAAATGCTTGTTGATGAAAACACTGTCAGTAGCAAGTCTCCTCTGGCCACCGTAAGCCTTTCCCCTCCTGACTTTAGGATGACTTACGCAGTGGTCCCTTGCATGCAAGAAGTCCAAGAGCTCCTCTGTGCAATCCTCCTCTGTCTGCGACCGGGAGGATACACGCTCATCACAGAGCTCTAGCCGCTCCCGGGCCTTTACACATTTCTCCAGCTGCTCGCATTGCTCTCTCACTGTTGTTAGGGGATCCTGAAGGATAAACACAGAAAAACAACAAAATGGGGGTTTTAGGAGGAGACCCACCAAACCATATCCTTTGATTAATACAACCACCAAACCAAGGTGCTGCCTCTGAATTACCGTGCAGAAGGCCAGCTGGCAGAGCCACACTGCTGCCAGAAACGGCAGAATGGGGTCTCCCATTCAATTCTGATGCTAAGTAGTAGGGGAAAGTTTCACATTCCTGCCTTCCAAGGTTGCCAGTATGCACTGAAAGCCTCAGTCCTATCTGAAAAACAAGGTTGGTAAAGGAAACCTGGCCAAACTTGAAGTACATCTATAGGAGGCCTTACTTGTTAATGCATTTTGTGATATGTCATGTCTGTGAAATTTTAACTCCCCTCATCTGAGAACCAGGTCTATACAGCCCAACTAGAAAGGCAATGTTAATATGAAGTGGGACCACCTAACAAGGGTTCCTCCCAAAGTTCTTTATTAAACTACGAATAGCAAATGGCTGAGTGGCAGGTCCTCAGGATGATGCTCTGCTCCCAGCACCATGACTGGAAAAAGTAGAAGCCTCAAATCCAGAAAGACTCAGTTTCCTAAGCCCACACTCCCAAATACTCCAATGCACAGGAAGGAAGTACTGAAGGCTTATTTCACCCCCATTCCATCCAAGGTGTCAAGCAAAGACTCCTCAAAATTCCTTTTAAGTTTCATGCAGCTCAAACTTCCTGCTTTTACTGAGATGGTTCCAAACCTGAGACAGTTCTTACCACTAGTTCCTCCTCCTCCTCTTCCTCCTACAAAAGGAAAACAAGATAAATGTCAGTGGCAATTTTATGACATATATACTCCCCATCACCTTGGTGATGTAATTAATGAGGACAGACACGCCATCTCACTTTCATTAGTAACAACTCTACACTTCATAAAAGCACCTTCCTCTCTGTTACGATCTGATTAATCACAAGAGCCCCTTAAATTTAGACCCTTAAGAAAGTTATCTCAGTTTAGGGATTACAAAGAGTAATTAGACATTTTCTGATACGTATTCAAGCTGCAGGTGTTCATGTGGGAACTGTATAACTTATCTTGATAAACAGCTAAATTTAGTCCTTGTAGCCCAAACCAAGTCAGGCCAAAGAGGAAAAGCCAATTTTTTAACACTCGGAACTTGAATTTGTAATATGCAAATGGCCAAACCTAAACTCTTTTTTAAGCCAGAGTTTAACTAAAGATGATTCTGGTCACTGTTTTTTGGCTCTTGTTGAGCTCCCAGACTCTCAGGAGACTGTCAGTATACATGCACTAAAAGTCTACATGACTCCACTTATATCTCAGGAACATCAGGCCCTAACATTTACTACTTTTTGTGTGTGCAAAACATACATCAATTCAACAATTTGGTGACATTGGTTACACATTTCAAATTGTGCCACCTTTCTTGATATCCTTTTCTAAATTGTTTCACCATCATCAACACAATCTTACTGCCCCCTAAGCTTCACATCTAACCTTTCGAGTTGGTGTTGTCAATTTGACCTAAATATAGACAAGTCTTTAAAAGGATACAATGGTCATAGCAGATATTCTTTCCTAATTAAGTTAAATTATCGTTTGGTTTAAAGATGGTTTCAGGGGAGAGTTTTGGTTTAAAGTTTAAAGATTTCCTCAAGGCAATAGTTTCAGGGGTCATCCAACCTCAGTGACTCCATAAAGTCTAGATTCTATGAAAATTTGAAGTTCTGTCCCACATTTCTACCCGCTTTGATCATGACCTACCCATTTACTTCTGATGCAAGCACTCAGCCTCAAATTTAGTTTTCTTCCTTTGAGGGGGAACAGTGTTAAAAAATGCCCCATGGGAGCATCAGCATAAACCTGAATCTGGGGAATAGCAAGTTTTAACAACCTGATAGAAAAAACATGTTTAACCATAGTCTCCTGGACAACTCAGTCAACTGGCATAATTAAGTTCATAAAGTTATATTCTCTATCCCAGGTTGATGAGTAGTGTCTGGGTCTTAAAAGCTTACCAACAGTCATCTAAGATATTGGTCTTTACTTTTCTGGAGCAAAAGAGAAAGAAGGTAACCTAAGACTCTGGAAAGAAACCGGTTTATGCAAACCACGGCCTCTTCTACCCTGAGACCAGAAGAACTAGATGGTGTCCTGCTACCACTACTGATCGTCCCAATCAGAGTCGCAACACATGGATCCTGACAGAATGGGAGAAAAGTATGGGACAAACCTCAAATTCTTAAAAAGTCCAGACTTACCGGACCAGTGAAACTAGAGGACTCCCCGAGACTATGGCCCTGAGGTGAACTTTTCACCTTAAACTATCCCAAGATCACCTTTTAGCTAAATAACAGATTGGCTCATAAAATAAAGAAAAAATCTCCCGTTATTACTGCGCTCCTTTAAAAAATCATCTATATGAACCCATGTTTAATGCAGCACTGTTTGGTAATAGCAAAAAGATGGAAGCAACCAAGGTGCCCATCAACAGATGAATGGATAAATAAATTATGGTATATTCACACAACTGAATACTACGCATCGATGAAGAACAGTGAGGAATCTGTGAAACATTTCATAACATGGAGGAACCTGGAAGGCATTATGCTGAGTGAAATTAGTCAGTTGCAAAAGGGCAAATATTGTATAAGACCACTATTATAAGAACTTGAGAAATAGTTTAAACCGAGAAGAAAACATTCTTTTGTGGTTACGAGAGGGGGGAAGGTAGGAGGGTGGGAGAGGGGCATTCACTAACTAGATAGTAGATAAGAACTGCTTTAGGTGAAGGGAAAGACAGCACACAATACGGGGTGGTCAGCACAACCAGACTAAACCAAAAGCAAAGAAGTTTCCTGAATACACTGAATGCTTCGAAGGCCAGCGCAGCAGGTGCAGGGGTCTGGGGACCATGGTTTCAGGGGACACCTAAGTCAACTGGCATAAGAAAATCTATTAACAAAACATTCTGCATCCCACTTTGAAGAGTGGCGCCTGGGGTCTTAAATGCTAGCAAGCAGCCATCTAAGATGCGTCAATTGGTCTCAACCCGCCTAGATCAAAGGAGAATGAAGAACACCAAGGACGCAAGGCGATTACGAGCCCAAGAGACAGAAAGGGCCACATGAACCAGAGACTACATCATCCTGAGACCAGAAGAACTAGATGGTGCCTGGCTACAACTGATGACTGCCCTGACAGGGAACACAACTGAGAACCCCTGAGGGAGCAGGACAGCAGTGGGATGCAGACCCCAAATTCTCATAAGACCAGACTTCATGGTCTGACTGAGACTAGAAGGACCCCCGTGGTCATGGCCCTCAGACCCTCTGTTGGCCCAGGACGGGAACCATTCCCGAAGCCAACTCTTCAGACATGGATTGGACTGGACAATGGGTTGGAGAGGGATGCTGGTGAGGAGTGAGCTTCTTGGATCAGGTGGACACTTGAGACTATGTTGGCATCTCCTGCCTGGAGGGGAGATGAGGGGGTGGAGGAGGTTAGAAGCCAGTGAAATGGACACAAAAAGAGAGTGGAGGGAGAGAGCGGGCTGTCTCATGAGGGGGAGAGTAATTGGGAGTGTGTAGCAAGGTGTATATAAGTTTTTGTATGAGAGACTGACTTGATTTGTAAACTTTCACTTAAAGCACAATAAAAATTATATATATAAAAAAAATCTATATGAAACCAAATTGTCAGCAATTATATTAAAGCAAATATGTGAAGGTAAGTGGGCAGAGAAACTAGATTTCTAGAAACAGAATAACCAGAACAGAAACAATCAGACTGCAGAAACATTGTGAAGAATGCAACCCATGTCACTGAACAATGTGTGGAAATTGTTGAATGGGAACCTAACTTAATGTGTAAACTTTCACCAAAAACACACTAAAATATTATTAAAAAAAAAAAGTCAAACCCCCCCCTGCAAAAAAAAAAAAAGGAAAGAAAGAAGGTATTTGTCTGCCAGGGCATGAAAGTGTCCACATTCGGGGAAGGGGAAAAGAGATACAAGGAAATAAAAAGAACTAGCAATCCCTCATTATGTTTTCAACATTCCAACACAATCTGTTTCCTTCTCTTGCCATGCCCTTTGGGAAAACGATTCAAGCAGTGCAGGTTCAACTGTAACCTAGGCTATTTAATTCTCACAACTGGCAAAAACCAAGAAAGCCAACCCTATTGCCATGGAGTTGATTCTGACTCACAGCAACCCTATAAGACAGAGTAGAACTGCCCCATTCGGTTTCCAGGGAGTGCCTGGTAGATTTGAACTGCCAACGTGTTGGTTAGCAGCCGCAGCTCTTAACCACTGTGCTACCAAGGTTTCCTAGGTCCCTTTTAAATGCTATATAGGATGTAAACCCGTTTTTCATTAAGCAAGGTTCCTTAACCTCTTTTTTAAAAAATTCATACTTAAAAGTTTCCCCTCAAAAACTAATTAATATCCTAAAAGCAAGATCTTTTATACCATTTCCCTATTAGCAATGATACTACGCTGAAAATTTTATGCCAAAAATATCATGACCTGTTCTGGAGAAAAAAAATACAAGCAGATATAGACTACTTCATATACAACTTCCAGTCACTGGGAAAAACCAAGGTCATGCTAAAAAAAATAATAACAATTCAGCGGTTATGGATTGCTCATAAAATCCCTGGCTTCCTTTATTTTGAAACTGACTACTTATTTACTTTTTCTCATCTATTATTATGGTGGGGACCTTCTGAGCTTCTGGTGTACTTCCTAAGGCTGGCACCACTTCTTTCTGAAAACAAGACTACTGTTGTTATTAGTTAGTTGCCTTCCTGCCAGTCACTTCCAGTCTGCCCTGGACTGATGGCAACCCCATACAGAAGAGAATGAAATACTGACCATCCTAAGCCATCCTCACAAATCATTTTTCTGTTTGAGCCCACCGTTCCAGCCACATTGTTAGTCCACTTTAGCAGAAAATAAGGTTAGGAAAAATCATTACGCGATAAACAAGTTTCCAGCTATTATGAACCTATAAGCCCAGAATAGCTCATCTGAAGTGACCATAGAACAAAGGAATCTATAGCAAATAAGACTGGAAACGAAAAGCTAATTGGCTACTATAAAGCTCTGTATCACTGCAGGGGAGAATCCTGGCTCTGGAACCATGCTGCCTGGCTTCAAGTCCTGGTTTCACCACATATTACCTGTATGTTCTTAGACAAGATATTTAACTTTTTTGCTTGTTTTCTCATCTGTAAAAGGCAATAATAATAGTACTTAATACCTACCTCAGGAAACCCTGGCGGCATAGTGGTTAAGAGTTCGGCTGCTAACCAAAAGGTCGGCAGTTTGAATTCAGCAGGTGCTCCTTGGAAACCCTATAGGACAGTTCTACTCTGTCCTACAGGGTCGCTAGAAGTCAGAATTGACTCGCCAGCAATGTTTTTTTCTTTTTTTTAAATACGTATCTCACAGGAAGAAACCCTGGTGGTGCAGCGGTGAAGAGTTTGGCTGCTAACCAAAAGTTCGGCAGTTTGAATCCACCAGGCGCTCCTTGGATACCCTATAGGACAGTTCTACTCTGTCCTATAGGGTCGCTACGAGTCGGAATCGACGCAAAGGGTTGGTACGGTATCTCACAGGAATATTGTGTGGATTAAAAAACTTAGTACATATTAAATGCTTGGTAGTAGGCAATCAATAAATACCGGTTGTTATTATAATATCTGCGTTCTTACTCTAGGAAGGACCTCCCAATTTCACCACAGTATTATAGTGCACAGAAGCCCTACTGCTGTAGTGGTTAAGTGCTACGGCTGTTAACCAAGAGGTTTGCAGTTCAAATCTGCCAGGTGCTCCTTGGAAACTCTACGGGGCAGTTCTACTCTGTCCTATACAGTTGCTATAAGTCAGAATCGACTCGACAGCAGTGGGTTTGGTTTTGGTTTTTTATTAGAGTGCACACTCCTACATAGTCCCCAAAGACTTCTCTCCTCTAAAAAAAAACAACTTGTTCGCAGGAACTAGCAAGGCCTTATCTCCCAAACTTCCGTAAAAAGATGTGGTGGGGATTCATGACCTGAGCTCGGGTGAGGGCTAGAGTTGGTCTGTTTGCTCCCCAGACCTGTGACTTCTGGAATAATACTGGAGCCATTATTTCTTGTCCCAGAATGTGACTTAGCTGGAGCTAAGCTCACAAGGACTCACAATGACACATCAACGAGGCCCCCAGGTGTAAAGACAACAGCTAGGACAATCTTGAAAAATATCTTTTAGGAACCTTTCATACAAACCAATCAAACAGAACACAAAAAGCTTTCCACTCGCATCTTTTTCTATTACCACTTAGTGAATAACATTTGTTGGTCCAATGAAGACCCTCCTGACTGTCATTACTAAAACCTGTACCAATGATTACTGAGAAAGACAATTGAAATCATGGAGATTTAGTAGTTTCAAACCAATCTGTGAAAGGTGAATCTTTCAATGGTTTTGCTCATCTTTAATGTTAATATGTACTGATGATTCTGTAAAGTTCCTCGGACTTGGGCAGACATGGCTTTAGCAGCATACTTGTCCGTTTTCCCACTTTTGCTTATTCTGTAATTTTTTTTGGACTCGGACAGACATGGCTCTGGCAGCATGCTTGTCCATTTTCCCACTTCTGTCTACTCTGTAATATTCCTTGAACTCGGGGAGACATGGCTCTGGCAGCATGCTTCTCCGTTTCCTATTTTTGCCTCTGAATATATGCCAAGTAAAACCTTTCTTTGTGCTTTACTAAGCTTTATAATGTTTTTACCTTAGAACACCTGTCAAACCTGAGCCTCAGAACACCTAACTAGAAATATATCCTATAGAAATACATATTTTTACGAAAGGTTAGTCGACACGGCCGTTTTCGATCACGTTAAACCTTCATCACGTTCATGGAATGGGGAAGTCTAGAGAAAAACTAGTCATCGACTTGCCCAAGACCACTCGGCGAGTTTTTAAGGGTTAAGAGAACTAGCTCTCTCCCGAACCTGGAGAGAAACTAGGCCCAAGCGGGCCCCAGCCGTGTTTTGGCGGGTTAGGTCCGGGGCCTCAGGCCAGTGAAGAGGGTCGAGTCGATAGTCTTGCCTTACCTCCTTAGGATCTCCGGACGCCGTCAGCATCTCTAGCTTGTCCTCCAGCCCCATGTCCGGCTCCGCTTCTGGATTCAAGAACAGCAGCAACAGCTGCAGCGATCCAGACTCGGGATCAAAAAGGACTTGTAAGGGTCACTAAGCGGATATCCGGCGATCTGGCCGGAAGTGCGGCATACTCACCGTAGTCGCGAACACACGCTCCGATTGGCATGTACTACGGGCCAAAGACCGGAGGCAGGGGTGGCTGGTACTTGCACCAGAGGAGTCTTTGCCAAGAAATATCCCCTTAGCCACGAAATACACAAATATATTAACCTATTATATTACTTAAAGTAGTAGTTCCTAATAGACTTGGGAAACATGCTGATTTCTTCGACGTTCCTTTAGCATAATTGCAATTCTTCCCCACATCGGTGATGAAGCCGTCCTAACTGCTGACCTTCTCAAGATGGCGGTCCGCTTGTGCCACCCTCGGGCTCGCGCACCTCCCCAAGATGGCGGCGCCCGAGGCCTGGCGCGCCCGGAGTTGCTGGTTCTGTGAGGTAGCGGCGGCAACGACCATGGAGGCCACGTCCCGGGAGGCGGCGCCAGCGAAGAGCTCGGCCTCGGGCCCCAGCGCTCCCCCCGCCCTGTTCGAGCTGTGCGGGCGGGCAGTGAGCGCCCATATGGGGGTTCTGGAGAGCGGGGTGTGGGGTAAGTCGCGGGGTGAGGGGCTACCTCTCGCAACAAGCGGGGGCGGCCCAGCCGCCGGGGGACGCGGGGGGCGAGGCCGGGAGGCCTGGGGCGAGGCCCAGCCCCGGGCAGTGGAAGCCAGACCGTCAGGCCGGAGCTTAAATTCTGTGACTGGCTGGACAGGATAGAGTAATGACGGAGACTAAATGAGCAGGTGAACCTGTACCGCGGCCTGGCTGGAGGGCGCAGAGGGTGAGGCCGGGGAGCCCAGAGGCCCGGGCTGGAGCGAAGCAGCCTGGGCCTCCACGACAGGCTGGAATGACGGACCGGGGCCTTGGGCACCGAACTGACATTCGGGCTGTGCCGGGCAGGGAAGTCGGATGTCGAACCGACCGGCCAGGATGGTCCAACTGCCGGGGGCGGGGGCCGAGGTTGGGAGGCTTGGCCTAAGGCAAAAAGGCCGGGCCGGGGGCCACCGAACGTGACTGACGGCCTGGGGCCTCGGGTATCTGCCTGACACACCACGGCTGCCGAGACTGCGGAGGCTAGGCAGATAGGCTGGGGGAATTGAAGAACGCGGGAATGGGGCTGGGGAAGAGGCCGAAAGGCTCGGGCGCCGGGGCCTGTCTGACGGCCCAAGGCTGAAGTGAGCGAACCGTGACCTGGGCCTCAAGTGCCAAACTGATGGAACGACTGACGAGCGGGCCGGACGGGGAGCGCCGGAGGCCACTCGGATTGGCCCGAGGGTGAGGAAGGGCCCAGAGCGAGTGAAGGGAGGCCCGGTGTGGGTCAGCGAAGGAGGGCGGCCGGAGTGATGGGCAGGCGGGAAGGGTCAAGGAGGTCCTAGGCCGGACGAGGGCCTGGGAATCGCGGACTGACGGGCTGGAATGGGAGGGGGGCGCGGCGCCTCTAGGAGGCCTTGGTCCGAACGGGAGTGAAAGGAGGCCCCAGGCCTGAGCATGGCGGGTCCAAATGGTCCGGCCTCGGTTGAGAGCGCCCGGACTGAGCAGCAAAGGTGGGCGGCCCTGGGCGCTGGGATAAGGGGCCAGGAAGGGCAGACCGACTAACAGGGCTAGTGGGGCTGGGAGTCTGGCTGGCTGGGTAACGGAGGAGAGGAGGCCTCCAGCCAGATGGAACTCGAGGAGGCTGGGCTGTGGGTTGTGAGCTGCCAGTCCTAGTCTAGCAGCTGATGAGGGAAAGAAACTCAGGTCTATGATTTGAGCACTGATAGTCAAAAGTTAAAGAGAGGAAAGTGAGGATTCAGGTAGAATGGGCCTGGTCTTACCGGGGACAAGGGAGGCCTTGGGCCTGCCAGACTAGTGGTGTGAGGGGGTGGGGTCCAGAGGCCAGTGCTGAAGTTGGATGAGGAGATCGCAGGCCAGGCTGAGCGCCTGGGTTAGGGGAGGGGGTGGCAGGAGAGCAGGCTGCCCCAGGCCTTGTGGGGGGCGGGGGATTCCAGGAGGAGGCCTCAGGGGTGGTTGCGTCTTTGCGTGGAGGAAGGTCCTGGTCAGATCAGGAGTGAGGGCCTGAGGGCCCTGGATGGGGAGTTTTGGTTAAACTGTAAGAAAGTGGATGTGGAGAAGAGGCCCCGGAATTTAGGGTTAGGGGCTCCAGGATAAGCCCCAAGGCTGTGGAGAGTAGCCCAGCGAGCCCTGGGAAGTATAGAGGCCCTTGGTGACGTGGGGGTAGAGCACCGATCCTGAAGAGGCCTAACTGCCTCGTGTACTAGGGGAAACTGCTAGAAGTCCTCAGGCCTGTGAGGAAAGGGGACTGCGGAAGCCCTATGTCGGTAGCTGAGGAGAAGGATCAGGCTGACCCAAGGGGAATGGGGGAAAATTTCCAGTGGATCTGGGCACAGGACTCAGAAAATTCCCAGGGAATGTAGAAGAAGGCTGTGTCAGCCTAGAGCTTCTGGGGTGCTGAACCTGGCTGGGGGATGGGGGGAGTGAGGCCCCAAGTTGGGAGGGGGGAAAGCATTAAAGATGTAAGCTGGAAGGAAGCAGAAAGGGTCTGGCTTAAGTGGGATGGAGAAAGGAAAGGAGTTTGTGGATAATAAGGCATGAGGATTCCTGTGATGGTGAGACCTGTTGCCATCAAGTCGATTCCGACTCATAGCGACCCTATAGTGTGATGGTGAGAGGGGATGGCTAAAGAGATCGAAGGGGGAAGGGGAATGTGGCTCTGGAGAAACCTCTTCTTCATTGCTTCTTCCCCTCTCCCACAATCAATTGATGTTTTACTGAATTTCCCTCTCCCTTTCTCCCCCCACCCCCACAACTGTAAAAAAAAAAAGACCAAACCCTTGTTGCTTTCAAGTCAATTCCTACTCCTAGTGACACCACTTGGTTGAGCCCTTAGCCAGGCTGAGAGGAAACAGGGAAGGAAGAGTTCCTATGGGCCTATAGCAGGTAAATGTTCACACACAAAAAAGCTGAATCAAGTAAGGCCTCTTAGGAGGTGTGTTAACAGAAACAAAAGAAAATACCCAAACCCATTGCCATCGAGCCAATTCCAACTTGTAGCAACCCTATAGGACAGAGTAGAACTGCCCCATATGGTTTCCAGGGAGCAGCTGGTGGATTTGAACTGCCAACCTTTTGGTTAGTAGCCGAGCTCGTAACCACTGTACCACAAGGCCTCTAGAGGCGTGCTAAGCAGTGCTATTTTGGAGGAAGGTCTCAGTGTGGGCTGACATCCGGGAAAGGCTTCCTGGAAGTAGTGGACTAGAATTATTTTGTGTAGGGAGAGAGGGAGAAAAGAGTGTGGAGAGGCAGCAGGAAAGGGACAATAAGAAAACTTAGCTATATGGGAAATGAGAGAGTAGAAGATGAGACCAGAAAGTAGGATAAGGTATGTCACAAAGGACCTTGAGTGTCAGGCTATGAAGTTGGACTTTATCTTGAGGGCAGTAGAAAGCCTTTGAAGGATTTTGAAGAGGGGATGGCATCACCAAGTACAGGATGGTGAAAACCTGAGATCAAGGAGAGCGATTAGGCTGTTGGAATAATTTAGATGAAAGTTGATGTGGCCAGTATTAAAGCTTTCATTCCGCAGGTAGATGAGTACCTACTATGTATAAAGAATTGTGCTAGACTCTTAGATATCAAGATTTGGTTATTCCACAAGTAAAGATAAAAGGAGAATGGAAGTTTTAAAAGACTTTCCTTAGATATGGTATAGTCCAATCTTAGACCTATTATTGGCAGGACAGAAGTGCTATTATTGACAGGATAAGAATAATAATAGACAACATTTAGTGAGTTTATTTTGGCTAGGCAATGCCTTAAGCAAATTATAAGCGTGATCTTTAATTTTCACGACAGCCCCATGAAGTAGTTATTATTATTCCTATTTTAAACTTGAGGAAACTGAGACTCAAAGAGGTTAAATAATTTGCCCAGGGAATTACAGTCAACTCACAGTCAACTGTAGAGACCAAGCCCTTCATCCACTTTACTATTCTGCCTCTCAGAACTAGGGAAGTTGGCAGGAGCAGGGTTTTTTTTTTTTTTTTTAATGTGTTGAGTTTAGAGGGTGTAGAGCCTAACTATGTCTCTTCATAGGAAGGTACTAGTTCGGGGTATACTGGGGGTCCAAAGGATGGAAGTGGTCAATCTGGAAGAGTGGAAAGGGGAAGTCAGTAAAGACATGTGATACTTTAAAGATGAGTACTTGATATGCTGGAAGTGGCAAGGACATTCCTGGCAGAGAGAATAGCATGAGCAAAGACACAGAGGCACAAAGCATAACATGTTAGGTAAAGGAAAAAAGTGGTTTTGTGCTAATGAAAAGTAGGAGGCAGAGCAGGGAGCTGGAGAAGTTAATAAAAAACCAAAAAACCAAACCCAGTGCCGTCGAGTCGATTCCGACTCATAGCGACCCTATAGGACAGAGTAGAGCTGCCCCATAGAGTTTCCAAGGAGTGCCTGGCGGATTTGAACTGCTGGCCCTTTGGTTAGCAGCCGTAGCACTTAACCACTACGCCACCAGGGTTTCCGGAGAAGTTAATAGGGTCCAGATTTTGAAGGACCTTTTTACTACACATCTGCGTCCTTAATACAGAATGATTCATTCTGCTCAGGCAGCGGTGAACTGGCCAGCTCCTAAATGAGTACACCGCTTGCTTTGTGGAGTTATCTCAGCCTTGAAGAAGTGTATGCCCCTGAAATTCCAGCAGCCAACTAAATGGCTGAAGATAAGTGCATCAGAGTTTGGAATAGACTTAGGTTAGCTTCTACAGGCTCCATTTGTCAAATGAAAAATCTGCCCTTCTGTTTTCCTTTCCAGTAGGGTACATAATATTTGGAACACTGGGGAAAAAAATAAAATTTGTGTTTTGGTTTTGTAGCCCTCCCAGGCCCAATACTTCAAAGCATCTTACCTCTGCTCAATATATATTACTTGGAGAGGATTGAGGAAACTGCCCTCAAGAAGGGTAAGTAACTTTTCTGTCTCTTTCTCAGTTACTGATTATAAGCAAGGCACCATGATGTTCTTAGGTAAATATTACACCTATCTGATACCTGCCTAGAACTTCATGCTTTTCAAAAAGTACCCTTATGATTTGTTTTCTTGGTTTTGAGGTTTAGGGTCATGGTTTCGAGGGACATCCTAATCAATTGGCCTAATATTGTTTCTCAGTACTTCTCTTCTACCTCCTAGTTCATTGTGTAGCATCTGGGGCCTTAAAAGCTAGCAAGCAGCCATCTGAGATAGAACAATTGGTGTCTATTCACCTGGAGCAGCAGAGGAAGAAGGAGAGTCAGGAATCAGAGGAGGAAATTGAATGAGGAAGTAGAGTGCATGTCTGGTTGCTTCCATGAACAGCTGCCTCCTTGGCCATGTACCGGAACTGGATGGTGTCCGACTACCATTCCTGAAAGTTTTGTTCAAGGATTCTATAAAAAAATCCTGATCAAAAGGGGGAAAATGCAGAGCAGAATTTTAAATTCTCAGTGGAATCCAGACTTTCTGGAGCTATTGAGTCTAGATGAATCCCTGAAACTATTGCCTTGAGATAATCTTTAAACTTTAAGCCAAAACTATCCCCTAAAATATTCTTTGGACCAAAAAAGTTTATCTTAGTAAAGTATGTCTGCCTTGAGCATTGTTCTCTATTAAAGAACTATGTAAGGCCAAATTCACAATGACAACTCAAAAAGTTGCATGGGACCCTTAGGGGGCAATGAGTTTAAGATAATGGAGGTGGAATAATTTGGAAAAGGACAGCAAAAATGGTAGCACAGCTTGAAGAATGTAATCAGTGTCACTGAACTGTACGTGTAGAAATTGTTGAAATGGTGTACCGTTGGCTGTGTATATTTTCACCAAAATAAAACAATTAAAAAAAAAAATACCCTTACACCTTTCTTACCTAATTCCTCAGTGTCCAGTGAAACACAGGGCAAGTATCTGAATCCTATTACACTGATAAAAGTAAGAAACAGGCACACCGCAATTAGTAACAATTCAGAACTAGAACTCAAATGTTCTGAATCTTAGTTTTTTTATTTTACTAAGCTAACTCCCAAACTCCCCATTGTACATGCCTGTTAATAGCTAACATTTATGTAATCCTGTGTGCCAAGCACTGTCCTAAGCACTTTATGTGGAGGAATTCATTTACTCATTTAATATTTTCAGCAACACTATAAAATAGCTGCTGTTAACTACATTTCACAGATGAGGAAATTGAGGTACAAAGAAATTAAGTAACTTGTCCAAAGTCACACAACTGGAAAGTAGTGCTGCTGATACTGAAACCCGAGCCAGTGCTCTTAACCATTCTGCCATTATTGCTCCTGTGAACCCAGAGAAGGACAGCATGAAAAGCTGGCTTACTTAACTCATTGTGGCCAGGAAGCAGCCAAGTAAGTGTGGTATTTCTCCCTACAGGCCTCTCCACTCAGGCCATATGGCGCCGGCTCTGGGATGAGCTGATGAAGACGAGGCCTTCCAGTTTGGAGGTAAGTTCAGGTGCCAGGTAAAACTCTGGCCTGACTTTGAACAGTGAAAGGAGGACTAGCACACATACACGAGCTGGGCACTGCTAAAGTGTAGGAGCAGGGATGAAATGGATTTAGGTAGGGGGCTCTGATGGCTTGTCACAGGGTTCTGACCCATTTGGCATTTGTCACTGACTTGTTTGCCTGCTGTGTTTGCAGGTGACACAAAACAGGGAAGGGTAGTGATCACAAGGGATGTCAGAACCAGGATTCATAGAGGTCTTGACAGGGCTGGAGCCATGGCCAGTCCAATAAGATGAAATTTAACTGGATTTGGTTAAATATTCACTCAAATCTAAAAACTTCCAATTGCATGGCCTTAGGATAGGGAGTGAGGGGCCTGGCTTAGCAGCAACTTTATACAAAAGATTTAGGGGGTTTAGTCAACAATGTCCTGAAGCCACTCATAATGACTATATTCTGAGCTATGTGAACTGATGTAAATATAATATAGGCCAAATGACAAGGGAGATGATAGTCCTGACTAGCTCTGCAGTGGTCATGCTACCCCTGGAGTGTGGAGCAAGAAGTCAAAGGCCCAGCATGTGGGCCACATTTGGAAGACTGAAGAAGGGAAAACTTGGGGAGCATGAACTGTCTTAAATATTTCAATGATTGTCACATGAAAGAAGGACTGATAGACTTGTTCGGGGTGAAAGAAGGAAGATAAATTTTTGATAAACTAAAGGTAGAACTTTTAAACTCTTTGAGTTTACCAGTGATGAAACAAGCTAGTTCCAGAGATAATAAGCTTTCCATCACTAAGCATTCAAATAGAGTCTGGATACCTACTTGACACAAGAGTATTATTGAGGGAATTCAAGCATTAGAAGAGGGATTAGACAAGATGAACTTTAGGGCTCCTTTCAACCCTGAGATTCTATTATTCATTGATTCAAACAAACTCACTGAAACTCTCATTTAAGCAGAGGTTATTTTACACTCCATAATTAGGTGACAGGACTGATTTAGTTCAGTAAATATTTATTAAAACTTAAAATGTACCAGATCTTATGCTAGATATTGGAAATACAGTTCCTAAGCTTGAGGAGCTACCAATTTAGTGGGGAAGTCTACAAACCAATCCATCACAGTATTGTAGGATAAATGATGTAATAGAGGGTAGCAAGGAGGCTCAGAAAGAAGGAAGCATGAGAGACTTTCCAAGGAAATAGTATTTGAACTGGGCCTTGAATGTTGAATGAGGCCAGATGACAACAGCTAGCATCAGGAACTGGAGATTTACTTTTTTGGGGTGCACTGGGTTCAATAATATTCAGCCCTATATGCTTCAGCTTTTCTACTTCCAGATCTGGACTCTGACCCCTGAAGTTCAGGATGATGACACTGAGGCCTGGCAAAATCCTCAGGCACTATGTACAGGAGTTAGGCCTTAGGAGAAAGAGAAGTGGGCTCCAGAATGTTAGAAAACAATAAAGACTTTCTGCCGCCTTTAAAGAAACATCTTAACTCACTTTGTTCCGATGTTTCCCAAACGGTATGGTTGACCAGCAGGTAATAGAGATTGTAAAATCTTTCTCTTGAGGAAAACTTTCATTTCCCAACATTATCTCAAGCTACCTGGAAAAGAATGTTTGTTATCCTCTTTTCCTGGCTCAGCATTTCAGAACATCCAAAAGGCCTCAGGCTTGGTGGTCCAATAGCCACTTAGGCAGAGGTCCTTAGAGCATATTCAAAGGGTGTCTTCTTCTGCTTCCCACTTTTGCATGGCAGTAATCCTTACCGTATTCATAATTTTAAAAAAGAACACTTATTAGGTGCCTGCTCAGTTCGACACTATGCTAGTCTCTAGGGATACAATGGTAAGCAAGATAGCTATAGCCCCTGACTGCTTTCAAAGCAGTAATATTTCAAAGTGTGTAGTACTAGTGTGTGTAAACAGAGATCTGTAGACTAGAATAGATACTCCAGAGACAAAGCAGTGGGGAAATAAAGGATTATTCAATAAGTGGATCTCTAGCAATTGGTTAGCCATTTGGAAAAAATAAAGTTAGAGCCTCACTTTACAATATACTCCAAAATAATTTTTTTTTTTTTTTTTTGTGCTTTAGATAGTTTATAGAGCAAGTTAGTTTCTCATTAAACAATACACATTGTTTTATGACATTGGTTGCCAACCCCATGATGTGTCAACACTCTTCCCTTCTTGATCTTGGGTTCCCCATTTCCATTCCAGCTTTCCTGTCCCCTCCTTCTTTCTCATCCTTGCCCCTGGGTTGGTATGCCCATTTAGTCTCATATGCATGGTTGAGGTACATGTATTATTGTTTGTTTTATGGGCCTGTCTAATCTTTGACTGAAGGGTGAACCTCAGAAGCGACTTCAGTACTGAGTTAAAAGGGTGTTAGGGGGCCATACTCGCAGTTTCACCATTCTGTCAGACCAGTAAGTCTGATCTTTTTCTGTGTTTGAATTTTGTTCTACATTTTTCTCCAGTTCTGTCTGGGACCCTCTATTGTGATTCCTATCCAAAATAGTTTTTATGTTTCCAGGGAGTAGCTGGTGGATTCAAACTACCAACCTTCTGGTTAGCAGCCACGCTCTTAAGCAGTGCACCACCCAGGCTCCAAAGATTAAATTGTAAAAAGTAAAAACACAAAGAATAAAGGTGACTAGTTTTTTTTTGTTTTTTAGTTATCTCATCTCAAGATGGAGAAAGAATGCTAATTATTAAATGTGCATAACCAAAAAAGAAAATACGGACATACTTGACCACATAAAACGTCAACTCTATGAAAAAATGTTTTAAAGGCAAATAAACTGGAAAGAATGTTTGCAACAATATTTGCAAAACAAAGGAATTCAGAGCATAAGATGAGCATCCTACTAGAATTAAGTTTTTTTTTACTTTTTTTTTTTAATTGTGCTTTAAGTGAAAGTTTACAAATCAGTCCATCTCTCATACAAAAATTTATATACACCTTGCTATGTACTCCTAGTTGCTCTCCCCCTAATGAGACAGCACACTCCTTCTCTGCACCCTCTAATTCCATGTCCATTCAGCCAGCTCCTGTCCCTTTCTGCCCTCTCATCTCCCCTTTAGACAGGAGCTGCCCCATAGTCTCATGTATCTACTTGAGCCAAGAAGCTCACTCCTTACCAGTGTGAGTAAAGATTTTGACAAGTCACAAAATATATAAAAATCCAGTAAAGTGAAAAATGTTCAATCTCATTAATAATAAAAAATGGAAAAAAGTAAGATTTTACCTCTTAAGTTAGTAAAAAAAATTTGTTTTTGTTTGTTTTGGTTTTAACAGAATTCCTAAGGTTGGCCAGGGGTAGGTAAAGCTTGCATTTTAACATGCTGTTGGTGGGAGCAGAAATTGTTATGACTTTTTTGGTGGACAATTGGATGATATTTGTCGAGACTTTAAAATGTTCAAATTTCACCTAGAATTTGCAGTGTACAAAAACTGAGATACTCATGAAGATTTACTTCCGGATGTTCATTACAATAAAGTTTAATATCAAAAAGCTAGAAACAATTTAAATAGTCAACAATACAGGAATTATTAAATTATGGTACATCTATATTTTCAAAACATTAATAAAATGATACTCTAAAACTGTTTAAAGACATGGTGGTACAAATGTTTAATAACATGGTACAATGTTTAAAAAAGCAAAAAATGACTCAGCATTTGGAACTGTTCAGAGTTGTCTCAGTGCTCTAAAAACAAGTGTACGTGGTTATTCACATATACGCAAATGCTCCAAAGAGTTGGTGGTGGGTTTACACATGATTTTTGGTTTATTTCTCCACAACCAGTATTTCTGTTATCAGAAAAATAACAATGATAAATAGGTCAGGAACATTTGCTGGTTCTAGTTTAGTACAGGAAAATATTTAGCCCTCCCTAGTTTAAATGTTTGTACTCCTCCTCCATGACCGGTACCTGAGTTGCCAGCCCACTGAGGATGGGCCAAGGATTTTTTGGTAGACAAATGTCACTTTACCTTATTGGTGGTGTCTCATTCCCCTTACCCTCATATATTTGAATCACTTTGCATTGTTTGGGCAGTAGTGTACAAATCCATAAAATGAGTGACTTAGATTAGAATTGCTGTCTGCTCATGCATTAATTTGTGAGAAAGAAGCCATTGAGAGTTATATGTATTCAGTTAGCCCTCACAACTCCGTAACATAGGTATAGTTATCTTCCTCACTTCACAACGAAACTGAGACTGAAAGGTAAAGTGACTTGCGGAAAGTTATAGTCAATGAATGGCAGACTCAGGATTCAAACTGAAGCTGTCTAGCTCTGGAATACATGCTCTGAATCACTGTACCATGCTGCTTCTCACTGCAGTTATCATATGCCTGGGATGTTCCAGTTTTAAATACTGTCTCCCATTATCTTCATCAACCATTAAGATGTCTGAAAAAATTCCAATATTTATTTAAACTACGTTTCTCTCATGCCTTTTAAGGCTAGAAGCAACCACAGTCTTGGTTCATTTTGTCCTGACAGATTTCAGGGCCAGATCTTACAATGACCACCTGACCAGAGCACTTGGGAGGCTGAAGCCTTGCTCGGGTCACCTGCAAGTATTTTTCATGGCTGTGGGTGGGCCAGCAAAGGTGTAAGAAAAGTGCTAGAGTAAGAGAACACCTAAAGGACTCAGGCACTCTCTGCCTCTCCACTCAAGGCTGGATTTGGTTGCCAGGTATTTTTTCCTGCTGCCCTAATGCCTCTGCACTTCTGGTAATGAGAGGCCCTTCTGTTGCTGCCATGCAGTTAGCTCAGACATGAAGTCATTCCCAGTTATTACCACAGCAGGCAGGGTCTGGGGAGTAACTAGGGCAAAAACCAAAAACCAAACCGGTTGCCCTCTAATCTATTCTGACTCATAGCGACCCTATAGGACAGAGTAGAACCGCACCATATGGTTGCCAAGGAGCACCTGGTGGATTTGAACTGCTGACCTTTTGGTTAGCAGCTGTAGCTCTTAACCACTACACCACCAGGGTTTCCAACTAGGGTAAAGAGAATGACATTTAACAGAACCTGGGCCAGCAGAAAGGTGATGGCTGGGTCCTTCCTGTCCTTGCACCCAGCCATCACCTTCTGCCAGGAACCTCAGGCATAAACTAAGGGTTATTCTAGCATGAGGAAATGCATAGAGGCAGGATAAGCACCAAAGAGAAATGTCTTTTAGTCTCAGGAAACTTCGGCCCCCCACTACCTTTGCTTCAGGCTGAAAAGTGTCCTGCTTAACAAGCTCTGCCTCTGTCAAGCCCATTTCACATTGTCCATCTGGGCTAATTATTATAATTTGCCAAAGCAGCAGTAATAGGTAACATTTACTTTGTATTTTAAAATTTACTAAGTGCTTTCACTTGTACTCAGTCTTCATAAAAACCCTGTCAAACATGTGGTGGTATACATACTTCACAGAAGAGGGAGGAGATTCAGAGAGGTCTAGGGTAGAGGGGCAGAGCTGGGACCTTTATTGAAGCCAGCAGACTTTCTACTACACCTTAGGAGAGGACGAGGACTTAGGGATAGTATTGAATTAGAAACTCTGGAGCCTGGTATCTTTGTCTTAGTGTGTCCTTTTGGGGTAGATAGTAGTCATTCTTCACCTTTACATCTGAAGAGGTTTTTGATGTTTTTTGTTTTGTTTTTTTAAGATGCCTGGACCTCACCACAGCTGTAACATAACAGAATCACCAAGTCTAGGAATCTGCTTTATGAATTTTGAAAAAGAAAAGCTCCACAGGAAATTCTGATATGCTTCAAAGGTTGAGAACAGGGTCTTTGAACCAGTTCGTTTTGTTTTGGCCCCTGCTGAGAATTTTCATTTCCACCCCCAGATACACTGAATCAATATACATTTTCACAAGATCCCCATTAGAACGTACATAAGAATCACCTGGTTGAGAACCACTTGCATTCAGATTTCTTCCAAACGTATCAGAATAGTCTTATGTCCCATATCCATCAAAGCACATAACTTACCTTGGAGGAAACACAGGTTTGGTCCCTGCTCCCCAGGAGTTTCTAATTTGGGTGGGATAATACATACATGGGCAGAGACTGAACACCATGAGACAGTGTCTGCCAGCTGCCAACAACTTAGACCTGAGTAGTCAGAGTATCAAAGCGGGGGTGAGGAGCAAAACTAGGGCTTTGAACTGGTCCATTAGGGTTTGGCCCTCTGCTGAGAATTTGAATTTGCACCCCAGATATAACAACAACAACCACAAAAAAAAAAACCTGTTGCAGTCAAGTCTACTCCAACTCATAGCAACCCTATAGGACAGAGTAGAACTGCCCGATAGGATTTCCAAGGAGTGGCTGGTAGATTCGAACTGCCAACCTTTTGGTTAGCAGCTGAGCTCTTAACCACTGTGCCACCAGGGTTCCACCCCAGATATCTACATTTTAACATAAGAATCAGCCTTCAGTATGGGTTACACCTCAACATAAAACAAAAATCCTCACAACTGGACCAATAAGGAACATCATGATAAATGGAGAAAAGATTAAAGTTGTCAAGGATTTCATTTTACTTGGATCCACAATCAACACCCATGGAAGCATCAGTCAGGAAATCAGATGATGTCTTGCATTGGGCAAATCTGCTGCAAAAGACCTTTGAAGTGTTGAGAAACGAAGATGTCACCTTGAGGACTAAGGTGCACCTGACCCAAGCTGTGATGTGTTCATTCGCCTCACATGCATGGAAAAGCTGGACAATGAATAAGGAAAACCGAAGAAAGATTGATGCCTTTGAATTACGGTGTTGGCAAAGAATATTGAATATACCATGGACTGCCAGAAGAATGAACAAGTCTGTCTTTGAAAAAGTACAACCAGAATGCTCCTTGGAAGCAAGGATGGTGAGGCTTCGTCTTAGGCACTTTGGACATGTTATCAGGAGAGACCAGTCCCTGGAGAAGGACATCATGCTTGGTAAGGTAGAGGGTCAGCAAAAAAGCAGACCCTGAAAGAGATGGTTGACACTGGCTGCAACAATGGGCTCAAACATGTCAACAATTATGAGGATGGCCCAGGACTGGGCAGCATTTCCTTCTTTTGTACATAGGGTCACTATGAGTCAGAACCAGCACCTACCACCACCAAGTTCTGGTTCAGTATATCTGGGGTGGAAATGCAAATTCTCAGCAGGAGGTCAAAGTCGAGCTGGTTCGTTTATGCCCTGAGCAAAACAGCCTCAAAGAGTAGAACATTAGACTTCTTAATGGTCTGCCAATAGAGAGGATTTCTGGCAGATGTAGGAAAGGACATAGAAGGCAGGTTTGGGTCAGTGAGGTGACCTATTTTCCAGAGTAAAGCATTCACATGAGCAAGATGCGGGACATGAGAAAGCTTCTCAGTGAGGCAGAGCCTATATCGTGGAGGGCTTTGCCAGCCAGGCTAAGGAACTTCAAATTAGTGATGAGACACTGGGAGTTTTTAAGGCAGAATAGTGTGACCAAAGTGGTGTTTTACAAAGATGAATCCAGTGGGCTTATGCTAATTAATTGGGGAAAGGCAAAGGGGGATGGGAAGAGCAGTCAGGAAAACTAATGAAGTGGTCAGCTGTGAAGTGATGAGGGCTGAACAGAGGTGGTGGAAAGTTGAGATCAGGTTCTAGAAGCAAACATGGAAGGAAGAGTTTATAGGATTTGCACCATAGCAAAAGAATGTGAGCTCTGGATCCAGATTTCCTGAGTTCAGATCTTGATTCTACCACTTGCATGTATAACCACAGGTAATAACCTCTTTATGCCTCATTTTCTTACATGTCGAATGGGGCCGATAGTAATACATATCTCAAAGTTGTGAAGATTAAATGAATTTATATAATTTAGAATGTTGCCTGGCCTGTAAGTGCTCAGTAAATAGCTATTGGAAGGGGGAGCAACTCAAAGGAAACTAGGATGACATCTCCATGGATAGTACTCCTAGTATCACAGCTGTCTGGCATGTTCTCTGTTTTCAGAGCGTCACCTGTTGGCGAGCCAAGTTTATGGAGGCCTTTTTTTCCCATGTTCTACGTGGGACCATTGATGTGTCCTCTGACAGGCGTCTTTGTGACCAGCGCTTTTCACCTCTTCTGCACAGCTCGCGCCATGTTCGGCAGCTCACCATATGTAACATGCTGCAAGGTGCAACTGAGCTGGTGGCTGAGCCCAACCGCAGGGTTCTGGAGACCTTGGCCAGTTCCCTGCATACCCTCAAGTTCCGCCACCTGCTGTTTTCTGATGTGGCCGCTCAGCAGTCACTTCGACAGCTGTTGCACCAGCTCATTCACCATGGAGCTGTCAGCCAGGTGTCACTGTACTCCTGGCCTGTGCCTGAGTCAGCCCTTTTCATCCTTATCCTCACTATGAGTGCTGGCTTCTGGCAGCTGGGCCCTGGTGGCCCACCCTGCCGTCTCTGTGGAGAAGTCTCCCGAGGCCGTGCCCCATCCCGAGATGAAGGGTCCCTCTTGCTAGGCTCACGCCGGCCTCGCCGGGATGCTGCTGAGCGATGTGCTGCAGCCCTGATGGCCACTCGGCGGAAGAATGAAGCCAAGCAGGTGCCCAGACCTGTACCTGCCACTCGGGTAACACGCCGGAGCACACAGGAGAGCCTGACAGCAGGTGGGACAGACCCTAAGAGGGAGCTGCACCCTCCAGCCACCTCCCAGGAAGCTCCTGGGACCAGGCGTCCACCCTCTGCTCCAGCTGCCACCTCCTCTGCCTCTGCCTCCTCATCCACGTCTTCATCCAAACGGGCTCCAGCTAGCTCAGCCCCACAGCCTAAGCCCCTAAAGCGTTTCAAGCGAGCTGTAGGGAAGAAAGGTGCTCGCACCCGTCAGGGGTCTAGTGCAGAGTCTGAAGACCTGTATGACTTTGTTTTCATCGTGGCTGGCGAGAAGGAAGATGGCGAAGAGATGGAAATTGGGGAAGTGGCTTGTGGAGCTTTGGATGGGTCAGATCCCAGCTGTCTGGGCCTTCCAGCACTGGATGCCTCCCAACGATTCCGAAGCATCTCCACCTTGGAGCTATTCACAGTTCCACTCTCCACAGAGGCGGCTCTGACACTGTGTCACCTGCTGAGCTCCTGGGTGTCTCTGGAGAGCCTCACACTCTCCTATAATGGTGAGTTCCCTGGAGGGGCAGGGATTGGGCCTGGGTCTCATGCCCAAACCTGTGTGGAAGAATTGGGAGGATGACCAGGAAACTGGACAAGTGGCCCTCCCTGTCTCACAGGCTTGAATTATGGTTGGAAGCAGGGGTACCTGAGATTCAGTGACATGATCAGCTGGAATATGGACGGGTACATGATAGATGTGGTAGGCAATCTAAGGGAGGGTGGGAGATTGTACATGCAGGTCCAGCCAGGGCTCGATAGGATCCCATCAGTCATATCAAAGCCACTGTATAGAGGAGGAGAAACAGGACAGACTTTATCCGACTAGCAACCTGCAAGGCAATCCTCGGTCCTCTCGCACCTGAACTCTAGCTAAATCCAGCAATTTGCCTAGGTTGCTGGGCACTGCTGGAGAAAAATCACACAACTATGCACATTGGTGCTACTAAATATTCATGGTCATCAACCTGTTATGAACCCTTACTGTGCTTATAACATCAGCTCCCATTTCTACTCTGCCATTTCCAAATTCTTTTCCTTTTCCTCTCAATGGATTACCTCATCTACTTCACAGGGAAAATAGTAGCCATCACACATGAACTCCTGCAACTTAACTGTTTAAAAACCTATAAACTCTGCTAAATCTATACTCACACTTTCTTCTTTTACAATGAAAGAGATTGCCATCTTAACTAACGCTAATATTTTTACCTGTGCTCTGGATCCATTCCCTCCCACATTCTTAAAGAAGCTTGTTTCTCAAATTTCTTAATAGCTAACTTTTATATACCGCTTAGTATGTGTCAGGCAAATTTTAAGTACTCCACATTAACAACTCTATAAAGTTAAGTGACTTGCCCAGGATAACCTAGCTAGTAAATTAGAGACAGGAATTAAACCCAGGCAGCCTGGCTTCAGAATCCATGCTTTTAAACTACTATTTATGCCACCTCTCTTCTCTCCAGTCTCTTGCCCGTCAGCATTTACACATATTCAGGCCTCCACCAAAAACAATTACCACCACCGCCTCCCTAGTGTAGGGAATCCCATATTCCCCACCTACTGTCCTGTTCTCTCCAGCCCTTCACAAACCTGAATAATCTGTACTGCTGTCTCCACTTCACTCACAGCCCACGTCAGCCTCACCTCCACCCTCACCACTGCATTGAAAAGGACCTAGGTTACCTCCTTGTGGGTAAGTCCGATACAGGGAGACCCTGGGTTATGAATGTCCAGCTTACAGACTTCACTTTGCCCTTTAATATTATGTAAATTTTTCCTCACTTTGAAACAATGCAACAAATTCTTCATCACAACCATCTTCACTTGCTGCACATGCAGCTTTTAAATCAATGAAAAGCCTTCGAGCCTTTTCTTACACTAAAGACTATTTAAGAACCATATGCCCATATGCACCTGTTCACTTACCTACAAATTCTTAAAGACACAGGAACGGATCTCATTCATAACCTAGGGACTGCCTGTATATACTTTTCAGGCTTTGTCTTACATTAATTCTTGGCAGCCTCTGCTATTATTAAAAGCATTGTCTTCCTGAAATACTCGCATTTCTACTACCTTAAACTCTTCTTTTTCTCATCCTTCTCTGGACATTTCTTAGGTCCTTGTCACACTCCTGCTGTTTTCAGGTGCTCCCCATGACCTACAGATGAGACCATCTCTTTAGCTTAGTTTTCAGGACCTTCTACAATATAAGCACCACATTCCTGCCCTCCAGAGTTGTTTCCTGAGCCCCAACCTAGCCAAACAGGTCCCCCACTCATGCTTATACTCACAGCTGTGACCCTTGACTGTCTTCTCCCTCTGTCCAAAATTTCCTTTATTTAAGGCCCACCTCCTTCAGGAAGCTATTCAGAACTCAGAAACCCAGAGACCTCTGCTGTTGTCTGGGCCTATCATTCAGCCAGTATCCATATGCTGCCCTACCATAGCCTATCTTCTATTTTGTGACTGTGCCCTGCTAATGCTTCTTGAGGAAATGGCCCAGTACAGTGGCACCAGTTTTCTGGTTACCTGAGAAAAAAGCGAGACAGTGGATGAGTAATTCAATAGATAAACTGATCCAGCGCTGAAGAGAGTAAGGAAGTAGTCAATAGAAATACTCGGAATTGTCTCTGAACATTACCCATGCACAGCTTTGTTCCTGCTGATGCCCCCACACGACTCTAACCTAATCTCTCTCTCCTGCTATAGGTCTGGGCTCTAACATCTTCCGCCTGCTGGACAGCCTGAGGGCCCTGTCAGGCCAGGCTGGATGCCGTCTCCGTGCCCTGCATCTCAGTGACTTGTTCTCGCCACTGCCTATCCTGGAGCTGACACGTGCCATTGTGCGAGCCCTGCCCCTGCTGAGGGTCCTCTCTATTCGTGTCGACCACCCCAGCCAGCGGGACAACCCAGCTGTGCCAGGGAACACAGGGCCTCCTAGCCATATAATCGGGGATGAAGAAATACCAGGTGAAGCATTGTGCATGCATGTCTCTTTCTACACAAATGTGCATTTGTGTGAGGAAGAGGAACCTCCAATCCAGACCTGCCACCATTCATTCTTGGAGTATCTAGATTATGCTCCCCGTTTACAGCCTGCCATTTTTTTTTTAAGATAACCTTGTGCTGGACAGGGCCCAGATCATCATAAACCACTAGGGAGTGACCACAGCAACTCATTCTCCAGAAAAGGGGTCTGAATTGGCTGGATTAGGTACCCCCTGCTCCATGCACCCTTAGTTCCTGTATGTTTCCAATCCGACCACTTGGGATATTTTATTTGGTCGTGTCTTTGTGGACTAAAAGCTCCATAAGGGCAAGGGGCAAATCTTATATTTAGTGCTCTACTCCCAGAGCCTAGCACAGTGCCTAACATAGGCACTCAAGGACAGGTACTTAGATAAATGATTTATTAGTGAATCCCTTAAGGAGTGAGGTAGAGATAGCCAGCTGGAATCTTCTCTCTATCATACTCAGAAAACTGCCTGGAGCAGTTGGAGATGGGGTTTCCACGAGGAGCCCAGCCAGCCCCACTGCTCTGCTCTGTACTGAAGGCTTCAGGTTCTCTGCAGCAGCTGTCCCTGGATAGCGCCACCTTTGCTTCTCCCCAGGATTTTGGGCTTGTGCTACAGACACTCAAAGGTAGGACTCAGCCAGAATGGTGAAAGCAGGGTAGGTGGGAACCTTGCATTGTTCTCTGGCAAAGCTAAGGCCTATGGCCTCTGCCTCCCATTCAGAGTACAACCTAGCCCTGAAGAGGCTGAGCTTCCACGACATGAATCTGGCTGACTGTCAGAGTGAGGTGCTCTTTTTGCTACAGAACCTGACTCTTCAGGGTGAGTTCCCCATCCAAGACCTGGAACATTCCTGGGTTCTCATTGTGGCTGTGCTCCCATCTCACTGAGCAAACCACTGCTTCTTGTTCTTGTGTTTTCAAGTATAGAATGGATATAGAACCTACATGACCTTCCTTCTGAAAGGCCCAAAATTCACCTTCTCTGTTGAACATAGGAAATTACTGTTAGTGTTTCACCCAGAAGTTTTTCTTACCTTTCAGGGGCTGACAAAAATGGTGGTCGTGAGGAGGAATAAAAGTGCTGTGCCAGGCTCCCCTTCTAGACTTCCATAGAGGGTGGTCAGTGGTCAAAGGATAGGGGGAAAAAGGAAGTGAATGGAGAATTGGTCATGCAGAGGACTTACCTACAGTGAACATCTAGGCTCAATTTCAAGTTTGAATTCTGATTTAGTTCCAGCCCTCCTTGGGGTCTTGGACAAATTCCTTTCACTTTCTGAGTCCCCATAACATGTTCACACCCCCTATTAGGGCCAACTGGAAGGGGAGGGGCAGTACCAGTCCTAATGCAGCCATCAGAATATACTGTTAATTTCTCTTGACAGAGATTACCTTCTCCTTCTGCCGTCTGTTTGAGAAGCGCCCAGCCCAATTTCTGCCTGAGATGGTTGCTGCTATGAAGGGCAACTCCACACTGAAGGGCCTTCGGCTGCCAGGGAACCGCCTGGGTGGGGACTGGGCCCTAGGGAGGGGGAGGGGGAGAGGCCTTTGACCCAGAAACTCACTGGATGGGGCATGGACCTCTCCACGCAGAGCACGGGGGTAGGAACATAAATATTTGTGTATTGGGGATTTGGGAATTGGCAGGGCCACTTCTCTGCAGTCAGAGTTGGGCTGGGATACCTTGATCCATGTTTTTGGGTGGAGGTAACAGATACTTCTCTCCTACCCAGGGAATGCTGGCCTGCTGGCCCTAGCGGATGTTTTCTCAGAGGATTCATCTTCCTCTCTTTGTCAGCTAGACATCAGGTACACAGGGAGGGGCCCAGGGATGGGGCTGCAGGGGCACAGACCAGGGATTAGTTGCTTCCTGGGTATCTAATCCATCTCGCCCCCACCAGCTCCAACTGCATCAAGCCAGATGGGCTTCTGGAGTTCGCCAAGCGGCTGGAGCGCTGGGGCCGTGGAGCCTTTGGTCACCTGCGCCTCTTCCAGAACTGGCTGGACCAGGATGCAGTCACAGCCAGGGAAGCCATCCGGCGGCTCCGGGCCACCTGCCATGTGGTTAGCGATTCATGGGACTCATCCCAGGCCTTCGCGGATTATGTCAGCACCATGTGATGGGGCCCGTACCTTGCAGGCCCATGCTCAGTACCGTCAGCTTGCATGGGCTTGAGGCATGGGCTGCCCAGAACCCCCAACCACCAACTCTTTCTCCTTCTGTCACTATTTCCTCTTCTTCCCTTCTTCCCCTGTACTGAGGTCCTGGAGGCCTTGACGCAGCCCAGCAAAGGCATTCCAAAGTTGAGTTCAGACCCTCTGGGCCCCGCTCAGTACCCTGGGCCAAGAGGTTACAGTGGTCATCACATTTGCTGAGAACAGCCCTCCTCTCCCTGCCCCAGGGTTCCTGCCTTCCCTCTTCAAGCAGGTACACAGGCTTTAGAGAAGTGTAGGAGTGCCCACTACCAGACCTCTTCCCTGCTGGGCTCATTATGCTGCTCCCAGGCCTCAGTCCCTTTCATACCTTTATTCCTTTCTTTTTTTTAACCAAAAAAGTTTTCTTATAAAATAAATTTTGGGCAAACATCATGCAGCCCTTCTTGATGATTCTTCTCCCAGAGAACAAAATGAAGTAGAACCCTGTGTGGCAGGGAGCCCCTTTCCCTGTATCTTCCCTCTACAGCTCTACCCAGAACAGTTGGTTATCAGGGGAGCCCCCGCTGCTCCTCATGGGAGCGCTGGTGGAAGACGAAGGTGATGGCAGTGGAGGCAGCATCCCAAGCAGCCTGGAGTACCTCATCTTGGAGCCCCCGCTTATCATTGCTGTGGTTCCACTGAGCCAGGTCTGAGGTGCAGTCAGAACCGTCAGGTGGTGGCCACACCTGACGGTTATTGACACAGCGGCGGCAGTGCAACCTAGAGGCAGAGGAAAGAGCTGTGGTCACTGCAGATCCATCTCCATGCTCTGCAGGGAGCTCAGAGATAAAGGCCAGCAAAGGTACTCTCCACCTACCTGTCATGTGTGTCACTGAGGCTAGCCTCATCCAAGGTAAACAACTCCTTCAGCTCGCCCAGAGAGAAGTGGCGTTCCACATCCTGCTCCTCGTCTACCACACAGCTACTCAGTGCTTTCTTGTGGCTCTGACGCTGGAAGATCTTCTCCTCAATGGTTCCTGCCTTGGGGGAGGGGGCAGAGGGAAAGGGAAGAACTAAGTTACCCCCATGAAGAGGATGCAGGGAAACCCAGGGATTGAAACTACAGCCACCCTAGAGAAGGGGGGGAATGAATTTTTTTTTTTTAGCAGTACCTCTGCTCAGCTAACCCCCACTTTCCTAGTCTCTCTCCTGGGAACATGGCTTGTGCATGTCTGGCCTCCTGGGCTATTTTCTATATTGATGGATGTTGTCAGGCCCTAGCTAAATTCCCCTTCGGGGTGAGCTGGGGTTCACCTCCAGCAGTTTTACCAGACCTCCACAATAAGCCCAAGTCTCTCCCATTCATTCAACAAATATCAGTTGGGTACTTATTCTATACCAGGCCCTGTGCTAATACTAGGATACGAAGAAGAATCAAATATGATCCCTATCTTTGAGCTCATAAGACTAGTGGGAGAGAGAGACATACAAGCAAATTGGTACAATGATAGAAATCTATACAGGATACCCGCGGGCCCACAGGAGGGATGGTAGAGTGGAGTAATGTTGAAAAGTTTGAAAGTAAAGATTATCTTTCAGCTGAATTTTGAAAAATGAATAGGCAGTTTGCAAGGGAAGGCACTCCTAGCATAGGAACAAAGGAACAAGTCTGGCCTTTTGGAGGACTACAAGGAGTTCAGCTGGACTAAAAGATAGTGGGAGTATAACAGCTGGAACTGGGAAGGTCAGCAAGGGCCATACTACGGAGAACTCTGAATGCCAGGCTGAAGAGCTTGGCTTGTCGTTGAAGGGACAAGTGAAAAGCAAAACCAGAATTTTGGGAAAGCTCATTCTGGAAACAGTACGTGAAGAATGGGTTAGAGAGGATAAGACCAAAGGTAAAGAATTAGGAAGCTGTGACAATATCCATGTGAAAGATGACTTTGGCCTTAGCAGGGAATGCAGAGATGGAGAGGAAGGTTGAAGAGATTTCAGTAAGGCAAAAATCAAAGGTAAATGGTAGGAATCTGGTTGTTAGGAGGCAGAGAAGAGTCTAGTAAAATGATTCGCATGTTTGAGCTGAATAGATAATGGAGCCATTAAACGACAGAATTCAGAAGAAGGAGTTTAGTCATGACACATCTAAAGTCCTCATAAGACATCCAAGTGGAAATTTATATTAGGTGGTGGAAACATGGGTCTAGAGGTCAGGTAAGAGATCTGGGCTAAAAATTTAGTTAGAGACTCATCAACATAATGAGTATATGTAATCACAGAAGTAGGAGAACTGAAATGGAGTTTCCAAAGACGAGAATTTTAAGAAGGGAGTAGTAGAGTCAACAGTTTCAGATACACAAAGAGGAAACCAAAACTAAGAGTCTCCTGGCAATTAAGAAGTCAGCTGTGCACTCGAGAGATGTTTCAGTGGCAGAAGGAGGTAGAAGCCACGGACAAGGTCTGATGAGTAGAAAATGGGGACGTAAAGAGGTTAATCTTCAGGCTTTGGAAGAACTTAGCAGTGAATGGAAAGTAACCCAAGGTGGTTGCTAGAGTAGAACAGAATTAAAAAATGTTTTGTTTTTAAAGTGGGAGCTATTTAAACTCAGTTATAGACTTCAGGGGAATAAAAGAGAAGGATAATGTAACAAACTAAGAAAGGAAACGATGGAATGGGATCCAGAGCAGAGCTGAAAGGACGAGCCTTGAATAGAGAAGAAAGGAATCCTGAGACGGGAAGGGAAAAGCAGGTGTCGATATTTATGGAAGAGAGGTGAGTGTACTCATGCCTGACAGCCTACATTTTCTCTGTGAAGTAAAAGACAAGATATTCTGCAGCAAGAATGAGGGGCAGAGTTAGCTGGGTAGTAAACTTGAAGGAAGTAGTGAAGGCTTAAAGAGGTTGTTGAAGGAAATGAAATAAGGTCCAGCTCAAATTGGAGAACATGAATTTGTGGTGGTGCCAGTCTGTAAATGCAAAATTATGTAAAAGCTAACAACTGCAGGAATGATCCAAATGGAGTAGGTATTAGGGAAAGAGTGGCTGAAAGAATGCACAGTGAGGATCAGGCTGGATAGAAACGGAAGTCAAGCCAGATGAGAGGTGATGGATTGGGAGATAGGATAGGGGCAGTTTCTAGGGACATTAGGTTGAAGATGTAGCGGGTATAAAGACATGAGAGCTAGAAGGACAGGAGGTGAGAGTAGAATGACAGCTATTAAAGTTTTAAGTTTCAGAGTGTGGCCTTGAGAGTAATTAGTTGAGGAAGCCATTAGAGATGAGGTCAAGGAAACACGAAGGCTAGAGTGCTGAATAACTGTATGGTCCTTGAAGTCAGTGAGGATGGTAGAAGGATTTGGGGAAGGAAAAATAGCTAAGCTGGTACCCAGAGTTATTGATGAATTAGGAAAATAGATGACTGCAACAAGGTAGAAAAAAGGATCCTCAAGTGAGACAACATGAGCTTCAAAGGACAAACTTGGGGATGAATGGCCTGAAAGTGTAACTGAGAACCTGGAGAGTGCAAATACCACTTCTTAGCCCCATGGGACATGGAATGGAGAAGACTATAAGGCAAGTGGCACAGGAGAAGTCAGGTATGAGGGAAAGCAGGTGCCCTGTGAAAGGATGAGCCCGTAGGGTTGTTTACCACTGAACGCATACCTAGAAGGCATAGTAAAAGTTTGGAGGAGTAGGGTGGGGGAAGAATCAAGGGCTCCAGGCTAAGCCCATGGTCTGGCTACTGCTAGAGGCAGAAGGGCCACAGAGAGGCACTGAAAAACCACCCAAGATGGTCCTGAAGGTTTTGTTCCATGACCCACCCCTACTCTCACCACTATCACCATCCTTACAGACAGTAGGCGGTAGATGTAACAAGTCTTCTTTTGACCATCGCGCCAGACCCGGGCCATAGCTTGTTCATCATTGGCCGGGTTCCAGTCAGGATCAAACATGACCAACCGGTTAGCCCCAATAAGGTTGAGGCCACAGCCCCCAGCTTTGCTGCTCAGCATGAAGACAAAGTCAGGGCTCTGGGAAGAGAGGAAAAAGAATTTCTTGCAGCCTAACTGGGAGCCTGCTCAGTCCAGCCACCGCTTCTTCCTCATTCCTCTGGTACTCCTATGCTCAGGCTAATCGTGAGAACCATATTTTGTCTGCTTACTGGCCAGTTTCACACCTGACAAAGTTAGTTCCCAGCCCAGCCATCACCAACCAGCCCAACTCAGCCACACCTACCAAAAAAATCAAGGAGACCCTGAAGCAGAGCCCCCTTATAGCTTCTGTATCAATCCTTAATTCTGCTGCTACAGCACTGGTGGTGTGGGGAGAGGGACTGTGCATTTACCGACAGACTGTTGAAGCGCTCCACAACCTTGGCTCGCTTCTTGATAGACATTGTGCCATCCAGGCGGACGTATAAGTACCTAAAGAAGAATCCAAAGATCAAGACCCAAGAAGGAAGCAGAACCCCTTGGAGCCAGTGCTATTGAAGGGACTGAACCATGCCTGAGGCTGTTCATGTACAGCCCGAGGTCCTAAACTCCCAAAGGAAGGAACAGGGAGCTAGAGTCTGTGACTCTGCCCTGTGGAAGTATCTAAAGGATCAGGGGCTGTTCTGCTTGGAGATGGAGCTAAAGTCATCAAGCAATAAGGGTACAAGCATCTTCTTGGAAGTCCTTCCTGCACCCACATCTTGGTCCATTATCTACCAATGAGAACACCTAATCTTAGGGGGGCAGTAGAGGAGACACCCCTTTGACAGCCTGCTTAGGCTCTCCCTACCTTCGGGCCCGGCAGAGTTTCTCAAAGAGGTCCAATGTCTGGGTGTAATTGGACACCAGCACTACTTTGTCATTGCTTCGGCTCCGGGTCACGGCCAGAATGTAATCAAGGACCAGCATCTTACCTGGGGAGAGCAGCAACCATTAGCCCCTAGTGGGCCTTCCCAGTGGCCCAGGATTCTTACTCTTGATATCCTGCCTTGAGACAGAAGAGCTCTAGCACAAAGAGACAACCCCCACCCCATTCCCACCCTCTTCTCAGAAGAGCCCAAAGACTGATGAGAAAGGGCTCACCCGACAGCTGGGGCTCTAGAGCCTTGGAGCTATAACCAGGAGGGAATATGTCCAAGGCACCCTCAAAGCCATCCTCCTCTTCCACACATTTGTCATATATCAGAGCTGGATCTGGGAAAAAAAAAAAAGTTTCTACTTCAATGCTCACTAGAACCCTCTCTAGAAGTCTAACCTAGAGAGCTTTCCTTAGCACTAGACTTGCTTGGTTTCCACAATCTCAAATCCCAGCAGTGTGCAGTTAGTACCATCTCGGACCATGATGGACAATCTTGCTCACTAGTATGTTCATCCACCAAGAAGGGGAGCTATACCAGAGACAGCAAGGTTTGTTATTTTTCCTCCTGCCCAATATTTTATATGCCTATATATGCACCTGTGTGCGCGCGCGCACACACACACACACACCCCCCCAAACATCAAGATGGACGGAGAATAAGCTACAAAGCAAAGGGTCTGGTTTACAGAGTACACAATGCAGGACTCATGCCTTGGGGAGGGTTGGAATTATATGTCACTCTTCTGAAGACTGAACAAGTTTTAGCAAAAGCAACTAGGCCATCTAGAGGAGACTTCCCTCCTTTGCTCAGTCTCACAGATGTCCTCGGAGTACGAGTACAACTTACGATTGCATAACTTCTTTAGTGAGGTGATGGAAGAAAGGGAAGAAACACTCATCTTGGCCTCACACAACTCTTCTGCTGGCTTGGCCTGTCTCAGAAACCTCTTGTACAACTCCATCTGAAGGGGCGTCAGCCTGAAAAAAGGCAGCTGGGTAGGAAAATAGGAAAGGCTGGACCACACTTCTAGTCTCTGAGGACACCTTGAGAGCCCAGCCATGCCTCAGGGGCTTAGCCTTTACTCACCCACTCCACACCCCTCAATTGAGTTCAGTACCTACAACAAACCACCTGCTCAATCTTCACAGGCAAATATTTAGAAAGGATATCAGATGTCCTCCGGATCAGGCACCTGGGCAAAAAAAGATAAAAAGTCCAGGGGCTTATAAAACTGCCATGCTAACTGCTACAATAACAGCTACCATCCAAAGGACCAAGACTGACCCTTTTGTAGTATCAAATGTCAACCCTGTAGCAAAGACCCATCAGCCCCATGGCAAAGATATCTATATCAGAGTGTCAGTCATAGGAATAGAGACCCCTCTGAACAGTCTAGCTTAGACTGACAACTCTTTCTCCTCTAAAAGGTTGGCTGGTCTTTGAGACCCAGGTTTCCCATTGAACACAGTGCTCTGACCAGCAAGCAAGCTGCAAACCACTAAGTCCTTAGGGAAATTTCTGCTTTCATTAGCCCAAATGCCTGCCACAGGGCCTAAGGCTCAGTGAAATTAAGCCCATATCTCCTGGAAGACCAGGAAAGACATGGATCAGGCATACTAACTCTCCTTCCTACCATCTAAAATTGGAAGAGAGAGGTGGCCAGACAGCTTGGAAGAGCAGGAGCAAGTGTGCATACCTACAACAGAAGTCCTGGATGTACCTCCTCCTGGGCTATGTGGCCCCCATGAAAAAAAAACCCTCTTAGCCTAGGAGCGACACCCATCCTTCAGATCTACTCCCGTCTGTCACAGAAAGGCTATGAGCCCTGAGAAGGGAAGTCTGGTCTGAGATAGACAGACAGGAAGCTTCTGAAGCTCCAAGGGATATTTTGCTCAGAAACTCCACCAGCATCAGAGAAGAGCTTTCTCAGTAGGTTGGGAAGCAGCCCAAAATCGGAGAACAGGGCCCAGGCCAGGAGGTGAGTAGGGAGCTGGCCATAGTCAGGGGTTAAGAGATCGTACTTCCTTCCTAAAATCCCAACCCAGAGGCTGAGGCCCCAAAGGACTGGCCTCACATGGCTTGGGAGGCAATTCTGATGACCTCAGTTGTGGGTATCAGAGGAGGGGTGCTGTTCTGTCCACCACTCACCCTACCATTACCTATTTACAATGCTGATGAGCTCCCGCAGTCGCTCTTCTCCTAGATGCCTGTCTGCCTCACTGGCAGCTGCATCTCGACCCTTCAAAATTGGCAACTCAAAATGCTTCTTGAATTCATGGGCAGTCCCTGAGCACAGGAGAGAAAGGGAAAAATGAAAGCATTAAAGAATGGGGGGAAGGATGATTTTCCCACTGCCAGCAATGGCAGACTAGCTTGTTACAACCTTCCTGCCGAGAACAACAAAGCTGAACAAAATATAAGCAATTTCTGTTTGAAGGTTCAGAGAACTACCAAAAACATTGGAGACTTGAAGGGCCAAAAGTGAGATGATAGATTAAACCCTGACTAAATTATTAATTATATTAAATATAAGTAGACTTGGGTTTTTTGGTTTTGTTTTTTAAATAGTCCAATTAAGAAACAAAGATTGTCAGACTGAATTCTTTTTTAAAAACCCATATGCTATTTATAAGAGACACATGTCAAACATAAACATACAGAAAGGTTAAAGATAAAATATAAAAATATATACCACTGAAGTACTAACAAAAGATGGTATAGCTAAATGAATATCAAACAAAGTAGACTTTAAGGCAAGAAACATTACTAGAGATAAAGAGGGACATTTCATAAAGACAAAAGGGTCAATCCACTAATAAGATATAACAATTCTAAATTTGTCCTAACAGCAACAAAAAACCCTCACTCAGACTCACAGTGACCCTATAGGACAGAGTACAACTGCCCCATAGGGCTTCTAAGGCTATAATTTAGAGAAGCAGACTGCCACACTTTTCTCCCACAGAGAGGCTGGTGGATTTGAACCACAGATTTTCCAGTTAGCAGCTGAGCACTTAACCACTGCACCAGTAGATAAAGCAAAAACCAGAAGTAAAAAATAGACATCCACAATCATAGTGGGAGATTTCTGCACACATGTCAACCTTTGTGGAATGCAGCTAAAGCCATGCTTAGAAGTCTTTCCAAGTATCCATCTCAAAATGTTAAATAGAGTCAACAGAGCCAAAAGCTGGTACTCTGAAAACACTAATAAAATTCATAAACCCCTATGAAGACTTGGGGGCGGGGGGAAAAGAAGACACAGATAACCAATATCAGGAATGAAAAAAATAAAGTCAAACTACAAATTCTAAGACAATGAAAAGATAACTCTGATAAATTTTAAAATGAATTGGGCAAATTATTAGAAAAACAAAAAATTTGCCAAAACAGAAACAAGAATAACCAATCTGAATAATCCTCTATCGAATAAAGAAATTGAATCCATAATTAAAAACTTTTCCACAAAGAAAACTCCAGGCTCAGACTGCTTCACTGGTGAATTCATAAAAATATTTAAGAAATAACACCAATATTACACAAACCCTTCTAATGAAAAGATAAAGTGGGAACGCTTCCCAACCTTTTTTTGAGGCTAGCATAACCGTGATACCAAAACCTGACAAGTACATTACAAGGAAGGAAAATTTCAGGCCAATCTCTCTCATAAACATAGTTGTAAAAATCCTAAACAAAATATTAGCAAACCAAACTCAGTAGTATCTAAAAATGATAATGTTATCACACCAGGCTGGATTTACTTGAGGAATGCAAGATTAACTCAATGTTTGAAAATCAATTAATATAACCCCCACATTAATACAATAAGGGAAGAAATCATATGCTCATGATATGCTTCCAAAAAAAATTTTAATAAAATTCAACACCCATTCATGATTTAAAAAAAAAAAAAAGTTTTTAAAACTCCTAGGAAACTAATAATGAAATAGATGGAAACATCCTTAATCTGTTAAATATCTATTAAAAAAATAAAGCAAACATTTTATTTAGTGGTTAAATACGGAAGGTTTTCCTCTTTGCTGCAGATTGGGAATGAGATGTCCACTGTCACTACTTCTATTCAGCACTGTAATATAAGTTCTAACCAGCGTATAAAGCAAGAAAAAGAACTGAAAAGTATAAGAATTAGAATGGAAGATCTAAACTGTCATTATTTGCAGATGACATGATTATATACGTAGAAAAATCCAAAACAATCTATAGAAACTATTCAAACCAACACTGAATTTGGCACAGTTGCCAGATACAAAGATTATCAGCCCAGGTCCAGTCAATACACAAAAATGAATTGAATTTCTATCTACCAACAACAATCAATCATAAATAATAAAAATTTAGAAAGATACCATATAATTACATCAAAAAACTGGAAATAAATCTAACCAAAGATATACTTCTTTACAGAAAACCATACAATATTATCAAATGAAGCTAAAATATAAAGGGCCAGGAACAACCAGGACAATATAAAAGGATAAGAATAAAGCTGGAAGACTCACACTAATAAATATTATCTTAGTCATCTAGTGCTACTGTAACAGAAATACCACAAGTAGATGGCTTTAACAAAGAAATTTATTTCCTCACAGTAAAGTAGGCTAAAAGTCCAAATTCAGGGCGTCAGCTCCAGGGGGAGGCTTTCTCTCTCTGTCTGCATTCTCAACAATCTTCCCCCCAGACTATCTGCAGGGACCTCGGGTCCAAAGGATGGGCTCTGCTCCCAGCACTGCTTTCTTGGTGGTTTGAGGTCCGCAACTCTCAGCTTGCTTCCCTTTCATCTCTTGTAAGATAAAACTGGTACAGGCCACACCCCAGGGAAACTCACTTTACATTGGATCAGGAACGTGACCTCTGTAAGGGTGTTAACAATCTCACCCTAATCCTCTTTAACATAAAATTACAATCACAAAATGCAGGACAACCACACAATACTGGAAATCATGGCCCAGCCAAACTGATACTTTGGTTGGGGGGGGGCATAATTCAATCCATGGCAAATATCAAGACTTATTAAGCTACGGTAATGAAGGCAGAAAAGGACAGGTGGACTAATAGACCAATGGGACAGAATAGAATCTAGAAATAGAGCTACACATGGATGTTTGATTTACGAAAAAAGTGGCACTACAAAGTAGTAGGGAAAGGACAGTCTTTAAAATAAATGGCACTCGTAACTGGATATCCATATGGAAGAAAATGAATCTTGATTCCTACCACACTCCTGATGTAGAGACACTGGAATTCTCATATACTGCTGGTACAGCCACTTTAGAAAACTGTTCAACAGTATGCACTAGAGCTGAACACATACATGACATATGACCCAGCAATTCCACTCTTGGGCATATACTCAACAGAGTGCACACTATCATGTACAGACATGTAAGAAAATGTTTATACCAGCATCATTTGAAAGAATAAAAACCTAGAAACAACTGTCTATTAATGATAGAATAAATTCTGGTATATTCATAAAATGAAATGGTGTTCAGCAATAAAAACAAACTAATGCTACACACAATAACATGGATGAATTTCATAAACATAGCATTGAACAAAAGAAACCAGATGCAAAGGAATATATGCTGTATAATTCCATTTATATAAAGTTCAAAAACAGGCAAAACCAATCTACAGCGTCAAGAGAGGGTTTCGTTCTGGGGAGAAAGGAGAGAATAGTGATTAGGAGGGGGACTTCTGAGATGGCGGCCGTAACTGATCTGGTGGTAGTTACATGAATGTGTTCACCTTGTGATAATTCTGCCACTCAGCAAGTTCTCTGCCTCAAGTGATTGTCCTTGCAAGTTAGGGTGCCATTAGCAAACCCTTCCACAAATATCTATGTGCAAGAACTGCCCAAGACAGTCTTCACTGAAGCCAAAACTCTTGTAAGATAGCTAGGATATGAGGACCAAAAATGTTGGAGTCATAGTTCCAATACCTGTTCATAGTTGACACTAGGCCTTGCATAACATCTGACATCTCCACAGTGGAAAAATGGCCAAAGTGGGCCTTGCTGTGTTGCTCAACAGAGCCAAGGTTCCCAATGGCATTGCTACTCCACAGCAAGAAAAGCCTTCCTGTAAGAATGCCTAGTGATCCACACATAACTAGTCTTCTCTCCTCAGCTGGAGTTATACTCCCAAGGCTAAGGTAGGCTCCTCTCCAATACGGCAGACAAGGCTGGATTCTTACCCAGGATGCCTGAATTAACAAAATGTACCAAGCTGAAATACTCAAGCAGATCATTCTGGATGGGGGTTCCGGATATAAGCACTCGCCGGCTGGTGTTCAAGCTGTCCAATGCCTGGTAAGTCTGATTCTCAGAGTTCTTGAGCCTGTGTCCCTGCAAGGGAATCAGTTCTCACTTAGGCCTGGGCACAGTGTGGTATCCCCAGATGGCAGCAAGATCTTGAGTAGACAGGAAAAGGGGAGTCAAACATTACAGGTCCCAAAGCTTCAGGAAAACAGGCAGGGAGCGGCAAGACAGAGTTGCTTGGAGAGAAATGTCAGACTCAAGGGAGAGACCTCAAGTTTCCAGGCTAGTACTAAACCCATAAAGCAAGGATTTCATGTCTTCCCTCCCATACCTTACCTCTAGAGCCTTAGCAGCCTCCCTATCCTCTTCAGAGATCATGAGGCCATGTTACAGACCCTTGCCTGCAGGGTGTCCTTCTTCCCCATTGGCTCAACCAACCCAGAGCCTTCTGAACAGGATGCTTTCTGTATTAGCCTCCAGGCCTTGTCTAGGCTGTCAGTGCAAAAGGGACTTAGCCAAAGCTTCTCTTTCTACCAGAACCCACACAGCATGTATATCTAAAGAGCCTCCTTATGTCTCCCTTGCATTTCTTCCCCAATCTCAATTCTCCCTGCCTGATCCCCACACACAACTTTATTTCTCTCTCTCTAGCCTTTTCCAAGAAAATTTAAGAGGACCTTACTACCTTCCCTCTTTCCCCATGGCTGTATGGCAAGATCAAGCATGTGCCTTCTCTATACCCAGCCCCCACTCAGCCCACACTGGGCTAGGTGCCCAAAACTCAAAGCACCAGTCAAAGAATGAACAAACTAATCAGCCTTGTTCCCTCTGGTCAGCCTTTCATAATGCAATTAAACAGAGACCCTCTCCTGATTCTTCTTTCTATAGGACCAAGTCCAAGCTCCTTAGCCTGGCATTCAAAACCCCACTAACTTCTCTTAACACTCTCCACCACTTGTCATACTCTGATGCTCCAGGAAGCCTTAACTCCTCACCACTCCTAACACAGGATTTCCTTATGTCTCTTTGCCTTTGCTACTCATCTGCCTAAAATGCCCTTCCAGAGACAAATTCCTCAAATGTCACCTCCTATGCAAAGCCTTCCTCAGTGACCTCAGGCTGTTGGTCTCTTACTTCTATGCTCCTATGGCAGTCTGAACATAAAAATAGCTGCTACTATTTATTGAACCCTTTTAATGTGCCAGGTACTGCATTAAGTACTTTAACTATATTCTTTTCTATAATCCAAATGACAATTAAATGAGTGGAAATTATAATACCCATTTTACAGTAAAGAAACTGAGGCTCAGAAAGGTGAAGAGTTACCCAAGATTATATTGATAGATCTGCTCAAATTCATGCTTGTAAGTGGCAAAGCCAAAGCTGACCCAAAGTTGTCTGATTTTCCCTGCCTACCTCAGATTGCTGTGAGGATCAAGGATTTTGTACACGAGAGTTATTACGAAGAACAGTGTATCCCACAGGAGAGGGTCAGCTGGGAGGAAGCCATTATGAGTGTTGGGAACATGAAAGCCTTGGATGGCACCTTCCTTTTCCAGGGTCTGAATAGGAGAAACTCTCTTCTCCTGGAGTAGGCTGACTATCTTTCAGGACTTTGGCTTCCCCAGGTCTCTGACAACTGAGAGAGCTGACAAATAAAAGGTAAACTAGTAGAAAGGAGGGCCAGGGGGCTGCAGCGTGGCAAAAGGCAGCCTGGACCCTTATGCAGAGAAGAGAGTCAGTTCATAAAACAGGACAGTGAGAAAACGCAGACTACTACAAGGTGTATGGACTGTCCACACCAGGCTTTCCTATCTCTGTGCTTCTGTTCACATGGGAACATGTCACCCTAGCCTATAATCAAAACCAGAGCTGACATTTACCAAGCTCCTAAAATATACCAGGCACTGTGATAAAAGCTTTCCCTCAATCACCTCATTTTATCCTCACGACAATCCTCTATAAGACAGATATTATTACTCCATTTTACTGATGCAGATATAGAGGCTCAGATGGTTAAGTCATTTGTCCAGGTCACACAACTGTAAGTGACAGAGCCAGGATTTAAATATAGGTCTCCCTATGGTGGCATAGTGGTTAAGAGCTACAGCTGCTAACCAAAAGGTCTGCAGTTCCAATCCACCAGGCACTCCTTGGAAAAACTCTACAGGGCAGTTCTACTCTGTCCTATAGGGTCACTATGAGTCGGAACTGACTTGACGTCAACGGGTTTGGTTTTTTTGGTCTAACTCTAGAACCTGCTCCCCTAAACACTGTGCCATGTCCCTCCATGCATACAGATCCCTCCCATTTTTTAAGGTCCTTCTTTGGTCTAGGAACATTGTCTGAAAGAGCAAAACCAATCAGCCCACAGAACTTCATCCTCCTGGGAGTTCTGAGCTCCCTCTCATGGTAGACTGTACCATGGGCTCTCCCTTTCAATTGTGTCTTCCAAGGAATCATCCTGTCCTAGCACTCGCCAGTGACTAGCATAGCTCTTGAATGGAGTGCTCAATGAGGACACTTTGACAGGTTTTCTCCTACAACCCAAACTGCTGAGAGTTAAGTACCTCATCACAGATGACCAGACCAACGCTCCCTTTCTGGAGGACTCCAACATGAAGACGGAATGTCTCATAGGAAATGATGAGGATGGGAGAAGGCACTCTGGCTCCACGCTGGTTCATGAATCTTTCTACAATAAGAAGGGTAACAAGGGAACATAAAAATGCATATTCCCAAGGAATTAGTCAAAAGCTCAGTGCTCAACTGTTAGAATATCTTAAAGGAGAAAACAGTTCGACAGTTCTTTAAACTGGAAATAACCAACTATTTTCAATGGGAATTCTCTTCTCTTCCACCCTTGTACCACCCTCAACTCTGTCATAAGTGAGCATACACATAAGAAGGAAATCAGCATGCTGGCTAGAAGAGTTCAGCCATATCTGTCTGTTAAGGCTCCATACCCAGCTTTTGGTCTATCTCGTCCTTAGAGCCTCCATCGATGGCCAGAGGTTGGATCCTCCCTCCAAGCCATTTCCCAACTTCATTGTACCAGTTCTTCACCAGACTGGAGGGTGACACCACCACCGCCTTGTCAATTTCTGGCTTGCACTCTGGACTCTGGCGCAAAAGCGTCCACATCAACGTAATGCACTGCAGAGTCTTGCCCAGGCCCATCTCGTCAGCCATGATGCAGCCATAGCTGCCAGGGATGCGCCGACTGGTGACGCACTCCCACAGGAACTTCACTCCCTGGGGAATAATAGCACTTAGCCCACCTTGTCACCCACACCATCACAACTCCAGGGATAAAAGTCTTCCAGACTCAGCCCCCAGCCCATACCTCCTTCCTCCAACCCCATTTACCTCTCTCTGATGAGGCCGTAAGACCTTACTGAGAATAGGATCAACGACCACATGGACAGGGAGTTTTTCCCTGAAAAATTACAGCAAAGAAAACATGGAGCTCAGACACGGGCAAGGGCATGCCCTCAGGAAGTTGTGTCCTGCTGATCCAGAGGCAATAGAGGCAGCTACCTTCTAGAGAAGACCTTCTTGGCCTAATAGACAAACCATAGAAAATTCCCGCTCCAGGAGTTAGAAAGTTAGCAGGGATGGGTTTCCTATGTGATCACCTCAGCCCCTCCTGCTCCCCTGAGTGAGCATGGCAGGAAGGCAGCAACAGAAGTGGTAAAAAAAACCCTTACTAACTGGACATGACCGCATGCTCTTCTCCAGGCACTCTCCTTCCCCAACTACCCACTCTCTGAATGGTGCAATAGTCCTGACGGCACTCTGAAAATATGCCAATCTCAAGGAGAAATCATACCAAAATGCCCTCCTCCCTCCCAGCTATGTGTACATATAAAAGACTAGAGCTGCTCAAGAAATAACCAATGTACATACTTGTCAAGCTTCAGCTGGTCATGGGCACTCAGAAGAGGAGGCTCATACAGAACCAGGGCACCTTCTTCCAGAGGGTCATGGAGGGCCCGGCGGACCCCAGTCCTTTTGAGGCCCAATGCCCGAGAGCCCAGAGGACCTAGAAACGAAAAATCTGTCAGCTGAGCCTCTATTGAGGAGCTCCAGCAGGCCCAGCTCAAAGCCTCTCCTTCATACAGCACTTCCTGGGCTCCCATAAGACCCTCTCTCTCCAAGAACCTCTCCAAACCCAGTTTGTGCATCTCTACCTGACCATTTGCATGTGAAACCTGGACAATGAATAACGAAGACCGAAGAAGAGTTGACGCCTTTGAATTGTGTGTGGTGTTGGCCAAGAATATTGAATATACCATGGACTGCCAAAAGAACGAACAAATCTGTCTTGGAAGAAGTACGGCCAGAATGCTCCTTAGAGGCAAGAATGGCAAGACTGTGTCTTACATACTTTGGACATATTATCAGGAGGGATCAGTCCCTGGGGGAGGACATCATGCTTGGCAGAGTACAGGGTGAGTGGAAAAGAGGAAGACCCTCAACGAGGTAGACTGACACAGTGGCTGCAATAATGTGCTCAAGCATAACAACGATTGTAAGGATGGCGCAGGACTGGGCAGTGTTTTGTTCTGTTGTGCATAGAGTCGCTGTGAGTCAGAACCAACTCGACAACACCTAACAACAACAACACCTGACCATTATCCCAGTCTGCCTCAGATCAGAGCTTTTTCCTATTTTATTTCTCCCATTCAACTGCAAACTTCTGAAGTGTCGGGTCTTGTTCATCTCAATTCACATCAATCCTGGGAAAGTCTGAAACTCTAAAGGGACCTTCCAAGTCTGAGAGATCTTGAGAGCTGACCTTCTTCCCCTCAGTCCCAGTTTTAGGAAAATGTTATACCTTGCGTAGGACACAGAAAACCTTTGCAGAATACAAGCCTCCCACCCAGTCTACCTCATAAAGGAGATGCTACTGAACTCACTTAGACTCTAAATGAAGCCCAGGCCCATCGGCCACCTTGGCCTCCAGGGAGTTTCCCCGCAAGATGAGGGGCAGTTAGTGTTGGAAACCCTTGCTGAGGCTATCAAACAGCCTTCATGCAGGCCTCAGGAGAGTCACCCCATTCACAACCACTGCTGGGCTGGTATCTTCAGTTTTAAGCTAAGGACATTCACACATGGCTGGCCCAAAAAATAGAAAAGTCTTGATTTTACCTTGATAATTTGGAATGGGGACTTTGAAAGGTTTCGACAAAATGCTTCGAATAAACGCTTCCTTAAAAGAAAAAGGAGAAATGGATTCAGGACTCGCCGAAGATGTTATGTGACAGTATTTTTACAAACGCAGTCTGAACTGCCTATTTAAGGATCAAAACACAGTCAGAGCAATGTATGTTCACTTTGTATCACCCAGATGAATCTAAAACATAAGGAGATTGTGCTTTATACCAGTTTTGTTCAACAGCTTTCATCTTTGAGTTTGATGTAAGATTTTGCAAACATCCAGTGACAGCACAGTGTCACTGGTGAGTGTTTAAACTCAGTCAACCATAAGGCTCAGAACTTATTCGCTCATGAAAGACCGTTCCAGTGAGAACACCTGGCTTTTTCCCAGGGTGCAACGCCTTGAGGAGCAAACACCACAAAACTTATCCAACCCCAATATTAACAGGGAGCTCTAACATCTGGGTCCAACCACTGTCCTACCAGGCTACATCTTCCCAAGCATATCCCACAATCTTTTTTTTGTCACATCAATTCCCCCTATGGCATCTAAAACTTATTCCAGCCTCCTTGAGAACTAAACAGCCCTTCAAAGGGTAACAGTAGTAGGAATAACGGAAGTAGTGGTAATAGTAAAATAATAACAGAGACAATGACAACGATAATGATGGCTAACAATGTATACCAGACATAGTGCTAAGCCCCTTGCATTCATGTTACCATTTAATGCACACTAACAGTTCTATGGAAACCCTGGAGGCATAGTAGTTAAGTGCTATGGCTGCTAACCAAAAAGTCAGCAGTTTGAATCCACCAGCCACTCCTTGGAAACCCTATGGGGCAGTTCTACTATGTCCTATAGGGTTGCTATGAGTCAGAATCGACTCGACGGCAGTGGGTTTTGGTTCTTCAACAGCCTAAGAGGTCCATATATTATTGGCCTCCCCATTTTACAGATAAGCAAACTGAGGCTCAGAATGGTTAAGTCACTTTCCCATGTCTCATAAGACATGACAGTGCAGGTCTTTCCTGATTCCAGGGTCCATTGTGACCGGTGGGCAATATGGCCTCCTTACCCGACCTAATTGAGCGTAGCCCAGCAGATCAGCCTGAACCAGCACCTTCCTGCCATGGGAAGGCATAAGAGAGGAAACAACACGAGAGAGGGGACATGAGAGCGAAGGCAAGCCCATCACCAAGAAAGAGCAAGTAGAACAAGAGTAACAGGAAGAGACACATGCAGGTCCTGGAGAAGGGTGGCCCTGGTATGTGGTGTTTGGCCTCTACCTCAGGACCTGCAGGAAGCCTCTGTGACAGCCCTGGAATCAGCACTGACTGGGCTGTGGGAGCAGAGGAAGAGGCAGGGAAGTCCATAGCACCAGTTCCTGAGCTAACTGATAATTCTCACTGAAAGTTCTGCTCCATACACAGCTGAGCCCTTTGGGGAATTACGATAGCCTGTGAGCCTCAAAAAAAGCAAAGCTATAAGGGGACTTCTAAGTCAATTGGCAAAATCATTCTATTATGAAAACATTCTGCATCCCACTTTGAAATGTGGCATCTGGGGTCTTAAATGCTAACAAGCAGCCATCTAAGATGCATCAATTGGTCTCAACCCACCTGGATCAAAGGAGAATGAAGAACACCAAGGTCACACGATAACTATGAGCCCAAGAGACAGAAAGGGCCACAGGAACCAGAGACTTACATCATCCTGAGACCAGAAGAACTAGATGGTGCCTGGCCACAACCGATGACTGCCCTGACAGGGTACACAACAGAGAACCCCTGAGGGAGCAGGAGATCAGTGGGATGCAGACCCCAAATTCTCATAAAAAGGCCAGACTTAATGGTCTGACTGAGACTAGAGGAATCCCAGCGGTCATGGTCCCCAAACCTCCTGTTGGCCCAGGATAGGAACCATTCCCGAAGACAACTCATCAGACATGGAAGGGACTGGACAATGGGTTGGAGAGAGATGCTGACGAAGAGTGAGCTACTTGTATCAGGTGGACACTTGAGACTGTGTTGGCATCTCCTGTCTGGAGGGGAGATAGGAGGGTAGAGAGGGTTAGAAACTGGCAAAATTGTCATGAAAGGAGAGACTAGAAGGAGGGAGCAGGCTGACTCATTAGGGGGAGAGTAAGTGGAGTATGGAGTAAGGTGTATACAAGCTTATATGTGACAGTCTGACTTGATTTGTAAACTTTCACTTAAAGCACAATAAAAATTATTAAAAAAAAAAAAAAAAAGCAAAGCTAGAACCCAAGAGACCAAGGAGAAATCAAGAGTAGAAACCCTTAAGGTAATTTTAATGGGAATACATTAGTGGAAAAAGCAGTAATGAAAAAAAAAAAAAACTCCCTTCTAGCAAAAAGGTAGTTTAATAGGAAAAAAAAGCAAGCCCATCTTACCCTGAATTTTTTACTTTTGTATTCTGTCCCATGTCTTCACACATACAGATAACCACAAATTTCTAGAAACTCAATATATTTTAAATAGGGAAACATAATGAATATATCTTGTGATCTGTTGGAAGATAGAAAAGGAATGTGAAGAACCAAGCTTCATTATCACACTAAATAAGGCAACAAAGGCAGGGTTAAGGAAAAGCCCAAACCATTTATTTGTACATTTCTTTGGAGCTGAATAAAATCTTTTGAGTTTTTAATTAGCATTATTATAAGTATGAGCTGAAATGATAATGAGGATCTCATATATATGAAGGATGCTAGCAAAAAGCTACCCGTAAGTCATGGGGGAAGAAAAAGAAAGAGATGGACTCTAATTTCCTTTCTAATCTGGCATCAATTCTGCTTTCAATTCTAAAACTATCATTTTCAAGATTACTGGTATAAGAGGCTAGATTTTAGCTTTTTTAACTAAAATCAATTAAAATTTAAAAAGCAAGGCTTTGAATAGAACTCAGGAGCCACAGTTTCTGCAGGGAATATGAAGACCTCCAGTCAAAACATGTGAGGAGCATGGCCTCCGAGATGTGGAATGGCCCACCTTCCCGGATGGGGTCTGGTAATACTCAGTGGCAGAAGCAGGGAAGAGACCATGCTCTCATTCCTTTCTTAAAAAAAAAAAAAAACGAAACCCACTGCCGTTGAGTCGATTCCAACACATAGCGACCCTATAAGACAGAGTAGAGCTGCCCCATAGTTTCCAAGGAGCCTCTGGCAGATTCAGACTGCCGACTTCTTGGTTAGCAGCCCTCAGCTCTTCTGACTCTGCATATTCATTCACCCTGACACTCCAAAACTTCCAAGGTGTCAAATACCATCTCTAAGCTAAACCACCAGTTGCCTTGGAGTTAATTCCAACTCATAGCAACCCCATGTGTCAGACTACAGCAGTGTTCTGTAGGGTTGTCAATGGCTGATTTTTGGAAGATTACCAGGCCTTTCTTCTGAGGTGCCTCTGGGTAGACTCCAACCAGCAACCTTTCAGTTAGCAGCCAAGAACATTAACCATTTGTACCACCCAGATAGTCCACCTCTAGGTTAAAAACCTCTAGGTTAATGACCCCCAAATCTATTTTTAGTCCATACCTCACTCCTAAGCTCCACACCCACATTTACAATTGTCTCCAATCCTGAATATCCTACAGGCACCTTAAATTCATCCTGTCTGTAGCTAAAGTCCTCATCTCCAGGGCCACAGGATGACTTTTGTAAGTTCTAGGCACTTTTGTCTTTTGGGCCTCCTCCTCTATGAAGAATTATTAAAAATTATTTTCTATGACTATATTGGTATAAAGACAAATATACCCCCAAAACTATTGTCCTGAGATAATCTTTGAACCTTAAACCAAAAATACCCCTGAAGTCTTAAAATCAAATAGTTTTAAGTTAAAAACAAACCCACACGCAATCAATCCAAAGTCTTTCCAGTTGGAAGTTTTAACTTAAAACCAGTAGTTTAGCTTAGCTAGGAAAGAATGTCTGCCTCGAGCATTATTGTGCTCTTTTAAGATCTATCTATATGGGATCAAATTGACAACAGCAACGTGAAAGATTAGATAGGAAACTTAGGAGGCAATGAGTTTATGTTAATGGCAGAGGAAAGACTCAGAAAAGGAGGGTGAGAACGGTTGAACAACTTGAACGTGATCAATGTCACTGAACTGCACATGTAGAAACTGTTGAACTGGTATACGTTCTGTTGTGTATACTCTCAACAACAACAAAATATATATATATATATATATATATAAATCCAGGCTGGAGTCATTATTATGTACTTACTTTTTTTCTTCTGATTTTAAAAGAAATTAAAATATTTTCATGGCTCCCTAAAAGCATCCTGGGCCCTAGGCACCGTGGCTGCTCACCTCTCTTCCACCGAATCCCGTTCGTCCTCTGTGCCCCGTATCTCAGCGAATGGCACCATCACCTATCAGCCTTGCCTAAGCCTGAAACCTCAACTTCCTCGTCAAGTATCCCCTCTCCTCCCCACAAGCAGTCAATCCAAAGTCGTTCCACTCGGGAGCCTTAAGTATCTCTCAGATCTACCCACTCTGCCCAGCCCCACTCCCCAAACAGCCAAGTCCAGGCCACTGACCGCTCTTGCCCATCCAACGGCAATAGCCTTTTAACCGGCCTCCCTACTTCTAGTTTCCACTCTTCCAGTGGATTTTCAACACTACTGCAGCCCTCACCCCCACTTAAAACACTTTAAAAGCTCTTCAGTATCCTTAAATAAAGTTTGAACTCTTTAGCATGACTTTCGAGACTCTCCACTCCTGGCCTCTGTGTATACCTCCCCGACCTTCACCTTTCATCACCATCTCCCAACTCCCCAACACCCTCAGCTGGTCCAGCCATACTAAACCTTTTTAAGGGCACGTCCACTGTCTTGCTCCCAGGCTTTCACAGAGGCTGTTTTCTCTATCTAGAATATTTCCTACTCCCTTCACCTGGCTAACCCTTCATATCCTTCAGGACTTAATCAGCATGCCTTTCTGATTCAGGTCTTCCCCATCTCCAGACTGTCAGGCCCCCCGTCCTGTACTCCTACCAAACCTGCACTTATGTCAGTTACATAAAACAACTTGAATGAATCCTATAAACATTGAGTGAAAACAGTTACAAAGGACTATATACCATTTTAACACCATTTTTTAAATCTCAAACACAAACCATGTACTACTTACTGAACTACAAACATATAGTAAAACTATCAAAAAAAAAAGGCAAGGAAATGATGAACACAATCCAGGATAGTGGTTACCACAATGGGAATGGAAAAAAGGAGGAACACATATGGCTTTGACAACGTTCTAGTCCTGAATAATGGGTTCACAGATATTTGCTTTATTTTGTGTTTTGTAACTTACATGTTACATATATTCTCCTGTATTTTTCAAATATTGTACTAAAATGTTCTTAAATGATTGCTGAATGCACAAATGACTAATCTCCATTACATATTCCCATCAACATAGTCCCATTTTTCCTTCAAATCCTCCCTCAGAACGCTTGGTGGAAAAAGTTTTGGAGTTAGGCAGATCTGCTCCACCCACTGACTACTCTGTAACTTGAGGCAAATTACTTAGGCTCTCTGAGACTCAGTTCCTTCATCTTAAAAAATCAGAATTAAGTGAGATAATGCACAGAGCCAACAATGCACAGATCATGAGAATTAATACCATGGAGATGATTCACTGTGACTTTACTAGAGATATCACAGGAAAACTATAGGACTCAGGTCCTCCTTAAAGCCATACGCAGAGTTAGAGACTGAGCTAGCATGATGATCCCAGTTCCAACAAACCCTGTGGCCTTTTCTCCTCTACCCTACCTGTCCTCAGCCGAAGCCTGAGCCACCTCGGATTTGCTGCCCATGTGGCTATAAACAAGGGGAGACTCCAAGTCAGGCACATATTTCCAAGGAAGGATGTTTCTCCCAGGCCCAACAGCTGTGGGCAGACCCAAAGCCCCCACCAAGGTCTCTCTATAGAGCAGTGAGGAAGGCTACAAGGGCAGCAGACTAACCAGGCTAAACAACTGGGCACACACACGCCCAGGCTGGTTGCTGTTCTGACTTACATGTTGACTGCTATCCAGACAGGGTGGTCGATTAGTTAGCTGAGTCAAAGGTTTCCGAAAAGGCGATAGGAAACACGCCTGGCTCTGGGTCTCACTGCTGGATTTCCGTTTCTTAGGAGTCTAGGAGACAGAATTGGGAAAGTTTAAATCTAGAAGACTACATAGATCACCATAATAGCAACTAACATTCAAAGTGCTTATTAAGTGCCAGACACTGTGCTAAGCTCTTCACATGCATTATCTTGTATCATCTCCACAAGAACTCTAGAATATAGGTTTACTTTTAATCATCTTTATTTAACAGGTGAGAAAACTGAAGCTTAACAAGGTTAAATAACTTGTATAAACTGAGGAACTGGACATTGGAGAGTGAATGAAGTAGGCCTGTGAAGAACAAGTCTACCAATAGCATGGAGCCATGCTGCCATCAAATCTTCACTCCAAAAGCCCAAAGGAATGATTGTGTAACTGTTTGCCTCCCTCCTTCAGTCTCCCAAGGTAGGGACAAAAGTACAGCTGCCCCCAACTCCCACACCAGTGAGGCCACTTCCCAGTCAGTCCACGCCATGGCAGTGAGCGCACTAGCACCAAAAACATTTTCAGGAGCAAACAGCACCATTCATGACTAAGGTGCACAGAATGCTACCCCAAGTTCAAGTCTGAGACCCATGTACCTGGCAAGGGGTAGTCAGTGTGCCTCCCTCACAAATAGAAGAGGCACCTTCACACAAGCAGTGCGACTACAAACCAAGCCCCTCCAAACCATGAGGCAAGAACCCACTTGCATCAGCTTGCCAAGGTGTATGAACCGCTAACGATTCTATAAGGCACACCTGAAACACATGGGTGGGGGGGTGAGGGGGGAGGTATTCTCCTTGCTCTACATGCTTTTACTCACTGCCCAAAAGTCCCTTCTAGTCCTTCTTTAGTTGATCCTTTCCTCTAGGAAAGCTCCAGTGGCCAAGCCCTTGCTCACTGAACTGCTCTTTCTCAAAGACACGCTGTATTGTCCTATTTATTTTGTTTTACATAGGTCCTACCCATAGCCAACCTCAGCAAGCTTCCAAGGCACAGGGCCCAGTCCAAAGTAGAACATACTGTACTTGAGTATGAGCTAGTGTGGGAGGGACAACGTCTCTCAAGTCTATGGGCCAAGTGAGTTCAGGACCCTAAGGTAGGCCCAGAACATACTACTGTTCTGTGACACTCGGCAGGGGGCAAAGAGAAAAAGAGCAGGCTGCTAGCTGCTGTTGGGGGGCCTTTTTTCTCAAGGTAATTAAAGGGCCCAACCCAATCTGCTCTTTTGCTTTGGGATACCCTCTCCCAACAACTGAGACTATATTACCTTCTTGTGAGTACCCTGAGAACGAAGATTTTATTATCTTGTTCAATGCCTGTCACGTGGTAAGTACTCATTAAAAGTTTACTGAATATATTAAAAAAAAGGCTTCAAGAAGTGGCCAGGTTCATCCCATGTTACCCCAGAAACCAAGTCTGGCTTCCTTTCTGCCCAAACATCCCTGCATCACCACCTTCCATAAAGGCAGAGTACTCACCACAGCCCCCGGCTGCCAGTCTTCATCATCAGAGGATTTGCCTCCAGGTTTTCTCTTAGCCAGCTGGCTGGGAGCTAAGCTCCTCCTCTGAAAGGAAAGAATAGAAATTGAGCACCTGCAGGGATCCTGCAGCTTGGGCCCATTAGACCCAGGCACAGGGCTACCTACCCCCAGTCCCACTGATCCACACTTACCATCCTGGGCCCAGGAGCATGAAATGTCAAGTACCATCAGCCAAAGCTCAAAGGCACCCGGCAGCTGAGAATGCAGGACCAGAGCCCGGTAAAACAAGGGCTGCTATTTTATTGAAAGCATGGGCTCATTAAACCGTGGGGCATGGACGGGGAGGGAGCGCAAATCCAGCCAAGGGCTGGGGTTTGGGTCAAACTGAGCGATTATCAGTCTTCAGTTAGCAGATGGTGGGAGAGCAGGCAAAAGAGGAAGGGTCCCAAGCAGAGATAAGTAGAAGTCTGGATGGGATGGAGGCAGGTGGAATCCTAGAACGGGCAGAGTGGGGATAGTGGTCCCAGGTCAGACTGCAAAGAGGGGGTAGTGGGAGGGGGAAAGATAACCCCAGGCCAGGTGAGAGAGAGGTGGGGCTGAAAGTCTGAGGCCTGGGCAGGGCGAGGCGCCAGCGTCCGGGGAAGCCGGGAAGCCGGGGTTCCCAGGTCTGGAGTGCGAATCCCAGGCCCGGACTGAGGGCGGTCGAGCAGGAGTCCAGGTGGGCAAAAGGCCCGGGATTACGAGGAGATCGCAGGAAGCGATGAAAAGAGAGGCAGAGATGTCTTCAAGGTGAAGCACCTCCCGCTTAACCTTCCTCTTTCCGAAGCGCGCGTTAACAGCCGCCGGGACAGCCCGGCCCGCCAGGCCCAGTCAATCGAACCTCCCGCGGTGCTGCCGCCGCACCACCCATTGGCTGCGTTCGAGGCGTTCGGCGCTCGCGACGCAAGGAAGGAGGCGGGGCTACTGTTGCGGCGACCGGGTGGTCCTAGGCTCCGGAGCTGGAGAGGCTACGCGGACCTACCAGGCGGTTCGACGTGGGGGAAGGGCAAGGCCTACGGCGGCGGGAGCGGCAGGGCGGGGCGAGCGAGGCGGGCCCTTGGTGCTTGCGGGCCGACTCAGGTTCTGATCCCCTGGCGTTTGTGAGGGACTGCAACCGAAATAACCCTGTGTACTGGACTGGGCCGCGGAGTTGCCACCTCTCTGCAGAAGGCTGGGGATTATGAAAGGCGGCACAGTTCTGCGATTTGGGATCGAGCTGATCGCCCCTCCCCTGTGCCTGGCCTGGAGCAGGGATCTGGGGTCTGGGGTTGGAGTCAGATCTTTCCCACCCGAGCCGGGCAATGGGAGCCCCCTAGGGTCGTGGCCTTCTTGGTCTGGGATGTTTTGAAGGAAGCTGCCTTCCTTTCCTATGGCAAACCGTGTTACTGAAAGTGTAGTTTTTGGATTTAGGTCTTGATCCCAGGGATTTAATCACTTAATCTCTCAAAACTTCAGTTTCTTCATCTCCAAAATGGGCGCTCCTCCACAGGGTTATTTTGAGAATCAAGTAAATTAATGTTTGAAGTACTCAACATAATCGCGGGTACAACCTACGTGCTCACCAATAAGGGTATGCACATAGCAATTACTGCAAGGCTCTTCTAAACTTCTTAGATATAACCCGAAAAAGGCCACTTCCCCTTGAGTCAATTCTAACTTATAGTGACCCTAAAGGACAGAGTAGAACTGTCCTATAGGGTTTCCAAGGCTGTAAATCTTTACAGAAGCAGACTGCCACATCTTTCTCCCATGGAGCAACTGATGGGTTAGAACCGCAAACTTTCCAGTTAGCACCCTGGAGTACTTTAACCACTGTACCACCAGCACTCCAGTCTTAGGTATAATTATTTTATGTTCACAACAATGAGGTAAGTTTATTACTGTTCCCATTTTATAGGTGAGGAAACCTGCTCAGAGAGGCTAAGTAACTTGTCCAAGGTTGCACACCTAGTGGTTGCCAGGATTTGAACTTGAGCAATCTGTCTAGCTCTGGAGTACTTGTTCTTAGCCACCATGCTATGATAAGGAAGAGCAAAGCCTGGTTTTGCAGGGCCTGAAGCTTTTGTAAGTGTTAGGGCCTTCTAAAATTAGAACAAAGTTAAAACTAGGTACAAATGTTAATATTTATTTTAAATAAGAAAAAAATTACACAAAATTACAGAATCTTAAGAGATTTAGTTCCCTTTCTTCTGAAACCTTTTTAGGCAGCGTATCAAAAATGCATCTGACTGTACTTCTTCCAAGACAGATTCGTTTGTTTTTCTGGCAGTCTGTGGTACATTTGATATTCTTTGCCAACACCATAATTCAAATACATAAATCCTTTGGTCTTCCTTAGTCATTGTCCAGCTTTCATGTGTGTATGAGACGATTGAAAATAGAACGCTCCTTAGAAGCGAGGATGGCTGGACTCATGTACTTTGGACATGTTATCAAGAGGGATCAGTTCCTGCAGAAAGACATCATGCTTGGTAAAATAGAGGGTCCACAGAAAAGAGGAAGACCCTTAACAAGATGGACTGACACAGTGGCAGCAACAATGGACTAAAGCATAACAACTACTGTGAGGATGGTGTAGGACCAGGAAGTGTTTCATTCTGTTTTATGTAGGGTCAGTATGAGTCAGAACTGACACAAGGGCACCTAACAACAACTACTTTACCAACCATGATGTCATCTTCTACCTGTCAAAGGAAATAAAAATGGAGTCCTGTGGTGGACAAAACAGCATTAGTTGGGGAGTGGACAACACCCTTAAGACTTGTCTTTATTGAAACTTAAGCCTATCAGAGAAAACCTGGTGGTGTATTACTGGTTAAGAGTTCGGCTGCCAACCAAAAGGTCGGCAGTTCGAATCCACCAGGCATTCCTTGGAACTTCTTCTAACAGCTTAGCTTTCCTATAAATCAGGCCACCCTTTTTTGGCCAGTGAGATCCAGAGAACACTTCAATGGTAAATTGTATAAGCCAATCAGAAGTAAGCTTCTTTTACTTCATCATTTTATCAGTGAAAGCCAGTCATTGCTGATACTGGGTGGAGTATCTTTCCACTTTGTTTGCTTGCTGCCTGATTTGAAAATCTTTTGCCCAAATAGATGTCATCCAATCTATTAATTTTGTTGTGAGTCAGTTTCTTTTGACATAGCAACTGTTCTTACCTGATGACATGACTAAAATAAGGAAGCCAAAGTCTCACCATCCTCACTTCTAAGGAGCATTTTGGTTGTATTTCTTCTAAGACTGATTTGTTCATTCTTGTGGCAGTCCACTGTATATTGAATATTCAATAAGCAATGAATGAATGATCCAGTTTCTCTGCATCGTCACCAGCATTTGGTGGTGTTACTATTTTTTACTTTAGTCATTGTAATGGGTATGAAGTAATATCTCATTGTAGTTTTTTTAAATTTTTAATTTTGTTGTTGAGAATATACACAGCAAAACATACACCAATTCAACAGTGTCTACAGGTACAATTCAGTGACACTGATTATATTCTTTGAGTTCTACAACTATTCTCACCCTCCTTTTCTGAGTTGTTCCTCCACCATTAACATAAACTCACTGCTCCCTAAATTCCTATCTAATCTTTCCAGTTACTGTTGTCAATTTGATCCCATATAGATAGTTCTTAAAAGAGTATATTAGACTAAACTATTGTTTGGTTTTAAAAAGACCTCAGGGGAATCTAATGGAATAAGCTTTTCTTGGAAGATGTACAACCAGAACGCTCCTTAGAAGCAAGGATGGCAAGTCTATGTCTCACATACTTTGGACATGTTATTGGTAGGGATCAGTCCCTGGAGAAGGACATCACGCTTGGTAAAGTAGAAGGTCAGCGAAAAAGAGGAAGACCCTCAATGAGATGGACTGACACAGTGGCTGCAACAATGGGCTCAGGCATATCAATAATTGTGAGGATGGTGCAGGACCAGGCAGTTTTTCGTTCTGTTGTTCACAGGGTTGCTTTGAGTCAGAACTGACTCCACAGCATCTAACAACAACAGGGGAATCTAAGATACAACTATTGGTTTCTATGCATATGGAGTAAGAGAAAGAAGGAAATCAAAGACTCAGAGAAGAAACTAGTCCACAGGACTAATAGTCTACATGAACCACGAACTCATCTACCCTGAGACCAGAAGAACTAGATGATGCCTGGCTACCACTACTGACTGTTCTGATCACAAACACAATAGATGGATCCTGATAGACTGGGATCAAAACCCAAATCCTTAAAAAGCCCAGACTTATTGGACCAGTTGAGACTGGAAGACTCCCTGAGACTTTAGACCTTGAAGCAAAACTATTCCATGAGGTCATCTTTTAGCTAAATAATAGATTGGCTCATAAATAAACAATATCATCTGTGATTACTGTTCCCCCCCCCCAAAAAAAAATCATTTATTATGAGCCCGAACAGTCAACATTTACCTAAAGCCAAGATGAGAAGCTTGGGGGGGAGGGTGGGGGGGTGGGCAGGGAAGCTGGATTACTGCAAGTGGAACAACCAGAATGGAAATAATGAGAATGCTGACACAATGTGGAAAATGTAACGAATGTCACTGAACAATATGTGTAGAAATTGTTCAACAGGAACCTAATTTGCTATGTAAACTTTCACCAAAAACTCAACAAAATACTTAAAAAAAAAAAAAAGTCAACTGAGTGTATGAATGTAAGTCTATTTCTGGGCTCTCTCTTCTGTTCCATTGATCTACTTGTCTGTCTCGATGCCAATACCACACTATGTTGATTATTAATATCAGGCAGTGTAAGTCTTCTAGTTTTGTTGTTCTTTTTCAAGACTGGTTTTTCTAGGTCCTATGCATTTCCATATAAATTTCCACGTCAGTTTATCAACTTATATTAAAAAGTCTGCTGAGATTAAGATTGCAATGGTGTTGAATCTATCGATTAAGGTATTGACATTCTAACAATATTGAGTCTTTCGATCTATGAACATGGTACATCTCTATTAAGTTCTTTAATTTTTCTCATCAATTTTGTAGTTGTCAGAGTTGAGGTTTTTTTCACATCTTTTGTTATATTTATTCCTAAGTATTATTATTATATGTTATTATAAATGGAAGTGCATTTTTAAAAAATTTCATCTTCCAATTGTTTGATGCTAGTATATAGAAATAAAATAGATTTTTAAAAAGAGAATCACACTCATACACTCAATTGACTTCTGACAAAGGCACCAATACAATTCAGTATGTATAGGGTGGGGGGAGTCTTTTCAACAAATGTTGCTGGAACCACTAAATATTTATATGGAAAAATAATGAACCTTGACCTCTACCTCATACCATACAACAAAAATTAACTGAAGATACAGCACAGATCTAAATATAAAAGCCTAAGCTAACAGGAAGACACAGGAGAACATCTTTGTCACTTTGGGGTAGGCAAGGATTTCTTAGACATATCACAGAAAGCAATAACCAAAAGAAAATCAATGAACTAGATTGCATCAAAATCTGAAACTTCTGCTCATCAAAAGACACAATTAAGAAAATGAATAGGCAAGCCACAGACTGGGAGAAAATATCCACAAAACATTGATCTGACAAAGAATCTGTATCCAGAATAGCTAAATAATTTTTACTACTTAATCCTAAAAAGACAAACTAATTTTAAAAATGAGCAAGCCCAATTTTTAAAAATAGGCAAATAGTTGAACAGATATGCACAAAGGAAAATGTATGAATGGTCAATTATCACAAGAAAAAGTGCTCAACATCATGTCTTCAGGGAAACATTAATTAAAATCACAATGAATCACTACTGACTAGAATGGCTAAAATTAAAGACTTACACCATCAAATGTTGACAAGACTGTAGTTTGACAGTTTATTTTACAGCAGTACGCTTACCTTTTGACCCAGCAAATCCACTCCTAAATAAACCCCAAAAACTCCTTGCCATCAAGTCAATTCTGACTCATAGTGACCCTATAGGACAGAGTAGAAATGCCCCATAAGGCTTCCAAGGCTGTAATCTTTAAGGAAGCAGACTGCTGAATCTTTTTTCTGTGCTGCTGGGTTGGAAATAGCCGACCTTTTGGCTAGTAGCTGAGTGCTTAATCACTGTGCCACCAGGGCTCCTTCACTCCTAAATACTCATCTAAAAAAAAAATTGTACACGAATGTTCATAGCAGCTTTATTCACAATAGCCAAAAAACAAAAAACAGGAAATAACTCAAATGTTTATTAGTGGGAGAACAGATTTAAAAACAAAAAATTCTATTTTCATATAATAAAATACTACTTGGCAACAAAATGAAATTTATATAGGCAACAACACAGATGCATCTCACAGACATGCTGAGTGAAAGAAACCTTGCACAGAACTTATACTATATAATTTTACAATATATGGAGTTTTAGAACAGGCAAAACTAATTTATGATGAAAAAATTATGTGGGGAATTGACTAGGAAGGGACACAAGGGAACTTTCTGAGATGGTACTTGCTCTATATATAGAAGTGTTGTTTAAGCGGGTGTAACCATTTGTTAAAATTCTAGCTAAGATATGTGTATTTCAACATACATAACTTTTATCAAAAAACTGTAAAAAATAAATGCAACCATGTTTTAGAAAATTAAGCATTTCTGTTCAATGAATAACACTACAGACAGCATTGATAGACAGGTGGTAGATAAGATGGTATCTGCAGTGTCAAATTTGAATAAGAATGTCTATTGTAATGATAAAGCAGATAAGGGATTATGTTAATGTGAGTAGAAATTAAGGTTTTCAGCATACAAAAAAAAATTCAAGTAAAATTTTTTTTAAATAAGACTGTACAATTTTAAATTTAGACTGGAAATATCCATGAGTACTCATAAATTTTTTCCCTCTTTCTAAAAATATTCATTTCCTGATTCTGACCATTGAAAAGGCCTAGAAGCTATGCCAATCAAATAGCAATAAGCACTCCTAGCCCCCAGATGTAGTCTTTAAATGCCAATACTCACTGGAATGAATGAAAGCTCTTTGGAGAAATGGCTGTTCAAAGGTCTAGGGCAGGAAAGGTACCTGATGAGCCTGGGACATCTTGTGTCTGAAAACAAGAGAAGCACCCAAAGACTGATGGGGTTGTGCCAAAAGGATGTAGAGACCAAGGTCCCTGGGTGACCCAAACATTTTCCACTCAGCTGGTAAGTAAAAGGTTAGTGGTTTGAATGCACCCAGCAGCATTTTTGAAGAAATAAGCCTAGAGATCTGCTTCCATAAAGATTACAGCCAAGAAAACCCTATGGAGCAGTTCTACTCTGTTACAGATGGAGTCTCTCCAAAGTCACAAACCAACAGCAAAAACAAGGTCAACAACGAAAGGATGCAGAAACCAATTTGAAAAAGCTCTGCTTTCCACATCAAAAACAATAATGGATCGGTGGTTACTCACATCAAAAAAAGAGACAATGAAACATGGAGGTGCCTCCTTATGGAAGTACACAAGACCGCATTTGATATATTCTTGCCAAAATACATTGTACCTGAATCTAATCAAGTTTCTAAATCTAACTACCAATTCACAAGAAAACCAGAGGAACAAGTTAAATGCCATCATGAGATGAAATAATCAAAATCTAGACTGTGGCGATTTCTATAGGTCAAATAACTTTTTTTTTAACCAAAAAAATTGCAAGAAAAAAAGGTGGGGTTTGGAGGGAACCTACGGATTAAAGGAGACTGCAAAGCCCTGTCTGTCAACTATTGCAGTGCATGGGCCTACATTTGGATCCTGATTCTCGCAACTTTTTAAAAAGTGTATCAGAAAATTGAGAACGTTTGAATGCCAACTATATTTGATTATTTTGAGGTATTATTAATTTTTTAGATATAATAATGGTAATAAAAAGTCCTTATCTTTTAGAGATGCATACTGAAATATTTACAGATGAATTGGTATGCTACCTGGTTTTGCTGCAAAATTATCTCGGCTGCCGGGGGAGAGTCGCTAAGGAAATAAATAAGCCTAGATTAGTCATAAGTTGATAATTATTGAAACTGAGTGATTAGTACATGGAAATTCATTATATTATTTTCTCTACTTTTGTATGTTTAAAATTTTTTATAATAGAGAACAAATATCACTGCAAATGATTAAAAGGCATTGAATATATAAAAACTGCAAGTTCATAACAATAATTTAAAAAAGAGAGTAAAACAAAACAAAACCACTGAATACCATTAGAAGTTGCTAGAACACCAACTTACTACTCTGAAAATCATAAATAAGGAGGAGAATTAAGTATTCATCCTGCCATTCTTTATTTCAGGGTAGCCAAAATGGTCCTACAAGATGTAAAAATGTTTTTCTACATAGAATTACATAATAAATGAAGGAATGATAGCATTAGAAAATCACCATTTTGTGATTCCTAATGAAATAACCACTTCAGCAAATGGTCATCAATGGATGGTAAAACAATTTGGTGGAAGGCTGACAGGGAACTTTATGATGCAAGAATCAGGCTGTCACCACAGGAAGGAGCCTGAGACCCAAAGTGGGCAGCAGAGGAGAGCTGGTCAACCAGGAACACACATGCTGGATTGTTGAGTAAGTAAAAATAAATCTTTATTGTGTTAAATCACTGCAATATGGGGGCAACTCATTACAGAAGTTAGCTTACTGTAAAAGTATACCATTTATATTTATTAAAACATGTAAGTACATAAATAAAACCCACAACAATATAGTATATATTTTTTCAAGGATACATACATACCCAAAAACATACCAAACCCATTAGAGTCTACACCCATGTCAGTCAGGGAGAAGAATGAGAATAGGGATCAGAGATCAAAAGAAGAAAATAAAACAAGAAAGATCTAGTAGCAACTGTCAGGAGTTTACTACCCTTTCCAGAAACAGCCTAGGCTAGTTGCTGAGTGTACTTATCTTTGCCTTAGAAGCAGGAGCACAGAATGTTTCTAGAAAGGAGAGAGCATTGAGGACAGAGCCTTTTGGAATCTCCTATCATGGTCACAGAAAGGGCCCAGGCCTGAAGGGGGTCCTAGCAATAACTAAGAATTTCTCCCACATCTGACCTTTACCCTTGGCTCTTCCTGGTGGTTGACAGTGCAAGAAGCACTCACTCATTTACAAGCATGGGGCCTGAACCTGGCCACCTCCCTCTTGGTACCACCCTTCACTCCAGGCTAAGAGGGGCTGGACAAGCATAGAGGCTCATTCTGGGCCTGAGTGAATCCTCCATCCCTGCCTATAGTAGGCTAAACAATGTCTCCCCTTCCCCAAAGATGTCCATCTCCATAAAAATAAAACCTGTAAATATATTAACTTATATGGCAAAAGGACTGCAGACATGATTAAATTAAGGATCTCAAGATAGGGGGTTATTTTGGATTATCCCAGAGGGTTCAATGTAATCAAAAAAGCCCTTATAAAAGAGAGGCAATAGAGTTAAACAAAGATAGAAGCAGCAGTCAGGAGAGAATTGTTGAGCTGATGAATGTTCTGTTGTGTATATTTTTACTGCAATAGAAAAAGAAAGGAGAGAAGATGCTACACTTCAGGTTGGAAGATAGAGGAAGGGGCTATGAACCAAGAAATGCAAGTGGCTTCTACAAACTGGAAAAGGCAAGGGAATGGATTCCTACCTAGAGCCTCCAAAGAAATGCAGGCCTGCATTTAATTTTAGCCATGAAATTGATTTTGGATTTTTGACCTCCAAACTGTAAGAAAACATATTTGTGCTGTTTTAAGTCACTAAGTTTGTGGTAATTTTTATAGCAGCAATAGGAGATTAATACACTACCTTCGGTGTATGAGTAGGGGCGGGGGTGGGGATACGTAATCAGAAAAGGTTTCCTGTAAGCCCGGGCAGTAAAACTGACCTAGGTTCATATTTCAGATCATTTATTACCTATGTGACCTTGAACAAATTAACCTCTCTGAATCTCAAAAACAATGCATCGTTAACAATTGTTAACACTGTTCATACACTGTCCACAGGGCTGGAGAATTAAATAGGATATTTTAATTTGTAAATGATTCATTTACTTTTTTTTAATGTCACATCTCTTTGTGGGTTTACACACACGCATTCATTCCTTCATTCATTCAACAGGCATCACTGGCACCATGCATACAGTGAGTTTGTACTCCACTACAATCGACCGGCATTTCTTACCTAAACTGCGACTGAGCTCCCAGGTGGTCCAGTGCCCAATCTCACCACCCCCATCCCAAATTCAGGCCCTTACACCTGCCCACTCACATGGTCATTTGTTGTTTTTTTTTTGATGGACCCAGCCTGGGCAGCATCACCCCTTTACCCTCCCCGGTATAGTTTCTGCAGCTGCCATGACGAGTCTCATCTCTGCCTTTAGCCTGAGCCCTGACAAAATCCTCTCCTTGAAAGGGCAAGATGCTCCCTCTGATCATACTTTCAACACAGCCTTTTCATCTCATTCTCTCTGCATCTCTCTCCCTTTTCCTACCTTCTCCTTTTAGCTCTCAAACAGCTCCTCCCTCTAACTCGAGAAAGGCTAAGCCAAGAGGAGAGCTGAGCCCTAGCCAGCCAGTCCAGAAGCAGGTAAGAAGAACCAAGGATTCAGGTTCACTGGGCTTCTCTGATACTGAAATGGAGTCTAAGGGGTTAAGATAGGATACCCAGACCGACCTAGAGTTCCCAGACAGTCCCAGTCACCCCACCTCTCCAGCTCAACACCCTCAGGTGCCTATCCAATTGAACTGTCACCCCTGACCTGTGGAGCTCCCCAACTCCAGTGGACCCATCTGGATTTCCTAATCCCATAGCTCCCAGCCTCCAGTCTAACCTCCAGATCTCCTTGGGAACGGAAATGCTGAGCTCTGCCCCCACCAGGTCTGGGTCTACTAGCCTGCCTCTCCCTTTCCAGGGAAAATGGTTGGTCCGGCGTTGATTTTCCTTGTCCCTGTCTGTGTATCATTTACCCAGTTGAGGCCCAAAGTGCTCTTTCCTCAGAACCTGAAGACTGAACTACCTCTCTAGGGGAGAATGAGAACCTGAACAATTAAGTGAGAAAATTGGTTTGAGTCCCTTTGTGCTGTTTTGGGGGGAAGTCTGGCTAAGTGGATGGAGCCATGGGTGGGCAGGCAGGCAGGCAGGAGATCTGGGTTCTCTAACCTGGGCATTACCACAGATTTATAACAGATAACCCTGAGCAAGTTTCTGGCCTGTCTGGGCACTGCAATCTGCTTCTGTAAAGACTGCAGCCTAGGAAACCCCATAGGGCAGTTCTACTCTGTCCTATAGGGTCGCTGAGTCAGAATCAACTCAATGGCACACACTATCCCTGGCAATGGTGCATAGTGGCCACAAGAGGGCGGGCATCTTCTTCAGCGTAAAGATTTGTAGACTAAATAAACAACAACAAAAAAGCCCCAAACTCCTAGCCATTGAGTCAAATTCAGGGCTCCAATAAACAAGTGAGCCTCAAAAAGAAACACTGAGGCTTCCAAGTGGACGGGAACATTGCGAATTGGCAACTGAGTAGGGATTGGAACAGGGTATTCAAATTCCCAGCCCAAGGAGAGTTGAGGAGCCCCAGGACCAGGAGGAGTATGGTAAGGAGAGGGCTGGTGGGCAACAGAGACTGAGAATATACTTCGGAAATATTGGACACTTTGAGAAGAGAGGAGTGGGGCAGGATCTTTAGGGGAGGGCCACAACTGAAAGTATTGCAAGTTCTGGGGTAGGGCTTGTAAAACAAGACTTTTGGGGAGGTGAAGATAATCGACCAGGCTTCCTTCCCTTCCCCAGCATAGAATGAAAAGTGGAGAAATTGCAGGAGTTATTACAGGATTTGGGGAAGACTCCTCCTGGGTTGGGTTCCTCCATCTCAGAGCCCCGGAGGCACAGTGAATAACGAAGGACCACCTGGCATCCTTTTCCCTCCTTTTTACCTTCCAGTAATTTAGGTTCAGGGCCTAGGAAAAATAAGAACCACCAAATGGGGCAATTATCTGGGCTTCAGAGGGTTAATTCTCAAGAATTCATTCTGACATCAGCCACAGCCCTTGTCCCCTACCCTCCATCTCTGGGCTTGTCCCCTTACTGGGCCCCAAGTTGGCAGCTTCCCTGAATTCCTTCTTTGGTGTAATTCACTAGGGCCTTGGGACCCAAGCCCAGAGCCAGTCCCCTGCTCCCTTCCTCGGGTCCCAGGAGTCTAGGGCTTACTTTCTAAGGGAGGAAAGAGGCCTTTCTCTCACTCCCTCCCCCCTCCCAGGATGTGGGCTCTGGGACCAAAGAACCTCTGTCTTTCCCTGCCACACCCCCATTGTTGCCCAGACAAGGGGATTCCTTGTGTCCCAGCCTCCCAAAGGCATCCTTGTGAAGAACTGGTGGAAGGCATGGGGTAGGGTGGGGAAAGGAGAATCACAGGGTCAGAGAGGAAAACACCTCTCCCCACCCAAAATTCTAATATACTCCACCAGACCTGAGAGCTCAAGCCTCTTCGTCCCTCTGGCTCCCATCAGCAATGCAGAGAGATGGCTGGGGGCTCATCTGCATATAAAGAGCCTGAAGTCCGAAGAGGACACTGACTGAGAAGGTGTGGCAACCGCAGGCTGAACCTGCTGGCAGGCAGATTTGGAGCTAGAATACAAGAATGGGGGAAACCCAGGGCTTGGGTAAGACAGGGAACTGTGGCAGGGGTGGACCTAACGGACTTTATTTAATAGCAGTAGGTAGAGGCCCCTGCCAAATTCCCTCCCTAAAAGCGCAGGTATAGGCGTACTGGCGCCAAAGACAGGGAAGCAGCTACAGAGGGAAGGAAATCGTCTAGGATAAAAGGAGAACACCCTGTTCAAGAAGAACCTTTCTAAAAACAAGCACAAACATCTGACAGAAAGTAAGAAAATTTCCTGCCAGAAGGGCTAATGTGTTCCTACTCACAAAAAGTAATGGTATGGACAATAAATGATACAGTATCACTTAGCAGCAGGGGCTCAGACACCTCTTTACTGACCTATCACCAACCAAGGACTGGTACAGTGGAAGCGTTAATTCCTCCTGGCAGGAAATGACATCACTCAACAGACAGGAAGGGTGGTTCTATTCACTCCAAAGGCTTTTGGGAGAGCCAGTCCATGTAGGTTTGGCCCTGAGTGTCCATGTCTTTCCTCAATTCTCCCCCTTGAGTAGGAATGGGGCCAACGGTCCTAGATGTTGGGTGAGGTAATCTCACCTGTCTCTTTACCAGCGATCCCCTAGGGGTCCTAAATCCCTCAAATCCTTACCTAGTGGGTGGGTGGGGATACCATCACACCAGAAGCCACAGGCCGAGCTTCTAGATTCAGTATCTCTATGGAAGTAATCGTTGGGACTCAATAATTGAGGGGTAAAGGCCAGAGAGACTCCCCAGGAACCAAAGGGATGGTGAGGCCAGGTTTCCATGGTAACCATGGAGTGCTGATTTCAATGCAGCCTCTTACTAGTCTCAGATTGAGAAAGAGTTTTAAGGGAGACCAGGACCTAGAGATAAGAGAAGCCAAAGGAAACATTTACAAGAAGGTCACATCATCCTGGCACTGTCCCCAGTACCAGTGGGCCTCAAAGCCCAGCTTGGCACTCTCATCCTCTGGTGGCTCAGGCAGTCTGCCTTGGAGTCCCTCCCCCGGGAACTTCCACCCAGTTGTCAATCCCTCTAGTCTGGCGGCTGTCAGGTCCATCTCAGTCCTGACCCTCTCCCGACCTGGTATAACCCTTGCCCAGTCCATCTCTGGCCGGGGAGCCCCTGGGGGGGCCTGTTCATCCAGCTCGTTGGGGGCCACAGTGTCCAGGAAGCTGCCAACAGAGACACTGTCCAGGCGGTCAGTGGAGCCATTGTCTGGTAGGCTGTCCCAGCTGCCCCGTCTGGAGCGGCCTGGGCTCCCACCTGTCAGGCTATATTGGCTGCTGGTAAGGCTGCTGCAGTGGCTGGTCAACGTCCCACGCTCCTCCAACAGCCAGCGTACTGCTTCGATGCCCTCATTCAAGGTCACCAGCTGCTGCAGGATCTTCACATCGATGGCTCGCAGGTAAGCCTAGGGGAGTGGGAGAAAGGGTTAGCCTAGGTTCTGGGCCATGGGTTTCCCTAATAGTTCCAGATGCCACTACCTTGTGGCCCATCCAGCTATGCTTCACTTCGAAGAAGCATGGAAATAGAATGGTTTGGAGTGTGGGCTTTAGAAGCAGTGACTAGCGTTTAAAATCCCAGCTCTACGTATGACTGCAACTTTTTTAACTTCTTTGAGCCTCAGTTTACTAAATCACTCATCTCACAGGGTGGGTATGAGGTTTTGAGACGATGTCTATTAAGTACTCAGCATAGTGCCTGCTAAAGTAAGGTCTCAGTAAACGTTAAGTATTAAACTCTGGTCCCACTGAGCTTTGAACTTCATATTTACAGTACTAACTATTGAATCAGGTGTCCAGATTCACCAGTAAGACAGCCAAAGCATAGCCTGATTTGGGGCCAGGTGTTAATTGGGCAGTAGACTCTGACAAAAGGAGGCAAGAGCTGGGAGGGAGCTGACCTGGGCCCCCAGCCACTTCAGGGTGTTGGTATCAGGTGCTAAGGGAAAAAAGGGCTAGCCAGAACTCAGGAGGGTCAGAATACCACTGGGTGGGGACTCAGGGTTCTCTCTACTACATTTGACAGAAAGTCTCCCTGTCTGTACTGGGAGTAAGTTTTATTTTTTATTTTTTTAATCTCTAGGGTCCTGTACAAACTAAGACTCACTGAGTTACCTTCCCCACGCACAAGTCTGAACCTGTCCCTTCCCTGCTTAAGAGGCTTTACCGGCTTTGTACTGCTCTTAGAGAATAAAATCTAAACACTTTAGTAGCTGGCATTTAAAAGCCTGTCATAAATACAGCTCTTGCCCATTTCTCTGGCTTCACCTCTAGTATATTTCCTTGTGAGCCCAAGGTCCTGCCACACATCATTTTTTTAAATTGTTTTAATTTTAATAAAAGTAATAGATGCACCTAGATGAAAGAGGCAAACAGTTCTACAAGGTTTATTATGAAATGTAACCATTCCACCATCGAAGTCCTAAATCCCACTTCCCAGAGACAACTATTTTAATTTTTAGCTGTTTCTTTCAATATTTACATCCTACTCTCTAAATGAAATGTTTATATTTCTACTTCTTGATTTTTCAGCTTTAGAAGTTTTCTATTAACTTCCCACACTACAGAAGGTTAAAGGTGTAACTCTTTTATCCCAAACCCAACTATCTTGCCACACAGATATTCTTCCCGTTTTCCCATACTCTCAATATATCCAATAAAGCTATTCAGTGTTTATTAGTATTGGAGAATGCTATTTACAGCTAAGCCCGATTACTATGATTACTTTTCTTGCTTGTAAGTTTTTGTTTCCCTCAGGGTTTTTTTTTGTTTGTTTGTTTAGTTTGCTACATACTTATCAGTAACTAACCCCCCCATACTCTCACTCAATTGTCTAAATTTCCCTCTCAATGCTTTAGAAGTCATCCATTCAAAGTCGTCTATTCCATCTTCTTAGAGACATCTCTTTGGTAGCCTTCTGATCTGCTCCCATGTGTCCCTCTGCACAGTTGTCCTCTGGGGACCTCCCTTCATCATCATCTTGGGGATTCACTGTGCCTCTCTCCTGAGCTGGATCCTGTTTCCTGGATCTCATGTCTTTCTCTTTCTTGATTTATTTCTCCAGTAACTTCCTGAGAAAGTCTGTATAGGACATAAATTTGTTAAGTCCTTGCATGTTTTCAAACGTTATTCTATCCTCACACAGTTGATATTTTGGCTGGGTTTGGAATTCTAGGTTGAATATAATTTTTTTCTCAAAATTTAAGATATCATTCCATTGTCTTTTAATTTCCAGTGTTGTACTTTTTAAAGTTTGACGCCATTCTCATTCCCGAACCTTTGTATGTGACTATTTTTCCTCTCCTTCCGGAAATTTTTAGGTTCTTCTCTTTGTTCCCAGTGTTCTAAAACTTCACAGTAATTTGCCATGGTGTGGGTCTATTTTTGTCCATTTAGTTGGCTACTCGACGGACTCTTTTAATCTGGAAACTCATGCCCTTCAGTTCTGGAAGATTTTCTTTAATTATTTGATGATTATTTTTCCTCCAATGTTTTTCTATTCTTTCTGGAAATCCTATTATTTGAATCAAGGGGCTCCTGGACTGATCCTTTTTTTTTTTTTCTCTTCCATCTTTTTCTACATTTGCTCTAGATTCTGCAAGATTTCTTCAACGTGATCAGTCCTTCTACTGAGTTTTTCATTTTTTTTTCATGTTTTTATTTCAAGAGTTATTTCTAGTTCTCTGAATGTTTCCTTTTTTTAATAGCTTCCCGTTTTCATTCAGGGCTACAATATCATCTCTTACCTCTTTAAGGACATGATTAATGATTTTTGTAAGTTCTCAGCTCCCTATATTATCTCCATGTCATTCAAGTTGCTTTATTCTGTTTGTTTAGGTCTATATCCTTCACGTTAGAGGCTCTCATCAGATGTCTTATAATCTTTAGCATCTGTTAACACTTCAGAGGGAAAAAAAAATTTTTTTTTTTTTTTCTCTGAAGTGTTAACAGATGGGCTCTAAAAAGCCGATCGGAAACTGTAAGCTTCACTACAGGGTGATTGGGCTGGGCTGTTTGATTTAAGGCCTGAGGTCAGTATCTTTTGTTTTTTCTCTTGAGCTCATCATATTCCCCAGAGAAGAATCCTGCACCCTCCACTATGGTGGGTATAATATAAGCAAGGCTGCCAATATTCTGAGAGCAAAGTAGGGGAGAAGGCGGGGAGGGGTGTTTTCTATATTTGGTACATTTTTATCTAATCCCCCTTACTCTCAGCTGTGCTTGGTGTCTCCCAATCCAGGAGTTGCTGACACCTGGTTGCACAGTTAGGGACGGGAACTGAAGAGATGATTCTTAAACAGACTTTCAACCAACTGCTTTATTTTCAGCCCCACTCTTCCCCCCAGTTCCAGAAATACCTGGTGCTTCCAATTCCTAAAACCTTTGAGGGTTTATGTAGTAAAAAATGGGTTGCTTTTCAACTTTCCCCACTGCTGGTTTGGGATTCAGCTCTTTGTGGATTTACTACGTTAGTTACCACTCTTCCTACTGCTTTTCAGCTTCCAAAATCTTGTTCCTATCATCTTCTCTTTGCATTGTCATCATGGTGTTACACCTTTTAACATAATCATTTACTTGCTTTTTGGTGAAGTTTTAAGAGAGAATGGAGGTAAATGCATGTGTTCAATCTGATGTCTTGAGATGGAATTCCCATTGACTTTATTCATTCTTCAAGGCCCAGTTCGAATGCCACCTCCTCTAGGAACTCTTCCCTGCCCTTCCTCAAGATAGAATTAATCCATTCAGTCATGAAACAGACATTTATTAAGGGTTTCCTATAGGCCTGGCATCGTTTTAAATGAAGGAAGAAAAGACACCATTTCTAGCCCTCAGAGAGTTCATAGTCTAGTGGGTAAGATAAGACAATGAAGAAGGCACTCAAAATTCAATGTGACAACTGCTAGTGGAAAAAATGGCTGCAGAGACGGCTATGGGTACATATAGGTCCATAACCCAGCCAGACAAAGTCAGATAAGGCTTCCTAGGATAAAGGACATGAGCTGAGACTTGGAGGTTAAGTAAGACTTAGGCAAAGAAGTAACAAGAGATATTTCAACTAGAGCAAACACCATGTGCCCCCCTCCAATTCAAAGTGGACTTTCCAGAGCAAAAACCCAATCATGTCACTCTTTCAGAAGGCCCTCCTTGGGTTCCAACAGCACTTACCATCCTGTACTAGAGTTATTAGTCTGTCTTTCTCACTCTCGAAATCAGACTGGGTAAGTTTCCTGAGGACAAGTCCTGCCCAATTCATTTTTGGTGCTAAGTCTAGGTTTGCACAGGTCAGACACAGGGATTCCTCGACTGTGACAGCATTACTCCCCCAGGATACAAGAAAACAAGGCCTTCTTACCAGAAAAAGAAACATACTCATTCACACCATCTCTTTAGAAACAGAGAAGGGGATAAACAGCTCAAAAGATGTGCAGCCTCAGAGGCCACCCCAACTTGATTCTTTTCCAAGGGGGATTCAGGTTTCTTCTCTGAATCACCCTACCCCCTCCCCTCAACATGTACACATTAGACTCTCTACTCAGCCCTGGGATAACGGGATATGGCTACCTCATTGCTCCATCCAAATCAGACTCTAGGGTAAAAGCCTGGAGATCCCACTCCCAGCATCCTGGTTGTGGACTGAGATTCTCAGATCATTGTTACTAGAAGGGCCTTTAGAGAGTACCTAGTTCCAAAATCCCACCCCCTATTCCCAGAGGCAGAAAACTGAGGCTGGAAGAAGAAAGACAGGGTCCTGCTCAAGACCACAAAAGAATTCAGGAGCAGAGCCAGATCTCAAACCCATGTCTTCACCTTCCTGGCCTAAAAGCTTTTCCTCAAGCTGCTCTGTGGGGGTGGGTTGTCCTGGAAACAGTTCTTTGGGTGGGAGGACCAAGGGGATGTTGCCATTGTTTCTCCTTCCCACATAACCCAGACTTCAGCTGGTTCTCTCAACCCTTGAATAGAGATGGGAGGCATGAGGGAAGAGGCAGAGCTGACCTTGGCCTCAAAGGCAGGCCTGCTCCTCCCTGTAAGGACAGCTGGGAAGGGGTCAGTTGAAGGACAGTCCTTACAGGACTTGGACCAGTCCTGCCACCAGTGGCTCCAAGGGAAATCCCTCTGCCCCACCCCTTGTCCTCCCTGAGCCCAAGCCAGTGGTCACGGCAGAGTGCATGAAGGGATCAATGACACCCTGGCCTGAGGAGGGAGAAAGGATTGGGGTAGGGATTTGTGGGTGTCTATAAGGAGCCTCTCCCTGTTCTGGCCCTCAGAAGACTCCCTCCCTCCAGCCTCTGGCCAGGCAAAGTTAAGAATACAGAGAGACAAATCAAAAGTTAAATGTACCTCCTTTCAAGTTCATGGACAGTAGTCTCCAATACAGGCAGAAAAGAGTGATTAGGCATGGCTCCCCTGCTGACTTCCTGCCTGAGCTCAGGCAAGCTGCTTAATATCTCCAAGAGAGTTTCCATAGCTGTGTGACAGGGAAAATGATGACTACCTTTCTCACTTCAATGACAATGTGTTTAAAGCATGTGACACAAGGCAGGTCTCAATGTTAAGATGTAAAGTGTAGTCAGACCACCTGGGTTCAAATCTTGGCTCTGTTGTTTACTTTTTGTATGACCTTGGGCAGTTATTTCACCTCTCGGTGCCTCAGATTCTTCATCCATAAAATATCGCTTATGTAATAGGAATGCTGTGGGGATTAAGATAATATCTCGTAAAGTATTGCATGATTCCTGGCACATGCACTCACTGAAAGTTAACTTTTATTTGTAGGATAAGGCAAAGCCAGCCCTCCCCAACCCCCAGCCACCCTGCGCCTCAGGTTAGCAGAGTCAACCTTCAAGGCCAAGTGCACCCTTGGCATTCAGGTCCTTCCCCCAGGGAGCCTTCCCTGACTGCTCCGCCCACAAGGCTCTCCTATCCTCTCAGGAGGTAAGAACCCTAACTGGTCTGGGAGCCCTGTGATCTCCTCCCTCCATCCCTCACAGCACAGCCTGGCACACAGTGGGGCTCCAGGAAGACTTTTTAGCTGACACACTCACTGTGGGCTCCTGGTTCTGGGCCAGGGACTGGCCAGCAATTTCTCAGATCCCTAAAACTAGCTGCAAAGTGATGGCAGGTGTAAATCACCACCTGCTCAGGAACCAGGACCCTGGGGAGTCTGTGAGGAGTGGGGGGAAGCGGGTAGCTGCCCTTTTGGCTCTGAATCTAGACCAGCAGCACCAGGGATGAGGGTGCCTGTTTCCTCATCTTCTCCCCAGGGAGACACAGATGGGATCCAAGTATCCAGTGTACCTTGGGGTAGGAGACTGAGTCAGAGGTGAGGGAACAGACACTGATGGTGCTCCTACTCTGTGTCTGTCATGGTTCTAGGAACTTTCAAATATTTCAAGCGGGAAAGGGGGAAGTGGGGACATTGGGCAAAGGGAGGGAGAATGTTTTTAGTGCTCCTGGTCCAGGCAGTTTTCAGCAGATATGCCCTCACCCAGATCTCTTCGGTGCTGAATCCTGTCCTCAATACTGGAGCCTCAGATGAACCAAACCCCTTCCCAGTCCTCAAGAAGCTCCCAGTTTGGAGAGGGAGAAAAAAAACTGGATGTCCTATAAAGGGGGCTGAGGTGGAAACAGGTGGTCCCTGTGTGGATTTGTGCTCTCGTAGGTTCTCAGTGGAAACCCTGGTGGGTAGTGGTTAAGTGCTACGGCCGTAAACCAAGAGGTCCGCAGTTCGAATCCACCAGGCGCTCTTTGGAAACTCTATCGGTCAGTTCTACTCTGTCCTAGAGTCACTATGAGTCACTGTGACAGTGGGTTTTTGTTTTTTTTTTTTAGGTTCTCAGTAGCTTCTCAGACTTCATTTTCCCACTCCCATTTATTTGACAGGATAACTTCCTAGAGTCTGTGCCTCCCACCCCAAGTCCTCAGGACCCATTAACACCCCACTTACCCTTGCGGGGGCAATTAATGGAGATCAATCCACCTCTGCCTCAGGGTTTGTGAAAAGACTTGGGTGGGGTCCTGAGGGGTAGGTGAGGGGTTTTAACTCGCTCCTCTCCAGCCCAACTCTGGGGGCATCAATCAGTCCTTTCCGGCCCTACACAGGATACTCCGACCCCCTGGCCCGTGGAGCCGACACTCACCAGCTCTATCCTCAGCGCCATGATCTTGTCCCCCAGGCCATGGCCCGTGCTAGCTGCCCCCGGGAGCAGCAGGGCGCCAGGGGTCCCTGGCTCCCATTCGCCTCGCAGCCCGCGTAGCAGCCCTTCAGGGGTCTTCCTGCCCACCTTGCCCTCCACGTCTCGCAGGTCAGGCTTCTGGGACTCCGCGGCCCCTTCCATCCGGACCCAAGCCTGAGCAGTGCTGGAGACCGGACGCCGGGGTCTTGTTCCCAAGGGACCGCCAGTCTCCCGCGCCTATGCGGAGCCGACCGGGTGGGTCCCCGCCCGCGCGGCGCGGGGGGCGGGAGGAAGGTGCCGTAACACTCAGAAAAGCTGCGCAAATCTAGGTATATATTCGAGTGCTGCGCACACAACCTCTAGCCCTGGAATGTGTCGAGCTGGCCGATACTGGATTTGTACCTGAAAGGGTACCTAGGAGAACTCCACGTCTTCTCCCTACTCGGGCACTGAATCCAGCCAGGGACACAGCAGGCGCGCAATAAATGCGTGCTGAATCAAGGCTAAGCATTCTCAGTCGGGGATGTGGAAGGTTAAAGGACAGCGGTAGCAGAGGGCTGCAGAGGATTTTGGAAGGCTTCCTGGAGCAGAGGAGCTGGGTCTAAAACTGTCTAGATTTAGCTAGTCACTGGAACACACACTCCAATACTAGCCCCGTGGCTAGAACTCAAGAGAGAAGGAGCAGAAATGAAAGCCCTCCCGGCCAGTGAGGAAGCAAACAGTGCTGAAGCTGGAGAGGTCCACATGGGCCAAATTATGCTGGCTCTTGTAAATCCGTCTTCTTAAATTTGATTGTGCATATGAATCTTCTATGAATCTTGTTCTGTAAGTGGTGAGGCCTGAGATTTTGTATTTCTAACCAGCTCTCAGGTGTTGGCCATGCCACTGGTTCACAGACCACACTTTGAGTAGCAAGGTTATGTTTTATTCTATGGGCAATGAAGAGCCACTAAAAACTTTTTTTTTTTTTTTAATTTGGCTTGGTTTTTTTAGTTTAAACCAAGAAATTCCAGTCTATGGTTATAAAAGGATTTACAATGAAAATATTACTCCTGCTTTCCTTTCCCACCTCTAGTCCAATACCCCATAGGCAACCACTTTCAGTTGTTGTTGTTTTTCTTTTCCTGGTGTTTAACCCATAATTCTAAACAGTAGGCTTATACTATTACTATTTGATTTTAAACATTGTCTACTGACTTCCTATTATAAATATGGATATAACTTATACTCTCTATTTCCCTTCCTCCAATGGTCCTTTATACTTCTATCACTATTTTTAGTTCATCTAATGGTTACCTTTGTGATTTTAAGTAACACTGTTCTTTAGACAGTGTCTCTTCATCCATGGAAGGGCTTTAAGTCAAAGATTGACAAAAAACATTTGTAGTTTTGAAAGCTTACTCTGGATTTCACAAGGAAAAAGGATTGAAGGGGTAAAAATCTGGTGTCCAGGAGGCCAGTTAAAAGATGAGAAACTGAAACAGCCTGGACTAGCAGACTGGTTGTGAGATTGGAAAGAATCAGACCAGAATGGGGCTCTTTAGGATGTAAGATTGACAGGACTTGGTGACTGGTTACATTCATTTATTTACGGTGGCATTCAATAAATATTAGTTATGTAGGAGAGGTCAGCACAACTAGACTAAACCAAAAGCAAAGAGGTTTCCTGAATATAACTGAACACTTCAAAAGGGCAGAGTAGCAGGGACAGGGCCCTGGGGACCATGTTTTCGGGGGACATCTAGGTTAATTGGCATAATAAAATGTATCAGGAAAATGTTCTGCATCCCACTTTGGTAAGGGGCCTCTAGGGCGTTAAACGCTAGCAAGTGGCCATCTAAGATGCACCAATTGGTCTCAACCTACCTGGAGCAAAGGAGAATGAAGAACACTGAAGACACAAGGTAAAAATAAGCCAAAGAGACGGAAAGAGCCACATAAACCAGAGACTACATCAGCCTGAGACCAGAAGAATTAAATGGTACCCAGCTACAACCAATGACTGCCCTGACAGGGAACACAACAGGGAATCCCTGGGGGAGCAGGAGAACAGTGGATGCTGACCTCAAATTCTTGTAAAAAGAGCAGACTTAACGGTCTGGCTGAAATTAAAGGGACCCCAGAGGTCATGGTCCCCAGACCTTCTGTGTGCCCCAAACCGGAACCATTCCCAAAGCCAACTCTTCAGACAGGGATAAACCAAAACCCAGTGCCGTCGAGTCGATTCTGACTCATAGCGACCCTATAGGACAGAGTAGAACTGCCCCATAGAGCTTCCAAGGAGCATCTGGCGGATTAGAACTGCCGACCCTTTGGTTAGCAGCCATAGCACTTAACCACTATGCCACCAGGGTTTCCTTAGACAGGGATAGGACTGGACCATAAGACAGAAAATGATACTGGTGAGGAATGAGCTTCTTGGCTCAAGTAGACACATGAGACTATGTGGGCAGCTTCTGTCTGCAGGGAAGAAAAGAAGGCAGAGGGGGACAGGATCAGGTTGAATGGACACAGGAAATACAGGGTGGAGAGGAGGAGTGTGGTGTCTCATTAGGGGGAGAGCAGTTGGGAGTATATAGCAAGGTGGTTTACAAGTTTTTGTATGAGAGACTGACTTGATTTGTAAACTTTCACTTAAAGCAAAATAAAAAAAAATTAATTAAATAAATATTTGTTAAAAGAACAAATAAGTTATTTCAACAAATATTATGGAGAGCCTACAATGTGCTAAGAGGCCTGGTGGTGCAACAGTTAAATGCTTGGCTGCTAACCAAAAGGTTGGCAGCTCCAACCCACCTAATGGCTCCTCAGGAAAAAGGCCTAGCAGATCTGCTCCTGGAAAAATTTTTGTGTGCCAAGAAAAGTGGGATACAGACCTCAAATTCTAGTAAAAAGACCAGATATAATGGTCTGACTGAGACTGGAGGGACCCCAGAGGTCATGGATACCAGACTCTCTGTTAGCCCAAAACTAAAACCATTCCCGTAGCCAACTCTTCAGACAAAGATTAGACTGGACTATAAGACATAAAATGACACTGGTAGGGATTGTGCTTCTTAGCTCAAGTAGACACATGAGACTATGTGGGCAGTTCCTGTCTTGAGGCGAGATGAGAAGGCGGGGGGACATGACTGGGTTGGATGAACATGGGAAATACAGGGTGGAGAGAAGGAGTGTGCTGTCGTATTGTAGGGAGAGCAAGTAGGGTCATATAACAACGTGTGTATAAGTTTTTGTATGAGAAACTGACTTGGATTATAAACTTTCACTTAAAATGCAATTAAAAAAAATTATTGTATGCCATCCAGTCAATCCTGACTCACAGTGGCCTTATAGGACTGAGCAGAACTGCCCCATAGGGTTTCCCAGGCTATAAATCTTAGTGGGAGCAAATCGCCAGGTCTTTTCTCCTGTGGAGTCTTTGGTGGGTTCAAACTGCTGACATTTCAGTTGGCAGCCAAGCACTTAACCACCGTGCCACCAGGGTTCCTTCCGTAAAGACACAGCTTAGAAAATCCTATGGGGCAGTTCTGTTCTGTCACATGGGGTCACTATGAGTCCAAAATCGACTCGATGGCACCTAACAACATATTCTCTACACTATACCCTGCAACAACACTATGTGCTAACCATTGTGTGTAGTGTAGAGAATATGTTATTGTGTGCTGCTCAGTTGATTTTCACTCAGAGCGACTCTGGGACAGAGTAGAGCTGCCCCCATAGGGTTTCCTAGGCTGTGAATATTTATCGGAGCAGATGGCCAGGTATTTTCTCTGAGCTGTTGTTGGGTTTGAACCGCTGACCTTTTGGTTAGAGCTGAGCACTTTAACCATTGTGCCACCAGAGCCCCCTGTGAAGAATATAGTGGTGAGCAAACAGACCTGGCCTGGGGACTGGACAGAGAAGGAGGAACCAAGGCTAACGCCCAGCTGTTTGGCCTGATATGATTCAACAAGGAAGGAAACCTAAGAAGAGGTCTGGGAGTGGGAGGAGATGATTTCAGCCAGAGTCATGAATTGGAGGGGCCTGTGGAAATGTCCTTGGGAGCTCTGGTGGTGTAATGGTTAAGAGCTACAGCTGTTAACTGAAAGGTCAGCAGTTAGAATCCACCAGCCGCTCCTTGTAAACCATATGGGGCAGTTCTACTCTGACCTATAGGGTCGTTATGAGTCAGAATCGACTAAATGGCAACGGATTTGGTTTTTTTTTTTTGGTGGGGATGCCTGGAGTCCCTGGGTGGTACAGTTGGCTAAGTGCCCCACTCTGAAAGGCTGGTGGTTTGAACCCACCTGGAGGATCTCAGAAGAAAAGCCTGGTGATCTGCTTTTGAAAGGTTACAGCCTTTAAAACCCTACGGAGCAGTTCTCTGCACACATGGGGTTGCCATAAATTGAATTCAACTCAACGTAACTGTTTTTTTTTTTTTTTGTCCAAGATGTCCAGCAGTTAGTTGACACATGGGTTGGCCTGGAGCTCAGGAGAGAGGTTAGGGCTGCAGTTATGAGTTTACAAGTCTAGGTGGTAATAGAGGTCATGAAAGTGGGTGAGATCGTCCATGGAGAATTTGTGAAAAGAGGGTTAGGTAGAAACCCAAAGACATCTTTTAAATATGTTAGTAAAAAGTGTTGGGTTTTCTTCTGCTCTAATATACGCTTATTAGAAAAAATCCACCGAATGCCTCAATTCCTAAAATAAGTTAACATTTTGCGGGATACCATCCCACCCTTTAAGAAGCCAGTAGAATATGAAGAACTTAAAAATATTATCACTGGTCTTCTGGCTTCCTCTAATGTCTCCTTTCAATCCATTAAAATAAAAATCAGGTTATATCACTCCCCTGCTTACAATTGTTCCGTGACCACCCATTAACTTCAAATAAAAACTTGTAAGAAATGCAAACTGCCACCCTAGCCTAGACTATTGAATCAAAACTTCTAAGGATTAAGCCCAGGAATCTATTTTAACAAGCTCCCCAGGTGATTCTGCTGCAAGTTAAAGTTGGAGAACCGCTGTATTAGTCTAAGTGCTTTGCATGTGTTTTCTCCTTTAACCTTCGCAACAACTCTCTAAGTATTACTATTGCCGGTATTGTGCTCTAGTTAAGAGTAGAATCTGGAGCTAGGCCGCCTGGGTTGAGTCCTAGCTCTTCCAACTTTGTGACATTGGGCTTAATTTTCTTTACCTATAAGATTTTTTTTTTTTATATAAGATTGGGAATAATAACCAAAAAACCAAACCCGTTGCCGTCCAGTCGATTCCAATTCATAGTGACCCTATAGGGCAGTATAGAATTGCCCCGTAGGGTTTCCAAGGAGTGGCTGGTGGATTCGAAATGCCAACCTTTTGGTTAGCAGATGTAGCTCTTAGCCACTGCCCTACCTGGGTTCTAACGGGCTGTCGTGGGATTAAACGAATTACCCTAAGTAAAGCGTTTATACCAGTGATTGGGATATAGTAAGCGACATATAGGTGGAGCCCTGGTATGGCAGTGGTTAAGAGCTATGGCTGCTAACCAAGAGGTCCGCAGTTCGAATCTACCAGTTGCTCCTTGGAAACCTTAGGGGGTAGTTCTACTCTGTCCTATAGGCTTACTATGAGTCGGAACTGACACGTCGGCGAGGTTTTTTTTTTTTTTTAAGCATCATATAAGTGTGTCCCCGTTTAACAGAGAAGGGAACCTAGCCTGAGAGGTGAAGTGACTTGTCCAGGGTCAAGGTGTGTGATGGGAACCAGGTTTTTAACCCAGGCCCCTTCACCTCCAAAGGCTATGCATACCCTAGGCTACGGTGCAGCTTTCCGTAGGGCAGGCCCGCCGGGGTGAAGAGCTAGCTCCGAGGCCTGGAGCCCCTCTGAGCCTCCCCTGTGGTCTGGCGCGAGGCGCTAGGATTCTGCCTTGAACTGGGTTTGCCATCCGGCGGGTCTGGGGGCGCAGGTTGCCCTCCTCCAGGAGCCCACCCGCCAGGGGCGGTGCTGGCACAAAGCTGCTGACGGTCTGACTAGGACTGGCTGATCGGAGACCACCCACCGCCGCCTCCGGCTCCCTAAGCACCGCCCACCGCCCTCTCACCCCGCGGCGGCGGCGGCGGCGGCGGCGGAAGCGGAGGGACGGGCCGGGCCGGGCCGGGCCGGGCCGGGGCGGGGCCGCGAGCGGCATGGAGGAGGCGGAGGCCGCGTCGCGCCGGGCCGAGCGGTGCGGGCCCCAGTGGGTCCCGCGCGGGGCTCGGGCCCCTTAAGCCGTGAGTGCCTCCGGGCAGATCTCGGGGAGGGGCGGCGCGGACGCGGCAGGTCTCGAATCCTGGGCGGAGAAGAGGAGGCCATATAGGAGGGAACGAGGGCGGAGGGGGTGAAGGATTGGGGTAGGCGCTGCCCTTTGCCCACCTCAGGACTGGGAAGGCACGGGGGCTTGGAACTTTTCAGGCCTGATGAACCTTGAGAGCCTATTATTTGGCCTCCACCTCTAGCACCCTGGGCACCCCTGACTCAGATAGTTCTCTCAGCCTCAGTGGAGTTTCCAGGTGCTCTGACCCCTCCGAAGATTTTTCTGCTAGGCCCAGAAAAGTTGAGCCGCTTTCCCCAGGTCACACAGCACGGATGCCTGCTGGGAAGAGTTCCTGGGAGGCCCTCTCTCATCAGTCCAGAAGGCATTAGGCTTTGGGAGCAGCACCTTACTCCATGTGATACTCTGGTCCCCAGGTTCCTGAAGTCATGGGCTGGCCAGGACAGCGGTGACCCCCCTAACCCAGCATGGACGACTGGAAGTCCAGTCCCCTCATCAAGCCCTTTGGGGCTCGGAAGAAGCGGAGCTGGTATCTTACCTGGAAGTATAAACTGACCAACCAGCGGGCCCTTCGGAGGTTCTGTCAGGTATAGGGATGTCCCAGGACCTCTCGGGGGCTCCCGTCCAGCTTTTCCCCAGCCTAGATTATGGGCACTGGGACCCACTTTGGCTGCCCCCAGGCTGGAAAGGGGAAACCTGTATGTGTCAAGTCCGCATCAGGTAGTGATTTAGGCCCAGAATTCAGCTTTGGAATCAGAACCCAAGTCTAAACTCTTAGGCTTCTGATAGAAGTCCGAAATCTGATCAGGCAAGTTTTGCCCAGAGACATACACCTGTGAGACAGTTCGGGCTGGGATCCAGGTGTTCCCATCCTCAGCTTGATTCTCTTGAAACTGGTGCCATCTCTTGGAACTAACTGTGGAGGGGACCAAGGAAACGAAGGCTTCAAACAGAAGGGAAGAGTGCAGGAGCTCTGAGCAGTGAGGGCCCTGGTGGAGGGGGAAAGGTTAGGGGAGGTTACCATGAAACTGGGCCGCAGTCTGGGGAGGAGAGCTGTGTAGACAGAGGGAAGAGAGACAGGCTCCAGGTTCTCTGTGTGTCCTCAGTGCAGCCAGGGCCCTCCTTTCAGGAAGACCCTCTATTATCTGGAGGGGGTGCCCCTCTTTAGTCGTTCCTACCCCTCCCCTCAGACAGGAGCGGTGCTGTTCCTGCTGGTGACTGTTATTGTCAACATTAAATTGATCCTGGACACTCGTCGAGCAATCAACGAGGCCAATGAAGACCCAGAGCCGGAGCAAGACTATGGTGGGGCCAGGCTGAGGGTGGGATGGGGGTGGGGAGTCCCCTGGAATCTCACAACTGGAGTGGCAGGCAGATCCCAAGAGGGGTGATTCTACTGTGGGGACTATCTCCATGACCTGTTGTACCCCCACAGATGATGCCCTGGGCCGCCTGGAGCCACCACGGCGCAGAGGTAGTGGCCCCCAGCGGGTCCTCGATGTGGAGGTGTACTCGAGCCGCAGCAAAGTGTATGTGGCAGTGGATGGTACCACGGTGAGTGGGCCAGGGTCTGGTGTCCCGTCACTCCTGCTCAGGCCATGGCACGTTGACTCTGGAGTCCACTGCCTAAGTGGGAACTGCAACTCTGCCATCTTCTAGCTGTGTGACTTTGGAGGCCTCAGTTCCTCATCAGTAGACTGAGACTAATGACTTTCACTTGCCAGAATTAAATGAAAAGTATGTACAGTATCTTATATGTAGTGGTATCTCAAAAGTGATAATTAGTAGACTTTTAATTCATTGATTTACTTCGTAATCATTCCCTGGTTGGTTATAACCACTGCCTTTTTTGGACTCATACGTGTACTGGGCACTGGGGACCTAGAGGTAATGGAACCTGGCCCTACTTCAGAGTCTGATAGGGGAATGTGATAACTCCAGGATGAGGCATAGACAGCCTAGGGCCCTAAGAGCCGTGGAAGTTCTGGAGGGGAAGGTTGTTGAAAGATGGGATCTCTTCTGATGGGAGTACTGTGGAGGTTTCCTGGAAGATTGGAGGCCTCCTGGAAGAGGTGGCCTTCAAGCTGGGTTGGGAGAGAACTGTATGAGCAGAAGTAGAGGTAGGAGGGAAAGTTTCATGCAGCTGAAGATTTAAGTGCCCAAAAGACAGAGACCATCAATGCTAGAGTGAAGAGTTGGGTTTCCTCTCTGTCACCCTGCAGGTGCTGGAGGACGAAGCCCGGGAACAGGGCCGGGGCATCCATGTCATCGTCCTCAACCAGGCCACGGTGAGATTCTAGGATGGGGAACTCTTGCTCTTCTTGCCGGTGACACCAGCTCACAAGACTTATGTCCCCTGTCAGGGCCACGTGATGGCAAAGCGTGTGTTTGACACGTACTCTCCTCATGAGGATGAAGCCATGGTACTGTTCCTCAACATGGTGGCACCCGGTCGAGTGCTCATCTGCACTGTCAAGGTCAGTGACTCTGTCCTGGCATTGCCCCCATTGCCCCCATCTCCAGCCCTGCTCAAGGCCTTGGTTTCTGTGCCCCTGGTATAGCATAGGAGCCCTGGTGGTGCAGTGGTTAAGAGCTCAGCTGCCAACCAAAAGGTCGGCAGTTCAGATCCTCTAGCCACTCCTTGGAAACCCTATTGGGAAGTTCTACCCTGTCCTATAGTGTCGCTATGATTCGGAATCAACTTGATGGCAACAGGTTTTAATATGGCATAGTGAGAGAAAGGTGTGGCAGTCTGCTTTTTTAAAGATTACAGCCTTGAAAGCCCCACAGGGCAGTTCTGCTCTGTTCAGTAGAGTTGCTATGAGTCAGCATCGACTGGATGGCAGTGGGTTTGATTTTTGGGTTTAATGGCATAGTGGAAAGATCCTTTGGAGGATGGTGACTCAGGTTCCAATCTTAACCTTGTCGTTTTTATTAATTCTACTAAGAGTTATTGAGTACTTACGTGCCAGACACTTTTGGGTGCTAAGGATGTAAATGGCAAACAAGACAGAGTCTCTGCCTTCATGGAGCTTACATTCCAGCACAGGGAGATAGACAAAAAAGCAACCAAATAAAAGTATAATGTCAGGAAATGCTAACTTATATGAGGAAGAAAATAATAAAGGAAGGGGGAGACAAGCAAGAAAGATGCTGATTTAGAAAGGGTAGTCCTCTGTAAGGGCACATGAACAGAAAGCTAGAGGAAGGAAGATGATGGGAAGAACATTCTAGATAGAAAGAATGGCAAGTACGAAGACTGTGTAAGAAGTTGCTTGGCGTGCTTGCAGAACAACAAGGGTTTCAGTGGAGCTGGAGCAGAATAAGGGAGGGAAAGAGAAGAGTGGTAGGAAAAGAGAGCAGAGATACAGCAGGGGACAGAAGTGCAGATCCTATGTGATCATAGTAAGGACTTATTAACTGGGCGACCTTGGTTGACTCTTTGAGTCCAAGCCTTTAGTTTTCTCATCTATGAAATGATAGTAACCACAGAGGGTTGTTAAGATAATTCAATGAGTTAATTTAGGTAGAGGGTTTTACAGTGTCCGAAACACATTTGGTGCTCTGTGAGGCCACGTCTCCTGGAACCATGCCACCTGGGCTGACCATCTTCTCTGGTCCCCCAGGATGAAGGCTCCTTTCACCTCAAGGACACAGCCAAGGCTCTGCTGAGGAGTCTGGGCAGCCAGGCTGGCCCTGCCCTGGGTTGGAGGGACACCTGGGCCTTCGTGGGACGAAAAGGAGGTGCCAACACCACAAACCATCCATCCTGTAGTATCAAGAGCCTGAGAGGAACAGGACTTCAGGAAATGGGATGGGGTGGTGGGCAAGTAGGAGGCAGTGCTGGGAGGAATGAACATGGGCAGGGAGATGGGCAGAAGCCCCTACACTGGAGCTTGAGCCCTCATTGCCCCTCATTCCTGCCTCCTGCCAGGTCCTGTCCTCGGGGAGAAACATTCTAAGTCGCCTGCCCTTTCATCCTGGGGGGACCCAGTCCTCCTGAAGACAGATGTACCGCTAAGCTCAGCCGAAGGTGGGGTTAGTGGGGAACAGGCTGTGGAGCAGTACCTGGGCTGGTGGTTGGCACATAGGCAAAAACTTGCTTTGACTTTCTGGGAGGCCTTGGCCAGGTCTTGTCCTCTTTATGGGACTTCATTTCCCTGACTGTGTGCCCTGGGTCTTCCAAAACCGCTTTGTCCCCATCCTGTTGTCCACATTCCTTCCTCAGAGGCAGAGTGCCACTGGGCAGACACGGAGCTGAACCGTCGCCGCAGGCACTTCTGCAGCAAAGTTGAGGGCTATGGGAGTGTGTGTAGCTGCAAGGACCCCACACCCATTGAGTTCAGCCCTGACCCGGTAAGCAAGGCCTTAGACAGCAAGGCTTGGACTTCTTCCCAGCTTGGCAAGGGGCCCAAGGAAAGATCCAGGTTCAGCTTTCTCTCCCCTGGCCTGGGAGGGAACCAGGATGAGGGGATTTGTGTTGAGCCCTGGAAGACAAAAGGAGCATCCTGGTTGAGGGTGGGGGGTGGTGAAGGGTTAGATGTGTGAACAAAAGTTCAGGGTTTGGTGCTGGGCTGAGTGTGTAGAGAGGCTAGGCCAGGTAAGACCCTCCACTCCTTCCCTATCTACCCTGGAGTTTAGGGACAGAAACACCTCTAATTGCCCCCCTTCAGAGAACTATTCCCTAGGTGGGGTTCCCAGTTTGGGAAAGAATGAGTCAAGAGCTGAAAGCTATTTCTCCCTCAGCTCCCAAACAACAAGGTCCTCAATGTACCTGTGGCTGTCATTGCAGGAAACCGGCCCAATTACCTATACAGGTGAGCCTGGGAGTGGACTGTTCCCCCCACTGAATAGGAAAGTGTTTAACAGGTGGGAACTCCAGGCTCATCTACCTACAGGAGAAGCTCTTGGGGTGGATGGAAAGGTATCACATGCTAGGTTCATTTACCTATGTGGGTTAACATGGGGAGTTTGGGCCCATCTGTATGTTCGGGGAGCCCTGAGTAGGTGGAACAGGGAGGCCCTAACCTGTTCTTGGGCTCCCTAGAATGCTGCGTTCTCTGCTTTCGGCCCAGGGAGTATCTCCCCAGATGATAACAGTTTTCATCGATGGTTACTATGAGGTGAGCTGGGGCTTGTGGGGGCCCAGACCTACAGGGCTGGGGGTGCTAAGCAGCAGTTAACCTCTGAGAACTGGCAAGGGAGACAGCCCAGGCAGTGGCTCTGAGATGTGAAAGGCTTGCATGTCGGAGCCGGCAGAGGGGAGGGTAGCCTCATGTGGTGACCTATGACCGTGCCCCCCAGGAACCGATGGATGTGGTGGCACTGTTTGGTCTGAGGGGCATCCAGCATACTCCCATCAGCATCAAGAATGCCCGTGTGTCTCAGGTACTGCTAGGCAAGGATGGGAGGGGCAGATGCCTGGCCCCGCCCTCCACCCCAAAGCTCATGTGCTCTATTTCTGCTCCCTACCCAGCACTACAAGGCCAGTCTCACTGCTACTTTCAATCTGTTTCCGGTGAGTCATAAGGACAGAACTCTTGAGCCTGGGGAGGGCAGATGTGGGTACAAGATCTGGTCCTACTATGTAGCAAACTCTTCCTCTCTCTGGACCTCATCTCCTGATCAGGAAAACAAGGGCAATGCTGCCTGAGAAGTGGGATAGGATGGAGGAGACCAGGGCCTGGGAGAGGGGCCCTTGGGATGACGTTGTCCACCCCCCACCCCCCACAGGAGGCCAAGTTTGCTGTGGTTCTGGAAGAGGACCTGGACATCGCTGTGGATTTTTTCAGGTAAGGGAGATGCCCCTTCACTATGGCTCCTGTAAGCTGCATAGGACCTTTGGCTTGGCTGGGTCTCCAGGGAAGAAAACAGACAGGTGTTTTGGAGAGCTTTCTGGTGGAAGTGAGCACAAAAGTGGTGGGAAAGCCCGGGCAAAGGGGCAGAGGTAGGATGGCAAGTGTTAGGACTGGAGCAGAGGGTGAAGGGAGACAATGGGGATTTGAGGGAAGGAGGCATGACTCCTGAGTCCCAGCTTTAGCTCTCCTGGCATCACTGTGTAACTTGGTTAGCCTTGCCTCTCTCAGCTTCTTGAGCCAATCTATCCATCTTCTGGAGGAGGATGATAGCCTGTACTGCATCTCAGCCTGGAATGACCAGGTAGGCTGGGTGGCCAGTGGTCAGCTGGGGAGTTTGTAGATGCCCCGAGCTAATACCTCCCACCATGGCATCCTGTCCCCAGGGGTATGAACACACGGCTGAAGACCCAGCACTACTGTACCGTGTGGAGACCATGCCTGGACTTGGCTGGGTTCTCAGAAAGTCCTTGTACAAGGAGGAGCTGGAGCCCAAGTGGCCCACGCCAGAAAAGGTACCATGGCAGGGTAGGGTGAGTGGGCCGGGTGGCCTCCCAGCCTTAAACCTTTTAACCGTCGTAGTCTTCTATGCCTTCCAGCTCTGGGACTGGGACATGTGGATGCGAATGCCTGAACAACGCCGGGGCCGAGAGTGCATCATCCCTGACATTTCCCGATCCTACCACTTTGGCATTGTCGGCCTCAACATGAACGGCTACTTCCATGTGAGCTGGAGGCAGGGCTGTTGGGGAGGGGAGCTCAGTATGGTATTGTGGTCAAAAGCATAGACTCTGGAGCAATCCCAGCTCTGCCACTTAGTAGCCATGTAACCGTGGAGAAATTACTTATTCTCTTTTTTGCCTAAGTTTCTGTATCTGTAAAATGAAGATGAAAATAGTACCTACCTCATAAGGTTGTGAAGTTGTGAGGATTGAATAAGTGAATTGGAAGCATTATATAAGGGTTAGCTGGTATTATTTTTCTTATTACTATTCTTAGCACTAGACGGTGGGTGTGGGGAGGGTATTTCTGCTGCCAAGCACTCCTCCAGCCCTGAAAGCTCTGCCCTCTCACTGCCTGTCCTTGTAAGTGCTGGGTCCTAAGCCTCAGCTTGAGATGAACAGGGAGACTCCCATGCCCCCGTGCCCCACTCGGCTGTGTCCAGAGGGCCAGCTCCCCAGTTTTAGCAATGGAGACCTGGAAACCACCTAACCCAAAGGAATGGACAGCATCCAGCTTGGAATCTCCTAGAAACCAAAAGAGTCTTCAGAGGCCAGCTAATGCAAGACCCCTACTCATCTTCCAGAGAGAGAGACATTTGCCTGAGACCATCTCACTGAGTCACAGCAGTTTCCTCTCTTACAGCCCACCCTGTCCCTTTGCCCACCGTCCCCTGCAGGGCCTTTTACTGGCTTCTGCGGCTATAGCAGCAGGCTCAGGGAGGACCACTGGAGCAGGACTAGCTCAGAGGTCAGTACGAGCTGCATATGTGGGCATGAGCTCTCTGGCAATGGTGGAACTCAAATCAAGGCTGGTAAGAGTCTGCCGAATATGCTGCAAAGAGGATGAGGAAAACAGGAATTAGAGGGACCTTTACAGGTCCAGGAGTTGGTCTGCTGGCCTTGTGGACATGCGGTGAGTGATTGGGTAGGTGTAGGCTGGACGGTGCGAAGCTCTAATTTTCACTCTTATGTCCACTCTAGGAAGCATACTTCAAGAAGCACAGGTTCAACACGGTTCCAGGTGTCCAGCTTAGAAATGTGGACAGGTGGGGCCTGGGGGTAGGGTAAGGGGAAAGACATCTCTGAGCCCTAATGGATCAGTCCCTGACAGTCCTTTCCAGCCCTGGGGCCTGCCCAATTCCCATGTGGCCCTTTGCCCTGCCCACTACTGCCCCTGGGATTGTAGTAA